>NC_137699.1:2248271-3458271 GCF_964034855.1 Anser brachyrhynchus
GTGATATAGGTGTGATTTTATGAAAGTTTTACTTGAAATTTAAAATTATTCAGAGGTAGGTCCATTCTTTTTTTTTTTTTTCGAACCAAAATGAAAAAAATGCTTCACTTGTTAAGGTAAAGTTTACTTTTAAACCTGTGGCAGCCTTCCTCTAGATTGTACATTGTCTAACTCACAACCATATTAGATCATTCATTCTTTTGTTAATGAATCATTTGAATTATTTCTTTAACAATGAATCACAAAGCACATTTGAAAGAAGCTAATTGAAGAGTGTATTATTATATCAAATTTGCATCACAAATGCAACGTTCCTACGTATATTACATTTGGTTTCATTACTTACTGATCCTGTTCTTCCTCTCTACTCCTTTCTACCCCCCGTCTCATTTTATGTCATTCTCTAAAAGGACAGCTTGAATTCAAGCTTACTGCCTTAGATAGTCGTTGCATTTTCTTTTTTATTCCTTTAGCATGATGAGTTGCCAATCCATTTTTGTGGATAAGAATCTGCCCTAGGAGTAAAGTGCACCACCTACTAGCTCACACTATTTTGTACAAGTAAGACTGGATATAGAAGTGTTTTATTTACAATTCTGAACATCTACACAGGTAATTTCAGGGTATTAAAAGAAAAATTTTAATGTAAAATTAGCTGAGAATGTAGGTATTAGTTCCTAGGTAATGTTAAGGAAAAGATACACTGTTAGTGCCTGGAAGTCATCTACACTGTGGAGGTATATTGTGTGTGTTTAGGAGTTAAATTATGCATAGCTTCTAAATTTTGCTTTGTATCATACAATCAGTTTTCACCTGAGTTGGATTTTAATTACAGATATGTTTTGATTTTTTTCAATATATTCTAGGTTATCTTAAATAGCTAGCTTCTGATGTTCAAACTGTAATAATATTTTGTCTTGAAGTAGTATGTCCCTGCCATATAACAACGATGAAGGCATCTTAGGTAGCACTAACAACAACACTTGATATCTCTGCGAAAGCAGAATTTTCTGAATATGTTGATCCAGTTGATAAACCCCCAAAGTAACTGTTATATATATGTCTGAGTAGCTTGGCACCTGTGGCAGTTCACGAACATATTTGGTTCTTGGTAGAAAAAGATACGGTAAATATTAGTTCACAGCAGTTTACATCCAGGTAATTCACAATAAGTTGAGATTTTCATTTATCGTACTTCATTTTATATGGTTCATAGTGCTCTGGTTAGTTGACTAGAGGAAGTTGTTTGTGGAGTAATGGGAAATCAGTGCTAATAACACATTCAGTGTTAAGAGAACTGCACAATGTTTTTTATTGGCTTTGTTACTTGTTTGGAGTTGTTCTAGATTTTTTTGTGATTGCTATTTTTCTTTTATAGAAGGGGAAAAACATGAAAAAGCAAATCAGAGTAGCAGGAAATGTTTGATATGTTATATAATTAATTAGCGAATGAAAAAGGCAAGTATATGTGCGTTATATTGACGCATAAGTTTTTATTTAATGTATATTTTTACAGTGTTTTATGAGTTTCTTTCTGTGTAGGCATTTTTTCCCTGAAGACCTGTGAGCTAAATGATATGCAATCAGGCTGTGTACCTTCTGTCCATGTTCGTACCCTTCATGCTGTTTCCACCATCTATACACTGAGAAGTGCAGCTGTTTCTTAACAGGTGTGATATTTGGCTTTACTTTTGCTAGGCAATGCCATGGCTTTCAGCAGCCTCTGCTGCCCTCTCCTGCTGTGCTTTCTGGCTTCTGTTCTTGGAAAAGTGACTGACTGCCAGGGAGGAGCCAGGACAAAATGGGCTTCAGAAACAGGTAGGGTGGAGGGCTCCATGCACCTTGATGCTCCTCTGTAAAACATATTTACCACTTAGTATGGGTTCCCCTGCCTCCTGAAGCAGCTCAGGCTTAGTTATGGAGTGGGGAGAAAGATTTCAAACATGCTACATATATTAACCTGAAGGTAAATAAAAAACACATCAAATTGCCATGCTGCTTTTGATGGTAGCATAGTTTCTCACATTTGAAGTGGTAGGCCAATCTTGCACAGTCAGGAACTTCTGTTATACTTTTGCATATTCTTTGGTCCCAAGTAGTAGAAAATATACCTTCAGCTGTATTATTAGCGGTACAAGAAAAATAAACGCTGAGGTATGGAAGTTAACATTTCAGGTGTAATTCTGGTACTCTAGTCAATGTTTCATCAGATGCAGGCAAGAATTAGAGGGCTTTTTTGTTGATTTTTTTGTTGTTGTTGAAAAAGACATAGTCTCCCATTTAATAAAATATTACACATATAATTGAAATGAGGAAAAATAGTATTGAAAAGTTTGAAAAGTGAAAATTCTGTGTAAAGATGTATACTAGGGTATGCAAACTACTCTGACAATTCCTACTCTAGGAATTAGTTGGTCTGAGGATAGTCTTTGAGGACGCAAAGGAAGGGATTAGAAGCATGTCCTAAAAAAACAGTGGTGGGGTTTTGCATGTATCCCATTAAATGGTACAACAGCATCTTTAAGAGCTCCTGTTTTGGGTAACAAATAGAAAAACAGTTTAGAAAGAGTTTTTGAAAATGCATTTCATTGATACTATAGATATGCAATGAAAACAACTGGGACTTGGATGACATTGTACAGGACAAAGAGTACTTAAAATGCAGACCTCTGTTGGAAAAGTATTGTTTACTTAAGTGAGTATCATCTATCAGTTTGACAAATTAAGCTTAACTGGCATCAAGTTCTGTTATAAAAATCTACTTATGTAAAAGAATTACTAGAATTTAGTTGCACAGTGAGACCTTACTGGATGTATTAATTTGAAATGGCAAATATCTATTCTGTCGTTTTTAGGTGTTTGTCCTAGCTAGCTGTGTTGCAAAATGTATTTAGTTATCCAGCTACTTTTGGTGCTCAGGTGCTCATACAGAAGGCTGCAGCTAATTCAGTAAGCATGTGTCTCTGGTGGAAATCAGTGTATCAATCGTGAACATTAAAATACCATTTAAGTTGTTATTATCAGCTGCTCCTGGCAAATGTTTGATTGAGCAGTCTGTAACTGGCTCCCAAGAGCGTATTCTTCCTCAGAGCTGAGGCAAGTCCCTTTTCTCTTGCTGCAGGTGATGGGGAACTCAGTGTCAGGATTTGGAAAGGCTGTGTATTCTACGATAGGCATTGAGCAGTTACCTGGGGCCCAGTGCGCACTGATCGACACTCATTTTACGGGTCTAATTTGGGTCAAAACTCATCCCAAAAGACAGAGTTTTGGTCTTATAAAAGTAAAGCTAGTTAACATCTTGTTTCAAGTCAGCATGACATGCTAGGCATCTTTGTCGGAACATTTGGTAGGTTTCAGATACCCCTGGAGTTTAAAAAAATCTGTACTTAATTAAGGTGACAACATGCATAAGGAAGGATATCTCGGAATAGTTTGGGGTGTCTTTTTCATGTGTCACTTCCAGCACGCAGAGAAATTCTTTCCTTTTTGTAGCTGTGGCGATCTGGAAGGATACATTTAAGAACAGGTGGAAGTAATTTGGCAATTTGACATTCAGACTGTATTACACATGCAGGTCCCACAGGATTGTAAAGTTTGTGGGGCTTTTGCACTTTTAATATCATTTTCCATGTAGTGGCAAGGCTGGATAACTACTAGCATAGTATTTTCTTTTGGAGATTGTGTGTTAAAGAAGGTGGTGCCTGTAGCCCCTGGGGTTCTTCAGTGATAACATTCCAGGTCTGGAATCTAGGAAATGAAGAAATCTTAAGCCATAATCATTTGCTCCAATTTTGTTTTTTGCATTTTAAAACTAAAGGTGCCATTTCTAATTAAGGCTTACAGTGGAGGTTCAGTTTGATGATACTCATCTGAATAAAAACAGATGAATAAAACTTAACGTATGTGGTGCTGTGTTATGGTTCTGAATACTTTCTTAACATTTCCATTGAGTTTTATGATTGTGATATATGCAGAATTCAATGAATTCCAATTATTGCTGATGATATACCATTTGGACACTCATAAATGGTATACAGATTAGATAGAAGGCGTGCTAGAGTCCTAGCCAGTAGATGGTATTGCAGTGCAGTAGCTTTGTATGTAAATGTGAATATTTGCTTGTAGATAGGTAGGTAGCATAGTTTTAATAGGCCTTCTTTTGTACAATCTTTTGAAATACGTACGCATGGATTATATGCAGAAGTGAAGCAAGTCCTTGGCTTTCCTACTTTCCTAACCATTAATCATTTGTATCACTCTTTTTTTTTTTTTTTTCCACCAGCACATTTGAACTAACAGCATAGAGCTTAATGCGCAGATGATTTTTATCCTACACCAGTGTTCTTTATATACAGGTGATACTTATTTCTGGAAGAGTTTTACAAGTCTTTCCATTGTAGAGCTCCTGTCCAATGATTTTTCCTTTGGAACTTCAGATGCAATTTTCATTTAGTTTCTTTTGGGAGGTAGGAGTGGAGTGTTGTTGGTTTTGGTTTCTTTCCTAGGCTGTTTTTTAAAGTGTTCTCTCTGAGTGACTGCAACATGTCATGGGTAGGTAGGCAGCTCTCCCAAATTAAATATTTAAGGTTTAGTCATGTTTAGTCATTTAAAGCAGACTTTGCCTGAATGTGCCAGAATTAAAAGACTTTCTCTGATACATCTGGTTCTATTCCACTGTTGAAATTCTTGTATGGTTCAAAAATAAGAACATACGGGAACAGAGAACATCAGTACAGAACAATTGTCCCTGGTTGTACTCTTTTGTCCTCTACTCCAGAGGGTTAAAATATCCTTATGGGAGTGTGGTCAATAGGATTTTCTACAGAATTATATTATAAACAGAAGGAAGGCTTCCTGGGCCCTTTAACAGTATGTCTTCTGTAATGCATTTTTTATTTGAAGTACTACAGAATGAGTAGTTCTGTATTTGAATTTGTAGCCCACGTGAATATGAACACACCGTTTACTGTTGAACTTTTGAGAGTGGGGAATATTTTCCTTTTACCGGTTCTGTAGATGGAACATTCATGCTCTGTGCGTGGAGAATGAGAAAACACATGGACGCATTAGCTGGAATGCTTCTGGCACGTCTCTTCCTTGGGGAGATGGAGTGTTCCATAGCTGTGAATTGTTTTCCTTTCAAAGTGGCAGAAAAAGTTCTGTATTTGTTCTTTATCCAAGAATATTCTGGCTTCCCGACTTCCTCTTTTGCAACTTGAGAACTGTCTCCATCTTGTACTCCACATATGTTGTATCCCACTTACCATGAAATGTTAAGATGATCTACCAAACATTTATCAAAAACAAACAAACAATTGAAAAACCCACAAGATTTTCAAATTGCAAATTTGTCTTCTTGACAAGGCACTGAATATCTCCCTGGATCTGAGGGCCTGTGTCTGCCACAAGGTGATGTCATCTAAAGTCAGACCATTTAGCACAACTTTGGTGCCAGGCAGATTTTTGTCAGCAAGCTCATCAGGTGTATCCATCCTAAAAAGTCCATCTTGAGGATATTACCTTTCCGTCTACATCATAAATTTGTCAACCTGTTCAGCACCAGCTCATTTAGTAAAATCCAGGAAGACAAAGCTAAGATATGCTCGTAGTGCTGTCTTTAAGACCTTGGCCCTTGGACAGTATGGCTACTTGTGCCAGGAAAATGAAGGTAAGGTGCCAGAATTGTGATGGTAGCAGTCATCCTCCTTATCTTTGGGTTCTAGGTTTGCCTTCACAAGAGCTCTATTACTTATCTGTGGCTACAGTGCAGGCATTTGGTCAGTCTGGGCTGGTTACAGTACACTATCACAGAAAAAATACTGTAGGCTTATTCTGTTCTAAGCAGGTTCATCTCTTCCAGTGAAAATTCATTCTCTTCCAGTGAAAATTCCTCACCTTCATGAAAGTAGTATCTCAGAACCTTCCCAGAATGTGGTCTCTGTTGGAACTATTATTTTCTTCTTGGAAAGGATGATGAAACCTGCTGAAATAAGTTGAGGATGCCCTTCAGTGTGGGAATGGAACCATGCTTTTTGGTCATGTTTTATCATCTGTCTGCAGCTTGGATGCCATTGCATGTTAAGAAAATCTGATTAACCTCTTTGAATTGTCTATGTGGTAAGTTTGCCCTGGCCAGCAGATGAGCCCCCCCCTACCCAGCTGCTTGCTCACTTATCCACAGGAGGATGGAGGAGAGAATCAGAAGGGCAAAACTGAGAGAAAATGGTTGCTTAAGATAAAGACATTTAAATAAGTGAAGAAAAAAAACAACTGATGCAAAAGTAATCAGTCACCACCTCCCACCAGCAGACTGAAGCGCAGCCTGTCTCTGAGCAATGTCTACTTGGTAAAAACTCCCCCAGTTTTATTGCTGAGTGTGATGTTTTATATGGTACTGGAATATTTCTTTGATCAATTGGGTCAGCTGTTCCAGCTGTGTTGCCTCCCAACCTCTTGTCCACCCATAGCCTTATTCACTTTGAGGGCAGAGGAGAAACAGAGGAGGCCTTGACACACTGCAGCAATAGCTAAAACATTGGTGTGTATCAACACTGTTTTAGTCACAACTCTAAAACATAGCACTATGTGAGCTGTTGTGAAGGAAATTAACTCTATCCCCACCAGACCCAGTACACCCCATCCCTGAAAGCCTCCAAATTCTGTTGTTTCACTGTTCACAGGGTAAATAGAGACTTGAGGTAAATGGTGCCTAAGGGGTTTTTAGGAAAGGTTTTAATCCTTTTTCATATGGATTGGCACTTGGTATAGAAGTTCCAGGTTCAAAACCAAGTATCGTAAGCACGCATCTGATTTCAGCAAAAGCATGTATTCCTTTTCCTCAGTGCATTTGGGCCGTCAGATTATTTCACACAGCTCTTCTGAAGTGAACAAGCTGTTCTTCTTTGACTTTCTGCCCGCTGAAACCAGACAGGATTAATTCTTACTCCAAGTTGTCTCTAGGACATTTCTTCAGGAGTTATTAAGAGAGACCTTGATGATACTGGTTTGTGGAGTTGACTGTAAAAATGAGTATGTGCAAAAGCTGAACACTGTATCGCTACAAGTTGTGTAGTAATTGGAGTTACTCTTGAATCCTTGGTGAGGAGAGAACTTCCTGTGAAACAGGTTCCGGTCTTTAAGTTTGGTTCTGCAGTTGCCTACTCAGCTGACCACTGTGGTAAATCAGTACGTCTTCCTTTTATGACAGATGACCTATTTATCTCATGTGACTCATTGCACCAAATGTTACCTTGGATGACTTCAAGTATGTGGATTCTGAATTCTTCTGGCAAGTGTTTCCTTGGCAAGTGGGTCAACATTTCTTATATTTGCTGTGATAGTACTGTTCATCGTTTGTACTTCTCCAAATCCTCCAAAACAGTGACATCAGATGTGTTTCATGAGAGATGGGAAGCCCGGTTTCACTGCTCTGTTGTGCAAGAACTGTAGTCTTGGTTAGAGAAGAAGTTTTACTTCCATGTACTATGGCTTGGGCTCTTTGAAGCGAGGGAAAGCTCGGCTCTGATGGGTAACCTCACCTTCTGTTACTAGATTAACAGATAACATGATGCAGAGTACTTTCTCTTTCAATACGCCAGTTGTTGGGGGGAGGAGGGAGAATAGGTGCATGGAAGATCATCAGTCAATAGCTCACCTACATAGGGCTTCAAACTCTGATATACAAATTTGGGTTGTATTGCTTCTAAACCATAAGCAGCAGACATAATAATGGAATGATGAACTGTAATGATCAGTGCTGATCAGTGATATCGTCCTGCTTTCCTTTCTACAACAACTGGAAGCTCTTCTGCTTCTAAATGTGTTTGTAGCCAAACTTTCTTGGATACGCTCTTTATTACATCAGAGTGTCTAGCCATGTTTATGTTTTTCAGGTTCCATTGTTTTAAAAAAAAGATCTTTCTAGCCCTAGGTAAAGACAAGGTGCGTCGCTGATTATCCACTTTTTTATATATAGGCGATTTTGATATTTGGACATTCTGCAGTTCTTGGTGAAGTCTCTGAAATTGTTATTCCCTTACTAGCTGCCATAGATCATGCTATTAAAGTGCTACACCTTCCAGCCTGTCTTCTGTCAAGAGAAGACTGTTCTTGTAAATTGCAGAAAATTCTGTCCTTGTAAATTGCAGAAAAGCATGTACTGAGTGCATTTATCATGCTAGGAGGATGACTTTGAAGTTATAGCCACTTTTTGAAGGGGCATGTGGGTTATGTTGAAATAGCAGCTTGAGCAAGAAGCTCATCTAACTCTCTTAGGTCTTATTTTGTGTTAATTTCTGCCCATCTGTATTTTTTCTTGGGGTTTGTTCATAGCTTTTCTTCTTCAGTATTTTTTCTTTCAGACTTTCCCCTGATATTACATATGGGTCCCCTGTTAACCAGTGCCACACCTGTCTCTGTTAGGTGGCTCCTTTATTTTTTGTGGTTTTTAGTGAAAGAGGTAGAGGAAATGAAAGGCCATGCATAGCCTTGTATGCACCTTATTTCTCAAGACAAGATATTCTGGTTGAATGCATTCCTCACTCTGCATTAGAGTGTTCTCCAGCCTCAAGTAATAGGATGTTTTGTGCTGCGTGAGCACCTTGTAGCTTCAGCTCTGGTTCCTGGTAAGTAAACTTCCTGTGGCAATATTCCTTCCCTGTTGTTTCCCTTTTGTGTGGGTGGAGTGTGATAGTCTGTTTCAGTTCCAGTAATTTGCCTTTTTCCATCTCAAGTAACTGAATTGCTAGGCTTTCTGTGAGTTAGAATTCATGTCAGGTCATTCAATTTACATCCTGGCAGGGCTTCAGAAGTATATATAAGAGTGTTAGCTGCTGTTTTCTTCAGAACTACTGTAATACCAAAAACGCTCTTGGAGAATCACTGCCTAGTGCCTTTTATGCTGCAGAGTTCTTCTTGTTGTTACATTAAGAAAGCATTCTATATGCAGACTACATAAGAATACCACAAAATTAAAGAGAATTATTTACTGAAGTTTAAAGAATGTCTATTATTAGGCTACAGCTGAGAACAGAATATGGTAAGAATTATTTTTTGTGGCAATAGTACTGCTTAATAAAAATCAAATGACATTTTTAAGAGTTCAGATGTATGGCAACACAAGAACTGAAACCCCTTGGTGGAGACATTTCGCCAAGACATAAAGTAGCTGTACGGATGTTTTAAATAAAACTTTATCACTTACTTGTGGCTTTGAGCAATTAATCTTTCTCTGCATATAAGATGGGCTATCTCTGTTTTGACAGGTTATCTGTCACCATGGTAACCAAATGTAGTGTCCTTTATTAGAGATTTTGAGGTGTTAGGATGGAAAGTGTTATAAGTTGAAATATTAAGTTTGCGTTCTGACATCTGCAACAATGAAAATATCTTTTGAGTACAGCTGTTGGACCGAAGGTAAATTATCAGGCAAAATGTTTGAAAATTAAACGGCTTCTCCTTATATCTAATGGTCCAAACAACGATATTATTTAGTACAATATAACCTCGTACATGTGTTCCTACTTCCCACCACTGGTTTATACCCCGTTTCATGCAGGGAGTTTCAGGGCTGCATCAGCACTCGGTGCAGGGTATTTTATATCATGTTAATGAAGCAGATCTGTCAGCATAATACCTGTCAATGCAAGATTCTGAAACTATAGGAGACGATACAGATACTATTCCTTTATGAGGTGGTAGTTCTTGAGACAGTGTTACCAAAATTAAAAAACAAAACAAAAAAACCCAAACCCTTCAAATCTGAAGCTGACAGGATTTTCTGATAAAAATATAGTAGCCACTATTGGATCCAGGCCTGCGTGTATTGGTGCAGGTTGACTAACAAGTTCTTGCCTGTTAATATCTTTTAAATTCGGGATAATTTTGGGAAAGAAGAGTTGAAAGATGTGAACTTGTAGTTCCTCCTTATTTATGAATATCTTGAGCATTGCATAAAAAAATCTGAACTTCACATTTTTGCTTTCTTTATGCATTTAAAGCAGTGCTCTCTTGTGTTTCTTTTATGTGTTTCATAAGATTATTCCTATGGAAAGGAGGGTAATAGAGTTTTCATCTGTGATCTGTATGTGGGAATGGAGTAGTGCAGAGAACTCTGTGTGGTGTGTTAGCCAAAAAGAGAGTGGTGGTGATTGGTAACTCAAATAACACCTTTCTACCTGGTAGAAGAGTTAGAAGAGCATCTTCAGCTATTTCTGTTCTTGTAATAAACTTACTTTATTGCTCAGCTACTTTTGATGTTAGCATCAAACCGATAAAGATGTTAGAAACCAGACTATGCAGAACTATCTCATTAACAAGTTGATCTTCAAGGACTTTAATATAATTTCTTTTGGAAGAAAGAGCCAGCATATTTGGATATTTCAGTAAATTTTTCAGATAGTTTCTGTAAAATATACCGAGATCTAAATAGTGACAAATGGCATGGCTTTATAACATTGATTTGTATATTCTGTTGGTTTTAAAAGGAAAACAACCACTTTTCTTGTTATTAGCTCTTTATACTTCACAGGTAGCTGCAAAATGTTTGGCTGCCAGACTGTTTTAAAATCAATCACAGAAATCACTTTTATTGCTATAGCCATTTATCTCTTTTTTTCATAGAGATCAGGAATACTAAGCCAATTGAACTTGTAACTGTGTGTTTCTTTTCCTACTCCACCCGTATGCTTTACATAGGTCAGTTTACTTCAAAAGATAGATGAGGATCTAGGGAAAGGCAGAATACATTCAGTTTCTAAGAAAAAAATGCTGATTTGTAGTGAAGATAAATCTTTTGCTAAGAGAGTCAAAGTTTTTACTTCAATTATGTGAAGTCAAGACATCTAGAACTGTGTTCTACTGCTGTGTTTTTTCTTCCTCATAGCATAGAAAATCTGTGCTCAGTCTTCTTTCTGTCTCTCAAAAAATGCACTCTGCTTGCTTATCATGGGTCTGTATGTTGGTGAGCCTCACACTGAACTAAAGTTATCAGCCAGCTCTGGGAAGTGTTTTGCTTACTCTTTTGCAACATTGCATTCCCTGCTAATTAGATATATCTGACTCCCTGGTGCCTTTAAAACAAGTCAAAGCTTGAGAAGACACATTTGGTCTTGTACTGCGACATTTTTCCTCATCAGCAACATTTTCAGGTGATAATTCACCCTAGTACTCTAATTTTATCTTTTTTTTCAAAGATAGACTGAGGTAGGGATAAGATTCTTCATGCACTCTTAATGTTTGCGTGAATTCCCTCTTGACAGGAGGTCTTAAATGCTGTTACACAAACCATTGTAATTTTTGGAGCAAACTTTTTTTTTTTTCCCTCTTAGTGGTTATTTATGAACCTCTCCAATAGGGAAAATATTTTATATACATTCTGAGAAACCCATTTGCTTTGTATTGTTTTGACTTTATAGATGCAATAGGCATGAAATTTTTGTCTTTCGTTTTGGAATGTGCTTTTGAATCACCATTTTTATGAGAGTTAGCTTCAAAGCTCTTTTCTTTTGACAGAATTTAAGCTCTATGATCCCTTCCCTCAAACAAAACCACTTTTTCAGATCATTGGATATAAATGTGTGCTCCGAGGGAAGTCTTTGCCTTAAAAATGTCTTTGTCCAAAACTTCACAGATCTTTTCGAAAGAAGACCCGTGTGTTTGCTTATTCCAACATGTGTGTTCAGCTACTACTGATCTTGTTCTTTCAAATAGGCTAGATCGAATACTATTCTGGTAGTGTGTGCATCAGTTCTGGAAGCATTTCCTGAGCTCAAGACACAGTTTCTGTAAAAGAAAAATTTCCTTGTTTGGATCTCAGAATAAACAATACAAAAGGCATCATTCTGAATGATGCATTGAGTTTGATAGTAACTATGTTGTTGTTATATTATCAGGTTGGTTTTGTATTCCTACTTTTATTTTAATTATGCTTATAGCTAGCAGCTGAAGGGAGTAGAGAGAACCTACAGGCTAACACAAGATGCATTGCATAAGCCTCGTTTCTTCAGGAAACCAACTCAGGAGCAGTGAAGATATCCTGTGAAAGCCAGAGAGCTAGCAGTTCAGAAGAGGTTGAAGGTACTGAGTTCTGATAAGTTTTGTGGAAACTTTTTTGTGTGTGTGTATTTAGGTAGTCCCATAGAACTGTAGATGTATTCTGTATTAGAAAAAACTTACAGTATAATAAAAATGCTATTGCACATCAGACAGCATGTGGAACAGGTGTTAAAGATATATTAAAAAAATTATCTGTGCTCTGAGCTTATTAAACTGAGATTCTAACAACTGGGATCAAGCCATTTGGGAATTCAGCCTTCAGTAGCTTGATGCTCACAGTGCTGCTACCTGTTCTTCCTTCTTGCTCTCCTCATCTAGATCATCTTCAGTATTTTTTTGTCATTTTGTCATGATTTTTTTTCTTTCCCTTTGTTTAACTTGATTTTTCCCTTCTTCATTTGTTATTCAGCATATGTTTATGAAAATAGAATTCCAATATTAAGAAATTTTCTTTGACATCACATACAGAGTTTTTGTCTGTAACTTGGCTAAATATTGGAAGGTCTGAAAGGACCAATTAAAAATTTATTTTCATAACGATATACATGGGTCTTCCAAAGTGAAAAATTTCTTATGATACTTCAGACAGCATTTAAAGTGAAATTACATTGAGCAGTGTGTCTTTTTGTTGCTGTCACATGATCTCTCATATTTCCCCAGAATGTCACAGAAAGAATCTCTTTTTGTCTCAGCATTGCAACCTTATTTTTCAAAGTTCACACAGGTACAAATAATGCTGATTTAAAAACAAACAAAACCAAAACATGGGCCCAAGCCAAAACCAAAAAAAGCAAACTGTTTTTCTGACATTTTTAGACAGAGTTTAATGGCATATTTCCATATTCAGCATACTGAGTCTGAATTTTTTTTAGAATTGTTATCTGTGTAATATCATCCATATAATTATGCATACAATGCATATAATTATGACTTTCTCTGTCTATTACCAGGCATGATTAGACACTTCCAAAAGCTGTAAGATCTTCTCATATTTCTTATCTTAGCTGTCAGATGTTTCTATTTTATTATTTTGTATATCTGAACAATAACCTGTACTTGGTAAAATAATAGATGTAGCATTCTCCCCCCGCCTTAGTTTTGTTTCTACTCTGCAAAAAGAAAAAAAAAAAACACATTAAAGCATGCTTGTACTTGAAATAAATAGCCAAAAGAAGTGTTTTGACACTTAGAGAATATCTTATAACTGTTGCATTTACACCTGAATCTTCATGTTCAGGAATCCCCTAAATGCATACTGATACCGAAAAACTGTTGTAAAAGATGTACTTCCCCCTTTTTTTTTTTTCTTTTTTTTTTTCTTTTCCCCTCGAGCACTCAGAGAAGCTCTAAGACCTGGATTCTAAGTACAAAGCAGAGGGCAGTTTTGTCTTCTTAATTTTTATACCTTCCTTGAAAATAAATAGAACAGATTTTTCCAAGACAGCTGGGGAAGTCTTGTTCAGTTTGATGTGTTCAAAAGAATGTTTGTTCAATATAGAATGTTTATTTTTAAGTCTGGTCTTCCTTTCCTATTCAAAAGCTGGCAGAAGTCAGTTGTTTGCAAACAAAAAGGGGAATTGTCTGTGAGCAGGAAACTTTCTCCCTTCCAGCCCCCCAAGCTTTTTTCCAACTTCTTGACTATTATGCCAACCATTGGTGAGGGAGTAGCTTGAAAGTGTTTTAACATTCACCATTGCTTTCTCTTGTCAGTTATTTTCTTTCAAGACTTTTATAAAGCTGTGTTATTGTCCACCCAGCAAAAATGTAATGTATGTCTGGAAGTGTAGTGTGTCCCAGAGTTCTTTTTGGAAAGGAGGTTCTGCAGGCCCAAATGTTAGAGCCAAGCTGTAGTAAATGCACCGGTAACTTACTCAGATAAAATCTGGGGGTAATGAGATTCCCAGCGAAAGGTGGAGTATGGTGGTAATGAAGGGTTCTTCAACAGTAACTGACACCTTTATAGGCTCTAGACAGTGCCTTATAGTGTTTTCTCGAGTTTCTAGTCCTAAAGTTTTAAAGAACACTTCAGATTATTGCCAAAATTGCTACATAGGCTTTTAAAAACAGTAGCTGCCACAGCAGCAAAAGGAAATTTTTTTTTTACATAATTAACAATTGAAAAATGTCAGTGAGGTCATTGCCACCAGTTGCTAAGCTTTTGGTCTAAAACACAGCATTCAAAATGAGATAGCACTGTACATGGCTAAAAAATTTTCAGGTATAATTGACTTCGTGATGTTTGGTATGTGGCTATTCAGAGAGAGAAAAAATGATGGAGTGAGTAATGGCTGGCCAAATCATTTTGTGTGCTGTCAGCCAGTGTTGTTGTGTCTGATACTGAGCAGTATTAGACATTGTTGGAGTAGGTAAATATGCATTGAACCAATAATGATTATAACATCTGTTTATTCACTCTTCTACCTCTTCATTCTGACCATGCTTCACTTTCCTCTGATTTCGCTTCCTTGCTCTTCTGCTTTGTATAATATTTGTCCATTTTCATTTTGCATTGCACTGGATGAAGTTCATTCCTAAAGGTTAATTTTTCCAAGACTTCCCAAACCTACTTTAAAGGTTTTCTTACTGAGTAGGAATCGACAGCCTTCTTTTCAGAGAAATAACTGTTGATTTAGTGGAATGAGATATGGTATAGATTGCCATTTTTTTCTTCTGTGCTTTAATTTAATTAAAATATAAGCTGTAGAATAGAGGCCTTTTCTCTTCCTTTATTTACAAAGCACAGAAATGATTTTTTTTTATACCTAGGAATGAAGAGATTAGTAGTTGACCTGCACAGGAAAATATCTGTTGCAACAGCAGGAAGGATGATCCTGTGAATAAGGCACTGACCTGCAATTTGGTGGTATGGATTGGGGCCACTTCTTGTGTGTCCTCTGGGGACACAGACCACTTTTTCTGTGCTTCCTTTCTCTGTGCGTAAGATAGGTTATTGGTTCTGCAAACAGAAAAGTACCAAAATCAAATACTGAGACATTCAGGAAATGGGACCATCCAAGTGTCTCAGGTAGTTCTGACTAACAGTGTCAGTGTTGCGTTAAGGGATGTAGCCGATTAACCATTATGGGTCCGGTCGGATTCAGGGTACTGAGCTATCACAATCACAGATTCACCAATAATGCATTAACCGATATGGGTCTGGTCGGATTCAGAGCACTGAACTACCACGGTCACGGATTCACCAATAACATATAACCGTCCTTACTCTAGTCACGTTCAATGAGAACTATCACGGCTAGGAACAATGCACAATTTATTACAGCAACGGGTACACAGGTTCTTTGGTTTGCCGGCGATAGTTACTGTCTGCAAAAGCAAGCTAGCATGCATGAAATACACAGGTGCACAGCCTGGAAATTAACGCGTTAAAAGGCACAAAGACTCTATAGAGATTTCTAAGTTTCTGCGGAGACACACAGTATAACCAAGTGTTCAAATCTCACCCAAAGGCATCCCAATGGGGGGGGAAGGAAGGCTCAGCCCGTCGACTGATCCCAGGAGTCAGGAGGTCCTCGGGATGGTATCTTCCCTGACATCCCCTCTCTCTTAGGCCGATTAATATTACTTTCTGTCTTTTAGGTGGAGCTTGAGTGACTCTAGTCAAGCATATCTTAGTTATGATTGGTGAAAAGTTTTCTCGTCTCCGTTTAAAGGAATAGGCTCCAAGAAATTCAGAGCGCATGCTCAGAGAGGGGTGGTCACACCTTGGAGGTGGGTAGCTTTTGGGATGGAGGTGTGTTTTGGTATTGTAATGATATCATAATGAGCAAAAGTACACTAGAGTACAGCATTTGTCAAAACATGACAGGTCGTTGGCTCGGGGTAGCAAAAAGTGCGGCTTATCGGTCTCGGTAATGCAGCTACACCCTACCCTGAAAGCCTCTTCAATGCTGTACATTTTCTTTAAAATGTGAATGTTAGTTTTGTTTTCCTAGTTACTTTAGGCAATTGCACCCCAGTCAGTACATTTGGGGAGGATTAAAATATAACTTTTTTTTCTCTGAGAAGTTCAACACATTTTCCTGTTTACAAAGCGAAGGATCTAAAGATCATCTTATCCTGTTATTTTTTATATCCTTGATAATATGGCAAGCATCCAGGATGTCTGTCGTTCAGATTCCCAAGACTGTTGAATGCATTTCTTTGACTTCATTAAGATCAACTGACTATGAATTTTGCCAGTTGCACAAATAATATCTGTGGTCATTGTGGGAAGTCTGTCTTGCTAAAAGCACCAGCATTTTTTTTAACCTTTTGTGACTGTTAGGCTGCAGTAAAGTGTTTCCTCTGTAGAATATACTAGTTAAATTCTCTTTAGGTAAATTTTAATGTCCACTCTACTTCAGACTTTAAGATGCACATAACTTGTAATTTGTTACAATGGCTTTGAGCAGATTTTTAGAACTTTGTGCCATGTTTTTTAGGCCTATCAAAGAAATATTTTTATTTCTAGGTATTTAGTGTTCTTGTTCACCTTGGTTCCAGCTCTGATTTCCATCTCGGGACTGAGTTAAACTCTTCTAAAACAGAGATATCTTTTGTGATATTTTTTTCTTGGCATCAAGACTTCTGTAGCATAACTGGAGAGTTACAAGCCAACTAACAGAAGTCCTTCTGTTATCAGGGGTGGCAGGACTGAAAAGACCATCTTAAACACACCAGAAACCACAACAGCACTCCCCAGAGGCCATAGATAGTGCCGAAGAGTTGAATTCTTTGGTTCTTTCTTAGTCCAGCTTCCAGTAAGCTCCAATCTAAGTCTTGTTCCTTAAGAAGCAGTTTCTTAAAGAAAATGTCACCGTAAAGTGTGCAAAACAAGAAATCCTGGGAACATGTGTTGATACAAATTTGATTCTGCTGTCATCTAGACTATTTTATTCCTCTGCCACCCTTCTCCCTGCTGCAGCCCTAGAACAGGAAGACATCAAGGTGGGGAAAACTGGAAGGCAGTTATTTTGGGTGGGTTCTTTGTGAAGAAAGAGTGAAGAATGCAGACCTGCTAAAGGGAGCCCAAAGGGACCCATAAAGGGGCCATGCTCGCAATTTGTATTGGGATTTAGGGGCAGGAACCTCTCAGTTTATGAACTGAAGGTTGATTTCAGTTCTGCTTAGGTGTCAGTGGTATGTCTTAAAACAATTGCTATGTTGAGTGTTTATTTCTTAAAGGATATCCTCCTAATCTGAGCTATTGTTGTTTGACGTAATCCATGCATATTTGTAAACACTAATTTCAGTAGGGGAACCAGTCTGCAAACTATACAAGCATTAGGTAAAAATGGTCTACCGATCTTTCTAATTGGTAAAATTGAGAGTTTTCCTCTAATTTTCTTTTTTTTTTTGTCATGTTCACATTCAGCTATCTGATCTTGCTGAAGGTCATGTTACCAGTGGTTTCTTGTGATCTGCGGGGGAATTCAGGTAGTTGGCTGCTTGTAGGTATGGCTGATAGGTGTTGAGGAGAAGCAAAGGTCGTTGTGTGTGGAAACGAGTCAGCACAGTTTGGTATTAATAATGGTTGCTGTGACAACTTTTATCTGTGCTGGGCTCCAATTCCATTAATTGCTTGTTAGCATTCTTGTTGTGTGTCTTCTGTTAGATTTAAAAAGTTTACCCTCTGCTGTTTCAAATTGTTTAAGAGCATCGATGCAAAAGATTTCACTTCCCAGCAGATTTTAGTTATTTCTTGAGTACTCAGTACTGTTTTGTGAAGAATGATAAGCAGCACTTTACTCTGCCACTTGCACCTGTGTATCTTTCACTGTCAGTATGTTTCTGAATTTCAACATGTAAACCTTTGCCTCTGAGTACTCAAAATGATTTAGTAACTTTATATCTAGGATGTATAATGGTAGCTTTGAAGTATTTTGTGTGGATTAATTCTTCTTTGTGTAGTGCCCCCTCATTCTTGATGATCAGTAGTGTTTCTTCTGTGCAGACTGAAAACGATGTATATTGTAGTTTTCTTTACAGATCGCCAAAGTGCTTATACCCTGAGCTTTGCTTGTGTAATTATTAACTCAAATGTACAACTCAAATGTATTTTTATCATGGGTTTGTAAGTAAAAAGACAGAGTTTATCATAGTTCTCATTAATTTGGAATGTAAGTTGCATTAACAGCTTGCTTCTGGAATTCCAAGAGCAAGCAAGAGATGGCATGTGACCTTTCATGGGGAAAGATTTATATAAGAAAGGAGTTTAGGGGACTAGGGTTCAGGAACCAGCAAATTGTGCCAGAATTTTAATGTGTTGCATGTTTGTATTGCTTAAAGAGAAAGATGGGAAGAAGGGAATGAGAAAGAGGGCAGATTAGAAGAGTTTATCTGGGGAGAAAAGTTGCTTTTTCTTTAATTTCTTAAGGTATACACTGCTGATTCAGAATTCTTACAGGCTAAAATTTTGTTCTGGTCTTGGACAAATTAGCTATATATATATATTGTACAGGCACAAAAATGTATGTCTAAAAATTCAAGTCTAATTTGCTGTTTGGTCAGCATTGGTTTGTAATAGATTGACTTTAGTAATCCTCAAGATAAAGATACTGTTGGAGTTCTTTTTATTATTATTTTGTTCTACTTATCGTCATGCAACTGAAATTGTAGTTCATTGTTGTAGGTGTGAAATCACATCTTTCAAAATTACTATAAGATCATCACAATTTTTGTACTCTATAGTACATTTAAATATCTTATTCAAAAATTGAAGAAAAATAATTGCAAAATACTTCAGTTAAAGTATAGGAAGAGTCTTGCTTTTGTAGGGTGTTTGATAATAGTAATGGTAGTGATTTTGTTGAAAGCGCTTCTTTTGATTACTTGTTACTGCCAAGCATGTTTTGCATACATAAATAATAATGAAAGCAGTTACTGTTTTACATGGAACACATTGTTAATATGCAGTCATCTTTCATGCTGTGCTCATGCATGTGTATGCTACACTAAGTAGTTCGAGGGATGTGGCTAATGCATCTGAGTTTAAGCAGTCTTGAAAAATAATAATAATAAAAATTCCATGTAATCAATTTCCATATAGTGAGCAGTGTTGGTTATGGCATTTCCACTGGGTTTTGGGCAGCTCTGACATTATCTGAGAGGATACCAAAAGACAGAAACCTTTCCATCCTGCTGACTGTGACTATCTGAATCCATTAATATGGAAATAACCTGTTTTTCCAATTTAAAACCAAGGTGCCTATATTAATGTCTACCAGTTCTTCCTGTTGCTCTCAGTAAATGGATCGAAATGAACAGGAAAAAAATTTGGGGATCTGTGAAGTTGCTGGAGGCACTAACTGAGGAGGCTGAGCTGCAAGTCCACAGGCTGCTCAGTGTGTTTGTTTAATGGGGCAACACGTTTGTTTAATTAGCTCTAGTTAACAGGACTTTCACTTGGTATTAAAGGAATGTCCTTGTAGTGTTAAGAATTAATGAAGGGACCTTGAAAGGAGCCTTTGGAAAGGGTAGATACAGAGTGGAGGGAATGTGGTAGGGATCTAGCACTTATTATTTCATTGGAAAACCTTAATCATCTTATTTTATTATTTTACTTAGATAAAATGGGCAAAGGCTGTTACTTAACCAGTGAAAGCAGTGGAGAGAGGGACAGAGGTTACTGAGTTACTTCCTTCTCTATTTTAACCAAGTGAATTGTACAGTGGAGTGGAATGGGAAACTGCTGTTTGTCACAATGTCAGCATATGCACTTTTGAAGCCCACCTGATGCAGAGTGCCTCAGTTCAGAGAGAAACTTTATCTGTCATACAAAATCTAGGACACCAGGGGATGTATCTGAATGCATGCTGAAGGCATAGGCATTACTGAAAGGGCAAAATGATGTATGTAAGCATTCCTTCCTCCTGTTCTATTTTTTGATTTTTCCTTAACAGAGATCTGCAAAAAACCTGTATGCTGGAGTAGCAAACAAAACCAGCAGTAAACAGTTTTCCTACTAACATCTGTGTAACTAACCAGCTCTCCTACCTGAAGAGCTACCATACATAGCCTTTACCTCCAAAGACAACGCCATCGTTCTTAAAGCCAGCACGGGAAGTGTAGTTAGGAGAGTCAATTGGTGAGTATTCCTCTGGCATTTTTGTAGTAGTCCCCTCTGTTGGTAATATTGTTTCAGTTACACATATCACCCGAAATTTCACATTTTTCAAGGCTCGTTCCGTCTCAGTTGCGTTAGGCACTACTGTGATGTTTTCAGTTAAATCTGAGCCTGAAGAGGCAGTTAAGTCCGTTGGTGCACTTGATGATGGTCTACTTGTAGTTGGATCTGGTATACATGAATTAATTTGAACATCTGCAGCAGAGAAAGGAAACACGTGAAGGTTATGCTTCTGTTAGGTTTGTACTTACTGCACACACATTTGCAGAAATTGTTACCCAGCCATTCCCTTCTGCAAATTATTTGTTGCCTTATCCAAATCAGGCATGCTTATTTCATATGTGTAGCTAAGACACCGATTATGCCCTTTTTATCATTACTCACATAGTTAAACACTTGGAGTAAATGCGATGCTCATTTTGTATTTGCATACCAATAATCTATTCCTCCTGAACAATATTTAGAGTAATAATCCATATCAAACACACACACACACCGACCTCCTGCAGAGCAGAAGGCTTAACTGCAGTTTCAAGCTTCAAAAATATTTCCAATATATAACACACTTTAAGATAAATGCTATTTTAGGTACCTTTTATCCTTATTAGGTACCTTCCACGACCTAAAGGGGTCCTGCACGAAAGCTGGAAAGGGACTCATCAGGGAGCGATGGGACAAGGGGTAATGTCATTAAACTAAGAGAGGGGACGTTTAGATATTCGTACAAAAATCTTCACTCAGAGGATGGTGACGCCCTGGAACAGGTTGCTCAGAGAAGCTGTGGACGCCCCATTCCTGGAGGTGTTCAAGGCCAGGCTGGATGGGGCTTTGGGCAGCCTGATCTGGTGGGAGGTGTCCCTGCCCATGGCTGAGGGGTTGGAACGAGATGATCTTTAAGGTCCCTTCCAACCTGAGCTGTTTTGTGATTCTGTGATCTGCAAATCTCTGTCATAGGAACTCTCTGTGGAAGGATTAAGTGTTTTGTGTTTTTTTTCTTTACTTGTCTTCACATCTGATAGGAAACTTCTTTCTTCCAATGCTTGTATCTTGTGATTAAGAACTACTCATTTCCACATTTATCCTTTAAAATGGGCCATTGCTATAATGTATCCTTCATGCATCCTTCCACAAAACTTTATTTCTAAGTTAGATCTTTCTTTATGTTGATGACTCTTTGAAGATTCATCTTAACTGGGTTGCCATAAAGACAGTTTCCTAGGTAAAGGAAAAGCTGTGTGCACAAGCTAAGCAAAACCAGGAATCCTCCCATTGGCAGGCAGCTGTTCAGCTGCTTCCAGGAGAGCAGCACTCATCATGCGGAACAGTTTCTTGGGAAGACAAACACCATCACTCTACATGCCTCCCCACCTTCCTCCTCCTTTCCCCCAGCTGTTATTGCTGAGCTTGACACCACATGTTGTGGGACACCCCTTTGGCCAGTCAGGGTTAGCTGTCCTGGCTGTGTCCCCTCCAGGCTCCTTGTGCACCCTCAGCTTGCTTGCGGGCAGGGCAGCACCAGCAGCTGAAATGACCTAGGCTCTGTGCAAGTTCTGCACTGCAACAACTAAACAAGGTGTGTTATCACCACTGTTTTCATCAAAAATCCAAACGACAACATTGTGTGAACCTCTGCGAAGAAAATTAACTGTTCCAGCTAAAAACCACCATGACATATTGGTTAAAGTAAATTTACTTTTGCTTTGCTACATTACATTGTGCTGTATCCCAGAGCTAAACTTCAGTAAAAAAGGTTAAGGTTCTTTTCAAGATGTTCTCCAACAGTTCCAGCATGAGGAACACGCAGATTCATGTTTATGCATGTGTTCCTGTACCATTCAGGATGACAGAACACAACAGTTGAACATCTGTGGCTTGTCTGAAGGGCTTTGTATCTATTGCACTGTATCTTAAAAAAAGAAGGAAAACAAGAGAATTGGATGAGCAAAGTTAGTAGAAGTAAGCATTTTTTCTCTACGCTTTTCAGTGCAGAAAATTGCTGATGACTTGTCCTAGGAAGCGAACTGATTCATGTCAGGGCACTGTAATGTTCTAGGTAAACTGTCTAAACTTTTAACCTATGAACTTCACCTTTTTGGAAGACTGCTTTTTGACAAATGTTTGATTTTCATTTTTTATTTTTCTAATAATGATCCATTATTTTTTATTTTAATTTACTTCTGTTTGTAGCCTGTAATAGCCCCAAATCATTTATCACTGTAAATATGCATGGCAGCTGTAGGCTGGATGTAGCTTGCAGCTTCATTTCCTGTAGCGACTCCTCATGTTACTACTGGAGAATATTAAGATTGTATTTATTGTGTGACTTCAAGACACATTTGAGGAGCCTGTTTAGCTTCTTGGGCTGCTAGTATTGGTATATTCTGAAAATATTCTAAAAGTTATGGCAGTTGAAATTTCACCAGTTCGTATGTGAACTTTATCTTTCAGTAATTGAATTTATTTTTCAGCAGGCCCAGCAGAAGGTTTGGGAAAAATAATACAAAGATTTCCTCAGAAGGACTGGGAAGATACTCCTTTTCCACAGGGAATAGAGTTGGTAAGTTTGCACTGTAATTTTTGTAATTTTTAGAACTTCTTTAATGTATAGTTAGAAGATGTGTCTGCCTTCACAATAACATATTATTTATCTTGACAGGGAATGGAGACAAGTTATGTGAGTAAAGGGGGTAGATAATGGCTTTTAGAATAATATTTTATTACTGTTCTTTACATGTAAGTAGATATTCCTAGAATACAGTAAGTCTGCTGCAAAGTTACAGTGTATTTATGGTTGGTTTGTGTCAATAAGTTTATCATTGACTACATTTTTTAGAAGCATCCTTCAGATTGCAGATGACTTTTCAAATCATTTTCAAATAAATAAAAATGTGTAATTGTATACTGTAAAATAAATAAATAAATAAATTAAAATAACATCATGATTAACTGGCTTCATTAAAAGGGTTGGTCTTTACCCAGTATTCTGTCCTGATCAGATAGCATAAGGAGTGCTAAGGAAAACTGTGCTGAACAAGACTAGCATACAGTGATCTATTTTAAATACTCCTTGTGATAATTCATTCGTTCCTTCCCTTGGTCTGATGATGTGAGATGCAATATGTAGGTTTATCTTACTCATCCAGGTCAGGAGTTGACTAGATACACAGCCCCAAAAGTCCTGCAAAGAAATGAAATACTGTGGTCATACACTGCAAATTAGGTTTCTGAGAAGTCAGAGTGAAACTTACTGCTATGAACTTAGGAACTTCTGGGACAGGATGAGCTAGGGAAGGAGATGGTCTGTAGGAAATGTTGCAATAGAAGTCTTTGCACTGCAGGACAAAATCGGCTGCAGAGGACAAAACACTGATGCTTCATTAAACTTATTACACAGATAGAGCAGACATAGCAAGCTTTTATTGATATGATACCTTTCAAGTGCTGTTCAGCTAGCTCACAGAGTCATGCCTTTGGCTATATCTTCTCCTGTATAAGGAGGAAGGGGCATCTTGGTGCTTAGTGCTTGCGCCTGCTCTTACATGGCAGAGGTTTGTGTTCACTGTGTGCTGGTGTACATGACTGGCTGCTCGTTTTCAAGTGTGGTCTAAATTTCTTCATAGTCAAGCACAATCCTTATGTTCTGGGGGGATGTCATACATTAATTACTGGTGTAAGCATTATTTCCGATACACGTGATGGATAGTTACAGTGTTTGTGGTACACTTGCGTAATACTACATTTAGCAATGTAGTGCTGTGCTGAAACAATGGAAGCTCCTGCTTTCTCTGGAGTATTTCTACTACTGTTACAACATTATACCACTATGTATAGCAATTGTTGTTTACTCTGTCTGGGAGCTGTCTTCTTAGTACATGCCTAGCCAGTGTGTGCTCGATGACTACTGACTGAGTTCAGATAAGTGACTATTTTACACAGTATACACTTGCAGGTCTTTAGAAGAAAAATAAGGCCTAGGTGTTTTTTGTTTGTTTCTAAACCACTCTCTTAGGGTTGAACTAGGTGGTTTGATCTTGCCTTAAACAACTGCAAGCATCTGAAGCATACTAAGGTGTTTTTTTGTCATAAATTACCAATTTCAAAGTAACACAGCTTGTTTACAATGATGTTTTGAAATAAATGAGCACAGTTTTACTTAAAGCAGTGAAGCTACTTCATACTGTATCTGTACCCAAATGACTCAGTAAGCGAAGTCTTTGATACTTTAAACTTCCCAAGTAAAATGAAATCTAGCTACTTAAAAGTTGAGGACATCTGTTCAGCTAGTCTGTAAAATTATGCAAGTTTTGAATTGCTATCTAAACTTGGTAATAAAATTTTATTTAATTAAGATCAAAGAGATATTGCAAAGATCATGTGCTAAAGTAAATCATTTGTGAGAGTCAGATACGGGCAGGATGTTATGTTCAAGTTTTTGGCTAAGTGTAGCATGAATCAGCATTGGTGGAAAGAAAAGAAGAAACACTATGCTACGACTTTCTGCTTGTCATCTTAAGGACAACATTAATATCATCAGGTGGGTAACATGCAAACCTGGAAAAAAAAGGAGAAAGAAGATAAAAACAGAATAGTTGACAAAAATGTTAGAGAACGAAGATAGACATTTTTATGAATAGTACTTAGTTCTATGAAGAATTTGAAGAATTTGAGTTAAAATCCCTTAAGTGTGTTTCCTGCCCTTTGAATGAAGGATCTTTATGGAATTACATGGTTTCTCTAACTGGGAAATGAAAACCAAACCAAAACAACAATGGCTTGTATTAAAAAATAGTGTTATCCACTGTGTTTTCATGAAGGGAAAAAAAGGTCAAAGCTTTTCATGTCTAGTGTTAGGGTTGAAGGGGGAATTTTATTTTTGAGGCTTAAGCTAGTTCTTCTACCATGAATCACTGAGACTGTTGACTGATAATTGTGGTCGTCCCCCACCCCCCGGGTGTTTTATGCAGTGTATTATTTGTCTGTGAGTTTGGACACTGAATGTCCAAGTTATTTGGACAAATAATTTAGGTCGAATCAGATAATTCGTCATGGCAGCTAATGGATGATGTGATTTAATACCATTTCCATCCATGTTGTTACTGGTATTTTATGAAACAAGGGGAGCAGAAATCTCAGAGAAGACCTATGCCCCTACCCACTCCCCAGGTTTTAGTACTTTAACATGGAAAATGCCCTTTTAGAACCCTAGTGATCAGCACAGCTTGTAGAGATGCAGTTTGCCCAAGCTCCGCCCAAAAACTAATAGACAAAATCTTCCAAGACTTATATGGAGGGCTCTACTCTCCCCACAACCCTGCATATATCCCCAAGTGACTCCAGTTTGGCCAGATTTCTGAGACCTGAATAAAGTCAGTGTAGAAAACAGAGTAGTTCAGGTAATTTTAAGCTGAATAATAAAAGCATTGCAGATAATGTTTTTCATTTTGTTGAACATCATTTTGAAAAATGCTAACATGGGAAGACCTGCCCTAGGCTGAGTGAGAGACATCTTGCTAAGGAAAGATTATGACAATGCAAGAACTTGTAGCATTCACTGTATTTGTCGTTTAGTTAATTTGACATAGATATGGTGAAAATTGGGTCGCTATAAAATGTAATTGCAGTTTGAACTTTCCTGAAGGGTATTACATTTGGTGTGTGTATATTCTGCATTTTAAGGATCAAGAGTGTTACTTCAACTGTTTCTATTTTTCTATGTGCTGTGTGTTAGGAACATCCTGGTTTTGTTTAACATAAGCATCAATTCTGAAATAAACACATTGTCCAAAATTCAACAGAAATACACTATAAGAAATTTTATTGAAGTCAAGAGTTTGAATTTATCTTGGTAGATAAATTTTATGGTTTCTTGTTGTCACTGGTAAGTGAGCAAAGCTATGACAGTGTTCAGTAGGTCTTGGTCGGTGTATTTTCTTAGAGCTTCTACCTGTCTGCATCTCGTAAAATGACCTGAAAGGATTTTTCTTGATTTTTCGTTCTTTGCATTTTCCATTTCTTTCACAGCTTTACAGCTTCTACCTTTGTTTTGTTTATAACTGAACAGAGAAACATTGAGAATGGAGTCACCTGCAAATTCCTGTGAAACATCCTGTAGATTTTTTAAAATGGATTATTGATTATTACAATTGCTAATAAGGACACTAAGGATACTTTTTAAACTGTTTGTTGAATGTCATATAACTGAGAATAAGGTGTGAGATTTCTTAACATTTCATATGAGTATTCTACTGACTGCGTTACTTCAAAAGCAGTAGGACGCTCTTCTCCAATATGCTAGAATCTTCTGTGGGCTGTTCAAAGGGCAAAATAGGGAACATATTTTATAATTTCAGCTCAGAATCTGAGCATCTTTAGTTTACCGACAAATCGCAGACCAAAGTGAGTTTTCTCATGCATGCTTCATGGAAATAAACTGATTTTGAAGAACAAAGAGAGATTTAAGAAAAAGCATTTTTCTCAGAGAAGCATTTAAGTCATCAGCTTCTAGAGTATGCAGTTAAAATTTACCAGTGTGATTAGTTGCGTGGTATTTTAGGTACATATATTTAGGTATCCTTCACCATGATTTGTCTGGAGAAGTCGTTTCAGCTTTGCACAGATACACCTCAAGTTTAAAAATAACTCCAAAATCAAGAGAGATACACACTGGTTTTATATTAGGATGGTCAAACTTCTTGTTCTCTCTTGTAGAAAGAATCTTTGAGAGAGTATGTTGTTTGCATGAGTTGGCTTTACATTTCTGCATATTTTTTTATTTATAAGCCAATTTTAATTCTGTTATAAACCTTTCTAGTCATCTTAATTAGTAATACATCAAAGGAGGAAGCTTTGGTATGTAGTGTTACAATGTATACTTGCATACCTTGGTATTCAAGTGTTACAGTGTATACCTGTTTTGGTCAGAGGGCTAAATTACCTGAACTACGTGTCATTTGCATTACTCAGCGTTAGGAGGATAATGCTAATTAGGCCAATGAAAGTTACACTTGGAAATAGATTCATTGTCTAAAACTGGATACAATGTATTTGCAGTTTGTGAGTAAAGGGAAGAAAATTTCCCGGTATAACCATTAGTAGTAGTAGAGCTATCAGTTATTAATAATTTTGATTTCAGACATAGGCAAGTAGACAACTGAACATACATCTCTATACAAGTAAATGGCCTATCCAAATAACTACTTAAATTATAAGATGTAATTGTAAATTGTAAAAATTTTATATTTTTTTTCCTTTGGAGAAAGGCATTACAAGCATTATGATGCAAAGAGAAATGCTTCTGAAGAAAGAGTGTGTGCATCCCCTTGAGAGCAAGCAGGATGCTTGCTTCCTCTTAGAGGAGGAGTTGATGTTGTTGGTATGAGCATACTATGCACTGGTGTTGATCTCAGCATTTCTAGACCTTTAAGCAGCTTCAGATATGAGCTGTTAACTATACATGAAATATGTCTTTTATGAAATGCTGGATTCAGCTTCCAGATTCCAACTAACTGAGACTTGGGATATGAAAACAAACAAACAAACAAACAAAAAAACAAAGAGTGTAAGGAAAGATGTTTTTGCATTTTCAAAGCGTGTCTGAATTTTGACTGACTTAAAAGATCTCAATCTTTTGACAAAACCAGCTTTGTAGTCCTGTACAGCTTTCCACTTCACAGAGATGTACAGTTCTTAAGAGTGACTAACAGCTATACCTCTGAGATCTTAAGCGGGTATACAATGCTGTTAGAGCTTCACAGGGGAGACAGGGGAGAAGAAAGCTATCAAAACAAAACAAACAAACAAACAAAAAAAAAACCAACAAAAAATCAACCACCTAATTTGTCTTCATAGTTGTGTTGTAAAACAGAGTTGCTGTCAGTCAATTGAAGACATTTTAAGGTAAAACAGATCTTAAAGTAGCAATCGCCTAAACTTTTAGAGATTCCCGACAGAGAGTCTCTGAAACTCATAGAATCATTAGTCATTCCTACAGAAGTGATACTCTTAAAATTCAAGTGCCAATCATTTAGTGTTATTTTTGTTTTACTGCTTTGGTGTAATGCTTGTTTTCTAGAAAAAATATCTGATACCTGAACATTTTACCTATATTTTAAATAAGGCGTAAGGGAGAAACTGGGTTGCAAATGAGCCAGTTACAGCCTGAAGTGATTAAAGTTTTAAGGGGGTTAATCTTTAAATGCTTCAGTCTTAACTTGCTGATCTGTAGGCCAATTTTTCTGCAACATTAATGCTTTTAAGAACCTGAATAAAGGCTTATCTGTGGTGTCTGTTTAACCTTCAGTGCACTTGATCAGCTATAGATATTTTGGTTTTGATTTTTTTCCCTCTTTCCTCTCAGATTTTTTTTTAGCTTTCAAAAATCATTGTATATATAATTATTTAATGAACAACTACATCACAGAACTTAAGGTAGTACTTCTAAATGCATTGCGGTGTTCTTTCCTTTTCATTATCTTGCAGCACTGGTGCTTTCAGCAGTGTAGTAGAAAACAGATGATCACAAAAGAACAGCTAACGTTTTTATTGGAGTTTTATTATGGACTCAGTTTATATTCCTTTAACTTGTCTATGTTAGCCTCCAGTGGAAATCTTACAGTGCCATAAATGCGTTGTGTTTTACAGCAGTGTCTCTGCTGTGCTGTAAAATAGTTATATTCAGGTTTTAGAATCCCACTACTCTTACTGATTGGATTTTAACTTCTGGATTTTGTAGATTAGTGGGGTAAAGTAGTTTGATATTGAAATCTGAGGACTTGCAAGTAGTCCTTGTGTAGCAAAACTTGGTCCTACTTGAAAAAATACCATGAAAGGATGCAATGAAAATGTTTGATCCATTTTTTTCGTTTGTCATCAAACTGTAAAAAACAAATAAACAAGGAACACACCATAATACAGGCAACACTTTTGGTAAAAAAAAAAAAAAAAAAAAAAAAGTTAAAATATTGAGGGAACACCTGTTTGGACATTCTGTGTTCACAGAACAATTCTGATGTAGTCCCAAGTACACAGAGATGAATGCGGATGTATTTATGTGCACTCTAACATCCAGATCTGTTGTTATATGAAAGTCCTGTTTTCCATCTGTTTCTTGTGCCATATGCACTTGACCTTGTCTAAGTGGTATACAGGTGTCAGTATTTCCTCATCCTTTGTTTTTGCAAACAAGAGTGTTGTGCATGTTGAGCTAATCGTGAACCAAGGAAGTTTAATTTTTTCAAAAAGTGAATGCTGCTCTGAGCTGGACAGGTTAGACATACGAAGACTTCAGATAAATAAGGGACTACTGCAGAAGGGAAGAGAATGAACTGTTGTCCTTATCTTTTGAAAATAAGGTGAATAATAGTGTATGGATACTATAGCAAAGAAAATGTAGTGTAAATAGTAAGAAACATTTAAATAGAGCTTAGAATGAAAATTTTGGTCAGTATTGTTCATTTTTGATCTCAGAAAATATCTGGGAGGAATGACTTCTGTGAAGTTAATAGTGAGGCGTGAAAGCAGAGTAGCCTGGATCATCTCCTGAGGTTCTTTTTTGATTTGTTCATCTGGAGGCTTTGGATCTCTGTCTGTCTGCTTGTTTGCTCCCTCTGCAGAGAGGGGCAGTGGTAACTAGCAGGTGTTTCCTCTAGAACTTTATCCTTGCTGGCCAGAGTTCTTTTTGTCACTGTCAGATCAGGTTCCTGTACCTATCTCATAGGAAGATAGAAAATCAAAATTAGAAAAATGTGACAATATAGTAGGACATTGAAGTGAAATGCCTCAGAATCACTTAACAATTTGTTGTTTAAAATTCCCATGTCTTGTAAGAAATTGGATTATTTTTTTTTTTTTTAAAGCTAGACATGCTGTAATTTTTGCATTTTTGGACTGAAATTTCTGTTTGTATTTTTTTTCCCTGTGTGTTTGTACAGTGAGCTGAGAATCTGTGTGATTTCAAGAGAACCAGAAAGCAAGACTTGTCTACTGAATTCATAACTATATATCCAGTTGTCACAGAGCTATCCTTTCTAGGGTTTTGTGAAGGAGCAGAGAGGCAGATGATGTGCATCTAATCAAATACAGTCTATTGGGCTGAATACAAGATTGTGAAATTTGAACTGGGTCATTGAATGTGTTCTGGGAATCCAGAAATAATTTATCTGTGAAGTTGATTCATATCAATATAAATCAGTTTGGAATGTTTTCTAATAGTTCAAGAAAACAGAGTAATGGAAAATAACCTTTATGTTTTTCTAAATAAATTTGTTAATGGATTGTGTTTTTTAAAACTGATTGTGTTGTTTCCAAGAATTTCTAATCCATAGTACTTATAAATTGGGATCCTTCTCTCAGTTTGATCAACTTTTTAATTTTAACTTTTTATGTCAGTTCTCTTACATTTGATGCAGGTTTCTTCTGACTTAAATCATTTGGGCAATTTTAAAGATTGACTTCTTCAACTTCAAAAATGTTTGTGATACCTTTATACAGTGTAAGTGATAATTCATATTGTGTTATAAAAGGTGTATTTAAATTGTGTTCGTTTAAAAAATAATTAAAGCAAGTGACAGATTTTGAGTAGTCGAAAGACTTTCCAATTTGGCATATTCTGTGTGCTGCAGCTCACTGTTAGCCCTTGTATTATTCAATTAGAAGCCAAACCAGTATTTGTACAGAGACTTTTTACTGTTCCCAATTTATTTAACCCCTGGTTTTAATTTCTAGACAGGGCAGAGCAGTTGCGTGCTCTAAGTGTACACATGGCACAGTTACCTGTGCAGGCTTGGGTAGAAAGCTGACTTGAGCTGTTCAGCGCCTCACAGAGACTGTGCCATGCGGACCCCTAGGGAAAGGACTTGGAGGCTTATTTCTTAATTTTTTTCAAAATTTTTTTTGTTGGTCTCAAGTACCTTCGCTAATTGGAATTCGACTGCTTTTGGTACTTAAAAATCCTGAGGCTGGTGTCATTGGTTTGTTCGTTTATAAAGCAAAGACTGCTTAGTACTATTTGCAAATACTATTTGCAAAGTACTATTGGCAAAAACGTGTTCAGATCTTTCAGTTTTTATTGTACAGCATTTTACTCTAGTTCTCTTTTGTCCCTTACCTCACAACTTAGAGAACCTGATATTTGTAGATAGAAAAAGGACAACCTTATGAATTAACTTGTAGGTTTGAAGATTTAAAAGGAGCTAAGCTATTAGCTTATAAGCTATTAGATGGCCTTCCTCCTATATTATTCTGTAATAATTTCTGGTAAGGTCTAACCTCGTTTTATTTAATAAGCTCTGGGATCTATTTGAACATTTATAATAAGGTGTTTATTTCAGTAGGATTTGGTAAATGGCTGTGAGAATAATGAAGATAGCTCCTTATTTTAAGTAAAAGTTATTAAACTGATTTTATGGAGTTCACTTTTGATCATAGTAAAGTACGAGTGAAGCCATAAGCATGGCTTCTTAGTAGTGAATTTTGAGTCTCGAATCAATATTGTAGAAGCTGTAATTTTGTTATCTGTTTACCTGAGTTTTTCCTAGCACTAACTTTCCTTCTGTCTTCATTGGGTTGTGAATGTCAGATACAAAACAGTGTAGGACAACCCCCTTAGAAGTGGTGGATTTCTAAGATGAGAGTGTTAATGATACAGTTTGATCTGTGAAGTGATACGGCCTTATTTAGTGTTGCTAAAAGAGACCTATCTGACCTGTGTTTAGTTGCAGCAGCGTCTTTATGTTCTTCAGGGATGTGCTGTCAAATGATCATTTGAACAGGTGCTTTTATTTAGCTGTAATGGACACCAGGATAAACTAGAAGATAATTTATTTCTGTATGAACAGTAGAGTAATAAATTAAGTGTTTGAACTGGTATGTAGTGTGGTGGTCTGAAGCTCCAACTTTCACGGATTTGGAGATAAGGCAGTTCAGACTTCAGCTGGTCAGTGTTACTTGTATGGTGATCCCTTGAAGGTTTGCAGTTCTTTATCAGCCTGCAACTTAGTAAATCAGAGCTGCAAAGTGAACCTAGACAAAGGGGAGGAACAATGGTACCCAAATCTTTTGAATGACTTTTGGAACTCAAGGGCTTCCCTGGCAGTATATAGCAAATCTTGTTATTCCTAATGCAAGTTGAGGAGATAGGATAAGAGATAGGACATCACGTTTCACCTCACCTTCTCTATGGACATGTACAAGTGTCCCTAATCAAACAATCTGTGTTTTGATCTGACTCTTACCGTTACCCGATTCCTTCATTTCTGTATCTGCATGCTCTGCATGTTTCCATAACATTAAAATATCGCAGTACCAGTCTCCATTTTGCATTATATCAGGAAAAAAAATAACGAACAAAACCCCAAACCAAAAATCCTCTGCATATTTAAAACAGAAACTTGATCATTATGTGGTGTTCCTGAAGTGATTTTTTCCCCATCTTTTTTGATTTGTGTATCAAACTAAGGTACTATTGTTCGTTTTGAAGCAACTATTCTGTCTAGATTTTGTCATAAAGGTGTCCTCAAACTGTTGCTCATCTTTTTCTTGCACTGGCTGGTTTCATAATCTTTCATGAGAAACCATCTTTTATTTATGTCAACAAAAGGAGATACGAAAAATAGATCACACTCAGTTACTTAATAGGTTTTCAGTTATCCTCAAGTCAAAAATGTCTTTGTTCTTTTTGTGTTGAAAGAATACATGTTCTGACATGAGTCTCTGCAAAGTTACATTAACTAAAGCAACCAATATATACATAAAATTAGGAATAAAACAATGCAATAAATAGTGGGCAATAATACTTCGCTCCCCCTGTAAAATGTTCTACTTACCAAGCTGCTAATATTCCTGTTGTTATTCAGTAATAAATTGTGAGGAGTTAATATAAGAGCTGGCTTTCTGCTTTTTTTCCTCCTTTCTCCATGATTTCAGAATTTTACATTTAAGCCCTTTACCTAAGTAAAGGTAATTAAATTCAAGCCCATGGTAGCGTCTCTCTAAAATAAACTGTGGTGGGGCAAACTCAGAGTATGTGATCACTTTGTAATATACTGTGCCAATCTACACATTGGATTTTAATTGAGCAAATATGATGTTAGCACTAAAAATGCCCAATGAAATCATGATTCTGTTGCTTTATCTTAGGCTCACTTTGGAGCTAAGAGCTCAGGAAACACGTATTTCTTCTAAAAAAAACATAAATTCAGTCTAAGAGAGGATATCTACTTTTGTAATTTACTACAAAAATCTACTTTATAATGTAATATTTTGAAAGCTAGCACTAGTCCACTTCTCCAAATGGCATATACAAGATCATCCTCTGTTCATTTTTCAACTGTAAAAGTTGTAAAGCTGTAACCCTATAGCATGTAGAAGAGAGATGTTCATTAAAGTAATGGCTTATAAGTTTAGAATGAATAACAAATTAGATTTAATACCAAAATAGTGGGATAAGAAGTGGGTACTAAAGTTACAGAGTGCATTTGTGACCTCAGTATTTTTAACATTCTTTGAATACCAGATTTGTCTGCTTCTCGGCATCACCTCATGATTATTTGCTATAACTGCATACCAGAAAAGCTTATTTCACAATGATTTTCCTTCATTCTAGACCAGTAATATACTTGTAGAGACTTGTTGGCATTTGCAATTTTTAAGATTTGTTAGACCATTTTCGTATCAGTTTCACGTCGTGTATATTGAATTTGATCTCCACCTCTCAAATAATAGAGGAATGGGCAAGACCTCTCCAAAAGCAGTGTGGGGTGTGGTGGGAGGAGAGTACATTTTCCTCCCCCAATTTTAGGCATCTCGCTGGTTTGACCAAGATGTTTTAGCAGCAGTAACTTCTGTATTAGAAGCTTTTAAGCATCCACAGCGAGCTGTATTTACCCCGAGTAAAAAAAATTGCATAGAAAAATCACTTGTTGCTAAATCGTTTACGTGAGCACACCTTCAAAGCTTTCTGTTTTAAAATTCAAGATTTGTTTGTTGTTCCACTTTGATCAATAGTATTACTTAAAAGAAAATGTTGTGGTCATTTCGTGTTTGAATGTCTTTAATCTAAAAGATTAGCAGCATTTCCAACTGTGTAGTTGGAAAACTGTTTTGGAATATTGTAAGAAATAAATATCTACTATTTTCTTTGTTCTTGGGTAATACAATTGTGTAAATTTGACATGAAATGGGAAACAGTTTCCAATTTATGTAACAGAAGAGATATAAAGTGAACAGAGATACATTAAATAACAATCTTCTTGTCAAGACTGATTAGGCTTGAGGCATTTTCGATGTTAGTTTTTTGTAATAGTATGCCTCAGATGAAGAAAATAAGTGGTTGAGTTATTTTCAGTATGCCCGAGAAAGCGTATAGTAGTCATAAATTCTATGGAATCATATGTGGTTAATGAATATTTAACTGCATTTCAGTTGAGTTTAAAACGAAGGCATATCAATGTTCAATTTTGTTCATTCTGGCCTGCCACAAACATACTTTTTTTTGTACTTTGTGTGGCAAAGGTCGAGTAGTTAGTTTTCAGTTAAGTGTTCAATAATACATTTTCCCAAACGTTCAAGTTTACTTCCAAGGTGAATAAATATACAGTTAAGGAAAATATAACAATATCTGATCTTGTGCTGACTTTGGCTTTAGACTGCAAGCGGTATGGTGGTATTGTGGAAGAGTTCAGCGAAAACCACTTAACTCTTCATTCTCTGAGTTCAAACTGTGAGTTAATAGAGGTAATTAAAGAGGGCCAATTTTATTAAATTGCTTCTTAGTTTGTTAAAATTGAAAGGCAGATACAGTTTAACCAAAGAAACTGAGCCTGCTTAAAGGTTTTTTAGCTGCACGTCTTTCAAAACTCACCTTTAAGCTTGCAAGAATGCTTAAGAGTTACAGAAAATGAAAGAGATTGTTTCCACGTACTCTTCATTCATTTTTTTTAAACTTTTTTTCTGTAGGAACTATGAGTGCATTACATAAGTAATTTTTAAAGATTTTTTTTTCTGTGTTTGTAATTTGATGGCGGTGAAAAATTTTGTTGAAATGGTTACCCAAGCAGGAACATTCTCTGGCATGTTTTATGTTTTTTTTTTTTTGTTTGTTTTCCTTTTTTTCTGATGAAACATATCACCCCCTAAATAGGCACCTATTCTAAGTATCCTCAGTTAATTTTTTGAATGCATAGATGTGATCTGTACTGAAGCATTTTAGGGTGTGTAGTATGGGATAATAGTGACATACTTCATATATTATTAACTATTAAGGTGTGTCATTATTACAGCATATGCACACCCTATTCTGTCTTACTGCTTAAATATGATAAGCTTATAAGCTTTCCTTTTAAAGTATTAATTTACTGTGATGAGTTGGGTAATAGGATATTTATGTACATTATTTTACCTATTATGGATGATACTTGCATGTGGGTTGCAAAAGCAGTACTGCAGTGGAATCTGTAATTAAATGAGGGATTGAACTTAGTAGTGGTTTCTGAAGAGTATTCAAAGAAATAAACTTAATGGCTCTTAGCTCTTCAGATTATCAATTTTAAGGGTGGCAGAAAACATACCTTTTCAATGTTGGTTTTCCAGTGTTTTTTGTCTTACACTGTATGAAGTATAAATGGATTGGTCCTAACTGTGAGTTATTTAGCATTTTGTTTTAATACCATTTATCCCCTACCTTAGGTTTTCTTCCTTTGAGGTGTGGGATTGGGATTGCTCTCTATGCCAGAATTGATCCAGTATAAGAGAAGACCACCCAACTTTAGCTTCTATCTAGAAAGATGTGAACATGATTTGCAGGGAGAACTAAGTTATATCAGACCCCATATGAGAGAGTACAGAAAAGATGTGTGCTGTCTTTCTACCGAGACAGCATTAGGATGACTTGTTTAAATTACAAGTTGCAAAAAGCCGACTACAGTTTCTACAAAGTTCTTACTAGATATACAAGCAGAACCTTCTATTTCTATTTTTTATTATGTGCTTTAGTGCTACGGGGCCCATATAAATAATGGAAGTCTGTCTTTTAAACATCAGTTTTAGCAGTGTAATAGATAAGTAAGTGTAGATATATTAATTCTGCCACAACTAGGAACATTATGCTACAAAGAAGCTGAGCTACTTTCCGTAGGTCAATCAAGGTTTATGGGAAAGTGCTGAAAACAAAGTTTTGCTTTTATGAGACTCCTGGAATAATTATACTGTATACCAATGGCAATATGGATATCCAGGATCAGAAGAGAAGTCCATCGGGCATATTGTCCAAAAACCAACAAGAATTGGCACTAGGTAGTTTGGGAAGGCATGCGAGGTATCATGAGATGGCACACTGTTGCTTCTTTTTATATATAATGGCATATGCTGTTCTAATTTCAAACAATCAGTAGTAGGAAGTGAAAACTGCGATCAATAACTAACTTCGTGTCTTGTTCATTTGGAACTCTTGGAATAACACTCTCTCCATTCCTGGTGATTTGATTATTTGAGTTTAGTTTTAGTTTTCTGAAATATCTTATATATCTTTTGCTCCAAAATTACGGGTTTGTTGTGGGAGCTTCCCCAGACGTCTCTCCACTATATCTGAATATAGAAAATTCTTACTGTTTTGGGGGGGTTCTAGATAAGCCTTTCTTGAGTGATCATCTTTCCTTTAGTTATCCATTGTCCTCACCAGTTTTTACAAACTTTATACTTGTGATGTATTTTGAAATCTTTTTATTAGTCAATATGCTTTTTATTTTATTCCTCAGCAAGCTTCACCACCAGATTTGTTGATTAGTTCTCTTGGTAATTTTGCACTTCATTTGCCAGTGTTGGAGAGTTTGTGCTCATTTTTACTTTCCTCAACTGGGATGAGTATTTTTTAGGCCATTTATACTGTTCTCAAAAAATATGTCTGGTTACTGTATGATACCAGAAAAATAAACGTTTCTGAAAATACTTAGCCTGTCAGATCCCTGAGAATAGGATTCCATGGGCATCTCATGGAATGTGCTCTGACACGAGTAGACTTTACAAACTCATCACCGTTTCTTGGGGCCGGTCAAATCTTTGTGAGTTTTATCACAATGACATGCCACAAACAAAACTGCTACATGTTATTGCTGTTATTTGTTATATTCCCACTCCTCTGGCTTTGGAGCCTGCTTGTCCTACAACCTGAGATCATTGCTATGAGATTGTTTTGTGCTGCCTCGTTGGCCCAGCCTGGTCCGAAGGGCCTGCTGCTTTCCTGGCAGAGAAGCAGCTGCATCATATTTGGAGGGGCAGTGCCTTGGGCCTAGCTCGACAAGGGAGCTGCATGGGCCACCTTCTTGTGGCTTGGGATGTGACAGGAGGAAGGAAGACAAATTGGTTAGTCTGGATGCCGATCTTTCAGCTTTTTCCTACTTACTGTCAAATTTTTCTTAACTTTTCAATTGATATTTGATGCAAGAACATCTAATAAATATTTAAAAGTTTAAAAGAATGCTTTTAATGAGTTTTACCAAACAGGCATTTTGACTCTGAAATTTCCAACCAAGTTGCCAAGAGTGTGCTTTCATGAAAGCACATGGCCAGCTTGCTCATGTTCATTTGGAACAGAGCTTTGAAGCTTATGGTGTTTATCACTGCTTGAGTTTTCCTCGCGATGAACTGTTTTGAAATTTCCATAACAAATCTCCTGTTTGTGATTATTTCCTCTTTGAAATTAATTTGTGTATATTTTCACTGCACAGTAAAAAAAATAAAAATCCAAACAGTATATTTTTGACTTTGTATGTACGACTTGTTTACCAGAGTCACAATATTGGAAGTGGTCCTTGAACATTCTATATGACGTCCTAAGTAGGGGGGAAGGAAAGCCCCCTACAATAGGTATGTCCAAAACCAACCAACACATTGAAGCAGAAGAATATATATGTGTTTGTCTTCCTGCAATTGACTCGAATGTCAGGGGCTGTAAGTGCTGAATTTTCCTGATTAAGTCCCTTTCTTCCCTTTGCGAGAGTCAGACTTGAAGAGAGCAAACAATTCAGGTCAGTCATCTTTGCTGAGGAACCTGAATAAGATGCTCGGATGCTCCTCTCACTAGGAGGGAGAAGGGTTAAAGCCACACATCCGCTAATCTTGACCAAAGCGGGTACTACTGAGACCCATGAATTAGACTAGTCCTGATTTTTCAACCGATGTTATACTGACTGACTTTACTTTGATAGGAAAATGAAAAGATTTTACTTAAAAGCTATACCAGTACTTACAGAACAGCTTACCAGTATTGTGGCACTTGTGGACTTTTTTTTTTTTTTTAAAACCAAAATTTCAGGCTCTAATTCCAATGCCATATCCCATAAATTTTGCACAAGACTGCAATTCTCAAGTGGTGTTTTCTGTTATAGTAAACATTACTAATGATCTAGTCTAGAAAAGAATTATAATGCTTGAGGTCATGAACCTAATCCTTGGAAGCACCATGGGTCATAATTAGAGATGAGTTTAGTCAGTGTGATTATGTGTATGAATATGTGTAAAATAAAAACATTATCAGTTTTTTCATATATATATATATATATATTTAGAATTTCTGGATAGTGAAAGAGGGGGTGACTTCCAGAGCTTCATTGCATTCTTACTGTGGCTTTTTAAATACCTGTAAATAAGTATTTTCATAGTTTAAATTGAAACTGAGCATAAATGCATGGAATGATGCTTAGTAATTTTTGTCTTACATATACTGGCTATCTCAGTACAGGTTATTCACTTTAAAGCATACAAGAATGTATTCCCTTTTTAGTAATGCAGTATGTCTTTTTTCTTTTTTTTGCCATATTTTGAATCAAATTAATCATGATCTTAAACAGAATTTAGGAACAAGCTTTGTGTAATACTTTGTTGAGGAGAGGGGCAAGAAGCTTGTTAAAGTCCATTAAATGTTGACATACATTTCCACAACAATTTGTGAGTACTTTTGTGTGGACTTTGTGGAAATGACGAGACAGAATATTTTTCTTAGATTTTTTTTTCTCTTTTTAGCTGGCAATATTCCTTTCTAACTTTTTTTGAGATTTTCCTTTACTAAGAAATCTATTTTTATATTAGGGAAAAAAAAAACAACAACCTACTGTCTCTGGAAATAATTAGTTTAGATGAGACATTAGGATTATGCATAAATACGAACAATTTGATTTTTTCCTAACTTTTAACATTTGATAATATGATGACTTCCTCTGTATATAATTTCTAACATTAATTTCACGAGTTTAGGCTAGCAGACCTCATGCAAGTCGGTCATGAGTTCTGTTTGCACATTTGTATAGAATGTAGTGCAAGCATGCATGACTATAACATTTTATTGTGTTGTGCCTTAGTGTTTTGTTTTGATGTTGGGATTAAAGGAAAATATTTAGTCAAGTATTTAGCATCTGAAGTTATTTTTGCTGTCTCATTTTGAGTATCTAACCCTTTGTGCTCCAAACTGTCCTTGTTGAAGTGAATTGACACTGAAGAACCCCTCTGTTAGAATAACCAGTAGAAGCTGGTTCACATCAGTTGCATGAAGAAACCACAAGTATCTGGCTTCCAGCAAATACTGGAGTCTGATACTGGAAGATACTATCTAGCGGATACTAGATTGAGCAGTCACAAAAAAAGCAGTGCTTCAGTCATTTTCCTTTACTTTTTTCCCTTTACTCAGAAGTAAAAATCTCTTTGTTAATTTTTAATGTTGCACAAGGATGTTTTTAAGTACTTAAATGTATTCTGTGGTTTCACTTCAGGAAGAGCACTATACAATATATGATTTGCAAGTCCAGGGATTTTTTTTATGAATTTGTTTTTTACTGCTTTTATGTGAGAGATGGTAATATTTAACCACCTTTATTATTACACTTTTGGGTAAAAGTACTTTTCTGTTTTCTTTATGCCGAGATACATAACTTCCTACTACAACTGAGATTAATGAAGCTAAGGAATGCTACCTTGGCTCGACCACTTGCTGTCCCTCAGTCACATTCTGTGCAGTCTGCCTGGTGCATTGGATGCTGGAGTGGAGACAAGGAATCGCACTGTGGTCCAGCTGCAGCCTCTTTCCATCACCTGACCTTTCTTCCTCCTGGTCTCTTACCCTATCCCACTAATCAGTTTAAAAAATAATGACAGTGGGGGAAATTAAGCAGTTGGTAAGCTATTACTTGCTTCTTGGGAATAATGTTTTGACAATCACTGCTTAATATTTTGGATAAGCATCCTTTTTTATCTTGCATGCAGAGTGAGAGGTTATCCTGAAGAAAAAGCAGGAAATACTAAAGTGTATGTATAATATAGCAGTCCTTTAGGAAAGAAGCCAAAATATAGTGGATGTGAGAAACAAATAATTGTCTCAACATTAGAGGTCATCTGTTTGTGTGCAAGAGAATTTGTATTGGTAGGAGGTTTGCAATTTGACCATCATCATACTTACTGTTCTTTCAGCTTGCAGCTGAGAAGGTGAGGTGACATCACCTGATTATACACTATATTCAAAAGTGAAGAGAGCTCTCAAATCTTTCTGTCCCCAGATTTAAAATAGTTTTAAATGGCTGATCTGCTTAAAGTAAATGGATATGTATATATATACACACACAAATGATGTATGTGTACATACAGACACACACACATGTATATATAAAAATAAAGGCAGGGCTCACTGCAAGATATTTTTTCAGGAATTTGCTGAGTCTTTGCAAGTGATTGCTCCTACAGATCAAATTTCAGAGGTGGAATTTTAGATTGTAAGATTGCCTAGAAATTTTCTAATTCCATCTGTAAGTTTAAATGTAACACGTAACTGCCTGATCTACTAGCTGTTCCATTAAGCACATTCTATCAGTACTAATTTTACAGTATCCCATTTTTGAATTATCTCCATCCTTGAAGGTTTTCAAGACTGACTTGGTAAAGCCCCGAGCAGTCAGGTCTAAATTCAGGGTTTAGCCTACATTGAGCAGGAGGCTGGACTTAGACCTCCTGAGGCACCTTCCACAGGCCCTCCTGTGATCTGTACCATCTTGCCTGTCATACATGTGCCCAGCTTGGTGCTGAGAACGAAGAACTCTGCAGTGGGATTACTTCTAGATATCTGGATTAAAGCTGCATCCCACCTTGTCACAGGTGGCTTTACTGAGATAAAGACTATTGGTATAAAGAGAAGAGAATCCTTGCAGAGGAGTTTTTTTAAAAAAAAAAAAAAAAAGCATGTGCTTTCCATTCTAAATTCTTCCCATTCTTGTGAGGTTCAGTGTAGCTTTACATTTCCATGTGTCTTGGGAAAAAACCTTTGGGGTCAAAGGAAAGTTTATTTAAATCATTGGTAAGTAAAGGAAAAAATGTTGTAGAAATCCATGTCTGATGTGAGTTTAAACTACTTAAGTAGTTTGAGCTTGTAAGGTGAATTTATTTGCATTCAAGTATCTTGAATTTCTTTTGATATTAGCATTTGTTGTTAATTTGTTGACAATCCATGTGCAATTTTTGGATTTTTCCCCGTCATCTGTTCCTGATGCATATTTCCAATTTTAACCGTTAGTGCAAAGTCTAGAATTGTAGAAATAGGAAAATAACAGTTGTAATTGTGCTGAGAGCAAACACTGATGTGAACTTTTCTGAGAACTTGAGGGACTTTTTAGTTAGACATAGTGTTTTTCCACAGTGAAGTTTTATTTTGAAAACATTTCAGTTTATATTTTCCTATATTTTTCAATTGTAGTTTTTTAGAGAAAGAAGGGATGATATTCTGTATAAAAAAGTATGAAATAGTTCCTGGTACTGATGTAAATGTATTGAATTTACAAAACTTTCTTTCTTTGGACATCAGGCTCCTTCTGTGTAATACTTAGTGACATATTTTATGGTAGGACATTTAACCTTGGAATTTTACTGGTTTGTTTGGTGAAAAGCCATATATTGGAAAAATATCTGGTAATTCAACTAGTTTTAGCTAGTTTGTCAGAGTTTTTGTGCGTGTGTGTGTGAATTATAGTAAAGCTGTCTGAAAAGAAAATGGGCTGTCTACATACTTATTTTAGTATCTTTTTAGGCTTGAAGTATTTTTAAACAGTTTTATTCAGTAAAAACATCTGCAAGTTTACTCTAGAACTTGTAATTTTACATAGCAGAGCAAATCAGTGATGTGTGTTTCTTATTACTACAACTTCTGTAGTCTAGAACTCATGCGAAACAGGACACAGTAATGTCCTAGATGCTGAAATGTATTTCCTAGTTAAAGCTTGGAGTCCTAGGGGCCAGGACGTTGCATTTGCCTTCGTTGAACATGATGAGGTTCCTGACAGAGTCCATTTCTGTGATCGGGACAGGACTGCTTCAGTAAGTCGGCTGCTCCCCTCCCCACCCCAGCTGGTATCATCTGCATTTTTGGCACCTTCATGCCCAAGCATCAGCTGGCTCAGCTGGAACAGGACTAGAAAGTAAAATTGCAAAGACCATATTGACAGATTTTAAGTATTTGCATTTCTGAAGAAATCTTTTCTATATTTTAATATTTTATTACCTGCACAAATAAATACAGTTCTTCTCTTGCACTCAGAGAAATGCAACTGATTGCAGGTAAAATACTCGATTTGCGGTTGTAAGCCATTAATTTTTAATAACTTTTTTCATATGTATGTTAGCATTACTGGAATGAATATATTGTTTCTCTTTGGCTTCATCCCGTCAGTTACCTTAACGGAAAAGTTTGCATTCAGACACTTATTTCTCTCTCAGGCAATATCATTTTTTTCATATACTTTTGTATTTGCTCTTATTGATGCTTTTTTTAATAGTCTGAAAGTACATAAGAATCCGAAAACAATAAGTACATTGTCTGCTTGCCATTGCAGTTTGATTTTTAATGTTTAGAGACAAAATAATGCAACCATTGCATTGCAAAATGGCCTTACTGCTGCATGAGGTGGGCAGAGGTGAATCCCAGCATGTAGCTCATGGCATGACTGCATGGCTTGCGCACATCTTGTGCCTAATTCTGTATCCGTAGCGGTGCAGAATTATTCCAGCTCTCCTTGTGCTCCTCGCCCAGCATCACAGGAGTCCTTGCTCTGTGAAGGGGCTGTGGCTGCCCTTCTGCAGCTGTCGGTAGGGAACAGCAGCTTCTTCAGCGGCACAGAGTTCATCCAGTGACTGCTGGTGTGACCTGTTAACAAAACCCAAGTGCTCATTTCCAAAGTACCTTTTAGAGGATCTTGATGGAAATCAAGCAAAACATTAACAAAAAGCTGAAGTGTAATACAGGAGATAGGCCTACTTATTAACTGCTACAAGGTTTCCAACATTTTGATGTAATTAGTGACCCACTTCACAAGCCTCCACTTGAAAAAGATGTCTGAATATGACATTTCTGGAGAAGAATGCAGACAGGCTGAAAATACTTTTTGTCTTCTTAACCTTTAACAGGTATTGACAGGAAACTTGCATTTTATTGTAGAGTTGTTTTCAGTGCTCCATTGAATCACATGGTTTCTGTTTATTTTTCACAGAGAGAACCAAGTACACAATATATTGGTTTTAGTAATTGCTGTGCCTTGGCTTATACTATGTCAGCAGCATCTGTTTTATATCAATGTGCAGTGTTTGTAGAAACTTGTACAAGAGGCTCTCTTCTGGCTCACCAGATCTCTGGTCAAAAGTTATTGGAGGCCTGAAAGCTCTTCCCTGTGCATCTGCTGTCAGCCCTATTGAGAAGCAGAGTACCTGCTTGGTTAACTCAAGGTACCTTTCTTTATGATAAGTAATGCTGATCAGCTGACGTGTTTGGTAGGAATTTTGTAGGAGGGTATGAATGTCTACTGAAAAATGCAGTGAAGGTAAAAATGGAAAACATCATGTTCAGTTGGTCTGAATGTTTTCATGCTGCATTCTCCTTTTCTGGGAGGATGAGCGAGGTTGTTCTTTCTTGTGCTCTGGGTGGGCTTTCTCATCCCTGCACTTGTATTGCTTGTAATTTGTACACTTAGAATGTGAGAAACAGATGCTGCAAGGGCTGGACAAATAAATTAGCATGCTTTATCACCTAATTATTTAATTTTCAGGAAAAGAAGCCCTTAAGCAATTCAGAAATGTTTCATGTCAGTGTGTGAACTTATTACTCATTTTCTAATCTCTTCCATCATAGAGGTCTAATTGTGGCCAATAGGCAAAGTTTTCTTTAAACTTCTTAAATGCTTAAACAAGCCTACTGGGCAGAACACTGTGATTTGTATTTTGCCTTTTAATTTCTTAGAAGAGCAGTTTTTAATCACGGGTTAAATTTTGAACTCTGTTTAGATTATGAAACTCTATTTGTGCATTTTTATTATTTGTGTATATAACTTCAGGAAATGATGTGAAAGATGAAGCCATAATGTGTTGCGCTTACCTACTATCTGTATCATATGAAATTATTTTTAATAACTCGTTTTTTATGTTATCAAAATACTCAAAACTGAAGTGAATCAATCTACTGCAAGGGCTTTTCTAATTAAAATAACTGTTGGCAAAGTGGGATATTTTCTCTATAAAAATGCTAAGCATTAACTCTTTTCATCTTGAATATAAGTTTATTTTTGTTTACAAAGTGCCTAGTAAAAGGTTCATGGGAATTACTTTAAAAGATATATAGATACCTTAAATATGCAAATCGTTGAAATGTGGTTTTGTATCTTATAGATGAAGTGTAATGAAACTGATATTTTCCTCCAATTGAAAACAAGTGGCTTCTTAAAGTACCATTCTGGAAAAAAAAAAATGTTACTAAAATAGAAAGTGAAAATACCTGAATGGTTGTGTCCTATTAGTACTGGAAGATTCATTTGAATACAGAAAGGGAGTGCCTAGAGAAATTCAGGCTAAGACTGTTTTTAAAATGTGTGTATAAAGACAACTAGATGGTGAATCTAAAGTTTATGTAAATTTATTTTTTTAAATCTGTGGTATTTCTGTGTTTTATTTCATTTTATGGCATGGCAAACCTGACCGGGCTTCACCAGATAGTTATGCATGGAGGTATTTATCTGACAGTGACTGCTTGACTTTTTAAACTCTTCTCATTGTTACAGCACAGTCCCAGCTGTAACGTGGAATGCAGCATGAGCTTCCGGGAAGTATCTGAACACAGCTTTAAAAAATGCCAAAATAGGAGTATCATCAGTTGGTGACTAAGGGTAACTGAGCTCAGCTTAGCAATTCTTTAATTCTTTTGTTTTCCTGTCCTGCCGTGAGACATGGTCTTGGCAATGAGTCTTATGATAAAGGAAAAAGAGAGGTGAATGCTGCTAATAAAGCAGGAACTGCAGGAGGCTGTGTTTGTTTCTCTTACTTGTTTTGTAATTAAATCTGTTGTTACAGTGAATAAGCAAGAGGCAATGACATGCAGAATTGCACGTTCTAGTGAGATACTGACTTGCCAAGATTCCTTTCATTTACAACATACTCCAGGAAAAGCTTTTAACCAGAAGTGTCATGTTACCACTTAGTAAGCTGTTGTTAGAACAAGAGAATCCAGCATTTCTGAAACTGCAATTTGACATCATGGTGTAAGAGGTTTTTGTGATTGTAATCAGAAGGGTTGCTTTGTTTAAGTAGTGTTGTAAAATTCAGTATTTTACTTTTTTTAAAAAAGTTACTGCACTATATACTACTTGCAGTATTTCCTCACGTTGTAGCTAGCTTTTTTTGTTGTTGATGTTTCTGAATTCATTTCAGGTTCTCCACTTGTGAGAAGTGGTACCCATTATTTATGTCTTTGCACCTTGAGAGGTTCTTTGCAGTCATTTACTGATGATGCACTGGAGCTGGAATTCATTTCTGTTTGTACCTGTATTGTGCTGATGAGAAGTTATCTTCTGATGTCTTTGAGTAGCAGTGTTTTCATGACATGGAAAAATTTATGGCTATGCATACTGTACACTTACTGCCTACATATTTCTAGTAATTAAGAACACCAAGTCTTAGAGGAAAGGTGTTATTACTACATAAAAATACAGTGAATGATTTAAGAACTTTGTAGGTCAGGTCTTAGTTTAATTTCACAAGTGACCAAAACCCTGCGGAGTGAAATGGGCATTTTTTATTTTGTGTATATATATATTTTTATTTTTTTATTTTTTTAGAGCATATCTAGTACACTCCTCACATGTTATTAAAACAAAGTATCATCAAATCTTTCAAGTGTGTGCACTGAAAGGCTAGTAGGGCTAGTTGTTATCAGAACAACTCATTAAATAATAGTGGATGTGCATGATTTTTTGTTTGCTTTTTAAAAAGGTGATGAACAAGATTCCCAAAGAACAAAAAGTTGTTGGTTCCATGAAAGTAGTGTATTCAGGTTTGAATGTACATTCAGAACTGTATCCAGCTGCAGTACGGGCTGCTTGGTCAATACAGCTGATCCCTTTATCTTGTGACCTGGAGTGTGTGACACATTGGATAAGGCATTCATTCCTCTCTCCTGCATTCCATTTCAGTAAATCCTTCCATGCCCATGGCCTCATCCTAAGCACGTTTTTGTTTGTCGGTTCTGAAGTTATTTAGGGAAACCCCTGAAACAACGTACGCAGAAAGAAGGATGCATCCTGCTGACATGCTCTTCCTTTTCCAGGAACTGACGTTCCTTCACCTTGACTGACAAACACACGGGATATTAAGTTTTTATTACTTGTGTGAAATAAAACACAAAATGGGAGGGGAACGGCAGTATTTGAGAACTTGAAAAGTAACTTGGGGTAGTTTTTTCATTTGTTATTAGCCTACTAATTAAAATACACAGGTTTTAGAAACTGAAGCTGATCAAAATACAGAACAAAATTCTCTTGGTTCCACAAAGGAAAACTATGCCTCGCTAATCTATTAATATTCTCTGAGTGCATAAACCAAACAGTGGATACAGCTGAAGTCACTGACATAGTTTATTTGAAGATTCCAAGTCCTTTGCCAAATCTCTTCAAAACAGGTCAAGGAAATTACAAGGCAAGGGGCAGCTGTGAATCAGGTAGTGACCAAGAGCACAGAAAGGAAACAAAATTTTACCTTACGGGTTCATCACAGCAGAATTGTTCCATATTAGAGCTGAGAACGTTTATATGCAGTAAATATCAGGAATAGGATTAGCAAAATTACAGATATTAGTATTATTTATGTAGTTAGGATCAGGTAAAGCCCTTGAGGCAAAGTTGGGGGAGACAGTTAGTTGGATGAATAATAAAACAGCAGATGAAATTCAATGCTAATGAATGCAAAAGCATGCATATTGAAGGCAAGTAATTTGAACTGCACATAAACTTCACTGTGTTATGAATTAATTTTACAAATTTAGAAGACATCTGAGCAACATTTTGGACAGCAGAGTTGAAGATCTCTGGCTCAGTAAGCAACAAGAGTCAAAGAAAAAAAAGCAAAAGCTAAGATGCATTGGGATTAGCATTATGGAAATAAAACACAAATCAGGAGATCCACTGTTGCCTGGAACGACAGAAACAAGAAATTTGGCAATAATTAGAATGACAAGGTAGATGAAACGCTTGTGGAAATGAAGAGGGGGGTTGAACATTTGTACCATTTTACTTGAAGATCAGCTCTTTGGAGTTTGGGACAAGTATGCAAAATTTTAATTGGAAAGCTCTGATCCAGTACAAAAACAATTCTCAGTTCATGTTGAGCAGGGACGTTCAGTAGAATAGATAACTTATGAATGCAGATCCCTATTAGCTACTGCTTTGGAGACTGCAAAATTGGATTCTGACAGCTGTACCTGTAGGCTTAATTTGAAGGTCAGTAATTTAATTAAATTTAAAATTAGTTCTTTATAGGTGCTTAAAAGTAGGCAACAGTAATGGCTCAAGAACAAAATTTGAAAATGGTATCACCTCTGTGCTTGTGGAAGAAGTCCAATAGCAACTAACTAATGTGGTAGGAAGCATTTATTAGGACATCATTCCGTTGCAGTGCTGTAGCAGGGCTCATTCTTTGTAAGGTGATACTTGAACCACTAGTTGTATTTGAAACAAAATGAGAAGTAGGTGAGTTTCTTCAGATTAGATTGTGAACCTTTTGCATAAAATTACCATACTTGTTTCTTGAATGTTTTACAGAAAATATATTACTTGAAAGGTTTGAAAATGTTGTATATATTTTTTCTCATCTTCTAAAACATAGTATATTTTTATACCTTGTATAACAAAGAGATGCATATTGGCAGGTCCAAAGACAAAGAAAAATGAGAAGCAATTTAAGTGATCAAACGGAAAAAAAATTCTGAACAAGGTGAAATAATTATAAGAGCCTGTGACGTATGTGGGAGACTAGTAGGTTCTTTTTCACCAGTAGATTGTTTGCATTTTTATATAGAAAGCATTCATTGTAGTTGAATGATTTGCTGGTTAGTGAACACAGGCTTTTAGTTTTGCTAAAGTAAATTTTTCAAATCCTTTAACTCAGTTAAATCTAATTCTGAATAGAAATTCTATATGTAGAGGAATGGCTTTTTTTTTTTGTTAACCCCTTTTCTTGACTCCCCCCAAGAAATCAAAACCAAACCAAACCAATCAAAAAACCACTAATTCTATCAGAGCTCTAAATTGTGTACTTTATTTCAGCAGATGATAACCAATGGCATAATGAAATCTTTCCCATGCCTAACTGTACAAAATATCAAGTCTTGTCACTTCATAAATGACTAGTATAACATATTTGCTTGGGGAACTATTGTGATTTTAATTATTTAGTTATGATTGTCTATAGTACTGACAACTAATTGTCATTGTGAGTCCCTTAACTGTATTTGCTGTACTTTTATAACATCCTACATATTGGTAATGTAGTACCCATATGGTACGCACGTTGGGCTTGGACGTTGTGTACATCTGCTCTTAGCCTACACCTCTCGGTTTGTTTTTGAATACTAATCTTTGTGCCTTAGAGACTGGTTGTGTCCTTTTGATTTATGGGTCTGAGTTCATTAAGCTAATTATATCTGAGCATCTCATAAGATTAGCAAATGTTAATTTTCCTGCTTGGAGCAAGTGAGGCAGATTTCATATTAAAAATTAGCGTGCTAATTAATGGACGTGGTAGTTCTGATTTAAATAATCTCTGTAATGCAAAACAAACTTTGTAGGTGCATAAAAATAAATTTGGGATTCACAATGAATTGTATGAGGCAGCAAATGTACATTTCTGTGTAGCAGGAGAACTACTTTAAAAAGGCTTTCTGGCCTAACCAGAATTCCTCTAATAGGTATTTTGCAGCCTTTTCCTCAACATTGAGAACAGTTGCTGTGAAAAAATACGGTAGCTATCATGACTATTACATATCTTTTAAATTCAATATCCTCACTTAAAAGAATGTTGCAAAAAACACGTACCATCATAAAGAAGCACTAATCTTGTCTTGTTTTTCTAAACAGAGCAGGTTATTGTAGATAAAACCAGCAATTCTGACGTAAATGTATCTGTTACTGACAATTCTGTTCATATTAGTATGGCATGAATAGAATAAGCAGTGGCTTATTTTCTAGAAATTGAAAGTTTGAGAGGGTTGGAAACCAGGTTTGGTTCGGGGAATTGCTGGGAGTATAGCTCTTGTACATTTACCATAAAGGATGACCTTCACTGTTTAAATCCTTTTGTAATATAATAAGTAGGTATGTAAAGGACAGAGTGACCACTTTAATTTTTCCAGTAGTTAACATGGATAACAGTGTAGGGTAGCAGACAAAAAAAACCTTTTTCACACGAAAATGAAGATGTCATCCTGAAATACAGACCGAGGTGGTGTAGCACTTTCAGTTCTGAAGTCAGAAAAAGGTGCAAGAAGAAATATATCGTGGACATTTTTTGTCACTCACTCGTTAGGTACTTCCAATACACATATACTAGAGCTGTGCATTTGGCAAGTGAAGGTGAGTGGCAGTTGGAGGATGTTGTCATTCCAGGTGGGCATTCTGGCCATGAAAGAGGAGGGGTGGGTAGTTAGGAATTTGTCATAGCTGTACTGTCCTGTTCACTGCATTGTTCTTCCCGTTCATTGATCCACAGCATTCCAGAGAAACTCAGGATGAAGTTGACCTTGAGGACAGTAATACCTAATGGATAAGATTATTCCTGTTCTCAGGTTTGACAAATCCCTATGTGCTCTACAGCTGTATGTGATACCCCCAAAAGTTAGGTTACTTATCAAAGTCTCTTTCCTGCATTCCATGACATGGATTAAAGTATAGTTTACTGACATGCCTAGAACATTTTTTGGAAGAGCAAAGCCTGCTTATCCTGGATAAAAGCCCCAAACCTGTAGCCAGTGCAGAGATTTGCAGTTAGGGTTTAATGTTACCAGTTGTTTACACAGAAGGCTCGGCCAGCGTAGCCTGTTACCTTCCCTTCTGAAGAGCTGTGGCCTTTTCTCTGGGCTCCCTGAGTGTCCACATCATTCATTCAGTAGTTCAGAGCTGTTTGACACTTCCTGTCTCAAGGAAGCTACTTTTCTGAGCAGCTTTCTTTGTCCCTGGTTAGATAGCTTCCCCTTCTATGTTGTCATTAGTTTCCTGAAGAAGTTACTAGGTCCACTTCTTTGTGCCTCAATCTAGATGTCTCTATGTAGTCAGTACTTTAATAATGAGAAAAGCTTTTCCTGTAGTGAGAGAGAAAGTTATGGCAGCATGATACTGTCCGAGGAGCTACAAATTAAAAACAGAATAAAACAGGAACACCTACTGTCACCAGCAAGAAAACCTGTAAAAATCCGCAAGGCTTTTCCATGCCTTGTTATAGTGGTCAATAAGATTCTTCTAGGCAAGAGTATTCGAATGTGACAGTATATGTAATGCATGTGCCTAAACGGTGACTTGTATGTGTGGCTAACAGTGTAAAGTATTTAACAGCAAACATCTCTAGCTGGCAGTACAGAATCAATGATAAGCTATATGAAGCATGTTAGTTCAGTCAGATGGTTTGCTTGTGAATGTCCCAAGTGTCAGTGTAAGTCATTTCTATCTGGCTAAGAGTGTACAAGGAACTGCTTGTTTGTGCAAAAAACATTTTTTTTTTTTGCTTGTAAAGCTGAAATCAATCTATATATGCTTATGTGTGTGTTAAAGTCATGCAGAAATGATCAGCCTTTGTGAATTGCCACCTGGATTTAGTTAGAGAAAATCTAAGTTGTCTGAAGTTATGTATTTTCAGGACGGTTTTTTCTTTTTCTGGCAAAAATGCAGGCAGGATATGCATGTTCTTCTCTTGTAAGAGTACTGACTGGTTACATTTAGACACCTTCATAAATTCTTCTATACATATATTTAGCTAGGTAGTAAAACCTTGCAGTCTTCATTAGAAGACTAAATACTTTTCTTTGCATAGCTAGTTAAGGCCTTATTGTGAATGTATGAATTTCAGTTCTATGATTGAGAATATTGCTTTTTGAATAATGTTCAAATAATAGTCTTGTATACTAGCTTCAATTCAGTTGAGAAATATAGGATATGAGAATAGATCTCCATGTGTATAATTTCACTTCTCTCTGCCCCTTTAATTGAGAATTTTATTAACCCTTATTATGCTGATACTTGAGGGTTGTTTTGTTTTGAAGCATTATAGTTATGTAACAAAAACCCCAAAACCATAATGAATATTTATTAATGCTTTCTCATGTATTTGTCCTTTCTGTATAGCATCAATTTCAGGCAAGAGTGAATATTGCTAAATATGCTCTGCTAATTGGAAAAAAAAATCATCTCTGTTTAAGGTTTAATTTCTTAGAGTACTTCACCTGGTATGAGCTAGTGCTTTGCACTAACTTGAGGCAGTCAGATTAGCACGTTCATGCCAGTGGCAAAATTTTAAGCATAATATATTGCTTATTGGCACAGAGGATTGTGTGTTTCTTATCATATATCATGGAACTCTTTGTAAAACAAACAAACAACCTTAGTTTGGAATGCAGTCTTTTGTATCACATTGCCTGCTTATCTGTGTACTGCTTGTATGTTGTACTTTCTAGTAAAAGAGGAATGTACGGTGGTTAATTTCACTTTTTGTTTTCAATCTATTTGTTTTATAAGTATAACCCAATTATTTGTCCTTCTCGAAGAGAAGAAACTAGAGATGCATAGACAAACATTAGAAATATGGGCTTTGAAGTCTGACATTACTGTATGTGGTAAAATCTAGTCAGAAATAGAACTCAGTGAATTAGAACACATCTCAGTTTTACTTGTTGAAAATGGAAAATTGTTAGAAAATCCCTATTGACTGGAGAAAGATATGTTGCACGCATCTTCAAAAACAGTAAAAACAAATAATAAAGCAACAAAACCAAACAACAACAAAAATGGCTCTGACTTACAGATCAGCCAGCCACTCTTTGTGGGGAAGATCATGGAGCAATTTTTCTGTGAATGCATTTTTGAGCACCTGAAGGGTGATGTCTGGGAATAATCAACATGGATTTTCCAAGGGTAAATCACATTTGACTGACCTGATTGCCTTCTGTGATGAAATGATGGATTTGTGAATAAGGGAGAGCAATGAATATCAGCTAACTTGATTTTAGTGAGGCTTTTGGCATGATCTTCCACATCGTCCTGGTATTCAAGTTAAGATGTTAAGGTCTAAGTGGCTGGATTCTACTAAATGGGTGAAAACCAAGTTAGATCATTGGCCTCATGGGACCCTGTCTGGAGGATGATTACACCTAGAGTTTTTATAAGTACCTACCCTGTTTAATACCTTTACTGATGACGTGGAGGAGGTGGCAGAATGCTGTACAATCAGATTTGCAGGTGATGTCCAACAGGGGTGCAGTTTAATGGACTTGAGGGCGGATCTGTCATTCAGAGAAACCTAGACAGGCTGGAAGAATAGACTGTCAAGAACCACATGAAGTTCAGCAAGGACTTATATAACAGAAGAAGAACATTTTTTATTGTCAGGTGAACCAAGTACTTGCACAGGTTGCCCTGGGAGGTTGTGGAGTCTCCCTCGTTGGAGATACGCAGGAGGTGTCTAGATGTGGTCCTGGGCAACCTGCTGTAGGTGGCCCTGCTTGGACTAGAGCAGAGGCTTGGACTAGATGGCCTCCAGAGGTGTCACTTCCAAAACAAACCATTCTGTGAACTTAAATTTGCAAAATGTAGTAAAGATTACAGAAAGATTGAAATATGCTTAGTCAGAGTAATATGCATCATGATAGTTTTATGCTATAGTAAAGTCCTCTAAACATTCAGCAATCCATTGAGATTCATCCAAAGTGAATTCTCATTATACTTGTCATACAAGCAACTTTACGATCTTAGGAAACATATTGCATTTTGAGGTTTATTTAGATGAATAGTGTTTCAAATTTAGCTGCCTAAGGTAACTGCTTGAGAAAAAGAAAATGGTGCTCTATGTGGGAAGATTGATGTTCTTTTCCGTGCTTGTTTACTGATACTGGGCTCGATAAAAATCATTTTCTAAATCAGTACACAGAGGGTAGTTGTGTATTTCAGAGATGACTGCCAGCCCAGTACCTGCTTTCCAGATGTCCAGAAAGGGAATAATGCACATTCTTCCAGCTCAGGAGAAATTCCAGAGAAGATTGGATAAATTCGCAGTTGCCCATTCTTCTACTGTTTGGTGTTTTCTAAATCTTAATAGGAAACTTTCCCATCTTAGCCAGTTTTCCAGAATTCATCTATGGTCTACCTCTGTAGAGCACTGAAGACACTTTATTGTGGTAGCACATCTATAGGCTATCTGGCAGACCTTAAACTGAGTATGGTTAGTGAGATCATTTTTCTGTAGGCATTTTCTCAGTGTTAAATGAGACAAATGTTCTTGGAAAGTGCTGTTGTTTAAAGGCCTTGTGCCTAGAGGACTTGCGTGGTATCTCTAGGATCTGGGACTGAAGAGATGGGAGGTGATGCAGCTGGGCACTTTGGAGAAGTTGGGCCCTGCTTGAAGGGTGCTTCTTTCAAGGCTGATCTGCTTTCCTGTATTCTCAAGCAGAGGCTGAGTTGTGATAGCGAGAGCATTGGTTCCTGGGCTCACCTGCTGGTCAGGGCTCCAGGTATGAGCGTGTTCTTGGTCTTTCTCCTAGGGCATGAGCTTGGAGGCTGCTTAGTGCGCTTCCTAGGGCACCCCAGGTCCTGTTGTCAGTTGCAGTGATGAACTAAGCTATTTGAGTTGCCAAAGATAAATGGCTATCCAAAATAGCAATTAAAATAATGGAAACGTGATCTGTGGTGAAACTGTAGATTTGAACTATGCTCGAGACCTGAAAAAGAAGGCATGCCAGTTTTATACTGCTTCTCATGAAATAAGTAACAAATGTGGTAAAGGGGCTAGATTTTTTTAATTTTTTTTCTGTCCTGCTTATACTTTCTTTTTATTCTTAGTAGAAGAGATTCTAATATGGTTACTGTTACTTGAATTAGCCTAACTTCTTGCTGAGAAGAGATTGATTCTCTTTGTGTTCTTCTGTCTGCATTTCATTTCTTAGAGGTTTAACCAACAGCTACTGCTCTGTGCAGCTCTGAGTGACTGAGGGTAGAAAAAGGGCATTTTCTTTAGCAACAGGAGTTTTGCATTTGCACTTGTGCTAGATACCTTTCTCTGGCAAAGAGATGTCATGCAGATAATGTGGAATAATGATGCATGTTTGCAAGGTGACAAGTAAAGTAGAAGATGAAGATAAGATGTTTTGACAATTTCTTCTAGCAATTAAAAATACAACTTCTAAAAACAGATTTATATTCAATAAAACATAGTGCTACCTAAGATTTAACAAAAAGGTTAAAAAATTGCTATATTAAACATCTATCTGCATACGCTTTTATGGCAAGATCTCTTTGCTTCCTAGGAAAGTAGACTGGCAGTTCTTGCTCTCTCCTTGCTTGTATCTAGTCATTTGGGCCATGGTTGGGAGGAAAACGAAAAAAAAGAAAAGGAGAAGCAGAGAAAGTCTTTTTCTGGGCTGCACAGCCACTGTGGCAGGAAACAGTTTGCTTCCTACACAGAGCTTGTCTGGGCTTTGACCATTTGAGTTGAAGACTGACTTTGCCTTGATATAGTTTCATAAGGATGTTACTTTGTAGCTTCTATGCTAGCTTGGTTTAGGAAACAGTATGGGCCTCTTCTGCCCCTGTGGAGGTGTTACTGGCCTGGGGCTGATTTGCCGAGAACCTGCTGTGAAGTCTGCTCTTCAAGGGGGGTGCAGTGGCGAGTGCACTGCAGGACTTGTCACGATAGTTTCTGCACTCTCAGCTGGAGTCTCATAGGGGTTGTCAGCTTCAGATCTGAGCTTGATTCCCTGTGGGACCATACCCGTAATGTTCATCCCAACGCATGGGCTCAGGAAACCTTTCTAGGATCGGGGTTGTTATGGTCGCTCCTGAACTGAAGTTCCACTCAGAAGGCAGTCGAAAAGTGCTTCCCAAATGACAATGTGTGTTATTAAGGATTATTGATTGAGAACAATTTCTGTTATCAATTTGTGACCAAACAGAGGGAAAGGTAGAAAACATGAGCCTCCTTTAGCAGAGTCAGAGGAGGGTTTTTTGCCTGGTTTCTGGGCTTAGAAAGGAACGTACTAAATTAAATTCACATCTGGTTGGCTGATTCCCTTCATGGAGAAACTCCAAATTCATTGTGAAGATTAGAGTAAGCGTTTATGGTTTTTCAGGATTTTGAATGGAATTTGAAGTATTGTGTTTTCAAGCAGTGGACAAATCAGTTTTCTCATAGGTATTTGTTCACGTTCTAATTTTGGCATTTCTTTGTCTATATTATAATTTTAAAAATTGTTTTATACTTCATGTTGTGTCTTGGGATTTTATAATGTGCTCAGTCTTACTGTAGAAATGCACACAAATCCATTGAAGTTCCTCATGACAAAAAGTTTTCATCTAAAAGACATTGCCAAGTTAGTTGGAATCAGCTTATTTATCAAAATAAGCTGCTTATTAATGGGAGTGGAATTTGGAAATCATAAAAAAAAATTTTTTTGATAAGTGTATAATATGCACGATTTGTTTTAAGAGTACAAACACCCTATCTTACTGTTGCTTTTTCTTCATAATAATGGTTAACAAATGCATTCGTATCTGAAAGAGGTCTCATGAGCAAGATAAAGAAAAATAGTTAGCCTGTAAAAAGTGCTTGCCAGCTAAAAATGTCCTTCGTTTCAGACTTTATAAATCCCTTCTTCTGTATTTAAACTCATATATTGCAAATTATGTAGTCTTTTTGTGTAAATTGGTGTGGGTTTCTTAATGTCCAGCATTGCAGAACTTGAGAGTTTTCCACAGTATTGGCAATTTGTTATTAACTCATTTCTGGCATGTCTTTCCATCTTTGTTCATATATATTTATTTCTTAAGTGTCCTGTATTCTAATAAGCTCAGAAACTGGAATCTCCCCCTAAACTTTTCTTGATCTTTATTTGAAAAAGGAATTTCTTTTTTTTTCTTGATTACAATGCATTTATACTAATGCCTAGCTTAGTTTCCTCTTTTGGATATCCGTTGTGTATAAAGTGCAAGAATTTATAGAAATTGAAGACCTGTCTATCTGTCTGCTTATGCAATAGCCTAAAACTGCGTTTGAACCTTTGTGCTCTGTCACATAGGCAGAACAGTTTGTCTACATTATTTCATATTAAAAAGTAGGCATTTGAGCCTTTGGGCTTACTTAAAAAGAAATCTTGCAAATGTCTTTACTTAACTATAAATAAATGGTTGCATGTTGATTATATATGTGTGGGATGCAGGTATTACTAAAATACTTAATTACTGATTTTGATAATTGTGATGCAGATAGCAGCCACAGAAAATCATCATGTGGTCATCTTTGACATTTGAATTAATAGTTTGAAGAACTGTTTATTTTGGCTAAGAAGAGGATAAAACTTTAGATTGGAAGTTAGTGTTCTGAAGAGTCCTAATCCACATTTTGTTTTTTTCAAACTTCAACGTGTTGGTTTCAGCAGGAACTTGAATTCTGTCAACAGCTTGTTGCAAAACATCTGTGGACCAGGAATCTAAAGACCAAGTTCAAGAAAAACTTTTGCTTCCAGTTCCAAATGTTTTTAAAGGAAAGAAGTGAGGAAGTTTAGTTACTCTAAGACTTCTGGTTGGTTTGTTTGTTTGTTTTTCCTCTGAGTCCTACGTGCACATTATACAAAGTCATTGTAGGGCGGCATTGCTCTAAAATGCTGTGCTCTTTGGTTAACCACATCAAAACAAAAAAAGCCTTCCTGAGATTTTTGTTACAGGATGCTAAGGTAGAGACAGAACAGTCTAGAACAGTCATTCTGTAGATTCTTTCTAATTTCATTTTAATTTCCACACTGTATTGGGAAAGAAGATCTCAAATTTGTTTAGGCCTGTAATTGATTCAAGGAGGATACCGACAGAATGATGCTGTTCTGGACTGAAGACAGAGTCCATGAGGTACAAATTCCCTCTCTGGTGCTAGTTTGGTCTCTTAAAGTATTATCACCGTTGAGCTGTCACAGCTGATGAAGTAAACTTTAAAAATATATTTTAGAACTCTTATTTTTCTTTCTGCCTAGACACGGAAGCCAGACATCCACACCATCAATTAATTTTAGTGTTTCCATATTTTTTCCTAAAAATTCTGTAGATATGCAAAGGTTTTGTTGCAGTAGAGGTGGAGAATGTATTTGCACTATATTACCACACAAAGAGGGGTTCTGGGCATGCCTGATGCTGTAACCTTGTTCTAGAAATGGTTGTCATTTGCTTTGTTTTGAATCCCTCTGTTAAGAGGTTTGGTGATAGTGGTGGTGGTTGTTACTGTTTTTAGCTATGTATTAGAAAGTCTTAACTTTTTGATTACTGAATTAAAAAATGTATTAGACGGAAGTAGTGAATACCTTTGAGATGATCAGAAGGGACTAAAATCACTAAGGGTCCTAGGTGAATCTGGATCGTCAGCTCCTAGCCTCTGATGCATTCAAGGGGGAAAGGGTCTCAACTCACTTTCTTTGATGTAAGTGGTTCTGTTCCTGGCTCAAGAATCTTATCACCACACTGTGTTTTATTAAGGTGTGACACTTTTAAGTCTGCATCAACTTTGTTTGCCAAATCTGAATCGTTTGACCCAGATTTTTCAGGCTGGTAACATTGCTGAGTTTCCTGCCAAACTAAACATTTTCAAGAGTATGCCTGCTCAGCACTTCTGAAAGTCAAGCCCTGTGACTTTGGTGTCCAGTTGTAGCAATTAGGGAATACCTGTAATAAGTGGCTTTTCAACATCACGCAGAAAACCTTTGGCAAGGGCACAGGATTATATGCTAGTTCCCAAAACAGCAATCAGTTGACCATGTGACTGATCAAACACTTGTATTATTTCACTGTACAAACACTTCCCCTGATTTATTTTCTGTTTATAATTGTCCACCTATTGCAGCTGTTCTCTCCCTCTCTTAGAGGCAATGAATCTTCTTTGGAACACTTAATGCATTAGTGCTGGAATCAAGAAACAACCTTTAAATTTCAGCAATGTCAATTACAGTATTATGCATTTATCTTCCTTATTTTATAATGAGCTCATAAGTGTTTTTAGAGCAAGGATTCTTATGAAACATGTTTGTATTCTTTTTGCATTTGTAAAGCAATATGTTTTTTTAAACACTGATTGTCAAGGCATAAGAGACTCTGACCACTTATGTTTGCTTTCATGGCAGTATTTTTCATAGCCTTAGCTGTAGACAGTCCTGGTTTCATAACATGGATTGTATGTAGAATGTATTCCTAAGTGGTCTGAGGTGCCCATCAGCCCTGTTCTGCCATAGCGTAGTTGTCTAAAATCTATGTGAACTGTCAGTAGCATGTTTGCCTATGTATAGGAAGCTCAGGGTACATTATACTGTTAGCATCCTCTGTTCAGCTTATCTCATTTCTTGTGACAGATGATATGCACAGCTTTTCCACACACCTTTGCTTTTCTGAAGTTCCTTTTGGTCACTTAAGGTGACACAGTTACAGGCGGTGAATTAAAAAAAAAAATCTAGATTTTGCTGTGCAGCAAAGAATGTTGAGGTCATCTTTATGTTCCATCTGAATTTTCTCACTGCTGTAAAGTGGTTCTAGTAAGCTCGTAAACAAGTGGCTGCAGTCAGTTCAGGGAGATCAGTGATTTCCCACTCCCAGCTTTTCTTTTAAGGTATGGGAAGTACTAGCACCATTTATACTCTACTTTCTGGCATTTGGGATACAGTTTCCAAGCTGGTGCGGAAATACTAGATTTGTAATAATTCTTCAGTTTTGAACAGCTTTTTGATGTGATGAAAGACACAATGTATGCTGTTGAGCATCGGATTATCTCCTTAAACATATTTTGAACATGTTTGAAGGCTGGGGTGTTGGGAGGGAGGTTCTGAAATGGTTTTAGAAAAGTGCAAGGCATTACAGCAAGTGAAAAAATTCTTGTTGCTTTTAAGTATGATAGATCAATGACACTTTGCATGCAAAGTTGATTAGTGAAAATGCTAGATAAGGTGAAAATACTATGGTGCAAGTTTTCTCTTTATGTACATCTTAAAGATGTTACTTGAAGATTTGTAACTTTTTCAATACTAAGAATCACAGAATCACAGAATCGTCTAGGTTGGAAGAGACCTCCAAGATCACCTAGTCCAACCTCTCTCCTAACACTAACAAGTCCTCCACTAAACCATATCACTAAGGGCTACATCTAAACGTCTTTCAAAGACCTCCAGGGATGGCGACTCAACCACCTCCCTGGGCAGCCCATTCCAATGCCTCACAACCCTTTCAGTAAAGAAGTTCTTCCTAATATCCAACCTAAACCTCCCCTGGCGCAACTTTAGCCCATTCCCCCTCGTCCTGTCACCAGGCACGTGGGAGAATAGACCAACCCCCACCTCTCTACAGCCTCCTTTAAGGTACCTGTAGAGAGCGATGAGGTCTCCCCTGAGCCTCCTCTTCTCCAGGCTGAACAATCCCGGCTCCCTCAGCCGCTCCTCGTAAGACTTGTTCTCCAGACCCCTCACCAGCTTCGTTGCCCTTCTCTGGACTCTCTCGAGCACCTCGATGTCCTTCTTGTAGCGAGGGGCCCAAAACTGAACACAGTACTCGAGGTGCGGCCTCACCAGAGCCGAGTACAGGGGAACAATCACCTCCCTAGACCTGCTGGCCACACTGTTTGTTATGCAGGCCAGGATGCTGTTGGCCTTCTTGGCCACCTGGGCACACTGCTGGCTCATACTCAGCCGACTATCAACCAATACTCCCAGGTCCTTCTCTGCCAGGCAGCTTTCCAACCACTCATCTCCCAGCCTGTAGCACTGCTTGGGGTTGTTACGCCCCAGATGCAGGACCCCGCAGTTGGCCTTGTTGAACTTCATACAGTTGGCCTCAGCCCATCGGTCCAGCCTATCCAGATCCTCCTGCAGAGCCTTCCTGCCCTCGAGCAGATCGACACACGCACCTAACTTGGTGTCATCTGCAAACTTACTGAGGGTACACTCGATCCCCTCATCCAAGTCATCGATAAAGATATTAAAGAGGACCGGCCCCAGCACTGAGCCCTGGGGGACTCCACTAGTAACCGGCCTCCAACTGGATTTGGCTCCATTCACCACAACTCTTTGGGCCCGGCCATCCAGCCAGTTTTTAACCCAACAAAGCGTACGCCAGTCCAAGCCAAGAGCAGCCAGTTTCTTGAGGAGAATGTTGTGGGTAACAGTGTCAAAAGCCTTACTGAAGTCAAGGTAGATCACATCCACAGCCTTCCCCTCATCCACCAAGCACGTCACTTGGCATTGATTATTGAATATTGGCATTGAATCATAGGCCATCGTTAAATCTGCATTTAGGCATGTAATTATTGTACAAATGTTAGCATGTCATGTGTTTTGTAGAAATAAAAAGGCATGATCCAGGCTTTCTTTTTGTAGCATTTATTTTAGGTATTTATTATTTATTATTTATTTATTTATTATTTATTATTTAGCATTTATTATAGGTATAATTTCGTAAGTAATTTTTCTTCTCAGCTATAGAGTTTGTAATTCATGAAGGTCAGAATGTAAACCCTTAGGAACCTAAGAATATCAGTCAATGTAAAGATTTCCAACCTTTTTGTTTCATTGCTAATTTAAATCTTTTGAAAATGAACATAGTTATTTGTGTGATTTACTATTCTTTTACTATATTATAAGCAGGACAAGGTTCTTGATTTTTCTTCTGTGCTTTTTACTTTATCCCTGCAAACAGAGCTTAATTTGCTGTGTGAGCTGTATTTGCAGGTGTTCTCAAGTCATAGGAGACAAAAAGAAAAAACAGAGTAGAATGTCAGTTTTGGGGAGCAAGTGGACCTAAAGATTACAAAAGTATAAAGAATAACCCTAGTTTTAATTGTAAATACTAGCTAATGCTAGTAAGCATTACTGTAGCTGGGAATTTACATGAAATGATACAGAAATGTATCCATCTTGGTGTGGAGAAAAAAGCTGTGTTTTTTCTCATGCCTATTGTAAAACATGATCTGCTGGCATTGCTCTGGTAGCTATGAGTATACCTTATAGACTATGCTGCATTCTCAGTGTCAGGATAAATTCTTTGTTAATTTTTTTTTTTTTTTAGCTACTGACTAAATCAGTGAAATATGAAGTCAACCGAAATTAAAGATATTAATGAAGATGCTGACTTGAAGATGCATCCAATAACATTAAGCAAGTGTTCTTAAAAGTATACAAGTCTTTATGTTTTTTGTTAAGTACAAATGCACCTTACTAAACACACAGTCACCACAGAAGAGGAAGAATGCCCGGATTGTTCAAATCCTGTCATATCATTCCAGAAATTGTGCTCACTGTTATTACGGTTAGAGGGTGCGGTCAGTGCTTCAGGAAAGAGGCCAAGAAGTGAGATACTGTTGCTGTGCCAGTTTCATGAAGAGGGGTTTGTGGAAGTGGACAGTGTTACTCACTTTGGTTCTGTCAGTTTAAAATGGTACATAATTTTGTTATTGAAGTTGCCTGTAGGAAAACCAATCTAAATCTGTAAAGCTCGATTATGTAGTACTTATCTTCTTCCTTATTGCCATGATTTCACCTTTAGGAAAAAAGATCACGGACTATGTTGCTTCTGAGGCAAGGCCTGAGATTTTCTTCCTGCAGGCCACCAATTTCATTTTTACAGGATGTGTAAATTCTGCTTAGGAATTGTTCATCTCTGAGACTGTTGGGGATAGGATACTTGGCACATGCAAGACAAAGTCAAAATTCACAATGGTACAGGGAAAAGGAGCTGATATTCTTGGGAATGAGTCATGGCTACAGTATTGCTGTCTCATCGTGGCTTTGGGGAAGTATTTTTTGGAATGGGCAAGCTTTTGATGAGCCATAAAACTGAGGTCTGCCCACTATGAGTATTGAAGATCTCTTCATGCAAACGTAGGAGTATTAGCCACTGTTTTCCATAAGACTGTGTCTTGAGTGATGACATTCTGCCTGTGTTTCTCCAGCAGCTTCCCTCTGATGAAGTGCAATATGTCTAGCTTTAAAATTGTTTTTTAATTTCTCCGAATGGGGGAAGAAAAATCAATTTCAAAAAGAGAGTGTTACTTTCCATGAGTGGGACGCTGCCAAAGTATTTATGTGAGTAAAGTGTGCATTGTTGAATGTTAGGTGGAGTTGGACTGCAGGAGGCAGTGTAACAGAGAAAGTTCCCTAGTTGTACAAATGGCTAAAAAAGAAACTGCAGGACTCTTTCTCTATAAAGTTTGGATTAATGTGGAAGATCTTCGTAGTCACAAATGAAATTGTTTACTGCAACTGTTAGCAACCACAGTGGCAAACAGAGGTTTGAAAGTAACATGAGGAATGAGAAAAGAACTGGCAGGTAGCATCACATCTTATACCTCACTACAAATGGCGCTTTGACTTTAAGATTACTTGTTCCCCTGTTAGGGAGAATTAGTTTAAGTATATGCCAATTTAGAATTAAAGGCTGATGCAAAAATTAAAGAAAAGGATGCCCAAAAGTCTTAATTTAACCAAAACTTTTCATAGGAAGACATCTCAGAGGTAAGAAGGCTTAAGGCATGTTTGAAGTTTTTCCAGTGTGCATTGGTTGTATATTGAACTATTGAAGAAAATGAATACCAGCATAGAAAAAGTATGTTACTCCTTAAGTGTCTGGAGAAATATAACATTGAAAAGAAGTAGTGGGGGGTGGGATGGAATCTGTGAGGCCATGTAAGGGGATGGTAAATTTTTAGTCTAACATATTGGAAGCCTTGCCATCAGTGTTTAAGAGAGAACCCAAGAAAGGGTCCTGCAAAGGATCTGATGTAGTTGCAGCAAGGAAAAACGATTGTTTGGCAGACCTTTTTTTTTTTTTTTTTTAAATCAGGTAGAATTATAGACTAAAGTTCTTCAGTACAGGGATCAAAGGATGTGGCATCTCAAACCATGTACTTACCAATGAAATATAAGTGAAAGATATTTATTAGAGGTCATAATGGAAATGTTGTAAGATAAAGCAAGATTTTGGAACCAGAGGTAAGTGAAGAATGGGTCAAAAAGCTGCATGTCACTGGGTGACTGAAGAGTAGGTGGTCAGTTATGATAGAAAATTACATTTTCCTGGATTCTGGTGGGAAGGCCAACTGAAACAGACTCTGTGGATAATGATTCAAATTTTGGTCTGCCACTCAGTCTGTAAACATGTTTATACATCCAGTTCTTACTCTGAAATGCTGATAAATCATTGTATATTGTTAATTTCTTTTGGCTTAACAATAATGAAATAAATGATGTCTTTTTTTGTTGATATTTTCCCTCTCCCCCTACTGTGGTTGTTATAATTCTGTTTATGAACCATAAAATGTCTGAAACAGTGAGCTGAGGGCACAGAGATGTCAGTTCTCTTACTGGCAGTATGTAGTTTGACGGCTTGGTCGTTACATCTGGACATTTGATGGCAATTTCTGTGACTTGGAGGTAGTGTTTTGCTTGTGGTTTGCAAACTGAGAACACAAGTCAATGAGCTTTCTCATAACCTATAGTTTCAGATAACACTGTCTAGATCCTGGCAGAACTATTCTTTTCATTCCCTGTGCTTAATTTTGACCTGGGTGTTGTGGTATGTTCTCCATTCCCATATCTGCTGCTCATCTGCTTAAGTCACTTGTTTATTTTCTTTACTTTTTTTTTAATGCGGACAATTGGAGGAATGTTTTTAATATTCGTGAGTTGTTCCATAGTAATACAAACACGTTTTTAGTTCATAGCTATGAGAAGTCTAGTTATGAGAAGAGAGTTTAGACTTCTGATGGTTTAGTAGACAGTGATATTGCATGGAGCAGGTTACAAGCATTTTCACTAGGCTTTCATGTCAGTCTATCTGTATTTGTTCTAATGGATCTCTTTCCATATTTGCAGGTGGACAGAAAGTTGAACCCATCTATAAAAATCACTGGATAGTAACGATTAATTTGATGAACTTGTATAGTTTGCTTTTTAGAAATTATTCTCCAGGTTCAGGACTTGGTATTTTCCTTTGTCGAACTTGTGAAGTTTTTAATATATGGATGTAGGATAACTCTTGGATTTAAGTTGATGAGATCCAGGTTAATTATATAAAAAAGCATAAGTCAACATAAAACTATAGCTAGTACCAGCTAGTTGGCATTGTCAGTATGTATACATTATAGGTCTTTGTTATTTCAGGCTGGACAATCTCTGAAAATATGAGCTTCAGTCCTTCAAACCAGCAGTACCAGCAGGAGTTGTTTTTACAATAATAATAAGAGGAGCTGTTTCTTTTTTCATACATTTATTTCCTAGCTTTAGGCAAAACTGCAGAAGATGAAATTAGTTTGGACATTTAACTTTTAGGCTCACAGTCATATACTGAAGATTTGAGCTAAATTAAAAAGAATTTAGAGCATAGTTCTCTCTTTATATAGAGAGGGGTTTTTTGTTGTTGTTGTTCTGGGTGAAATGTAGTTTATCAAATACAGTACAGTAATTTTCTGACTACTTACAGGAATTTGTAGGCCTGCATGTAACACTTTGCCTGTATACAGTCAGTGTTTTCAAGTTGGTAATGTTAAAGTATTTAAGAAAATGTGCATTATTTTGAAAATATATTTATGGGGTGTGGGGTGCAGAACAGTATTTATTGAAAAATAGAGTCTCCATCCATTGGTCTCTGTTTTCTATTTAGGTACAAATAAAATCTGTGTGTAATTGAAAAATCACTAAGGCACTCTATTGTGAACTTACTTGTGTTGGCCAAAATCATTTAGGTAATATCTCATGTCTGTTATGCTTTTTCTTAAGAAAAAATAATTTTTTGCAAATTCCATGATGTTCTGCTCTGTTTTTAAAGGGTTCTCCAATCCCCAAATACTCTGAAAAATTGCTTTTCTTTTGTGCTGTTGTAGATTGAGTTTAGAACAGAACTGTTAGCTTTTCAAATGTCGTGGGTCAACACATGTTTCCTGGTATGCAACTGTTGAAAGGTTTTTTTTGCTTGTTTTTTCAGTTCATTTTTTTAATGTAACCCATACACACATTGTCAAAGCTCATATACTGTTCTTCTAATGTTTGTCCAGTACTGCATAGTTATTTTCAAATTTTCACATAATTTGTTTGGAGTTTACAGCAAATATTTTTCATATTTTTTTAGTATGATCTGTTTTGTATTTTGAAGACTTAAGAATCTAGGAAACACTGATGCATCAGGAGACATTGCATGCAGCAGACTATTTCTGCTCATCTTGTATCATTACTCCTGAGACAAAATGATGAATACGCTGATGCACGTGTAGGCAGCTTTGCAGTCCTTGCTGCTCAGACAAGACCGTCACGTCTGAGATGTTGACATCTCCAGCACATGACATAGTCATCATCTTACCAATAGATTTTGTCTTGCAGTAGCATTTTATAAACTTCATGATATATTGAATTTTAGTTTTAGTGTGAGCATATGGTAAAGCTGTGTTCTTACTTCCCTGTGGAAATGTTACCTGTCATCTGTTGTCTAAAGCAGCAGTTTCTCACTTTCATGGGCTTGTAGGTGTCAATGCTGAGCCACTCACACAATTTGGACCTTGTATTTCAGTCTTCTTTCAAGCTTGACTCTAGCAGCTGTGGTTTGCTTGGCTATGTAAAATATTATATTAAATGAGGGATAAAACAACAACAACAAAAAAAACTACTTCAGTATTTCACCAGCACACTGTACAATCTATTAATAGTGGTTAAAGAAAGTCCCCAAGTTTTCAGGTGATTTTCATGGTTCTTGTATCATGAAAGAATAAGTAGTCATTCTTTCAAAAGAACATGCTGTCCTTTTGGATAGCTGTATTGCACAAGTGATGTCCAAGTCAAAAGTCTGTTGTTTTTTTTCTTTTTTTTTTCTTCTACTTTTTATTTTTCCTGCAGATGGCTTCCTCTTGGGTATAATTTGGAATAAAATTCAGTACTGTTAAGTGATTTGGCTCTTTCTTTTATTCAAAGTATGTAAGACATTACAGATGCCTTGAAATATTTCTATTTCCTCTGTATACTTATGGGACAATAGAAGGGAACCCCCCACAGTTGACTAGTGTTTCTATTTTTATATATAGGAGTACCATGAACATCTGATTAGTTTTGAAGCAGAAACATGTTATTCGTTTAACATTTTCAATAAGAATGTTGTTGTTAACATTTTATTTTCCATGTACCAGTTTTTACAATTCAATAGCTGCTTCTATTATGTAGCAATTCTTTGATAATATTTTGCTATCAAGTTTATTGTAATAATTACATATATAGCCCATCTCTTGTTTGCCGTTTACATGAAAAAGATGTGGTTTCTATTTCAACTCTCTGTATTTTATGAGGTGATCTATAATTGATGATGCTCAACAATGGTCAGTTTGAAAGAAATTACAAGGGCAGCCTAGTTGCATTTGGATACAAGCAACTAGAGTTACCTTGCCAGTAAAGAAATAAGAGGAGGCCTTTTCTGGGTGTGCAGTCACTGCAGAGGATGCTTGCATGCAATTGAGATGTGCAAGTGTATTTATACAGGGTATTTTTCTGCACTTGTTAGTTGTCTTGGGACATAGAGGGAAATGTGTGCTCTTTTCCATGCAGTAAAGTAAGCAGCTTACATATTTCAGTTGTCTTAACTTTGCATTGTCTTAATTGATTAGCAATCACTGGCATTTTCAAGCAGTGAAGTATTTTACAATTATTGAGTTTGCCAATTATTTTCTATTAAACTATCAAGCCATGATATAGTCACATAATGCCTATCGACCCACATGAAAATTATTTATGCCTCTGTATTCAACCCTATTCAGTACAAGAACCAAATTTTACTTCAAATGTTATAGCATTTTATATTGTATGTTGCTTATAAAAAACAACAACAACAAAAAACTTCCTTTTTTTAAACAAATTGGTTTCTTTTCTAATCCTTTTCTCCCAACTTTCTGGCTTCATGGAGAAGCCATATGTAATGTATCAGTTGATTTAGTCTGACCAGAGTTTATTAATTAGCACCACTGATATGTGATATGATGTCCAGCAATTCCAGTTACATCAGAAAGGTTCTGTTCTGTACAAACTGATGGCATTTTTAGGTGTAGATAAGGCTAGAGCATCTCCTGAGCTTACGTGAATTGATTGCCCTGATGATATCAACATGCTATACACTGCAAAGGAAACAAACAAACAAAAAAAATCCCCGAATCCTGTCAGTTTGATTTGGTAGAAAGTTTCTTCTCAGCCCTTGGTTTGGCACATGACACTTAGTCTTGTAAGCAAGACAGGTCAGCCAGAATTCTCTGCAGCACCTGCCAGCCCCATGACGGGCTGGATCTCTGCTGTTGGCTCTCTTGCAAAAACTTGGATGTCTGATTAGGTACTTTGGTGGAAATTCTGTCTAAATCTCTATGCATGAATGGCTGAAGCTCTGAAGTATGAGATTTGATTATAATATAGTGTAAAGCTTCAAGTATTATGAGCACTTTTGAGCCCTAAAATGGAAAGAGGTGAGCAAGAGGTTTCCTATACAGATTTGAAGGTTAGAGGAACCTCCACCACAGTATGGGCTGACTTGCTCTGACACACAGGTGTCGAATGATGTCTTGCAAAAGCTAATTTCAGGAGCATCTTTCAGAATTACAGAGATATATATATATATATATATATATTTATGAGTTAAGGACTTGGACTCCAACTGTGGTGAGCCCACTGCTTACCCCAATAACCTGTCCCAGTTTTCATCCCCTTCTTAGAGAGTGACATCTTATTTTGAGGTTTGAATTTTTATGATGATGACTTCTGGATCTTGTAATACACTGGATCTGGGAATGCTTTTATCTGCAGTCCACTTACTAGTAAACACCTTATCTATGTATCTTATAAACATCTTATCTAACATCTCACTATAAAGTGTTTTTCAACTCTCTTAGGAAAAAAAAAAAGAAAAAGCTGAGATTTCTTTGAGATTTGTAATCAAAATCTTTTGAGATTTCAGCAGAGATTTGACAGATTTTGGAATCTCTTATTGTTAAACTCACAATATTATATTTGTTTTCCAGCCCTAGTTATGTATTTTTGTTTTAGTTAGAAAACTTTCTTCTGCATTCTCTACACCACATTCTCAAGTGATTTTTGTAGCAATTCTGGGACTTCCCAGTAATGACACATGGGAAGGAATGAGGATTTTTTAGCTGGGAGGAGGTTTGGGAATTAGATAATGCTGTCTTGAGGTGGTGCCTTCTACAACTGTCCTCAGTCCTCTGAGTTATAGCTTAAATGTGTGTGTGTGGGGAGGGGAATGGGAAGCATTAACTGCAGTTTCATTTAATTAAAATGCCTGGTTTTAAAGTGCCTTTGTTGTTGTTGTTGTTTTTTCTTCATGTGTTTCCCATCGGATTAATATTTTATTCTCATAATGTCATACTATTAATTTTTGAGTTACTGGTGGTCTTTACCAGTAAACTTTCTAGATGACTGTTGATTTGGTTATAAATATACCAAGCAGTGGTAGACCAAGCACTGCTGTCCGAAAAACCCCAGTAGAGGTAGCTTCATTGAGGTGTATGTCTGCTAATGGTTCTCTTTCCCAAATTGTCAGGAAGGTAGTCTTTTAATCCATAGAATGTAGCTGTAGTAATTTCTTATAAAAAGTTTAATCATCACATAGCACCAAATCAACTATCTTTAATCAATTAATTAAATAAAAAAATCCTGTATGTCCTGCTGTTGTGGTTGCGTTTATTAGCTGGGTTGTAATTCTATTACCCCACCCCCACCCCCCAAAAAAAAGGCTTAATGGCTTAAAAATGTTTTAATGGCTTTTTTTCTCCCTACATAAACATACCAGTTATCATTCTGTTCCTGACTTTGATTTTTGTCTCTGATACAGCTTCAAACTACCTTTTTGTTGATTTATGTGAGCTCGCTATTGTACTGAACTAGTCCATAAATTCCTGTGGACATTCTTTTGACCCTTTTAAAGCATAGAAGTAATGTATGTGGTCTCTAGTTCCCTGGTATTTTCCCCTTCTGGAAAACTTGTGGAATATTAACTAATATTAGTGGTAAAGAGCTTCTCAGCGCTTTCATTTTAGATGCAAGTTTCTTGAGCTAGTCTGTTTGAAAATGTTGAATTTTATCAGAGTTTCTCGCACTCTTTCTGTTTTTTTAATTCAGGTAACATCTTATGAAATAAGATGCTCCCATTTTACAGACATACAATTTTAAATAGAATTCCTGATGTTCTATTTTACTCTGCTTATGATGGAGAAAGGAGAACATTCAAGCTGCAGTTTTCTGGCGATTGCACAGAACTCAAACCCAAGATGTCTTTCAAAGATGGAGTACAAAGGAGGAATGCTGAACTGGAGAAAAAGCGGGTACCAGGATTAGATAGGAACTGAGAAGTGCAAACTTTCTCATTGCCAGTCCTCTCTGAAGTATCAGTTTGGCAGATTTTGGAATCTGTTATTATCTTGTTTAGAAACTGCTAAATTATGCAAACCTACCTAGAGGAAATGCAGTTTATTTGTCAGAATTGCAGTTCTGCTGACAAGCCATAAATTAGTGCACGTGACAGCATTTGCACTGGCACCAAGTCTTGTTTACACTAGAGCTTTTGCTAGACCAGCTCTCGCACAGGTATTTTTTGTGCCACATGCATAAGAAGTCATGCCTGTAACGTAGTCTGGCAGCAGCACTCACTGGTAGTAACACAGTACTTGGCTTCGGGGGAACAGAGGACAAGTGTGGTCCTGTGCTGATTCCCTGTTTCCACACAGGAAGCTGGAACATCATGGAAAGCACCAGACTTTTCAGCTCTCTTTTCATGCTGCTGCAGATGGTGATGTATTTTAATTTGATCTCGGGGAGCGTGCTGACAGGAAGTGCGTTTGATCTTTCTTCATTAACACTATGGAAATGTAAAATTCTGTAGGAACAGCCAATGCACAGAATTCATTGTTTTAATGGGATACATTCATCTTGCAATCCAGTAAACTTTTTTGGAGGATTTATTTCAGGTCCTAGTCGAGGCTTTCACTTGCATGAGAAGTTGTTTCTTTGTGAGATTTCTAGCCACATTTTCCTGTTTATGTACTTTCCCTTCTGTTTCTTTGTGGAAACTCACACATGCAAAAGGGGAAATTGATTGTGACCCTAAGTGGGTAACAGTAACATGAGGCATGTAAGAAGTATTGTTAAATTCTAACATGAACAGACCAGAAGAACGGAGAAAAATATACCTCCTTTTCTGTAAGTTCCTTCAGTTCTTTTGAATTTAAGTTCCCTTGGCTGCACGAAGTTTTTGGTGTGATGAACCTTTATCTCTGTCCCCTCAGTTTGCAGGTGAAACCGAACAGAGTGAGAGGTGGCAGAGATCGATGTGAGCATGTGCTTGGCAAGGTGCTGAGCTGAAGGCTGCACTCCTGGATGCACTCTCATTTCAGGCCTTCTACTTCTCACGTGGCTAGAGGTGCTTATGCTGGGCTAGTTGTCTGCCAGACCATGTAAACTCCCTTGGGCTTTCCAAAATGCCCTCCTCACTCTAGCTGGATACTCCTTGTGCTGGATTTTTCTGTAGTAATTGCAAGAATTCAGTGGGCAGACTGACTTTCTGGTGTTGGCATTGGAGGGACGTGTTTGCTCTGGTCTAAGCTAGCAGAAGGCTGCTTGGGGTGAGCGTCATCCACACGCCAGATCTTGGAGGCACACCGTGTTTAGCAGTGTGTGTATGTGAAAATAAAAGAATAGGAGAGGGGAAGGCAGATGAATTTGCTCTCTGATGACCAGAACAATCGGAAGAACTGTTCTAATGTTCAGAAAAATTAGAACAATTTACTGGGATAGGCTGCACTGCAATTTTGCTGGCATTATTTGTAGAGGACAGACCAGAACACTTGGCTCCTGTTTAAGGAAACTGATTAAATTTCAGTCTGTGGATGGGAGGAATCAAACACGACAAGAATAAGAAGTATAAGAATAAGAATCCTGCAGAGGTTGAGTATGACGTACCCCAAAACCTGGAATGGTTTGTTTTACAAGCATATGTTTTAGTCTAATTTCTACTGTCTATATTAAGACCAAATTCTGAATTCTTAATTTGTTTGCATATTTCAAGACTTCCTGTTCTGCGTTTTGTCATCTGGAGGCTGTTGGCATCTCCTTCAAATCTCTAAGCCTATTTTGCTGCAACTGGCACAGGCCCTCTCACTGCTAGGCCTCTGTCAACTCAGATCAATGTTGTTTTTAGTATACAGGGCATTACCACCTGGTTATACACGCATGCACTCATGTATGCACCTTCTCTTGAAGTGTTGAGTCTTGGAACCCTTTGCTGGCAGGTTTATTCTAAGGAATTACAAGATCATGAATGCAAAGATCGTAACCCAAGTTTGCTGATGTTTCTTTTTTGCTTGTTTGTTTGTTTGGTTGGTTTTTAACTGTTAGAGTACAAAGGAGTGCATCTTTAAATGTGTTCATGGTAGCAAGGTTGGATGTGGTATTAATGGTGTGGTTTAATATCTGATTGTTCAGGTATGAACTATAAAAATAAGATAATGAGGACTTGGTGTATTATGGTAATATTTTATATAACATTGACCAGTTGCTCTGGAAGAATAGTTTAGCATTAGAACGTCAACTCAAAATTTATGCTCATATAAATACTTTACTATATGCCAGTTGTAACTGCTGAATGATGCATGGTAATTATCCTGCTGTTCTTTTTTTTTTAAAAAAAATTTGATCAATGCAATAATTATACATGCTGTGTATCTTTTGAAAGATACGATATAGCATTATCTAGAAAATCATTTGGGAAGTCATTAAAGACTTGAAAAAGTCTATGGTTGCTGTTGCATCACAGTGCTGCTGCTGTCAAAAGAAAAAGGATGAAGGAGGGAAGGCAGAGGAGAGAGAGAGAGAAGAAAGTGCATTAGGCAAGGCTAATGTTTCATGCTTGACTGATAAATACTATAAAATACTCATGTACATTTCTAAATTGAAGCTGTTTTTCTAGGCTCCTATTCTTCAGGTGACTAGCAATCTCCTCAAGTATATAGACAGCACTCTAATAACAGGGGGAAAACAACGCCAACAAACCAATTTTATTGTCATAGAAAAGTGTCCCAATGCATTTTAGAAAATACTTCTGAGCACTGGTGGTTCCAGGCTTTTACCTGGAAATAATTCTGAGTAACTTTAAGTGCATTAGTTTCATTTTAGACTAGGCTAAAGAGAGATAAGCGGTTTGTTAGATACAAGATGTTGAAAGGCAGGACGATGTTACAAAATTTTATGTATATGTTGTGTTCTGTTTACGTTCAGAGATATCCCCAGAGTTTCAAGCATTTCCTCAGATTTACAGCTTCATAACATTACATTTTTATTATGCCAGTGAGCATTGTAATTGTTTTGTTTTGCTTTAAGTAGAGGTATGCATCTGAAAAAGAAAATTTCCCTGTGCCAAAATTCCGTACATAAGTGATTGGTGAAATGGTGAAATATTCAGCAGCTGGTGCTAGGTCATGCAAGTCCAGATGGAACAAAATTCTTTCACATAATGTCCAGAACACGGTCCCTCATTTTCAGGGAGTTTTGTAGAAAAGTTGATGATGGTTTGTGTTAAAAACAAAACACAGTTATTTGAGAAGTAAAAGAAAGCCTACAGAAGCAGAGTCAATAGAATGAAGCATTATGCCCAGAGTGATCCAAGGGAGAATCAAACATTTGGTGAAGGAATTAAAATGAGAAGGAAGGTGAATATCTGTCAGATGCTTTAAATCCCAAAGGGATCTCTTAATTCGAGTCTTGTCAGTAGATTTCGATTGTTTATTACTTTATGTGCATTCAGATAGCTTTTGATATTATTTACAAGTGCACAAAGATGTTTTGAGAAAATACAGTGTGAGAATATATTTTAAAAATGTTTAATTATATATCTGCAGTGGTCTGTAATGGTATTTCATGGACATAGTCATCTGTTCTCTTTAAGCTCATTAAAAAATGCTTTCAAAAGATGACTTGCAAAGAATGTATCATGTGGTAACCTTTCTGAACAAGGTTTTTCCGCATTCTGTTCTGGTAGTGCCATCAGAAGTAGTGGATTTCTGATGGAAAGCTTACCGGATTGTTGATACAGAAAACAATGTGAAGTGCAGACAGAGCAGTATTCTAGGCTGTAGCTAAACAGACCCAACTAGAACATTGGGCTGGGTTTTTTTTTGGGACTCTGCTTATCCTGAGGGTACAAGCCCAGGGGTAAATAACACAGTTCTAACAGGCAGTTCAGCAAATGAGTAATTTCTGCTCAGCAGGTATGGAGGTTAAATAATGCACTTCAGCTGTAATAAGGATACAAATTACTAAAATTTTTCTGTAATGACACTTGTACACCAGATACGTACTGTTCAGTATAGTGATAGCATCCAGTCTTCACTTCCATAGCATCCAGTAAGACTCCTTCCTACATCCTAATTCCTTCAGTGCTAGAATAAAGGTTGTGACTATTGCCTTCATTTTTTCAACAGACTTTAGAAACCTGTATACAGTATATTAAAGGTATGTGCTGATAAGTACAATGATTTATTTTCACAGAGAAGGACAAGGTAAGGAGTAGTACAGCTATGGCTCTAGGTAGGAAAGAAGAACAAACTTATCAACTAAGGAAAGACGAAGTTTTTGGCTTATAGAAATTAGAAGAAATAAACGTCACTTTTAACTGAGTGCTAATCACATTTAGACCTTAGAGGGAAGCCTTGTGGTGATGACATATACACTTTTTAAAGGTGGCAAACCCAGCTACAGTATTTCAAAATGTTATGTATGATTTTTAAACCCGTGTAATTTCTTATTCTTGTTTGACCTGAAAGCATTTTGTGGGAGTAACTAAGAGAAAGTGCTTTGCTTCAGTGAACACCTGCAGTTTCAGGCAATGTTTGAAATGTCATTTCAACACGTTGACTGGAAGAACTCTGTTCCATATTCTTCAGCCCAAATTCTGGATATTTGCACCAGATTTTAGAAGGCAATCACTTGTAATCTGGAGTGGATTTGAAGCACTCACCACCCTTAGAGGCTGAATTCTATAAATAGTGAGTTGGACAATCTGATTCTTTCTAATTTTTAGTGTCTTTGATAGAAGCTGTGTTCTGGTTCCAAGAATTCTGGCAAATAAGTGAAACAGTATGGGAGTGCATTCATTTTTAAACTCCTCTTTCTTTTCTTGTTTACTGAAGAAGCACATGACCTTTGAATTATGTTCATAGTGGTGCTTTTGTCTGTTTTGGTATAGCGTCTGGTTGGTAGGGAAACATTTTCCTGTTCTTAGTAGCCAGACTCTAATGGCAAGCCTACTGGATAGTAGCTTGTATTTATACTAATTCGGAAAGTTCTTCTCAGTGTCGTTTGCATTTCAAATATTACACTAATATTTATTACCTTATTTTAAGGAAACTGAGACTCATTCATTGTTTAATTTCTTGGAGGAGCATGTTGTCTTTATTCTCTATCTCTGTATTTATAAATTCCTTCCAGTTTATTTAAAAACAGATTCTCTGTATAGCCAGTGGGTGTACTCTGCTTCAGCTGTTTTCCTTAACAGTCACTAATTGTTGTTCGCGAGTAATGAGTGAAATGTAGAAAGCATTATACACAGGATCATTTTAAGATTGGGAAGGATTTTCACTGACATGAGTAGGGCTTGGACATGCGTGGAAGTTGAGAGAGGGCTATTGAGAGCTCCCTGCCCAGCTCAGCAGTCACTTGGCATAGTTAGAAAGGTTTTCACTTTGCATTTCCAAGTTTACAGGGCAGATGCTGGTATAAATTTTGTATGGTAGACCTGCCAATAATGTTTCATTACAACAAAGAGAAGTATCATTTAAGTACACGTTATTTTTAAAAACATTAAAAATAGACCTACTGATACTTAAAAGTTTGAAATGAGTAGATTGTGTGTACTGTGCAAAAATCAGCTATGCATAAGCTGCACATCCCAAGCTCACATATTGGTCATTGGTGTGCCCAGCACCTCGTGGTGTATTCACAAATCCCAGGTTTTACGTGCCCTTAGGGTGATGTTACTCAGTGTGCCTATAACGGACGTTGGTCTCAGGATTCCAGACTTTCAGCAATCTGACAGATTCCCACTTAAAGCTGTGCGATGGGGAATTATCCTGAAAGCTAATGGGCAGTGAGCACCAGCAGAGCCTGTGGAGGCAAGCAAGGAGCTCCTGTCAGAGCTGGTAGGCTTGGCAGGTCTGGAGGAATGCTATGGTTGTAAACTCAAGTGTTCAGAGCTTGAGAAGTGCCAGAGCCCAGGCTGTGTTAGCTACTTCATGTGTATTATTCAGTTTTAACTGTGTACCATGAAAAGGTTACATTTATTTATTTATTACCAAAATGTTACTGTATTTGTTGCATTTTGGCTTGTAGTCATTGAACAAATGGCTATTCAGTGGTGGTGTGTTTTTCTGTCTTTTCTGAGGTACAGATTCCAGGCTTCATTTACCAAATACCTCCTGACCTTTGCAATACATACAGATCTCTAATGATTTAATTTTCAAACTTTTTGATGATCCTTTCATCATAATGTCTGTATATATCTACCATATTATGTTATCTTTATAGCAGTCCTGCAAGATTAATGGTGGTATTTTCTTATTTTTAACTGATGTGAGTTGAAAAACAAAGGGAGATTAGGTCAGTATTATCAAATTCGGGGACTAATACTGGATGCTTAGCTTGGAATGACTAGGATGTCTTTTCACAGAGTACTTTTTGATGCTCACAGCAGTCATTCTCAGTTGCAGGGAGGAGTGCTTAGCACTTTTAGGTATACAGACTCAGAAGTGTTAAGCTGAGTATCTAGGATATGAAGAACATAACATGAGAAACTTTTGGTTCTGAAGATTTTCCCAGGATCATAAAACCAACTGTATATCAGAGGCAGAGTTTTAACTGCTTTTCACCTAAGACTGCCCAAGTTTTATTGTACGGGTTCTAAAGATGAATGTGTAGTAAATGCTTGCATACAACTTACTCTTCACGATCTTTCAGCTTTTAGTGGAAGTCCAGGGGAAAGAAGAAATTGATAGAAACATGAGATCTCAACCTTTCTCTCTGGTTCCTTTGCTATCTTTATTGTTTAACAATTCTAGAAATTTTGTGTATTTATTTATTTCTGTAATTCCCAATCCAGACCTGGCCTGTTGCCTTCATGCCTTGTAAATTTTAAGTTTATGATTTTGTTAATAACAATGTATTGTGATTTTTCTGTGTATGTGACTTCAAGTCTTCAGTAAAAGAAGCAATGAATACAAAATTCCATAAAGGGCATTTCAAGAATCTTCAGCAAACTGACTTCTCAATTTCAGCCTTTCATTCTTCCATTTCTGGAACTTGAGCCTTCCACTCTTCCATTTCTGGAACAAGTTATCAATCAGTGATGTATTTCAGGCATTGAAAGAGGGAAAAACGAAACAAAACACTTTTCCTTTTGCTTTTGAGCTGTATTTCTTTTTACTCAAGCTTCTTGTGTACCTCTGTTCTGAGGTCAGAATTCCTGCCAGTGGTTAGGGTGACTTACAGCAACAGCTCTTGTCAGCTTGGAGGAATAAATACGGAAGAGACTTAAGCTTATTTGATGTGTTTGATAGGTATCGCACATATTTCTTCTGTTTGTTGCTGCAAGAGTAACGTCTTCTAAGAAAATATGATATATTTGAAGAATTACAGCATCTTCGAGGCAAGAATTTTTTTGTCCCTGAGACATACGAAGTCATGAACTTTGAACATATTTTTCACAGGGATGGCAAAACTTATCTCTGTTATGATATGACATCTTACAAAATTTCAAATGTTCACAATTAAGTTTATAGAGATAATTAATAAATAGTTGAAAAATATTGCTCTATAAATAAGCATTTGTGGGAGTACGTATTGAATGATTTTAAGTAGGTGTAAATGGAATATCTAATTTTGACTAGATAAACTAATGAGGAAAGCTGTTTTTAACAGCTAGGAGTGAATGTTAAGGACAAATACATCACCTGTGGCTCAGAAGGCTTGTCAGCTGAAGGCTAGTGGAAACTTTAATGGTAAGGAGACAGAAGTAACTGGGCAGTTACCCAGTCTTGTACTCTTTTTAAGCTTCTGCTATTAGCTCCTAATGGAAACAGGATACTGGACTTCTTTTCTCATCCAGTATAGCCATTCTTAGATTTTATAACTCCTTATAATGACTACAGATGAAGAAATCCACTTAATCCTTTGATTTTTGTAAGAAGAGAGTGTGGGAAGCAGAAAGGCAGATCTCATGTCCTGAACTTCTACAATTTTGTTTTAAAAAGAGGAAGGTATGTTGCAGGGAGGAAGAGAAAAGGTTTGGATACAGCTAGTACTTGCACAGGAAAGGATTACACTGTAGTTGTGACACTGCATGCAAAAATCAATCATATCTAAAAGCAGCATTCTATGTTTGTATTTTATGATTGTCTTGACTATCTATTATTGTATATACATGTGCAAAAATGTGCACAACTCGTACTGTATATCAGTAATTTTGTACTTCCAAAGATAATTTTAGTTGAGCTTCTTGGTTTCTAATGAATCTGTAGGTTGCAACTTCTAGTTTTAGGAGTCCTGAAATAGATGGAGAAATTAAAAATGTATGTGGAGACCTTCCAAGACACAATGGTTTTTAGCTTCAACTTCTGACCTGTTATCCAAATGAAACCTGCATTATCTGTCAGTTTATTCCTGTTGTTGCCTGTTAAACCCTTGCAAAGATTATCTTGAATACTGAATTTAAAGGGAACCGTCTTTAGTGTGTACAGTTTATTACATCTCCCTGACTAATTCTAAGACGTGTTAGGTTTTTCCCATTTTCTCCAGATTTTGCAATCCTGTATATATTTGCTTTCAATGAAATTTTCTAAACTTCTTGTTTCAGACAGTATTTTGTTATCTTGTTTAAAACTATTTCTCTTATTTCTTAGTACAACAGATATTATTGCTTAACTCTCTCTCTCTCTTTTTTTGTTTCTTTAGTTTTGCCAACCTGGAGGATGGCAGCTTTCAAAAGAGAGAAAACAGCCAACGTTCTTTGTGGTGGTTTTGACTGATATAGACTCAGAGAGACACTACTGTTCATGCTTAACTTTCTATGAAGCAGAGATTAATCTGCAGGTAAAATCTTTACAATAAGTTACAAAAATGCAGAAAAAGGTGTCTAGAAATAGAAGATTAATAATTTTAGAAAGCATCTTTCTCTTCTTGCTAAGAATTTATTGTTCTGTCATATATAAATGTGTGTATTTTTCTTCCAAGGTAAACTTGATGTGCTTGTTTGTGTTTTGTTGTTGTTGTTTTTATCTGCTTAAACAAACAAACAAACAAAACACCTTAATAAAACTGAGAATGAGAATCTTAGAAAATCCCAGGTTGGAAGGGACCTCAGAAGTCATCTGGTCCATCTTAAATGCTGAAAGCAGGGCCTAGGCAAGATAGTCTAACACCTTGTCTAGCCAAACTTTAAAGGTCTCAAGAGTTAGAGAATCCACCACATCCTCGAGGTTTTTCCAGTATTCCAATGATTGATTGCTCTCACAGTAAAAAAATCCTCCTCTTATGTCCAATTAAAATCTTCCCTGGTGTAACTTGTACCCATTGCCCCATGTTTTCAACCAAAGGCTTCTCTTTTCTCCACCATATGCTTTTTGATTTTTTGCCACTATTTGTTTTGATTTTGTTAATGGGACAGTCGACAAAATGTTCATTTATTTCTGTGTTTAACATAGCAGGAATGATTCTCATTTCCTTTAAGATAAAGGTTTATTAACTTCTGCTCCCTCTGCTGGACATCTCTATCAGACTAGCACAGGATAAATGTGTACACGTATGCTGTAATGTTACATACATATTTCTGGAAGTGCATTTATTGGCAAGACTGGTGTGGGTGTAAATAGCAAGACTGTAAAACTGATAGAATAATTCTTCAGCTTTTAGGTAGGTCAGATTTTGGGTGTCAGCTACTTGGCAGTGTTTGTTTTAAACATGCATTTAATTAATTTTGGGCAACCTCAATCTTTCAAAAATAGACATTTTGTTTCCCATTTGATGTAAAGTACTTCACAGAATCTATGCTATGACTTAATACTTGGAATCTTTAGTAGCTAGAACCTAGGGAAAACCTAATCCAGTCCGTAATTGCGGACTGTTATGTTTTGAAATATTTTCTTTCCAACATGAAAAATCAAAAATAAGTAAAGCCTTGGCATTAAGAATATTAAAAAATTAGTTAAAATTACCTAAGGGGCTAAGTAAAATTTTTGTCTATTTTAGTGAAGAACTGTAACACCATTAATTATTTTAAGAACATGCTTTTAGTGATCCAAATGTATTCTGTTCGATACTGGTGTTGAAATCCTACTCTGCCGTGTAGAATAATTAATAGATGTGGAGTAGCAATAATATTGTGCTTTTTCTAGGCACAATTGGAAGCCAGAAAATAAAAATTGTTCCTATTTCGTTAACGCTACGGTTTAAATGGCTATTTTTGTACATTATTGGAAGGAGCTAAAAGCAGAAATGTAACTGAAGAGTAGATATATTTTAGTGTAGATTAGCTGACATCTTCCTATTGATATCTGTCATCTTTCCTTTACTTAACAAGTAAAGAGTGAAACATTCTACAGTAATTCTTTCCCAGCTGATAAAAATTTACAATGGTTGACTCTTCTTGCACTCTATGTATTTCATAACATATACTAAATTTAGCAAACTTGTTATTTATCCTGTGGTTTCTAGCAGCTGCTTTTGATTCATGATCCACATCTTCCAAGTAATGCTCATCCCAAAACATCCAGTATTAACTAAAAGGTTATTTTCTTATATTGCCTAAGTAGTGAAAAAAAAAAATCAAATTTGAGAGCAGCAGGATGTTGGTTCTCATAATGCCATTCCTGGCTGTGTTGTAAAGAATGCATATTTTTCAGATGAACTTGCTGTGGTGAAATTTATTCTATGACTGTTTTGTTTATAGCCAAACTTCCTGTTTCTTTCTAAAACCCAAAGAGAATAATTGAATGTGCCCTGTTACATGGTCATTAGACAAGAATTCAGCACATGTACAATCTGTAATGAAACATAAGCTTATGAAGCATTGGGCTACGAAAGTGATGTTGATTTAACCATTCACATGCACACCTTATTAAACAAACAATCCAGGAAACAATGTCCATGATTTACAATGAAATCTGGACAGTGCTTTTCACAGTTAAATTCCATTCAAGTTTTAACCTAATAATATAACACACTATGACAAAGATTCAGTTTCCAAAAGGAATGGTTCTTTCCTTCCTAGTTAGCCTGCACCAGGTAAATCTTGCACGTATTTAAGACTGGTCAGATTTCAGCTAGTGTAGATATGCTCTTTGACTTGGCAGGATCATCTTCAGAAAACACCAAAACCCCAACCCTTGGAAGTTTCTGTGGTTAATTAAACTGCAAACTGAAAGCAAACTCATTTCTCTTCTTTTGAATGCTAGAGAAGTAGAGAACCTTTTTTGAGCCTCCTGCATAAAAATACAATAATCTTTTTGACACAATTTGTCAGGCTTGGTCTGAGAAGTCTACTTTTCTCACTCCAGTTGCTTTCATTACTGCTTCAGCTGTTTGTCACAGGATAGTTAGTATACATATGCCACCTGAAAAGTAAGGAGACTGTACTCACATGGTGCGTCTAGGTATACCTATGATAGTCTAGGATACAAGGTTAATATAGCAATCGTCAAAGCTCTATGCAGGAGCGTACAGGAAAAAGTATTGTCCTTGGTATCTCTGAAAGCCCTGGATTCAGTTAATCTCTTGGCAGTTGTCTGTCATTACAACTTCTCCAGAGATGATAAAAGCACAGGTTCTAGTAATATGCTGATGGGCTCTTTTCAACTTCCCAACCCTGGGCAGAATATAAAGTATTTGATAGACACCTGTGAATCGTACTTTGCATTGTTGCAATACTGACATTTTGAATCAATGCAGTACTTAGTATTTGTGTAGATGTTGGTCCATTGTTTGATCAGCCTTCATCAAGTCATGACAGTATATCAAAAAGATCAACATTAGATCTAGTCTGATTAATACTCCAAATCTGTACTCATGAAGAAGGTAAACATACGACAGTCCATTACATAGGGGAATAGAACTCACTTCTTGCCATGAATGCAGGTGATGCAGCTTTCCCATTTAATCCCCTGTGAATTGTTATAAGATGCTAGTCTCATTTAATTGTTCCAATAACAATTGTAAAGTGTATATAAGGATAAGTTCCTCATCTGAAATTAAAACCAAGCATTTGAAAGTTTGACCCTAACGGGAATCTAAAATTGGGAACATGGCTGACTGATCATTAGACTACGAGGTAGTCTAATATAATCAATCAACAGTGGTAAAGACAGTTTAAAGACTTGCTCAGTTTAATTAAAAGCAGTTTAATATGCAAGATTTCTCTCTCACCTCAAGTTCCTACCAATAGAAACGTAAAGAAATCTGAGATACTGCGCCAGTGTCTCCTTGCTTCCTGCTTTTTTTTTTTTTGTCTCCAGTTGATCTAATCCGCCTTCATGTCTGCCTTAAGAGATCCTCTTAAGCATGCTTTAGAGATGCTCAGACAAATAAAGCTGGATGCCGTACTGACTTGCATGTATCTACAAGAATTAGGAGGAAGAGGACAATAAGTCAAAAACACCCCTATTGCTTCTTCCCACACAGTGCTTTCAGGTTTTTTTGCATTACTGTATTTTGATCCTTGTTGTCCACTGTCTTGCTGTAAATTGTCATTAATTTGAAGAAAGCCTCATCCTCTAAACCAAAGTGTAGTATATGTTCCTTGTTATTCTTCTGGTGACTGAAGCTGAAAGTTGTTAAGAGCCAGAGGTTATTCAGAAGAATCATAAGGTACATCTACAAAATTCACCCATAAAACTCAGTTACTCTGTGTGTAACTTTATTTGCTGTCCAAAAAAAAATACACATATGTGTAGTTATTTCTAACAGCAATTTCTGGATGTTACCACTTAACACACAAAGAATTGATTAATATATTTGACTCAGCAGTTACTTCTGTCTACTTCGGTGGTGCTTCCTACAAAATACAGTCAGAATTTATGCTAACAGCACTTGGAATCTTTAAAAACAAGAAAAAACAAAACAAAACAACAAAAAAAACACATTGACTTGCATCATTGGGAACTTAATGGTCAAATTGTATATTGCTTTGTGCTTTGGAAAAAAATATCCTCACTCTAACCCCACCATCAACATATTAAACAATGATTTATGTTAGCAAATGAGCCTGTGCAACCACATTTCTTGCATTTCAGAAATTGTGTTCAATGCGATCAACAAGAAACTTCAATTGTTAGTTTCTAACAGTCTTACTACAAGGTTTTATCAGTCTTACGTGTTGCCTTAAGTGTATATATGTTAAAACATTGTGATCACAAAGTTAGGAAGAGTAAATGTATCACAGACAAACGCAAGTAAGCAGTAATTCATGTCTCCTATTTCCTCTCATTCACGTTCTCTTCTTCTCTCTGCCCCCTTGCAAATATAGAAAAAAGAAATTGTAAAAATTCCAAAGCAGAAAATGGCAGATTAACAACATTCACAAATATTTCCTGAGTCAAAGGAAAATTTGCCAACAAAATGACATCATGCTTCATTAAGTTTTAATTTTTATGCTTGGACTGTAGAGTTGGTGATCCTACTGTGCTAAAGCACATGCTACTTGATGAGTCACTGATGTTTGGTTTTGAGCAGAGGATGAGAACACTCAGTTCAGTTGTATCCTTGTTGAAATGTGAAACCTGATCTTCTTTTGGGTATTGTATTAGTGTGTTGTTAAGATGGAGCTTAATAATTTTGTGAATATCCCAAATGTTAAACTTATCCTGAAAGTGACCTTATTATCAGTGTCTCAAAAGACATTCTGTAGGGAGTGGGGTGGGGGGGAGACCATTTAAAAATAATCAACATCTTTCTAAATCTGGTGAGAAATGGATGTTATGAAAACATACAGAGATCAAAGCAGTGCCTTCTTCCCTTCCTGTGAAGAGGAAATTACAGCTAATGTTCTGTATGGTAAGAAATAGCCTTGTATTGTGAATATCAAATTATATGTTTAAGGTCTTCTCTAGACCAGAATTTAAAGTTAAGGTGAGAATGAATGAAGAAAATCATATTTTCATCTTTCTAGTAACTGTGGCAGTAATTTATCCTGTCCTGTTTATGTCCTGTGTGTGTGCTTGTGCATTTATGCACCTTCTTCCCAATTTGATTTCATGTTATTGCAGGGTGCAAAGGCTTATTTTGGGTAAAGTTAGTTGTCTTGTCTTTACTCCTGCGTGGAGTCTACGCAGTAGCCCATGGACGTCTGGCATTTATGTCGCATCTACATGTGCATTACCTTGGAATTCCCAGATCTTTTGGCATGTGCATAGGCTAAGGGCCCACTCAAGAAATATGTGTTAGCCTACGGTGCATACTTTTTACTGCTTTTTATGGCTGCATACTTTTACTTTCATTCCAAAAATCTTTAAATGTGCTTAGATGAAAATTCATATAAGTACCTTCTGGGGTTTCAAAGTGAGGTGTGTTAAGTGGTATACGTATCATAGATGCTGCCTGTGTAAATTTTATGTAATGCTGGAAGGTGCAATGGGAACTCCTGATTTTCATATAGGCGTACTCTGCAGTGTCAACAGTATTTAGGGAGTGAATGAATTGATTGTTACAGGGGCTTGAGGTTACTGTATTTGATAAGTTTACAGTCTGATCTTCACATAATCTTCTATCTATGGTCATTTACTTTTGTAGTTGATGGAGTTGCTATTGTGAAGTGGTACAGTTTATTCCTGTTCTGAAAGGATTAAATCAAGATAATGGCTTTTTTGCTAGTATAATTATTCCGGTATAAATGTAGCTACTGTGCTATGATCTAGTGTGCATAGACAAGCCATGAAGTATATTTCTCACCTGTGGTTTTAGTTCAGTAGAGCAGACTGATCAATGCAGATTGGTCTTTTGGAGGCATTCTGCTAAGTTTATTTTAAATTTTGTACGTGTCTTAGAATTTATTGGGTACATGTGTCTGCACAATCTGAAAAATAAATAAAATGAATTGTTGCTGAATGGCTTTTGGCCTTTGATTTTTAATAAACCAGCTATTTGGCTGCAAACAAGGCCAGCAAAGCTTAAACGATGTGTAGAGAAAGGGATCTGTCCCAAATGAGCAATTGGCATGAGATTACTAGAGCTTCAAATAATTTTTCTTAAAATAAGGAATCACTCATGGTCTCCAAATCTCATTTACTGTGCTGTTAGTAGAAAAACAAAGGGCTTGCTGACCTTGACACAATTTCTGTGCAAAGTTTTGCAAAGGGCAAACTGTTTTTATAACTATTATGAAGAACTACAGTGAAAGTTTTTGTAATGGCAGATGTTCATTCTCTCTGACTGACTGAATTACTAAAAGTACAACTATAATTTCACTATATGTTCATATTTCATAGAATCATAGAATCAATAAGGTTGGAAAAGACCTTTGAGATCATCTGGTCCAACTATACCCCTACCACCAATATTACCCAGTAGACCGTGTCCCTAAGCACCATGTCCAACCTTTAATTTCCTTCAAGTTTGAAATTATGCCTGCCAGCTTCCACCCTCAGAACTGCAAAGCTACATCAAATGTTTTGTATTTTCTGACTTTTCTATTAATACTTCAGTTTAAATGGGTTTTCCTCACTCTGAAATGAAAAGGAACCTAATATTTCTTCTCTGCCCAATGTTAATCAGAACTAAATGCACTGACTTGAATGGCATGTGCATCCTGAGTGGAGATGTACAATCAGCATGCCTGGGTTGTCCTGATGCCTGAAGATTCCTAATGTCCCTAACAAAGGCAATTCACAGAGGTGGTGCAGATGTGATTCAAAGACCCGGAACTACCTAGTCATCCTTCCAGGGGAATCAGAGCCAACATAAACGAAGAGCAGATGGACAGCTGATAGTCTTGGAGAGTTGGATTACAGTTCAGAGTTGCTTTTTCTAGAAGTCTTCAATGTTGGAGGTTTGATAAGTAGCAGATTTGGGCATACAAACTCAAGACAGACATGTTGAGGTTCTGAAGATGGAGGTAGAGACAGAAGAGGAAGGATGGTTATGGTTCATGTGTGCTGAAATTCAGCTGAACATCGAATGAACAGTTGTTCATGTGTTCTCAAGCTGGGTAAGTCCCTTAAGATCACCTACATTCAATAGCACGAACAGTTTTTTTGGACTATGTTGGTAGGTCATTTTAATCTTTAAAAATTTACTTCAGTTCCTAATGTAGATTTTGGCTAGATTGTTTGTTATTTTTAAGTTAAATGTCAGTTGTTAAAAGCAGAGCTGACATCTTAAAATAATCTGATTGTGGTAGCAAAAGTGGGTTCATGCAAGTTAAAGACGAGCCCTTAATGTTTGAGGGCTAAATCAGAGCAATGAGTATGTCTGTTGAATAAAAAAAGATACGGTTAACATGAGTAAAGTTGGCTGCTTTCATCTGTTTACTTGGCTGCCATGTCTGTTGCCTTTAAATGAGCTGCTGTTTTTCACTGAAGTAACACAAAATCATTCACTTCTTTCTACTCAAAGTTTTAACGTAATTTCTTAAGCTGAAACTGAAGTTTATGTGAAAATATCCATTTATCTGTTCATTTTCCACAAGGAACGTTTAAAACAGGTCCAGTATCAGCCACACGTGACTGACAGCAGAGATTTCCTTCCAGTAGGTTTTAAGTATGTAAGTGGGTAGGAAGCAGAAAGAGATGTTTTATAGTCCACTGCTACATGAGGGAAAACTATAAGCCCTTGTCCGACATCAGGTAATCCACAAATCTTTTTAATTTATTGACATAAAGCTACAGGAAATGAAATTAATTCGTTCTGCTACAAAGAGCTATTTGCTCGTTATATGGATGCTGTAATTATTTTTCTTCTCTATTCCCCATAAATGAGGCCAAGTCTGAAATTAAGTCAGTTTAGGTTTTAGAATTGTATACACTTTTTCGTTTGTAAAATTTGGTTCATCAGAAGAAGTATGGGAATCAAAAATAGGTCAATATTCACCTAATTGATTTTTTTTCTGTATTTAATAAACTCTAACTTAGGCTTAACCCTGCATTAGTATTTTGTGTGTTTGTGATTTGGGTAACAACAGAGAATTAATATGTTCTTAAAGCTGTTACATAACATCAAACACTGAATATAATAGTATGCTAGAAAAGTTATATTGCTTTATAATCTCTGAGTAACATTGTGAACCTATATAATAAAGTAAGATACATTCAAATATGTTACTCTAAATGCTTGGAAGAAAATAAGCTATAATTTGGGGGCAGAAAGGAAAAAACATCTTGTGTAGTATTTTGTCTCTGAAGGTGGATAGGAGTAAATGTCAAGGGAGGAGTAGAGGAATGTGACGTGTGGTGCTTCCATGGGTGCTCCCTCCTCTGCAGTCTTTGGAGCAGCTGAGCCACAAACACCTGCTGCATGTTTAGTAACCGCTATGAATTTCATGAACATGTCCAATCCTCTCATGGCCCCTGTGCATTTCTGTTACTTGCAGTGTTTTTTAGCATAAGAGTTTCATAAGTTAGGTAACTGCTGCATGAAGAGCTACCTCCACTTGTTTATTTGAACGTATTTCAGTTAGCACGCTGATTTCCTGGTTGTTACTGCTTTTATTGTTGTCCCTTAAGACTAACTGTGAGCAACTAATTTACTTTGCATTTGCTGTGTTGGTTTTTGGTCAGATGTTGAGGTTTCCAGTTTCCATGTGAGGCTATCAGGTTCAGGAGTCAGAAGTATATAAAGAGTAAAACTAAGCAGTAAGTAAAGGACCTGATCCAAAGGACTTTTTAACAGTTTTGCACTCGGTTTGATTGGTTCCGCTCTTGTCATGTTTCATGCAGTGTGAGTGCTGCTGCTTTGGCAAGCAAGCACACAAAGTAGCTCCAACGAAACGTCTCTCTGACGCTCCTTTGATGCTAAGCATGGAAACTAAACAATTACACTATTCTTGGCCTTTACAAGATGTCATCTGAAACTCATAATTTTCAACTGTGAATATATATTTATGATCTAAAGCAAGCAAAATGTGTAGGATAGAAAATGTAGTGGGATTACTTGATATTCACCTTTGTTCCTGCTTCAGGTTTGCCAAGTAGTGCATACAGTATGCTGAAGGAACAGGAGGCAGTGATGAACTTCTGAAACAATCTCAAGTAAATTTTGTTAACTGCACCTGTTATATTGTGCCCAGTTGGTTACACTTTTTCACAGCTGTGGAGGTTTTATTAAAGCAAAAAGACACTGTTATTGATAGTTTAATTTAAAGCAAAGTAATACCTTACTTAATAATGTGTATCAAGCCCACAAGTATTTGATTTTATTTACGTCTAAAAATGTATTAAACCATTTTCTAGACTGTGGATTTGGGACATTGCGCCTGATCTGTTGGCAGGTAACTCCAGTTGTCAGTTACCTCCTGTATTAAAAATATTTGAATAATTAGTCTGAATTTGTCTAGTTTGGGCTTAATGCCATATACATCCCTTGGCTGAACTGAAGAACAAATAGTTCTCAGAAAACAAGCAAACAAATAAATAGCAGAGTAATGATTAACAATGCTGATCACAGTTAATTTTTCTAAGCTATTAGCTATCAGGTGATTAATGCTGATTATTTTTTTTTTCTTTTTGTCATCTGAACTCTAATTGTTTTGAGGGATTTTTTTTTTCAAATGCTTGCACAAATACATTTTATTAATTTGGCTACTTTTATTGACAAAGTTCATGAACTATAAAGTGATTCTGTTAGTTCTGTATCTGGTTATTGTACATTCCAGTTTACCTCAAACCCATCTGTTTGGGACACAAACATGTTAAATGTCCATTTCACATGATACGAGAAGAAAGGAAAACAGTTGGAATATATGCGCTCGTGCTCTCTCTAGCTCTGTATTCTCATTTAAGTAAGAACCTAAAAACTCATTACTGTGTATTGCCAGGAGTTGACATATGAATTTTTGAGTTTAGGTGTGGATGTGTACATTCATTAAAACTCATGGAAATTTTAAGAATGTATTGGTTTGCTGTAAATGTACAGGCCACACAGTTTCTTGGTCGGTCTCTGAACAGTTCACTATACAGCAGTGGCAAACAAGTTGAGCAAAATGAAATTGCATCATACCTTCAAAAGAATGTTCACTATTTTGAGAGTTCATTATGTTTTTATGTATTATTCATTGGTAAAAAGGAAAAGAAAAAGGAAACAAACAAAAAAAACCTAAACCATGGGTAAACAAATTAAGCAGCCTGCTGTAGAACCAGATCGGATTTTTCTGTTTCAACTTAAATTGATACATCCTCAATTGTGTTCTACTTGCATACCCAATAACATATACATGCCTATTTAATTGTATTTAAAAACGTTAAAGATATAAATCTCTATGTAGTTTTAGAATTGGTCATCATCTTGATTTTTTTTATGATTTTTGATCTCATGGGAGATAAGTATTAACATTCATTGTTGTGCTGTTGTGTCTATACTTTCCCAACAGTTTGCAATATGACAACTTAAAATTAGTCTGAGAAATGCCTAACGTTAGCAGTTTGGCAGTGCCAATATATCCGTTTATCCAAGGGATACAGTGGAGTCTAAAAGAAAAAAGGCAGCCTTTAAAACAAGAAAAAGACTCCTATATACCTTCCATGTGTCAGATGCCAAGACTGTCACAATCAAAAATACTTGAGCAAGGAACAAAGATTTATACAAAGATGGTTTCTGTTAGCTTGGAGACTTTGTGGATAAAGAAGTTTTGTGATAAACATATTAAGAATTTTAGTATTATCTGGTGGGTTTTTCTGGACCAACTGCTTTATGGACTTGAGTCAGCCATAGTTTGCAGATTCCCTGTGTAACTTAATTTAGAAGCCAACTCAAGATATGGAAGCAAAGACGATTCTGGCATTGGCAGGCAGGGGACAGGATCCTGAGGAGCTTCAGTCAAACTCAAATTTCAATCAAATAAACTTCAATCAAATTATAATTACAGGTGACCAAATATTGTGAAAACTTGTATGATCGCACATTATTATACAGTTCCTTTCATTAATACAGTTAGGTCGGTCTGTTACCTATTCCTTAGCCTGACAAGAGTCATTCTTTTTTTTTTTTTTAAGACCTTAACTCATTTGATGTTTAAAAAAAACACAACACAGAACATTTATTCGTTTCTGTTCTAAAGTCACAGATGATTCTGAATTAGATTTTAAATATTTATCACTTTTTGAACTAAATGGATCTTTAAACATCTGGAGTACTGTTTTGCTACCCAGTGGTATTTTTTCCTCATCTTACCTGTTTTAAAAGTCTGTCTATATGTAGAGGTAGAGAGGGAGGGGAAAAAAGGAATCTGTTTGAAAATATAATTAAAATTAAGAAAATTCTGAATATGCTCTACCATAATATGAAAAACTACTAGCCAACAACATAGACGAAAGATGTTGGGGAAGCCTCACAGCAGTATGCCAAATACAATTATCATCTTCTTCCAACCAGTACAAGTGCCAAAGGAAAACTGTAGTGATTAACTAGATTTGTTTTAAAAAAATAGTAACAGCATTATCCCAGTTCTTTTTGAAACCATTTAATTTTATCTTTTAATTTATGTATGCTTAGAAAGGTTTTCTTTAACATTCAATTATTATTAATTTATTTGTAAACTGAATGCTATATATAAAAATCTATTAAGAACAAAACTTGATATTGTTCGTTCTGTTTAGAGAATATTTTTTCCTTAGATGAGAAAGAGAATTAAAAAAGGTGAAATGTGCATGTGTCTGAAGAGAAGTACAACTAGAAAGAATTAAGTTTGTGGTTTTACCACTTTGTATTTAACATTGCTAGAGAATGCATGTGCTGTTAATACTTTGCTTCAAAGTAGGTTAGAAGTCATGTGTTTGCCATGAATATCTGCTTAGTTTCCTGACTTCTGCCAATATGCCTGCCTGCCTATCAGAACGCTTAGCTCGGGAAGGAATATGGCTGTAGTCACGTTGTTACATTTGTCTGTAGATCTTGAAGTAAGAGAAATTGTTTTAATAGTCTAAATGATTTATCAGTTCAATACTGTGCTGCTATTGTGCACTTAAAATTTTAAGTTGTATTTAGTTATGAATTAAGACAGGACTTGATATGAGGTTGAGTGGATTTGTTGAAAATGACCTTTTATAGAAATCTCTTCCCTGTCTATGGATCCTGAGTTTTCATTATCTTAGTACCGCTTTCATCTAGAGAAGGTTCCATGTTCCTTTGCCTTGAGAAATGTTGAATAAGTTTTAATTCATTTTTCCCAATGTTGTCGTTGTCCAAAATTTGTTGGCTAGCCAGAAGCTGCTACTTTTATGCCTAGAATTTATAATTGTTCTTTAGAACAGTTGATCCAATAGGCTTTTTTTTATATGTTTAGTGGTATATGGTGGTTGCTGGAGGTAGGGAGAGCATGCTGGAGTAATGGCCATGCAGAGCTTGCTCTTTTTCAGGGGTGCCCGTGACATTCAAGATAGGATACTAAGCCACATATGAGCCTTTTGTTTGACTCCTAACATATAAGCATGACTATACAATTTTTGATATCTTGAGAGACTATAGACTAAGTGAATACCACCCAACTTCAGTGTCCTGAGGAACCCCAGGCAGTTTTACAGGAACCCCATAATCTTGTTTACTTTGTGTATAAAAAAGCACCGAAATATTTTATAGCGTTTGTCTCTCCTCTGATATAAATACAAAACATTACATAGTCTTTCAGGTCTGTATAGTAAGGCAAATAGAGCACCAAGGTATGTGTGTTAGCCCATGTTCATGTGAATCTTACTTTTAAAGTACAAGTATTTGTGTGCATTTGTATGTAAGTGCTTTAGTGTAGTTTGACACAGAACTTGAGAGCCATTGAGCAGCTTCCAAGAGGCACAATTCTGTTTTTTAAGAGCTAAATATTAGTCTGTGTGACGCTGTGAAAAATCGGTGTTTTGTTTTTTTTTTTTATTCCCCCCAAATCAGTAGGTGTGCTAGTTTCCCTTCTATACTGAAACTGTTATGTGACTGTTGCTTTCTATTTCTGGAATCTTTCTGTCCAATGTCTTTGCTTATTTTTCATCCTGCTGTGTCATGTTGAGAATAAGGAATCTTTGCATGATTAAACAGTTTGGTTATTTGCTTTGTTTTTATGCAATTTTATTAAAGAATGGGCAAGGAAAGAATTCTGTACCTAAGTGTAGCAACTTTGTGCAGTGTTTTTTACCAGTTGTTTATGACATTCAACTTCACATAACTGATATTCCATTTTGGAATACCAAACTCAAGTGAGTATAATAAAGGTTATTTGAAGTGTGGCTAATGATCAGAATGCTACCTGTAATTATCTGAAATTATAAATATGAAGTAAACTGCTCATCACTTCGGGTGTGCATGTCAGAGCCTGAATTTCTCCTGTTCAGAAGGAGCAAGGGTGAAGACAAAAGAGAATTAGCAACAGGAGCTCTGTATTTTGGCTTATAGTAACTGAATGTTTTTCATAATTAAATCATTTATAAAGTCATTCAAAGTAGTTATATTTTTTTCCAGTTTCTAATTGGATACATTCATTTGCTTAAAGATACCATACATTCTGAATTGAGGTAGTAAAATAAAGTTCATTCCCAGCATTCCTGGCATTTCAGACAATTTTATCAGGTTTCTTTCTTTTAGTAGAAACACGAAGTTGGATTTATTTATTTATTTGTTTGTTTATTTTCAATAAACTGAAGTGCTGACCAGGAACATGATAGAAATAGAAGGCCGATATTTCATGTTGTCAGATGGAAAGGGAAGTCATTTTTCTCGTGTTCCCAATTAAGATAGTACAGTGATTTTTGCTTAAAAGAATGCTCGTTTGGAGGAACAAATAATACACTTGGAAATTTGGTGGGTGGTGTAGGAGTGGAGAGAATTACATGCAAAAATTGGAACGAGCATACTGTCTGTCATTTGAAAACTAACTCAGTTAATGAATTTGTCAAAGAATGCAAGGAATTTCAGAAATTAAAATAATTAGTGACATATTTAGTTTTGGCCAGGAGTTAATAATAAAATATTTGTGACTGAAAAATAAATGCTGGCAAGGAGGTTATAGAAAGTTGCACAATATCATGAACAACTGCAAGTTTATCTGCATTGTACCATTCTGTTTTTTCTAACTGGAAGCATAGTGGTTCCTAAGTTTGAGAAATTGAGAAACTTATTGAGAAATTTGAACTACTTTTCTTGTGAAGAAATTCCAAATTTGGTGGATCAGGCTGGAGATGACTATATAGATCCAGATACAGATATCTGTATTCCTTGTCTCAGGGAACTTTATTTTAGATACACCGGGGCATGGCTTTACAGATGAGTTTTAGCAAGTTGAACTACATCTAGAAGGTTTTAGAAAGTTCAGGTAACCATTGGAATGATCTCCTCTTAGTTGACTTCATTACTAGTTTCAAACAAGGCATACACTTCTTTCCTAGTTAACAGTCTTTTTGAAATCCTGAGAAATGTGGACTTCTTATAAGAATGCCAAAATTTTACCTAGAGATGGCTTATTAATTGAAATGTTTCTGTTTTCAAGGGAACAAAAGAAACCGAAGGTGAAGAGGAGTCTGGTTTAATTCCGCCTGCTGAAGTATTTGCTCCTAAAAGTTTGGTGTTGGTGTCCAGACTAGATTATCCAGAAATTTTCAGGGTAAAGAACTTACCGTTGCTATTTATAATCTCTGTCAGCAGACAAATCTGTTTTTAATGAATAGCAGTCACAGGACTCTGATTTAAAGCATCTCAGGACTGATTTGGGAATTTAACAGCAAAAGTAGAGCTTAGATTGAACTAGATAAAATTCAATGTTTATGACAGTAAATAGCCCCTATAGGTTAAAGCAGTGCTTTTTTTTTTTTTTTTTTAACACTCCAAGTCCATTTAAATCTATGTAGAAGAAAAAATAGAGATTTTTCTGGGCTCAGATTACTATATGTTGAGGGAAATTATTAAGACAAAAATTAACTTGCTTAGGTAAAAATAACACATTAATGATAATCGATTAAATAAATAGTGATAAGTTAATAGTGGAATCCAAATTTTCTTTCATTTATAAGATAAACATGTCAGAGCTCCTTCCAGATAAAATTAAGATTCATAACGGAGATTTAGGATCTTGGATCACTTTCAGCCGATGAGATATGGCTGATGGGAGAAATTAAGAGTTTAAATTTTTATTAAGCTAATATATATTAACAGAAAGAAATATACTTCAGTGTACAGATCAAGGGAGGAAAATCATTCGACAGTAAGTTGTCATTGAACATGAAGAATGATTGTACCAACTCAGACTAACAATCCACATAACCCAGTATTTTGTCTGCTAGCATCGGTTAGCAAATGCAGTGCCAAATGTGTAAAAAAAAATGGCAGGCTGTAGAAATAATTACACAGAATACTTTCCTAGTCTGGTGTGAATTATAGTTTAATGACATCCTGAACCAGAGGTGTCAATTGTATGGGTTTTCATATAATTTGTCCAATTTCTTAACTCTCGATTTTACAACATCCCATGGCAAGGAGTTTCTCAGCTTAACTATGTGTTGTATGAAAAGTTACTGTTGGAATTATGTCTAAGAAGAGAATTCCTAAGATATTTACTGAATTATCAAAATTGTAGCAGTTAAAAGGCACCAAAAGGATGTTGTGGGACAGAGTTATTTCCTTTTATTCAAAGGCTGTTTGGAACATAATGTTAAATTATCTTACATTAAATTAAAAATGATAAAGCTGTATCGTGATTTCTCAATCAAAACTGAATCCATGCAAAACAAATACAGAAATGCTGAAATGTTAATATGCTATTCATTCTAAAAACATGCTTGTATTGAAATAATAAAATAAAGAATACAAGTTAAACAACGTACAGAATTGTTGATTCTTGATGTTAGTTTTACAGTGAACATCGAAAGCTCATTGGTTCATCAGTGTTTTACTCTGGAAACCAGTCAGGTTTAGGTCCAGAGAATTCAAAGTGCAGACAAAACTATAATGATTTTATCATTTTAAAAAGTAATTAGTAGTAAAGCACTTTTTATATAATTGAACAAACTCAAATAATTAAATATTGAATTTCTTCTACAAAAGAGGATATCTGCACCTGCCAACACATACATCACTTTTAAGTAGCCAAGTTAATTTTTTTAATGAGTGATTGCTTTGATAGCAACTTACTTTGTCTTAGATTGGAATGTACTTCACTAAGTTATCTATTAAGACACTTTTTAAAAAATTATATACATATATCTTTAAGTAATTTGATGTGTGCCCTTCCTGTATAGCAGGCTAACATATTTTGTGTGTCTTTCTAGGCATGCCTGGGACTGATCTATACTGTGTATGTGGACAGCCTGAATGTGTCACTGGAGACTCTCATTGCAAATCTCTGTTCATGCCTTGTCCCTGCTTCTGGAGGGTCTCAGGTAAATGGAAAAAAAAAAAGCGGGGGGGGGGGGGGATATTTTTCCAGTTAATTTAATTTATGAAGAAAACAAAACATAAATTCTTTAAATATTTTTGTTGAAAAAAGATCATAGTTCAGCTGAGTGCTTTCCCTGTGGCCTGTGAGTGCTTTCCCTGTGGCCTGTCTTCTAAAGACAGCAAAAATTCCATTCCAGGATAAGGTCAAAGGGTTAATTTTGTCACTGAGTTGGCTTTTTACAAGGCACAGTAACAAATCAAGCAGTTTGTGTAAGTTTAGTTTTTAATAATAATGTGTGTTCAGGAGTATTTGTGCTTGCTATGGATTTTTGAAGTTTTTTTTTTTCCTTTGCCATTTTTGACATGTCCTTTCCTTTAGTTCATCTACCTGTGTCTTTTCCGTGTTGCAGTTCAGGATTCCAATGGACTTTCCTTTGGCAAATGCTAAAAAAAATAAAAATAAAAAAAAATTACTTGGACATGGTTTTTTTTCAGAATTCATTAAATATTCCTGGTAACCCACACATTCAAAAATAAGAAAAAAGTTTGTCAGTAAATACACTCCTTTCTGCATTTCACATTGGCTTTCTGCAAGCAAAAAGTCAGGTTTGTTTGTTGATTTACTTTAAATAACTTATTCCTATATATTTTTAGGTTTCTTTCTAGCCAGTTGGGTCTTACTTGCTTGGTCTTCGCATTATGCTGTAGCATTAGTAGGAAATTGTAGTCCTTATCATGAAACATACCTGGAAATCAAGAATGCAACTGGCAATATTTGAGGATAGATTTCATATGCATTTTCTCACACTTTATACCCAACCTATGTATTACCAGTCTTCTTGAAATCCTACAAATCACAAATTCTTTCTTTTTTTTACCCATACCCCTGTTTACTTTGGTATTTCTCTTAGCTCTAAAAGAGGCAAAATCTCCTCTTAGCTTAATCAAGATCTACCTGATTGCTCTCCAGGCAACCATGTCTCTGTCGTTTTGCATCCCAAGCCTTTCAGCTGTGAAGGGGAGTAATTAGATTATATCTTGTCAGGAGCCCCCATTTCCAATGGTATTTGAACCTCAAATTACAGGTTCTGGTGGTCCACTTGGATTTCTAGCTCTTCCTTCTATCCTGTTCTCCCCTAGCCCCATCCATAAACAGGGCTTTCAACAGTGTCTTTTTCTGCTGCTAGAAGAGGGAGGAAAATGCATGCTCCTCTGGCTATTCTGCCTTCTGCTTTCTTTCTTCAAATGAAATGGTATTTCATTTGGAACTTTAATTTCTTAGTTTCAAAGTTTCATTTTAACCAGAAAATTAGTTTTTCTGTTTTCTTTCTTAAGCTTTGTGCTTACAGTGATAAATCTGAATTATGTATCTTAGAACAGGAACACTCTTTTGATGTCTATCTCCAGAAGACCTTGAGGGACCTCCAAGATTGTTCTTATGTCCAATGCTGAAATGATCAACTGCAAAGCTTTTAGGTTGGACATTAGGAGAAATTTCTTTACTGAAAGGGTTGCACAGCATTGGAATAGGCTACCAAGGAAAGTGGTTGTGTCAACAAATTTGGAGGTCCTCAAGAAACGCATAGATTTAGCCTGTCTAATTCAATGGACATGCAAGGATGGCACTATCAGGCTATACATTCAAAGAGACATACAGTTGTCCTCAAATGATATTTCAGATCTACATTGGTCAGTTCAGTTATTGGTACTGATTTTAAGATTCTGTATACAGAATTTTTGCAGGATGAATCACTTATCTGTATGACAACAGTATATTTATTCTGTATAAATTAAATTTATACTCAATTAAAAAAAATTCTTTCTACAGAAATTGTTTTCTTTGGGAGCTGGAGACCGACAACTGATACAGACTCCTCTACATGATAGTCTTCCTGTTACAGGCACCAGTGTGGCTCTTCTCTTTCAGCAACTGGGTATGTCTAGGTCTGACTTGAAAAAAAAAATAAACTACAGAGTGAATTATTTTCTGTTCTCATTCAGCTCAAATCATGTGCCAAGAAAGCTACATGGTAAATATTAATATTTTTTTTGAATGAAAGAATGACTAATAGCGCTTTTATCCCCCTAATCAGACATTCTTATAAACTTTTTGTACTTCCTGCCTGTGGTAAAATATCTGCAATGTTATCTGCTGTCTGCAAATGTTCTGTGAGCAGGCTTTTTGGTTACAATGACATTCATGGAAAAAGATTCTCCACCCCTTGGTTATTGTACAAACTGGACAAAACCAAGCAGGTTAATAAACTATTGTAACTGGAAAAGCTCATATAAAAGATAGTATATAGTGATATTGGTAACTACGTGGAATTCGTATTATTCTGTTATCATCTATCTTTTCATATCTTTTATGAAGAAGATGTAACACAATCCTCAGCAAATGCTTACTTGTTCATTACAGGAACAGCATCATGTAACTATGACCTGGGTACCTCAACACTAATCTCATGCCTCTCGTTTAATTTTAACAATCTGTTTTAGCTTTCTTTTCCTGGGCTTCTGAAGTAACTTGGAAGCACAAACTTGTAGGAGCAATGGATTAAGGGCAAAATCAATAGTCTTTTCTTTGAATCTGTGAGCCTCATGGTTAGTCTTAAGTAATTAAGTGGCCTCAGAATATATGTTGTTGTCCAATCTTCTCATAAATGGAAAACAAGGACACATGCTGTTTTACCAGTTTACCAGTTAGAATAGTGAAGAGAAGTCTGAGAACTTGAAAAAGCATCCCGAGGGGGAAAGAGAGAGATAGTTCTCTTTCATATATTCTACAGAAAGAGAAACAATGTGCTTAAGGATACAGTTTGCAATAAAACCTGGTGTGAAATTTGACTGGAAAGATAGCTGAAATAAGAATCATTAAATAATTAAATAAATAGTTTGCAGAAAATTACATACTGAGGTAATATCCAAGCCAATAACATTCTCTTATTAAGGCAAAATAATTTCCTTTCTGCTATCTGGAGAGGATTTTTTTTTTCAGGCTGATGATCATTCTGTCTCAGAACACGATGAGGACTAGGAGTTAAAGCAGATAAATTGTATAGCAAATTTTGTTGCTAGACTCATGTTGAGGAAATTGCCTTCCTTCTAGGAAATAAAACAGTGAAAATCTTTTCCCAGTCTCATTCATAGAACTACTATTTTTAAAGATAAAGTCTAGTATATATTGTTTGAAAAAGGGTTGGTAAGCTCTTACTACTTTCCCCAGTCAGTCATAATAGAGAGTTTAGTGTACAGTAAGCAATTGTAAACAGATCCTTTGTAATGGGAACCAAATTTAATGTAGATACTTAAAATACTCCAATGTAGCTAGATCATCTTTCTTCTTTTTTAAGAGACTGCTTTCAAATCTTAAACCTTACTTAAGCATGAAAGAGGCTGGGGGAATATGGCCCAAATTCTCAGCCAGTATGCATTTTCGTAAGCCACAGAAAATACATCTAAGTGATTGGATTTTGAAAACTAGCTGCACTCTGGTCACCACATGAAAGAGAAAAACAGAAGTGTTTATTTCTTGAAGCCATGTTCTTGAATGCTTCAAAAATATTGGAGAAATGTTAGTTTTGTGTAATAACTCTTGCTGAGCATCCACGGAGAAATTATTCTTGTCAACGCAGTAGTAACTTGTGTTTCCTACTCCAGCTAGTTGTAAGACCTAGTCGTTTGGCAGTAGAAAATCCAGGCAACAGAAAATTTCAGATCACAGAACCATTAAAACTTATGTCACAGGAAGCGGTATCAGATCAAATAAGTACAATGTAATCTACTACTGGTAAGGTTTAATTGTATCCTTCCTAAAAGAATATTATTCCAAATGGAATATTATTTTGTTGATAGTGGTTTAAATTAAAAAATGCAGCTAATGTATTCTAGATGCTACTTATCCTGACCACAGTCAGGTTTTACTTGGGTTATTATGTCATTAATATTACTCAGAGCATACTACAGGCCATGGTTCAAACATGAAAAGGCCCAACAACATTTTCTCTTTTGTGAAAATGTAAAGTATGGCATGAGGCACCGTAAGTATTGTATGGTATGTCATGTGGTATGGTATGCTTATACTGTAAGTGTGGTATGAGGTACCTAAGTTAAGGCAGTTTATTTGGGGCAATTCTAGTGAAGGTTACTGTAAATTCACAGTTCTGAAAATGTCAAAGAAAGCAAGACTTTTAGCCAGTGCTTAGTTTAGCTAACATGTGACACTTGTCCATTGTGTGGCAAACCTGGGTTGTGTTTTATGTCTCAGGATTGATCTGAGACCAACAACAAAGGCAATCTGAAATGTCATTGTATGCATCAGATGTATAGAGAGAAGCTGCGTGAAGGGAGAGTGGGAATGTAAATATGGAAGAGGAAATCAAGAGGGCCATCTCTTCCTCTTGCATTCTTAATAAGCTCGTGTGCAGAGTGAGCTTTATAAATTCCACTCATGTATAAAAGTGAATAACAACACTTTCATATGAGAATTGAAAATCACTTTCAGACACATGGGATTTAAGTCAATTTTATTAATCACGTTTTATTAATGAATAAATGTTGACAGATGTCATGTAACTTTCTGAAGATACTATAGAAGAGTATTAGAGAGTTTGGAGTGTGACCAGGACTCCTAGATTGTTGTGCTAGCTATCAGTAATTATTTAGCTTTATTTTTTGAAATTGTGTAATTCCTTATTAAATCACTTACACTTTCTAGTGTCTGCACATCTGACTTACTCTTCTTTTCCCATTGTCCATTAGCATATTTGCTATGAACAGTCTGATTTCTATATTTTTACTGCTTTCTTTTCTTACCCTAAGTCGCACTAAATTTTGGAGGTCCAGTCTTTCTTGCTTTATGGTGGCTTGTAAGGAGTACAAGAGTCAGTAAGCATGTAAGTACCTAGTACCCCTTCCAAGTATGCTGTACATACTGGGTATGAAAGAAGGATATAAAAATCAGCAGGAGATGGAGAGAAAGGGAGAAATTGCAAGAAAGCTTGCTCATTACTCACAATTCTGGGTAGTGACACTTCATTTGGCCTGAAGAAGAGAAAGATAGAGGAAAGTATGTGATTATAAAACTCAGCACATCATCACACAGAGAATCTACAGGCTTACATCGTGTTTCTCTGAGGAGATCATACAAGTTCCTAGGAGGAAGAAAAAACATATTATTCCAAAATTATCCCAGTACCCCATCTTTTCTGTTGAGGCATCATTTTTTCGTTTACAACACTTTCAGATCTTATAGGAGAAACCTATCTGATGGTCTTGTGTAGCTCCTCTTTCTGTCTCTCTCCTATTCTGTGGTGTGATGGAGGCCAATCTTTTTTAAAATTCTGTAGAGTGGGAACATTAGTTCCCAGCTGATGTCCCTTTCAAAGTTTTTTGTCTGAGTATCTGAGAATATAGCACAATAGTAGATTCACCTTGTGTCTTGTAAGGACAGAAATTAAAAAATGTTTGCATTTACTTAGTGTATGCCACTTTACAGAACAGCCCTAGTTCCTTTCACATGTAGGTGGTGTATCTCTTTGAAAGGATTGTTATGTTTCTCTAGAGGCCAAGGTTTGTTAATGTGAAATTTCTGTTTGGATTTACTGGAAAAGAGTTATATCTGTATGCAAAGGTTGTGGAATAAAACAAACAAACAAAGAAGCTAAATGCATGTTTGTCTCTACTGACCTGGGCAAAAGCTTTTGACTTCTGTTGTCCAGCAGAGTGTTGGACAGTAGTTTAATGACAGCTGTGATTCCATCAAGTGCCTGTGTTCAGGACACAAATATTGACTATGCTCTTTGTCAAGTAACGATATGTTCAGTTATTTCTTTTCTGGTACAAGTCATTTAATCCTATTTAAATTATTAATAGAAAAATGAGGAGTAGTTAGAAAAATATTTGTGAACTGATTAAATCACCTTTTTAAAAATAGCTCTTTGAGAAAGATGGGCAGCAAGACAAAATTTACCACTATGAATAGATACAAAAGTAATTTCAACATTTATTTTGAGAAATATTGTGCAATAGTAGTCTCATCATGCTTTTTCTGCTTGGCAGGATAGCGTGTCAGAGGATGACCCTCCCTATATTACCAAGCTTGCAGCATATCTGGAAATTTTATTTTTACTTAGCATTAAGCTACAAGTGGGAAAAACATCCCCAAATGTTTTAAGCTTCATAATAAGGAACATCAGTCTTTGACATTTTAAATCATAAATGATTCTTTTTTATTGAAAAAATTAATAATAATAATATATGGGAATAATGTGACAAAAGCCAGGCCTGGATCACTACACCTAAAAATTATTTCATCAACGAGGATTAGCTGGAAAAACAATGATCATAATACTGCATTTCAAAATGGTTCATATTATCTAGAAGTTTTTAAAATACTTTACTATTTCTCATTGTCTATTAATGAGATGGTAGATGTCTGTTAAACCTTTAGAACACTCTTGCACTTTTCTGGCTTAAAGGAGGTTTTTTGTTATGCTTCTCTTTTTGTCCCTCTTACTATATTAAAAATACATTCATGTGTTTCTGCTTCAAATTCATTTTCTTTCTCCAAACTCAAGCCCCAGTTGCCTTCTCCATCCTGGTGGCGGTGTGGTTATTCAGCACAACCTTTGTCAATCATTTGTATCTGAGAAATATGCCTACATCTACTCAATGGGCAGTTTTTCCTAAAGAACCAAATTCTTGCATGTTTCAAGGACTGGTAGCATGAATCACTCTCCTAAACTGATCAGAACAATTGGGAAAAATTATGTTTTTTAAGAATTAATGTTTCCAAACATTACTTTCCAAACTCTTAGTCAAAGACAAAAGAGTTTTCCTTCCTTTGCTTCTTGTTCAGTCTCTTTCCTGGACTGTCTTCCTATCCCCACATTTCCTTTGTTCTGTTTAATGGACCTCAGACCTTTCTTATCACCATGGACTTGTCTGGCTGTCTGGGCTTGCTGTGTGGCACCTGTCTCGCCTTCTCTTATGGAGCAGTCTGCCATTGCTGGTCCCTGGCAGCTAGTGGTTCTTCAGTTTCCACTGTTTACCTTCTAAAAGTCTTGAGAAAGTTGGTATTTTGATACTAGTTCTTAATGATAGGGTTTGATCCCTTTGCTACTAACAGTGAAAGTCCTACAAGAGATGTAGTCGTGCACCCCTTCTTGCCCGGTGCAGTTTGATCCCGAGGAAGAGATTTTTCTTGATCTTAGAACATGCATGCAAGTCAGATTGTCAGTATGCTGCAATAAAGCTGGCTTCAACTGTTAACAAACTTCCCAACATTTTTATTTATTTATTTATTTTTTGCTTCCCAGTGCACTACCTCGAAGTCATGATGTGAGCTACTGGAACATAATAGTTTATGTATCACAAAGATAAACATTACAAAGTTCAGCAACTGTTGATCTATGGAGCATACAGAGAAGTGATCTGGTGGAGATCATCTATAATGTTGCATTTCAGTTTTAAGTAAAAAAAAAAAAAAAAAGGAATCACCGTGCTGAGTCTTCCCTTTTAACCCACTGTTGTTGGTGATAGTGATAGACAGTTAAAGATTTTCCTCTAATAGACTGGGACTTACCACTTAGAGAGCTATGATAAAGTTTTCAGCATACTAATTTCACATTTTTGGGTTCATATCAAGGGAATCCAATGTACAACAGAACTTTCAAGCAGTGAAGAGAGGTTAATGATGACTGATATATAGTAATGCCCTTCTGATGTTTTGGTTTTTTTAGAATGATAGAATGTGGGAAAATCATCAGACTAGAAAAAATGAGCTCCAGCGTGTGACAATCTGCAGAGCATATAATAATAACAGAATTTGGCTCATGGTTGATGCTTTCATTCCTAATAGAATAATCAGCTTTGATGGACTATATATTTAGTTAATTTCCTCTTATATAGATATTTTTTAATGTATTACTGACCTCAGGAGACTTTGATATTTGTTACATATCCTAGCTCAAATTAGAGGTTGGTTGCTAAGTTTCTAGCAAGTTCATTTCTGGTTGTGTAGAGGTTCCCTGAAAAAATAGATGATTGCTTCTTGGAATAGGCAAGGAGTTGATGTACTACAATAGTAAGAACAAAGGAGAGTTTACCTTAAGGGTAAAGTGCATACTGCTAGGTTAGGCTACTTACACCTAAGAGACATGGTGTTGGTTGTATCTAAATATAGGAAAGGGATTAAAAAAATGTGAAAGGAGAAAAAGGGTACACCTCCTTATGCTACAGAAAATGGTGAGCACCAAGGATAAACTAATATAAAAGGGTCATAAATCAATTAAAGATGGAAATTAAAAATGATTTCTAACATAAGAGGACAAAAAATTCTGAAACACCTTCTGTTTTGAGTGGCAATGACAAGTAGGATTGCAGTATCACTACATTTAAGATGAAGCTTGATCGGTTTAGAAATGTCTGATGTAGCTGTGGCAGTAAAGGGCTAGACTCTTTCACTGCTTGTAGACCCTCTAACTCCATGTTTCTAAATCCAGGATATATTAAAATACTCAGAATTTTTGCTTTTGACTACATTTGTTCACAGTTCAAGGAATGTGTTCTGTAATGTAATAGTTTTCATTATTTTAATTCTGGTTTAAGGGAGATACAATGTTCAGCCTCTCCTGTGCCTCTCCTGTAGAGTACCTTATGTCAACAGAAGACTATATTGAATTACAGAGTAAATGGGAAAAGACATTCAAATAATATGCATATTTGTATTGCTGAGAAACATTATGAAGGGGATGCAGAGCCTGCATGTTAGCTGGCTTCAACTGTTAAGAAAATCCCCGTGTCTTCAAATAGAGCAGGATTTTTTTATATTAATAATGTATTTTGTTCAGAATTAATGTAGGGCCAGCTAAACAATAAGATATTTAATCTGCCCAATGTTGTATGAAGTGACCAAATGCAGCATTTTCAGTACAGTAATATTTATAATTGTGAGATGCACTAAGATCAGATCCTCAATGTTCTTGCATCACTTCTCTGCATCCCATGTTTGTGATGAGCCGTCAGTGATACAAGCCAGAACTTTTGTGATTCTATCAGGTTGATTACAAACTTCTTACACAACTCATTTAATTTCTTTTCTTTCCATGAGATGTATGTAATGTAAGATGGGAACATATATTCCCTTTGTTGAGATTCAACAGCATGTATGATTAAATTAATTTGGGACTGTTGTATTGAAGTATATAATCAAGAAACATCTAACCAGTCTTTGATCTCAATAAATTGTGTACTCTCCAGCCTCTGTGACCTGGCACCACCTGTTGCATGAATGGATGTTGCTGGCTTTGTTGTAGTTGCAGTTTAAATCACAATGGCCAGTGAGCTGTGATTAGCTCTATAACCCAGCGAAAGAGAATTTGCCTTTCAAGCTTTCCAAGTAGATTTCTGTCATCTGTCAGAGAACAAATAGATTACTGAGGGATTTGGACATGGCATCTTTACTGCTAATGGGCACTTACTGCTGCAACAGCAGAACAAAAAGACAGCATTTTTTTGGAGCCGTTGGAAATAAAAGGATGTTGTGAGAGTGAGTTTTGGGCAGGGACTCTTCTGCACTCCAAAGTCGCATCTGTTTTCTGTGAGCAGCCTCAGGTTGTGTTTTGTTGCTGTGGTTGAGGCGGTGTAATAGCTAAGTGCTGCCACGAGAACAGATCCATCTTTCTGAGCGGGAACTAGCTCACCTTGGACTCTTGTGAGCTTTAATGCAGGTTCAAAGAATGCTTGTGGGTGGGATAAAACCATCCCTTTCAATGACAGCCACTAGAGCAGCCTTCAGTAGATGCTGCTCACATTTTTACATTTGGCATGTGTGGACACACTGAGGGAGAGCTGTGTTGTCCACTAGCATGGCACTGGTGCCACAATGCCAGCCAGCAGGGGAGAGGGGCTCCGAAATTTATTGGGTGGCAGGGACTGATGTTTCCTGTAGTGTTTGCTGTTTAGCAGAACCAAAAATCACATGGAATAAGATGCACACTTACATTTTATGCAGTCCAGTCTTGTATCACTAATGGATTTTTAGTGAGATGAAAAATGCAGTAGTTCATGTTAAGCAAAGTATAAACCTCCCAAAAGAAAGTTAGCTAGCGTAAGTAAATACTACTGTTAAAGAAACCCCAAACTGTATATTTAAGTGCCTGTATTTAATAAGCTGTTTTTACAAAGCTTTTCCAATATGAAAAATAGTACAATTATATATTACTTTTTGTTCTATAACAATGAAGTGATATTTTTAATTGTTAAGTGGAAATGTCCTTTGAGATATATGAGAAGAGAGTAACTAACATTTTTTCTACTGAGAGTAGAACTTTAGAAGATGCCTCTTGGAAAAGTGAAAACAGATAAATGTTTCCCAGAGATGAGATAAATGTAAATTCCAAAAAGCAAATGTCTAATAAATAAACAAGTAGTCATACAGGTAAAAGAAGCTTATTTTTGCTTATAGAAAAAACTGAAACAGATCGTACTCAGAACAGATTACTTGTCTTTCTGTTTTTACTGAATGAATTTTATACTGAATTTTATGAATTTTATGAATTTTATACTGAATTTTATGAATGCAGAAATAGTTTTTTTCATTATTCCGTAGCAAATTTTATAGCACTTAAAATTGTAAGATATTTAAATTTCAAAAATTTAGTGTTAATACTTGTACTAAAGAGGAGAGAAAAAAGCAATTCTAGAGGAATTTCATTCCATATATTTCTTCTTGTAAGATCATGCTTAAACTTTTGCTAATATAGTTTTTTTAATAAGTACATGGTATTTTTAAATCTGAAATACGTAGATATTAGTATTATATATATATATTTATATATATGTTTATATATATATATATTTATATCATACTGATTCAGTAAGACTTTTCTGAAACTATTTAAGTTCTTAACCCCACTGAGTATCACTCTGATTGATAACACTAATAGCTCTGCATGCCTTCATACCTGCATTCTTTTCTGTTATACTGGCAAGGTTACAGGCTGAATTTCTTTTTCAACATATTGTTTTTAAATTTAGTTATATTTTTGACATCGTATAGAAATAAAACCTTATTGGTGATAAGTCTTTTTTACTTACTCATTTACACATCAGTTACTTCCTCATTCCCTGGTTCATTCATTTACTCAACATCACCACTACATTAGGTCTTTCGATTGCCAGATAACCAGCTGTTAGTGCAAAATGGAAACAAAGGCGAAGTTATATCTAAGTTAAGTCATTAGTCAGTGATTATAATGTAGGAAAAACAACAGTTACATTCATTAGTATAGTACGAAAATTTGCCTTTTCACAAGTCTTACTGAATTTAATGAATTTTTAAGATGAACTACGATTAAAGAAAGCAGTGGTTGATTATTTTAACTTCTGACAGTTGCCATCAGGAAAATAGTTAACTACAGGAATATATTTTCATCCAGTATAGTTTAGTTTAATTAAAATGGAAATATAAACTGAGCTTTTCATGCTCTACTGTGAAAATACTTTATAAAAAAGAAAATGTTTGCCATACTTATCGAACATTAAGGCGTTGGTGTGTTAAAGGGTTGTGGTTCTTTCCTCAGTGGTATGTGTCATGGCATGTAAGCTCTTTAATTTCATACATTTCTGTTGAGGAAGAACATAGCAGGATGAGCAAACGTTTTTCTTTCTGCTGCTTCTTACTCTCCATCGTGGATGTATTGTTACCCAATTCTAAAATCCTTCAAATTGTTTAGCAGTACATACTTCTTTATATCTAGCTATCATGAAGCCCCATGCTGTAACACAAAACCGTCTGGTCTGTCTGATACCCTCTTCTTGAGGACCCAGGCTGATCTGTGTTTGCTTCTTTTCCCCACCCCACACAGAGAATTTTGCAACATAGCTCCTGATACCTGCAGGTTTCTTTCAAAATAGATCAGTGTGCATCCCACACCATTATTCTTTTCACTGTTGTTTTGGCAAGGGGAGTTGCACATGCTATCAAGTTTCCTTCATTCTGCTAGAACGTACGGAGCAGGCGTGTCATGCACCAGAATACAGTCTAGTCAACTATTCTAAACTAGTGCGTGCATAGATTTATAGCACATATGATGAATACACTTAAGACTAACTAAAAAGAACATTCATCCTTTGTTTACTGCTGAAGAATTGCTAGCTATTTAGTTGTAGTTTGTGCTGAGGTATCAGTATCTCGGGAGGTCGGAAGATCTCAGAGGATTTCACAAAGATTTTTTTTTGATTTCTAAACATTTTGAAGAAAATCCAAATACTTAAGAAACTAAAGAGACTTTATTCACTTTTCCTTGGTATAGTGTTCTGCAGTTTTCTTTTTCTTAACAAGACTACCTGTGGTTTTATGCTTCACGAGTATCAACCAACAGAGTCTGAAGATGGCTTTAAGAGAACATCCTGATCAGCCACCTCTGGTCTTGCTGTCTTTGCATTTCTTTGATTCCATTAATGTAAGGCTGCAGTAGTTTTGTCCCTTGAGAAAGACTTTGTAGTCCTTAGACAGGAAACAGATATGTCTGCAGTTTCTTATGTATCTTTGACCATTTTTCCTGTGTACAGTTCAGGAACGACAATACTCTTCTCATTCTTAGATATTTTCTTTCTAAGGATCTTCATGGTATTGCTCCCTCTCTGCTTTGTTTGTCAAAAGACATTTTTTGTTTTAAATGAATCCAGTCAAATTATGGGTATCCATTTGCTCCCAATGGAGTAAATGGATACCTCTCCTCTATTTAGGGGATTCAGACAGCATTTTAGTTCATTAATATGTGTCTGTTATCCTAGTCCAGTCAAAATTCTTTTACAAAATTCTTTCAATGTGTTTTGGTTCATTGAGTCTGGGCCTGTGAGAGTAATAAAGAAATTCTGTACACTGATGTTAGGTTCGTACAGGGTTACTGTGTACTTCTACTTGCATCTTTCTCGGGGCTAGATATGTATGGGATAAACATCAAAACCAAATAGCTTTCTGTTTTAGGTATCTTACTAGATAAGTAAGCAAGCAAAAGATGAGACGTGAAAGTGAATTAAATCGTATTTCAGCAAAACAGACTATTACTCAAATGATAATGTATCCATATATGAACAGTCAGTGAAAGAAAAAAAAAGTTCTAATTTGCTAGTTAACAGCTTCATATTAGAGAAATATTCTTTGCTACCTTCCCTGTAGGTGAAAGAAACCTTAAATAATATCTTTCCCTTAACAGCTCTAAGTTTAATTTTATATGCAAACCTGCTTTGACTGACATTCTGTTGGCATTTATTCTTTACAGGAATTGGTTTTGGTGTGTGTTCAGTAAAAAGCAAAATAATAAAATACAAACCCAGCACCTATCAAATTTGTCTATATGAGACAGACAATCAGACATACAATCAGTTGCAAACCTTCATTGGTAATATGGGTTACATTTGTACAATTCAAAATGATTTGTCATGTAAATTTGGCATTTACCTCGCTGCCAAGTGAATACTTTCAATATATGCTTCAAGCATTATTGGTCTGTTTTACCTTCCATTGTCTGTTCTGCTTTATTGAGAAAAAACTCAACACTGCCATAAATCTTGAGCTTATCTTAGTCTTAGTCTTGTTTTGGATGTGTATAGCTTTAAAACTATGCATATGAAATGGTTTTGCACTTCTGTCTTTCAGAGATGAAGACCTTGTTCTCTAAATAGTTTGTGTTTGACGGCTCAAGAAATCCAGGGGGCTTTTGTTCCTCTTTTAAGTAGGTCTGCAGAGGGTCTTAATGAAATTGATAATAACAAAGTGTTATCAACATGCAAATGACAGACATAGCTATGTGTCTTCCTAGGTAGATCATATACTGTGAGCCCTGTTTTCTCATGCTTGCATAATTGAGTTCGGATGACAACCATTTGCTTATATCAGTGTAGACAGAACACAGTATTGTTAGACTTGGAGGGCGCAATAGTGGTAGGAATATTTATGCGTCAGCTGAAAGGGCCTTTTTTGTTATACCCATTTTCCGTCTCTTCGATACAATGTTGAATAATCAGTTGGCCTTTTTGGTATTTATACCATAATCTTTCTGTATGGTCCTCCTGTGCCTTCCCTTTTCCCACCCTCCATGAAGACGGGTTTGCAGAGAAGTCTTTGTCTTGCTCTGCTTTTTATAGAGAACATGCAACATTTGTGGTTTGGATACTAAATTACCTTCGGTTCCATTCCAAAATCCAAACTGTCTTTCTAAAAATGTGTTTTGATTTTGGTACTGCATGTCACACCCACTGTTTGCTTCTGTGTGCTTAGAAATGAGTAAGAAAACTTTATTTGTGAAGTGTTCCATTCTTTGAGGGAGTTTTAGTTGAAGGCTCTGTGCTTTTGAAACTGCTTCTCTTCCTCCTTAGTCTGACAAAGTCCAAATAAATTAATCTCTTGGGGCACTTGTCTGACACATTTTCCGTGTTACCCAGCCAGACAGCAGGATAAATTAACCCTCACAAAACTCTGTGCTGGCACAGCTAGATTGTTCCCCATTTGTGAGCAAGTCTGTCTGTCATTTAGTCATGTAGTATGGAGTGCCGTCCTACTCTAAGAGAACTGCATAATTTGCTAAATGTAAATTGATCCTGAACTGAATGACATAACACTTTTTTAAAAACTGCTTGTAGTTGATTGTAGATAAGGTCTAATTTTTTGACTGGGTGGACAAATGCATTTTGGCAAGGATTACCTATATGAGTATTGAGTACAACTGCTGCCACTTATTTATTAGCTAAGCATGTAATTCATTCATTAGCAGTGCTTTGCAGTTACTTCTAAAAATAAAAATGAAAAGAGTTTTGTGTTTTTTCTTTATTTTGTTTCCCAGTTACCTTTAGAGAGTGATGCTGCCTGGCACAGAACTTGTGCTATACAATCTCCACTGTCCTTTCAGAGAGGCTTTTCAGTCTTTGTAGACCCATTTCCGGGATTGGTCTGGCTAAATTATGGATTATTTTGTCTATTACGCTTTTTCTTGTGTCCAGTAATTCAAGAGTAGCATATTGGCGTAATAATGTATTCAACTAGTTGAGTTGAATATAAAATCCAAATCTTGTGTTTATAACTCTTTAAAAAAGTTTGAAGATGTTAGTGACAATATTTTGATTTCATGCAATACAGAAGACAGTTAATAATTTGTCAAGTACACTTTTTTAAAATCATACTTAAATAAATACTTAAATTCTACAACAACAGGAAGCAGCAGAATGATACATTTGTTGATGTAGGATGTCAGATAATTTAGGACAAATTACAGATTCTTTAAATACTTGAAAACAGTGAAGGTCAGGAAGCCTGTATTCAAAAATTTCCAGCATATGTATAATATTTTACAGGATGTATGTCTGTCTGTAACTGCAAAAGAGTAATCTGTAAAAACCAACTTGTTTGTTGTTTTTCGTGTTGTCTATTTATGCCCTGACAAATTAGCATCGGATGTAGTGTGGAGTCTGAAGACCAGTGTGCAGTTCAAGGTTACAAACAGGCACGATTCTGTCTTGTAGCATGAGGAAACTGGACTCAGGCTGTTATTCTGGACTGTTTGTTTTTCAGTAAATAACATTCTGGGCTTGAAATAATACCTTGTTGGCTTGGCCAGAAAATTTAATCAATTATTTAAATGGTTTAAAACAGGAGAGTAATGAAAAGTCTTTCTATGTGTAATTTGATTCTGTCAGATGTAAATTTCTTTCACAATCATATCACTTCTATTCTTGCAAAAATGTTTGAAAAAGAAACTATGTGTGGAGCAATAATTGTGCATCAAGTTAGTTAGTGACTATCACCTTGAAAATAAGAAAATACCAGGTTAGATGTCTATCCTGAACACTTAATTTATTTCTTTTATATTCTTCTGTGTTGTGTACAGAGTATTAAAAAAAAAAAAAAAGCTGCTGGTATAAGAGCACCTCTCTGGGCTCCCTGGGCTGTTCAAGTTAGTCAGTAGAAGTGGTTAGCCTGGGTTTCACTATCCCAAGTGCGACTCCAAACAGAGTAGCCAGCTGTCAAGAAGTTGGTTGGTATTGGTGCTGAGTTTCTCAAGAGAAGAGTACTTCTATTATGCAAAAACAAAACAGAAAAGATTTTAGAACGTCTCCTTTGGTGTAAGTTTCATGTTCTTTAGGCTGTGATTCTTTCATTCAGGAAAGGAAAGGGGAAAAGCCAACAACGTTCTCCCTTAAATCTAGCTTTTGTGAACTATAACTGAAGAAATAACCATGGCTATTCCTTGTTGTTTATTTGCATTGTATTGTTATTTCTTAGAAGACATTTATTGATTTATGTATGGATAGTACAAATCAAATACTCTCACCGTCGTATATTCATTTGTATTGGAGGTACCTTTCTGAAATGGAAAATAATTTTGTTTTCAAATGTAAGCACACAAGATTCCTAGGTCTCTAAAAGTCAAGTTTCCGTTCTCTTTTGTCTGCGTCTGCTAAAATGCGGTCAGTTTTAGAGAGGTGACTTTCTGCTTTTCATGCTTTCGGGATGCCAAAAATGGCTGAGAGAATTTAGAAATACCTTTGAGATGGAGACTGAAACCATTGAAATCCCAGGCTTAGGCTGAACCTGAGAATGCCTTCAAGTTCTGCCAGTTACATTAGGTAACCGGTGCACGTTGCTCCCACACTTCTTGCTCGCATCCGGCCTTTGTCGAGCTGCACAGACAGGGTGCACCGGTGTCTGTGCCCTGCGTGCTGCCCTCCTGTCCTCCCCGGCTGGGTCATCGGGGAGGGAGTTCAGCCAACCACTGGTTGCGTGGCAGCAATATACACGTTTCACAGCTGCTTTTAACCACTTATTCCAAGGACTGCAGACATTCGACAAGGTCCGCCAAACTGGAGAGAAAATGCTTCCTATCCCTTCCCATGTGTTGGGCAGTGAGCACTCCTTACTGCTGCCAGCCCGTCTTCTTGCTTTGGTGACAGCTTTCATTTGTCCCTTTTCAAATTCACAGTTGGATCTTCCCCAGTGTCCTGTCTTTTTCCTGCTACTCCTTACAGAACCTGCTGGTATATGATAAGAGATGCTTTCAATTTTGGTTACTGTCACAAGTTCTGTAGATAAAATGGTGCGTCTGTCTAACTCAGCAAAGCTGGGGCTACAGCTGCTACATTTGCATCACAGCAAACTTTTCAAATTTGTCTTCCGTGGCCAGTGAGAAAGTACTTAACAGTTGAGAAGGCAGCTAATGGAATGTAATAAAAACTGTATTTGCAGTAAATACTCTTATGCGTGGCATCAAGTTCATACAGGGGAGGCAACAGCTAAAAATAGTCATCTTAAATGTCAGATCATACTGGGGTTGATTAAGCTACAATGCGAAATGCCTTTGTGAAGTGCAAACTACATCTTTATCTACAGCTGCTAATATACAGCAAAACCAGACTAATTTCCCTAGTGAAGTTATGAAAGCCTCATATACAGTCCTCGCTGCTTAATAGTTTTGTTGGTTTTTTTTAATGGTTGCTTGCTTGCTTTTTTTTCTTCCTTTTTTACTCTAGTAAGTGTTGTCTTTTGAGTATTGTCACTTTGTCCTTCAAGAAAACCAGGGGAGGAAGGAAGGACTGTAGTTGAATTCGGATGACAAACCTGATGTTGCTGTATATTTTTTGTTTGTTTATTTTATGGAAGTTAAGACCTTATTTTTCAGGTTACCAAGATCATACTCTATTAAGTAGAAAAGTTGAATAACTGAACCTCAGTGCTGAGTTTTGATCTGTCTTCTAATATAGTATATATGAACTTGGTTCTTAAAATAAACCATTTCAAAAAATCAGTAAGAAATAAAAAAATTTATATGTACTAGATGTCCAGATTTTTCTGTAAATTGAAGACACTTGCCAAAACCCATTTCTTACAGTGGTGAAAATAAAAATCTAACAGATACATAGGTTTATGTTATAAAAGAGCATGAAGATTATCTGTATTAGATATACAATAGCATGTCATTTTATTAGTCTCTAGGAGACCTGTGATCTCATGCTATACTGCCAATGTGTTCTCAGTTTTGTTTTTAATAGGACAAGAAATAAATTTAACCATAACACTTTGAATTTAATCATAATATTTTGTTCAGGCACTAGAAAGAAGGCTGTATGTGTACCTTTTTAAAAAGACCAATTTTCAGATGCCAAGAAGTTCTTGCAGGTGTCCTGTACATAAACAAATAATCCTGATTTCCGCTTCATTTATGCATTTTGTTAGTAAAATATATATATATATATAATTTTAAGTGTTCGATTGTTACTTACTATTTAGAACCATGTATTGTTTTGATATCTGATGAGGAATCCTACATTTAGAAGAGATCTCAAGTGAATGATGTTGATCCTGGATAATTTTTATGACTTTTAAAAGTATTAGAATTAAGATATTTCTTCTAGACTCTTGAATCATTATAATCCAGAATGAGAGAATGTCACATTGCAAGAAAAAAGGTTGATTTTCCAGTTGAATGCTTTCACTACATGGATGTTTTTATTTTTTGTAAAATACACAGTTGTGTAGTCAATAATATCCAGAAAATGTTTTATAACTGTCATGTTCAATGTTTTTATAACTCCCAGCCTAGGTTGTGATTTTAAGATGTACAGAGTGGAAAACCACCTCTTGCAATAATCTTTTAGTTACGGATATTTGAATTGTAAGAGGCTTTTTGAGATAATTACCAAAGTTTTACCAAATGCTTATATTCACCAAAAGTGAATGTTTATGTTGTACAGGCAACAGTTTCTAACTGTACAAATCTATACATGCTTGCATACAAGAAAGGACCCTGTTTCAGGTTAGCTTCTAACCATTTGCTGGGGAGTGGTGTTTGATTCACATAAGCAGACTTGATTTTTCTTGAACCCTGTCATTACATCATGTATTGCAAAGCAGTGTGATTTATACTAGCACAGTATTATTTATGCTGCTAAAGGCAATAGTAAGTATTTGCAACAGTAACTTGCTAAGTTTTTCCATGACTCCCATCCTCGAGTCCTCTCAAATCTCTGCCTTGATTTCATGAGGTGGCTGTTAAGATTCCTGGAGAACAGAGTTCGAAATAACAAGCTTTTATGTTATTGATTTTTCCTCCTAAGACCTGAGTCTTTTTCTCAAGAATCCTCTCTGAATCCTTGTCCTTTATAGGAAGCAAAATTTTAACGTCACAGAGGAAAAAAATAGTCAAAACATGAAATAAAAATTACTAAAGCAAAATGAAGTGTTAATTAAAATATGATTGTGGTGGCTCTTAGTAGTCACACTTCATATTGGGAAGATTGTTTTAAGATAAGCAGTAGTTTTCTTAAGGTAATACAGGCTATTTTACTGATAACAAAAGCTATATCCTCAGGGAACTATCATACATTCCAGAATATTTCAGGAAATTTCATAAATTTTGGCATATCTCAGACGTGTCTTTTTCTCAGGATGGAACTTTTGTTTTAAAGGAAATATATTTTTGGTTTTCCCTGTAAGCATAGGGAAATAGGGATCTCTTAGAAAAGTTATATTGTGTTTTTTTAAACAAACAAACAAAAACATCGTCTGATTCACCTGTCTAAATCTAGTGGGGCTTGTTTAAGCAGTCAGCTCTTCTTTAACATATCCTTCGAAATGACATGCACACTCTTACTGCCCTTTTTTAACCTTGTGACTCCTACAGTGCTCTTCACAGATAAAGCATGAGTGTGTTTACTAGGAAATCTGTCTCTTTTTTGGTTTTGAGCTCTGCAGTATGATTTCTTTTCATGGATTTTATATCAAGGTTTAGAAGTTAAGCATGGATTAGTGACCACAGCTGAGTTCTAGATACAGAGAAGGCTATGCAGAAGATAGTACTGTTTGAAGTCATTATTAAGTGTTGCTGAGATGATGAAGTTCTTGAAATTGATGTTGAAAGGGAGTTACAATATATTGTAAATGTAGAAGTATGTGAAATATATTCATATAGTGTTTTAGCAACCTGAGAAATAGAAAGGAAGCTACGCTAATTAGAGGAAAGGTAGAAAAACTTGGTCGTTGGCGGTTTATGCATTTACACATGGTTTTTTGAAAATTCCTCCAGAAAATGGTTACATTTTAATGTAGTCTTTTGTCTTGTTTTGGCAAGTTGTTATATTTTCTTTTTCTTTGCTTTGCCTTTTTTTTTTTTTTAAAGGAATCCAAAATGTACTCAGCTTATTCTGTGCCGTGCTTACAGAAAATAAGGTTCTCTTTCACTCTGCAAGTTTTCAGAGGCTTAGTGACGCCTGTAGGGCTCTGGAGTCTTTGATGTTTCCCCTCAAATATAGGTGAGTTGAGCTGTGAATCTCTGAACTCTTTGACTCATTTTATATTTATAACTCATATTTCATTCTCTTTAACGAAAGTTGTGCTATGTTTATTCAAATAAGCTGAGCTTTTTTCACAATCAAATCTAAAAGTCCTAAGCTGTACACCGCATCAGTGAAAATCTGGTTGTGTTAAGACAGTGGAAACAACGAAAGGAGAAACATCCTACCTATAAATACAATAGAACCCTACTTACAGCATCAGTCAGATGGTAAGACTTGATAGTGATAATCGATGAGTAAATGCCTGGAAAAGGAAGCATTTGGATAAGACCTAATAGCAGTGTGCCAATAAGTAAGAGGAGGTACGTGCCAGGAGAATGAGAGACTGTGGTCATAAACTGAAATAGCAGAGGGATAGGTTTCTGACTGGATGCAGGGAAAACATGTTTTATTATGAGGATAACTAAGCACTGCAACAGAGTGGAAGACTGTGGAAACTCTGTCCCTGTAGGTTTTCAGGACCCAGCTGGACAAAGCCCAGGACAACTTGGTCTTTATTCAGTCTTGACCCTGCTTTGAGCAGAAGGTTGGATTAAATGATCTCTTGAGGCCCTTTATAACCTGAAAGATTCTTTGATTCTAAGATAACATCTGTATTAACTTGTAACACAGTTTTAAGTCATTGACAAATGTCCACCAGAGAATGAATTTAAATCAACAAGTTGATCCTCTCTAAAAAGTCATAACTGAGTCCAGCTTTTTGAAATGGAAAACTTAATGTCAAATTATTTTGGATTTTAAGCAAAAAGACATGTAATTCTTACTCATCTGTTTTAAAAGAAGCTTGTATTTTAGTAGCGTCTTTTATTTGCTTAAAATATTTCCTGGGTGGACATACTTTCATTACAGAGTAAGAAAGAAAAAAATGAAAAGTAGTTTTGGAATATGTTTGCTTATATGATGGAATAGTAATGAATGTAAATTTTTAATCATAATTATCAGTTAGGAGTTGAAAATGCATTGATTGAGATCCAGATTTTAATGTTGCTCTGATGAAAAGACTTATTTTTTTCAAATTGACAACTTTAATCAAGTAAACAATATCTGAAATAGTTCTTCGTATAACATGTAGCTGCTACTTCAGTATCAAAGTGAACGAGTTCACCTTGAGATTTCTTATTAATTATATTTTATGAAAGGATGAATTGTAGCTTTCTCTCCAAAAACTAGCAATGTTTTGAAAAATGAAAGTATTATCTGCAACCTTAATGTCCCTAATTACCTGAAAGTTGTGGATGAATACCTGTATAACACAAACATTACAAATATAAATTGATTTTATTTTGCAAAATACATGTTTTATAAGAAATTGTAGACACTATAATAGTTTCTGAGTTTACATCACAGATATTCCTTTAACAGGTACTTTATAAAGAAGTATTTCATCTTTTGTCTTAAAAAAAAGAAAAAGTTGTTTATAGTAAATTTAATTTGCAGCAGGAAGATTGAAAAAAATATAAGCTGTGCTATGCAAAGAAATAGTCAGAAGCTTTTATTTTATTTTTATTTTTATTTTTATTTTGTTTTTACTTTTTTATTTTATTTTATTTTATTTATTCTTTTCACAGTTATCCCTATATTCCAATTCTTCCTGCACAGCTATTGGAAGTTCTCAGCTCGCCAACGCCTTTCATAATTGGTGTACATTCTGTCTTTCGTAATGACATTCATGAACTTGTAAGTATGTCTACCTAGAATATTCATAGTCACAGAGTTATCTAGGATGTTTAGTTGCAGGGATTTTCCATACTTCAGAGATGTTCGTATGAACCATTCATTTACTTTTAAAGTATTACTGTAGAAGGCTTGATAAGACCAAGGAGGAAAAAAGGAAAATCATTAATTCTTCTATAAATATTTTGAGTCTATAAAGTAGAAGAAGGAAATTATTTGATTCCAGTGCAGGATGGGAAGGAATGGATCTATTTCCAGCTTTGTCATGTCAGCCATAAATATGAACAAATAATTTGGTATTTTCAAATATATTCCCAATTATGTTATTTTATTCATACTTTTAAATACATATTTCAGAACCGGAACCAGGGTTACAGAGGTTCCTAGAAACATGTAATTTTACTTAAAGAGTTGTCATCATTGTGTCTTTTTGAAAACAGAGTATTCAATATCCCAGATCACTGCACACAGACCTGGAACATCAAGAAGGAGTTGGGTTTCCATTTATTTTTCACAGCTATGTTCAGTAATTTGAAGTATTTAGAGCATTTCCTTTCACAAAAGCATTCTATATGTTAAAGTTAGTACTGATTTACTTTGTTTATGTTAATTTATGTGCAGATCATGAAATTGCAACTGTTGTGTTTTTGAACTATGCTCACAGGATAATGCTCACAGCACAACCACTAATATTTTTGTCCCTTGCAGTTAGATGTAATCATTGCAGACCTGGATGGAGGCACAATTAAAATTCCTGAATGTATTCATCTCTCTCAGCTCCCAGAGCCACTGCTACATCAGACTCAAATGGCACTTTCTCTAGTATGTTTTGATAGAAAACCATTTTCTATTCTCTCACCTCTTTTAAAAGCAAGAAAGGAGAATTTTGGTATTCAGTTGCTTTCAAACACACTGGAAATGTGAGATTTAAAACTATGATACATGCCAACACTCCTTTCAGAATAATTTATGATCTGAAGTTAGAGTAATTTAACAGTAATTCATCAGTAATTTAACTTACTACTAAAATAAGTTTTTTCCCTATTTAAGAGGAAGGTAGTGATTTTCCTAATAGTACATTTGAAATTCTTAAAGTTTATTTCTCTAATGCCTCTTTATTATTACCTGAGAGTGATTGATTTATTATTATTATAATAATTTATATTATTATCTGAGAGTGATTGATAAGGAATTACCCAAGAAAGCTGTTGAGTTTTCTGTCTAGGGAAAAAAAAAGATTTTTTACTCTGTTAATTAGATTCATTGACTGTAATAGGAGTTTTTGATAACTAGCTTACATGTAGAAACATGAATTTGAGAAATTAACCCCACCTTTATTTCCATTAAGTCTTTATAATTTATCTCAATCAATTATTTGAAGTATTTACTATCAGTAAATATTATTTTGAGAAAGCAGAAAAAATAAATTGTTCTTGCCTCAGTAAAATGAGGGGAAAAAATTATTTTAAAAATTCTCTAGGTTTTGCATCCTGATTTGGAAACAGCAGATTATGCATTCCCTCCCCCACGAACAGCTTTATCGCACACAAAAATGCTGGTAAGATTTCTATGTTATGTCTATGTTATTTCTTAAACAAAAAACCCTTGAAATTTTAGACTAAATTTCTTTTAAGAATTTTGACTTTGTGTTTTCTCTTCCATATCCTTTACAGTATTATTGGTAGAGCAAAGAATTGGCATAGGACTTTGCATTCTGCTCTGTAGCAGCATTCTGATATCTAATAATGATAGGTATTTTATATTATATGTTTGAACATATTGGGAAATGAATTCCATGTTTTTTTTAATACTGCTTTTGGCTTTGATGAACTTCAACCTAAATGAAATGATACACAATTGTCTATAGTTAATTTTTTTTTTTTAACTAAAATCTAGTTAACTTGGACTAAAAATAATTGAAAAGCCATGACAACTTAATAACTTGGTAAACCTGCTTGCTTTAGCCTGCAAAGAGTGTGTAAAATTGAACTGGAGTTGGTAGTCTAAACTAAAATCCAAAAGCAAATTCAATTTAAGAACATATTTTGGTTTTATTGTGTAAGTGTATTTCAAAACCTGTGAAGTTCTACGTGGTATAAGATATATATATATATATATATATAAATAGTTCTTATTTGTTGCTTTAAGATTGTGGTTTCATTGATGAAGACAGAAAATGTAATCCAAATTTCACTTAGACTAGTTTCAGAATTCAGCTAAGATCTCATTTTGGACAGTGAAGTTATAAATTAATGACATTTTATATGAAAATATGAATTTTGTTAAATCTGAAAGAAATAACTATGTTTTCAAGATGTCCAAAAAGTCAGGGAACGTGTTAAAATCCTAGAGAGCAGCTTGAACCCAAACAAACCCAGAATGTCTCTCAGTAAAGTGAGTCCTTACAAAAATAACGTAAAAATAGAGTAACAATGATCAGACAACACATCTAGAAAAATATTCACAAAGGACAGCTTTATGGAATCTTATAGATCCCTATGTTTAGTTCTTTTGAAAAGTTATTGCAAGCTTTAACTTACTTAATTTAGATTAACTTATTGATTTAGATCATCAGCTGTTTACCTGATCTGATAATCTAATATTCTTTGCTGCTTGCAATTTTTCAAGTTGAAATTTGTTGAAAAATTTGTTCGAGATGCCATAAAACCTGAGGTTTTAAAACAAATTCTAGGACCTCACGTTTTAGACATGGCCATGGTCTGGATAGGTACTTGAGGTAAAATGAAAATAATGTGGGTGACACAGGATTTGAACGTTTTTAGGTGTATTTGAGCTGAAGATGTCCCTGCCCCAAGTCTGCCCCCATCTGTTCATATCATTTCTACTAAACCCTCAATGCTTATTTAAACATTCCCCTGCTCGTTTAAGTCAAAGTTAACCAGGACTTTAAAGATCTACTATTTAAAACATTTTAAACTAACCCTGGCTTGTTTTGGCTGCACTAGATTGGCACGTGAAGATTTGAGTTGGAAGAGTCATAAAAAAGTAGCTGAGCAAACTCAGAGCAGTCCCCACAGCTGGCTGCGCAGCATGATGCCTGCCACGCTCTGAGCCAGGCTCCCAGCACCACTGCCAGCTTAGACTCCTGCGGGTCCCTGCCCCCCTGCCTGCTCCAGTGGCACTGCCTTTGTAGTGCTGCAGAGCTGCCCTATTTGAAGGAATAAATCCAGGCAAAGATACCCCTTTTTCTTTCATTAGCATCAGTTTTCACTCAGGTTGGTTCCTTCTTGGGTTTTTCCACGTGACCACTCAGCTACTCTTGATTACCCTGACACTAATGTGCAGGTGTGAAAAAGGAGCAACAGGAGCGACAGGGTGGATATGTAATAATCATTACCATCTGTATTGCCATCCAGAGACAGGTCAGTGAAACTGTAGCCTTGCTTGCATCAGATAGTTTTGTATGCATGCACATATCTCCACTTCACATGCTGCACTGCTGCACTGGTTGGCAAATTTGTAGGCATTTATCAGATAGCTTTATACAAAGTGTAGAAAAAATTAGGAAATGAAAATGTTTTGACAGCATGTTCAATTACATCTTGCAGGATAAAGAAGTGCGAGCAATCTTCCTTAGGCTATTTGCACAACTTTTCCAAGGATACCGGTCATGCCTTCAGCTGATCAGAATTCATGCTGAACCAGTCATTCATTTCCACAAGGTAAAAGAGAAAGTTATTTTTATTTAGCTAGCATTTGTTTGTGTTGTGTTATCCCCAGGTGCTTGCCTTTTAAACAAGTGTTTAAAAAAAACTCAGTTTTTTTTTTACAGTTGCTGTTGACATGCCAAAATTTATCAACTTAACAAGGATATAATTTTGACATAGCATTGTATCAGTGCATTTTAGTGGGAGTAATTGTTGAGACAGTGATAAACATGAAGCAAAGTTAACGTTAAAATTTAATATAAAGAAACATTTGATGGATCATCAAGGAATTTTGAAAACGTATGTATGTTGCTACAAGACAATACTTAAAAGTATCAGTTTTGTTTTATTACCTGTGAGATTTATAAAACGTGTACATCAAAATATTGTTACTTCACTCCTAAATTTAGGTACAAAGACGTCTTATGTAATATAAAAACTTTCTCGTTAGAAAGTACCTCATATTACTATAAGCTGATGAAAATATATAGTTGCTTATACATAAATAGTTGAATTTATGATGCTGATAAAATACTTGCATTCTTTTCTGTCTCTAATGCAGGCAGCCTTCTTGGGCCAGCGAGGCTTAATTGAAAATGACTTTCTAACCAAAGTTCTCAATGGAATGGCATTTGCTGGTTTTGTGTCAGAGAGGGGTCCTCCCTTTAGAGCCTGTGATCTTTTTGATGAGGTGAAAACTGTTTGGTTTTTAATCCAAATAAATTAAAATGTACCAATGACGTTTTAACACGTGAAAAACTTAAATGCTTCCAAACTGTCTATTTTATAAAGTTCATCTGTTATATAAAGTTTATGCTAATCTGCTCAATTCTCATTTTCTACTTTCTACATGCATTTTCAGCTTACTTTCATAAATCTGTGCCCTGCTCATATGTATGAAGTTAAACATTTGTGTAAGTCATGATAATGCTGTCCTTATTGTCAGGTTTGGAAATTTATAATGAATCACATGTGCTAGTACAGAATTATTTTGAGTAATCTAATTACATTCTTAAAACATTGAAAAAGTAATGGAGAAATATTAAATTAAATACATAGCCAACAAAATCAACTGGGACAAACATTTTTTCTGTTAAAAAGCAGTACCATACTTTTCCTGTGCTGTTTTTTATTTGAATGTACAGTACAAATAGAGTTTGCATAGTAGCAGTGCATTAGAGAAATGTAGATTATAATATTAGAAACGTTAAAGGAATGTTTTAGGTTTGTAGGACTTTGTGTTAGGTTAGACTCTGGCAGCAGAAGCTCTATAAGAATCTCATGTTCTAGATCAATGTGACAGTGCAGGTTGTTCTTTTTTTTTTCTTCCTTTTTTCTCGGTTTCAATTTAAGATTAACATTTTGTAATTTAAACAGTCAATAAATTATTTTAGTTGAATCATAAACATTCTTCTTTTCTTTTATTTATTTTTTTTTTAAGTTGGTAGCCTTTGAAGTTGAAAGAATTAAAGCTGAGGAAGGTAATCCACCAAAAATGATAAAACATGTTAGAGAACTTGCAGAACAACTCTTCAAAAATGTAAGTTTACTATACCTACTGCATTTTAGTATTGATAACACTAGAAGTTCACGTGTCTGAGATAGATCCAGTGTCTGAAAACAGAAATGACTGCTTGTGGTAGTTATCTGCATTATGACTGAAGACTTTGGAACTTTAAATACCAACAATTTTGTACATTAAGGACGTTCAATATATTAAGACTGATATATTAATGCTAATATTGATTTACCTACTGCTCTTAGTACTACTTAGCATACTGTTTTCTTAGTGCGTATTCACATAATGTTTTAAACTGGTATTTTCTCTGCTGCAACCTGCCTGTGCCAAACATGTCTTCTTACTTCTCAACAGTTTCACCTATGAAAACCGTACATCCAGTTTGACATAGTGTATTTTTCCAGCAGATCTCTCCTGCTGTGTAACCCAGGCTCCGTGATTTCCATTCTCAGCAAGTGTTAACTATCCCATTTCTTACATGTTGTTTCTTGGGTTTCCTGAAATACCATTTCCAGTTTCATTCTTTCCTTCCTATCATGCCTTTATCTTGTACAGTGCTTTTGTAAAATCTCTTAAGATTCTATTAGATAGGGTGTTTTGTTTGCTTCTTTTATTTGGCATCAGCTAATCTCCATCCCCCTCACACTTCCTGTCGTTGTTCAGACTCCACAGAGCAATATCTGTTTTGCAATCAGTCAACACCTTTATCACCCTGTCTTTTCGCTATCCCACTTCCCAAAAGCTATGATTTACAACTACACTGCTATAAAAAACACAGGAATTACTAACTGCTGCTAAATTCTGGGGTGTTTTTGTTTGTTTGTTTTGTTGTTTTTTGTTGTTTTTTCAAAAAAGAATTGCTTTTGAGTATTTCATCAGTATTAATGCAGTCTTTGCTTTGGATAGGATTAACATCTTAGTATAGAAAATCCAAAATTTTACGACCATTGCATTCAGGAGTTCTTGTGTCTGTAGGTGTTGGATGAAAAAATACATCTATGTATTTTGAGTGGAATGTGTGAATAGTGAGGAGTGTGAAATGAGATTAGTCTGACTTTTAATATTGTCCTTAGCTGATGAATTTGTGTATCTCTTCAGACATGGATTTGCTCTTCACCACTCCCCCAGCCATCTCTTTTTTCCACTGAAATTGTCAAATGACCTTTTTGCTTTTTTTTTTGAATGAATGAAAGAATTGATACACAGGTTAACCTCCCTTGCTGATATTAGACATTAGAAGAGAAAATAAATATATCTTTGTGGACTGAAAACATTTCACATTTAGAAGTGTGTATGAAATGTTGTCTCTTGTCCATTTGTGATATAGCATACTTGTTAAAGTATTTTAAAATTGATGTCTTTATACTGATGTCTTAGAATTATTGTAAGTGAATGTACCTTGTGGGAAATGTAGAGGTATGTCAGACATGAGAATTTTTGTTACATAGACTCATTTCATCCATGACATTTAATCTGTAATAAAATATTTATTTCATGGCTTACCTTCTTATCCTTATTAGTGGTAAGTACTGGTGGAATCATCTTCTATTACAAGTTAAAATTATGTAACCTAAAATAAAAGCTTCAGAATAAATGTTAAATGTCATGCTACTAAATTAATAGTAGTGTTCTGTATACCAAAGTGCTTTTTCCAAATTCGTGTCTTTATTTCAAATTAATGCTGTCAGGAGGTATATTGGTTGGCAATCCTGCATCATTCATGACAATTAGTTTCATTAAAAAGTCGATGGGCAATATTCAAGTAAAGTAGTCTGGTTCTTTTTGATCTGGTGGCAGAGATGTGTGGATTCGAATTTGCAGAGTGTATGGCAGAAAAAAAAAATCAGGAGTACCACACTTAAGTTTCATTAAAATCAAGTTATCTTTTTTTTTTTTTTAAACAAGCGTTGGAGCTATAATGTTATAAACATATGATTATTGCAGTACTGTCCCATAAATATAGGAAATTTCTTTTAAAAATATAATTGTTATTATTATTCTAAATTACTACAAAGGAAATGAAGAACATTTGGATTTGTTTTCTAGTGTATATGGATCCTTTTTTAGAATGAAAGAACCTATAAAGCATAAATGATTGCATATGTGCAACTTCTCACATAATTTCTTAAAATCAGTGTCAAGACTTACTCATTTTCATATGTTCTTCTGATGAGATTTCCTTACACCATTGCGATTGACCAGCCACTACTTCACTACCACCAAGTTAATGATTCAAAAAGTCAGATTTTTAATAGTTACGTATCTTTGAATAAAGCACTGTGATAAGTAACATTGCTTCTAAAAGTTATGCCTAGAGCTGTCTCATTTAAACCTCATTGCATGACATATTTTGATATCTTATTCCCCAGTTTTAATAGTCATTTAGTTGTAGCTGGGGCAGTCTAGATATATATGAGGAAAAGGTTCATTGGGGAGAGATAGTGTTTGTATTAGTCTAGCTGGTGCAAGTGGAAAATCTAGACAAGTTTTTGGCATATACTGCTTCAGTAGTTGAAGGCATTAGACCTACATTGCTGATCTATATGTCATTGCATATGCAGCTGGCATTAGGTTTGTGAAGTCCAAGATAAAAGTAACTCTTTCTAGATCTTTCCTCTGGACCTCTCTTTTCAATTAAATGGAACTTGAAATAGTTATTTTCCCTTTCTGGCTTTTTCCTATTATATGTCATCTGTTACCTCCTGCTAAGGTTGCGTTTCTTTTCTCTGCCTTGCTGCTCTTGGCATCTGCTGCTGTCATCCTCCTCATAGCTAGATTTTTGGCTCATTTCATTAAACTCTCCTGTGCAGAGAATTTGTATGGCTAAATAGCTGGTTTGTTTTTCTACATCTGAGACCAAATGCATCAGTTTGAGACTGCTTTTTCTGAAATTGATGCATTTTGTCTCTTTGTCGCCTTTTACTTGTAAATGAAAGCATCAGGCTAACTCCTGATTCTGAGTTGTGTTGCAGTCTAGTTATGCTTTTACAACAGAAACCTAATTGTTTGCATAATGCTCTTTAGCAGCTATACATAGCCAACTGCATAGAATCAAACTGAATCAGAGTAAATTCAAATGTGACTAATGACAAACCCTTCTATATGAATTAAGAGAAGAAAATACCCTTTTTTATTTGACAACTTTACACTGCTCAAAACATGAGATGTAATCCTCTTAATGGCGTTGAAACCCTTGTGGTGCATTTTAATCTCTGCCTTAATTTTGGAAAAGGTACAACCTGAAGCCAGAAAAGAAACAAAAAGTGAGGGAAGTTCATCAAGCATTTGAGGAAAAAATAAAAGAAACAGTGAATTTTCATATCTTGCAGTCTTCAGGATGTCATTCTGATAAGTGTGTTTTACACATGCTGAAGTCAATGTGGAGGCATTTAAGAGAAATTCAGTGGTTTGTGGTGTACATGGTCTTTATAGTTGCTGACCACCAGAGGCAAAAGATTTGTGTCCACATATAGGAACATACTGTGCCCTGATACTGTATCTGGTATGACAAATACGTACCAACCCAGGGCAAGAAGTAAAATATCACACCCACAGCATCTCTGTTGTATAGTACAGAACATATTTTGGCACTGTCTTCAGTACTGCAGTATTGCACAATAATGTCAGACCAAGACGAGTATTGGAACGGTTATTTAGCAGACGGAGCAATTATTTTGGTAGAATAAGTATGGCAGTGTTCTGTGATGTGAAACTGTATTATTTTTTGTTTTTTGTTTTTTTTTTCTATTCTGGTGATCTCTTCAAGAAAAGTGAAAAGCAAAGATAAAAACTTTCTCTGGGGCTGCTTATTACGTTTTCTTTTAAAGAAAAATAAAACAAAGACCATAAAAGCACTCTACGGTGAAAAATCACTGTCGATAAACATTTCTCTTTGCAGTGGAAATTCTGACTTTTTGCAATGATAGTGATTTCTATCCATCAAGAACATCCCAAAATCTGAAGTTACAGCTTCTTTTTACTTTCCTTGTAATTTGTACCCATTGTTTCCTCTCTTTGACTGACTGTATTAATCTTTTTCCTTTCTTTAGTGCAAGCAGTGAATTGTATAATATATTTTGTGGGACATGCAGAAGTTACAAAAATGTTACCTAATGAAGGAGGGCCACAGTTTCAAACATGATACGAAAATGAATTTTCACTTTGTAGACTTGACCAAGATGAGAATGTTTCTGGACACTTGGTGAAGAGACTGTATATTATATTTTTCAACCCTGTCTCTAGTGTAGAAGCTAATTGTTATGCTATTTTCTATTTAAGTCCTAAATATTCATTAAGTTGCATAAAAGCAACCTAAGTTAAAATGTGACATTCTTTTGCTCTCTTTCTTTTTTGAATTAATTTGGATGTTGACAAAAATAACTTTATAAAAGCCTTTAAAGAGGTTGGAAATATTAGAGTTAATGAATCAAAGGTGATGTGAATTTGAAACATGATATTAGTCAGCTGTATTAGTTGGCTTCTTAATCTTTCAGGTGTGACAGATACACAAAACAGTGATGAAATTCAGTGAGGCAGCTGGTAACAAAACATAACATGTTTGTGTTTAATGTTTTGGTTTTGGCCTGCAGGAAAATCCCAATCCCCACATAGCATTCCAGAAAGTGCCACGGCCCACAGAGGGCTCCCACTTGAGGGTTCACATCCTCCCATTTCCCCAGATCAATGAGTGCAGAGTGCAGGAGCTGCTCCAGGAAGGCCTTGCAAGGAGTCAGGGCGCCCCCCCTGCCACTCGGGGAGACAAGAAGTGCGTCGTTCCAGCAGGTCCCCCTGTTGGTATGTTTACTTGTTCACTAATTTACCTGTTTGTCATCCTATCTCATGTGTTGAATATATAACCAGCATGGCTGCAATGTGTTGCATCCAAGAAAGATATTGAGTTACTGGAACGTGTTCAGAGAAAGGCATAGAAGCTCGTGAAAGGTCTAGAAAACTAGACATGCGTAGGAGCTGAGGGAACTGGGGTTGTTTAGTCTGGAAAAAAAGAGGCTGAGGGGAGACTTCATCTCTTGCTACAGCTACTTGATAGGAGGTTATAGTAAGGTGGATGTCAGTCTCTTCTCAGGTGACAAGTGGTTGGACTTAAAGTGGCCTCGAGTTATGCTGGGGAGGTTTAGATTGGATATTAGGAATAATTCTTTAAGGGAAAGTGTTGGTAAGCATTGGAATGAACTGCCAAGGGAAGTGGTGGAATTGCCATTCCTGGGGATATTGAAGAGACGTGTAGACATGGAGCTTAGGGACATGGTTTAGTGATGGACTTAGTAATGTTAGATTGATGACTGGACTTGATGATCTTCAGGGTCTTTTCCAACATAAGTGATTCTACAATTTCATGTTCATATGGTATTTTTATCAATCACTGCAAACTTCAGTACATAGACTTACTCGTTTGCCTTTGCAGTTTTAAAAGCCCTCTTGCATCAGACTTCAATAAGAAGTGAAACATCTAGAGTGCGATTGGCATAATCAAGAACAACAGTAAAGGATTTGGTCTCAGTTGGACTGAGCCTAGTAAGTTAGGTACTTTCTTCATCTAGCTGTGATGAATATCACTGTAGGTTAATTGTATGGCTGGCTGAAACAATCTTTGAAGGTTCAGGTTTCTCATCTGGCACTGGTGGAAGATGTGGAAATCTCTGGAAAAAGATAAAGAACAAACATGCATATGTAATGATAATATATATATATATAGGTATCTAAATATAAAGAGCAGATGTACACATTTCTCAGTTTAATTTTAGAACCCCAAAAACCTCGATTCATCATATTCATCCGTCTGGATAATGGCAGAAACAAGTATGTTTAGTAAACCTTCAGGACACGTGAAGGTGGTAGAGCTTGCAAAATTATTGAAGAAGGAGATTCCAATCAACCTTGGAAAATTAGAGTCTGTAGTCTCTGAATGCTGTCCTTCTCTACTGTTTTTCTTTAGATAAAGTATTGCTCTTGCATAGGCATGATCAGCTGACTAAACAACATTTCTTCAGAAATTCATTTTCAGATTATAATGGTCATAGGGCAAACATGACCCAGCAATGTCAAGCTATTGCAAAAAAGACAAACATATTAGTACGATGTATAAACAGGAGTACAGTCAGTGAACCCCATGGAGAAATCCTTTCATTGTTCTCAATAAGACCTCAGCTGGATTGTTTGTATCCATTTTTGGACAGTGGAAGACTGTCTCCGTTTTTGGTTCTGTTGGAATGAGTCCAGAAGGCAAGAAGAATGACCAATGCTTTGGAGAATGTGACCTACGAGGAAAGATGGAGAATTGTTTAGACTGAAAATTGGAAGACTGAGGGGACACATAGTAGCAGTCTTCAATTACATAAGAGGCTGTTAAAAAGAGGGATCTTACCGCTATCTGTAGTGATAAGAAATAATGGGTGTAATTACAGCACAAAAGTCAAGTTATTTGTCAGGGAAAACTTGGTAAAATGAGGATTGTGAGGCATTTGAATGGATTTCTTGTGAAGCCAAGGAGTCTGTGTTATCACAGAACTTTGGGAACTTATTAGACAAACATGAGGAATGACATAAATACAGTTGATCCAGTCTAGGGACAGCAGGATGAACTAGATGGCCTCTTGAGGCCTGTGTCAGGCCTGTTTTTCTTTGGTTTTGTGTCAGAAGAGGGTAAACTTTATTTACCTGCCTTTGCTGTTGACTAGATCATTGAATCTGTTAGTTACTGAAAGTTAAAAGGATATTCTCTTCTGCTGCCTTTCTTTAAAAGTATTTCCGGGCTAAGTGCAAGAGAAAGTTTCCTTTCTTAAAAAGTATATCTTTTTGTCAGTTTTATGTTTTTTCAAGAAATAACTTTCATACTCTTATTCCCAACTATCCTCTGTGTCAAAATCCTTGGATATTAAGAGCGCATTGTTATCTACAGAAAGGGCATATTCTATGTTTATATTCTGTTTACTTGATACTAAATAGAGAAGAAGAATGCTAGATCTCCTATTCCGATTTTTCTTGAAATTCAGAAAAAAACACCACGTTAAGAAAATAATCATTGTATCTCAACAAATTGGAATCTAGAAAAAAGAACAGGTCTGTTAGTTTTTATTCCATGTTACAGAATTCTTGGCATGGCCAACAAATTCTTTCAGAACAATGTAGTTATCTCCTGCTACACATGAAATGTACAGGAGTGTGCAGTTCACTACAGAAGTGTGTGTGTATTTATATATGCATGTGAATATGTATTCTCTATTAATTTGTATTTATGTATTTCATTAATATGTTAGCTAGTTCAAGAGGTTGGAATCTCCTTGTGCCTGTATGAAACAAATGGAAGAAAGTAGTAAAGAGAATTTACTGCTTTAGTTGAAATCAAGAGCACTCATGAAGTTAGTATAGAAAAAAAAATTCTATGTTCCCATCTGTATATATTTGCTTAACAGAATAAAATGGAGGGCACATTATTTATTTTTTTATTTTAAAGAACATTCTGGTATTCTTTGTGACTCTTGCAGAAGAAATTTGCTGATGTATATTCATCTTTTCTGTGATAGTTTCCATAATGGAAAAAGGAAGCACAGTTTTCAATAGTGCACAAAGGCTGGAAGTTGTTAGAAACTGCATCGCATTCATTTTCGAAAATAAGTTTTTGGAGACTGAAAAGGTAATAAAATTAAAGGTAATAAAATTAAATTTAAACTTTCCCAAGTAAGTATTAACTCTGTTAGTGTGTCAAATGGAGACTGACCTCATAACAACAAATTTTGTTTTGAAGTCTTATATTTCAAATACTATTATTTTAATAATTTAAGTGAATGAAATAAACACTAAAACTCATCTAAATGCAATATTATGTTTAATATGAGGCAGATCGATTTGGAAACCTGCATGTTGATGTTTTTTTTTGCTAATTTATATTACCATCATAAATAGTGCTGTCCACATGATTTTTTTCTTTTCAGAAAAGGTATGTATTTTTCTGACAGTGTTGATATGAGGAATGTAAACAAAAAGTATACATAGACATTTCACTGTCAACCAATGTTCTTTTGAATATGACTCTTTGTCAACCAACGTTCTTTCAAATTTTCAGTCCAGTTAATTTTGCTGTTTTTAAAAATCAATAATTTGAAAAAAACTTAGAGGTGAATATAAATATTTGGTATGTCCATTTTTGCTAAAATGTACAAGTTGTCATCATCCTTAACATCCTTACTTCTTCATGTTAAGATTCTGCCCCTTTTTCTTGATTCTGTCCATATAATTTTATAATTTTGATTCCAGAACAGTCACTCAAACTTTCACTCAAATTTAATTATGTGTATGAAAATGGTAGTAAAATTATTTTCAGAAATTTTTCAGTTTCCCAGAATATCATCTGTACACATCTCTCAGGCTATGCAGTTCAAGATAGGAAAGCAGTGTTTCTTGATTTACAAGATAACGTTATGAAAATACATACAAGAAATGTCCTAATAAAATGTGTAGCTGTCCTGAAAGAATTTTGATGCATGTGCAACACAGTAGTTCTTGATGTCTTTCAACTTGCAGGCACCTAGAAAATTTCAGTAGTGTTTTTTTGTACGCCGGCATAGTAAATTTATCCTTTGACAATAAGCTGCCATTTGATATTTATCTTTTGCTGTACGTTAAATCTACTCTAAACGGCTACAGTTGATAATCACTAATGTAGCACTTGATACATCTTTAAAGCATTGGTATAAATATTTTATTGGCCCTAATTTAGGGTAAACTGCATAACAGTCTTGTGGCCTCAGTACTATGAGTGGTATGCATCTTCTAAAACTATTTGTTTTTCACTGTTTATCAAAAACCATGCTAGCCGGCCTTGATATGCTAACTTGAGGCCTAGCCTGGCTGGTACAGATAAAGCACATGCTTTCATGCACAGTAATCCAGTTCTGATTTCCTGTCCATTCAGTGCCTATCCATGATCAGTTGTTCCCATTTACTGATGCAGGTGAGATGCCGTTTAATGCATTTGAAAAAAAAAAAGGAAAAAAATTAATATTTAATTTTTGATTTAGCTTGAGTCCGTTAAGTGAAAGCTTGATATCCAAGACTAGAAATCATTCAGTTGTTCTCTGTCCTGTCACTTGCAGTTCCTTGATAAAGAAGGAATGATATTCACTGTTTTGGTGCCATTTCATTTTAATGAAGTTAGACTTTCTCGTCTCCAGACCCTGCCTGCAGCCCTGAGAGCCCTAAAAGGAAAGGCAGCTCGGCACTGTCTCACACAGGAATTAAGCCTGCACGTTAAACAAAATCGAGCAATTCTGGACCATCAGCAGTTTGACTACATAGTACGAATGATGAACTGTGCTTTGCAGGTACAATATGCGAGGTTTTGTTCTTTGGTTGTCTTTTTGTTAGTATGATAATCAAAAAATTGTTTACAGTGATGTGGACAAAATAATTGAATTATGGGGCTGTGTACTACAGTGTTGTAGCAGATACTACCTGACAGTGCATTTAAGACATTTTCTAGTTCAAACGATAAAGGACAAAATGCAAAGGTCTGTACAGATCTGCCTATATGAAAAACAGAGAGAAAACTGTTTCCATTATTAATAATTTAGATATAATCAGTTCGGTATCAGTTAAGTATTGAAGTGATTTATAGTAATAGCTCTAAGTATAATTTTTTATGAATGGTGTTAGCTTTTCCAGGTCATTTTCATCTGAATTCCTAAAATGTGTAATACCCACAGCTCTGTTTAACAAAACATAAGTTTTTCTTCTTTGTCATCACAACTGCAAACACATTTCTAGAAGAAAACATACTTTCTAATTCCATAATAGGTGGTGGTAGCACTGCTTTTCACTGTGTCATCTTAGTTTGCCAAAAACTCACTTTAGTTGGTGTTTGCGGTTCATCTACTGAGTTATTCTACAAATGAATTGCTATGTAATTTTGTGGTAAGTAAACATTAACCTGGTAGCAGTTAACTATAAGAGTAAAATATGTGGATGACTTGTTTTGACCTTCATTTGAATAATTGTTCTGATTTAGCTATATTTGTTGGCAATTCAATGCCACAAAATGCATTTTTTATAGATACCAGTGTTCAGTCTGATATCTGAGAATGCAGTAATTTTATGTATATTTATATTTATAATGTGATCACGCTTTGTTATAATTTGCCTCCTCTTGCCCCTATCTAAGTTAGTGTGTTAGGGATCTGAGCGAGACATCAAAATATTTTAACCCCACTCACCTCTAATCTTAAAAAAAAAAAAAAGAAAAGAAAAAAAAAGAAAAAAAGAAACTGCTAACATTATTTTGCAGCAGTGTGTTGACTCATATATTTAAAAAGGTGAGTGCTAAATACAGCTTACAGGAGTATAGAAATAAATTAACATTGACTGAGCAAATGCTACCTCAGGTCACTATCCAAGGCAAGTTTTGTTGTCTGTTGTATTTCTGGTTATTTACAGTAGATATTTTTCTACTATTTAGAACAATACGCAGCTTTGTGTGAGTAGTGGTATTCAGAGTCAAATTAGCTGCATGTTGCAGATGAAGATGTCAGTCAGCTGGCTAAAATTGCATGGCTTGTACCAGAATGCACGTTTTTGGCACAGCCATTGGCCTTTTCCAGGTTCTAAGTTTAAGTATAAAGTTAAAAGAAAAATAAAATTACCTGTGAAAGTGCATTTCTCTGCCCAGAATCATGACTAATGAAATATTGCACCTGCTCTGCATTCCAGAGTCAGAAATGTTACTTCAAATCAAAACCCATGATTTTCTAGATGTGCTACAGATTTTGGTCCTTCTCATGATTGTTCCTGGGGGAAAAAAAAAAGAAAAAATCCAGAGAGGTTTTCAGACAAAAGGAAGGAAATACAAATCCACTTTATTTGTAGCATCATAGTCAAAACAGATAGCAGAGAAAAATGTTGAGTTGAGGAAATTTCCTTTACTGAGGAAAGAAATACTGACACCACCTCTTAAAGCAATAAAATCCGATTTTTCTGTTCAAGAAAAATTAATATTTTTTTCACAATGATTTGAAAGCCCAAGAAGGACCTTAATGCTCATAAAAATGTTTTTTTTTGAAGTAATACGGAAATAAAATACAATGATTGTTATTTTTCTTAATAAAGGTAGAAAATATAACTCAAATCATGCAAAGGAAACAAATATATGGATTAAGGGGGCACAATTTTTACCCTTTTATTTCCCCAGTAGTATTTTTATATCTTTGAAATGTAAAATGGAAATTTCCATTTCTCAGTAGTAAGCTTAGCCAATATGAAAACATCTGAACTCCTGACACCGGGCAGCTAGTTAGAAACAAGTATTTTCAGTACATTTACTTTTATGACATGAAATCATTTATTAAGATAAAAGCATGATTTATAATTTGTCTATGTACTTCGTTCAACTCTATTATTTGGAACAATGTGTAAATTGTGACATTTTGGAGCTTCTCTGTATCAGTTAAAGACAAAAATACATTATCAAGAACTTCGTTAAGTTTGCTGCTGCTGCTTGCCATAGTGACATGAATTCTGTTAGCTGCACGTTGTAAGACCAGGCAACTTAAACAGTGTCCGTTAAAAGATACGGAAACTTAATGTAAGAAAGATGGTCTTAACTGAAGATGTATTCAACCTTTAGGGAAATATAGTGTTAATTATGATGGAATTTTGAGGGATAATGGATTGCAGTGTTGCTTTAAGACCTCACAGACCTATTGGAATTGTAGAAACTGTGCCATCAAATGTCTTTTCATAGATTTTTCTGTTAATATTAGTGTTCCCATTGATTTTTCTAAGATAGGAACAGAAGTATTGCTGTTGCCAGGAGGCATATATCAGCTGATACAAAAGCTATGGGGAGGGAAGGGCCCGTGGGATAGCTGGTAGGTTGGGCACAGCCCTGGCTCTCTACTGGTCATACTGTACGTGGTGGGTTGAACTGGGATGTGCATGCAGCAAGTCCCAGTGTGATGGTTTTCTCTGGGAAGTACCAGTCTCTCCTGGCTCACTTGCTCATGCAGATAGGAATTCTGATGCTCTCCAGCCACCAAACCTCTGCTACTGATAGTGTGATTTGTTGCTAACAATGTGTATTTCAAAGAGATACAGGTAGGCCTTTTCTGGAAGTGTCTTTTGACCAAGAAGCTGTGTTACTGGCATGTATAGCGTTCTTTGTCTTACTGGGAACAGTGCCATGTATTACAAAATCAGGAAGAGTGCATTCTTTATAGTTTATTGCAGATCTCTTCATTACTGTTAAGGTTTTCCTTGTTGTTTAGTTTGGTTATTTTTGTGCGTGTGTTTTTTTTTCTTTTAATAGAATGCACTCTTTTGTTTTACTTGAGTCCATAAAAATAAAGGTCAGATACTTTTTCAGAGCTTCTATATACTCTAATTTAGTAGATGAAAAGTGGTATATTAACACAATGCTGCTAATAATCCCACTGTGTATGTTGTTGCTAGTCTCCTTATAGCTGGTGTAATGAATCCGCTACTACAATTCTTGAAAATAGATGAAGGAAGAGGAATAAATGCTCATAGCATTGCTTCAAGTTATTTTAGTGAAAGGTGACTTAGGCTGTATTTCCCCAAGTATCTGATCTCTAGACATTTTGCAACTGGGAGGAGGGAAAGGAAGAGGTGTTTCACTGATTTCTCTAGAGATGACAAAACTTGGGCTTGACAGATCTCTGGCATTTGTCAGCTTGAGGCTCTCGGTCCAAGTGCAACATTCTTTTGGACTATTACTATACAGCCTATTTACAGTTTGAAAGAAATGGGCAGGACCTCGCTGCAAATTTTTAATAGGCCTATGATATATGGAACAGTACAATAGAATTTCATAAATTATTTTGCCTCATTTAGCAGGCATGCAGTTGCATGTCAAACCATATGGTAGACTTTAGATAGCTTTACAAATACAGTTAAGATAAGACTTGATGCAATAGGTCAATACTGAAGTGAAAAATATGCTTTACTGGTCTCTATTCTTGTCCAGGAAGTAGTGACAATCTACTGTTGCTGAAATGCAAATGTAAGAAATATTTCTGACCATTCTTAGTAGTACAAGAATCAAAATGACATGGAGATTGTATAGCTAATTGTTTAAAGCAGATATCTTCTGATGAGGTCAATTAAATCACCAGTTAGTTGCTTTTTTCCCTCCTGCGAGTAGTCATTGGCCACTTGCTAAAAACTTTCTTTTCATTCCCTGAGTAAGAATTCTTCCCCTGACAGATCATATACTCTGAAAAGACTCTGCAGCCTGTACTACAGCAGTGGTTAGTATCTGTTATAGAAAATTAGAGGAATTATGTTCTGTTCCATATGTTATATAGCTTAATTACTTTTAAGCCATCTACAGTGTTGTGAAAACTCAATGTATTGATTGGCAATTTATTCATACAGATGGCACTGTAATGTGAAATTATTTCTCTAGACATTGTTTCCATGGTGTTTGTTTTCTGCTACTGAGGCAACCTCCAGAATAATTTAGAATTATGTGTAAATTCCTAGTTCTTTCTCTTTAATTTTCTCTAGTGAAAAGATTTTCTCTAGCATGTTAGAAACGACTGCCAATACTTGACTTTTTTCAGCTAAAAAGGCTATTTATTATCAGAGGAATGCTTTTTCTAAGTAATTATGTTTACAGCAACACATTTTATATTTAATATTAATTAAGAAATAATGACTAAAAAAAAATGTCAAGGTTGAATTTGCATACCTCTCCATTAATTAGTCACAAATCATCGACATGACTTGTCCAGACTTTCAATTGTCTCTCTGTTTTTCTTCTGGCAGTAGCAAATGAACTTTGTATTTTGAAACATAGCAGCACTTAGTCTGATAAAATGTCAGTAAAGGCAAAAAGGAGGCCTGAAGATTCTCCCATTGTATAGGGGGAGGGTACTTGATAATCACAACTAATAATTTTTGTGTTTAAAAATAAATTCTAAACAATTTGCATAGAATACTGAACAATAACAATAAGCTTTGGTAAAAACAAAAATGTTTTGGCAGAAAAATTCTCTTCAGATAATTAGTGCAGGACTATGAGCTAGCTTCCTTTGGTAGTTGGAACAGATAAAACTTTTCATTTAAAATCTCCAAAACTAAGATGATGTAATTTAACATTTCCTGTGTAAGATGTTGGACAGTAATACTGCCTAGCTGCACATTAATGCAAATATGTGTCAAATCGGAAAACACCTGTGCCCAGGACATCTGAAATACTTAATCTAAATGTGTTTAAAGTGGAAATAAATTACATGAAACTGAATAATATATAAATACTTCCAAAATTATTGTTATTAGGTGTAGGAAAGGGATGTTGTCTTCTAATGATGTGATTTAATCTGGCAACCTACACAATCATCAATACTGTTTTAGGTCCTGATTTGCTCTGGTGTTGCATCTGTGTGAATATACATCTCTTGTACTAGTGTAACTGAGGGAATATCTTTAATAGTAGACAAATTGTTCATAATTTTAACACTTCAGATAGTATCTAATAAATTACTAAGGCTTTCGATAGTGGTAATAGGCAGAGATTTAAAGGACTACTCTTAAGTTTTTCCCCATATTTGTCTTTGAAATACAGTATTCTGAGTACTCTAAAAGCATACTTAGAGTTTACAGTATAAAAAACAAAGGCAGGAAGTCATACTAGCAACCAGGGCAAAATTAAAATTTTAACCTGCATTAGGTTACACTACACATACATCTGGGGCAGCATCTTTTCTTTGACAATGGCCAAAAGCGGGTAAAAGATAGTATTGACAAATTTTCTTTCTGGAATTTCTCTTATGACCCTTCAGTATTGCTTTGGTATAATATGGTCCTCTTTCTAGCATTTACCATTCAGGCTATTGTGAAAGAAACTTTAATATACAAAATCAGAGTAATGGCATTCCATAAATATTAACTTTTTTTCTTATGTAAATAACATTGTCAGCAGATGAAGTTTAAAACTTGTCAGTCTCAGAATTCAGTTTTGCAAATACTGTCCAATAACAAGAAAGATTTTATTACTCCTGAGAGAAAATCAACCATGTGTGTGTCATATGATTCAAATTCTTGGCAATATAAAGGTTAAATGAACTAGCATTTCTCATATTTTATGTTGAAAACTACATTGCCAAACATCTTTCTTTTGGAGGGTTATAGTAGGTCTTTCTTCTTTCAAGACTTTATTTCATGGCCTGCCTTTTGTTACTCAGTTTGACTTGTGTTCCTGGAATCAGAGACTCTCAGAAATAATATTTGAGCAGCGGCAATATTAGAAAGTTTTTTAGGTATTTTGAAACAGAAAATTTGTCATGAAGAGAAATCATGGGAATTTAACAGCGCCACGCTTAATTCTATTAATTCATCAGTTCTTAACACCTTGATCTTGTTCATCCTGTTAGACATAGTCATGATACTATTTAAATGAAAGAAAGACCTTGCTTGGTCTTCAGTGTTTAAGGCTTGGACTTGAAGCTTCCAGATTTAATTCCATATCATACTGTAGATTTATTTCTTTATTTTTGTCACAAGAAGCTTGTCATACTGTTTCTCTGATCCATGTTTTCTCACCCCCAAAGAAGAAACAACAGTTTTTCTAATCCTGCTGATTTTTCAGAAGTCCACCTATACTGTTCTGGACTGCATAAAAGAAGCTGCTATTTCTGAGTCTTTCTGATGATGTCTTTTTCATAAGAAACTGCAAGGTACTTTAATATCATTGCACATGGCTGTACTGATAGCACTCACATAGTTTTTCTAGAAAAACAAAACAGTAAGTATATTGAAAAAGGCTGTATTGCTGATCAGTTCTTATTTTTCTTTTCTTTGCTCTGAGGAACATAATGTTATGTACTCATGTTATCTCGTGGGATGCCCACACAGTCAAGGCAAAATCAATTCATAGGTGTCTTTTTGCCAAATACAGAAAATACAGTTTCTTTCTTTGCAGGACTGTCCATGTATGCATTCATAAAGGAAGTACCTGTGTCCTACTTTCACTCAACAGTGCAGTGTTTTTAGCTTTATTACTGCTGTTAGAAGACCAGTCTGCAGTTACCTCCTCTGCAGGGAACAAGGGAAATGACCACCTTGACACAGCAACGCCCATGACTATTCTGCGGGCCAGGACTCTCCCTGCAGAGCTGGCCCCATCCAAGTAATTCCTTTTTGTTTGGGCAGCAGTCTCTGTGGAGGGGCATCTGGCTGTTTCTGCATACGTGTATCCAGACAACCAAGGTGGTTGTCTCAAGCTGTGTTAAACTGCCTCTGCAGTTTAGTCGGGAATTTCTTTCTCTGATAACTGCACAGCAGAAACCCACAGCCTCTTTTCAGGCTGGCACTGGGCCAGCAGAGGGGTGTTCAGAGATGAGTTCCTGTGTGGTCAGGCACCTCCTAAATTGCTGTTTGCTTGGAGACTTCCAAGCCCTTGCTTCTGGAAAGCTAAAAGTAATTGCGACTTCTGCTCAGATTAGATTCTGTTACTGTTGTGCAAGACCATTACTTAAAGAAAAAGAGGACGATTGGCAGTAATGAGAGTCCTATGATGTGCTGTCCATATATACCTATATATGCATATGTGTATATACAAATATATATCGGTGTGTGTGCATGCCTTCAATCTCTCTCCATCTCAGCTTCTCAACAAAATGTGTCGTAATATAAATACACACACACATACACACACACACATATATAAACTCGTTAGTAACAGAGAATTTAATCGTGAGTGTAGATGAATATGCATCTTGAACAGACACCTTAAGGACTCTGGTTACACAGAATCCTCCAGTTTTGCCCAGCCATCTTGTTAGTAATGTGAAAAGGGATGAAAAGCAGAAGAATAAAAATGTTATGGTGTCTGTCTTTCTGTTTATCCTTCTGCCATAGGTATAATTTGTTTTCTAGCCTGCCATAGAATCACAGAATCGTCTAGGTTGGAAGAGACCTCCAAGATCATCTAGTCGAACCTCTGACCTAACACTAACAAGACCTCCACTAAACCATATCACTAAGGGCTACATCTAAATGTCTTTTAAAGACCTCCAGGGATGGTGACTCAACCACCTCCCTGGGCAGTCCATTCCAATGCCTCACAACCCTTTCAGTAAAGAAGTTCTTCCTAACATCCAACCTAAACCTCCCCTGGCGCAACTTTAGCCCATTCCCACTCGTCCTGTCACCAGGCACGTGGGAGAATATACCAACCCCCACCTCTCTACAGCCTCCTTTAAGGTACCTATAGAGAGCAATAAGGTCTCCCCTGAGCCTCCTCTTCTCCAGGCTGAACAACCCCAGCTCCCTCAGCCGCTCCTCGTAAGACTTGTTCTCCAGACCCCTCACCAGCTTGGTCGCCCTTCTCTGGACTCTCTCGAGCACCTCGATGTCCTTCTTGTAGCGAGGGGCCCAAAACTGAACACAGTACTCGAGGTGCGGCCTCACCAGAGCCGAGTACAGGGGGACAATCACCTCCTTAGACCTGCTGGCCACACTGCTTCTTATGCAAGCCAGGATGCTGTTGGCCTTCTTGGCCACCTGAGCACCCTGCTGGCTCATATTCAGCTGCCTATCAACCAATACTCCCAGGTCCTTCTCGGCCAGGCAGCTTTCCAACCACTCTTCTCCCAGCCTGTAGCGCTGCATGGGGTTGTTACGCCCCAGATGCAGGACCTGGCACTTGGCCTTGTTGAACTTCATACAGTTGACCTCAGCCCATCGGTCCAGCCTACCCAGATCCTCCTGCAGAGCCTTCCTTCCCTCGAGCAGATCGACACACGCACCTAGCTTGGTGTCATCTGCAAACTTACTGCGGGTGCACTCGATCCCCTCATCCAGGTCATCGATAAAGATATTAAAGAGGACCGGCCCCAGCACTGAGCCTTGGGGGACTCCACTAGTAACCGGCCTCCAACTGGATTTGGCTCCATTCACTACAACTCTTTGGGCCCGGCCATCCAGCCAGTTTTTAACCCAACAAAGCGTACACCAGTCCAAGCCACGAGCAGCCAGTTTCTTGAGGAGAATGTTGTGGGAAACGGTGTCAAAAGCCTTACTGAAGTCAAGGTAGACCACATCCACAGCCTTCCCCTCATGCACCAAGCACGTCATTTGGTCATAGAAGGAGATCAGGTTGGTCAAGCAGGACCTACCTTTCATAAACCCATGCTGACTGGGCCTGATCGCCTGCTTGCCCTGCAAGTGCCACGTGATGACGTTCAAGATAATCTGCTCCATGAGCTTCCCTGCCACTGAGGTCAAGCTAACAGGCCTATAGTTCCCCGGGTCTACCCTCCGGCCCTTCTTGTAGATGGGCGTCACGTTTTCTAGCCACCAGTTGACTGGGACCTCCCCTGGTAGCCAGGACTGCCGATAAATGATGGAAAGGGGCTTGGCCAGCTCCTCCGCCAGTTCGCTCAGTACCCTCGGGTGGATCCCATCCGGCCCCATCGACTTGCGTACATCCAAGTGCTGTAGCAGGTCGCCAACCATTTCCTCGTGGATAGTGAGGGCCACATCCTGTTCCCCATCCCCTTCCACCAGCTCAGGGTACCAGGTATCCAGAGAACAAGTGGTCTTGCCGCTAAAGACTGAGGCAAAGAAGGCATTGAGCACCTCAGCCTTTTCATCATCTTTTGTAACTAAGTTTCCCCCTGCATCCAGTAAAGGATGGAGATTCTCCTTAGTGCTCCTTTTTGTGTTGATGTATTTGTAAAAACGTTTTTTGTTATCTTTAATGGCAGTAGCCAGATTGAGTTCCAGATGAGCTTTGGCCTTTCTAATTTTGTCCCTGCACAGCCTCGCAACATCCTTATAGTCCTCTTGAGTAGCCCGCCCTCTTTTCCAAAGATTATAAACCCTCCTTTTTCTCCTAAGCTCAAGCCACAACTCTCTGTTCAGCCAGGCCGGTCTAGTTCCGCGTCGGCTCGTCTTTGGGCTCATGAGGACAGACCACTCCTGAGCCATTAAGACTTCCTTCTTGAAGAGTGCCCTCTTGAAGTGTTCCTGGACTCCTTTGCCCTTCAGAACCTCCTCCCAAGGGACTCTGCCAACCAGTGTCCTGAACAGGACATCTGTGGGATCCCATCTGTGGGATTAGTGGTTATGTCTTCATTATAAGCAAATACCAGTGCAGTATTCAACCTCTTTTTCATTATTATTTTTTAAAGGGTCTCTGGGTAGTATTTTAGTACAAATATTACATGATAGTAGGGTGTTGTTGTTTACATAACAATAAGCAAAAATGCGTGAGCAGAGGCAGCCCAGCTCCTCTGGTTGATTGCCAGCTCCCTGTGGGTCAGCTGGACTGGCCAGAACCAGCTGGAACCAGCCGGAACTGGTTGGAACTGGCTTTGACCAGCCCGGGGCACCTGCACCCTCAGTCAGTCCATGTGGTGCCTTCAGAGGCACAAGCGAAATTAAGGCCCTGAAGCAAAACAACAAGAAGAAGTATGTTAAGAGTTGTGAAGATCTTAAAGATGTTTCTAGCAGATCTTATGTGACATTTACATAGTAATGTAAGCATTTTGGAAAAAAATACAGGATATGTTATCCAAAGGGCAGACAGCTGGTCTGTGTCTGGGTTGCGTTGACTTCAGGCAGGTCATAGCTAGCTTGCAGATAACTAAAAATGTGATACCCTTTAAAAAGGGTATATGCCCTTTAAAATGGGGTACCCCTGAAGCAGCAGACCTCCAGACTCCGAAGGAGGGTGTCACAAAAGGTGGCCCCTTGTCAGGGTTGAGGAGAGGGCTACAACCCCACGCTGCCGGCCAGCTTTCTGGGACGTTGGTTTGCAGACAGGTCAGTGCTCCTCATGGGCGTCTGCTATCACTGGCCTTTCTTCAGGCCTCCAGTATTTAATGCAGGGCAAGCTTGCGTGTGTTTGCTCACACATAGATATCTTATTGAAACCATGCAGCTTCTTGACGTGGTAGGCTCTAACTGCTCTTAAGTGTTCATTACTGTTAATTGCATCCTTGTGGTTGCCGCACATTTCTAATAACTCTTATGTTCTAAACATTTTTGGTTGTCTTGATGAAAAGCAGACGTGTGCATGTATGCTACTCACTGTTGTAAATAAAATAAGTCTGGTTTAGGAATTGTATTATACTGCTGTGTAGTTATTCTGTAGCCTGCCCGTGAAAGAGGTGGACTGATGAAAGGTAGGTTTGTTTTTGTTTTGTTTTATTTTTTTTAAGGAAAAAAAAGTTTTTGATGTTGAAAGAAGTAGGCATTTTGCTAATAAAACAAGTTACGTGAAATCAGTGACTTCTGTTTTCACGAGTTTTATATTTAATGAAAATATGAAAAGAATTCATGGAAAATATTCTTATTTTAAATGTTATGTGTATATATAATTTGTATTTCAGTACATTGATATAATACAGTATAGATTTGTGTGTAACACTGTCGAGCATATGTATATGCACTTAATCAGTTTTTTGTCACTTTTTATACAATAAGTAACAAAATACAGAGTAGTATTGATGTACAGTACCCAGACACTGAACATACTTCTGTGGTGGCTGCCGATATGCATGTATGTATGTAGGTTTAGTTCGGTCTTTTGTTACTAAGATGAATGGCAAGAGTTTTTCTGTCTAACATAGTGTCTCACTCTGGGCTTCCCCACCTGCACATCGCCCTTCAAATAACTGTGAAAGTGAGGTGTATTAGAGGAGCTGAAAGAGAATGCTTTCCTGCTCTGCCAGCAAGGTGTGTTCTCCCTTGATTATTGGTAGTGCTCAACTTACCAGAAGAAACATGCCATATAGAAGACTGGTTTGTTATTCCTCTGAGGAACTTTTTGAAGTTGTTTCTTTTAAAATGGTTTCTTTCTCAGGAATTTGCATCAAAAATGCCAGTGTGCTGTAAGATGATCATCTTATTTTTCACATACGTCATTTCTAAACCAGAACATTGAAATATATTAGGAGTCTTCTAATCATTTGGTTCCTCTGATGTTTGTATAACCTTTGGTTTAAACAATTGAAATCTTGGCTGCTTGTATTCAAAAACTGAAGTGTGATGTTGAGATAAATACCATAAAATACAGCAGAGTTCTGGATTTTGTCAATATTTGATGTAAACTTTCACAAATGCATTAATATAACGAGCATAAAGTGACGAACGTATGTGGCGTTTAAGAATGATATTTTTAAGGAAACAGGCATCAGAAGAAAAAAAATCATTACAATAATAGACATACCTCTACTGTTACATGAACAACATGTGTACAAAGTTTTAAGAACAAAAATACAAAAGATACAAACAAAAGAATATGTGACATTCTACAGAAATTGTAAAAAAAAATAAATAAATCTGGCACTTGTTGACATAAATTTTTATTATTATAGCCCAGATTTATGACTTGCATGAATCATTTTTTAGGATGCATGGGAGAATACTATGTAAACAAGCTGTGGTGAAGATTACTTTTTGTATTTCCCCACTATAAGCAGTCTATAGTAGACTGTCAAATCATACTAGTCTATACTAGACTAGTCAAATCATACTAGATCACCTCTTACTTTTTTTGTAATAATAACACACTAAAAATCAACCTTGATTATGAGGGATGCCATGGTTTTTAACATTTATTCTTTAGAAAGAAATCTTTCCTATCTTAAAATATTCTGTCTACCTTTGAACCTTAGGCCTCTGAGTTTTATGTTCGATGCTTCCTTTGACAATACCGATGATTTTAATTCTCAACAAATCTTCATTTTTCTGTGTACACATCTAACACCTTATACTTCTAATACATTAATGTAATTCCTAATGTTATATGTTTTTTCCTATACTTTTAAGTCTTCCAGATTTCTTTTCTGTAAATATCACTCACGCTTTGGTATTTTTCATTTGTACAAGAAGATTAGCATTAGTACAGTCTAGATTCACAGATGGCAAAAATACAATGCTACACACGTGTTTCTTGGATCAGTACACTTGCCCATGTGCCAGCAGAGGTTGGGGTTCATACCCTTAAACTAAGACTTTACTGTTTTTTTTATTATTTCATTATTAGAACAGAGGCAAAACAAGTGGTTGTTTTGGGCATTTTTTGTTCATAAGAAGACAAAGTATGTTAATGCAGGCAAAACTAATGGACTAAAATAGCCCTTAATTTATTGTTTTCAGGCCAAATTGAAGATTCTAAACTATTGATTTCTTTGGAATTTAGTCCACTTTATTTATGAAGTTAAAAGGTATAATTGCTTTTGTAAAAAACAATTTAAAGGAAAATATTTATTTTAATGGACTATTTTGGAACCTTTCCTTTGTCATTTGGGAATAGCTGAAATACTAACCATATGTGTTTCTGTTTAAAAGCCACAGGCCACAATAACAGTTATGTTAACACAATTTGTTACTTAGCCTCTGAATTGTATGTGTAGGAAAGTCATAGACTTTGATCCTGACTCGATTATGATAGATGGCTGTTACCTTCCCAATCCCCTATTTGTTTAGCCTCAGCCCCTACAGAGACAGATACCATGTAAAACATTATTTTCTGTGAAGAAGACTGACAGTAGGTTTGTGGTTTTTAAGTTACTTTTCACAACCTCTTAGGCATGGTTAGTGGGTAAGCAGTGTTGCATGGATCAAAAACATGAAAACCATAACTACAGAGAATATCAAAAACAGGATGCTGAGAGATATTCTGAGAATCACTTCTTTGATTGTCTGTATTTCAGCTAAGCTTTTAGGAAAGGCACTTAGACTGCCACATGCATTTTGTACATACTTACTGCAAAGAACAGTTTAAGGATTATTTGATATAAAATGCCATATAACAGGTATGAATTTGATCTATTTTCTGTAATTTCTAATATCAAAAGGAAGATAAAACATGCATATGAAAACAATAGGCATCAGAACTGATTCACTTAAAATCAGTCAAGCAAACTACTCATGAAAAATGATCTTATGGAAAGATGAAAGATCCTACATGAGGTCTAATCATGGTGCCGTTGGTGGTACTCATTCCTGGCTTCAAAACTGGGGGCATTCTGTTCTTACTATTAAGAGCAGGTATACTAAAATAAATGTATTCTGATCATCTTTTTTTATGCAAAAATTCACTTTTAATAGCCTACTTGAAATTTATGTTTTGTGAGGTCACTTAGGAGTAAAACTGTGGGGAGGATTGCTCATTCTTGGATATGCTTTTCCACAAGAGCATGTGAAAGTTTCTGCAGCCAGAAGTTTTCTGTGTTGTCCACAAACTTTTGATGTCACTTGCCGGCTATTCAGGTTTTATCCATCTCCATAAATACTGTTGTACAGCATGATTTTTTGGAGAAGGGCATTCGGCTTTGTTGGAGAGGGGGACTTTTTTCCAAGCCATCTTGAACCAAATCCTATTTAATGAATGTTCCTAAGTCAATAGGTATTGGGATGGGTTGCCCAGGGACGTGGTGGAGTCACCATCCCTGGGGGTGTTTAAGGAAAGGTTGGACGTGGTGCTTAGGGACATGGTCTAGTGGGTGACATTGGTAGGGGGTGGTTGGACCAGGTCATCTTGGAGGTCTCTTCAAACCTTTATGATTCAATGATAACATATTTTCTTGGTGTGTATTGCTTCCATAACAGCTTAAAAATTTTGGTTTCAGGTACAGATAACATATGCTTAAGAGAGCACGGAGAGAAATAAAGATGCTTGCTAGGTGAGAGAGGGAGTATAGTAAGGAGTGTCACATGCTTCCCATTAATTTTTGGCAAGGGGCCTCTTCTGTACTTTCCATCTTAACCAAAACAAAACCAAACCAAACAAACAAACAAAAGACAACAACAGAAAACAAGCAAAAAGACAAACAAACAAACAAAAGCCTTGAATCTCCTGCATCTATTCCTATTGGATTTTCAAAATTAAAAAAAAAAAAAAAAGAAAGGAAAAAAAAGAACTGTAGCTCAGTTTTTTGGTCAGTAAGAAGAATCTGACCTTAGAGGTCCCTGGGGGTAGTTGAAATTCTGGTAGAGCCTGTAATCTTCATGGTAGTGATGAAATGTCATTGGCTACTCAGGCACTAGTCTAACAAGAAAGAAATCTCAAACAAATTAATTTCCAAATAAGTCATTTTAAGTCATAACCTAAATGCATTAAAAATTCTGTAAAAATTTTCCTGAGGAGAGGCTTTCAAAAACTTACTGAAAAGACAAAATGCAACATTTGATCATGAACTTTAATACCAATTGCAAAAACCTTTAGCTTGCATCATACCACTGTAAAACGTGGCTCTATCACAATTTTGTATGAATACGTAACTTTTAGAAATAAAAATTGAAGTGCTTAGATGAAAATGAACTTTGGTTGGCAGTATATAGAAAAACTAGAGCAGTTAGCAGCATTTCTAATATGTATTAATAGCAAAAACGTTGATACATTTCTTAGCATGCAGCTTTGAGTTCAGGAACAGATGTCTGGAAGCTTGTTCTATGTTCTTTCTTCGTCTCCTTTTTATCCTTCTTTACCCTTTGTTTCAGCACAAGAAAACCTCTCTGTTCTTTTTTGCCCTTCTTGTTATTTACTTTCTCGTATTGAGTGTAGAATCATAGAACAGCCCAGGTTGAAAGGAACTTCAAAAGATCATCATGTCCAACCTAAGGCTGAGGACGTTGATTTTCTGTGTCTAAGACCAAGATAACAGGTAAGTTCTCTCATTTAGTGGGGTTGAAGGATATTAGGCTTGGTGTATTTTTGGTTTTCCAGGCAAGTGAAGCCATTGAAGTTTTTACTTTTTCTGAGCTTTAAGCTATTACCTACATAGATCACTGATGATTTTAGGATCCAGGTCTCACATTCTGTATGTCTGATGACCTGCTTTGTTTTTTCACACTTTAGTTTTTCTCTATTCTTTTCACTGTGTCTGGCAGTCACCATTTGGCAGTCATTTTTTAATTACTATGAAATCTCTTGTGTTTATTTTATCATCAATCCATAGTCATCTCTCCAGCTTTTGTTTCCTCATGACAGACAACCAAATTTACTAATTGTTATTGCAAAATAGTTTTATCTTTGGTGATAACTGAGAGGTGTTTCCTTAATTTAATATTTCTTCGTGTCTTGATTTGAATCTGTCGGTTTATGGGACTCTTATGTATTTGTTCCAGAAATGTTTGCAGTACTGTAGGCTCTTCTGTGATCATACAAAGATTACAATATTACCATATAGATTTCCTTTATCTCACTTCAGTGATCACTGGAATGCTAGTAGAAGCAGGCAGGTAGGATGCTTTTCTGACTACCGTGTGTGTTCCAACTGCCCTGCCTTGAGCTGGCTGCCCAGGACCATATCCAGGCAGGGTTTAAAGATCTCCAAAGAGGGGGTTTCCACAGCCTCTCTCGGTAACCTGTGCCACTGCTCAGAGATTTTCATCTAAATCAGATGTGAAGCACCTCCATCCTATTGCTACAGCAATGGTGAATTTTGGCCGACACTTAAGTGTCATGTTTAAAGTCAGGAAAAAAACATGAACTTTGAAGGCAATGGTGAATTCTTTGGAAAACTTGGTTTTCCAAAGTTTTCCAAGTTTTCCATTTTTATGGTTGTATACCTGATAGTTGATATGTTATCACCAACAAAAGTAAGAACTTTTAATCTTTGCATTCTTGTAATTTGTAAAAGTTTATCAAGTTTAACATATTTTATAAGACAACAACTGTATGTAAATATTGTATATACATGTTTATTTAATACAGTGAATCTCTCAAAAAATTTTACCTTACAAAATTTTGGCACTTGCAGCTTTCTACTTAATTCATTCCAAAAATAAACATAAACATAGATAATTAGTTATTATAAGAGAAAAATACTTAATTTTGCCTATGTTGTTGTAAAAATATGGAATAAGCAGATTACTGCCTTGCAATTATTCCCAGTTATAAAGTTTAATGAAAATACTGTAAGTGGAGGTCTAATCTTGAGTGATACCCAAGGAGGGGGAAAAAAGAGAAGACTGTTTCGGAGAGGAGTCAAACTGATGTAAATATTTATGGATTTAATTTATAAATTCATTAGTGTAAATAGAAGATAACAAATGAGATCAATTGCAATTGAACCATGACTGCAGAGTGGTGAGATAATTTTCAGACAATGTAATTTGTGTAATGTTTGTGCCAGAGGAGCTTTGCCTGGTCGGAGGGAGGAGTCTGTCAGTCCTCTACACACCTGTGGCACATCAAAATGTTTTCTATTCACACACTAAAATCTTTGCAATTTTCCTCACTTCACTGAAAATGTAGCAAGTTTGCTGTTCAGTTCGTGTGCCATTACTCAGGTCGATCCAGTAGTACTGCTGCAAGTGCCATATTGTGCTGTCTGGGATCTTTCCAGGTTGATGAATCTGTTTATATACAATGTACTCTCGGGAGTAGCTTAGAATGCATGTCACTGCATTCTGTACGCTAGAACACCACTGCATCATCACATTAATCGTCTCACTCCTCAAATGGGCATCAATATACTGCACAGTAGCATTGTACTGTGCTTTTGCATCCGTCTCTCTTACTATGCAGTCATATAGAAAACACAAATAATTATTATTTATTATTTTATCTTCCATGGAGAGAAGGTTCAAAGAACTTTAGGAGAAGAATGGTAAATACGAGTATTTCGAAGTTTTTATTGAACGGTTGACTAAGATGGCACAACTGGATGTATTAGAATACTAAATCAAAAACTGTGGTCTTAAATCTCCTTCCAAAACACCCAAGAATAAAATTCACTCCTTCAGCAGCTTTTCACTACACGCTCCTATTTTTCAGCCGTTGTAATCTGGCTCATCCTTCTGAAAGCTCCAGCTGAATTTGTGGAAGAATTTTTAAGCAGCGTGAATGTAATTCAGATTAATACTTGATTATTATTTTACTGTATCCCAAACTGTCTTCTCTGAACTTTTCCTTTACCCTGCCATTTACTGTACTTCCATAGCAGGACTCCCCTTTCCCTGTATTATTTTTCCCTATCATCTCAAGAAGATAGTAACAAAACAGTAAGGTGTTTGGAGTAAGCCCCTCAGGAAGGAAGATCAGGTAGTCTAGGAGAACATCTGTTAGTATAAAAACAAAAATGTATTAGTTCACAACTCAAAAGCTGACAAAGGCCTTTTCTGTGGCTAGTTTAGCTGAACACTTTTAGTAGCAAAGATTTGGAAATCTACAGAACAGAAAAATACTGTACCGAGATTTCTTATGGTTTGTATCAGACAAACAATTTTGCTGGAAGGCAGAGCTACCCTGACATTACTACTGAACTTCTGCTTCTTTGGTCCACACAGCAAGCTCAAGGACTTATTTCCCTCTCTAGCACTGCTAACACTGCAGAACTTTATACAGGGAACAGGAATTTGTTTCAAGAACATCCAAGCATGTCTCTTCAACTAGATGTACAAACCAGTATATTTTGGGAGCTTACTTTTTCACTTCTGTGACCAAGTGGAGGAGTTGCTTTAAAGTATTCTAATCTTCAGATTTCCTGGAGCCATTTGAAATTTCCCAAAAGAAGTACTAATATAAGAAGTTTTAAGACTGAAAGAAGTGGAGGATAGTTTTACTGTTGTCAGTTCAAAATTGTTTTACAGTTTCTGCCACTGTCTTTATTTCTCCCTTACAAGAAATGCTTCACACTTGTTTTGATCTGTATTCTTAGAAAAACAAGCATTCATTAACATTAAAGGCACTAAGTTTTAATAACAGCTTCATAGAAACACAGTTCCCACACGTCATATGCACTTATCATACTTGTCGTATTGAACCACAAAAAGTGTAAGATTTCAAATAAAGCCGGTATCCATAAGAAAGAAGCTGCTGCTCATGCAGTGGAAAGTACAATATGTACACTTAAAGTACTTCATAATAAGTTAAATGAAACTTCTATCTTTTTCTAAGTTTTATTTTCCATAGTTTAAATATTTCTATTAGAATGTATATATGTCATTGATGAATGTTATCTTGGAAGGAACACTTTACTAAATCAAGCAGCTCTTGTAAAGTCTGAATCTCTTGAGCTTTCAAGGCTTTTCAAAAGCATTCTTTCTTGCTCACACAGATTTGATGTGTTAATCGAGATGGACATTGCTTAACAACATGCTCCCTAACCCTGCCTAACATATGTCCTTCGGTTTCTCCAGTTTGCTTTAGGTATTCTTTTCTATGAGCCATTTAGCCTTTTAAAAGACCTTATCAACAACAGTTATATAGCCATAAATTTGTTGGTTTTTTAGTATTTTTTTTGTCCCATTTTACCACCTCTTCCCTCCTCCCCGAAAAGTGGGATATTTCCAATAATGGCTTTAGTAGTGTGATTTTTTCATGATAAGAAATAAGCCTATTCTGATATTCTTTAAGGTTGAGTTTTGGATTAAACAACTCCTACAGCAACTTGTATTAAAGTTGTTAAAATTGCAACTACTTTCTGAAACGCAATAGACAATATAGATTCCAGTCTATTAAGGAACTGAGAGGTCTGGCTGCAGCATTGGCAACAAGGGATTCAGGTTCCATCAAATTCACCAGTGTAACTACTACAACGCATCATTTGTGCCTTAGCATGGAAAAGCCATTGCTGACTTTCTGAAGTCACAACCCTGTAATAGGCAGAAATACAAAAAAAAAAAAAAAGCCCTTTGTCATCCTTGAAATTCTGCAGCCATTGCTGCAACCCAGAAATATCTGCTTATATCTGCTTCCAGCAGCTGACACTTGTTTCGTGAATCCACAAATAGAGCTGCACCAATGAGGCTGATCCAAGAAAACTTCTTCCAGAAGCAGCTGGTCATTGTCATTCTTCTTGTCCTTTGGTGCAGCTGTACACAGGCTGATACCTCTGCCAAAACTGTAGCAAAGCTTCTCAGTACTATCAAAGTTGGTGTAGAAAAGCTGAAGCTGTCCGACAACAAGATGTCAAATACAAACACATCTTGAAAAGAAACTCCACTTTTGGCAGTTTGTGGAAAATGTGTCTCCTAGAAGCAGTGTTATACTCACACAGACGTGTACTTGGGTTCCCAGGGGCCCCTGCCAGAAGACTGTGGATGCAATTGATGTGTGTGTATCTATATGTATTCATGTGCATCTCTGATAATTTTTTTTCTGTTTGTTATGCATAATGTTTTCTCTTTATATATTTTCTTAGTTATTCTGTGCGTCCTTATTCTGTACTCTCTTGATGCTTTCCTTCTCTTGGTTGAGATCCTTAAACTCTCTAATTGTTTTGTTCGTTAGTTTTTGCTTATTGAGTATATCTCTTGGTAAGACCAATGTTTTTAATGTTTTTGACTTGGTACAAGATATTCTTCCCCCTCCTATTTCCCATCAGTCTTACATGTTGTTAAGAAACTTAATATCACTACTGTAAATCTGTTAACTTCTGCCAGTTGTTTTTCTTACAATGCTTGTTTCCTGATGTCAAGGTACTTCATAATATTTGCATTTCCTCTCGTTCTGAGCATCTGTTCAATTCAACTACAATATTTTACCTATTGCTTGGAGATTTCTATGCTCTAAAGACTCTGCTAATATTTGTAAACAGCAACAAAGCAAGGCGATTCATTTTGTACTTTTTCCTAAATTTTAGGGCAGAGTCTTTGTTTGACACAGCACGTGGTTCCCTGGTCAGCTTGTGCTTTCTGTTCTCAATTTCTTGCTCTTCACGTGTCTGGAAATGCTTTCTATAAGTCTTGCTCCCTAAGGTCACAGAATCACAGAATCATCTAGGTTGGGAGAGACCTCCAAGATCATCTACTCCAATCTCTGACCTAACGTTAATAAGTCCTCCACTAAACCATATCACTAAGGGCTACATCTAAATGTCTTTTAAAGACCTCCAGGCATGGTGACTCAACCACTTCCCTGGGCAACCCATTCCAATGCCTAACAACCCTTTCAGTAAAGAAGTTCTTCCTAACATCCAACCTAAACCTCCCCTGGCACAACTTTAGCCCATTCCCCCTCGTCCTGTCACCAGGCACGTGGGAGAATAGACCAACCCCCACCTCTCTACAGCCTCCTTTAAGTTACCTATAGAGAGCAATAAGGTCACCCCTGAGCCTCCTCTTCTCCAGGCTGAACAATCCCAGCTCCCTCAGCCGCCCCTCGTAAGACTTGTTCTCCAGACCCCTCACCAGCTTCGTTGCCCTTCTCTGGACTCTCTCGAGCACCTCCATGTCCTTCCTGTAGGGAGGGGCCCAAAACTGAACACAGTACTCGATATTCCACATCCACAGCCTTTCCCTCATCCACCAAGCAAGTCACTTTGTCATAGAAGGAGATCAGGTTCGTCAAGCAGGACCTACCTTTCATAAACCCATGCTGACTGGGCCTGATCACCTGCTTGCCCTGCAAGTGCTGCGTGATGACACTCAAGATAATCTGCTCCATGAGCTTCCCTGGCACTGAGGTCAAGCTAACAGGCCTATCCCGGATCTACCTTCCAGCCCTTCTTCTAGATGGGCATCAAGTTTGCTAGCCGCCAGTTGACTGGGACCTCCCATGATAGCCAGGACTGCTGATGAATGATGGAAAGGGGCTTGGCCAGTTCTTCCGCCAGTTCTCTCAGTACCCTCGGGTGGATCCCATCCGGCCCCATCGACTTGCGTACATCCAAGTGCTGTAGCAGGTCGCCGACCATTTCGTCATGGATTGTGAAGGCCACAATCTGCTCCCCATCCCCCTCCACCAGCTCAAGGTACTGGATATCTAGAGAACAAGTGGTCTTGCCGCTAAAGACTGAGGCAAAGAAGGCATTAAGCACCTCAGCCTTTTCATCATCTTTTGTAACTAAGTTTCCCCCTGCATCCAGTAAAGGATGGAGATTCTTCTTAGTCCTCCTTTCCTGTAGATCACCTGAACCTGTTCCTTGCCTTCATGAAGGTCTTGTCCAAGTATTTTGTTTGTGTTTCCCCAGAAAATCACCCATAATTGACAAAGTACCCATAAAAACTTAGTCTCATACAAGAAAACTTCAGGTTTTAAAGTTCTCTTTTCAAAGATGACGTCAGTGAGAGTTTTTAGCATAATTAAAATCACTGTACCATCAAAAATAATCTGCTGCATACTTTTCCTTTGAGTATCTAAACTTCTACGTACCAGGGAAGGTTTTATCTTGATAGAAGAATTTTTTTTACAGTGAGAACAGTCAATCACTGCAACAACCTTCCTAGGGGTGTGGTAGAGTCCCTACCACTGGAGATTTTTAAGATACAGCTGGACAGGGTGCTAGGATGGATGACAGGGTTTTACCATCATGTGGTATTTGATGGAAAAGTACTACTTCCAAGTTGCATTTCATCAACCACTGTTTGTTCAGTCTCTCCAAAGTGAATCAGACCCAGAGCCTTTTGGTAATTCAGTTGTTTGACCTGAGTGTTGACTGTTTGCATCTCAGAAAATAGCTATAAAATTCCACTTCTATCCAAACAATATTTTTCTAAAGTGAAAAACTCATTTTTCAGTGAATTGCTTTTATATATACTCATACAATTCTGATACTAAAAAAAGTGTTAATTCATAGTAAGTTATAAAAATTGTATAGAGTATGCACTAACGATGTGGTGCATTTGTATTGCAAGTATATGAAATTAGAAAATCCCTTGAAATTTAGAGAAGAATAGAATTAAGGAAGGTGAACATGCTCTTACATGTTTGAAATTTTGTGACTTTGCTTATAAGAGATGCTGCTGCATACCAAATGGATGCTTGAATGCATAGGAATGTGTATCAAGTGCTTGTGGACTGATTCGTTAAGAGGTAATTGGACTATACGGCAATGTTGCATCTATTTTAATAGCTCTTTCAGTATTTTAAAACTTTTTGTGTTACTTGCTAGCTCAATTAACTGGGCTGTCTGTAGAGTGTTTTACAAAGTATCCTGTATTCATGTTTTGCAATCACTGCATCGGTGCTTTGGTCTACAGGGGTGTTAGACATATACTGCAGTGGAAATACATTATGAATCAATCACCCCTTTCTAACTAAGTAGCTAATGGATATTGATCGCTGTTCAGTCATGAATTGCAATGCATTCTATCATTTGAGGGTTGTTTGTCAAATAGTTTTTACAAATTACTATGCAGGACCTTGTATCACAGCTGGTGTAGTTTAAGGTTTGGACAGAGTCACTGTGAATGAAGCCCTGCTGTGAAATAAAAGTCAAAAGGCATCTTGGCATCCCAACCATTTCCTTGGGAGAAGATTACAGCCTGAGTATGTTGAACTTTATTGCCATGGGCCTCATGACAGTATTCAGAAACATGCATGGCATTTCTGTTAAAGAAACTCAGATGTGCTTAGACGCAAGGGATGGCATTCTTGTGTTTATCAGTATCTTGAAAAAAAAAGTTACACTTTTTTACTCCTTTGGGGTACAGTAAAAATCCAGTGAAGAATGTGTAATTTATGCACGTAAAAATTGAGGTTCTTGATTTCCTAAACCTAATTTGTTATGTGAAGGAGGAAATGAATAATCTGAATCCTAGACGGAAATGTATTTATTGAGAAAGAAAAAGGGGGTAGGGACAGAGGAGCTCAACAGCTCTTTGAGTAAAATGTTGCTTGTATTGGTTTGTTATGATCATAAGTAAAATGAAGCTGCATGGAGAAAATGTGCTGCATTGTTAACTTCTTAACATGCAGAGTAAAGCAAAAGGAAACATTAAAAATAAATAAAAGTTATCTGCATGTGTAACTGCATCTAAATTGCATTAATTAAATTCTGTCCCTTCTGTGTTTCAAGGACAGATGAACTTATGAGAATTCAGGGCCAGGTAAAGCCAAATATGAAGCACTTTGTGAAATAAAGTACAGAATTGGTTCTCCTGTTCTTGCAGTACAGAATTGGTTCTCCTACTGCCCTGAATGGCAGATTTACAACATTTTGCATTGCATTGTAGATGTGAAAGGTTCCTTAACGAAGTGGTTCTTATGAAGGCTTGTTGTCAGGCAGAAAGACCGCAATGCCAAAACGTTGAGGATTCTTCCAGGTTGGGTGCCGTTCCTTTGTCATCTGCTTTGGCTCCCATACTAACATACAACAGCCTCGCTGTCATGTAATGGTGATAGAGGATGAAAGTAGTATTAGGTCTGGCATAATTCAGAGCGCAGGTGAACTCTGTCCCATATGGACTTTGTATCAAATTACTGCTGTCAAACAGTGACTAGGTAGCAATCTGAGAAGTCGTTTTTTGAAAGATTACAGCATGATTTTAGTGAATGGTAAGCCTGGAAACAAGAGATAGTAAGAGTTTGTATTTTTGTTCCTATTGTAACAGTGTTTTAAGTAGAACAAAAGTTAAAATCTTGGGCTATTGGGTAAAAAACTTAAAATGTGCTAGGGTCATTTATGAAGACAGACTTGATTTTCTAAGTTAGTAATTTTGTAATGATATATATCCTTATCAAAATGAGAAGCTTTAAAAGTAATGAGAATTGAGTACCCAATAAGCAGTAACATAAGGCAGTATCTTCCATGTTTCATATTCTTGTAGTTCTATTGGTAGATCAGTCTCCATGTTATCAGCTATATGGGTCTTCTAGGTATGTCTTCCCATCCTGTCTCTGCAGTCCCAGAAGAATTTTATTTAACAAAATCTTAGTTGTCTTAATAAAGTCAGATTTCACCTTGAGTGACAAAAAGAAAAGAAATCTTTGATCTCATTATAAAGGAGAGCAGCAGTGAGCAGGGATGCTAGATTAGATTTACTAGGCAAAGTTGCATATGAAGGTAAAGAAGAAAGTAACTGTATGTTAATTTTCACTGAAAAAGTAATTTTGCTTGTTATTTCAGTAAGAAGATGTTATCCAAAATGTTGTCAGAAAAATCAGATTATAAAATTTCTTTTGAAGTTCATTATTGACTGCTAGTAATAAGTAATGTAATCAGTGTCATATTTGCATTGATTTTAATAAAATGTCCTTTCGAGTATTGCTCCAGAGGATGGATTTATCTATAGAGTTAAATCTTACAGTTTAAATACTGTATTATTACACTGTATTACTGTATTATTACTGTATTACTGTATATTACTGTATTATTACACTGGAAATTCCCAATTGGTCTCTCTTGTCTCCTTTTTATCAAGGCAGCGTATAATTATATTAGATATAATCAGTATATTGTAAAATTAGTAGTTTATTTACTTCGATTTTTAACTCTACTGAGATTGAATATAAAGGACATTGGTCATACCATTGATCAACACGGAATAGGTATTCTTTTTTAAATCCTATAGTGTATTATTTTAAGTGCTTCTTTCAAGTCAGAATGAGACTGTAGTAATCTATATTTGAATGGAAATCTTGCCTTTTTCTATTAAGGAGAGAAGGAGATTGTAGTAGATGATGTCTGTAATAGCTCTGTGGGTGTTTCTGAGGTGGCAGAATATCTTTACTTCCCTTATTTGATAAATTTGGATGGATCCTATGGTTTTGATAGACTACCATTTTTATAGTTTGATTGCAGTAACGTATTTATATATGGATGCAAAAGGTTTATTCAGTTTATCCACTGAAAATAAATGATTTATCTAAAATCAACTCATTAAAATTAAATTCTAGTTTTGAATTAAATTGGAGTTTGACATGATGATCCTTACTCCTTTTAACAAACAGACCTTTTTTTTTTTTTTTCTAAACTGGACGGCTGAATTCTCTTACTGCGTTAAATGAAAAGAATAGTCTTTGCCTTAGGTTTGATAGTCACAAGTATTTCCATAATATAAACTGCATTAACTATAAAAATGCTGAGATTCAGTAGAACTCTACCCACATAGTATAGCTGTAACAATAAAAATTAAATCCTGGCACCACTGAAATCATCTGGGAATTTGAAACAAGTATTATACCTGAAATTTGTAGCCAATGCACGTAGTTTATGGTTACCTTACACATGTTGAGTTAGCAGTTCTTCTCTTAGTGCTTTAAAAATACATGTAGCTCTAAAGTTTCTGGCATTTTTTCTTGATTCATTACGGCCTTAGTCACACATAGTGATGAATGGTCTTGGTCTTCATGAAAATTGACCAGTACTTCTCAGGTGGTGCCATGCAGTATTGAAGGTTACTTCAGCAGTATTTTTAATAGAGTGTGTGTACATCATACTGTACTGGGGAAAAAAAAAAAGGACCAAAAGTTGACATGTTTCGCTTGTTAGTTTGAATGCATTCATTGCATGTTCATTTCATGCAATAGATTAGTAGGTAATTCCATTTATTTATAGTGCTGCTGCTTGTAAAGCAAAGTTGGGTCCTACATTTTCAGCATACTCAGATTTCTATAGATTATTAAAAACATGATGTCTGAAAAGCTTGCTGTTCACAGCAGAGCGTGGCGTAGTACAGCCACAACCTGTATTAGCTAGCGCTTAATGAGAAAGACTATTAAGATGGAATTAAGAGGAAAATTGCAGTTCAGTAGGAAACTCCAAATATTACCAAATACTTAATATGTCTCTACCAGATTTTTATCATGTGACAAAGAGAAAGCAGAAATCCCTAAATCTCAGTTTTTATTTACTGTGGCCTGTTCAAGAACATAGGTAAGTTTGTGCTTAACTGTTGCTGTTTCACTCACTTCAGCTTGCTCTTGTAGCCAGTGGAACATCAACAGTTGTTGAATCCAGGCCTGCACTTTGAATAGCAGCTCAAGAAGAAACCTTCTCCTTGTGTGTCTTTTCTTGGCTGTTCATTGCTAGGATCAGATTGTGGAGGGCATCTCAATTTGATGATGACGTACCATGTTTTCCAAACAAAAGTTCAGGTCAGTACTTGTTCTGAAATCAAGAATGAGGAGAAGAGTTACCTCTCCTTTGTGGTATTGGAAGCCTGAGGCACCTACCAGACTCCAGAAGCCATTGGTGCCTTCCTGTGTGCCATCAAACCCAAGCATCCAACCCAAGCAACCCAACTCTGCAACTTCTAGCTGTCATTTCTGCAATGTGATGATAGTATCTAACCGTGAAAGTTTTGCTGCATACTTAATCTGAGTAGAACATAAAATTAAATCACAAATATTATCAAAGTAAGTAATGTAAGGAAAATCATTTTGATTTTATTACTTATTTTTTTATTCAGTTTAGCAATACTAAGTACATTAAAGGTACAGAAATTACTGTAACACTTCCAGTTTGCTACAGACTTCAGCAACTACCTATCAAAGAAATACGTGATCAGTATTGCCAGAATATATGTCAGGTTCTCACCTGACTTTGGTGTGGATTCAAAGCACTCTGCACATGGCATGACTGAAGTCCAAATTTTACTGTTGTTAGACATTGTTTTGAATAAATTAATTTACTGAAAATATTTGATCCCTCCCCACCCATGTGTTTCAGCTTCATTTTGTGCAACATAAGAAAACAGCTCTAATTGTTTTACAGTATTTGATTTGTATACTTCTGTAGCAGTAGAAAGAGATATTTTTCATGATTGGTAAAGATATTATTGTGTATAAAGCAGCTGGATTTCTTTGTTTCGAGAGCCTAAATTCATTAAATACAATACAACATTTCCAGTGCCTTGGTTTGCCTGTAATTGAGAGGCTGTGATTTCAGTGTAACAGCTCTGTTAACTGTGGCATTCTGTCATGCTACTACAAGGAAGATGAATACTTGGTTAATTTCACTGTTCTCAAAACAGCGGTATTATGTTTAATTCCAAACAGATCATTTTACACGTGCTGGAGAAGAAAATATACGTAGATAATACATTCATACTACAAGTCCAGGGGGTACTGCTGACATAGAATATGTAGAGAATTTCATACTTGCAAGAAGGAATGGAAAAATAATAGACTATGTTGTTTATGTGGCTGTGATGTATATCTTTGAGACATATGTTAGCTCTTGGTATATTGGGTGCTCTCTAGGTGAAGATACATTGCTCAGTTTTAATAAAGACATTTTTATGTATATTTGCGGTAAAAGCCAAAAGCTCTTATAAATAATTTGAGCTAAAGGATTAAGTAGATATCTTGAAATAATCAGGATGGATCACTTGGTACCTGGTTATAAATAAGCACATACAGAAATAAGATACGTGTTTCCTTGAAAACTGTGGAGTACTCGTAAGGGTTGTAAAGTCTGATTTTAAATGAGAAGTTTTCTTACTATTTGAAAAATATTAGCAGTATTTTTCGTATCTTTATATCAAACTACAAATACACATCCAAAGTTCCAAATGGGGATTGGAAGTATGGATAACAATAGAAAATAATGCTGATAATGGGAATGAAATGCAGCTCAGGCTATGTCCTTTAGTGTTACTGTTTTGACTTCGACATAAAATGATTCTGCATACACATTTTGTGTATTCACGTCAGAATACTGAAAGGGATCATTACAACATACATTAAGTTTTTCAGTGTCTACTTTTCGTACTGTTTTTCTCTACCAGATTGGAATGCGTTAGAAAATCTGAGCAGCTGAATATCTTTTGTTTTCCATGGACAGTTAGTATACATGCCTTCATGCAGAGTAAGACAATTTATAGCCTTCAATAGCTCTATGCAAAAATAGAGCGTTGTCTACCTACAACATATACATACAAAATACACATGTAAGTAATTTTATAACTGCCACAATGTTTGACTGTGTATGTCCAGCGATATTTTGTTTAGCTGGGCTCTATTAATAGAAGATGAAGTATTTATTATTGGAAAGGATGAAATGGACTTTTAAAGTATAAGAAGAAAAATAGTCTTGTAACAAGCTTTTTAGTCTATGGTTTTAAACCTGCATTGCATAATCAGTCAGCAGCCATTTGAGAAGGAGCACTGAGGGTACTACAACTACCATCCTAACAATCATTGTTAACATGATTGTTCCAATAATGTGGATATTTTTGCTATCACAGTTGGCTGGTGCCAAATTTTTCTTAGTTGTGTTCTAGAGAACTCCAAGGAGGAAATACAATGAGAAGAAGGCATAAATGAAAAGTCTGGCAGAGGAACACTTGAGATATTTCAATTTTGGAATTTGGTTGAATGTTATGTATAGTTAATAGAAGTGTGGTTTGGGCTGAAGGGTACCCATTGTAGGCATGAACATTAATAATATTGAAATGAGTTATTCAAATGGAAATGTTTAGCCATTCGTCATACAGGGGCACAATGGTGATAGATTTGTCAAGTTAGAGCTATGTGCATTGTTATGTTTTCCAGCATTAGAAAAAAAAGTGAATGAAAAAAAAATCGAGAAATAAAAAATGTATCTTTTTCAAACTCTTGATGAATATTTTTTGTTCTGTTTTTTGAAAGTCTTAAAAATTCAAGCAGCTTTGTTTTTAAATATTAAGTTACATTCCAATTGTTTCCAATTAAAAGACTTCCATAATAAAATTACTATTTTCATCAGCACAATTACTGGTTGATTTACTTTGGCATACCCTTTTCAGCCTAGAGAGACATGTATGACACACTTGACGGTTAAATGAGGCATTCCCAGACTGACAAGAGATGGTTTTCATCTTCTTTTAAAGTTAATCTTGTGTCAAGCTGTAGTAGAGTTGATTATTTCATATTAAATAAAAGTCAGTTTCTTTGTATAAATTATTTGAAAGTACATTTTTTGGTCAGCACATCACTTCCATTTTCCAGTCAAATTTGCTGTGGACCTAAATGGGAGCAAGCTACCTTTTTTTTGTTCCCTGTTATATGTAAACTGTGTTGGTGAACTTGTGATTCAGATACAGGAATGAAAAAGAGGCTAATAAAGGCTAATAAATTCTTTAAATTTGAACAACCATAGCAAAACCTATCTAGCCAAAATCAAGGGAAAATGTGCGCATGTACACACATACACATATATATTAGTCTTACGTTATTTCAAGTGATTAAAAGATATCTAGGAAAGATAGTTAGAGGAACTGCGTGAGGAAGAAATGAAATTATATAATGCATAAAATTGAAAATGATTGCTAATTTCCTTCCTGTGTTTCTCTTGAAGGATTGTTCATCTTCAGAAGAATATAGCATTGCTGCAGCATTGCTACCCCTGACAACTGCTTTCTATAGGGTAAGTTTTTCTTGTTCTTCATTTAAAACTACTCCTATTTTGTGTAATTTTAGTTTACATATAGTTAAAAGAAAGAAAGTGATGACAGAAAGTGCATGATTGGTAGGAAGCCTTGTTCTAAAGTTGACTGATGTCACTGAAAGTCTTTTATGAGGAAAGGTTGACTTTGTTTTATTTTCTGATTTTAGTTCCTCAAATAATTGCCAAATAGCGGTAAAGAAAAAAAATATATATATATATTTTGCATGGAGTATCATGCGTGTTGAAATAAGCTTAAATAAGTTTTGATTTCACCATCAGGGAGAACAGGTAGCATTGAACATAGAATCATTAATTTCTTCTATAGACTTCTAGTTTCAATAGGAGTACTGAGATCTCATACCATTTCTCTCACAAAAAGTTCACTGACATCTTTTGTGTAATAAAATAGTCCCCTACTTATATTTAACTCTGAAATTTTTTACTTAGTAAGTTGTGAGTCCCCGGATATAAGAAGCATGATGACTTTTTAATGTTCCAGACCTGAATTAAAAAATAAAGTAACCTGACTGTTGCTTGCAAAAGCCAGCTGTTAATGCATAATAGAAAAAGAATGTTGTTTTTCCCAGATCTAATCCTCAGGTTCAGTGATGGTCCCCTTTGGTATGTCCCATTAGATACAATTGTTTGGCAAAAGTACTTATTTTGGTATAAAACTTAGTTATTCATACTAAACACATACTGATGTGTTTTCCAGCACTTAAGATCAGTAGACAAACTCTGTAGTGATTAGTTACAATTAACAGTTTATAGGTTCTGTTTGGAATTTGAGTCAAAGTGAAACTTTTTGAAGCTTTTTTCAGCTTCTCTAGAGGTTTTCAGTATTTTATTTTAGACTGGAATGAGTATGCTAAGTGCCTGACATGAACCTGTGTAGGAACAACAATCTGTATCAATATTCTTAAAGTAAGAATAATGGGTGACATTTTTCCACCCCCTTCAAAGCTCCCTTTATAATATCTTGGAGGGATTCCTGCTGTACAGTTACTCTAAATGAATGTTCTTCTTTCCCTGTTCTGGGGAGAAGTTGTGGCCAATTCTGCTGCATTTCTTTTTTCCCTTGAGCTTCCTGCTTTCTAACATATCGATTAACAGTTTATAAGTTTTCTATTCACTGGGTTTTTCTTTACAGAAATCTTAGATAGAATAGTATATGTTTTGCTGCTTAAAAAGTCATATTGCTATTCTGTCTCTGATAAGTCCAGAGGAATGTACAAACTGAAATTAAAATCATTTGGGGAATTAATTGTTTTTATTAAAATTCATAGTGGCAAAACTGGTATGTTTGCACTGTCAAACCATGTTATGGCATTTTCTGCTGAATTACTTTTCAATTTTACTGAATTCCGATATACAGTGTTGTTTATACACACATCAAACTATGTTTTGTTTTCTGTAGGCAGCGTACAGATATTTCAATACTGTTGCTTCAGTGTGTAGAACTATCTTGCCTCTGCAGTGTGATTGTCACTATGCTTTAGAAAAATGTTGAAGTAATGCCTAGAAGTATGTACTTGTTTTTACTGATGTTTTTGTTATCAAAACACCATGTTTAATGCCAGAAGTGTATTAAATATTATTTCACCTGGCTACATTGAAACTACACAGTGTTCTTGGAAGCCAGGAAAAGACAGGAAGTGAGAATCTAATACAGGTTTTTGATTTTTGTGTATTACTACAGAAGTGATATTCCAAATAAAGTTACCAGTAAGAAAGACAGTAATAAATCTAAGGACATTGTGGAATTGTATCAGTCAAATATATATTTTACCATTTGTATTTGCTGTAGTATTTTGATGGGAAATTAGGGGATTTCATTACGATACATGTAATTCATGTTACTTAAATGAAATAATGAAAAGAAGTTACACAACATCACAGTTCCTTTATTAGAGACCTATTGTGCATATGAAATATTAAATTTCAGGATGTGCATTCATTTTAGTTACCTAACATAAAGGAGAGCAGTAATGAAACAATTACCTTTTCATCCTAAACAGCTTTACCGTACATGGGTGCACAAAGACAACAAGTGTTTGAGGTCTATACATAAAAAATAAAGATGTATTTTCATGCAAGTCCGGCAGATGAAACCAAGAAACTAAGTAGTAAGGAAACATATTCTTAGGAGTAATGTCTTTAAGGTTCTGGAACAGTCTCATGAAGTAGCCAAAGCTGTAGCATTGAGGTATTTTAAAATATTCTTGGGAAAACAGTATAAAATACATTTTAAGAAACAAGCTTGTGTCATCTGACAGGTCTTGTGCATCTCCTGTTGTCTTTGCTTACATAATGATTACTCTAGGGTATCTCTACATGTATCTAATTAAAAGAACGAGAAATATCATGGCGTGTACAGCATGGTATCAGCTCTTGGGATGTCTGTTGAAATTTAAGAATTCCAACTCTTGAAGTCTGGTGAGTGGCCTGTTGTGAAACTTGATTGGGCAGGATTTAATCACAGAAGTACGCTAACTCATAGCTGGCAGGATTAAATTCATAGACAAGAAGTCAGTACTGGCTACATATTTGTGGCCTGGAGAAATAACTTGAATTGTTCTAGAAAAAATGGTCACAATGTTATTTTAAAATTTTAGATATTAGACTTGAACTGTTAGCAAAATGTGACTCACCAGTGACAGTGGACTGCTTGATGTGTACTTTTAATGTCACAAAAACAAACACATCTTTGCTTTTGGGTTAGGAAAAGGTTTTAGTTTACCATTAGTAATGCTGTTGGAATTTTGTTTAAAATTGAAACAATATAAATAAAATGTCTTTATACGTGAAGATAAAAGAATTTTTCCATGGTTGTTTTTTTTTGTTTGTTTGTTTGGTGGTTTTTTGGTTTTTTTTTTTTTTTTTTTTTTGTACAGATGGCCCATGCTTATTTGGTATGCGGTCATTTCTTTCTGTGTATAAAGTAGAAATGTACTATTCTGTATTGCTGCAGTAGAGTTCTTCTACACATGGGAAGTAAGGGCAAGGTGAAAAAGATATTTTTGAATTTTGGTTTTATTTTATTACTTTGGGAAGGAAGACAGCTTCACAATTGTATAATTGGCCTTGTCAAATTCACAAAATTTGGATATACTGTTTCAAATTATGTCTCTTTGTAAGGTGGGAAGCTGTAGTGTAGACTACACTGTATTGAAGGTTTAGTGTGCAGCAGAAGTGATGATCATTTGTAGACACCAGTATCACACTGTCCGCTGGACAACAGGCAGAGGAAGCAAAATCTCTTTTTCTCCCTGCTATTTCAAGCCACAGGCTGAGCCCGCTTCTTCATCTTCCCTCCCTTTTCAGCTAGGGTGATGTTCTCCAGTCTGATCACAGATTTGTTTGTTGCATCCTTCAACCACTGCAGAACCTGAGTGCGCAGAATATAACACAATAAAAATCTCCTGACTTTCAGGGAGTTTTTTCAACATTTTATAATTAAAATTTCCTACTTGGACTGTCTGTAATCATATGTGCTCAAATACAAGAAACCCACTTGTGAATTATTGTTATTGGGCATTCAGAAGTGACAATTCTGACCACCTGTGTTTGATTAAAGGAAATGCCATAATAAGAATACACTTCTCTGAAACGGAAGTTTGTTAGTAAAAATGTTGAGTGGACTACAATATTTTATAGGTGTCTTCAAATTGCAGTAGCCAGAGCAGTTCGTAATCACAAGTGTTGGATTTAGATTTCTGAGTCAGTAGTTGTTAATGTTTTGATGTACAAAATTCGGATAGTGTTTATCTAGTTTTAGTAAAAAAACATAACAACAATAACAAAAAATCTAATGCAGCAAGCTGTCTTGTTGATTGGGTGAATTACATAAAAGTTGTCACTTGTCCTTTACTGTAACACAGTAAGATGCATTGGAGACTGGTTCATAATTTTTACGAGACTAAATGATATGATTCTTGGGAAGAATAGGGACTAGGATTCATTTTTTTTGTGCTTGTAAACAAACAAATTTTGAATAAAATTTCAGTTGGATACTGATGCTAATTTTATTTTAGAATGTGCAGTGAAACATTGGAGAAATACACATGCTAGGGCTCAGTGAAATCCTCAGGTTAAGGTATTGATTGGATGTTCTTGCGCGTCTGCCCATTTATTGTTTGTACTCCATACGCCTAAGCCTTCCTCTACTGAAAAAGAAATAGAATTACATAAAATAGGAGGTCTGCTTTATTCAGTCTTTTAAAAAAGTCTACCATAATTCAGTGAATCATTTACATAAAGCTTTTCAATATGTTACAAAGTATTTATTCAGGTCATCTTAGGAGTTATGGTAGCATCATTTTTGAGAAGTTAGTGTTTATTGGAAGTGTTGTTTGGTTATAATCTTCAAGGTAGTACAAAATCACAAATTAAGAAAAAAATTTGAAATTAATGAGAAAATGTGAAGTTGGAATTTTTGATGCTAAAAATGATATATAGTCCAAATTTTTTCCATAGCAGCAAATATACGCTCTTCAGCGTAGCATAATAAAAAAAGGAAATTAATTTGAGTTTATACTTTTCTGGTTGAAATGAACTACAAAGTTGCAGTAACAGCTGTAACAGACATATAATGGATGAAAATCTTCCCACCTTGAAATGCCAAAGTAAATGTCCTCTTCACTCCAGAGCCTCTTAGGTGTCAGAGGATTGCCACTTACAGGGATAAGGGCATTCTCTAAAGATTGAAGAGGGAGTACTAGAGAAATTCAGAGTAGTTTATCATATTTTAAGTATTGCCATCAGACCTTTTTCCAAGAGACACCCAATTCCATGATGATTACATGTAACAGAAGCATCGTCATGTGAAATGCTCTCTGTCGTGTAGCATCAGGTACAAAGTGACATGATGTAAGGCTGATTAAAGAATCAGCTCAGTTTTTACGTCTTTATCAGGCAAATCTTACAGTTAGTATCGGATGAAATCAGTGGAATATTGGCCCAAATGTACAGTGAAAAACAGTGGAAAATTTGGTACTAATGTTATCTTCTGTTACCTTTCACCAAATAATGCATTAATCTTTATCTTGGAATTTATATTAATACCATGAAATTGTACAGAGGTAGCTGATGACATCTGATTTTGAAAAGCAAATTAGTGGTGGTGTGGGTTTGTTTGATTGATTGATTGATTTTGTTTTTGCTTTTACACTTAATGTGAGTTTTCCTTCTTAATTTGCATTTCTACTTAACTATAATTGGCCCAGGTAATTCTCATAAACAGCAGTACTTGTTGGTTAGCCTTCTATAAAGCTAAAAGGACTTTCTGTAATGTGTTAGCTTTCTATACTGATTGATTTTCATTTTTAGATCTAATTACTGTTTTTCCTTCTGGTCATTTCTGTCTTACTCTGATGTGCTTGGGATGAAACCACTTTAACATTCTGCACTCTTGAATTGTTGGCTTTAATTTAGAAAACTCCCATCCTGAAAGACTTCCTTTATTATCCTGGCAAGAAGCTTTGTCCGCTTCCATTAATTTTCTTCTTATATCTCTATATTCTGCCAGTTTTGATGCTATCTTAGTCTGTGTAAATGTTTTCATGACTGAAACTGTATTAAGTAACGTTCTTTTAGTAGTAGTTCTTACTCGTATTTATCTGTTCTCAGAATTTCTCATGTCAATTACCTAAAAGAAAAAATACATTGTTACATGCTTAAAAACTGCAAGAGCATACCTGTAGCATATATTGGATGTTAAGGAATAAACTGAACCACGAAGAAGAAAGTATTTGTAGGCAGACTTCAGGTGCTGACTATTTTTACATAAAACTCTTCTAGAATAAATAGTAGCATAACTAAGGACATCACACAGCAGAGAATAAATCCTTTTCTGCGGTACTTCTGATGGAGTTACAAGTATCAAAAGAATTACGTGTTTGCTTTCATTGTTGGATTTTGCTATTATTTTACTATCAGAGCCACAATACTTCTTCATATCAGCAGAGATTGTAATGTTTCAACTCCATGTAACAGTCTGGCTTGTAAAGAGGGAGAGCGGTAGCGTGAGGTGAAAATGTAAAATGGCATGATATACAATAATCGTTTTGCAGGACTGGAAGTAGATTTTTGGATTTTAATCCCTACAGGCAATTCATATTTTGTAAGGAAAAAGTATGTGTTTAACCTTTAGGTTGAGGTCAGTTCCTAGACTTCTGGAGTGTAACAAAAACACCATGTGGCATTTTTATGATATAAACTAGATTTTAAAATATGAACTTAATATACCAATTGCTTTTCCATATATCATCATATGTAATAGTTCTTCAGAGATATTAGTCGTTTTGCATGTATACAAGCTGACAGGCAAAAAATAGATTAAGGATGATTTACAATGTTATCACATCTTTGTCTTAGTAGTATTTGTGTTACTGGAAAATCCAGGAGCCCTAATTACAGACCAGAGCTGCTGGTCTTGCTTTTGTACCAAAGAACACAAAGATGATGATCCCTCTCCTGAAGTGTTTACAATATGAGTTTGAAATAAGTACTAATGCTTGAAGCCAGGCAGTTTGAGGCACAACAAGGAAGCTGTAAAGCAGTATTAGTCGTCATAATTGTTGTTGCTTCCGTCCAGCAGTAGGTTAACTATGGCTGAAGGTTTTACAGAGGTGACACAGAAACATTATTTCACTGAATGTTGAGAAAGGATAATGTAGTTACTTGATAGGTGCTCATGAATTTGAGTGTGATCATAGAAGAAAGTATTAAGGTGATGGTCAAAGTTCTGTCAGTATTTCCAAACACTCTCCCATCAAGGGCTTTTATTACATTCATTAGGAGTTACTTTCAAATAAAGATTATAGTTCAGTACATTATTTTTGTAAGAAGCAATCATACTTCTTTTAGTTAAAATAGGAATATGGGGGTTCTTCTTAGCTATGGTCAAGTGGTTTTGCAGTATCACAAATGCCAAAACATCATCTTTGACCTTTAATATTTTAATTTGTGTACTTTGTTTTTGAAAGGATACATAATACATTCCTGCAGAACAGATTTTGTGCCTTTGCAGGTAGAGCAAATCTCACTTTCAAAGGTATTTTTAGGTGGAAAAAAATCCAGAAGAATTTCTTCACAGAAAAGAAGAGTATAATGTGACTTTAGCACATTTGTGGGAGGGACTAACTACAGGATTTTTTTAATGTTTGTCTTAGCAAGGAATTTTGGAAGCGAATAACGAAAATGTCACCTTTTTTTTATCTTTTTTTTTTTTTGTGCCTTCTGAAAGTCCATCATTCTAGATGATTTTAATTTACCTAGTGTGATCTGTGTATAATAGAACTTTGTAAATCTTTTTATCTCTTCAGAGAATGAAGTAGTATTTCACTGTGTATTATTTAATGTTACATGTAATTTTGTGTTAACATATGTCTGTCTTCATACATCTTTGTAGAAATCTTTGAGATGCTCTGTATAGCTTCAAGTAATGCATACATGATCTTCATGAATCTGGCATTAAAGACAATATGTATTTAGATGTTTAAGTCACCTTTGCCAGAAAATCTATACAATAAGTAAAACTCTATTCAGAGTTACATCCCAAATTTGCAAAATTCTAGAATTCTATTGCCCTCTGCTGGTTTTGTGTACCCATTTGTGATTTGGTAGCACTGAATTGAAAGTCAATTGGCCTTTCTTTTATTTTTCTTGGTGAAATAACAGTAGATTAGCATTGTAAGTTGCTATTTACAATTTAAAGTATTTTAGAATGGAAATTAATCTTGTGACCAGTCCTGTCGGGACTTTCTGAAGGTGGGTGGGAGAAGGTGGCAAACAGTTTTCTCTCATGTTGCAAAGGTTTTGGGGTGAGAGAAGATGCTTGATCTAGTATTGTGTGTCCTTTTTTTTCCAAAGCAGTAAAAAGCAAAACTAAAAAAAAAAAAATAATGGAAGCATAATAATTATTACTTTATGCTTGTGTGACCTTTGCCCACATTTGTGTCTACAATACATATGGGTATAATTTTGTATTTTAGACCAAGCGGGAAAGCCATTTATTGAATAGATTAATTTTTATTTTTTTTTTACTTACACTATCCATGCAGCACTCAGTCAGGCTTGAAAACATATTCATATACACGTACACTAGTTTCAGTATTTGTATGCTGTGGTGAATATTGATATAAGCATGATGTGATGCAAGTTGTATGAAGTTAGTACATAGATAAGTCTTACCTCTGCGGGTCAGTCTCTGTAGTGTGATCCTCTGGGCTTCTTAGAAGTCCTTTGAATTTATCAGGTGTCTGTGTGGGCACAACAGACACGTGAATACAGGACTGGGTCATGGAATATGGCCACATGCAGAAGCTTGGTTTATGTCACTTTGAAGAGGGGCAGCATGTTGCCTGCAGTAAGTGGAACCTGTTCTTGATATGTGATGGTTGGTAATCGAATGTCTTGCTATGTCCTGGCTGATCTATAAACTTACATTTGCAGACTACCAGGGAGAACATTACCCAGCACAGAGGGAGTGCTTTGATCCCCTTTGGTATGCAGAGAAGTTTGGGCGGTAATTTCACTAATGTTGCAGTAGCTTTCTCTCAGAAGTCAAGCAGATAAACCGTAGCATAGTGATTCCTTGAGGAGTTGAGGACAAAGCTTTTATTTGCTTTTATTCAGCAGCAACCTCCTTCTCCCCTCTCTTCCTTTATCTTGTCACCAAAAATATCCAAACCCGTAACCCAGAATACAAGTTGGAGACAGAAATTAAGTTTACTTCTGAAGGTCAGTGCTTCTGGCAATTTGGTGTTGTTGAGTTTGCTCCTTAAGAGGCATGCAGTAAAACCCTAGGTAATACCGGTGAGAAAACAGAAGTTTCAGGTGCATTCATATTCTGCTTTTTACTCTTTTTGGTTTTTTCATTCTTTTTTTCAACTTTATAATCAAGAACTCGATCCTTTGCTTTGCTAGAACAAACTTGCTTTCTTCTTTAAGCTTGTGTGGTGTCGCAGATAATGACTGATGAGCGATCGGTGCCAAGCATGCTTTTCTTTACCAGAAATAAGCAATATAAATAACATAATGTAATAGAGAAGCTGCTGGGGCACCTCTCAGTGTGCCTGGGAGTCCTGGGAGTTGGTACATATTTTTCACTGAGCTGTAAGTATCATTTTCAGAACCAGAAGTATCCAGTGTCAGGAAAAAGAGAAAAAAATTGAGGCAGGTATTGTCCTGTGCCACTCAGTAAGGTGGAAACAATGCGAATTTCATTCCTGATTTCAGGAAATTACATACAGTCACACATAGCAAGTCCCAAATCTAGCTTGTGTTTTCACAGACTGTAGAATGTAATTCATTGTTTTGATATGGGTGATGTCTCTTTCGTATGTAATGTGGGCTGGAGGGGATTTTGTTGTTGTTAAGTGCTCTTAGTCTATTGCAAGATCTCGGTGTACTTTGCAGAAGATCACTCATTTTCTGGAACTTATTATAGCTTACACCTCTGTGGCCATTTAGGCTATCATACAGACAGCTTTAGATGAAGGACTTTATCTGTTCAAAAGTATTTTTATGATTTTCTACTGGTGTGTATTTTAAGCTGTCAGCCCTTAAATCCTCCCTTATAAGTAGGAAATTCTTTTGCCGACTCCTACATTCATCCTGTCTGGCAGAAATTAATTATCAGGACAGAGAAAAAGAGCATAAATATCATTATACTTTAGCTGTCTTATGGAAAGATAGGTGAAGATTCATGTTATATATGTAGTATTGCTTGAGGAAAAACACTGAACTACTGTTTTACTTAAATCAGAGAAATCCTGTGCAAATTCCTTTTGCCTGCAACAGTAAACATTGGGGCCCATTCAATGTATTAGATTAGTTTCCATTCTAGGCTAAGCACTCAGGACGGAGAATATAGACACTTGAAGCTTCATGGAATGCTTGTATTTGTACTGAGACAACTTCTACTCCAAGGATTTTGACTGCATAGGAGCAACCATGAGTTTCTTGAGGTTTCTATTCATGTTGATTTTTCACAAATTAACTGAAACAAGGTGAGAATCCTAAGTGGTTTTGCCCCCCAAAAAAGGCAGAGCTGAGCTTGGAACTGCAAGTCCTGACTTTGATTCAGTGCTCTAGCCACTGTCGGATTTTGCAATTTGTTTTAGCACCTGTAGGTGATAGGAAGGATAATATTTATGATAGCTTAGCATTTTGATGCATTTTCCTTCATCCTTTTGTAAATGGGCTATTTTTATGTTGCCTAGGAGTTAACTGGTCAGTACAGATTTATGTCAATATATTTGAACATAAATCTATCCTTTAAAAATTGTGATTTGTACATGGCTATTAGTAATTGTAAATTATGAGCACGGGAAGGGCATCTAAAAGCCCCTCAGCTTTTCTATCACATTCATCCCCATGTGAAAATCATTTGCTTCATTTTTATTTCTGGAACACTGTTATTATAGACCTAGGATTATGAGTTTAAACTTTCTTTTATTTCTTTCTTTTCTTTTTTCTTCAAAAGCCATCTGGACAGGGAGCTGGGCAACCTGCTCTGTGTGGCCCAGCTTGAGGCAGGGGAGGTTGGACGCATGATCTCCAGAGGTCCCTTCCCACCTCAACCATTCTGTGATCGGGAAGAGATTATGTGAGCTGTTCTGGTCTGTGATTTAACATCAGTTAACCATCAGAGATGGGAGCTCTTACTGTGCAGTAATCAGATGATCAGTTATCAATTCATGTGAGCTACCATAAACTTCATCACAAATGAAACCTGGGAGCCTAAACTAACCAGTTGTCTTATGTTTCGATCCATAATGAATAAACAAAGTCTCCTTTAATGTAATTTGCATCTTCCATATATTTGGATTTAACAGGTTACTAAGAAATTTTGATGAAATTTGTGCATGATTAAATAAAATTTATATTTATCACTTTTTGATGGTTAATTGCAAGAAGGTATTTCAATTGGCTAAATTTTAGTAGTGTGTTACAAATTATTTCCTCAATCATACCATTTCAAAGGAACTTGTCTTCAATAGGGAATGAATAAGTGGCACATGATCAGGACTTTCAGTTCATGTTGTACTTGGAAGAGCATAGTGTGGAAAACACAGTTCAAAGAATTGCAAAACCAGAAATCTGTAAACCAGACTTCAAAATTTTCAGTAACAATTTTCTAGTGTTCCATTTGAGTTCTTACTAAGGAATTATTATATGTACTGGCTGTTGTGTATGATTGTAGAATTGTAAATATGCAATCAAGTAGTATTTTTGATCTAGAGTAAAATGTTTTAGAACATAATCATTAAGGTAAAATTCTGCTTCTAGATATAGTGTGTATTTCAGGTATAGGTAGTAGTCTGACAGTGAAAAATATTAGATGAGGCATCTGGTAACGCATTCGGTTTTACTGTAGAAATAAGTAGATATTTAGATTGTGTGCTTCTTTGCTATACGCGGTATAAAACACGATTGTTTCTGTGGACTTTTTCAGAAAGTGAGAACATCTGGTAGAAGATTTGATGCTTCATATTTGGAGTTATTGAAATAAATTTATTTTCACTCTATGTGGTTATCAAGAATATTAAGCAACTTGCTGAAGGACTAGTGCCACTTAAATAAATAGACCTACTTGAAAAAACAGTGCTTTGGTAATGAGTGTTGATACTGTTTGTTTGAGACCTTAGCATAGGGATCCAGACCCTTGTGACTCCAGGAACATATGCATTCAGTGAGTACTCTTTCAGGAGCTGGATGTGGGTAATACAATGCAGTAGATGGCAGTGAAGAGAACAATTTATCTCATCTTGTGCTGCTGCAACAAATGCAGCCTATTGGAAGGACTCAGTTGCCGTGTACAGTTATTTTAAATTTCATTACCGTAGTTCTGACTTCTAAATGAAATGAGAATTTTCTTCTGTTTGAATACGTAATTCTGTGATGTAGGATATTAAAAATATTACGTTTTGTTGGCAAGGAAAATATTTTGTATTAGAGCAGTGTTCTATACTGTCATCACAGAATTCTCGCTCTGGAGTCTCATTTTTCTATAGTGAATCAAGAAAGCCATGCCTTGCACTGGCATTAGACTTGTATACAACATTAATTTTTTAAGGGCACAAAACCAGAGATAATTTGTCTTTCCTACATTACATTACAAAAGATGGCATATATTGCATATTTAGTCGTGTACAACTGCTTTGATAAAATTTTCAATATTCAAGTCACAGCCTGTGAACAAAAATGAAATAATAGGAGAATTTTGCCTATTTTGTACTTTTTTTGCTTTCAGAAATTAGCACCTGGAGTTAGTCAGTTTGCTTATACCTGTGTACAAGACCATCCTATCTGGACTAACCAGCAGTTTTGGGAAACAACCTTCTATGGCAATGTGCAAAATCAAGTTCGTTCCCTCTACCTTACAGCCAAAGAAGACAACCATGCAGTACAATTGAGACAAAAGGTAGGAGAATGTATTAAATATCAGGGTAGTATTTTTTACTCACATTTTAATTATCTTGTAAGTTATGGTTTTTCAAATTTTCTGTGTTTTTCTCTCATTTTTCCTCTGTTAAAGATACTGATACATATCTATGTTCATATGAAGATGTGCTACTAGTTAGTGTCCAAGTTAAACCTATGAAAAAATACTTGAAAAATCTCAGTCAGGAAGAATTTTGCAATTGAAGAAAATGTCTTAACATTTACCTATACTTTTCTGAAAATAAATACCGTGCTTTAGAATATCATCTTTAATGTAAAAATGTTGTTTGCACTTAATTTTCTGAAGAAAAATATTCTTTAGGAGGTCAGCTTAGAGAAGTACAGAAAGAGCATTTTCACAGTTCATTCACGTAAAGCTTTTTTAGGGCACTTACTTAACAGTGGTGGAAAAAAATAATCACACTGATACTCAGTTACTGATCTTTGGCAGTATTCATGAACAGTAAAAATAACAAAAATTTGGACTTATCTGCAAAGCATTATAATTTGATGTTGCCGTTATGATTTTTATGTAAAACAACTCTTTGTGTCATTTTTCCACCCTTTAAGGTGTATTTTTTCCTGAAAATAGTAACTTATAATAATGTGACAACTAGCAAGAGTTCTGTTACATCAACAGCTTAAGATAGCAGCAGTTCCAGTGTCCCTGTAATAGATTGTTATCAAGCCCTAGGCTGGTTTCTGTTGAATGGTATTGCTTGCTTTATTAAGATTGGACAGATCTTCCAGAACACAAACCTTCTCAATAAGACGAAAGTATGCCTCTAATGCAAAAATGTAAGTATAATGGGAAGTCTTGCAGCATACTAAAATTAGAATTTTTAAGGAGCACATACACATAGTAAAAAGCTATTTGTAATCTCTCTTCTTTTATGAAAATAGAGCTATCAAATAGGCGACTGAAAAATGTGTGCTTCCCAAAGACATACAGCACTGTAAAGAGAAGAAGTAAAATAAAGAGAGAGATTACCAGAAACGTAGTTAGAATGAAGAATTGAAAAGGCATGTCAGACATACCAGGAGTAAAGAGAAAAGGACTCTGTGGTTGTGTACTGGGAGCCCCTTTACATCTGACGCTGTATAAGGACAAATTCAAAGAATAGTAAAACTTAGAAGAAAGCATCTACTTAAAGTGTCACATGTGTTTGTATGCTAAATTAGCTGAGCTTTACGTAGTATGAAGAAAAACGTTTACAGGATACTTATACCTCTAATAATTTAACATCAGGTGTTAGGTCAGTCATATCAGCTTCCAGATTCCTTTATTCTAATTTCCTCAGGCTGTAATATAATTTGGCTGCATGTCATCTACCTAATTTGATCCAAGCAAATGCTAGAATTGGACTCCAACATGCAAAGACTTGAATGTTTTCAGCTGGTCTGGAAACTATTTATATAAAAGCTCGCCTCACCTGGACATCCTCGGAATTTAGAAGATATCATCTGCATCAAGCAGTCAGCTGCATGTTGTTTCTCAATCTGATTTATGCTTGATCTTATGTGAGCTAAGCGGATAGGCTAAGGAAAGCAGCTATATTAAAATCAGTAAACCACTCTGAAGTAACATAAAAGATTATGCAGCATAAAAAAAGATCTAGAAAGAAATGATGTTAAATTAGACCTGTCTACAGTAGGAAATGCTACTTGTGTATTTCAGTAAACTACTTCAATCCTGAGTTGCTGTAATCATACTCTCCTTAAACCCTACTAACCATAGCTATCTGCTTTTTATTTTTAAATAAATATATAATTCAAACAATCAAATAATTTTAATAAACATTTTAATAAACTTTTTTTTACTAAAAGTTGTTTTTTAGAGTTATAGTTTATTTGTATTTATATGTCTTTTAGGACAAAAGTTCTGTAGGTCTGGACCACGATAAGACAGCAATGGACCTGGCTGCTGAACAGTTGCGATTATGGCCAACTCTTAATAAACAAACTCAGCAGGAATTAGTCCAGAATGAGGAAAGTACAGTTTTCAGTCAGGCAATTCATTTTGCTAACCTCATGGTCTACCTGCTAGTACCGCTGGATACAAGTAAGAACAAGTTATTGAGAGCATCAGCTACTGGTGACTGGGAGAGTGGAAGTAATAGTATTGTCACAAACAGGTGGGTACACAAGTTCAGTGGTAATCAGTCATGTTGGGACACTGCTTTCAAAAACTTGCTAGTTTTTAGAACTTCATCTAAACATCAGTTTTTTTCAGTATCTTCTCTTATTTTCAAGATCATTAATTAAGGAGAGTGGGAATCTAACATGGTTCCTCTTAAATGATGAAGTATCACATCGACAAATTTACTGCCACTTAAAGAAGCATGATAATTGTATTGCTTCAGTAAGAATTTTTAATGTGGTAATGCAAACATTGAAGACAAACACTAGAGTATAATGAGAAAGAAAACAGCAGCCCAAAAATTACTGTTTACTCTGTTAGTTTTCCTATAATTTGAGTTTATGTTCATGAAGGGTGTTTGTTTGTTTGTTCCAAGAAAGTGTATATATATATATATATATATATATATAAAAATATCCTTAAAATTACAATTTCTGTGCTGCTACAGCTTCAAGGAAGAAAGTTACTGAGGTCAGAAAAAGCAAGAAGGCTATACCACTTGGACAAATGTTAGATTACTAAGGGGGCAGGAGGAGCATAAAGACAGTTCCTTTCCCTAGCACACAAATCCAGGAGATTTCATAGCAAGCCTTCCTCCCTCTCTATTTATTGTCTTCATTATTAGCTATGACCAGTCAAAATTCTCATATGATAAAATTGTAGAACACTATATGAGGACACTGACATGAAGCAAGTAGTTTATGTGTATTGAACTCCACTGTCTACTAAGCACCTCTAAACTCAGTCATTGAGATATGTTCAGTAGATGAGTTGCAGCATATATTACAATGTATGAATCTGGCTTTTAATGTTGTTACGGGAAACCTTTTCAGATGTTTGAAATACATCTCCCACTGACTTGATTGTATTTTATACCTGAAGCACAAAATACTTTTTTATAGTCTTTTTCTGTTTTTAAATACTTTACTCTGCAATTATAATATTCATTTAATTAATTCTTCTGTATTTAACATGGGTTGTAAATAATGTAGTTAACTTTTTGAGAAGACGTGGAGATTATTTCCAAGCAACTGATCTGGTTTTTTCTCTTGCGGGCTGGTCTTCACTGCTGAATTCATGGAGAAAATGTTCTATGTCGTCGTGCAATTCTGAAACCGTTAATGATACTGGGAATACAGTGTAATTGTGGTAGGAGCATATGTTTTCAGCAAGTGGTTTATGTATTTTTACTAGAAAAAGATACAGCTTTTATGTGTCTAGGCAAGTATCACGCGTGTTTCACCAGCTTATTTTTTCCACACTTGAAATATCTTCTATTTATCTCCAAAGTATTGCAGGCAGTGTTGCAGAGAGTTATGACACTGAAAGTGGGTTTGAGGACTCTGAGAACAATGATGTGGCAAATGCAGTTGTACGCTTCATCACCAGATTTATTGACAAGGTTTGCACAGAGAGCGGAGTTACACAGGATCACATCAAGGGTCTTCACTGCATGATACCAGGTAAGAATTGTGACAAAAAATATGCATTTGTAGTCTTTCATTTTTCTTCTTTTCTAATGAAAGAAATGCACATTTTCCTTTCAGTTAATTTCAGTGGGGATAGAAGATCAGATTTCCTTTAAAGACTGTAATTGCTGTTGAATTTCAACTAACTATTCCCTTGATGATTAAATTTGAGAATTTTAGAATATCAGAGTTCTAATTAGATAGCAACTTTCTCTCTCATATTATGCCAGACTTCATTTATGGTATTACTGATTTCCAGGCATTGTAGCAATGCACATAGAGACCCTGGAGGCTGTCCATCGTGAGAGTAGAAGGCTTCCACCAATACAGAAGGCAAGTATTATGAAACATGTTTGTATTCCTTACAAGTATTAGAATCATGCAATTCAGTCATTTTTTTCCCCCTCATAATGTTAGGAGGAAACATCAAAACATTGTTAGAAATTTTCCACCAGTGATAAATAGCACTTGGCTTTGGTCTCCTGAAACATGAACTTACAAAACTAGAAGAGCCAGACTTCTGATCATAAACAAGCTGTTGCATACCCTCTGTTTTTTGAGACCCATTTCTCTTAGTTGAGTCCAAACACCATCTCCCTTCTGTGGAATCAGTCTCATAACAATTTTGTTTTGAATCTTTTTTTATGCCAAATATAACTAGGCTGAGCTATAACACTGGTATCCCTATTACACTTACGCTAATTTATTTGCATCAGCCCAAAATTCTACGACCAGCTTTACTGCCAGGAGAAGAATTTGTTTGTGAAGGACTCCGTGTGCTACTGGATCCTGATGGCAGAGAGGAAGCTACAGGAGGACTGCTTGGAGGTCCTCACATCCTCCCTGCTGAAGGAGCTTTGTTCCTTACCACCTACAGAATTATATTCAAAGGCACTCCTCATGATCAGCTGGGTAAGAAAAATAAACAATGATAACTGTAGTACTTCAGATAGGCAAGACTTTGAGTTGGCCTATCTATTCAAGCATCAGCATCAAAATGCATATACCTCTAAGTATAATTTTTCATGTTGATGACATTGGAATAATCTTTTATTATAGGTTTTCATCACTAGCTTTGACAATGATTGATCTTGATTTTGTATTTAACTTAACTGGATTTCTTCAAATGAGGCAACATATATACTGTGCTCTTACATATTTTCCTATATTGATGTTCATATATATCTGTGGTTTCCACTACTCCTAGCTTTCCAATAAATCATTTTTTTCAGATGCTGGAATTGTGTAAAATGAAAAACATTCTAAAGTTAGTATTCTCCTTTCAATGATTGTTAATAAATTAACTATTGCTTTTAATATGTAATGGAAATTGCTCTTCTGAATGATAGATTTTTATATTTTGACACTTGCCATTAAATTAAATTGTCTTTCAGAAGTACAAGTTTATTTTGGAAAGTTCACAGTCATATGTAAAGAAATTAGGATACAACGTTCATTGTTTATAAGGTGCATAATGCAATACAAAAATGGAGTAAGTTTGAAGCTGTTTCTTCACCCCCTTCCAACCTAGATTGTAGGGGTGCATTTCCAATATGTAGGAAGACTCAGAAGGAGAATATTTTTCCAACTATGCTAAATTAAGCAGAAAAAAAAAAAACAGATTATGGATAATATTTGAATTTTCAACTTTTCAGGTCTTTTGCCTGAAATTAATTCTGTACTGTTATTTTTCCTATTGCTTTGTACTTGGTCATTCCTATCTGTTCAAAGTACAGTGTGACCAAAACAGAACTGATTCTGTAATCTAACAAGTATCTATAAACGACATTCTGTGGTCCTCAGTGGGGGAGCAGGCAGTGATCCGGAGCTTTCCTATTGCATCTGTTACGAAGGAGAAGAAGATCACTATACAAAACCAGTTGCAGCAGAGTATGCAAGAAGGACTGCAGATCACTTCAGCTACCTTTCAGGTAAAAGGAAATTTTGTAAAACTTACATGACACAGAAAGCTCAGAATACTTTTGAGCAGCAGTTTGTCCTGATACTTGGGAAGAGCTCAGTTTCCTGGCCTGTCAAGTCAATACAGAATGTGGACTCCTCTCATAGAAACTCTCACTTTTTTTTGGCCCAGTTGATACTCACAGCATTACTGTTTTCATGTTTCTTTCTCTGCTTTTCTCACCTTTCTATTTTGGATCCGGTCAAGTGCTATTTCAGTGTGTTCAGCAGAGGCACTTAGTGCCAATTGACAAAGATGGACTTCAAAGAATTGGGAATCATGACTTCTCTGAAGCCTCCAAATGTTCCTTATTGGTGGTAATCTAATCTGTGGTTAAATCCTAGGAGATGGGAAGTTGAAGACAATGAATTTATATCACAGACTGAAAGTAGACTTCAGTGCTTAAGACAAGAAATACTCTGCTGGGGTGGCTGACTGCAGAAATAAAATTTCATTGAGAACAATAACTCTTTAACATCTGAAAATAAAATAGATTATCAACATTTTAGTAGTTGCTTACAAAGTGGACATTATTTAACTGATCATCCTTAAATATCCCAGTCAAAAGGATAAGATTAGGAATACAAATAAGTAAAACAACCAAAAAAAAAAAAGTTGTTCCTATGGACTTTTTGAGAGGACTTCATGAAAACTTTTTTTTCCAGAAATACTTTTACCAGGATAATTAACATACTTCAGTGATGTGCTAAATGCAGACCTAGCTCAGTGTTTTTAGTGCTGGATTCTGGTCAAACATCATATCTGCTTTTGTTTAGCATAGTGCTGTATTAGGTTATGAAAATGAAAACGGTTTTCTTTCTGTTCCCTTTGTAACAGCTAGTGTTTGATACAGTATAAGATAGCAGCAACCCAACCCCCATCTTTGTTTATTAATTAGGATGTTCAGAGTCTTTTGGCTGTAGTTATGCTATTTAATATCTTTAAAACTTTGTATCAGTATAGCTTCTAAAAATTCCTTCAAGGAGATCATAGAACAACAGAGTTATTAATCTTTTGGAAAGTAATTACAAAACAAGTGAAATTAAAAAAATGAAATCCACCTTCAAGATGACAAGCAAACTTCAAAACGTATGTAGGTATGCAATCAAAGATAAAGCTCTAGGATATTTCTTTGTTTGCTTTTTGCACATTCTTAAAGTTCTTTTGAGCCCTTTTATGGATTCCCTATTTTATCTCTGCCTTAGTTTTTTTAATTCTTTTTCCCTGAAGATTTGACTATCATACTTTTATCTGAGGATGATGGAGTGTAATTTAAAGAAAAATAATAACAATTAAATAATAAATAAATGAGAAGTTTTTAAAAAACATTTCTAATGGGCTGAATGGATCAGTGTTGAATAGCATGAGGTTAGTTCCTTTCCAAGGATCAGATTTCACTATTACGCTTTATTATTAGCAGTTTTCTAGACTTTGGAAGGTGAGGCAAAAATTAGGATCACTAAATAATGTAAGGTTAATGCTTGTGACATATGAATGCTGAATTTGTTGATTTGATGAGAGTACATTACCAACTTTACTTTCTGATGTATAGTAGAGCTGGCAGAATATTTCCAACCTGAGCTATCCCATGTGACTAGCACTTTAACTGTTGTAGACATCATAGCACCAGCACAACCACTTAAAATATTTCTGTGTTTGGTATTATGAGAATTCCAGATGCTTCACAGTGAAAATACCTTAGTATTAGTTACAACAAAAATGCAAAAAGTAAACAACAACAACAAAAAAGAATGAGCTGTATGATATCCCTCAAAATCAATAGGATATACGTATATATATTTGTATTTTCTGATGGGCATAGTACTGCCTAAGTATGTGGGTTTTGTTAATATATATTATATTATATATATAATATATATTAGGATCTTTTAATTTATTTTATCATAGTTTTTTTATATTTTCTAACATGTCCTGTCTTTATATGCAGTTAATTAAAGTAGCATTTGATGAAGAAGTAAGTCCTGAAGTGGTGGAAATATTTAAGAAACAGCTAATGAAGTTCCGCTATCCTCAGTCTATCTTCAGCACTTTTGCATTTGCAGCTGGGCAAACAGCACCACAGATAATTTTACCAAAGCAAAAAGAAAAGAACACTTCATTCCGGTATAGTCATTCTTCTTCTTCTGTCACTCTCTTTTTGTTTACTACTAGTCAAATAGTTCAAACAGTCAGACTTGTTTACTACTAGTCAAATAGTTCAAACAGACAGATTTTCAGATCTCCAGATCATTTAATCAGTTCTCAAGAAAACCAAAATAACTGATTGCTATTCTCTGTCTTTTTATCTTTACTGAAAACAAGGTAGATTGATACGAAATAAATGTGTATATAAGAACATACTGTTTATTCTTGCTACAGTAAATTGGAACAAGTATCTCATTACATTTTGAAACACGCACAATATAAATAACATTTTCAGCTGTGCGAACTATGCCAACATAGAAAGAGATTTCTTGTGTATTACATTTTAGGTTAGTAACCTAATGTAGGCTAGAATTCATTTTACTCTTTAGTATAGTCTGTTCAGTTGTCCTTGTTACTTTAATCTAGAGTTTCGGCTTTGGGTCCCCTTTTGAATCTTATGTTGCACATTAGTTTTTACTAGACTAGATGGATTCTTATGCCATTTCAGAGTGGTAGTTTCAGTGATTCTTTCTTGATTATTGCATTGTTGACATGGGGAAGCAGAATTCCAAGGTAGTCATGGAATCTCAAAACTTTAAGGTAATATCTGTCTTTCCTGCCTTCATTCTGCTATCTTCATAGATTTGTTACATTGCTAGCAAAGTACAAATACCTAAAGAAAGATTATGGCTGCTTATTCATTATGTTATATATATAATAGGTAAAATTACTCTCCAAGTAATAAAATTAGCATTTAAAAATTAATATAGGAAGTCATATTTCTGGTGGTCATGGTTTTGTTATTAAATGAGAAAATACAAAATGTTTTTTATATGGGTAAGCCTGTTCATCCTAAAAATCTGTATGTGCTATTGTGGAGAATTATATTCATCTTTTGTAATATTTTTATTGTTATGAATTTATAGTACCTTCTCAAAAAGTATTGTGAAAGGAGCAAAACGTGCTGGGAAGATGACAATTGGTCGCCAGTATTTATTAAAGAAGAAGACGAGCACAATAGTGGAAGAAAGAGGGAATCGTCCAGGCTGGAATGAAGATGATGATGTCTCTGGTAATAATAAAGTATTATCCATTTTTGTTGATAAGTCTTACCTAGAAGAAGAAATTGTGAAGTCTTCCTAGACAGGAGAAAGAAAGGTAGCAAACACGTACGTTTTTAAAGTGTTTTTGTTTGTGATGACCAGACATACAGGGCAAAAGTAGTAAAGTATAATAAATGTATTATTTATATTAATTATCAAGGTATCTTCATATAGTATCTTTAGAAGCCTGACATCAGCAATTATTCTATAGTGAGAAAGCAGTATTTGGTGAGATTCAAGAAACAGCCAATACTATAGGCAAATTTTGTATTTGTGAAAGTGACAAATGATTTCTGAAGGCAGCAGTCATTATTACTGACAATACCGTTTTTCCAAACTTCTGTTGAAAGGGTTTGGAGACAGAAGGTAGAAGGTGATTTGGACTCTTTGTATAGTTCATGTGATGGTGTGGAGTTTGACTTTCTTCCAAACACTTCTTTTCCTACCATGTGCTGCTGTCAGTATATCCTTATCTGGACCAGTGCTAATTTATAATAATCCACTAGAGGGAACCAGATTCTCCTGTACATAAACAGGTATTGTTTTGTCATACCATTCTTTCTTTTTTTTTATTAAAAAAAAAAAAGGCATTTCTGATAATGAAGTGTTTATGAAACACTAATAATTTCTTCAAAACATCAAACAAGCCAAATTTGCCTTTTGAATATTTAGTCAGTGAGCAAGGTGACTTAAGTGACTTACATGCAGATAAATAAAAGTTTTCTGAAGTCAGAGTATGAGAACGCACTTGATCTGTTCTCTCAAAAAGAGAAAAAAAGCCATTCCAGGAAAGAAAAAAAAAATCTCTTCTTCCATTCCAGATAAATATGGTGGGAAAAAAACTGCACAAAGAAAAGGTTATGAAATATGAAATGTCCGTATACTGCTGAAAATTTACATTAACTGAATTTGCAGCTTCTTCCTTAAGTGCTGAGTTAGTATGTGTTCTAATGTTGCAGAATCTTCAGGTCAAAAGGAATTGTGCAGTCAGTGCCTGTTCTGGGTGTGATTTTGTATCCTTCACTCAGAGACACCAAACATAATTAAGCCTGTGTATTCGCACTTCTCTTTGCAATGAAGAAATCATAAGAGTTGTTGCATTGCATATGTACAAAACAACTACATTCTTGAGTACAGGTGTTACATAAAGATTAATGACAGTCACTTTTTTCCTCCCCTGACAAACTTAGAAAAATATAAATTGTGAGACTTCCTACCTGCTGCTTTCCAGATGTTGTGACTGGGTATGTGTGAGGTGATTAAAGTCTGACAGCTTGCTTTTCTGTTCACACTGCACTGACACCTCAGCTGACAACAGCACTGACACCTCAGCTGACGACTGTAGTACTCCTTGCTTCAGACAGAGTACAAATAGCTGTGGAAAATTTGCCGTTTAATCACTGAAATTTGTTTCATATTGCTTGCTGTGAATTACTGTTTGTTTGCAAGTCTCAGAAACTGAAGTATAGGAAACTATGTAGCTATAACAAGAATGAAGCAAATGGGAGCAAATGGGCACTATCTGCAGCAGGTGATGCATTGTCTTACAGAAAGAACCATTAAAGATAGTGTTGGAAGGAGCTTCAATCATCTACTCCATCTCTGCCGCAAAGCAGAATCAACATACCTATTATGTTCCTCATATGTGTTTATCTAACTTTTTCTTAGCTTTCAAAGATTAATTTTTCACAACTCTAGACAATTTGTACTAATACTTTAACCATCCTTAATGCTGGAGAATAACAAGCAACTTTGTGATGCTCAGGGCTAAACATTTACTTGCCACAATTTAAATCCTTCATTTCTTATTCTGTTACTATGTACATGTAGAAGAGATGACTCCCTTCATTTGGATTGCACTGTTTAATGTATTTATGGACTATTGTAATACTTCCTTTCTCTGTTCTTTTCTGGATATTAAATATCTGTAGTTCTTTTCAGTCCTATGCATTAGTCTTGACAGAGTTCTGATTATCTTCATTGCTCTTCTCTCGGTCCTCTTGAACTGGTCCACACATAACTTTGCTTGATTTTCAGAATTGGGCACAGTACTCTAGTTACAAGCTGTTGCTAATGAATACCTGGAACTTTTCTTCCCCACATTTCCTCCTAATTTTTATTTTTTGGAGAGTTTAGAATCTCATCATACTATAGGTGATCATAGTGGTGTGTTCAATGAAATGGGAGACCTTCTGCAAAAAGTGCTTTTACAAGCAGTCATATCTCAAGAACAGTAAAACAGAGGATTTATTCCTCTTATTTTCTAAATCAAATGAAAAAAAATGCATTTTGAATTTGAGATAGTAAAATATATCTTCCTCTCCCTCTTCAGGTTAAAGACACTGGTATGAGCTCCTATAATCTTTAGCTTTTTTACACATTCAGGAAGATATTTTGCAAATTCTGATCACCAATATACCTGCTTTCATGAGAGAAAAATGCATTTAGGAAAAAAAATCAAGAAATGCACCCTCATGTTATCTAAGTCAGTTATAGCATTTAAAATTGTTAAATACCAAGCTTCTGTGTTCCCCAAAATAAAATGATTTCTAAAACTCCTTTACTTTGTTTCTCTTAGTGCACTTTATAATTGTAAATGTTTTGTGACTTCTTCCTTACTAGGACAAATATGAAAATATAGGAAAAAGGGGAGATATCTGTAGCACTAAACTCTTCCTTATTTAAGTCAAATAGAAAATAGTTATTTTTGTATGATGCATCATTGGGGCAAAAAAATTATTTATGTAGCTTTTATGCTAAGATAAATAAAAAGATGTATCTAGGTTCTACTGCTGTAAATTCTGAATGTTGTCTGCTGCCAGTAAACTTCTAATCGTATCATAATTTTAGGTTTTAAAAGTAATTTTAATTTCCAATTTTATAAAGTACTGTTTTAAATTTAAATCTTTATATACTTTGTTTTGCCTAATTCATGAAGAAATATTTCCCCTCATATGCACATGCTTTAATGCTTGAGATAAAGTGGTAGCAAGTAACGGATACATACAGTGAACAGTAAATCTGCTTTCAGACATACTTGGAAATAGTTGAAGTGTTGAAAACAGGCAGGTGGCAGGTTTTGTACAAAGACCCTGCTTGACTTGAATTTCTGTGTAGTTTGAACTTGTGACATGGTTTTTATCTTTCACGGTTAAAGTTTCTTTTGGTTTGGAAAGTGCAACTGATTTGTATAGCTGAAGAAAGCTGCTGTTTAACATTGAAACTGAAGCATTAAGAAGCCAACACTTATCTGCTGTGAAATTATGACACAGAAACATTTTTAATTTGAACCAAGCTTTAGAAAGATTTTTACATCTTTTGAAGACGGTTTTAAAGAATTTACGAGATCCATTTTATCTTGCATGTTTAATGAATTTATGTGCTCATTTTTGATTATTCTTTCTGATGTACATCTTTGTATAGCAGTTGTGAGTTTAACATGCTGGCATAAATACACTGTTAATAGAAAGAATGCCTGCCTTCAGTTCAGTTGAAATAAATGTATGAGAGAAGTTTTTCTGGAATTTTAGCAAAAGAGAAGTGTCAGCCATGCCAACCACTACAACAGTAGGTAACTTTGGGATATACTTAAGTTTCCTGACTGGAGTATTATTTTGTTGCTTATAATTTCTGCAAACTATAGCTTCTACTTGTTAGTGTCTGTAATTGATCACTGACAATAAGACAAACTAATAATTATTTCAGAAAGTAACGGTTTTTTGTGTAATTGCTGGCTTTTGCAATAGCAAACTCAAAGATTTTTGATGTTAGTTTCAGATGACAGTGAGCTGCACACAAGTGGTACCCTAAAAGCTTCAGAGAAGTCAACAATGGAGCAATTAGTAGAAAGAGCCTGTTTCAGAGACTATCAACGTTTGGGACTAGGGACCATCAGTAGTAACACTTCTCGATCAAAACCAGAATACTTAAGAATAACTGCATTGAACAGGATGTATTCACTTTGCAGGAGGTGAGTTTACCAACTCGGACAAGTATTTGAAAATAAAAATGATATAACATGTATTCCACATTTCATATTCATTTAAACAACTTACTTTGTCTTCTTTTTTGTCTGTACTAACTGCGTTCAACCAGTGGCCTTGAAGCTATTTGTATTCCGCTCTTAGAGATTCCTCTTCTGTCACATGGTGGTTGTGTATGTAGTCATCAGATTCGGAAAGACTGCCAGTGATAGTAGCCAGAAGTGAGCTTTCAGAGCCTCCCCAGAAGCTGTCAGACAAGTCTTTATTTCTAGATTCTTTTCATTGCCTATGGAAAGAGAGTGTCCTTGGTGCTTTCAGAGGAGACTAACCTAGATACTGTGAATTGCCTTCTGATGTAGTTTTTCTCTTGGCTTTCTACACTGAAGATTTGCTACACTGAAATTAAGAGGCTATTTTCCAGCTAATTTAGTGATGACGCTAGATGGTAGAACTCAGTCTGCCTTGATGGTTTGTGTTGGTACTGGAAATTATTTATGTAGTATTATGTAGTTTATGTAGCACATACTCTGTTCCTTAAAAAAAAAAAAAAAAGCATCAAAAACAAGTAATTTAACTACTTTCTTCAAATCAAAAATATGTTTTAAAATTGAATTCATGAAGGTATCTATACTGCTTTAAACTTTGTCATGTACTGGAAGTCACATGCTGTACATTAATGCATGAATGTTACTAACTCCCTTTCTTGGTTGTGAAAGTGTAATTTGCTACCACTACCCACAAAAATTCTTTATAATAGAAAGTATATCTGCATAAGTTGTATCAGGAGAGCATCTGCATTCTCTAAAGCCAGTTTTGGCCAGTCATTGCTTTCATTATGGATAATGAAATTGCCAGCGCTTCATGGAAGAAGGGCACAAGAAAATAGTAGATCCTTTCTATTTTCTTGCATACATAGAATAACAGATTAATAACTGTGGTTTTGTGCAATCCCCATTAAATACAATGCAAATAAAAGCATTTAAGTCTGCACATTTTGGCTGTGCTCTGGGCATTATGTAAACAACTTTTCCCTCTCAAAAATCTACCAGTTTTTAATATAATTAGTTTCTTTGGTAAAGATAATTGATGTCTCAGTAGATTACAAATCGCTGTATAGAAATACTTACCTAATGCCATATTAGTTTGACTATTGTGTTCTAAGAACCAGAACATAAATTTTATGTACATTCTTTTTGTATGAGGGTAGTTCATTAAATGTCAAAGTACTGAATTTACAAGAGCAGTGTATATTCTATAGGAACAAAATTGTTCAGTAAGCATTAACATTTCCCAGCTCATTGTGTTAGTTTCTTCTTAACGTATGAAATTGGCACTTAAATTGAATATTTTTTTAAAGAAATAGAAAATAATCTTTCTCCTTGCTTGAATCCCTTTTTTTCTAAAAGAAACACAAATACCATCTTGTTGAGTTCTCTGTTTTTACATCTATTGTATTAGTAAAGTTCCTAATCTCTCAATGTATTGTAGTGTTCTAAAAAGTACACAAAATTTAATTTTCAAATACACTGTTCCAAGGAATATGGTTATAAAATACATTTTGACATAAACCAGTTATGACCAAAAATTATTGTTTTAGTTCTGATACTCTAGGCAATCTAAACATTCTTTCATTTCCATTCTTATATTCTATATACAAGTGTCAAAACAAAACTACTGTATCATGTGCATGCCTCACAATTCTGTTTTCTGTCATTCTCAAAACTATGGCTTCATTATAGTGATGGGTAAGAGATCCACTGGGAAGAGAATTATTACCAAATATAACATAACCTTAGATGGAAGGACACTGAAAGTGACAGTCTTACGATTTTTTCCTATTTTAAGTTGTTTAAAAAATGCAGTTTTCTTTACAAATAAATGTATTTTAAAGGATTGGACTAAAACAGGAGAGTTGTGGAATAAAAAACAGTAGTACCAGTTAGCTTGTATTTTCATAAAGATATATACTCTGCCTATAGCTTTAGGACTTTTTGTTGTTGTTTAAAATTTTGAGAGCACATTTAATTGTTGTTCAAATTCTTCACCTTTTTGTCAATACAGTTATCCTGGACTTCTGGTAGTACCTCAGTCAGTTCAAGACAGCAGTCTGCAAAGAATTGCTCGCTGTTACCGTCACAATCGCCTACCAGTTGTGTGTTGGAAAAACACGAAAAACAGTACTCTTCTACTTAGGTCAGGGGGCTTTCATGGAAAAGGTGTTGTTGGCCTCTTCAAATCCCAAAACACACATCCTACAGGTGAGCTGATACAATTAGGTTTTCTGTATATGTAATTTTATTTAGAAATACTTACTTTTCTAGAAGAATTAATAAGATGATTGAATCAAAAATCTCAGGGTATGAATGCTTATCGGTTCAGTTGTTAAATATCAGTTCAGTTGTTATCGTTTAAGTAGTTCAGTTTAATTACTATCTGTCATGAAGCAGACCTTGAATGGTATGAAGGTGGTTCAAAAAACATTAATTGAACTAATCTGAATAGGTTATATATATGAACTAGAAGTCTTCAGTAAAAGCTTGCATCTGCCAAATGCAATGTTTCTGAGAATAAAGCACCTATTTTCTGATAACTTCCCCAGTTTGACTTCAATTATCTGTTTCCATTGCACTGTTTTCGTAATGAGTGTATGTTGTCATTTTTAATAAAGTACTATATAAAATACTAGAACAAACATTATTCAACAGATTTTCTTAGGTCTTTCAATTTGATATTAGCTGAACTTTTATCTTTCTTTTATAAAATATAGGTCTGAAAGATTATTGTTGGGGTCTTTGCATTAAGTAAATCTCTTCCTTTGTATGATGAAGACTGGACCAACACAAGATTTGTCACTAGTTAATTTTTTCAGAAGAATAAAATATAGGGTAAAACTGATTTTGGAAAGAACAATAGTTGACTTCTTCAGCACTGTGTGAGGGGTGATTGATGTTAAGGTTGAAGGGCAAATTTTCCATCTGTAATCTTTTGCAAATACATTGTTGCCCTGAACCTTTAGCTCACATATACATTTAGTTCAATAACAGAATTTCATATAAATCAAGCTATTCATCTCTTGGGTCACTTTACAAAAAGACACACAGTGATCTTCACAAAATAAAGCTTTCCAAGTGTAAGTGATAAGGACGTTATCCTTTCGTTTAGACATTTCATTTCATTTAACTAAGTTGTTAAGAAGTAAAATGACTTTCTGTGGCATTGCTTCAAGGGCTTGAAGTCCTAGAAATCATTAAAGTAAATTTCAGGATGTGCACATTCTGCTTAAAAGTTGAAGAGAAAATGTTTCTCTTCAAACTTCTTCCACTTTCCGAGACTGCAGCAGCATGATGCTTCCTGCATGTACATTTTCTAATCACTTCCTAATTTTACTGTTAATTTAGATACTGCTTGAATCTATCTTGAAACTTCTTAAGCCACTTCCAACTAATCAGGTAACTGTTAGTTTCCAGTGTAGCATCTGATTGGAGCATCACAGAGAAAACTATTTGTAAGTTACAGTAGTTGTGGCTTGTCGAAATGTGCTCGCTCAGGTTCTTTGACTCCCTCTTTCATCACAGATTCCAAATTCTGGCTCTTATGATCAAGTTATATTTTTGTCCTATAGCAAGTCTAGATGTGGCAAGTCTAGTAAGCTAGAATTCAGAAAAAAAAAATCAGTTGGCATTTGAAGAAAATCTGACCCCTTGAGTTTGGACAGTTTTTTGTCTTCATAGTCATAGTATAGCCCAGGACCTAATTCATCTCCTTCCCTTCCTTCTAAGTCCTTGCAGCTGGACACAAATGGATGTTTTTTCTTGTTAAGGTAGTTTCCTCCAATGGTCACCTAGTTTCCTAATGCACATTTAAAACTTGCTTTTGTTTTTGCATTGATTTTGTGTTCTGTTATTTGATTCTTAACTTCTTGAAGTCCTAAGTGGATGTCTGTTCAACTTCATTGCAGTAATTTCTCAGAACATCATGCTTTCTCATTGTGCTTTTTCTATTTTTTCCACCCTGTTTTTAAACTGTGTCTGTGTCTTCTCTAGCTTTGCTTTTATCCAGTCTTTTGCAGCCACTTCTCTCTCTCTGAAATGGTCCTCCTCTGTGTTCCCAAGTAACTCAAGCAACATCAGTGACATCTGGAGAGTGATTCAATTTCTGAGATACATAGAGGAGCCATCTGAAACTCCACGTGTGTCAAGGATTATTCAGAGGTTTCCAGAAAATGAATTATGGTTCTTAGAGCAGTGCAGCTTCTCCCCCCACCCTTCCCTCCTCCACCCCACCCTTAGAGTTTACCTAAGTAGGTGGGAAGATGCTTCCTGAAGTTACCTGCTGGTGAAGGAGCGGGTAGGCTGTCGCTGGGGAACAGGAATGTTGCTTTTCATAGCTGGAGGTTCCTTTACATGTGTTATCCAGGTGTGCATACACTGTCCATCCTCTTTTCTCTTTCTATTTCACTAAAAACATCAGAATCTTGGGGTAGGATGCCTGAAAGATTTGAGGGTTGTGTCCAGTGATGCCTCTAACTGCATAAACAGATGGCATAAAAGACACCAGTCTTTTAATAAATGTATACTTTCAGTGAATGGGCAGCATATCTCAAGGAACCTCTGCTTACGTGTAAGATACCTTCCCTTACTGTATTGAGGAAGAGCCGACTGAGTATGGTTTTATCTTACTTCTGTTGAAAAACTGTTCTATCTGTTCTCTACGCTTTTTTATTGTTATTATTTTGAGGCTGACATTTGCTGACAAATATCACAAACTTATAAATTTTACTTTCACTTCTGAGAGTGAGGGGAAATCTACATCATCTCCATTCTGTTTGCATTGACCACTTGTGAATTGTCAATGTTTTGAATGGTTACCACTGGATAAAAGACTCTTTCAGAAGCTTAGCTTTGTGGAGTGGAGTGGAATGCAAGAGAATATTGCTGGTGCTGCTTACAGCCAGGTGATGAGCATCTGGGCATTCTTTGTCATCGAAGAAATGACTTTTTCAACATAGGACAGACAAACCATGAAATTGTCAATGATCTTTTTTATATGGTTAGGTTTTTTCTTTTGTTATTCTGTGTATTTATAAATATATGTTAATATTGTCCATTCTTCCTGCAACTCTTTCTAGCTCCTGCTTCTTTAGAATCTTCAAGCAGTATAGAACAAGAAAAATACCTACAAGCCTTACTTAATGTGATATCCGTCCACTGCAAAATGAATGGCAGTAATACTCTTACTGTTAGACCAACAATTGCTCTATCTCCAGGTAAAATTGTTTGGTATAGTCCTTTTCTGTGGTTAAGTTGAAAAGTGAATTTTCTTGGATTTGGTGTTAGTTCAATTTGAATTCTGTTGTTTCCTCTATTGTTTCACTTTCCAGATCGTTTTATTCACTCTTAGTTTTAATGATTGTGTCTTTGTACATAAAGGATGTTTTTAAACTTTTTCAAAATGTTTTTCAGTGTTCTTAATCTGATGGTAAGTGATTCTCAGCCTATGGTTCATGGTTTTTAATGAAATTCACTTGGGTATGATGGGCCAATCTAGAGGCATTAGTAATTTTAACAATTCTGGAGCTAATAATATAAAGTCCTCCAGAATATCAAGATGCCATGTTGTTGGTGTTTTTTTTAAATATCAAATGCAACAATTATATAACAGAATCAAAAACATAGATACACTTTAAGGTCTTCTGTAACAAAGTAGGCATATTGAAATCTATATATAGAATAAGAGAATGCCAACCTGAAGAGACTGTGAAATGCTACTCTGTTTCATACAGTGAGAAAATGTGAGATTGGAAGGCCAGACTCCACATGAACAGATGCAGTATTTAGCTACAAAAGTAGTGGAAGTCATTTAGGCATTTTCATGTGTTACATACTCACAATAGGATTTTAATGCTATTTCCATGTAGAGCTTACTTGCAGTGAAAACTCTTTCAAAAGACATTATTTAAGTTAGGTAAACGTGGAACCGTGAAGAAACAAATCCATGTTTTATCTCAATTACTACATGATGAAACTGATATGTGAAGGTATTCTCAATGTCTTAGAGAGTATGTGACTTGAAATTGTCTGTCTTGCCTTGTCCATTTGGTGGAAATTGGCCTAATAGGGTCAGTGGCTTTTCTTGTAAACAGTGGCTTTTCTTGTAAAATAACACTATTTCCAAAGTGTGCATGCTTTACTTCATTTATTGTAACATACGTTGATTGCTTAACTGTATCTAACATCAACATTTTGTTGCCAATGTATACGTCTGTCTTAAAAAAATACAGCAGAAGTACAAAATTGGCAAGAATTAGCTGCATTAAGTGTGAAAAAAAGGTATTTTCATCATTTATGTTAAGTGTTAGTCTGAGTAAGTGTAGTTTTTTTTTAATCTTCTGTTCTTTTTTTGGCTGACTTTAGGCACTGAAAGGAGGGCTTCAAGAATGTCTACTGTGTTTAAGCAGGTAGTGCCAGGACATTTGGATGTAAATCTATCCAATAGCTTTGCTCGAGGAGGTTAGTAAGACTAGATCAAAGTCTAAGTACCTGTGTTATTTGAAATAATAAATGATAACAAAATGTCAGTGAAATAAAAATAATTACACTGCTTACAAATTCATTACATTCTGAAACAACAAAATCAAAATTACCAATTAGCCTCAGTCCATAACATACTCTTAGTATCTAATTTCTGTTTGTCTTCTACTTACCATTGAAATAAAGCTAATTTCATGTTCGAAATAAATGGAAAATTAAGCACTCAGTTAGGAAATATGTTTCTAAATACATTGTGATACATCCATATTTGTAATGTACCTGACATGTATGACCTAAAAATGCACATTTTACATTAGGATTGAATGCACTTAACAGTCCCCAGTTTTGTAATTTGTATTAGTCTGGCATTTGTCTGAAGATTAGCTGATGCTTCGTCTAGATACAAATAATCAATCTGAATAATTTTACTCTAGGTAAAGGAAGGTGTTATGTGGCCAGGCTGTAAGAGTAGGGAGATACAGTGCCTTCTTTGGGAATAGTTATTCTTAGTTACAAGGGATCATCAGTGTCATTTCTACAAGAAACTCATTCTGTGAAATGAATTCCAGTTACTTTTACTCTTCTGGTCTGATGAAATTATTAAGATTTTTTCTGTGCTTAAACTAATATGTTGAATTACTTAAATACATTATATGTTTGTTAGAGTAAGGGTAAAAATGTTTCTCAAAATGGAGAATTTTAGATTTAGTTACCTTTTATCCATGAAGGCTACTAATACAAATATTTTTAGGCATCTGAAAGTTGCTTTTCTTCCCTTATGACTCAGTGCAGCTTTGTAGGCAGCAAAATACCAGTCTTACAGCAAGTTCAACTCAGATTTTCAAAGGTAGAAATGAGAAAAGATTTTAAAAACTTCATCTGAAATTAAAGCTAGACCTATTTTGACCTGCTGAGGTCTATTCCAACCTAAATTATTTTGTGATAGAAAAGCTGTAGCTTTGTATGGAGAAAAATAAAACAATTTTCTAGAGAAAGACTTCCAAAAGAGATGGAAGAGATTAGAAAAACGAAGGAAAGAAGAAAGCAGGGGCAAAGGAGGAAGCAAAGGAAGGAAAATACACACAGCTATATAGAGAAGTTATATGAGGATTATAGCAGAAAGAAAGAGAGGAAGGACAGTTTATGGGGATCATCGCAGAATGGACAATTCTTTTCACTTTCATTAGTCATAGTATATGCATAATTTATATCTAAAAGTTCTGTTGATGTTCTCTATTCACTGTCTTAAACTATTGTTGTACATGAAGATGAAAAAAATACAGAGATTTTAATTGGGTAGGTAAAATTACTGGGAACTGAAGAGAGCAAGAGTGTCTGGAATTGTTAAATGAACTCATGGGTGTGCACAGCTTGTCTTAGTACTGAAACAGTGAAAATACTGGGTAGCTGACAGCAGACATTTTGTTGTATTCTACCTCCTCATGTTGGGATAGAAGTGCCAACAGCAAAGTTTTGCTGAGGAGCCATGAAGATACTCCAGATAAGAAAGGGAAAAGCTTGCTGTATGACTACATGGAAGTTATCTTTTGAAGTGTGATAGAGTGAGCTACTCAGTGAAGGAAAAAGGAGTCTCAAGGTAGTGTAAGAGTCGCAGACATCACGTTTTCTTGTTGGATATTGTCTCTTGGCTAAATTTCAGCATTAATCAGGAAAAGGCCAGAGAAATTGTCTTGTATCTTGCTGGATTGATGCCACACCTGCTCTATATATTTGAAGGGTGTAACTACAGACCAGTATCTGCAGTCTATTCACAGCTCAGCAGGATACATGAGGACTTTGCTGAAAAATAAGAATGTTTGACAAGTACGATGGGAGCCCTAGTGAAGGTGAGAAGTTGACAGGGTAAGAGAGAAAAGAGAAAGGGAATATCTTAATGTAAAGAAGTGAACTCTAGGGTCTTTTTAAGTGAGAAAAGAGAATTCTTTTAGAAGAAACTCTAAAATACACAAATTATATAGATTGCTTAAATTGCTGTTCTCAGATAAATGGATTCACATTGTTTATTATCACAAGGATTTTTACTACTTTTGCAAGCTAGTTATATCATACATGTGAAGTAGTGTCACAATACAGTATGCAGGACCAAAAATACAGATTTTTTTGGTCAGCTACAAAAGGAAACTTATTTTATGCAGGCAGTCTAAAGTGATTTCTCTTCACATTCCTTAGAGTAATTCAAAAAGCAAAAACAAAAAACACACACAAAAACAAAATAAAGGCTGTGTGGTTAGTTAGTTACTTTGTCATAGCAAGCATCTGTAACATCCATTTAATAACTGGATTTTGCACTAAGCTGTACAAAATATAATAGCAGTATTTTTGTACGTTTAATTCTGGATCACTCTTTCCTTCTTTATTTTTATTGTCACACATAGAGGGCTCAAAATACAGATTCAGCTTGGATGCACCAACTGAAAATGACATTTTCCATTCTTTTGTGCCAGACACCGTGTTTTTTTTAATTTAAAATTAAAAGATACGTGGCAGTGCTTGAATAGTAGTTCCAATTTTAAAAATCATCCTTGTTCTGAATACTCATTGATATTTGTGTCCACACTAAGTACTGTATTTTTTTTAGTTTATCTGGAACATTGTAGTAAAGTATTTGCCTAAAACAGAGTTTTTTCTGATCAGAAATATTTGCCAAATACTTATATTTCATAATATATTTTCATTCTTAGACCCTTTTTTTGGCAGTAATTTGGTTGATATCTTTCATAAGTTCACTAAAAAATGCATATCTTTTCTTCTTATATTACTTTATAAGTACAGTGTAATTATAAAGAACAGCAATTCTTACCTAGTTTTGTAGTGTAATTTAATAGAATAAAATTTTAATAGAATAAAGTCCTTTTCTCAGTATGATTTGCTACTGCTGGAAAATACTAAGATACTTATAATGAATAAATAGAGACTCAGCTCACACATTGATTTGAAAATCAAGATTCATTAGCAAGAACATGTTTTAATAGAACATTTTAATGAAAAGAAGTTGCTTGTGTAGATGTGGTTTTGCAGCCAAGAACATACACTCTGATAAGCATATAAGACTCCAACCAAAAATGAGTACTTATACAAGGGAGGGAAATTTCTTTGTCTGATAGATATTGCAAATTTTCTAAATCATATGGTTGTACTTAATCCTTTAGAAATTTCTGTATGTATATAGAACTAATCATGTCTTACATTCTGATTTGATTTTGAGGTCCATTAAATTACCTACTTAAAATAGACTAAAACAGTTTTACAAAAATGCACTAAGATTTGGGATTTTTAATTAAGGTAATTTTCAGCTGGAGAGAAGCCTTCAATAAAATATTCAACAGAATGGTTTAATCATTAAGTTTCCTTTACAACATTTTATAACAATAGGAAAAAAAACCAATGATTGCTGCATTCATTTAAAACTAATGAAATGATAATGAAAATTACTGGTTTTTGATAAAAGGATACTTCCTTCCCACTTAATACTGGTTTTCTGGCTTGATTGATGTTTTGTCTTGTGATGACTAAGATTTTTGCTGTCTGATAAATCATGTAGTATAAAAAAATTCTGTATATACTTAATCTTTGGAAATTAATAAGTAACGCTTTTCTTTTCTCCTGCAATGTCTCTTGCTGCAATGTGCATTCCATTCTTCCTCCTTCTGTCTTTACTGTTATCTACCAGTGCTTGGGTACAGAGATAAATGTTTCACTCATTCAAATTCCAAATCAGCAACTAAGGGAAGAGTCCATCAAGGTACTGTATTCTGTGTCCTGAAAGCACATTCTGATCTGCCATCTCCATAACTACTACTATATTTTAATATATGCTAAAGTAATGCTGTCAGAAAGCCTTGACTCTGCATTAACAAAATTTGGGATTTTGGTATTCACTGTTGTGGTTTTGTTATGATTTGGGTTTGGGTTTATTTGACCATTGAGTGTATGATGCAGTGACACTGATAAGCCACACACTTCACCACGTTATACTTTAATATTATGACCTAATGCAGAGTGACATGTCGAATTTTTAAGTTCTTTCAGAAAAAGTTTTCTGTGCCAAAACTTTAAACCACAAAAAAAATAATTCTGCAGAAAAAAAACACATTTAGTACTCCTACTGCCTTAGTAGAATAATTAAGAAATACTGTTACCCAGTCGATGAACTTTCTTTACAAAATTACTGGGTAATGTTAGTGAACAGGGAAAAATTGGTATTTGCCAATTTATAAACTTGTAATAATACAATACATCACAAATAATGAAAGTTATATACTGCTACCAAAAAAATAAGATACTAGGCAAAGTTAGAAAAGAAATACAGTTGTCTTTTAGTCACTGATATCCATCAGTGGTAAACATGTTCATCTGCATGTATTTATAAACAGTTTTTATGCTTTTGATGTGCTACAGGCTCTAATGATGCCCTGCATTTCTTGTATGTTATAAAATGTGAGTGATATGATATTTTTGTATGCATCATCTTGGGAGAAGAGTTGTCTGTGTTGGAACTAGCATTTTTTCATACCAAATGAACAAGAACTTATTTCTTTTATTAAACGCTTTCTGTGGTTTCTGTTTGTGTTCTAAAGTCTTCATTGTATCGTCTGTAGCAGTTCAGATGTGGAACAAAAGTTTACACTAGAAATACTGTGAGATATTTTATAAAACTGTCTTTCTTTGAGGTTGGAACTGTTTGGAACTGTTAACCAATTCATAGGTTTCTAGCCAACCATCCTCAGTTAATCCTATTTGTTTGCTCATATCTTTTGGATGGACAATAATATAGCTGCATTAGCTACAATATGCAAACTAAAATGTTGAGAGGCAGAGTTTATTAGATTAGTACAATGCCATTCAAATACAGATGTGCTGCTTTCAGATGCAAGGCTGTGGTTCCATGTTACACTGCACTCACTGTTCCTTACTTAGGTTCAAGCTCATGTTGTTGCTAGCTTTGGGATTTCTGTACCATGCGAGAGTATTAGTGATCTTAGTGCCAGATTAAAACTAGAACTGTGATCTTCTAAGCATCCCTCTGTCTACTCGCACAGCTGTACTATACTCACATCTGCTAGAATATAGTTGTGAAAAATGTGATTAGAAAATAACTTCCTTAAATTCATTTCCATTTTTAGTTGCCCAGTAAACATGAACAGTTAGAAACTAAAATCCATGACATTCTGCATTTTAATCACTGTAGTTGGAGAGCAAATATGAAATACTTTATCTTGAAATGTAGTATTTGAATTGATCCTTGTATATATGTTTTTGTTATAATAGGATATGGGGTGCATTATTAAATAGTGTGGGGTGAAGGGAACACAAGAATTCTAGATAAATGGGGAATTTCAAGTGATAGTATTTCCATTTTTGAGGGAAGTAATTATTGCATAGTATTCTTATTGGTTAGACTTCCAAAATAATATGCCTTTGACAAGGAAATAGTTGACTTTTTTGTCCCTACTTCTGAAAGAAACACCAGTAATTTCATTTCCATGTACTTAAATGGATGTTAGTTACTTGCAAATTGTGATTTCTTTTATCATTGTGTAACTGATTTCATAGCAACCATTTTCTCTACAGTAGAAAACATTGTTTGATTAGAATCTTAGATTAAAAGACAGTACAGTAGAATGATTTTGACAATTTTTGTTATGAAATGATTTCTTTGCAGCAGGTTGTTAATTGTGTTCTATGAGGAATGCAAGTGACACGTTTAAACACTGTACTTTCTAAATTACATTGTAGCATATGCATGAATAGTTATTGTCTCTAGTGCCTCACACTAAGAGGTTTTTAAAATATTTTTCATCTTTATGAAGGTGTATGGGCAAGTCTTCGTTCAAGCAACCGATTTATCAACGCTCAGACTCCATTCATTGATGTTGGTGCAAGACTTGCAGGCAAAGACAATACCACTTCCTACGGTAGCAGCACTTTTTTGCAAAGTCAGCTTTTGAGACGTCAAGCAGCCCTCTATATATTTGGAGAAAAATCTCAGTTACGGGTAATGTCATTTTTATTTTTATGTTAATATAGTTTTTATTTGGCTTGAGTTTAATAGCCCTAATGTTTTTACAAAACAAAAATAATAATCTAGATAAGTCAAGTGGATAGCTCTCCTAAAGGTGTAAATTCTCATGGGCATTTTAGGTAATATTTGCTACACAGGCATGCTCTCCATTTTGTTCTGTTTTGCTATGCATAGAATAACAGTGAATGCAGCATAATGTGATGGGGGTTAGAAATCACACTCTGTGGTTATATAATACAACAAAGTTAACATAAATAAAAGCTTACTGAATTGTTTTAAAGAACAGCTAGACACAAGCACAAACTATGTAACCAGAGCTCTGTTTGTCACTTCTGGTCAAGTACTGATGTGTTAGGTAGAGATGAGGGGTACAAAAATGGGTAACATGATTAGAGGATTGGATTAGCTTTTCTACAGCATGAGGATGTTTAAATTGGAAAAGATATGACTAGGAAGGAAATGAAATGTATTGTGTGGCAACAAAACATCTAGCAAAGCCTTTGTATTTTGAAGTTACAGTGTCTTCGCTGTTTCAACAACATTGGCATTGCAGGGAGAAAGAGCCACAGAGTTCGGCTGTGCCAAGTGTAGCTGCTGGGATAAAGATCCTGGCAGCTGCCCCTTTCAGAGGCTGTTCAGAGCTATTCCAAGGAGAGTGCTGAAGTTCTGTATATGTATGGTCTTCCTGTCAGAGCCATGCTTAAATACACCTGAATGCTTATTACTACTCTGATTCAGCTGACTCGTCACCTAATGTTCAGATGAGTTGTCATCTCGCAATGATGTCTAGTTTGGGAAATATGAAACAGGCTTATTTGCAGTTTTATTTTTCCTGGTGTGCTGAAATACATTATGAAGCAAATGGAATTTTATTAGACAGGAAAAGCAATTAGGGATAGCATTTAGAATCTTATGAAGTCAAATTGATGTGGATAACACTGACTCAGAATTCTGTTCATCCTCATTTGATTACATGAAGAGGTCCATGATATCTACAGTTTTATACACCTTTTGGGGTAAATTTTAATATTTTAGATGCAGTTGTTTAAGAAACATGTATCCTCTTTAGTAAGTCTTCACTTTTCAGAAAACGTTTACAGATTTTTTAAATCTCTGCAAAGACTGAAAAATCTTTTGTTTTTGTTTTTCCAAATATGAGCATATGTAAAATACAGTGCATTTTGTGAAATACATAGTTTACAACAGCAGTTATTTGTAGTAAGTAAAAACATCCGTTTTCAGTTCTTTATGAATGAATTTACATAATTTCTGGAGATGAAAGAATCATGCTGTATTAGAATGACAAATCAAAATGTTAAAACTCTTTGCAATCTGTTTCAATTTTAGCTTTTCTTTTGTAGTTTCAAGTGTTCTTTTATATCTTACTTTTACTCAGTCATATTATATATATATATATAAAAGATAGCAGTTCTTATCATTTATAATTTATCTTTTATAACTGACTTTAAATTTATTTTCCTTTTGGTTTCTTCATTAGACATTGGTTGTATTGGCAATACAGCAATCATAGTAATAATACTACATAGCAAAGAAATGATTGTTTTGAGCCTGCTCTCATTGATCTATATCTGGTCTACAAAATCAATTCAACTTTGATTTTGTATAAGGAAAGCTTGTTGATTTTGATTGCTTAGTATTTCTCTAGCTTTTGTTAGCATCCTGCTAACTTGGAATTGTTGGCTATATTTATTTATTGTTAATTTGCCTAAAAGTCCTAAAGTAGTATGTTCTCTTGTGTATAAATAGCTCAACAGATTTATTCAACTCAACTGTGTTATAGTGGTAATGGTATAACTCTCATGAATACAGTTTTGTTATGAGTAGTAGATGGGTACTTTTTTATAGTACATTTTACAAGTGTTGTAAGGATTATCATTATACTGGGCAGATATTTAAAAATAATTTGAATTAAGAATTGAAGTATTTAGTAATAAAGCAGACAAGACTATGATATTTGATAAGATTTTCACTGAAAAATATGCTTCCCTTTTAAATTATATCTGCTGTTGTCCTTCACACACAGGGCTTCAAACTTGATTTTGCTTTGAATTGTGAATTTGTTCCTGTTGAATTCAGTGACATCCGACAGACAAAGGCAAGCTTTAAAAAGCTGATGAGAGCTTGTGTTCCCAGCACTATTCCTACAGATTCTGAGGCAACATTCCTAAAAGCACTTGGGGAGTCAGAGTGGTTCCCACAGGTAATTTATATGACAGGTACTTCTAATAATCTTTATGCAATACTGCTTACACAAAATAAATTTCAGGCTCTTCTGACAGAGACCTATTGTATTCTAACCAGCTGTTGTTCCTCTTTGTTCTTTGTAATTACTTTGCATGCTATCAATTCTGTCATTACATAGGCATTATTGTTTTAATACAATCATAACATTTACAGATGTGGGAAGCAGTTTTTATAGCATAATTTACTGGTTACATGGAACACGTATTGTTACATGGAACAAGTATGTAAGTAGAGATTACCATTTTTATTGCATATTATCAATTTATGGTCTTGGTTTTAAATGTTTTTTTCTTATTTTATATATTACAAAAATCAGAAAAAAGTACAGAACAATAAATAAGCCTTTTGATTTTAAGACTGATATTCTACCCTTCATGTGTGTTCCTACCCTGAATTTCCACATGCACAAATATTTAGCAAATAAGCTAGCATCTGTTATCTGTTGTAGAATAAGGAGAAGTGTTTGTGGGAGAGAGGGGGTTGTGTGCTCATTCATCTATTAGTATCTGTTGTCTTTAAATCTGTTCCTTTACTTCCCTATCCCATATTTCCTTACATAAAGATTAACTAAATGAAGGAAATCACAGAATCACAGAATCGTCTAGGTTGGAAGAGACCTCCAAGATCACCTAGTCCAACCTCTGACCTAACACTAACAAGTCCTCCACTAAACAATCTCACTAAGCTCTACATCTAAACGTCTTCTAAAGACCTCCAGGGATGGTGACTCAACCACTTCCCTGGGCAGCCCATTCCAATGCCTAACAACCCTTTCGGTAAAGAAGTTCTTCCCAACATCCAACCTAAACCTCCCCTGGTGCAACTTTCGCCCATTCCCCCTCGTCCTGTCACCAGGCACGTGGGAGAACAGACCAACCCCCACCTCTCTACAGCCTCCTTTAAGGTACCTGTAGAGAGCGATAAGGTTGCCCCTGAGCCTCCTCTTCTCGAGGCTGAACAAGCCCAGCTCCCTCAGCCGCTCCTCGTAAGACTTGTTCTCCAGACCCCTCACCAGCTTCGTTGCCCTTCTCTGGACTCTCTCGAGCACCTCGATGTCCTTCTTGTAGGGAGGGGCCCAAAACTGAACACAGTACTCGAGGTGCGGCCTCACCAGAGCCGAGTACAGGGGGACAATCACGTCCCTAGCCCTGCTGGCCACACTGTTTGTTACGCAGGCCAGGATGCTGTTGGCCTTCTTGGCCACCTGAGCACACTGCTGGCTCATATTCAGCCGGCTATCAACCAATACTCCCAGGTCCTTCTCTGCCAGGCAGCTTTCCAACCATTCATCTCCCAAGATTCAAATTAAGAAGGGAAAGTTAGCTCTTTGCAAATCTAAAAAGATTTTAATTACAGCAAGTGTTTTTTAACAGTTGTGTATTTTATTTGGAATCTTCTTTTGCATAAATTCTTCTAAATTGTAAATAATCGTAGAAAACAGAATAGAATCTTACACTGATTTCTCAAGGAGAAAATACATATGAATAACAGTCATTTCAGAAATCGTGCATTGGAAAGCATACTGGCTGGAATGTGCTACAGTGCAAGGAATTGCTTAAGTTTTCTCTTTTAGGTGCGATGATTTCTTACAGAACACAGGAGCTGGTCATTGATATGTCTGATAACCACTTTGTTCAGAGAGGGCGAAATCAGGAGACATTAAAGACTTGATGCCCCCACCATATGAACAATTTCAATCATGAAACAGTTGAGCAAGTTAATAGATGTAGATAAGGAAAATGAATGTCATTTTGATGAAATAAACATGTTCCTATAGCAGCACAGAGATCAAGGAGAGATTATCCCATTGTGTTACTTTCAGCAATATTTGAGAGGAAAAGTAACAGTATCACTCTTTGCTCAGGACTAGATCACAGTGTCATATACTACCTCTGATTCATTACCAAGACATTTCCATGGTGCAAATCATGTGGTAGATGACTTATGTGATAAATTTGATTTATGGACTGATTTGTCACATTTCAGGCTGATCCTGTGAAAGGACATAGATCTGTCATCTTGGAAATTTGTTTTTATTGTATTAAATTTTCACTCCTATGTAACAGTAGTTGTATAGTATTGGTTTTAACGCTGTGTAGATTAAGTAGTTCTTTATAAGGTTTTGAATGCAGAAGAAGAAATTCAAAGTATGTTCTGAATACTAACAATACGAATAGTATTTTGCATTTCTTTATGCTGAATCTGTATAACCAGATTGTATATCAGTTTCTTTCATTAAGGACAGCAAAAAACAGTCTTTCTTCTATTCTGCCTATGAAAGCATAGAACAATGAATGAACTGTTTGATTTTAAAAATGAGACGCTTTTCAACCTTTTCCTATTGAAAGTAGCAGGAAAATTAGTTACTTTTATTTTCTAAGTAATGACTGTGTGAATGTTCAGAGCAGTTAAGTGTTTTCTGTCATAGTTTTCATGGTAATATTCATAAGATTGTTTTTTCTTCTTTTTTTTATGAGGCAAAAATCAGCCTTAAACAAGGATGAATTTTCTAGGGTTTAACTGTTGTTTGGTTTATCTTTTTTCTCTTATTTTCTCCAGTTTAATTTTGCCTTCCCTGAGTCTGTTTCCTGTGCTTTCTGAACTTTCTGAATTTACTTTTTTCCCATACATAGGTGGTCTTAGATGTCTCTTGCCATCCTTTGCGTATTTGTTTTCCTATATTGCTTTCTCCCTTTCTTCAGGCTTTCGTATTTCCTACTGTTACTATGGGTTGGGTTGTATTTGGTGCTCTGCAAAGAGCGATTTCATTCAGTGGTTTAAAAAAAAATTTGCTTACATATAGTCTGTTACATTATTTACCAAGAATGCCATCTCAGTATGACAGAAATGGTAGGAACACTGCAGTTTTTCATTTTAATAGTAAAGAAGAGAACTCTCTTCATAAGGTAAAAATGCTCAAAGTCACCTAAATTCTTTAACTTGCTTATAAGCGATAGTGTTTGAATAAATCTCATTCAAGTCAATAAACTTTGTCCCAAAGAAATGTATTGACCCTCAGAAATTTTTAGTATCACTGGAAAACAAATTTTAGAATGTAAATAATTAGTGTGTCCTCTTAGCCAGTCTGTCCAACAGCAAAAAAAAAAACTGTTTAATCTATCTAAACTATTTCAGATAATAGATTTTTTTTAATATTCAGTTCATTAATTTTCAAATTCCAGAAGATTGCACATTAGAACTATTACCTTGTAAATGTGGATTCTCTCATCAAAGTACTTAGTGATTTTATGCAACCTTAACTTTTCACAGGAAAAGATTTAGTGTTAAGCCCAGAGTGGAATTTCTCTACAATAAATCTGTCAACTGTGTCATTCCCATTCCACTTTTTATGACAAATGTTTTATTACAGTGCTTATTGGTTTTAGTAGTTTAAGTTCTTATCTTCAAATATTTGCTTAGTTTTGTTGTAGTTCAAATTAAAATCCTCTGAGATTAAGTTTTTTAGTTTTCTAATCTGTTACATCAGTTAATTTCTCTGATATATGTAGATTTTGTAATACATTTTTAATGTTAAATACAAAGGGATTCTATTTATTGAAAATATCTAGACATTTCTCTTGAGTGTGTTATTGATTTGCAATGCTCTGTAGCTTCACAGGGTAATGCAATTGAGTGTGATCATCTCAGAGCTCCTGGAAAATGGTTCTTCTGTTATAGTTTGTTTGGAAGACGGCTGGGATATTACTGCACAAGTAAGCTGCTATTAAAACCTTGAAATAACTAAATAATAAGAAAAAAACACCAGGCAATACTTCTTTACATATGTGATTGATAATTTGATATAACATTTAAAAAAAAAAAATGTTGTGGCAGCAGGGACTAGCATACATGAATCCTTGTGTTCCTTTGCAATTTACTCCATGAAAGCGTTCATTAAAATGAACTTTTACCAAAAGTCCTGAGGGACTTGGAATTCTAAGGCTTATCTATAAGATCTGCATTCCCATACTTGGCCATATGGAAGAATGAAAGATGAAAGTTGTCACAACAGATGATTTATCTTTTTAAATACAGTATGCTTTAACATAGAAGGGAAGGAGCGGAATTCTTTCTTTTGCCATTCACTTACCATAAACGAAGTCAGGAGAGCACACAGAGAGAAAACTAACTTTGTGCCAAAATGACTGCAACACACCTGCTGCAAGGACAGATCACCAGAACAGATAACATTGTGAAACAAACTGTAAATTATGTAAATGATGACCCACTGCCTCATTTAATGGATACATTGTGTCTATACATAGTTGCTTCATAATCCAGAAAAATTGTAATGAATAAAAACATCATGTACAGCCAGCATCCTTATTTCAGGTTAAAAAAAAAAAAAAAAAAGAGAATGTTAACATAATTCTTGCAATCGCTGTCAAACAGTGAAGAATAGAGAAGGACACTTACATTGCTGGAGGTGGGAGAAGTCTGTGCTGCATTTTAAAATCTCTTGGGATGCTGTTTACAAGAACAGGCCGAAGTTGGCTGGTGAGCACCCTAGCATGGCAACAGTGCAGAAGCTCAAGTCACCCTCATGACCAGTTATTTAATGCTTTCTTTGTTGAGGTGTAGGCAGTGCTATCTTGTAAATAATATCTTACTAATTAAGTCACAGTTTAATTAAGGCTCTTCCATGTGAGATGCTAATTGTATGGTTTTATAAAAATATGTAACGTATCTGGTAAGATACTTGTAACTGAATTTATTTGAAGGGTTTGGTTTCCTTGAACTACGAACAGATTATGGAATATTTATTTTCATTGTATAAGGTGTTCTCCTTTTAACTTCTGTCATTCTTATCCTGTTTTGTGATCTAGGTAGTATCTCTAGTGCAGTTACTCAGTGATCCCTTCTACAGGACACTTGAAGGCTTCCGAATGCTGGTGGAAAAAGAATGGCTCTCGTTTGGTCATAAATTCAGTCAACGAAGTAATCTGACTCTCAATTGTCAGGGTAGCGGATTTGCACCTATTTTCTTACAGTTCTTAGACTGTGTGCATCAGGTAAGTCCATCCATATCTAGGCATAGATACCACTATTTCATAAGCGATAGATAACTCTTTGAGAGAAGACTAGTAGCCTTCTTCTCTGGGTTTTATTAAAGAGAATGGGCTTCACATTAAGAAGAGCTGGAAAATGAGCATGGTTGCCTGGAGGAAACTGACCATACAAAACAGACTGTCTATTAGGGATGGTTGGCACTATGGATCTTTTAAGGTGATTCATGCAGAGGTTTCAAACCGATGTTTTTTAAGGGTAAGACTGGCTTTTGGCAGTCTGGAATGCCTTAAAGCAGCAGAAGAAATTGACAGGTTGTTAATACAGTGAGTAGACAGTTTTTAATTTCCTGTGTTTGACTGTGTCTTGTACTCTGTCAGTTCTGGGAAAAAAAAGCTACATACCACCTGTGTAGTGGTCTGTGATGTTTTCAAACTCTAAAGTAGAGGTTTGTTCACTGAAATTCTATTTTTTCTATTCAATGCATTCCAATAGTCTACTATGCTGCTATTACTTCTAGACAAGTAGAGCTACATTGCTAGTAACAGCAAAATTTTGTTGGGAGTACTTTTATACACTCTTTCTCTTTGCTTATGGTCTGGTGAGTAGTTTCTCCTTACTGAGGATAATTCTACCTTTTTTTCATATTTTATATTAGTCTTTAGTTTTTGTAACATACCTGCTCTAATGATCAACTCCATCCAAAAATTGTGTTTTGATCTTTGCTAGCTCCCATTCAGCTCCATTCTCCATACTCATTTGTAGACTTTTTTTCTTCAGGCTATAGAGGCTGAACTATACTTATAGCCAGAAGAGGGGTTCCTATTTCCTTTTTACCCTCAGCATATAAAGAGGGTCATGATTTCTCTAGGTAAGGTTTTTTTATTGATTTTGCTTGTCTTTTTTTTCATTATTATTTATTCATAATTAAATGCACAGAGGTAGCTATGGCAAGTCTGCTGCTACAGATAATTGCTATAGGTATATTCCCAGAATGGATGAGCTTCTGAGCAATCTGTCATTGGGCCCCAGCCTAATACCTTCCTTCTACAAGAGGGACTATTCTGGGGCAACCAACAAGAACAACCTGAGAATAGGAAGACCACTGGAAGTATCTCAAGAGCCTGACCCACATTTTGCTCTCAATCAGAGTTATTAAGGACAAACTTCCAAAGTGATTATTATTATGTAAATATTACCAGGGCACTTTTTCCATCACTAGTTGATTAATCTGGGATCACTCCAACAGCAGTATGGCAGTCCATAACTCTTCATTTCAGTTTTTCAGATCATGCTCTTGCATAGAAACAAGGTCAAGGCACAATGATTAGGTTTTTGGAAGTATTTTGAATTCAAGACTATGATCTTTTTCCAGGAAGTTGGTTGCAGACCTGATCATCAAGTGAGCATTATTAGTCAGAAACTCTACTATCAGGAGCATGTTAACAGATGTACAGGATGGTTTTGAAGTAAAACAAGTGGTTATCACAGAAGTAAAATGTTGTTGTTCTTGGAATTCTGCTTTTCTCATACCAGTAAAATTTTCTGGTCATATCAGCCCAAGTAATGGTTCTGCAGGCTTTATGTTCTTGTAGAGATTTCAGTTGTAATTTTCAACTTCTGTAGTTGATAAAAAACAGGTTTTATGGGGTTCAATAATAGTACTAGGAAAAGAAAGAACACAACCTATAGAAAGCTTGAGAACAATGGGTCACCTAAGATGTTCTTATTTTTCTGTATTCTGTATGTTCACAAGAAGATGAATGCTCACAGTTACATGGTGTAGCAAAAGTCAGACTAAGAATTTCATGCTTATTTCAGATTAATTCTATAGTCTGTCCTCTTTTTCATCTCAAAACAGGAAATATAATGCTTTGCAGATTCTCTGTGTGTGCAAACCCAAGATAGGAGTTGGTATAGTTCCTCTTGTATTTGTCTGTTTTTTTTCCATTTCTCATTTTTCTCACTGAAAAATCTGGGTGTTACTAACCTGCACTTAAAGTATGGTTGACTGTCTCACAGAATAAGACTGTTAAAGCACCCACCTGCTTTCTTGGAACAGACGTTCATGGTGAATTCTTGCATGGAGTAGACCCTGAAAGAGAAGTCAGCAAGTAGACTTACTCTGTTGCCCGGAGCAACGTCCACAGATTAGATAACATGCTAAACCAATGAAAAATAATCTTTAGATATCTGGAAGAATGGTAATGAATGAGTTTATAAGAAAATGCATAAAGACTTAACCGAAGAACATGTTGCAAATTGTATGTATCCCAATGTTAAACAACATTGTCCATCATTATTTCTGTCTTGCAAGTGAATAAATCATATCCTTGGAATCTGGTTCTGTTCCTACAACATTAGAAAACCTTGCAAGTATTTGTCACATCTCCTGTCTTATCAATCCATTTCCCAATGGCTGTGATCCTCAGGTTAATTTTTATTCAAAATGGGGAGATTTCTTTGAGGAGAATCAATACTACATTTATCATTCGAACAAGTTAATCTACTCTCAGTTGTCACTCAAATTATTCTTTATAGTAACTTAAGGTTATTTCTCCTTTTCTGAAGTAGAAGGAAAAATAAGAAGAAAAAACAAAAAGACAAGAAGAAAAATATCTGCGTCTTCAAATAGTGAGACTCATCTGTTGGGTGGTTCATTCAGTTCTTTGTAAATCATTTGTCTGGTGCAGTTTCTCTCTGTTATCAGATGTGTTCTTGCTTTAATGAACTGGCTGGATAACATTGTTTGTTAGTAAAATGGAGTAAATCAGCATTTGATTTGAAGCAGTAGTGTAATTTTGAAGTGAATCCCTTAAGCATCTCCCCTTACCGTTTGTTAATGGTTTTTGGTACATGTCAACTACATTCTTATTGAAAGAATTTACCCAGAACTTTTGCTTCAGGTGCGTGCCAAATGCTCACCAGCTCTTAAAAGGATCTGAACCAACAATTTATCACTTCTTTTAAAACCATACAGTAATCAGTTCAACTGGACCAGGCTAAATCTAGTCCAAGTTAAAACAAATATGTCGTGTAGCTGCTACACTACCTCGTCACCAGCAGCTTGGGCTTTTTGTCTGCTTCTTCTGCTCTGAACTACGTGCTAATGTAGACACAGCCTTACATCATTTTAAACATCCTGTTTCTGACTATGGGGACACTTTGCTCCAGTCTTGCTGTAATAAATCTTAGAAAGTTGGCTTAAAGTAAAACAAGGAAATTATCCACGCATACCTGTAGAGTAGATTTTTCCTCAAGTCCAGAGGTCACACAAACTTTGGAAACAAATGAGTTATCCGGAACAAAGATGAAAATTGGCATTCAAGGATTTTTTTTATTGTCCTAAAATAGGTTGTCCTCTGTCTTCTTCTTGGCAAAATTCTTGTATTTTCTTTGAGTTATGTCTAACACAATCTGAAGTTTTAATAACAAAGAATAATGGATTATAATTTTCCTGACTTCAGAAATTAGGTCAAAATGTAAAGTGGGATAAATCCCTGCTGTTAACAATTCACAGGTGTGACTCTGCCTCAAGGTGCACTATCTCTAATCTTTACACTTTCTAGGGAGACAGGGAGGTGGAGGAGCAATTTCAAACTTTCCATTGTGCTCTAAGTGTTTTTTCTAAGACTAATCTTGAAATTAAAGTATATATGATGTTACTTTTAACATCATCCAGGATTGTTTTCAATTTGATTTGGTTCTCCTACATGATAGAGGAACATCCCTTTAGCAATTCATCTCAGATACCAGCTTTGATAGTATCTGAATCTTCTCTATCTTCAAGAGTCAATAAAAAGTATACATTTCATTAGCGGGTACATTTTATGTAAAGATCTGTACCTTCTTTCCTCTCTCCTCTCTCCTCTCCTCTCCTCTCTTTGTGTTTTTTTGTATAAAGCTGTGTCCACATACCCTGGCTGCAGCTATGTCAGGAGAAAGGTCACCTCTTACAGGCCATCTGGAGCTATTTATCACCTCCTCTCTGGTGGACATGTTGTTCTTCCGGTCTGCTAGCTGAGGGGTTCATGTGAACCTGCCTGCCAAAATGGCAAAAGAAAATAGGTAGAAAAGACCTACTGTGAAAATCTTATTTTGATGGGTACAGGTCCAGAAGTGGCTTTTCCTGACAGTCAATCTGACAGAGGCCATAACTTCTTAGCCAGAGTGACAGGGCTATCTAGGGACTGTAATCTTTTCAAACAGTGTATCTTCATTTGAAAAAGTACCTGTGAATACAGCTTGACATGTATAACCAGTGTATTATAGATAATACAGATTTGTCTGTTATGAGAAAAAGGTGTGAAGCTAAATTTCTAACACTTAAAGCTACAAGTCTATTTAGAATGCAACTCTGAATAGGTTTTCTGGAAATAGACATGAAGACTAACCTAGTTCCTGATGGCATATATTGACTTATCAAATTCTAACAGTATGGTAGCAAACTCTAGGGAGATTACTTGCAAAGTTAGATTAATGGTTGAAGTTTCACAGGAATTTACTAAGAAAAGTAAATGTACTTAACATCTGTACTTGAACATTTCTGTTAAGCTTGAATGGTTTCTGTACAACTTATTAGATGACTACAGAACCCAATTAGACTGCAGATTCACCCTGATATCTAATATATTATGTTCAGGGTTTTTTTAATTGACTTGTTCACTGGAAGTAAATATTTGGTCCTTTCAAAAAAAATTCAACTATTATAGTTTTGACATACAAGGTAATAAGAAAATCACTATAGAGCCAGTATGGATTAAATGTCATTGGTTAAACTAATGATACAGAGAAAACAAATGAAGCAGTGATTCCTAAATTAGAACTACATCATCTTGTAAGAAGTCATTGTTTATGCCAATATCTCCAGGTGTCAGCTGAATTATTAATGCAAAATCATTCTTTCACAATAGCAGCATCTGGCAGATACTCTCACTGCTTCTAAGAAGACTGAGTTTATGAAAGTGATGTCAGCGCAGGAAGCTTTTCTTATTTTTCTTCTGTATCTATTCAGTAATTTATTCAATTAAAACAATGCTTTTCTAGAATTGACTTTTTTTAAGGCTAATGAGGAGCTGTGTTATAACACCTTGAGTAAAAGGAGATGAGTGTGCTACTGTTAGTGATTACTAGCACAGAGCATTTTGGACTACTGTATTTCTTATGTAAATGAAGTAAATATTGATATATAATGGAACGACAAAACCAAAAGGTACTGGAAAACTAAGAACAGCTGACAGAAGTGTAAAATTACTAAAAACATTTAGGAGAGATTTAAATTAATTAGGAACATTTTGATTTGAAAAAGGAATTCTGAGAAACTGAGTGTATTTAATCATAGTGTTAGAAATGCCTATAGGCTTACTTAGGTTTTAACTGTTCGTATATTATGGAGATTAGGAATTCTAATAAGTGGTTGTAATTTTTAAAGATACTGGGTTCCTGTAGCCTATCTAGAAATACTTATCTAGGTGGTATGTGTTGAAATTGTAAAATATAAAAACTGCTTCTAACTTACATACAGTTTTTGAGTAAAACTCTTGAAGTCAGTGGATTAATTGAAATGGGACCAAAGAGTTTCCAGAAAGAAACCAATCATATTTAACCTCAACCTAAGTGGTTACATTGCTTACAGTAATGAATAATCTCTCTTGCACATTTATTTTTAATTGCTTAAAATAATCCAATTATTTTTTCCAATATTACATTTAGAATGTATCACCTGTAATACTGGAATTGTATTTTATCAGGAACTTTTTTTCATGATAGCTCATCCATGTTTTGGATTTTGCGCACAGTGCACTCATCTAAGCAAATCATCAATAACAGTAGTGACTTTCCTCAGCTGTGGTATATTTCCCATCTCCAAGTGTACTGAAATGAGCCACAACCACTATAATGTAGTTACTGTCTGTATTTTTCTGCCTTCATCAAATAAATGTTTTCGGTGGTAGTTGTTTTTACTTTTAAAAGGCAACTTTTATTATTATAACTTCTATTTACTTGCAGTTCCAGAAATCTTAGAAGTGGGATCGCTCACAATACCTATATGCATGATAGGATTTTATTACCTACTTATTCTTCCAACTCTTCAAATTTATTAAACTAATTACTAGACCACAAGTAAAAATTAGGACTCTGTGTAAGTCATATCAAATAACAGAGTATTCTAATTTATCAGAAAGACTTTCTTTCTAACAGTGTATTAAATAAAACCTCCTAACACAAGGTGGAAAATATATAGTAAGCTATTTGTATTTGCATTTATGTCTCTGAACACACAAACACACATAAAGCGCTTTTTGGGTTCTCAGCTCAAAAGTACATAAGATCATTTTTGAACAAAATTATTGTATTCTGATTATATCTTAATCTACAATATGACAGAAAAGATACTTATTTTTTATAAGGGTAACTAAAAAGTTACTTTGTCTATGAAGTTAATCTTGAATTTATTATAGAAAAAGTTTTGCTTAGCATTACTCTTACAAAGCAGTGAAGGTATATAGTCATTTGTATCTGGGAAAAAGTGGGGAATAAAGTAAGAGTGGGTATATTGAACTGAGATCTCTTACCGTATCTTAGTATTTTAAATGCCTAGCCATGAGCTAATATTGACATATTACAAGAAGTGCTCTGACCAAACTGCTGTGTATGTATTTATAGGGTTTTTCAAGGAATTTTCCTGTCACTATTGTAAATTTGATATTTAATCTTTTCTATTAGACGCATTTTTTGTTTCTTTATTTATTGTTGTTTTTTCAACTAGTACATGTGATAATTTAAACATCAATGAGTTTCAGATAATCTAATTCTTGTTTCCTTAATACTGAATAAACAAGTTTCTCTCTTTAGGAACTTATAAGTAGAGATTAGAGAAAAAAAAGGTGGAATGGGAAAATAGGAGTGGTGGGAATACAAAAGGCAAGACGTAGGAAGATTGTAAAAATAAAGTTATTTTACAAGTTTGATGTGAAGCTAGGTAAATCACTCTGAGACATATTTCAAATGTTAAATTCCATTAGCAATTTCTTCCTGATTGTGAAACTTTATTTCCATTGTAATTGGGGGATGTTTGGTTCATTACCATGCTTAATTCTGAAAATTAAAATCACAGTCAAAATGTGTACTAGAGAGTAAATTTTAAATCTACAATTAAAACATGAAACTTGTGAGCAATATCTCATCAAGATAAAATTTTGTCTTAAAGTTTATATGGAGAGCAATAATGTATTTCATTAATAATTAATGTAAACAAATTTGTCCATGAATATTAAACTAAATGCCTGAAAGCATATGCCAGGCTCTTTCTGATGATGTTCAAGAGGAAGCAGTTGTGAGGAGCCAACTGTCCCACATTGCTGTACTTTAATTTTTGTCGTCTTAAACATCTGATCCTGACTCCTGTTGGAGACATTCTCTGAATTAGAACCCAAGCCTAACTGAAGATAACAAATTAAGATGTTATATTGTTTTTACTATTTTAAATATATGTGAATAATGGCAAAACGCCTCCTCAGTATGTTTTTTGTTCCTTCATACTTCAATATTTTGCTGTATAGTTTGAAGACAAGGAAATATGTATAGACTAGCAAGTACTTCAGAAATGAGCCATTCCAGCAATGACAGATAGAATATCATTTGTCAGCATTGCTCCTGTACGTTTGCTAGTTTGGATCCTCAGCAATACCTGGAAGTCCACTGTAAAATGTGCCAATTAAAGTTTGATTTCAGCTATGGAAATGCTACAACTAGGAATACCATCTTTGCCTATAAATTTGCATGGTGTCTCATGAATTGACATAAAAGACTTTTATCCAGTTTGATTACTTTGAAGAATCCTGGGTTTTATACAGCGTAAAATAACGCTTATAAAAATATATTCTATCTGCTTTGAAAATTTTTTGCATCATAGACATGAATTTAAATGACTTTAAAATATCTTTAGACAAAATGTAGAAGGGTTTCTATGTACAGAGAAGATAGTTTCCTGTGAATGCATTTGTATTCTATTGTATCTACTTATATAATAATATTAATACATATAATATTATGTATCTATATATACATCATATATCTGTATATATGTATATACAATAATATATATATATTTAATATTATGTATCTATTTATATAATGCCCCAAAATTATCTTTTTTCCCTTTCATGTATTTCTAGATTCATAGTCAATACCCAACAGAGTTTGAGTTCAATCAGTATTATCTGAAGTTTCTCGCTTTTCATCACATATCAAATCGATTTAAAACATTTCTTCTGGATTCAGACTATGAAAGACTAGAACATGGTAGGTGTGATGTTTGTTTATTGCATATTGTATCTGTTATCCTTGTTTTTCTCTTCAATATTTGGTCTACAAAAATTTGCCTAGTTTGAGATGGTTCAGTAGTTGCATGGTGATGATCTAATGAATTTCAGTTCAGTAATATGAAGCAAAATATAGGTGGTTAATGTAGAGTTTTCTGAAAGAATGAATCCTGAGACATACCCCTGATTGGACTAAGAGAAGGCGAAAGAAAGTAGTGCCATGCCTCAATTTATGTTTGTTTTTTGTTTGATTGTTTGTTTGTTTTTAGAAATTTATCCACTTGGTTCAGTTACCCCTATTAAAATTCCTTATTTTAACAGAAACAAAGTCCTTGACAAGCTTTCAGAGAGTGCATGACATTTGAGAAGAAAACTTTCCATCTGCTGTCTCTCACTCCTTTCTCTTGCATTCTCTTCGGTGTTTCTGTTCTTTTACATTTTTTTTACTCCCTGCACATATCATATCCAAGCTCACTGGTTCCAACCAAGGCCTTATCTGCCCTCACAGCCCTCTTATTAAGACTTTACAACCACAGTTGAGGCTGTTCTTGGAGCTTGTTCACTAAGCACAATGCTTAAGTGCTCTGAATTTCACTGCTTTGTTGGGTGTTTCTCATGGCATATGGTCAATTTTAATCCTTTTCTTAAAATCTATAGTAACCGTGAAACAGATTAAACTTGAGCAGCCATTTTATTTCAGCAAGAAAAATTTATTTCCATTATTTACCTTGGTTTGAACAAAACATTGGAGTCGATTAACTCCTGTCTTTCCTTCCAACTTGTATTTTTACATGGTTCTACAGTGTGTTATTTTTTTTTTAAAAACATGATTTTTTATATAGTGTAGTTATACTTTAAAATACCAACTGATCCAATATAAAATCCTGTTTCCAGTAGTCTGGCATAATTATATGTCCTTCCAAAGTCATTTCAGATAGCACAAATCTATGGCTAACTATTTACACTAGCCTGATCTGTTTTGCCTGAAATTAGTTGGCAAATAACTCCAGGTGCAGCTGGCCCAGCAGGTGGGAAGGGCTGATAACATCTCACGGAAGGGGGCAGAATCAGTTAGCAGGGATTTGGTGATCTGTTGAAGCAGCATAGCTGAATGCAGAAAGGGACGTTCATAAATGCACTCAAGTATTTCAGTAAATTTCAGAAGAGTATAATATAATTCTATTGAATGTTTTTCGTACAAAAGTGGCGTTTTGCCAATTTGTGGTGGAATGGCAGTTACAAAGCACAGCAGTTGTTTCATCAAATACAATCTCTTACAGCAATGGCATCTGATGGCAGATTTTACTACACATTTAGTTTGTGACATTTCATTTGGCTATGCTTCGGTGTTTGTTACATCTTATCATAAGCTATCTTTTTACTGCTATTATTTTCTCTAGGGACATTGTTTGAAGATAAAGGAGATAAACATGCCAAAAAAGGAATTTGTATTTGGGAATGTATCGAAAAAATGCACAAAAGGAGCCCTATTTTTTTCAATTACCTCTTTGCTCCTACTGAAATAGAGGTATGTTTTTTTAAAAAAAAAACAAAACAGGTTATTTGTTATTTTGAGTGATACCCTGACTATGTTTTGATACCTTAATTGTTCTCAGCTGAATTAAGCATTTGGCAGACGAAGTTGACCCTCCTTGATTGATTGCTCTAATGTCTCACAGGCTTATATTCTCAGTCATCCTAGTTATGGAAATTTCATGTAAAGGGCCAATTCTGTAACATGTTTATGCATACCACTGAGGAAAACAAGGTTATTTGTTTGATTTCATTCAGTTATGACTTATTATCAAAATGATCTTAAAATTTGTGCAGCTATTTAAAAAAAATACACAGTTATGGGAAAATGAGTTTACAGTACATTCCAGTCACAATGGGATACATTTCATAATGATCTGATTGAATATTATCTATATCACTGTCTAATATGATATTATGTATGCTCACTAGATTTGACTGCATCTTAATTAGGTAAAATTGGCAATACACTCACCATCATAGAATTCTGCAATAGTCAGGAAGGAAGCAGTCAAGACATCTCAGGAACTGCAAGAAAAGGGTGCTGCTCATACTGTAGGTCTGGAGACAAGGCTGATTTAAGATGATCCAGCCTTCCCCTGCCCTGCAGATATTTACTAATGTGCTGCTGTCTCCTTTGCTAGTGAGCTTCACCTTGATAAATCATTTGTTTGCATGTCTGTCCACTGCTGGTGTCCAGAAAACATAATGACAGAACAGTCTCTGCTGTTTTGGAATTCTTGTTGCCAACGTTACTTTTGTTGATGATTCATGGTTTTCCATTTTCCTCAAGCTTTTTCACCACGTTGTATGTAAGCATATGTAACACCTGGCACTCAAATCAGTAATATAAACTGACCTCATTTAAAAATAAATAAAAATAAGTTATCTTCTTTAAGATGTTGGCAGTCAACAGTGCAGACCACCTCAACCCACATACATACCACACACGCACCTATGCTGACTAAATAAAGTGGTGGTACAAGAGAGAGGAGGGAGAGAGAGAACTAGAGGGTTACACTGAATGGATAGGAAGTTCTTCACCTGTCTGTTTCAGAGAGACATCTATTTTCTCTGTTAGAACCATCACTGTGATCAATTTGGAGGTTGATAGGCATCTTGCTCACTGTATGTTCTATCTATTTTACTGTATGCAATAGTGTGATTAGTAAGCAGTTAAGATTTGCTTTCAGTATTTTGATAGTATTTTCTTTCTCCTTTTTTGAACAAACTATTTTTCCTCATGTGAAATGGTGTCATAGTAGCAGAATAAGTGATTGTGACTGAACATCACTCTTCAGATGTTGAAATTGCCCATTGAACTGAGGCATTAATTCCCATTAATTAAGATATATCAAACTGAGAAGATTACCTTTTTTTTTAAAAGGAAAAAAAAAAAAAGTATGTCTTTAATACAAAGTCATCTGTTTTTAACTACTCTGAAAGCTTTACAGTCTCTGGCTGCTTTCCTCATATTGTTGTGGTTATTCCAAGTGTTTGGCCACCTAAGTTATACAACCTTTCTCCTTTCTCTGATGGTCTTGGTTTTTCTGCTGAGGAAAGTTGAATGGTGATTGCTATTGAGTACCTTTTGTACCTTTAACAAGGGGGCACAAAGACTGTAAGGATAGCAAATGTGTATGCTGAATTGGAGTTCGTGGTAAGCATTTGTTTTAGTGGAAGGATAAATAGGAGCAGTATATTCCCGAAGCTAGTATTACTTTTACTTCTTGATCTGAGCCATATCCCAGGATCTTGCTGTGGAAATTATCAAACTGCAATATTACTCACCCAATGCAAAATACTGCTAAATTTTGAATAATCTAGAAAATACAGGTATTGCATTTTTCAGTCTGAAACTCAAAGACTTGCTTTTTCTCATTATAATAAAACTTTCTTTCAAATAGGCATTGAAACCAAATGTAAGTATGTCCAGCCTCAAAAAGTGGGATTACTATGTAGAAGAGATTTTGGCTACAGGTCCTTCTTATGACTGGACCATGGTGACTGCAAAATGCAGTGCTTTAGAGGAAGCTGAACAAATGGATGGTTCAGTCTCTCAGACTAAGAGGAAAATAGTATGGCCATGTTATGATGATGTTAAAAAACTACAACCTGATGCCATCAGCAGCCTTTTAAATGTAAGTACATGTGTTACAAAGAAAAATAAGTTATTCTATATTTAGGAAATTTATATTTACTTTTTATTTATGTTATTGCCCTATAGATACACTATTATTAAAAGGATCATGATAGCTGGTCAAAACAGGTATTTAGTAAAACTGACCTTTTTTTTGGGGGGGGGGGGGGGGGGGGGAGGGGAGCGGACTGATCTTGGGAAGTGATGGTTGGTCCAGGAATCATTTTTTTTTCTGGGGGGGACACTTCAATAGTAATTAATAACTATGGGAAAGACAATAATGGATGCATTTTTTCACTGTTTTTCTGAAACAAAAAGGCAGGTAGCATAATAGACCTCTTGGTTGCCTTTTATAAGAAACGTACAATCTGTTCTTTTAATTGGTGCAAATGATGAAGCTATCTTTCTTGTTCTGCTTCTATCAATTTAAAGTATGTGTATGGTAAAGATTTCTAAAGAGATCATTAAAACAGAGTCCAACAGCTGTTGATTTAGTTGAGAGGCAAATACATGAAGATAGCACATAGCATCCTGGCTCAAATTTCTCAACAAAGATTTCTGTTATTTCTATTAGTATATTTATTTTTACTGGGACCTAACTCATACTCTTAGATGCTTCAGAATATTTTGGCACATGAAATAGATGCTTGACTTGAGCTTTTTCTTATTTGGGCTCAGGTAGGCTGCTTAGGTTTTGTTCTTTCTTCATTAGAAAATGAAAAAGGATCACATTTAACATGGTAATTGTTGTAGTTATTTAGAATGATTGAGCACCTATATTTTCTTAAATGTTTATTGTTTAATTGTAATTAACTAGCGGTCCTAATGTTTAGGTTATCATCTGGATTAACAGCTCAGAAAAAATGACATTCTTCATTTCCTGGAGCTATTGTTTGTAGCCACGTGCATATTCAGATATATACACCATATACCTTTTTTTTTTTTTGGAAAACTTTTTTTTTTATTATTTGCAGACTTCTCTTTATATTAGAGCTAGTATTATGAAGCCTAATACAGCAGTTCTTGGAAGTGGGATATGCTTTGGGTCCCTGAAATTCCTGAAATTGAAGATGATTTTTAACAAAATCTTAAGGCAGGAAGTTTCTGAATGGATTGGAATCCTTGAGGATGGACTTGATTTTGCCAGAGAGTTAGCCCCATTCAGGAACACTCCTGTAATCTCTTTTGGTCAATTCCATCCAATCATAATTGATTAAAAAGAGGAAAAACGACCAATTTTAAAAAATAAAATAAAATTCAGCCATGAAATTCCCCTGGACTCAAAAGAGGATAGCCAGAACTGCTCAGATCTTATAACTTCACAACTGCAAACAGCCTAACAATCTCTCAGCAGGGGATCTCGTATCAGGGATTCTTTCACCAAAAAAAGAAAAAAAAAAGAGCTTTTGTTTCAGGTAACTGGAGGCCAGAACTACAATAGGAATATAGTAACAGTGTTCTGCATTTCTTCCTGGGGTAAATGTCAAACTTATCCTATCCTATCCACAACTGTGAAAAACTGCCATAGAACAGGAAAATTAGCCATGTTATAGCCCAAAGATATGTGGGTCAGATTTTATAGAGTTTAAATGTTATTTGTGAATTAGGTTATAGTAATAAAAGATAGCAATGGAGAGGAACATTTGGAAGACTAGGAAGGGGTTGTATAAAGGTTATGAAAATACTCTCCTAAGTTTAAAAAGCAAAGTGAGCTTTCTTTTAAAACAAGTTGTTAATTTAGGGCTATTGCTGATGTAGGAGAAAGACCTCTCTTTAATCATAAATCCATTGAGAATGTATTGGTATCCAAAAACGCTTGAGCTGAGACCATATTCAGCAATGGTAAACTATTAGGGAAGGATGATTCTCGCTTTGTTTATAATGATAAGACCTAATATAATCATTCTAAAGGTATTTTTTTAATTGAAGACAAGATAATACTCTTCAAGATGTAAATCTGGAACAAAGAAGTTATTAAGTGTTTCAATTCACAATATTCCTTGGTGCTTTTCTGCGGGGAGCAAAAGGCGTAATATTTTAGCAGTAAATGTTCTAATGTGTTTTGGTTACATAACAATCCACCTTTAACCAGACGTGTGGTGGTTCTATAGTTTCCATAAATCTTCATTCTTATGAGTTTTAGGAAGTTAACTAATCTGAAAATTTCATTCACTTAATTCTAAATTAAGCCTTTTCAAGATTGTAGATGACAATGTGCATTTTAAAATACAAATTTTTGTGTAAAACTTCTCAATTCACTTCCCACTGTCCTTTGCCATGAGCAAGTTGTGATACATTATAAATGATCTAACCAGTCTGAGTAATGTTCAACAAAGGGAAGTGCAAAGTCCTGCACCTTGGGAGGAACAATCCCATGCACCAGTATATCCTGGGGGGCCACCACCCAAAGAGTCATAGTCATAGAATAGTTTGGGTCAGAGGGGACCTTAAAGACCATCCATTTTCAACCCCCCTGCCATGGGCAGAGATACCTTCCACTAGATCAGGTTGCACAAAGCCCCATCCAGCCTTGCCTTGAACATGTCCAGGGATGGGGTATCCACAACTTCTCTGGACAACCTGTTCCAGGGCCTCACCACCCTCTGTACAGAATTTCTTCCTTATATCTAATCTAAATGTACCTTCTTTTAGTTTAAAAGCTGATCATCCCCAACTCTCTCAGCCTTTCTTCGTAGGAGAGTTGCTCCAGCGCTCTGATCGCCCTAGTGGCCCTTCTTCTGCACTTCATCTAGTAAGTCCAAGTCCTTCTTGTGTTGGGAGCCCCAGAACTGAACGCAATACTCCACATGGTGTCTCAGAAGAGCAGAGTATAGGGGGAGGATCACCTCCCTAGATCTGCTGGTCATGCTTCTTTTGATGCAGCTGGAAAAACAGCTTTGCAGAAAAGGCTCTGGGGGTCCATGGTGGATGTCTAATTGCATCAATCGTATGCCTTAATCAAGGGCAATGTGCCCTTGCTGCAAAGAAGACTAATGGTATCCTGGGCTGTGTTAGGCAAAGTGTTGCCAGTCAGTCACCAGGTAATCCTTCTTTTCTACTCAGTCCTAGTAAGGCCACACCTGAAGTATTGTGTCCACTTCTGGGCTCCTCAGTATAAGAGAGACAGGGACATACTGGAGAGAGTCCAATGAAGGGCCGGAAAGGCACTGAAGGGACTGGAGCATCTCAGCCGGGAGGGAAGGCTGAGAGAGCTGGACTGTTCAGCCTGAAGAAGAGAAAGCCCAGGGGGTGGGGAATGATGGCTCTCATCAGTGTGTATAAATGCCAGTGGGGAGGGTGCAAAGAGGACGAAGCCAGTGGTGCATGGTGCCAGGACAGAGCTGTTCCATCTGAACATCAGGGAGCCCTCCTTTACTGTGGGGATGACGGAGCACCAGCACAGGTTTCCCGGAGAGGTGATGGAGTCTCCCCCCTTGGACATATTCAAAAGCCATCTGGACAGGGTGCTGGACAGCTGGCTCGAGCTCAAGGACCAGGTGACCTCCAGAGGTCCCTTCCTACCTCAACTATTCTGTGATTCTGTGAAATTTTCTTTCAAGTAAATGCAGCTATTCATACTGCACTGCACTCATGTAAGAAAAAAAATCTGATGTTTTCTGTAGAATTTAAAACTGAAGGAGCGACAGTAAATCTTAGTGATTTATTGTCATGTAGGTTTTTTACAGAGAGTTTATTAAGGGAGAGTTTATTCCTAACTTTTCAAGATACATATTGGAGATTGTTGAAAGTTTTTCATTTTAAATTCTGGAAGCATTACTCATTGTGGAGCCAAAAAAGAAGGAATGTGACCCAGTTGCTAAGTAACAAGTTTCAGTTATTTCCAGACTCTGCAGAGAGAGACTTGTATTTAGAATTCAAGACTGGGGCAGAAAGAGAATTATCAAATTAAAACCTGATGATCTTTTAGCACTACGGAGTTTGTCTCCTTTTAATGCAATTGGGGAAGCCGTTTATATAAAAAGTATGTGGTAAATATATTCAGTCCTATGTATCCCCTCAGGAAACATTTTACACTCAGCATTTTAAAATAGGAACAAGTAATCTAGAGAAGCCTTTAGTCTGGCTTGTGTTCGCCATTCCTTGTTTTTGTATCTGTCAATGAAGATATTCCAAACAAAGCTATTCTAGTTTTATTTCTTGGCAGGAAGAAAGTCCCATATTCAATGTATATGTGTCTTTTCAACTAGCTTCAGTATTTTAAACTTATGGCTTGATTCTTGCTGTTCAGCCAGGTCTCTTATATTTGGCTTTACTTTCGAGTTCTCTAATTTACCTTCAGCAAGGAAGAATCTAAAAATATTTTGTTGCTGTCAGACTCTCTCTTACAGTTGTTTTTTTTTTTTCAGTGTTGTGTTCCAAATTTAGTTCAGCAGTTAATTTTCTGGGCAAAATGTTTTCTTACCTTAAAATTGTAGTCATTTACTGTAAGTCTCAATCAGCAATGATTTCCTGTCATTGTAATATACCTATAGCAGTTGGAGAATATGATGAAAGCTACATTAATCATGTGGCATAGTAGAAATAAATAATTTCAGAGTCCTAGTGTCTCTTCTCTGAAAATAAATGTCTAGGGCTTCAGTTGGCTTTTATATAGCATGGAATTCTCTGCCCTGTGGCAATTCTTGTGCCATCATCAATTCTTAATTGGATTTGCAAAACTGAGTTTTTAATTTGATTTCATTAAGAATCGTATTTTCATGACAATATAGTTGTTGAAAGTAAAAATGTGAAAAGGAAGGATGGCAAGAATATGGACCAAATATCAAAGTAATGACAAATGTATTGATGAATGTTATATTTAAGCTGGTTCGCAAGTAAACATAAACTAATGAAATTGTGTCTTTTTACTTAACTGTGCACATACTGTCTTATTAGCAGGAAATAACCCTAATGGAGGTTATCAACATAGGTCATACTCCCAAGTTCCACAACAAGAACATGTTGTTACGGTTTGGCATCCAAATTGAATAAATCTTTCTGTTTCATTTCCTTCTTTTATTATAGCTTTGTATCACATTTTATAAACCAGTGTAAATGTTAATATTGGCAATGTGCAATGTTGGTGTCACAGCACAGAATTTGCTCTTTGTAAATGTTTTTATAAAATATATCCTATCGTTATCTCTATCATGTTTCTATTATGGCAGTTGGCGCTGACTATTGTGTGTTCAAGAGAACTGGAAGAGAATTGAAAGAATAATATCTCCTTCAGCCTGTGACATTCAAGAAGAATGATATGGCTGATGCCGTACTTGGTTGCCTCAGACTCCTGAGTCTGGCTGTTACCAGTTTATAGCTGGTTTGACAGGGGTTCTTGTACTTTACTGGGCAACATGGCCTTGAAGTTCTCTGTGTAAAAATATTGACTAGAAAATTACTGTGTTAATGTAATTGTCAGGAAGTAAACAGGTAGAAGTGTTTATCCTTAAGAAAACCCTTGGTTTTTGTTTCAGGAAATAGAAAGGTTGGAAGGTAAATTAAATCAGAACCCAGAAAGATGGCAGCTTTTGTGGGAAAGGGTCAAAATGAATCTAAAGGATGACACCAGACAAGACAATGTAAGTAGCAAAAGAGCTCGTCCAATAGAATAATAATTTCATTCCTGCTATATAGGTTACCTGGGACACTGACAAAATCACTGTATTTCTTGGAGTAAAATACTGCTTTTGAAAAACGAACATGTTATTCTAACCCAGGATACTGGTTCAGTGTTTCCTTCTGCATGTAGAAGAACTATTTATGCTTGTGCCGTTTATCTAATTGCTTCTCAACGGTAGATTGAGGAATACAGACAAAAAGAGCATGAGCATTTTACTAATATGCAATTATATGATCTTATATTATTAAATATTCACTGTGTCTGATTCTTCAAGTACAAAAAACTCAGTTCTTTAAATTAGCCAAAAGGAAATCACATAGGTTCAGGGATGAGTGAAGATATTTCCATGTCTAAATGGAATTTTGGAATTGTTGAATCTAGTAAAGGCAGGAACTGTTCATGCTGTGTTTACAGTTCATGATTATTGTAAAATGAGTAGCTGACTGCACAGATACTTTCTAAGTTGAAGGCTGGCTCTTTGCTGTCTACATGCACTAGGAAGTTTGTTAGATAATGATTTTGAGGAGCTTTCTATATAAACTTGACATAATGTGTTACCAGCTCAAAACTGTGCCTAGCTCTTCAGCTTCACAAACTTGTTCATGTTTGCCAGCCTCCATGAAGTGGTTAGTCATCAGAACTACTTTGTTATTTGTCCTTTGCTCTCAAGAAAGCAATATGCTTTATGTCTGTCATAGTCATTCAATTTGACTTTATACCCTAGATAAATCCAAGATGAAAAATTTTTATCCTAGCAAAGCAGGGGATTAAGACTTGTATTGAATAATTGGAAGCAGAAAAGAAAATGCAAGTATAAATATACCTGACATCAGTCTCCTGTCCTGGTTGTTAGTTAAGGATTCTCAGATAAATGCAATAGCTATGGGTCAGCCCCAAAGAACTCCATCTCTAGGATGTTGTTCTGAAGGTTAAGGCCAAGTTCAGGCTACATCTTCCTCCAGGTTATCGAGGTTCTACTAAAGTGATTTGGATCTATAAGTAGCTCTTGGAAACAGCATTTTTTTTCTTTCTTACTAGTGAATTTAGGGGAAATTATTGTATCCAAATGTCTGACTAGTTCTAGATGCTTTTGATAAAGCAAGAGAAACATTGTTCAAGCTTATGTCACTGGAATATACAAGACTTTTCTGAAATACTGATTTATCACACATTGTGAATGCTTCTGCTTAAGAAATGCAGTGAATTGCCATCTCTCTGACTCTTCTTTTTGGAGGCAGCACTGACTTGTGTTATGAAGGTGTTTTTTTTTTTACCTCATGATAACTCACAACTTAGACATTGTACCAAGTTTTACTTGTATAATATTGAGAAAATCTCAAAATACAAGGCAGCTCAACTTCTACAAAGGTCAGAGTGACAAAAAAATATTACTGAGCAAGGTGGTATGTATCTCCCCCATCCATTTGTCACTTTAAAGGTTTGGCCTGTCACAGTGAAGAATGATTTTGTGTTCTGTGTGTTGCTACACACATTTCACATTTAGCAAATAGTAAACTGTAGATCAAGCCATAAAATTCTGTTGTGGATCTGCTGAATATTTAATATAATAAAGATGGTTAAGCATTTTACTTCCTCACAAAAAATCCAAGTTCTGTTGCTGTTCAAATACCTGCATGTTTCTTTTAGCAAATCCTTGACAAGTATCTAAGTAACTTACTAAGGTGCTTGCACTTATCGTCAAAGTACTAGTAAAATTAACGCTGAAAAATCAGTCAGAATGTCCACGGATGCGTGCAAAGCTGAAGTCTGAAATAGCGCAATTATGCCAGAATTAAATTTGATGAAATGCTCTCTTAAAGAGTGCACTTCAGTTAATGTTATATATCTGTCTGTCCTCTTAAGACTCCTCTTGCACAGTGTAGTATGAATGACTGCAGTGAATATACACTAGGTTCTGATTAATCAGGGCTAACGACTAGAAAGGTGTGTAAAAATAAAATATTAATAAACCTTTAGTTCAAGTTTAGTATAGTAATAGACTAGCTACAGTTCTTTGCTATTCAAGTTTTTTAAGTGCAAATTATTAACCACATAGATTACCAGAAAGAGTTGTGGGTTGCTATATTTATTAGAAAGAACTTTAGGGTTTGTTTTTCTCCTGCAATACGTTTCTAATGTTTTAGTTCAGCAAGCAGTCACATTTCCCAGTTGTAAACTTGTCTAGATCATTTAACCTTTTTTCTTTCATTTTATTCTTTCTTAGCTTCGGAGACATCCCTCTGGCTCCTCAGGGATGATGTCAGCTAATCTACATTCCTATCAGAAGAGGTCTTTGTTGGAAATACCTGACAATGGGCTGGGTGAGGAACAGAGTACAAGCATCTCTCCCTCCAATGGAGTAGATAGAAGAGCAACTACACTATACAATCATTTCACATCAAAGAATGATGAAAATAGGTAAACTGAATAATCAGAGAGTATTTATGAACCTTGTATTAGAATGGTAAAGGTATCTGCCTTTGGGAAGAAAAAAAATAAATTTTCATATACAGATTTCTCAGTCTTCCTCTTTATATGCCAAGCAAAGTGTAGCTGCATATTTAACACATCCAAAATACTGAAGCAGTTAGTGTTTACCAGCATATCACAGTTACCAATACCTAAACTAGTCTATAGTTTAAAACTGTTGTTTTACTACAGTAAAAGAAGTGTTTGAATATCTTTTAGTCATGTTAGGCTTTATATATCACCACTATACACATTATGGAATTGTGTCATTTGTCTTTTCTGTACCTTCCAGATCTTTTGAAGGTACGCTATATAAAAGAGGAGCTTTGCTGAAAGGTTGGAAGCCTCGCTGGTTTGTGCTCGATGTGACAAAACACCAGGTAAAGCCTTTTCAGTTAATGGATTTTTTATGACTAGTTTGCTGCAACTTTATTTAGTGAGTTTGTATAGGTTAATTTTACAAGTAATAATTATTTTCAGAAGCAATGTGTGTATTACATTGAATATACCGTAAGTCTATGTGTGTCCTGTGTGGCTGATAAATAGGCTGATAAATATTCTGAATGGACAGAGCTTGGGGAGGTGGAGTTTTTTTGTTTGTTTGTTTTTTAAACAGTGATAACTATTTAACATATAAGCATAAAAGACTTCCTGGATAGGAAGGCATGCATCATTATTAGTGTCCGAACACTTTTTGCCTGCTTTATAGCTGAAGAAGAAAAGCCTGGTAGTGTCTCCGGACATTTTCTGGACATAGTGTTACAGAAGCAATAAAAGCAATTTTTAGAGCACTTTTAACTCTAGCAAGCCATTACTCAATTAAGTGCTGAGCATAATCTGGCCTTTAGTTACCAAAAGAACCAAAAATTCTCTGAAGTGGAGAGTTAAAAATGTTAGAAGATAATTTCTTGAGTACAGTTGGGATGCTGAGAGCTAATATGATAGAAAGTTTCATTCAGGCATTCTTGTTAAAACCACAGTAGGTACTGCATGCTCACGAAGCGTGCATTTTACATCCTCTTTCTGCCTCAAGTACTTTTTCATGAGCATTTTTCTTTGCAAATGAAAGGACATTATATACTGTGGAAAACTATAAACTTAATTGCTTTAGTAGAAAAATCCATTTACCTCACTTGATACGTTGAGTGATTTTCCAGAATTGGTATGACAGTACTTTCAAAGCTAGAGAATAGGATCACCTATCTCTCTGAGATCAGTTTGAATTTTGTAAACTACTTAAAGTGAGTTAGAATTACACCCCAGAATTTTCTCTTTAGAAGTCCTCAAATGCCAAGTTCCTGATTGAACAATAATTCGGGGTATATAGGAGTATCTTAGATTAGTCTTAGTGAGGTAAATTTAATAGCAAAATTATTCAAAAATATTCTGACAAATCATTGTACAGCAAGGAGCACTAAAAACAGGACACCTGTTAAACTGAACATTTTACCCAATTTACCAAATATGCCAGAATTCAGCAGTGGAAATTTGTGATCTCAGTATTAACGTTGGTTGATTGAGAAGTAACCTAAATTGAGTCAAATGTTCCACACAGTGTGGGTTGTTTAAATAACCTCTGAGACTTGTGCATGCTTTTTGTTTAAAATATATATATAAAAAAATGTATCGTAATTGACACATGTCAAAAAATATGCAATATAAAGAAGTCATTTTTTAAGATTCTAATTAAAGATCTCTGGATTAGTGTGGTAATATGCTAACAAATGTGCTTGTTATAGTTATTCTGTAGTTATTCTTCCTGATACACAGGTGAAAAGACTCATTTTGCAGAAAAAAAAATTACTTCTAAATTTTTTGTATAACCAAATATCCTCCTAATATCACAGATGTGCAGAAGTAAGAGTAATCTGCAGTATGCAGCAGATACTGGCGATTGTTGTTGGAGCTTGCTGTGAGGGTTTGCTTTACTATTATGCGCTGGTTTATGGCATTTTTTTTTTAAGCAGATACCAGATTTTATCATCTGAAACTATTTGCATATCAAAGCTCAGTTTATGGAGTGGTTAACATTCATATCAAAGTATCTTTGAAAGGGAAAGAAAAAAAAAAAAAAAGCAAGCTTCATTCAACCACTAAGTGCAGTATAGGAAAATGTGAGTTTTCTATGTAGTTTATAATTATCTAAAATCATACTTAAATTTTTGCTGATCACTTTAAATTCTTGAAATACAGAGAATATGTGTTTTGTTAACTCTTTGGTGGAGTAACGGTCTTGCGTTAGCTTCATTGTAATGAACAGGGAAGAGATGGTTCCTGTTAGAAAAACTGATAAGGAATGCAGACTCCTAAAGACTAAGTCCTGCTGTCATCCTTCATGCATCCTCTGCCCAGAAGCAATGCTTGACTATTTGAAGCTTTTCTGCTCCAAAATTCTCATGACAAAATGCTCCTCCCTCAGTTCAGTTCTGCACAGGAGTGGATGATGGCGATGTTGCCATTACCCAGAGAAGTCAAATACAGGACTGACCAGTTAAGGGGTATTGCCAGTCCTACCGGTTTGTATATACCAGACCTATGGTTTTATCTTAGAAATTCCCAATGTCTGATGTCTTCAGGTCTTAATAATGTTTTCCCTCCCATTCTCACCCCCAAGCCCTCAAGCTGTATCCAGGAAAAGTGAAGAAAAAGTAAAAGGTCCATTTAATAGCATATTTGGATTTATTTTTATTTCTCATGTCGTCTAGTTACGATACTATGACTCTGGTGAAGATACAAGTTGTAAAGGACACATAGACCTTGCAGAAGTAGAAACAGTGATTCCTGCTTCTCCAACTATTGGAGCCCCGAAACATGCAAGTGAAAAAGCATTTTTTGATGTAAGTATAACTAGTCTTGATCTTTATCTGAAACTCTTCTTGGTGTGTTTAACTTACTACTTTCATTTCTGCTGGAAGGTGTGAGCTAGGAGGGAGCTGTCATGCCAACTCACAACAAAAAGTTTTTACACAGCTAACTGGCCCTCATTCTCAATAGCAGAAAATTAAAAAGTGGTACATTCAGACCCATTTTTGAGGTTATTACAGTTTAAAGTAAAATTTGCAAGTTTCTTTTTCTGTTTTGCATTTTGACTTTTTGTGTTCTCATTTTTCCTTTGCAGTTGAAGACAAACAAACGTGTGTATAATTTTTGTGCCCAGGATGCACAGAGTGCTCAACAATGGATGGATAGGATCCAGAGCTGCATTTCAGATGCTTAGAAACGTATAACATTCCATAATCAAGACATGGTTAAAGCACCTCTTTTTGTAAGAAGATATGTTCTGAAATGTTGTTGACGGACAACGAGCCTTTCTTACATTTCAGCCACAAACATTCTTAATATGCTGAAGTTCCTATTCTGTTCAGTAATGATAACCGCTGTTATTGCTCCTTTTTTTTTTTTCTCTCTCTGCAGGGAGGACTTTGAAAAATAATAATCCATGTATCCTTAATTTCCACTTTCTTCAGTACAATTCCTAGCTATAAAAGTGAGCCATATTTGCATTTTCTAATCCCAGTTTTCTCATTTCAGAGTTACTCTGATAGGAAACCTGTCCAAAGTAGATTGCAGAAAGTTTCCCTCCAGCAGAAAGTCTGTTTTCACCTTATTTATATATTTAAACAGAAAGTTCTTACTTCCAAGCTAGTCATTAATGAGGGAACGTCTACAATTCCTAAAAATAAATAATCAAACAAAGCTTATAAGTCCAGTGACATATATATCAGATTGCCAATGTTTAGACAGTTGATATTTTTTTAAGACCAAAAAGTGAAATTGCCTGATAACAGATTTTCAAGTGTCTTCTCAGCATGCAGGCCAGTCTCTAATCTTGTGCTCTACAGAGTGCTTCAGCAATGTTGTTATGGTATTTCAGGTTCTAGGGATTATTTGAAGATCATAGCACTTTCTTTTTTAGATTCTGTTTGCTATTATGATGGAATAAATGAGAGGAAACTGGCTGACTGTCCAGGAGAAACAGAAAACAACAAACTAGGAATTCAGTAGAAGATCTCTTAAGTGTGAGTTGTATATGTTAATTTGTACGCTGTTCTGCTCACTGTAAAATAAAAAAATAACAAACATGATGATGCACTAAACAGTGAAGCGAGCACTTGCACTGAAATCTTTAAAATACTCACATTTTGAATGACAGAGGTAAGTTATTTATAGCAGAACAATACTAGCTAGTTAACAACATTTACAGATATTAAATATGTACATAATCGGGTTTGACGTGTTGTGATTTGATACTTTTAAAACATTTTTTGCACATAAATTGTAAGACTTTATAGATTTTTACATTTGATAAAATTGTGTTTGTTCAGCTTAAAATCTTGGAGAAATGTTTTTAATAACCCCAAATTATTAGAAATTTTACAGTCTACAAATAGTGATGATATAGAGTAGAATCTTTAGGTAATTAAGCCATTGTTTTTATTTTGAAATGTTAATATGTTGAATAGCACACTAATATTACAAAAGGTTTGTATATATGATTCAGTATTTTCTCATTTTTCCAGACATTCTGCTTATAATTTAATGTCAGCCTAACCAAACTGACTATACGTAATAAGATTTTTCAGTTATTAAATTGTTGGTTTTTTTATAACTAATGTATTTTGTCAGAAATTAATATAAATTTCTCACTTCACATACACAATAGGAAATGCAGCTGTTTTTAATGCATTTGCAATTTCAAAACAAGAAAATGAAGGATTTTTCTAGCGTTTTTCAATTGACAAATTTCCACCTGTGACAATGGTGTTTGCACATTTGTATGTTACTTTGTATATGAAGTACTTTTATATGTACTTTGTAAAATACTGATCCCGCTCTTAGGTTATATAAAAATTTACATACCACCTCTTATTTTGTAACTAGTTCATTTTAACTCTTGTATGTTATGTGATATATGTATGCTAACCATCTTGTAATAAATACACTTCTTTAGTAAAACCCTTCCTTTACTGTAAAAATGAAATAAGCAAGACCCACATGTTGAAATATTTCCACAGACACAAGACAAGTCCTTACTTACTCTGTATTAAGAATAGTGTGGTCTTTTGTGTCCGTGTATACACCCTTACATAAAAGTTGCATGTGAGCATCCTTAACTCAAATACTTCTTAACAGTAACACTGAAGAAATCAGAGTTTAAAGCAAAGTTACCATTCTAACAAGTCTCAATGTATGGCCTTTACTAAAAAGGCTAAATACATAATGTTCATACTAAGTTGTTGAATAATTATGTTAAATATAACAAAAAACAAAAAAATCCTATATGGTATCACAACATAGAACAGCCACATTCTTTCTCCCTTAAACGTATCTTGCTCATTTATCTCATCTTATGCACGTGATCTAGTTCATAAGAAATATAAGAAATGACAAGATCTTTCGTGAGAATGTGCGTCTAAATTGAATTCCTGAGTGTAGTGTGAGATAGCAGAGTTACAATGGAAAGGGAATGTGTGATGGAGGTAGGGGACCTGTGACAATTCTTAGATGCTGTGGTGCTTAGATGATAAGGTTTTCATATTGAGCTTGGAATGAAAGCTAATGTTGCCTTAAATGTTGATCTCAATTTTTAGTGTCTGTATTGATGGAAAATGGACTTGAGCAACTTAACTTAAAAATATCCAAATAAAAGCTGAAACAAGATATATGACATTTGTGTTGTTTATGTAAGGAATATACAAAGGAATGGTAGACATAGGCTCTTGGTGTGAAAACGGAGTTGGTAGTGTCCCTGATTGTCTCTTCTATGCAAACTAAAGATTCAAACAGAGACTTAGAGAAAATACAGAGAAGTCAGAGTAGCATAAGCTACACGGTTTGTCAGCCTGTTTGAGATGTGGCAACAGAAGTAGATAAATCGGAGTAGAGAATTTGCTTGGTAAAAATTGTATGTGGAAGGGGATCCATCTTCATATTCTGTGAAAAAATTCTAGGAAAAATCCATCCAGGAGTTGGGGATGAGGTAAACATGTGCTTCCTCTGTTGTGTCGTATCACTATTTCCATACTGTATATCATAAGATTCCTACCATAGAAAAGACAGTATATTATCAGGGGCTTTACATAAGGGAAGAAGATTTCTTGCCTTTCTGTGTTGTGAGTGCATTTTGTAGGTGATGGGATGAACTGAGTTTAAGTTTTGAAGAGTTGTTACAGACATACTATATTAACAGTTTCTCCTTACACATAAGTATTTTCTATTTTAGTCTTTACTTTTTATGGAACTTTAGAATTAGTATACTAAATAATACGTAGCGTGCCACATGTGTGGGTCACAGGTTATGTAAAAACATACAAACAGCTAGCAGACCCAGGAACAAATGTTCAAAAATTTGTATCACATCCCACACACATTATTTGTATCTGATACTTTGTGAACTGCAGACATAACAGAAATGTTGTGATCTTGTCCAAATACTGTAATTTTGCTTTTTCATCCTGTAATATTCTTGGAGTATGCCTAAGTGGCTGCACCACATTTCTCATTTTTCATATTTGTGATCATCCAAATACTTTGTCTGTTCATGATTATCCTGTGGTTGCTTTGGGGAGTCAGAAAACTAAAATGAATCCACCAGTTCCCCATTTATGCTGAAGTTCATGCTAAGTATCACTGTTGCACCTATTTTCTGATTTTTTGTCTGCGTTATATCAGTTCCTTGCCAGATTTAGGCTACTGTGCAAGCCAAGGGCAGTATTAGCATCCACATTCTCATTTAGAAAATTTTTCTTTCTTTTTTCACATGCAGCGACTTTTTCTTAATTGACTGTCAAATAGGGATGCTCCAAATTCGCTGTCGTTTCCTGTCTTTGCTTACTCTTCCAGCTAGACTCTTAAAGGGATGGATTAGTAATATGAAGAATGCTGATAAGAATTGTTTTTGTGAGTTTTTTTGCATAGTACAAAGCCTCTGAAGACTGATTTTACCTATTGTTATTCTGCAGTAAACCTTTTTGGTTTAAGCTGATAGGACTTTTCACCCAGAGGGACTCTTCAGTTCTTTATTTTTAGTCCTCTATCCTTTGAGATTGTCTGTAAGAGCAAATCAGTTAAGTGTAATGGACTATGCCTACCATCTTTATCCACAATCACACTCCAGTAATTAAAACTCAGATACTGTTAGAAGGGTTAGAAAGATTCCTTTCTTAGCACTGATAGTTAGGGAAGTTTCTCCTTCATCACATGTGGCAGAAACCAAGACTGCCTGTGCAAAGTTGAAGGGACTGAACACTGATGTCATTTCTGGTTTAGCAGAAAACTATAAAATAAACACAGCATTTAATGTGTCGAGAGTGGCATAATGCTCACCTGAGTCATCCCTGAGAAGATGAAGTCTTTCTTAAACCAAGATACTTGGTTTCATATGTGGACTCCATTTGCTACTTCTAGAAAGTTCTCAAAATCTAAAGTCGGAACAGAAGGTAAAAGCTGAAAAGTAGGCTAACATTTTGATGTTGTTGTTGTTTATACCTTGATCTCTGTGCAGACCCTACAAACCAGGAGATGTGCTGTTGGCAGCTGAATTAAAATTCCAGATCACTAGTCACACCTAGCTAAAATACTGTCCCGTTTATTGATTTTTTTCATGCTGGTCTGATCTGATTGTTCTCTGCTTCTATAAAATACTGCTTGTTATCAACATCCAGAGTGAAACTGCACTGTGTCCAGTTTCAGTTCGCACCATCTAATCCAAGATTCTCTTCAAATTTTGCACATACATGAGCAGGAAATGCTAGTAGTGCTAGTGAGTTCAAAATGATATTCACATTCAATATCTCTAGTAAGTTCAAAATGATAACTCATAAATTTGTGGATAAGTATATGAATTAAGTTCAATATAGTAGGTGATAGTACAAATAAAATCACTCTCATGTTTAAATATTTATAGGTTTGTCTTCTTTTTATGTTGGCATGTTTTTGTGCCACTGCAATGGTTAAAACTTGGGTTTTTATTTCTGCTGTGCTCAGATTATCACTTGCAAACATTTTAACTGAAGGAAATGCTTATACTAACTTATTTTTTGTATCAAAAATACTTATTTAGTATAAAGCATTCAAATCTTTGTAGTATTTTATGTATGCAAATGATTTAGGACTGGAATTTTGAAGTAAAACGTTGGAGGGTTCGCAACACGATTATCATTGAATACGGATGAAGTTGGACAGCCTGTTTTACTGATATGCCTGTAAGATGTTATTCTTTATGATACCCCTTTTGTGTTTTCAGGTTTTTTAAGGTTTTTATTTAGAATATCCATCTCGCTGCTAGTGTACCCTGGATTAGTCTTTGTAGCTTCGTAGTCTTTGTAACTGCTTTTAAATTAAATGAAATTAAGTTCAAAAGTCTTTTCTGCTTTCCTTACTTTGTTCAAAATAAATTATTTCATTCTTCTTTAGAACTGTATTCTAGCAAAAAAAAAGTCAAAATTATCTTGGCTTCTTCCACTTCAGGCTCCTGACTCAAAGGAAAGTTTGCAGTCAGTCTCCTTCTCTGGTATGACTGTGCAGCAATGCCTGAAAACCTGGAAAATATCCCATCAAGTGATAATGAACCAGAGCCAGGAACAAATTGAGGAGTTAGTTATGGTATGTAAAATCATGTCATTGACCACTATTATGTATTTTATATATTTTAACAGTGTCAAGACAGGTTAAAGGTCATACTACAATCTCTAGAAGTATCACTGTGTTGCTACAGCAGACACTGCAGCAAAAACAGACAATTGTTTTTAAACATAAAATATCTAAGATTTGTATCCTCTTTTTCTTGCAGAATTACTCTCCTAAGTCTTTGTCGCTGTACTGACACAAATCTCTATATAGAAAACACTTTTTTATCATTTATTATTTCAGTTGTTAAAATCACACATCTGATCAAATACTGATATTCATGACAAATTTCTCAGCCTCGGAATAAAAAACAAACATAGCTATTCCCTATGATACTGAATGTTTTTCTCATTCAAAGAATACATCTCACAGACTTATGTCATGTTAGCAGATTTTCCATTTTTGCCATCAAAACCAAGTGCTGCCGTCCATAAGGTCACGTATAACTTAGCAACTTACTGTGGAGTACCACAGATGTTTTAGCTGTAGTCAGAAAGGCATCAGTTTAAAAATATTTCTTTCCTGTCCTAGGTAAACTGCATGTTACATTATGATTTTTCAAATATTTCCTGAAAACACAGTTCTGTGCAAATTCTCCACTTTTTCTTGTCTTAGACCAGAGAGGTGAAGACCTCTCAGACATCACAATTTCACAGTGAAACATGCATTTTTTTTTTGTTTCACATTAAATTAATGTAGTACTTTCAATAAGGATAGCATTCCTTGTTTGATGGTATCTCAAGAGAACTTGGTAACTGTTTGGAAAAATAAGTATGTGCAACCAAAGCAGACAAGTATCGTTCAGTTTATTTTAGGATTCCAGTCCATTGTTTTCTATTAATTTTCATTATCACTCTGAGTCACATGAAGGTGTGGTAAGGCCTTCAGTGACGCTTGAAATTACAAGTAAATGTGTGACTGCTATGACTGGTCTGTAGTAGAAGTTAGATTTTAGGTTAACCTTTGTGTATATTCTCTTCTCACCAAGTCTGGATGAAAAGAGATTATGAAGGCTATAGAAATCAAAATGTAGACGCACAGGGGCAAAGCAAGCCCTGGCTGGTATTTAGTGCCAAACACAGCAAGGAGCGGATGCCAATGTAAAACAGAGATTGAAATAGCACATGTAATAAGCAGCTTACTGCTGGTTTGTCTGTTGGACAGATGATGAGAGAAAGAAAAAGGGAGGTGACAGAGGAGAGTGTAAGAAAGCTCATACCTGGAGATGGGAAGAAATGCAGGTAAGCAGGCTGTGGAACTGAGTCCCATAAACCTGCATCTCCAAATTGTAGTAAATGAAATCTTCCAGCCTCCTTTACCTTAATCTGAGCAGTTGCATTATCTGTTCACCAAAATCTCCCTTTATGCTTGTCTCACTCCCTGGTTGATATCTCTGACCTTTACTTGTCTGATCATATCTAAATTTAGATGATAAATTTTTGAGAAGCAGAGATTGGTGTTAACTTGTTCCCTAGAGGCGTCTAGAGTGTTTCCAGGTACTATAATGTTATTAAAGACAAAAGGGAAAAAGTCTTTATTTTTCAAAGTGCTCTGAAACTAGGGGCTAATTCAAGTTGTTATACCTATATTTTGGAATTTTGGAGCGTGGGGGAACAGTGTTGGTGATTGAGTTTGGTCTGACATAAGGGATAAGGAGCCACTTCTTAAAACTGGGATCTGAGCCTGGATTTCAGACACTCTCAGCATTTGACATATGATTATCACTCTTTGGAACTAGATGAACAGCACTGAGGAAAGAGGTTAACATGAAGCCAGCAGCAAGTGAGCTGAACCCCAGTCATTGAAAATACCATTGCTAATACTGCTGTAAGTGTATTTCCAGTAGAACATCACAGCTTTGTTTATCAGAAGCAGTCTCAGCCAAATTATTATCAGCTGCTGGAGATGGATGCAAAGGATGCACTGTCAAGTCTCTACTTCAAGTCCCAAATTTGGGCCATTCTTTCCATGATGTAACAAACATAGTTCTGTGTTAGGTGGATGTTCTCAAATGTGGAATAATTAATTATACATTTTTTTGTATTATTACAGGATAAAATAAGTAGAATATGGATGCCATTGGTTTAATGCTTAATTAATTGCTTTGTCTGTTGTGTAACCCAAAACAATCTGGTTACAAGTTTTCTTGCCGTTTCATCAGTGTAGCTGAGCATGAACTGTTGGGGACAGCACAGAATGTGAAATCGGCTAGTGGGCTTACCAAAAATTGTTAGCCCGTTGCTGTAAGGTAATTGTTGTAAATATTATTTTGAGCTATTATATAATTAATACTGTTTCCTGTAACAATGAGAGAATTCATAGTGGTTTATTTGAAATATGCATAGCACACCTAAAATTAAATCTTTGGTGCATATACTGAATGTTTTCCAAACCAGAAACCGTGCAGCCAACATGCCTCTTCCATTTTATGTGCATAGCAAAGAAGCAAAACCGGGAAGTGATACGCCAGTAAAAGTGGGCCCAAATGTTACTTATCAGTGTTCATAAATACTGGAGGAAAGTAATGCTACTTAGAACTATTATATTTACTCCTCTTAAACAAACTTGGTAGGTAATATAACCACTTGATTTTCAGTAGTCTGCTAATATGTAGTCAAAGCAACCAGAGCTTTTGTTGCATTAAAAGCTGTTTCTTTTAAAGACACAAGCACAGTGTTAATGCACTAGACTTTGTAAGAAGAAAAATAGTCTACAGCCCTTGAAAAAGATGACAAAACACCATGCAGCATTTCTTGCAAAATCAGAAATGACCATTATCAAACTCTGGTTTGCAAGGCTCAAAGAGAATGGGAGAAGAGAGAAAAACCTGTAGTCCTTTTTGGAGAATAAACTTGGATAGCAGCTGCAAAGAAAGATGTGATGTCTTCAGGAAACAAACACTCGTATTTGCCAACATCTGAATTAATCGCTGATGGATTGAAGAAAAAAAAGGTCAACGTAGTATAATTTTTTTCTTAAATTTGGAATTCTGAATTTCTAAATAAAAATTGTAGGCCTTTGTGAGAGGGAATATATAAATATAACACAGCATAATAAAAAATGCATAAAGTAGATCCTAAAACTGTTAGCTCTTGCCTTGTTACACCAAGCAGTGTTAAATGAGGAGAGGGACAGAGGAGCAAGGTGATTTAGAGCTGGCAGGACAGCAGCTCGGAAAAAGGAGAAAATGGAAAATTGTTTTTTACATAGAAAATTTAGAAAAGGCTCTCATGTTGCTTGCTTTTGCACAGGCTAGCAGAGAAATTAGAAGAGTGAAAGATTAAAAATCTCAAGCCCAGTATAGACAGAAATTGCAGTATTTTTATCTAGGTTTGATTTGCTGGTTTGAATTGTGCTGCAGGAGCATGGAAAACCTTTCTTTTGAAGGAAAAGACTGGAGGACAAACAGTGATGGAAAAACATGTGATTTATGTTAATTTTAACATTTTAGTAGATGTTACTTGAATTAATACTTTGTTTCTCTGCAAGGGAAAAGAGGATTGTCATGAGGACAACAGATTATTAAAACCCTTGCCAGAAATACATTCTGAATGGATGAAATGGCAGCTTGTGCACCAGAGGAGTTGCCCTCAGATGGTGGCCCAGAACAACTGTTAATATGCAATGCAATACAACTGCGTAAGTGTTAGAAATGGTTAACCAACATGAAAGTGTCTGCAGCTGTAAATGGCTCTGGCCAGCTGAGGGCAGGGACTGGTTGCGCTTGGCAGCAGTGCAGGGGGACTGCTAGCCTCCACAAAGATTGTTAGAAGCCTTGAACTGAACAAACACGGTGAAAGAGAAACCCACCTAATGCATTCTGAAACACGCTTCTCATGCCCAGTGGGGTTTACCCCTACTTGTTCTGAAGCTTTCTCAGAAACAAGTGGGCCCGTGCCCAGCCCAGGTGTGCCTCATGTACAGTCCAGCTGGGGCAGCACCCTGATGAGTGGCACCTGTGCCAGTAGCTGGGGCAGGGTTGCTCTAGACAAAGAAGGGACAGCAGTGGTGGCCATGTCTGTGACTCTGGATTTGTTCCTGCCTCGGCATCAGAAAGGTGATAGACCCTGAAAGGAGCAGGCCTTGGTATGTTGCTGGGTGAGTCTGCCTCACATGCAGCAGAACTCCTCTGAACCTTGACTGAAAAGCAGGTAGGAGCTGGTGTGTGTAGCATGTAACCCCATTCTCTAAATGTCGTTTTAACCATGGGGGTTTCCGAAGTTGAGCTGGGGCCATACTTTGGAGGGCAGTGTTGGAAGTTTTGATATGATGATGATGTAATTCCTAGAAGTACTGTTCTCTAGAAACTGCTAAAACAGGAAGGGCTTTTGAACAGTAATAGTTTGGCATGTAGCGATCTGTTAATGTAGTATTTCAGGAACATGGTGTTAGTTTGCTTGAGGTTATGTTCTATTCCGGATAATTTGTCTGCAAGCCATGTTGGGAAGATATTCTGAGATGTTTTTTGTGTCAAAGGACCTACTACCTGAACGGAAGGAACTCTCCAGTGATTTTTTTGTGTGTGTGCGTGCATATGTGCTGTTCGGCATGTCACCTCCAGCTTGCTTTGTAGAGAGTTTTAACGAAACAGTACATGATGTGAGACTCAAATGCCATGATCCAGGTAATGAACTCAGCCCTGAGAAAGGAAGTTTCTACCTACTATTCAAATAGCTGTTCTAAGACTAGCTGTGTAGCTTGGTAGGTGGCGTTTAAAAGACATGTTGCACCACTACCAGTACATTTTATGCAGAGTTATTAAAGATACGTGTGGATTCTGCATCCTGCTTAGGCTGCGTCTGTGTCAACTCCGAGGTAAATTCAAAATAGTTTTACTTTCCTTTAAGTGATAATAACTAGAGCTTTGCAAAGTCCTAGCAAAAACTGATCTATGCTATAGAAATAGAAGCAAGCCAAAAAGTGGCTGCAGCTGTTGTTAACTACATCATTACAGGTTTTGCTTACATTTGTACCTCTGTGCAAAAGAAGCACTGCAGAATAAACAAATAAAAATCACACAAATGGGAGAAAATAAGTACCGCTAGGTCACTTTCAGCATCTGATTTTCACATTAAAATAGAATTTTTCTGTAACCCGTCCCAGCTCCCCAAAGCATTCTGTATAGATCAGAAATACCTCTGAATCTAATTATGTCAACTATGTCAAAAATGAAATACCAAATCTGCACATACGCTGAATGTGTTGAAATTATGCAGGATAAAAGAAAGTTTGCACATTGTGTTAATGTGACAGAATATTTTGATGTTGTAATTTGCTTAAAAAGCATGTGTAAATAATTGCTGCAGGAAGGTGCAGTGAAGTCAGAGTGACTGTTCGCAGATGCAAATGTTTCCACCTCCCAACCAAAGATTACTGATTCATTTTGCAGTACAGCGTATTAGCAAGCATTGATAGGTATTCACCTTTTTCCTGTTGTTAGCCATGTCTTCTCTGAAAATGTTCATGCTTCTGCCTTCTTGGAAAACATTTTTTCTTTTAATTGTTACTACTGTGAACAAGGAATCTCTTGTGCTCAGAGGAAGGGATAGGATGTTCCTCTCTGTGTTGGTCCTGGGAGTAGTATACTTGCATGCTTTGCATTTCATGCATTACATGTGTCACTGACATGTATGATGTACCGACTGAGACAATAGCTAAGAAAGTAAATAGTAGAAAGTATGACATGACTTAGTATATGACCAACTAAAGAAATTCCCTATAGGTTGCAGGTGAATTGTGTAGGTGACTTCCGTATACATACATACCCCTTAACAGCTGGCTGTTCTGGGAGACGAGCAGTAAGATGAAACCTGCAGTTAGCCCTCTTCCTCTGTGCAGTGGGATAAGTGCATCATCTTAAACCCCTTTTTAAAGATCCATCAGCTACTGTATTTTAAGGATTGTAGCAATAGCTTCAGGTAAGCCTACCATCTTAAACAAGAAGGATCTTTCTTTGCATTACAGCAATACTTCTGGATGTAGCTGTCTCTCAGGAGGGATTCTTTGCTTTTCTCATGGGCAATATTGTAGTCAACCAGAGCATTTCTCAGTGATTACATGAACATAAACAGCATATACTAGATATTACAGTACTTAGTTTGGCTTATACTTAGCTTTCTGAATAGTATTGTCAACAGTGAAAGTATTTGGAGTTCTCCATTTTCCTGGCACGCTGTTTGACAGGTCTGTTACTTTGTTGTCATAGGTAGCAAAATCCAGGAAAATGTGCAACTGAACAGATGTCCTATCTATGGGACCAGGAAAAGGTCTATTTTTAGTTTGCTTTTTTTTTCTCTTGTTCCTGACCTCTTATTTTTGGGGTGAAATCATGGTCTGCTTAACACTTTGGCAAAGCTCACCCCAAGTTCAACTAAGCAGAGATCTCATGCTTCAGGAAGGTTATTGTATCTGTTAAATTGAATTTGAGCTTTGGTAAAAAAGAAAGCAATACTTGCTATTATTATTAAAGTTGCTTTCCTTTTAGTAGCATACTTTGGAATCATGTCCTCTCTGGATCTACCATCATAATTTAAAAAATACTGTGTTTTGGAAAAGGAACAAAAATAATACATTTTAATAACAACGGGATGAAGGAAAAACTTCGGTTGGGTTTGCAAGTGACAACATAAATTGCTTGTAATTGTATGGATTTATGATTTCACAACAGAAATGATGAGATAGTGTTTGTTGCAAGTAATAATCAAGATGAATATATCACGCAGGAATTATTTTCCTGCAGATTCAGCCAGTTTGATGTAGCTCTGCAGTAACGCAGCAACTATAGAAACTGGTTTGTATATCATATGCATTGTGTTCTGGTTATCTGTAAAATATGTACAAAGCTTTTATGTTGAAACCTTCTGCAGTCTTCAGTACACAGCCAAAGGAGTGACCCTGAGATCTTGCTTAGGTGGGTTATGTTTACTATATTAAGCCGTTATTTAAAAAGACATAGCTCAAAATAGACTTGTAAAGTCGAATAGATGCATAACTTACAATGCAGCCTACAGGTTTTTTTTTTCACAGTTTTCTCTAGAACTATTTATAAGTAAAACATATTCCTAAAAGATGTCAGATCGATGTTTAATGTAATGAGGTATATCAAATTCACCACCCAGTATGATCACCAACTGCCCCTTTGAGGAGCGGGAGTTGGACTTCACAATCTCGAACCTTCATGATCTGCCTTCCCACCTCAGTCTTTTTGTGACCATGACAACTTTCCTTGGGTGTAGAGGAATAAGAGGGTGCATGCTGTTTTCCTAAATTCAGACTTGCCTTGCTTCTAACTTCTAGTGGTTACTATGCTTTCTTCCACCAGGTTAGAAAGCCCTTTTCTACCTTCTGTTTTGTTCCCAGTGTAGTATGCTGATATAGTAGTGAAAGCACATGTTTCTGAGAGCGCTTCTGCTATAAAGCAGTAATTCTAATAGCTTTTTCTTCTGAACTACCATCCTTCTACAAATCTGGCCGTAGCCTGTTAATATTGCTGTCAGTAATACTAAACATTTTAAGATGGACAGCTCTTTTCATAGAAAAAGGAGATAAACTTAAGCAGGTGTATGTTTGCTCTCCTGAAGTCCCATGCTGTGAGGTATCCACCTGGATACGTAATGCAACTCAGAAACATCCTCATGTCCAGGATCCAGTGCAGGGCTGAACTTGATGGATCCATCTGGTAGTTACAGACTAGCTAAACGGTTTGAATCCAATAAATTCTTTAAAAGCATAGAGAATTTAAGATCCAGTATTCTGGTTCAAGTCAAACTCTAGTGAAGCCATGTGATGTAACTTAGACCATTTTATGGTGAAGAAATTTAGTATTCCAAATATTTCTAAAAGCTAGTTAGTGTTTATGTAAGTTTGACAGTCTATGTAATGCGACATACGTCCTGTTCTAGCTTGGTTGTCAGCGTGGCTTGCCAGCAACATTTTTACTGTGGGAGTAAGATACGTAATACTTTAAAACTCAGTTTTGCCAATATCTCTCTGTCTCAGACCCTTTAGATGGAGACTTTTCATATGGTTTAGATTCACACACTGCTTTGTATTGGGCTTGGATTTGTATTGATCAGTCCTAGAGTCCTGCTTAAGTCTTCTAGTCTATCCTTACAATGTGTCACAGACATAAAATTGCTATGTAAGGACACCACAAAAATGCTTCTGTCTTTGGCAGCTGTGCTTTGCGTGTCGGAAGCATTTATTTATTTTACATTTTTTCCTTTTGAGTAGCCATTATTTAGACTGTAGTAACAGTAGCAGTTCGTCACTTTAACTCTGGCTTTAATAAAGTTAAAACCATTGCTTCTGAAGGATATGAGGCTCTGTTCATTGGAAAGAATTTGGCAATTTTTGTGCACAAAGCAGCTCGTTCTTACACAGGGTAAAAAGCCTTGTTCATTATAAATTCTCTAAGACCTAGAGTTATGTCGGTTGCTGTAATTGCTATGAAGGATGATACAGCAGCAAGAATGCACCAGGTATAAACAACTTGTTTTTTTTAGGTTTGTTTTGTTTGTTTGTTTTTCCCTACCTGTGCCCCCCTTTGCTGACATACAGAGCAAAAAGGATCTTCCTGGTGTATATGAGCTCTACTAGCTAATGCCTGAATTGGTTCTATAAGTGTGTTAAAACACTGAGCTTCACAATAATCCCAAGCAGCGCTACAGGCTGGGAGAAGAGTGGTTGGAAAGCTGCCTGGCAGAGAAGGACCTGGGAGTATTGGTTGATAGTCGGCTGAGTATGAGCCAGCAGTGTGCCCAGGTGGCCAAGAAGGCCAACAGCATCTTGGCTTGCATAACAAACAGTGTGGCCAGCAGGGCTAGGGACGTGATTGTCCCCCTGTACTCGGCTCTGGTGAGGCCGCACCTCGAGTACTGTGTTCAGTTTTGGGCCCCTCCCTACAAGGAGGACATCGAGGTGCTCGAGAGAGTCCAGAGAAGGGCAACGAAGCTGGTGAGGGGTCTGGAGAACAAGTCTGACGAGGGGCGGCTGAGGGAGCTGGGATTGTTCAGCCTGGAGAAGAGGAGGCTCAGGGGTGACCTTATTGCACTCTACAGGTACCTTAAAGGAGGCTGTAGCAAGGTGGGGGTTGGTCTGTTCTCCCACATGCCTGGTGACAGGACGAGGGGGAATGGGCTAAAGTTGTGCCAGGGGAGGTTTAGGTTGGATGTTAGGAAGAACTTCTTTACTGAAAGGGTTGTTAGGCATTGGAGTAGGCTGCCCAGGGAAGTGGTTGAGTCACCATGCCTGGAGGTCTTTAAAAGACGTTTAGATGTAGAGCTTAGGGATATGGTTTAGTGGAGGTCTTGTTAGTGTTAGGTCAGAGGTTGGACTAGGTGATCTTGGAGGTCTCTTCCAACCTAGACGATTCTGTGATTCTGTCATTAACATCTGTGAGATCATCTTTCTCTTCCTCCCTGTCCCCAGAAAAAGATCACATACTTTCTCATGTGCTGAAAACTTAAAAAAAAAAAAAAAAAAAAAAAAAAAAAAGTTGGGAAATTGTTACATTTGCATTAGAAGAAATACTGGTGTTTTTGGTGTTTCCTTCGTTTTTCCAAAGACACAAATTCAAAGGCATCAAGTAAGCCTTATGATTTAAAAAAAAAAAAAAAACCCTTAAAAGCATAATTAAGTAATACAGTGTTAGTGTTAGACTTCTGACATTTTTAGAATGTCCTCCAGAAACTTCAGCAAAATATTCAATCTCAATATAACTTTCATACTAGCAAATGATCTGCACTGCATGCTCTTTGATAAAAACAAGTAATCATAATTTCTCACTTCATAATTCTTAAAAAAAAATAAATAAATAAAAATAGTTCTTATGAGGACTCAAAATAATTCCTATTTAACTTGCTTAAGTCTCCCACATATCTTCCCAGATGACAGCTATTTGTTTTTATGCCAGATTTTAAAGTAGCTGTAAGATTGGATTCCAAAATGTCAATGCCATTTTAGAATATACGTCAGATTTGGGGCAGGGGATAGGGATGGAGGGAGCAAGAACAAGAACATAGTTTGATTTCAGAGAACTTTGCCACATTCACGTGGTTTGGGACATACCTGAGATCATGTTTCATTAGCTTTTGGTAATAAATTGAGTTTAGTTCTACTCTTACAAATTATGCTGATCTAATCTTGTCTAGATGATTTTTCTCCCTTAAGAACTTACTCCATCCCCCATATCCAAAGATTAAATATATTGTTATATTGGATATGGATATTTATTCTTCAGCAGTGCCTTGTGAAATCTTTCACAATGTGGTTTACTTGGGAGCAAACCATCTGCACCTAATTCTGTTTCTTGTTTTCAATTTGTTCAGGAACTATTATTATGAATTCTTCAATGTGAAAATGGTTAAAATGTTGTAAAAGCCAATGACTTCGTCCTCTTTTTGCCTTTATCAGTAACCTTATTTAGTGAACAATGTTGCTTGCTGGGATATGTGAGTAGATGAAACTTTCTTCAGTGATTACCCAGACTGATTCCCGTAGTGTTTGTGGCTGAGATGGTCGTAGTTCACAGCTTCTACCAGCAGCCCAGCTTCCTCTGTGTTCTCTGAGCAACTGACACCTACCCTGCCCAGAAGCAGAAAGGACAGTAGAATAGCCATACTTCACTTCCTTTCTACTTTTGACAGTGAGGCACCCTTCGCGGTTCAGTTACCCAGACATTGGTTTTATTTTTATTTGGTTTTGTATGGATCTTTCCTATGGTAGGAGGGGAGAACAAGCAAAACCTTAAGATGTACCATCTTTCTTTAAAACTATCCTTATTCTAGAAAATTATTCCAGAGTCATCTGGGAAGTGAAGGAGTTTTTTCCTGCATAATACTCCAGTGCTTGCCCTCAAACCTAACATGCCTGGATATTCCTCATCAAGTGTCACTGACTTTGAAGGCTACGAAGAAGTGAAGAAAAAGTTGTCAAATTAAACACATTGGTACAGGACTAAGTAGGCATCAGAGGGGAAGCTGTATGAAGTCTTCAGGCAGTTTTGCTTTTGATTAGTGTACAGTTCTATCCTGATCTCCTGAGCCATTTGTGCTCCTGTTCTCACCTGCAATATTTGTATGGGGCTTACTTGTATAGGTGCTGTAAGCCTGAGAAAGACTGCTCTTCTAATTAGGTACCAGCTTTACACAGCGTATGTGATAGTTTCCAAAGAAGCTTACCTCATGTGGCAGGGCATTTTCAAGATGAACCTTTTAAAATCATGTGTGCTCAATCTTCTTGTGAATTAGAACATGAGAATCTCGAGCAACATTGAGAAGCATGGAGGCATCCTGAGGGAAACAATAGGTAGCTTAAGAGCTCTATTTTTCCACTTATTCGTGGAGAGGAGATAGTGATACTCATTCTGTAGCATAGATATGTTGTATGGCTGAAGGTTTCCTTAATACTAGAAAGTGATAGATCTTCTGGGAGAGCTCTAATGAAAGTCTATCGATAGACTGAAGCATTTTATTCTACAAAAGGCGGTGTATGTGTTGGGGGTGCACGGGGACTGATAGTCTACAGGTTTCAACAGCATAACTGTATGTTGCTACTGTCCTGTTTCCTAACTAGGGGAATGCTGGACTCTGCTGTATAATTTATGAAATGTACATTTTCTTATATAAAATGCAGAAATGCCCTTTATTTTTTAGGACAGGAACTTGGATTAACTGTCTGCAAATTTCCTTTCAGAAAGTCATGAGTGATTTCTAACCATGTGGTGATTTTCAAAAACATCCAGTACTGCAACCTGAAATGCAGCTCTAGTACAGAGCTTACTTTTAGTGTTATTCTAGTATCTTTTCTCAAGGGTAAACCTCAGATATCATTAGGTAGGTTATCGAACAAAAATACCGTGACCATATCAGCAGAGGGAAGTGCACATTCTTCTGCTCTGTTTTTATTTATAGCTTGATAATGAATTCGGAATTGTATTTAGCTTTCCACGGAGCCACAGTTGTGAGAATAGATAGAAATGCAAATGTTCTTGTTGAAAGCAGCAGCGAGTATGTTTTTCGCTTGTTAACTCAGATGGAACTTAATTATGCTGGACATATATTTACTGCTGTTCTGAACTGAGGTCAGCAAGACCTGGCATTGTCAGAGTAGTTTTTGATTTGGTTACTACAAAATGATTTATATAGGTGAAAGAAAAACTTGTTTTTGTTTTGAGTCCTGGGCCTCTTGATACAATTTGATTAGTATCTTGAGAGCATAGTTCTTGGTATATTCAAAGTATTTAATTATAAATCTCTGTCCTTTACATTTCTGCAAACTAGCTTGATAGATGAAAACTTCTACTTATAAATATTTTCTCTGTTTAAGAGAGATTGCAATTGTGTATACCCTGATTCCGTTCAAGTTCACTGTAGAGAAAGTTAGAAATGTGCATCAGTTGGATCCAAACTTTTTCAAATTTCAGGAATTCTCCTGAACGCATCCAGGGATTCGAGGGGAAGGAACTGTGAAGTTCAAGTTCAGACCCAAATGTTTGTAAAGAAAAGGCACAAGTTGTAAGCCCTGTGATAAATGCTGTGATGAGGGAGAGATGTCCAATTAGAGCTTCTTGAAGTTCACTGTTAATGATCATAATAGTTTATCAGACTGCATTAATATGTATGTCACGAATCATCTTGAATCATGAAACTGACCATTTACTTCCAGGAAAGGAAGTTTATGGGGCAAAGCAATCTTGTTTTTCCATATATCTTTTCACACCCAAGAATGTTCTGGCACATGCCTCGCAGCCTTTCTGCAGTAACAGGCCCAAGTCACAGTGAGCAGAAAGCACAATCAGACTGTGCCCTTGATGAGGAAGCTGATCTTTTTGTTATACCATGGTTTGTCTAGAGAAGCCCAAGCCTTGTACTCCGAGGGTGGCATTTTCCTTATTTATTTGTTCTTTGTTTAACCCTGCATTTTTATGTGCTGGCTGCAAGTCAGTCATTGCTCAGCCAGCAGCTGTACTGGCCAGTTTGAAGAGTCACTAAATTGAACTAAAATGTTAGTTTGTTCGTTTTTAAGCTTCCAAGGATTTCCAGCAGTAAATCTGGAAAATGCATCTAATCCCACTGAAGCATTCTTCAGCTTTTTTGACATGAAGGATCACGTGGTGGCCATTGTGATTTGTGTGCGGCGGTGGAGTCTCTGGGACACAAACCAGTGATTAGGAGCTGTGTGATTTGGGGGGAAAGGGGAGAGTTTGTTTGCAGTTTCTGGGTTAGAGAAGGAAGGCAGTTAAACTTCATATTAATGAACTGGCTAGAGGAAACAGACCCAAAATCCAAAAATCCTTCCAAATATTAACTTTTTGTTGATGGTAGAATTTGTTCAGTTTATACACCTGCTGCAGAAGTGCTTTTTTGTTGGAAGTTGGCTTATTTCCAGAGATGAGTATAAGCCTCTGGGCAATAAGAGAATAATAAAGAGAAACAAAAACAAAATTGCAAGCATCTGTCCATGATGATTTATTCGCGTTTTCATCCACATTGAAAGCAAATGTTTTGATTAATTGCTGCAAGTTTACTTCTCATGTTTTCCTTAACATTTTTCTTTATTATTAGATTTACATCTTAATACAAAGTCTACTATATATTTAGATATATTGTTATGCTTATAACAATATAATCAGAAACAAAGATGAAATTTGAGATAGCTACTAAGATACAATAAATTAATGGTTATCAAATTTGTTTTCAGATCCCTAGTGCCTCTTAACTTTGAAAGGCAGAAAAACAAAATTTCATCAGAATTTTCTTTTTCTTGTCGTAGATGGTAGTTTCTGTGGTGCTAACAGGAAGGTTCATGATGGCAGAACTGAAATTGGGAAGAAGGGGGGGGGCGGGAAATAGTTGTGATTTCTTAAAATGAAATGAAAGACATCTTCTGGCATTGTACTATACCTTTCTGTCTATAGATATGTTACACAATTTAATCTTCTGGCTCAAGAATGATCTTGCCAAATAAACCAAAGAGGGATTTGAGAACTTTGGTCCGATGCTGTAATTCCTTGTGAACTTAGACTCTCTGGCTGGTGCAGGAAAACTGGAAGGCCTCTGTGAAGAAGCAAACAGATCTCTTGCTAGGCTTTTTATTTATTTATTTTTAAGTGTTCTGAACTGGTGCATCCAGTTTGGGGCAGAAGCTAGGGAAAATCTGAAGTGTTATTACCTGAAATCTTATGAGTTGTTTCCACAAAATTCATGCAGTTATATGTTTCATATACTGGAAGAAATATCAGCTGTTGGGTGCTTCTCTTTAGAAAAATGCCCAGCTCCTAACATCCGTTCTGATCTGCCCTCTCTAAGAGCTTTCACAGTTGCTGATGTGAAAACAAGCAGCTCTTTTCCTGAGGATCTGAAATGAGCAGGGTGACGCTTCCTTTTTTCTTCTGTCTTGCTGGGAAAGGGTAGCTGGCTATGGCTGCATGCACCAGCTCCTGCCCGCTGTCTTTCCGAGGGGACCAGCCTCTGTTTGGCCCTTCTGATGTGCAGAGGGGACTGCAGAGGCAAGTTGCGTCCGGGCTTACCTTTGCTCTCATGGACAAGCTAAGCAATTCTCCCCGACTGTTGTGATCCACCGGAAGTAGCTCTAATTTATTTACATGAATAGCACATCTGACTCTCCTGTTTGCTGTCTGAAAAGCTGGATCCCATTTTCCATGGCCTCACTCCTCCCTTCCACCCCCGCTCTCTCCTCCTTCCCCCAGAGGAGGACAGCGCTGCCATACAGCATAGCAATCCTCAGTGCTGGAAGTGGCCAGTTCAGGACAACTGGAAAGGAATTTGAGCCATTACTGGAATTCTAATCTCAGACTCTTCTAGAAAAGAGCTTAACAGCTTTTTGCTTGTCCTCTTGGGTCTGATGTTTGACAGGAAATGAGTTTGAAGGGTTCAGGAGCAGGTCACAGAACTCCCCTTGCTGCCAGCTGCTCTGCCGACCTTAACAGTGTGTTTGCAGAAATCTGATACACTTGCTTATTATTAAAGCCTTTTCTCTGAGAAAAGTTACTTCCAAAGCCAGGTCCTACCAGACGTATTGCTAGCATATTGCATCTTTGCCTCTCTGAATTCTTCTCCACTGACACTTGTTATGACCTAAGACTCTAGCCATGTGAAAAATGCTGTTTTGTAATTCAAGGCAGAGTGAACAATTGTGTTTGCAGGCATGTTTATGTTTGTCTTTTGCAGCACTTACTTTGTTTGTCCTTCATTTGCCCATCTGTGGGATCTCAAAGAAACACAGATACTTTCCTGATCTCACATAATTAACGTTAGACTTCATGAAATACCTCAGATCTGGTCTCAAGAAAGTAATTTTAATGGATGGGCCATTTCCTGTGTAGCAGCTGAGAAGTATATTCCCAAGCAAATTTAAAAATAAAGCAGCCTCCATACTCTCTTTGAATCCTACTGGCAAGTGAGTGTTGTTCAGACTAGTACGAAGTTCAAATAGGCCGTGGAGACTGATGGCACGTCCTTCTTTCTTCATCACGTTTCTGATTTAGAAATTGCTTTTTTAAAATCAAAAACATCATAGCAGGGCAGATCAGATCACGACAGTGTGGAAGCCCAGTAAAGAGCTACACTGGCAGTAATATTGCAACTAATACTGAAAAGCTGTAGCAGAAGTACCCTTGATCACCTGCTTTGGGAGTGCTGTGTCTTCCTAAGAGGACAGTTTAGCAGCTTCGTGTGTTTCCTGTACAAGTACATGTTTATAGAGGGATCCTTCAACAAGCCTGCCATTTCTACCCAGGAGGCTCGGTTTTCCCCTCTTCTGCCCCATTACCCAAGAAGTATAGGTGCTTTTGCAAAAAAATAATTAAAGAGGTTAAATGAAAATAACACAAAATATATCAAATAAATTGGTTATATCACTGCAATTTTAGCATCTTTGTCTTTTTATTTCTCTCTCAGCTCATTGCTTCAGTACGAATTTGGCTTATCTGCAGTTTCTGCTGCTTTAATATGTTGATCAGTTTGTGTTTCAGTTCAGCCTTCTCAAGTGTCTGCTGTCTCTCCAAATCAGTATGTCCTGGGAAATTAAATGTGTGCAAATATACTGACAAAAAACAGACACACGGAATACAGAAATGTACCATTATTTTGACTTTTTAGTTTAACTGTTGAAAAATCTTCCACAAATCCTGAGAAATAACTGAAACGGGCTTGCAAGCTCAAAAGAACTATCATTCCTGGATAATGGCTGCCTTGGCACTAATCATTCGTGGTTCCTGCCCCGGTTTGAAAATGACTATGTAAGCCAGTCTACTATGAAATGCAGAGTTGAACAGTAACCCCCTGATTCAGCAGAATGATTACCAGACTTGATAGCAATGAGTAAAAATAGGGTGTTCTTTCTGTTTCAGCACCATATATATACAATACTCTATAGAATGGGAAGGCATAGGCACAGCCAGGAATTAATAACAAGTAGGATTCTGACTCAAAATATTTCTGGTTTCCTTGTCTTCCTTAGAGATTCTTAAAAGCCCATCTTACTGTCCCTAGCTACACTATTTGAGAGAAGTTACTTCTATCTTAACAGAAGATTTCTTAGGAGAATACTTTTGTTTGTTTTCTTTTTGTAATTGCCGAAGGATGCCTTAGTGAGATAGGCTTTATTAAATGATCTCCTTCCATAAACCGCTATTTTTGAGGCCTGTTTTGAGGAGAGACATGGGGCATGATTTGTGTTTCATAATTATGAACAGTTTGTTATAAAGAAATTAATGTATCTGTTAGTACATCAAAATTGAAGTTGTAATGATACCTCTGTGGTAATGTTGGACCTATCTGGAAGAGGATCTGAATGTTTCAGCTGTCCAAAGACAAATGTTTGGTCTCCAAAATAAAAAAAAAAATAATAAAAATAAAAATGTTCTAAATTAATAAATTGCTTCTGTCTCATACCTTGAGAATATCATATCCTTCTCATTTTGGTACGGAAATGGAAAAGCTGATTTGTATTCATCTGTAGGTACCATCAGAGATGGGAAATATGGTGGAAACACCAAAGAGACTAAAGTTTGGCGTAAGTACAGCAGAGTGAAAATGAAGCAATTGGAGGATAGCCAGTTTAATGTTAGAGGAAGAGAGACAAAACCTCATTGCAGTAATCTGATTTTTACAGCAGGTGTATAGTGACAAAAGCTAATAGCCTGGTTCTGGGTTACTGGTGACCTGCTGAGACAAGGACACAATACAAGGTCCTTTAGACCATTTTAAATTGGCAGTGGCTTTGTAAAGGTGTGAGAATCCAAACATGCCAACTCCTTAGTAAAGGGATAGTCAACCTTCCTGACCACTAAACGAAAATATCTGTGACAGGGGCCACAGGACTTGTTCTATATCTATATATTCAAGATCTGAGGAAGGAGAATCAAAAGTTGCTCATAGATATGAGAGAGCAGTAGCTCTGTAGAGGCCATATCTTTCTGTTGCAGAGGCTGGGATTCTGCTTACAACTTCACTGTAATCCCTGGCTGAGCACAGCACTGTTGTGGTGCTGTTCTCTGGACGCTGCCCTGGAAGCATCAGCCCCACAGGTTGCCTTCACTGCCCATGTGAACATAACTAGCTACCTTTTATCATTCTGTTGTTCCTCTGCATTGTAAAAAGTTAAGTGCAGCTTTTAAATTCCTCTCTGCTTGCTGACTCTTTCCTTAAATTTTTAGATGGGTTAGCAAAGTATACTGAGACAAACATGAAAAACGAAGTTCAGCCTCAGAAAGGTTAAAAACGGGAATGTTTGTAGAGGACCTTCACAGCGCAGGCAAATGCTTGACCCAGTGAAGTCACCTGGAATTGCTTCACTGCATAAGGTATTGCTTTCGGGGTTTCTTTTGCTTATGTTTCATGGTTTTGTTTTTCTTAAAGCAGAGCATTCCATTTTTACCACAATGGAAGCTGAGAAACCAGTACTGTTCTTGACTGGGCCTTTGTTTCAGAATGTTCATATCTGAATAAAAAAAAAAAAGAAGTGTGACCCAAAAGATAATAACGATTCCAAGAAACATAAATTTTCCACTTCTGGACAGAGTCCTGAAAAAATTTGCTTCTAAAGGCAGAATTTCAGGGGAAACTCCAAATTAGAGTCATCATTGACTCACAAGCCAAACAACTGTAAATGATGAATTAAAAGCAGTTTAAGACAAATCTACATACAAATTCTCCAGTCATTGTCATATACTATTAACTTTTCACATTAGAAGGTTCTCCTCACTGTTGTAAAAGAGCTACACAAAAATCAGAGGAAACAATGACCTCAAATTGCACATTTGATAACACTTTGTTTACAGTTCTTCAGGGTGGAGGGAAGGAATGGAACGCAATTTTCTATTGTCACCTCTAGTCATCCTGCGTGTGATAACAGTAAGTGGGTAGAAAAATTGTTAAATGCAATTGCTATTTTCTTAAATTAATGCTATTCATAACAATTCATTCTTGAGTGAAGAGGTTATATTCACTGAGTTTTTGCTGTCTCGTGGGGTCTGTAATTACCTTAAAGGAAAATGCTGTCTGTTTGTTTTTTTTTCTGAAACAAACTTGGTTCTCCTTGCACAGCTACTTTAGTAATCATCTCTTGAGGCCTGATCAAAAAAACCAGTGGAGCTGTAGTGGGAGTCATTTCATTGACTTCAATAAGCTCTGGATCAGACCCATGGGGAATGAAGAATGACTTTCTCCTAATCTCTTAAATTCTTCTCCTCTCTTGTTCCAAAGCAATTACAAAACTGGTGAAATGGAAGGAATAGTTTCTCTTGGTCTCGTGCTCTTCATCAATCTTCGGGTTTATTTTAGGCTATAAATTGCCCTAATCATGGATGCTTTCTTGTTTTTCACTTACAGTGTTTAGCTGCAGAAGGCCAAAATGCATGTTTACTGCCCTTCTGCAGCTGCTGTTGTACTGAGTTTGTTTATCTGCACAGTGCCTGTCTGCTGTGGCTTCTTAGGTATTTCACAATCAGAGAAGCTCAAAACTCTTTAGTAGGGTTTTCAGATTGATAAGAGAACCAAACCACAATGTTCTGGGAAGGAATCTATCACATTGAAAAAGGTCGTTTATTTGCTGCTTTTGTAAAGGCATTGCTGAGGGCCAGCATCATAATAGCAATTTTCTGTGGCTGTGTTGTCTTGCGGCACTGCGTGTCCCACTTCATTGTTGGCAGAGCACAAATGTGTGCAGCAAATGGTTTGCTTAAGGGTGAGTCCACAATACTAGTAAGATGATACATGCAGTGGTTTTATATAGTCGAACTGTATATCCATAAACATTGTGCAGTCGATACTGTGTCATTCTACAGGCAAAGTAGTTTTAGGTATGTATCACTACAACTGTCTGGCATTGCAGTGTTTCCAAACAAGTGCTGAGGTCTTTAGCAGGCTTCCCAAGATGCGGTACTGTACCCCTGCTATGTAAGATTCTGAGACTTCACATGCTGTGCATTGTGGCATCCAGCTGAAAGATGATGGAATTTTGAGGCTTGGAGTGAAATTTAAATTCCCATGGTTCTTCTTATCTGACATCCATCTCTTTTTTTTGCAACCTAGCCAGCGCCAGTTTCAAAACATTGGCAAGCACTGAGATGTTCATGGCGATGAATATAAACAGGCAGTTGCAAACATGTCTGAAGTCATGCAAAGTTTTCAGGACCAGGGCAATAAGGGCAGCCAAGGAGGAGCCTGACACCAAGCACACAGACTGCCCCCTGCCAGGCCAGCCTTGCTCAGTGGAGTGTGGTCTGTCTTGGGCAACCAGTGATGACTGGTAGCAGGTTAGTTTCACAGATCTGGTATTACAAATTAAGGTAAAATCCCCCATGATCAAAGTCCTCTTCAGAGCATGTACAGAAGTCATTTGAAGGGACAGCAGGGGATTCATTACATGAAGGCAGTTCTCCCTTTGACAGCAAGAGCATCATGCTCCTCCATCCTTAAACAACCTACAAGTTGTTCGCTGACTGTGCTGGGTAGAACGGCTGCCTGGCTGTTGCATAGGAGCTACGTGCAGCTGCCGTGAAGACATTTTAGGCTGAGCAATACATAAAAGGTACTTGCAAGTCTGTGCATATGTAAGTCCCCAGGTTGTTTGATTTGGATGATATGGTTGCTTATGCTTGAAGCCCTGGGAATAACTCCACAAAGAAGGACCAAGCCTGCAATTGCTGTGAGAGTTTTTATGTATGCCTGTATTAAAGCATAAAGATCCTAAAAAGTCCCTTGTGCCATGCTCAGGTTCCTACATCCATGTGTGCAGCTCTTGCCCTTGCAATACCTCTGGCTGTGTCCCCCACTGCTACTGCAGAGGAGAGACAAGCTTGTTTGCTTTTTGCCTCCGTGTCAGGGAAGTCACCACCAACATTTACAGCAACTGCACAAGCTCTTCTACACAATCTTTTGTGAAAGAAGGAGCTGCAGCCATATGCACCGTATGGGGTGCCAAGGCTAGCAGACCCTGAAGGCAGACTTATCCTATAGTAGTTCAAAACACTGAGCAAATGTTGCTATGACTGGACCACAGTCACTCATGCTCCTGCTTTGAGGATTAGGACTGCTCATGGAAAAATGTGTGTTGTGCTTTTTTTGGAACTCATCCCACATGTTCATGTTGTGATGTATAGCCTCCGTCCTCCCCTTAAGTGTGTGGCTGGAGTGGTGAACATGCAGAAATGCTTTATATGGGGGAGGGTTCATGCTTTGTACAAAAAGAGATTTCTAATAATAAACACATTTTGTGTGGGGGTGTGGTGAGTTGTTTGTTTGCTTGGCTTTGGTGTTTTTTCTAAAGAAATTATTTGTGAAAGTTCATAAGCGTTTGTCCTCAATGCACATTGATTACTGAATGCTAGGGATAAGCTATCCTGCTGCTAGGGAGACAGCATTAAGGGCTGTCAAAGTGCCTGGAATGCTCTTTGCCCTCACCTTGTGCAGAAATGCATGACAGCAGGCCAGACAGCAGCGTGCAGCATACTTGGAAGAAGGTGGTTATAGAAGCAGGGGCATGCAGAGGATGCCCGGGCTGCAGTGTGCAGGCTGTGGCAGACTCCTAGCATCTGAGTCCCTGGGCTGGAACTTGCTGCTGACTCTTCAACCTCTGTAGCAGCTGCGTCTGCAAGGCTACTTCTCTCTCCCCTGTTTCACTTCTGGAACCCTTTCCTCCACTGCTGCGTCTCTTTATTCGCCTCCTGGGATGTCCTTGTGAGCATTTTGAACGTGTCGTCATCTCTGGAGCTCTTCTTTTTCCTACGTAGATTGGATGAGTATTTGCTTAACGACAATAGCAGCCCTGTCCTTAGTTGCCATGAGATGTCAGCTGTTGGGGGGAAGGAAAAAATGAGCCATTGTAAGAATGATGCTTTCATGCCAACTGGAACAAAGAGCTTGGGTTGCTCCCCCTTCCCCCTTTGTTTCAGCTTTCTGGTTCTTCCCAGTCTTGGAGACAGCAGGACACTTTCAAAACTCTCTGCCCCTGAAGAATGGGGGATATCAGTCTACCTTGGAAAGAGGAGTTTAGAAAAACTCAGTGCAAAGCAGGCTAATGTCTGTGTCTGTTCTTACAGAGCATGTTGTGGCAAAGGGAAAACAATGGTGCCTGCAGAGGCAAGGTGATATCTGTATGCACGCTGATACTGGCTGTCCTTACTTGAGCAGGTATCTGTTTCCCAGAAGTTGGACAAATGTAGCTGTTGCATTGGAGTGGAAGGACAACACTCACTCCAAATGGTACAATCTGTATGAGTCACTTTGAGAGAACTGCGCTGCTGTGCAATTCTCTTCCCGAATTTAGATTTCCTTAAATCTCTTTTTTGGTTCTTTTACCTTTCCCAACAACTGCAGTCAGCATGAATTGCAGAACAAAGTTAAGTGACCCAACAGTCCAGAAAGAGGTATGTGAAACCCTAGTTGCGCCTTGAATCATTTGTATTTTTGCAATCTCTGGCTGTTTTTTTGGTTGGGGGGTGTTGTTTTTTTTTTTAAATCCTTAGTAGTTTTTTTGTCACTATGGTTAGAGCATGTATTCCTGATTTGTTAGTATGTGCAGTGCTGCAATCCTGTTGGGTGAACTTTTAGGGTAGAGGTAAAGAGAGAGTGTCCAAAGGAAGATGGTGTAAGCATCCAGATCATGTGTGGTAGGACTGAGCAAGTGAAGCAGTCATTCTCACTCATTGTTAAGTGAGTGCTTTTTCCAGCACAGTGACTACCTAGAGTGAGAGATGCTGCCATTTTTTTCCTCTGGGGAAAAAAGGGTGATGATAATCTGTATGAATACAGCAGCACTTATAGTGTACCTGGAACCAGGTTTCCTTAGTGATAGCACTGTAAGGGCAAGAGGAACTGTGACACAGTAGAAGCACTCCCACCTTTAGCTCTGTGGTGCACCTTGTTTCACTGACCAGCACCGTAGTCTTCAGACTCTCTCTTCTCTGGCTGAACTTTCTGAGATTGGGGGTTTCAATGTTAAATTGATGTTGTTTGGCTCCCTAATTACCTGCAGCGGGGACAGATTTTTTCCGTGACACCTGTGAAGTGCTGCAGTGGGCTTCACTGGAAGTATATCCTCATTCAGGACGCAGTAAGGTCTGGGTCTCTGTGAGCACTAGGGTCACCTGAGACTCTGCTCTACCCTTTTGGCCGTTGTTGGCACTATTATCTGGACAAGCACTTTTGTGGATGTGTTCCTCACAGTTACTGGAGCTTCAGTGTGTCCTGCTGCCCACCTCTTCTTAGGACAGTGAAAACAAAGTCCTGGGTGCCACATGGGGCAGGGGCACACGCCGTGAGTGTTTGACCAGGCAAGATGGGGAATGCAACATAGCGATCAGAGATCCTCAAAACCAGATATTCTAAAGAAGGTCCCAACAGCACTGTCTGTGAGGTGAGCTCCTGTTGGGATGGTAGTGGCATGGTGACAGCATGGTGACAGGCCTGCTAATAAATGACACAGATTTTTGGAAAACCGGGGGTTGCCAGCAAGCTGGCACCAAAGTCTAGCTTTACTGGAAGGAAAACTGCTTTCCCTCTCTCTTGTGCATACCTGCTGGAAGACTCACAGGTAGCAGCAACAAAATTTGAATTCACAAGCAGCGTTTGGGGAAATAGGAAGTATGTTATGTTTGTTTGTTTGAAGTGGAAAGTGTCTCTGATCAATGCATGGTAAATCACTGCTATAGATATGCCCTAAAAGATGATACGGCGTAGACTATATGGTCTGCTGATAGACTCCAGGCATGGGGTTATATTGAGGGTTTGTCATAGACTGACCATAGTTTAGACTTTATCCACTACAGGTTTAGGTCTGATTCCTAAAATTGTTACGTGCACATGTGATCCTTTCTCTCCCTGAAGCCTCATTAAGTGTGTATTTTAGTAAATTGCTTTATGTTTCTTATACAGTTGACTGACCCCTAGTGCTTAATGGAATTTTTGGTAACAGAAGTGTTGGAGCTGCAATGGGATGATGGATAGCATCAAACTGTAGGGCTGCTTGAGAGATGCATCAAATGTGAAGTGAAAACGTGTGCATATACGAGGCGCAAACAGCCTTCACCAATACAAATAGTTCCCTATTGCCATATGAGTTAGTAAGTCATGAGAATTAATCAATAGGTTTATTCCAGGAAGTATTCTAGGGCTGAAGGGCAATATGATCATCAGCAGAAGGATGTTGGTGCTGCCAGAACCCAAGCTGCAAACTGCATAGGAATTTCAGAAAATGCACTCGATGTATTTGTAATGGCTTTACATATTTGTAAAACTGTGGGATGAATTAATTATATTCCCAGTGCTTACAGTATACGGGAATCTGAGAAGATAATATTTTCCACTGATGATGATAATAAATGTGATATACATTAAGTAGTTAAAAATACTTGAGCCAAAATTCCATAAAAATTGGCAAGTCATGTGTGGACAGTTTTTCTTGAAAACTGTCAAGAATGTGAACTGAAGGACAGTTGCTGGAAATCTGTATGTTTAGCTATGCTTCTAATGCTGCTTGGAAAAGCCAGAAGGTTTTACACTGGTTTATGCAAAAATATGTAAAATGATGAAACACCACAGGGAACTGAAATTAACACACACACACACACACGCCACACGTTGCTCAGTGCAGCTCCCTTCGCAGCCTTTGGGAGCCCTTTGCCAGCTGCCTCGTACTGGGGCCAGGAGGCACAGCCTCTTTGTTGTCTCCCCTGCCAGGGCTGGGCCAGGGGCACTGTTGTCACAGGGCTGTGATTGCCTCCGGTCTGCACCACTGCCACACCTGGTACCTGGGAAATCCCTCCACAACCAGGCTGTCACTGCTTTCAGGGCAGGGAGGCGGGGACGTTTCTCCCTGACTCCTCTAGAACTTTTTAGTATTTCCAAAATAAGGTGTCTTCTTCCATGTTGAGAAGGGAAACTTTCAAAATCCTGTGTGTATTTATAAATAAAGACATCTCTAAATATATGTGTTAAGAGCTATATGTATCTGTAAAATAAAGATATCTCTAAACACATAGTTAGAGATGAGACTGAAGCCAAATCAGTCTTGCCCCTTTTAAGCCCCAGATTGCCCCTGTCCCCTCTGAGCCAGCAGACACACAGCAGAGCCAGCTGCAGAGATAAGTCAGCCTCCCTGTGGCAGAGTGATTAAAACCTCCTGATCCGAACTCCCACAGACTCCAGCATTTCTGATCCAGATCTAGGCTTGGTGGCACAAGCTTGTTTCTAGCACTAGTGCAGATAGCTGAACCACTACAGCAATTGCAGCTGAGCGCTAGAAAATGGAAGGAGTGAGTCACATGAGGGAGATGAAAGCCAACACTAAGTGCTGTGATTATTCTATCAAAATGACTGCTATAAACACGGCTTTAAAAAAAATTCTTAGCTAAACAATACCATCAGGTGATATTAACTGGTGACACTTTCTAATCTGGGATTGTGAACTGGCTGGCTTGTGTATGCTTTGCAGCAAACTGTTGGGAGGAGAGGGGTAGCTGCACTCACCAGGCTGGAGGCCACCCAGGGTACAAGACACCGGCGCTGGAGAAGGGCTAGCAGCCCCAGATGAGTCGACACATAAAATCATTTGTGCTCCTACCGCCCCATAAACATTTTGCACGTGCCCAAGTGAGGGGCAAGGGTGATATGGCATCGGTGGATTGCATAGGAGGGTGGTCAGTGTTTCCTTGTTGGGGACCCAGGTGATGCCTGTCTGGCAACAGGGTGAAGAGCACCATGCCACAGGGCTGCTGTGATAGAGGAGTGTGCGACCGGGCACGTAATACCACTTGTCTGCTCCATAAATGGGCTTTAGCAGGGCTGGATTCTCGCATGTTTATGTAATCCAACAAATTCTTTGCTGCCAGAGCAGGAGAACTAACCTGTAATCCGCAGGGGGTTTGTAGCTCTGTTTCATGTACCTGTGCTAGCAGCAGCCAGAGGTTCACTGCAGCTTGAAAAACCTGACCAGAAATCAGTAAATTTTATGACCTGAACTGGGGTGGTTTCTGTATGGTTGCTTGGGATGGTAGTTTGAAACTGGCTTGTCCATCTGTACACACGCTGCATTTGTGTTGTTTGAGCTGCATTGCAACATAAGAGGCACAGCTATGCTTGGGCTAACTCTTGGTTCAACATTCATGGCTCAGCCCCTTATAGCTACTTTAAAACTAAAAGTCCAGTTCTTTTGTTGGCCTGATGGGTGGGTGAAACCCACTATTTCGGTGCAGTGGGTGCGCTTGCACCTGCTGTAAGCAGCTCTTCTTGTGCACTTCTCCAGCAGCCAGGTTTTATGGAGCCCACCTCAGTAAGAAGATCATGTCTTTGTATAATCAGAGATATTGACTGACCTGTTCAAAGAATACAAGAGCAGAAGAGGGAGAGATTTTTGTCACACAACTGACTTTTTAAGTGAAAGCAGGAAAGATAGACTCTGAAAAGTTACTTTAAAATGTCAAGATGATGTAAGGTACCTGCGTCCCACCCTTCTTGGGTGTTCTTGGCTCCACTGTCCTTGACCTGTGTGATTTCAGTACTATTTGTTTTGAGTAATTTTGGTTTTGCTGCTGCATGTCCTTGTGAATAGAAAACAATGTTTCTATTGGCAGCAGTTAGTCCTCCATCCACCCATGTCTCCTAAAGTATGATAAAAGCGCAGAATGAACTCCCAGTCTCTGACCTTTCGAGTGTGTGTGTGTGCGTTTTGTCACACAAGTATACTGAGAGCGACGTTTCATCCTTCAAATGCTCATGTGTTCATGCTAATGGAAGAAGTTGATGGTCGTAAGATTTGGGTCTAGCCATTGAAGATACCTCAGGATTTGGATACTTAGGTTTGATTGATGCCACTCACAAATCCAGATCTCACTTCTGTAACTTGAGAACTGACTGTGTGAAATCACTGGGAGCTCTGCCCATGCCTATTTGGGCATTATGATTTCATACTCATAGTTTCCTGGGTTTGAGATTCAGGCTTTCTAGCCAAACCAACTTTAAGTAGAGAGAAGCAGGTTACTAGTAAGGTTAGCTCTTTAGGGATTATTTTTCATTGCATGTTCACATTTCTGGGAACTCCACGCTGCAAAGCTTTGGACCAAAAGTCTTCTCAGGTTTAAAAAAGCAAGAAGGGTTCTTACAAGTTTGTGGGAGGCATCTCTTTGGCCTCTGTGTGCTCTTGGCTGTAATCATCAAGCCTATTGGGAAATGAGTGAAAATCTAGTCTTCTGCACAGAGCATCACAATGTCTGCTAGTTTGAAGCTTGCATAATTTAAAGTGTTTTAAACAATTTCTCTTTTAGAAGAATGAATCTCCCAAGATGCATGTCTGCTCCAAATGAGAGGGCTGCAGTTCCCATAACTTCTCCAAAGCTTGAATGCGGGTCCCTGCTAGATTTTTAAGCATATTCTGTCAAGTTTTGAGTTATGGGAAGTATGGTTTTTGGGATCAGATTTCATGTTTTTTGTCCCTTGCAGAGACTATAATCTTCTTTACTCTTCACTCAAATGTTGAATCACGAAATTCATAACGATTACTGGTGTCGGTAGCTGCAAAAGGTAAAAGCTGTCACTTACTAGGAGTGTTAATAGACACGTTGGATGACTTTGTGAGATGCCTAGCTTATTTTTGTTCAGCACTATTGCATAGACATGGCTTTTATCTTGCTATATTCCTAGAACCAACATCAAAACCTGCTCTTGCATCTCCCGCACTCCTTTACGGCCTAGAAAAGAAAGGGTAATGCTACTGTTCAGGAGCAATCTGAGCAGGCTGCACAGCCCTGTGGTAACAGGGTGCATGGTGACTATGGGTCCTTCTGTGACTGGGTGTCTGCCCCCACAGTATCTTCAACTTGGAGTTGTGCGTGCCTTTTCCTAGGCAGAATGCTCCCAGTGTACACTAGAGTAGCTACTCCTTAATGTGTGACTATGGCAGGATAATTATCCTCTGATGTGAAATTCTTCTTCATGCTGTGCCCAAGGTTATTCTCATTCCAGAACAGAAAAGTATATATAAGTTATATGCCTATAAAATATGTATATAAAGTGCTGAAACAGGTAAATACTGATATTGTTTGCAAGTGGAGCAGATTGAAGCTGGAGGGATTGTAGTATTTTATGCTCACCTGAGTCTTCGGGCCCTTTTTCCCCACCCTTAAAAGGCAGTAAAAAAAAAAAAAAACTGAATGTTTTGTCAAGGTCACATAATGGTTATATATAGATATATCCTTGAGTAAGCCATGCTTTATTTGACCTGATGAAATCTTAAGTCAAAAATCCCATGAGAATTAGACAAACTGTGGAGTTTGGACTTTTTTCTATGCATGCATGTTATTTTGGTTGGAGGTTCCCTTCACAGTACTGCTTGCTTTTATGTAACACTGTGTGAATCCCTAAATTTCTCAGCATTTCACTCTCCTGCTCAGTGAAATACAGAAAATCTTGATTTATCCCTGCCTTACATGGTTAATATGTTGCTTGTTTGCACTGTGTTGTGTGATCCCCTGATGAAAGCTATCATATGAACTCTGATAATCCAGCACGCTCATACTGAGAAGCATGCAGTCTGAATAGTTAGACATGCTTTATTCTCACTTTCAGAGAAGACAAGTCTTTCAGCATGTTTTGTTTTCAGATTTTGATCGTTAACCTTGACGCTTACAATGGTCGGAAGAGGGAGAGGGCTGGCAAGTGTGTTTCTGGTAGAGATTAACCAGACAGAGACCAGTGGAGCAGCTGGGGGGTATCCCGGCTCTTTCCTGTACAGCACACCTAGCCCAAGAGTAAGGTCTGTGTCATGTCAGGAAGGAAAGATCTGCCTCCACTTTGGCAACAAGTCTGTAAAACTAAACTTACTTTCTTGCTGTTCTTTCTCTCAGTATTGTTGGTATTTTCTTCACTTTCTTATGTCAGCTTTCTTCTCTAGGCATAAGGAGGGTCACCACTGTGGTTTCTTAACAAACCTGAGATGAAGAAGTAATGCTAAATGGTAGTCTTATAATGGCACTTAAGGGCACTTCTTTCCCTTCCTTGGGAGCAGGGAGAAGTTTTAGGATTTTGTTTTGGGCTTGATTTGCCAAGCTGTAGAAACTACATGAAACAGACAGTCTGGGTTTTCAGTTTCATTTGTTCTGTCCTCTGGTTTCATCATTTTGGAAACGTACACAATGCACAAAGTGTCTTGTTGCGACATCTTCCGATAAGACCAGTATAAAATCGGCTTGGTTACATAATTGTTTTAAATCCCCATTCTCCATAATATTCTTTCTGATTAAGTAATTTAAAAGAATATATTCAAATGAAGATGTTCTTAATCTCACTTGTTCCAGAGTGGCTTCTGTCTTAGAAAAGACTGTAGGACTTGGACCACTTTCTGCAAAGAGTCAGTGTGCACTCCTGCAGCTTGAATGTTAGTACAATATTTTAAAAGAGGCTGATACTTATGTAGGGCCCGATGAAGTGATGCCACACTCCTGGGCTTGCGCCAGGACAGGGGTAGGGAGAAGGAGCAGGGTTCGTACCTACTGGGCTAACTCCTGGAGATGCAGAGAAATGCTCACTGGGCATATTGTGAATGAATCCCACCTACACCCCAGAAATGTTCTTTCTTAGAGAGGTTTTGCAAGTGTCTGAGCCATTTCCTGAAGTATTTCATTTTTAAATCCGATATGTTTGCTATATACCAATAGTGCTATGGTAATAAACAAGTGACAGTTCTCAAAATTAATGCCAGCGTGTAGCTAGTCTCTTTCAGGCTAAATTAAGTAATTTCAATTTCATAGTCTTGTGAGTGCAGCTATGAGGAAAGAGATTCTGAAATACCAAGTACTTGAGAGGGTTAGCAAAAAATGCAAACGTTTGTGTTTCGGGTTAATAGCTTGTGTGGATGCTGTCATTCTGCTGTCAGGACCTGTGGGTTGGCATCAAGGCTGTCTCTGAGCGTGTTGAGAGAAGTTAAAGTATTATTAATATGGGCCACATTCCACTGACGTGCAACTTCGAGGTGCTGAGGACGCCCTTGTTAAAATCTTGGCAGATCATCACAAGCATCTTCCATGCTTTTGGCCTGAGGGAGGTGTTCCTTCATGAGCTCCATTAGTCAGGAAAAAAAGAGGAAGGTTTCAAAATAAAGTTCAAACTCAGGAAAAAATCTTTTGCCTTTTTAAACTAAAGTCCGGTTCTGGGGCATGTAGTTGCAGGCACGTGCAAAGCCCTAGGAGTCATGATGAAGGTGTAAGGCTTTCTGAGAAAGGAGTTCTTGATCTCTCTGCATGGTCTGACTTCTCTGCTGAACACTTGCTCTTTGCCAGGAAGTTTTCCAGCTCTAGTGACACATTCCTAGCAATGAGGAAAAAAACACTTTACTAAACTTCAATGAACTTATAGAAAATATCTGAACTTTTACTGTAAAAATCTTTGCACTGTGCTTGTGAACTGAACACATGGGACTTTGTGTCCAACAACAAAAACTTTAGAGCAAAATGAGGGTGTCTTAAAGGCAGTCTGCTCCTTAGTGCCTGGCCTCCTCGGGAGGCTGCTTAGGAGGCATCCTCTTTGCCTCGCCTCTTGCAGCTGCATCAGGAACGTGTTGATAATCAATGTACTGGACACCAGTTCTGCTTCCTCTTCATCAGGGGAACTCATCAGCTGCGTGAACACATCAAGAGCAGTGTCCTATGTGGTCTTACCCTACTAGCTCCTGTCCTAAGCTTAGGTTACATACAGATGAATATTAATTTTCTGGGAAGGGAACAGACGAGCAAGCTTTGTAGAAAAAAATAATCTCTGTTACACTGAAACTTTATATCTGTTGTCATTTACTTTGAACAAGAGTGCTGGAAGCTGGTTTAAATAAGTGAGCATACTTTAGGTTCCTCTCTGCTATGTACTAAATGTTTTCAATCCTAGCTTTTGGGTACAGAGAGATAAGTCCAAAAAACATTTAGTTATAGTATGTAGTTAGCTTTACTTTCCCCTCAAAGCTTGGAATCTATTCATTTCAACAGTTTGTAAAAATAAATAAATAAATAAATCACAGTGTTTCTAGGCTTGATGAAACACTACTAACTTCTGTGTAGCTGGGGACCCCTGCTCTCCACTGTATTCTTCACAGGAGACAATTCTTGACATCTCTGAAGATTTAAGTGGTCCCTGGAGTAGTCACCAATTCAGGCAGTACTGCAGTGTGAATATTGCTGTGGTTTTAATGCCTAAACGTCTTGGGCTGAAAATGCTGGTCTGCTTTGGTGTTGGTGGTAGAGCTTCTTCGAGGAGGAGGTTGGGCTCTAATGTCCAGGAGTCCTTGCCACCCCGTGTTTTGTGCTGCTTTGTGGTAGCTTGTGGAGGTGATGTGGAGGTTCAGTAACACCTAAAGCCAAGCATACAGGTCAGGGTGCAGAAGCAGAGTGTATAATTACAGAAGTGTTAGGCCCATGCCAAGAAGGGGTGTTGAGGGATGGCAGGTTCACATGCCTGTACGTATTCTGGGGTTTGCCTATTCCTGTATTAAGCTAGAAGTGTAAAGGTGTAATTCTCCATTTCCAGAGCTATCCAGCCTGCTTGAAATGTTCACAGCAGTTAGTTTCTCTGTTCAGAATAGGCCAAAAAGATTGGTGTGCTTTGGATGAGTGTGCCTCAATTCGTATTTCAAACAGTGTCTTCATCTTAAACCTTAAATTATCTTCTGCAAGCTGCTATGAAGAGTGAAGCGTCAGGGGAGAGGCTTTTTATAGTTGTTAACCATTATAGTGCTCTGATGTTGTATTTGTCATATAACTTTCAAAAAATAAGTACAAGCAGAGGAGAAAGCTTCCTGTTTTAAATCTGATTAGTCTGTGAACAGTTTGAGTCCAGTTGGCCTAAATCTGGGAGGGATTCTTTGGACAAATCACCTTTTGTATTTTCTACTGTTTCAGCTAAAAACAAGCAATCTTTTAAACTATCCACTTTGAAAGGATATACAGTGGCTAAATTCAACAAAATTTTAAGTACACATTGAGGGAGGGATGTTATGAGAAGTCTGGAAACACCACCGTGTGCTGTCATGAGAAAACTTCGATCAGGGTGAGGAGAAATTATCTGGGATTGATTTTTAAATTGTTAATTAGTTCTAGAAAGCAACTAAAGTGGGTAAAAATCAATTCTGCCCCATAGCTTATATTGTAAAGTAAGGGATGGTCACTCCCAACAGCTCCTTGCATGGAGATGAGAAACTACAAAAATTACACAGGACTCCTTTGCATCTCTCTGATATGTTTGCAGGGGGACTTCATGGTTCAGCAAGTGAAGTCTGAAAAGCTTGGTCATGGCCCCCATTTTCTTCCCTATGGGACCTTCAGATGGATATAATGCTGTGTCCCCAACCATTGTCCTGCACCCCACTAATAACAGCCTGAGCCAGGGTTCCTCATCGCAGGGGAAGCAAAGAGCTCTCCTGAGCAGGAAGCCACACTGTATTTGTAGCTTTCCAAACTTCCAGAGAGAGCACGTTGGTGGCAGCAGCAAGTGTGTCCTCAGCAGCTGTGCTGGCTGCAACCCACCACATGGCAGGGGAGGAAGCTACAGCCCAACCAAGGCCAATGAAGGGGAAGTGTCCTGCATACAGGGAGGAAAAAAGAAAGTATGCTGGGGTGGCAGGAAGGTCTGCTTTGAGGAGTTGTCCAGCTGAACGGGTCTCCCACAAGATATCTAGGTCAAGTTTTAAAATTGACTTGGTGCAGCATCTGCCAAAGGCAGACTCAGGAGTCTCACTCTGTCCTGTGGGGCCTTGCTGAGACAGTCAGATGTATATTCAGGGGTATGCTGGAGCAGAGCTAAGCCCAACAGCACACAGCTGTTTCACCATCTTAGAAAGTCTAACTCACTTACAAAGAGGAATTTTTGCTTGTTGATTCGTATGATTTTCTTTGGAGAGGGACAGTCCTTTGGGCTCTCTGCTTTTTCACTCATCTGTTAAAAAGCCCCATTTTGGGACATCCCAATTCTTCCAGCCAAGAAGAGCTGGATTCTGCTCCTGGCTTGCTCAGAAGTGGTTGCTCAAGAGCAAAAATGAAGCATTCCTGTCAGGAGTTGGATGCACAACATCCAATGTGCTCCCAGGGTCAGAGAAATAGGTCTCAGTCTTGAAGAGAAATCCTCCGCATGGCAGTACATTACGTCAGTACAGAACTGGACTGTCCAATTTTGCATTCCAGTACAAAACACAGCAGCCAGGTGATATGTCCAGCAATATACAAGTTTAATAAACTTCCTGTTAGACTTGTGGACAGAATAAATAGTTCCATGATGTCTGCTTAACAAGGCCAAATTGCACACCTCTCTGTATTGTAACTAGAGCTGCTACAGTTAAGGGACTGTCAACACTTCGCATCTGGATGGATGATTTAGCTGCCTTGCCTCACATCAGGGCTAATTTGGCATTTGACTTACCCAGTGCTGCTACAAGATTTCTGTTTTTACCAAGTGTAATTTACATTGATTGACCATGTCATTCTTGGGCTTGAAGAAGGAGTTTTAAGCAGTAATAGAGTAGAAAGAAAATAAATATTTAAACATATGATTTTGCAAATACTTGGAGAATGAGAAGAAGCTTAGACACAGACACACACAGAGTCTGGAGATGGCAACTATTCCCTTTTCCTTGCTTTTAGTATTAAAAAGGTCCATGGGATTTAACTATTACGCATTAGTGTCTGCCTCCCCAGCCTTCTGTTCCATACCGGACGTACAGTGTTTGTATAGAAAGCAAACTTGTTGCACTGTGTAATAAGATTTGAATGCAAACATTTAATTAACATTATCTGTTCAGAAGCATAGCTTAAACAAAAGTTAACTTTTCTGTGCCAAAGCTGAATGAAACTTCGAAACTGAAGTTTAGTTTTTCCTTCTCTGACCAGTGCCATGGATTGATGTGCTGTTGATACAACCCCTTTCTCATATTTCACATATGGAAGTCCATGATGGAGTAGTAACTTCATTAATTTGTCCCATACTGGCTCAGTTTAATACTAATATTTTGACCTTATTCCCTAGGAAATATTCTTCCTGCTGTGCAAACTTGGAAAGCGTGACCAACCCTGCGGTGTGAGCCACATTTATGACAAGCTTTCAGAAAGATAATATTTCACATGTAAATATACGGCTGTTGGTTCTTAACACTTTTCTTATTATCAGAAAGAGGTATGGCCTGTCATTGTCCTGTGTTTTTTGTTCCTTTCTTTCCCTTCTTTTAGTGTTCTGAGATTCATATTTCGGCGTGCCCTGTGACCCAGGAGTGACAAGGATGTGAGTCCTGTGTGCAGCTCACCTCACCTAGGCTGACAGAATTTTGAACCTCAGATCCCAGGACAGAGAACAATCGTATCTACAAAGGTATTTAAGCAACCAGTTCCTTTAATCACTTTGTGCATCTAAAGCTCTGTAATAGATCCACTGGCCTCCATTAAATAGGTATGTGGAGAAGCCGGGGCATCGGTTACACATTGACCAACCCATGTAGTCTAACTCAGTGATCACTGAGGTGGAATCTGCCCCATTATCTGAAGAAGGAGGAGGAAACTGGGCTAGAAATTATGTTTTCTGAAAACACAATACAAATTCCTAACTCAGTTTTCAGTCAGGAGAGCATGTTATTGTTGAACAATTGATACTGCTTCATGGAAGCTTATTTTCGGTGCCTTAAGGGAAATTCAATTAAGTGAACTTCTATTTTAAAACACAGCTCTTTCCTGTCACTGAAGAAGCAATAACAATTACAGAACATGGGATTTTCTGGGAGTGTTGGTTGTTTGTTCTCATTGATCTTCATTTTGCTGCCTCTATTTAAATCATATCTATAGCATTCCCTGAGGCAGCCCACTAGAGACCTAACCAATTTCCCTGGTGACTCCAGGCTGGTGTATACTTGCTGCCCATTAAGGCAAGAAGGAGGGCATATCCCACAGCTGCTGGCATCAGTGTTGGAGGTGCTGTGGTCCTGCAGGACAAGACTGTACATGACAGTAGCTGAGGTTTGTGCTGTACTTACCCATAGGCTGCTGCTGACATCCAGATGAGCTGGTTTCCCTACATAGAGAACTGCTTCTGTCACTAACCAGCCCAGAAACCAAAATGTTCACAAGTGGTGCAAGTCCGTTGTCTAGTCCTTGCCTTTCCACACTCATCGCAGCTCTGCAAATGCAGAGATTTGAATCTAACATGACAAGAAGTGTCAGAATTGGGGGTTAATTCTCTGTGAAATTATTTCCTTGATGGGATGCTGCCAGGAAGCTTGACTCTGCATTCTTTGGACACCCCAGATTCCCACAAACTGTGAGGAGAGGACTGTGTGGGCAAGGAATGCGATATGAGCTTGTAATCTTTTCAGTTAGAGATATCTTAACACATAAGTGGGATGCTCTCAAGAGCCTGCTGTGCCAAAAAGATGACCCTTCTAGGACTGGAACCATTTATAGAATGCTGATTTTTAGTGCAGAGTACTTTTTTATAGCTGACTTCTATAAATGTGAAATACCAGGCCAATTAGGCTTGACAGTGCTGACAGAGCCTTAATTAAATCAGTGTGAACAGTATCAGTCTTGCATAATTCTGTTTCCATCAAGAGCATCAGAAATTGTGATTTTTTTTTTACTTTGTCCCTTGCAAGAGATGAAGCTTTGACAGGTTATTCCTGTTTCCAGTACTGCTGGTTCATTAGTTTGTGTCCATAATTCTGAGGTTTCTATTCCATTGCCATCTCTCTTCAGTTCTCCGTTTTGCTTCCGTAGCATTGACATTTTGGCTCATTCCCTTCGGTGCTATACACTGGCTACAGAGAGATCAAATGTGCCTTTCCTGTAACCTTTCTGTCCCTTGATTTAACCACAGAGGGCACAAATCTGCAGTCCTACAACAAGGATAGATCTTGAAAAACACTAACAACCAAGAGTTTGAATTTGGTGCTCAGCACCTCTTTTTTTCTTTCCTTTTTTCCCTGTGGAGACTAGGCAAAACCGTCTTTTAAGCACAGTGGAAATTCAACATGCAAATAGACTGCTGAGCCAGGGCTGCTCCAGGATGATGGCTACCCACGTGACTTCTGTGAAATGGGTGCCGATTAGTTACTAGGTATTTTAAGAGCTAAAGGTGATGAAATGTCTGCTCTTGCTGTCAGAGACTCGCCTTTTACCTGTCTGCCCGTGCACAAAGGGGGACTGCTGCATGCCAGCCTCTGAGTCTTGCAGCAAGATGAGGGCAGCCTTGTGTGTGAAAGAGCACAAGCTAGGGCAAAACCCTCTGGTTCCTGCAAAGATGAGGGGCAGGCCCCCTCATAGTAACTCATTTATTTCTCTGGTTTTGATACCTGCCAAAGCAGATGGAAACAAGAAGCAAAAGCTGCCTCTCCACCGTGGCCTTTATGTGAAGCAAGGGCAGGAAATGCTCATGTGATTTCTGCAGCTTCAGCTGGCTGGGCTTCTCCCCACAGGACTGCAGTACTGAATGCCAGTTGTCCCTGTGTCTGGATGGCTGGGGAGCACCCACTGTTGGCAGAGTGGACAGCATGAATCTGGCTTCATCTGGCCTGACACCACTTGTGGGTCCCCCCGGGAGAAGGAAATTCCCAGCTGCTTCCAAGGACAGCTTGAAGTCCTCTCTTCTTGTGGAATGGTGCAAGGGGAACTTAACCTGGACGTGATATCTGGGATCTGGCCTGAAATCTCCTCTTCAGCTCAAGAAATAGTTTGCCTGTCTCTCTCTAAACATTTTTGGCTGTCTCTGCTTAAAAGCTTTATATAATTTCACAAAACTACTCACACATCCAGCACTGCAAAACAGATAAACAGAGAGAGGAGCTGAGTGTGTATAACAGGCTGGAGTACAACCAGAAATGCTTAAAGCCTGTGATCAACTTGGTAGCACACAGGGACCACCAGGGATGGTCACGTGGGTTGATTTGAGTTCTGCTCTCTCGTTCTCTTTTCTGCTTTCTTATCCCATTTACATCCTTGATCTCTGAGTTAATCATTCTATGATGACATAGGCCTAATCAAAACTTGAGCTCATCAGTAAATTTTGCTAACATCTTCAGGGAACGTGTGGGCCAGGCTTTAGTCTTGAAAGTGCCACCATGTCCTGAAATTCCACTATTTCTTAGACTGTGGCTCATCTTTCTTGTCTGTTCTCCCTTTAGTGCCCTGATGATATGTGTTCAGAATCAGACCACATGATGCAGAATGCAAATAAAGAGATTTTGTGGAAGACTACCAAAAGATTGTAATCTTCTGGTCTTATCTCTCATTCCAGACGTATCCTGAAATGACTTGTTCTTTCTTCTCTCTTTATTTCACAATGTAAGCATTTCACAGAGGAGGTGACATCTTTCAGTGCTTTAGCATTTCATCTCCCTATGTCTTCACATTTTTTTCCACTTTCTCATCTGCATGTTACAAACTTAATTGAACTGCACAATGACTTTAAAAATACAAATTCAAACAAAGACTAATGAGGATGTTTCTTGGCAGTTGGTCATTGTTTTGCCTTGGGCCCATAACTTTGCTTGCCGCTCTCCACTGGGTGCTGAATCCATGCTTGTGTTTAAAGATAACTGCTCCGAGCATGATTATATCACAGTTTCTGTGTATGCTTTCAGAAGGGTTTAATGTTGTATAATCTGTTCATTGTAACCACATTTGCAGACAATAGCAGGCTGCAGAATACAGTGCAAGGAAGTGTTAGCAAATCTTGTTCCTGTTCATTCCCTGTCATTATATTTAGGTTACATTGAGCCAGTGTAAGAGAACACAGAAAAGAAACGTGGGTTCAAAACAATGGTTTCAAATGTAGCCAGTTTTGTTAGTCCACAAGCAAAGGTGTCAAGGCCTATATGCAAAGTATGTGGTATTTTTCCATCTGAACCTGCTTGTGAGAACTTTTTAGTGATTAGGTAAGACTTTTTTTTTTTTTAACCTAATCATCCAAATTGAGTAATTACGCAGATTTGGCTGGACCAGCCTTACATAAAGGCATCGGGGAATAATTGCAGCACCTATCTTTTTTCTCTGTGTGATTTCAGGTAAATTTCTGCAGCGCCATGTGTCGTGCAAGTGTGAACAAGAAGAGTTGGTCTTCTGAGAGCAGCGGAAACTTCCCATTCTTCTTGTCTTCTTATGACCTGTTTTCCATAAGCAATACCACAATAATTTTGTAGCCAAGCAACTGGTCATTATTTACGTATTTCTTCTGTAAGTATAATTATTAGTTGAAGGAGTCACATTCGATTCAAGATTAGTATATAAGTGACTTTGCCTTAGTTTCCTGTCTTACTAAAGATACAGGTGATGTTTAAAGAGTTGAGAATTGATGTTCCTTGAAAGACCTGTTCCTTTGAATTCCTCCTGTAAATGAACACCTTTAATTTCTGAGTACCACATGTCAGCAAAATCCTGAACCCATCCTGAAGGCGTGTTATTGCCACATAATGTGCACGGGTCAGATTCATCTTTTGCAAGACTAGAAAGGATCTGAGCTTGCCTCAAAGTGTACTTCTGGTTCCTAGAAATACTCTTGCTAAAAGATAAGCAAAATGATGTAATCATGGATGTCCACTGGGTATTCTGGATTGAATGAAATCCTGCTAGTGAACCATGGGAATGGTCATAGAAGAAAAACTCCAGATGGGCTGATCATAAAGCAGACACTTAACGAGGTTTCAAGCTGGGGCATCTGAGAGAAGAGCTATGGACCAAAATGCTAAAAAGAAAGGATGTATTCATCCTAGTGAAAGCTCTTACCTTTGAAACTGTATAAGTGGCCAGGGCCCCTTTCTGAGGAGAAATGCCCTCTTCATTTGGCCAGTGTTAATTAATGAAAGTATTTCCCAACCAGTCCACACTTGGACTTAAAGGCAAGTTTATGCAGTTAGTTACTGGGTGGGAGGAGAGGCCTACTGGAGAGCTGTGTCCCTGGGAAGGGCACTGTGGAAATCCCTTGTGTCTGTGTGAGGCTTTAGTGTGCCCCTTGTTATTTTTGGTAATATATAAATTTACAGCGTAGAGAATAGAGTCAACCTTGAGTTTGCTCTATGTGCCATCTACAGAGACTTCTTCCTCTGTTGAAGCCATCTTTTCGCTCTGCATTTAATATAAACAGCGTGTTTAGAAATGCATTGTCTGGGCAGATCTGACATCATAACCAAATTCTTTAAAATAAAATGTTTAGGGGGAATCATGTGTCAGCTGCCTAGCACTGAAATGTATGGAATGGAATTAAGCAAACCTTTTCTTAATTAAAAAATGAAAATGGATTCTGAACTTTATCTAAGGGTCACTTTGGGATGATTTCTAGACAGAAAAAATCTTGGCTTTCTGGCAGGACAGCTGTGAGGGAGTGTTCTATTCATTAGAACACAATTTGTCCAAGAAAATATGTTCCAAGTCCTAATCAATTTAGATGAAAACCTACTGGACAGGGTTCAAGCAGGCCAGTTATGGAGTCTTATAAAGCCAAACCCACATGTCTCACTGGGCAAGAGGCAAGATAATCTTAGCTTACAATGGAATGTTTAAATTTATACAGCTAAGATACTGACATAGGCACAAGGGTTGGTTCTTTTGTGTGTGTGTGTTTTGTTGTTGTTTCTTTTTTTTCTTTAAACAGAAACATGTGAAGAATTAGAGGTTTTAAAGTAAGAGAGGGGAATGGCCCTTTAAGATATATTTGCTCATGGACAACGGACTGCAGCCAGATTTTTCCTTGCTTTAGCGTCTATAGAAAGGTTTTTGGAAAAGGCCAGCTTCCAAAGCACTAGAAATTTAGGTGTGCCTCCAAATGAAGGTCCTTGGCATCACAGGCTTTTGCAGAGCTTTTAAATTCCCAGCTGTATAAAGATATGTTTTTGTGAACTGCACTACCAGTGAAATTCAGCAGTTTGGAGAAACGGTTGCACAGTTAGCCCTTGGGAAATGATACCATACACAGCATTGTTCATCCGTTAAATGTACGCTCTCTATGATGACATATTGCTACTGAGAACAGAAAACCACAGAATAACTACCCCCCAACCTTCCTGGTGTTAATGGTGTTAATATTTTAGGGCTTGCTTTTCTGTCATTCATTATTACAGCTAACATTTCAGGTTGCAAGAGGGCACTTAAATAACTTAGAAATTACGTATTTTCAGATTGACATTAAGAATTCCTACAGAGATGAGACATAACCTGAGAAATCTTTTAAATTGTGGAATATTTAGTTTCTTGAAGTGTTTTTTCTAGTTTGCATAGTCTTAGCCAAGGTTAATCTCCTCTGCAAACATGAGTCAAATTCATTTTAGCAGTAACTACCTATGCTTGGTAAACAGCCACAGAGGCAAGTTGATCTCTAAAGTGCCAGTTTACTCTGCCTCTTTGCTCATGGATCCTCTGCTCTCCTGCATCCATTGCTGGGAAGTGACAGATACACCATTTCTCATCATACTCTTCTGGCACTTGAAGGCCTTCACTGTCTTCAGAAAAATATTTTTCTTTTTAGATGTGACTAGCCCTATCTACACCCCAGGCAGTTCCTCCATCCTTAACTTGTTACTCACCGGCCAAGGCCTGGATCAGGAGCCATCTTTTCTCATCACGACTCCTGTAACTTCAAGAGGCAATGAAACACCCTCCACAGGTCCTCCTCTCTCCACCAGCACCATCCTTAATATCACCCGTGCACCTGTGGCCACCCTCTTTGTTCAAAAGGGAACTTGTCCACATGACTGGGGCTGGATGTTGAAGAAAATAGAGGAGCATACAGTATTGTTAAGCAATTTGTGGTTAAAGTCACAAACTCTTGAGACTCCTTGACTACTGTAAACACCAGCGGTTCATTGTCTCACAGCCTCTTCCTTCCTTCACGCCCCGCTCTGCCAAGTCAGCCACCTGAGACTCTGCTTATTGCTCTTGTTTTCCCTGGCTCTTCTCACTTGTTTACTTAAAATCTCTTTCCCTCCCCTGCCCTTCATTTGAATTTCTTTCACGAGGGTCTTATAAGGACACCTACTTTTCGCAAGCAAGTTTTATTCAGAATTTCCTGTGAGCTAATAGGCAGTTATTTTCTTTTTTTTTTGCATGTTTTGAAATAAAAACGTGAGCATTTCTTAAATGCCCCTTTCACAAACTCTGCTTTAAAACAAACCTTTTTTCTTCAGAAAATAATGGTTTTAAAGCCCCAGTTTATAAGACAAACACCATACTAAGGAGAACGGGTACTTTGGATGCAGCAGGACGGTATGTCACCCAAGGGAAAATAGCCAACATACTGCTGAAGCTGACTGCATATTTTCATTTTGAAAAAGCACTCAAGACTAAAAACACCTGTTAGAGAGTCTAGCTTCTCAGGCTGATTTAGGAGGGCCTAGTGCAGAGTGTCCTATCAAAAAGCACACTTATTTTCACAAGGCAAATGAATCAGTTTTTATGTGGCAGGGCTACAGTTCATTGGGATGAACTCATTAAAACTTTGTACAACAAACCACAAGTGAGAGGTGCAATATTTCATTATTCAAACTCAGAGAATAGACAGGCGTCCTATGGAAAAGTGAGTCATATTCTCTGTAGTACATTCTGTTCATTCTGCTATAATAAACACGAGTGTTTGTTTGCTGAGCCCATTAGCATCCAACTATAAACTTGATTAGGAGGACGAGATCCTCGGCCTGCTGCTGGGTTAGCGTGCGCACTGCCGTTTGGTTGTTCAGTTGTGTAACAGCACCAGTCATGTCAGTCTGCCATTCCAAAAGGAAATAACAGCACTTTCCTCATTTCTTTCAAATCCATCCCAAATTTCTATTAAAGACATCAAAGCAATGACTTTAATACTTTCCATGCTTTCCAAATGACTCATCTTTTACAGAAACTGCTGGGAAATAAGGCACCACCAAGGTTCCTTAATTTCAGGGTTTGAGACTTTTAAGAATTTCATGGAAAAAAGTCAAAACAAGAAGCCACAAATCCATCTTCTCGTAAAACTATTCTCCATGTTTTATATGTTTGCATCAATTTCTATGCTACTAGTTTGATTTGGTTTTACAAGCTACAAAAAATGTCAGAAGAAAAAGCAGATTCTTAGTCTAGCTGTTCTCTTTGTGATCTCAGAAGAGAAGGTAATTGTCATGATTAGAGAAGGTAAATTATCTGATCAAATGTATTTATTATCATTGCTGGAAGATGACGACCAAAGGAACAACTTTTAAATAGGATGATGGTTGGCTGTGTCCAGAACTAGTAGTGAAATATGGGATTGTCTGCTGGAAACAAAGGGACTTCTGGGAAGGAAGTTCCTATGCAGCATAAATAGTATTTTGGAAATCTGACTCTTGCCCAGTTCTAAGAACGGGCAAGGTCTCCAAATTTTGAAATGCTTGCTGCATTTCTAATGACTCTAGATGCGGTGGGGAGGGATTGCTGCTGACTTCAGTGGGAAGAGAGTTGGAGATTAGCCATGGGTTAGAGAGTGGTTATAACTGCAGTCAGTTCTGCTGAACTGTTTCATCTATTTCCATAGACCCGCTTGCTTATTATAATTATTTGTCTAATGCAGCGCTCCTGGAAGCGAGGTCAGTATCCTGCAGTATCTGAAAGGAAGAGCTGACGATGATCAGTATCCACTATCTGACAGGAAGGTATTTTCCAGCTTCTGATGGTATGCTAAGTCTGTGCATTTTACTGACTTTTTTTCTTCTACATTCTATTCATTTGTCAGAGGGGCAGTGGCATATGGTTACAGACTCTCTTTAGTGCAAGATTCACCGAAAAGCTGTGAAGTGACAGTATGAGACTGCAGGTAAAATGACAACTTCACTCCTTAAACATACATTGGAGATTCAAAGTCAGAAATAAGGAGTCTTTCCTCTTTTACTTAACATTTTAAAGCATTAGAGTGTTTCAGGTTCTGCAGATCACACAATGGAAAATATCTGGTTGTAAATTTAGGGAGTGTCCCTAATAATTGGATTTTAAAATAAATTCCTTTTCAAGGTACCCAATTACCAAAATCTGTTCCTCTTTTTAAGTCCCATGTTGTAGGTATTTTTAGCAGTCAAGGGAACTACTGTATTGTCCCTCCTCAGTGTCTCCTCATGCCTTTTTTTTTTTTTTCTCCAGAGAAATGTATCAGAGTCATGTCAGAGGCTCTCGTCTGCACCTACATGGATGAGCCAGCCCCAAAAGCTGGTCCAGCTCCAGGTTCCCAGCAAGATTCCTCCAATCGCATAGCAAAGCAGCGGACAAAAGCTCTCCTCACCCACTGCAGAGCTTCAGCTTACCTCTGTGAGTCATGCATAGTGGGCAGGCATCTCCTAATTATAAATGGGATGTTCAATAAGCCTGAGGTTTTTAATATTTGGATGTTCACAATTATTCACAAGAAATAAAATGCACTGACTACCATTATTAGCTACTTACTAGGAAGAAAATATAGTGCTTGAAAACCTTGAACAGAGCCAGGGTATCTTAGTAGGTTCTCTGGCATGAGTGAATGGTTAGTGTCACATTTTTCTAGGTAAAATGCAGGAAGTTTATCTAGTAACAGAGCCTGTTGAATCCAGACCAAACTCAAGTCTCATAATAATTCCTACATGCACATGCTTGTGTTGTAGATGGAAATACCACATTTAAAAAATGGAGAATGACTTGATTTCTTCTATTTATCGCTTACCTTTCCCCAACAGCAAATGTCTTCTTCCCATTATGGAAATTGTGACCCTGCGGCCACCTGGTTAAAGTGATTTTTTAATATTTTTTAAAAATCTGCTTTCCCTGGAGAGAAGGATGCCGTATGTGTGTAGGTGCTTTGAAACAGGGGTATTGGTAGCTGCATGTCCTGGTCTTTGCCACGATTGCCCCCACTGAGGCATGGGCGTGCGAGGCTGTTTGGTATGTGCTGCTGCAGAAAATGCATATGTAAGCACAATATAGTATCTGTGGGTGCAGGAGCATCTCTTCAGGGATTCTGTTGTTTGATTTGCTGATGCTAGCAGTCCTGTGAAGAAACTTTTAGTTGTTTCCCACCTCGGTTTGTTTATCTTCAAAACAGAAATAAGGAACTTCCCAGAGAATTCAGAGCTAAATTTTTAATTACTCATAGCTCTTGTGTACCATTGAACAGAGCATGAGCTGGAAATCTTTGAAGCTGCATACCAACATTTCTGTGATTTAAACACCAGGGGAGCTCCTCTTCTGAAAACACTGCTGTATTCTCCTGGCTATGTGTTTTGTGACAAGCCTGCTGAGTTCAGCCTTTGGCACACAGAGTTGCAGCACCTAGACTCCATGATCCTTTTCCATGTGAAGGCCCAGGTTTTGCTTTGGGGGACTATAGGAGCAGGGAAAGCGTCTATCGTGTGCACTACGTTTTGAGGTGCAGGAAGCAGCGTTTAGCAGACCTGTACTCTGCATTGTGTAGGTGCAACCTCTACATGCACAGGTGGTGGCCCTCTACCAGCATCAGCACTGCCCTGACCCAACCCCCAGCTGCGCTGTGTCGGGTCTGGGGCTGTAGGCATGCACAGCACCTCCCAGACAGGCTGGAAGGTCGGTCAGGTCACCCCCTGCCTCTTGGTAACAGGCCCTGATGCTTTACCGTCAGCTCCTAGGAGGCTGCAACATTTGAGCTTATGCTGGCTGCCCCAGCACACGGAGGTCAAACAAATTGAATTACTCTTCAAATTAGCTGAATACAGCTTTGATCACTGTCCATTTGAGACGTTGTGTATTTTAACTGGAAAAATACATGCCATGTTCCAGCCACCTCCTCCAGCCAGGGGAGCAGTGATGCCACTGGCAAATGCATACACTTGCTGAGCATTACTTAGCTGGAAAGTTATAACTGAAGTGTGTCCTCTATCTAGAATGATCTCAGCTTCTCTGGGCCTATCTCTTACAGATGTTAATTCCTAACTATTATCTTTACAAGTTCCAACAGAATAGTAAGCTGCAGTGAAGAGGGGATATGTTCAATTTAAGCAATGAGATTACCATGTTCTGAATGAAGCCACTTTTATTAATAATTACCTCTCCGCCGTGACTTTAAATTCAAACAGCTGGACAGCCTCTGCTCTTTATTAATTTCCTTGGATCCATTGGCATGAAGCCCTCAATTCCTGTGATGTAATGGTATAAAAAGTTGGCTCCTGTCTGAGCTTCCACCCACAAGTTCTATATTTGGAGCATGGCAAATTTCTGCAGATTCCAGAGACAGGCTATGCTCAAGACGTGCTGATGCCTTCAGTCCCATCCCATTGCACCAAACAACAAGATTGTGTGCTTTTTATAACTGGGATCATAAATATGACTCAGATGCACATGTTGTCTATGTAAGCACTTGGGGCTGGCTATCACTTTATGGCACTGGGAAGAAGCCAAGCCAAATAAAAATTGTTTTGAGTAAATATTACATTTCTAGAGCATGAATAACTTTTCTCTGCAGCCAACGTGTCACTAATGGGAATAAGGAAGAAGACGGGGTGGGGGGAAAGCAGTAACTAAATCATCTCACTAAACACAGACAGTCTGCAGCAAGACCTGTTGTTTCGACTTGTCTGGGGTGTAATATCCCAGATAATTCGTAGCAGGTCTCAGCAAGGCCACAAGTGATGGAAATAAAAATAGCTATATAGTTCAGCGCCATCCTGCTGCACAGCTCTCTCTTGGGTAAGATCTCTACCAGTGGTATGTAAAACAGGCAACTGAAGAACCAAGTGTCCTTCTCTCCCCAGCTCTCAAATCAAGCATGTGGATTGCTCCACAGAGATCAGCGTTGCTACTCACATGGTCAGCACTAAGCATGTGCATATGTCTGTTCAGGATCTGGGCCAAAAGGAAGGATGAGTTTTTCATCTTGCGACTTCAGGACCCCAGGGGATGTCTGCATTGCAGAGCACGGAGAAACAGAAAACGAGTTGTCATGCAGCTTTGCGCTGCTGCACCAGAAGGTGAAGCAGCTCGTCGGCAGCTCTCTGGGGCAGTGATGTGCCATCCTGCCACTAGCACACACCGCTGCAGGGCTGGTCAGCAGAGCTGCTGGCTCTGCTCCAGCTCTTCCAACGACTTGTTATGTCTCGGGTTCTTTTCCCTCCCTGCCCTCCCCCCTCCCTGCCCCTCCCCCCCCCAAAAAAAAACCCTAAACTGCCTTTGAGCAGTGCTTAGTGAACAGGTTATGAAGTGCTTCATATACCTGAAAAGGGATAAGAGCAATGCTTTGTTTTCTAAAAACATACATAGATGAGAAAAAAATTACACTGATGCATGGAAAAGGGTAAGAAATTAACAAGAAACATTGCCTCATAACAGGAATCTTCAAGTCTCCCAAAAAACAATAGCCAGACAGAAGTACTGTGTGAGAGTCTAGCTTTGAAATTCATTAGTGGCTTTCCCATTTTCCTAATGACTATGTAATCATGAGTATTCATGCAGGTTGCACCTGTGAGTCTTTGCATTATCAGATGAGTGCTTTCCTGAACTTTGCTGTCTTTTCCTCTTTGTTGTAGACTGCTTTGGCATAGGAGGAAGAAAACCTGACTTTAGAGAAGGAATTCAGGAAGCAGCAACGTTCCAGGAAGATTTCCGAGTCAAACAGGAAAGCAACTGGATTCTCAAAGTGCATATTTCAGAGATTCCCCAAAACATTTGGCTACAGAGTTGGAGCAGGTGAGTGTGGAGGCATCGAGGGCACGCGATGTTCTCTGTCCCAGCCGTCCCTATCAGAAGCATTTGAGGAGCTTTTCTGTGTTGTGGGCTGGACAACAGCTTGCAGATAAAACATTTCAAGGGCTGTGAGCCCTGCAATAATGACAGCCTTGACGTCAGCAGACCTGCACCTGCAGGGAAAAGGGCTGAGAAATCAGTGCCTGTTTGCCCAGCTAAGGCAGCTTTGACTGTGTTTCCAGTATCTGGGAGATAAGTCTTTTTTTCCATGTTTTACAAAGCTGCCAGTGGTTATTTTCTGCCAAGAGAACAGCCCAAGCAATGTATGAGGGACTAACTCCCTCCCCTTTGTAACGCGTTTTACAATTCAGAGGAACTTTTGTAATACAAGAAAGTGTTTTTACATAGAAGAGCTTATAAATTGTTAGAACAGTCGGAAAATCCTAAATTGCCTGTAGCAGACAAGAAAAAACAATGAAAATAACATTGTGTATTGGAGAATTTACAAAAGTGAGAGCTGAAGATCAGTTTCCAAGACTGAAAACATGTTCAGGGACTCCTGTTGCACTTCATGTTTAACACAAATACTCTAGCATTCAACAAGTGAATTGCACCCACCTGCAAAACTTATTGCTCTGTTTTGCAGAGCTTAAGCTCTGAAAACTGTCTGGAGAGACAGTGTCAAGGTCAGTCCTGTTTAGGTTTACCAGGATGTTCCTGGTCTCCAAGTGCAAAAGGGAGGTGAAAACTTACCTGGGGTTGAGTCAGCAGCCTGAATTAGAGATGATGAAAGAGGGCTTGGCTGGAGTGCGGCATAATTTTATGACTATTGCCATGAGTTTTCATGACACTTTGGGGCTAGCTACGTGGCAATTTAACTCTTGCTAATTAGAAATCTAAGGGCTGCTTCAATTTGTAGTTGTTACCCAAGATCACAAGAGGTTTTCAGGCCACCAGGGATTAGGCATTAAAGTTGGAGGAGCTGAAGGGTTCTTTGCGAGTGGCTGGCAGATGGTCGTGCCAGAAGGCTCTGGTCGTGCAGGGGTTGCCCTGGTCGGAAGGACCCTTCCTGAGGCCTCAAACAGCAAACTCTGATCCGCACATTGCGGACACAGTTTCAGCTTACCGTGGTATTGCTTAAAGAGTTCTCTTTTTAGGAATAGCTGAGTATTTTGCAAACACTTACTGGTCTCTGTGCTTTTTTTTGTGGACAAATATCAGTCACGTTTCATCAGTGGGAAACTGAGGCATAAGGAGGTTAAGGGACCTGACGAAGGTGATAGCAAGTCAGATTGCTTGGAATTTTGTAGCTCTGAAATATCATCTTTCTAAAACAGGAAACCCTCCCAGGAGTAGTAGGTTTTCATTAAAACAACAGTTCAAACCTGTCGATCTTGATATATCAGGAAAACAAGGAATGTAGAAAATGTGAGAGTTAGCTTAGTCTCTCTTAAACTAAACCACCAGGTTCACGTTCCTACAGAGAAACAAATACCCTGCAGGCATCATGGTGTCTTTGATTTATTTTTGGAAGTTGAACCTCCTCCCCTTTTGGTGTCTGAACTAAGAAAAAAAAAAAGAATTTGGGGGCCAACAAAAGGTTTCTGGAAAAAAAAAAAACAACCCCCCAGTCCCACTTCTCAAGTTTATGACATGAGCAGTTAAGCTAATGTAATCCAACTTAGCCTCCCCTACATTTCAAAATTGGATTAAAGTTCATAAGTTGTTGAGGGAAAATGTTACCCAACAGAGTAACTATATGACTCTCAAAGTACAGTTGGGCCTTTGCAGCTGTGGGTGCAAGACCTTGGTTTCAGTCACCTGAATAAATCAAGATAACTAATGTGCCCAGTGTGCGCGAGGGGGTGAGATGCACTGCTGCTCCTCAGCCCTTGCAGTTAGGTGGAAGCCCACCAAGCTGTGATGACTGTGTGAGCTGACAGCCTTGTCATTCATAATCTCCCTGGTTTTTGCTCTCCTTGCTTTTTTTTCGGTGAAGTAAGTCATATGAACCATAAGAAAGGGTTTTGGTTTGGTGTTATGTGTGCTTTCCTTGCAAAAAAAGGCTGAGTTTTTCTTTGTGCACTAGCAGTGTTTTGCTGCACGTACACAAGTGACGCAGCTCAAAGCATGCTACCAGCTCAGCTGTAAAACACTCGCGTAGTACCGCATCTGTGTGAATCTGCCTTTCAAAACAGGATCCGCAGATGTGATTAATTACAAGTCTGCAGAAGAGACGCTTTGCTCTTGTGAGCTGTTTTCAGCATGCCTGTGCAGAGGGCCGTGCGGCGGTGTCCGGCTGCCATCTGGCGTCCAGCGCCCAGTGGGGGCCATGGCAGGGAGCGCCCCACAGAGCATCCCCCAGGCCACCCCAGCCTGACGACAGGGCTGCTCAAGTGGCAACCTCTGGTTGACGTCCAAGCCGTGAGCAAATCCTGACCAGACTCACCAGGGCCCCCTGCCACGCTATCTCCTGCATTCCTGCGGCAGATCTGGTATTTTCTTATTGTTCTCCCCGTCTCTGGGGGAGCAGCTGCAGCTGCCTGGCCGGCCTGCCAGGGCAGGAGCTGGCGGAGTCCTGTGCTGCGGGTCCCAGAACTAGCCGGGGGCTTTGGAAAAACTGTGTCAGTCTTCTCGCCCTGCTTCAGCACGTAGGGAGCCAGGGCTAGTCAGGAGGGCTGAGGTTAAAAGGAGAAAAGAATGGAGAGCTGGAAGAGCAGTGAGTGGCTGTGCCACACCGTTAGCCCAGAGATGGTGCACGCTCAGTGTGTGCTGCCCTGGGCCCAGGAGCTCTCTGTTAAAATTGCACCAATACACAGCAAGAGCACATCTGGTTTGCTGGGTGGTGAATGCCTGCGAACTGGTACGCTGTTGGTAGACTGCAGTAGGGACAAGCAGGGACATCGGTAGGAGTGACTGGTTAGAGCTAGGTGAAGAGGGGAAACAGAGCCAGAACTGTTGTCAAAGCCGTGCAGGACTGGTGTGGTCTCTGCATAGAGCAGAAATGCCAAGGGAGCAGTCTGGCCTGGTGAGGGCATGTGGCACCCAGCATGGTTTTCTTTCGCCCTTTTTCTTTAGTGAGCTGTTCTGCCTGGCTGGTTCCTGTGCTGTGCCCCATGCCAGTGCCCAGCCCTGGGCTGTTTATCCCCTGGAAATACAATTTCAAGGAATATGTGTTCTGGATCTTTTCCTGCTGGCAGGGAAGATTTCCCACCCGGAGGAAGCCTCATAGCAGTTGCTGGTTTGGCTCTTACCATATGTAAAGGTGACAGTGAAGAGAGCATGTGGGAGCACGAGCAGGCAAGTTTCTTTTGCAAGCATGACTGTGTACGGCTACATTGCAAGACCAGCAACCAGTCATTTATGTGATTTATGCCTCACTGCCTCCACTTTCCACACGGTACAAGAACAGGGACAGAGGAAGTGTGGAGAGCCCTTTGCTTAGTCATGCTGGGGTTAAGCCAACGGGAAGCCTGTGTGGACTAGCATGAGGGGATAGTGGCTCCCAGCAGGGTCCCAGTGGGGTGCCTGGGGACTCTGTGGGTAGGACTGTGCCACCAGCAGACACATGGGGAGTGGGGCTCCAGGGCCATGGCAGCTTGGAGTGATCGTCATCTCTGGCCATACATCTCATCTGCCCAGGCTGCTCCATGGGCCAGCAGCAACCCACCGGGCATTTGCAGCCCCTGTGAGCAGGCAAAGTCCATGCTAATACAAAGCAGAAAATGCAGAAGATGCCACCTGCGTGCCTGCAAAGATCAGTCCCACACCAAGTGTGCAGGCCCTGCAGCCCCACTCAGCTTTTCGGGGGGAACCTGTGTTACAGCAGGCTGTGCCTCCCTAGCATCACTTCCCACCTTTCTGTGGCTTCTTTCTGGGAAAAAAGCAGCTCAGGGCCAACATATTCTTTCTGGCAGGGGCAGCAGTCAGGGGAAACTCGGCTGTGAAATGGGGCATGCTCCTCCCTCACAGACATACGTGGCAGTTGATTTCATGGCTGGGAAAAAGCAGAACACCCCAATGTGTCCCTGGCAAAGGAGGCAGTTGGGAAAATGCAACCTCAGGTTCCTCCAAATTGAAGATTTCAGTCCAAGCTATGCCATAAGATGAAATCTCTAAAGGTTTCTAAGCAGAGTCTGTCCTTAAACATGTTTTTAAATGCTTTTTTACACAGGGCTGAGGAACCAGTGCCCCAGATGACCTGGACTCCCCAGCACTTGTGCAATGTGTCAGAGATGAGCATCATGAGCCTCTTTGAAGCAGAAAGAGAAACCCCTGTACTCTGGTAGGCATTGAAACAGCTTATAAATGACAACACTGGGGAAGCCTGGGCTTTTGAAACTGTCTCACAGCAACGTTCAAGTTTTAAATTCCCATCTGAGATATTCATGTGTTCTAATTAGATTTGTTGGTCAGGTTAAGTGAGAGGACACAGGTTCCTTGTTCAAGGATACAGATAAGAGCAACCAACACAAGCTTGTGCAAATTGCACTCATACATACTCAAAACCACCCTCCTAGGTTCCCCACGTCAGCATCTGTACAGCATGAGCAAATCACTTGTGTGCTTAGAAAACAGGCAATAGGAATAACAGCAGAAAGGCACTTGCGTGAAGATACGAGGCCCAGTTACATGTGGTGTAACTGTGGCAAGCAGCTCTATTAATTTTATAACAGTGTATAAAGCTGGTGATAGAGCAAGTTCCTTTGATAGGCAAAAGAGCTATGTGAGCAGTGAGCACACTGATGAAAGTAGAAAGGATGGGTTATTTTGCATGCTTGTTTGATTTTTTTAATGAATTGAAAATAATGGCCAGAGGGAGAATGGGAGTGCAGTTGTTCTGTTTTTTTGTTTGTTTGCTTTGTTTTCTTTTTATCAACATATCAACCAAAAAGGTTGGACATCATTGTGCTTAGGGACATGGTTTAGTGGGTGATATTGGTGGTAGGGGGGATGGTTGAACTAGATGATCTTGGAGGTCTTATCCAACCTTAATGATTCTATGATTCTGCCCAGCCAGTCACTGGCTTTCTGTCTGACTAGCTGCTCATGTCCTGTTACATTACCTCTGCCCATTAGGCTAAATATGAGAAATCAGGGGCAAGAGGGGCTCTCATCAAGGGGCCTTTCTAGGATTGTGCTTGTAGGTGTCATTAAATTTCCCTTCTAAGGCTTTTCAGGATGTGTTTTTTTTCGTGATCTTTTGTATCGTATTGTTCCAACTTTAATATCTTTTGGAGGGGAGAAGCAGCCACCACTTTCCAAATCTTTTCATTTTAAGTGCTAAAACAACCACTGGCCTTGCCATTATTTCAAAGGTTGCCCAGTTTTGACATAGATAATGCTATTCTGTACTTTTGCTTCCTTGGCATTTCGAACTGGTTAACATGCACATTGAGACTCAGAGTGTAAAAGTTACTACCTCTAAATTCATGTAGTGTTACAAACTTTCTCTTTGTGTTTTATTCTGGGACTCCTGAAGTACTTTGTGATCACATTAGCAGTAACAGGAGTCCCTAAGACAAGGTGTCTGCATGGCTGCTTATCCTGCCAGGTGGGGAGCCCCCAAAGTGTGTTTTAAAAGTGCATTTTTATCCTGCATGTCAATGAGCAGTGTTCAGTAGGATGAGAGCCAACAGGGTGAGGGTAAAGGATAAATTAGGTATGTACACAAGGCATCTGGGAAAACCTTATTTACAGGCAAGTAACCTTCCTTACATGTTTCTCCTTGACCCTGGCCTTACTCTCTAGCAGAGCCATATGGCAGCTTCAGCTTTGCACTGTAGCTGAGAGCTCACTGAATGATGTATCTGCATGCCTCATCCTTCCTCAGTACAGTGGTGGGTTTGTTTGTTTGTTGTTGTTTTGTTTTAATATTTGTGATTTAGCTTTAAGGCTCTGAACATATTTATCCTCAGATAATGGTAACACTCATGTTGTAAAATCTTTTTTTTCCTAGGACAACTCTGGGATCATGTACACTGAGCTGAGATGGCAGAACTAAAGTAGCTCATGAAGTCGAGGATGGCAGAACACAACGGTGATGGCAGCAAGGTAATCATAATACAGCAGCACTGGGTCACTTACCAGTTCTTCGGCCATTGTACATCATTGCTCTTGTAAATGTCTGTTGGAGTTGCTGAAGGGGAATGAAGCAGAAGCATGGTTTTTCACTGTCTCAGGATGGTCACAGTGTAAAACTGCTGTTAATAATGCTAGCTGGGGAAGCTGAGATGCTTAAGGGCTGAACTACCACCAGATGGCAGCTGAAGTCCAAATATGAGACCGGCCCCAGAGCCGCCGCGGTTTGCTAAGGGCCGCCTGCCACCACTGCCATGCCCAGCGGGCAGCCTGATACAAAGTCCCAGCAGGGTACAGCCAGATAAGGAGCTCTGGGGCCTCCCACCTTGAGTTGAGAACATTAATTAAAAAAAAAAAAAAAAAAAAGGCAGCCACAGTTAGTAACTAATAGGCATGGTGCAGCCAGAGTTGGAAAGTCCCTAGCTGAAGGGGGGGGGGGGCAGGGGGGGCGGGCGGGACTAAAATCTTTCTAGTGTTGCAGGAGTTTTTTCATTCCATTAGTGACAAATTTATGGCACTTTTTAATCCCTCTCTTTTGTTCCCTTTACCTAGCACAGAGCAGTAATTTCGTACTTGCTACATGACAAATAGAATTCATTTCCTAGGGTACCCACTGGTGTATTAGCCACACACACTTTTTTTTTTTTTCCTCTCTCAAAAATTATTTACCTAAAAATGCTTTATTTAATCAAGATAAAATTCGGTGCAATTATTTTCAGCTCACTTGTACCGAGATAGATGGTGTGGCTACTCTTCCACAAGGAACTGCAAGCCTGAACATTTTTTTTGTTTTGTTTTGTTTTAAATCCCCCCCCATTCACATCCCACCCCTTGGAACTCCCCAGGATACAGATAGTGTCCTAACACAATGTTGCTTCACCATATAGGCTGTGCATACAGGAAAGGTAAACTGAAGTAATAAGAGTTGCTGGAAACCTGCCTGTTACAGTTTGGGAATGAGGAAAAGTAGAAGTCTCATACACCAGCACCATAAATGGTCACAGAGCAAAAATCCTGTCGTGGCTTGGGAGAAAAGAAGACTGATACTGTGCTATTGTTTTGCAGGATGTTCTTCCATCAGCAGAAGGTAAACCAGAACTGGGCAGACAGGATTAAGCCTTCCAGCACATTGTACTGAGGCATCAAGAACAGAAGAAACAGCATCCTACTGGTTTCTGCACAGGTAAATCTGCTGTGTATGAGCGACACTAGATTTTTGCAAGGCATGTTTCAGGGATGGCACAGACACTTACTTAGCATCACATTTCATTGAGGAGAGCCTCTCCGTGATCCGACTTATTTCTCTCTTGGAGTAAGAATGCTGTAACCTCAGGGCTCACCAGAAATGATCATGCACCAGTAGGCTGTGGGTTGTTTTTCCATACTGCGCTGGTTCATGAGATGTGGTGACACTGACTCACAGCACTGCTCTCTCTTTGAGCAGTATGTTTGGGGTGTAGCTTTAATGGACTTATTCTAAAGTGGAATTTTTAGCTCTAAATGCAATTGGTCAGCTTTTAAGTCCCTTCCCTCCCCCCCCCCCCCCCTTTACTGTGCAACACTTCACACAAAGCGTTTCCTTAATTTGTCAGAGCAAGTGGGGATAACAAAATTAACAGATTTGGCTCATTTCCTCATCTAATAGCAACTAAGAAAAAATGAAATATGTGGATGACATTTTAGTTAAGGGCCTGTTTTGCCTGCAGAGGCACATGTCTATATGTGCCATCATACCCTAACTGCAGCCATTTTCATTAACTCACTAATAAGAGGAAGTATAAATTAATTTCCCATCTGCCATGCTTTGCATTTCAGAAATTACCTAAACTGCACCCTCAAAATACTGTTACTGACTGCTGCTGTTTAACATATGTTCATATTTAATGTGGCTTAGAGTATAATGATTCTGACATAAGTGTTGCTATTCTTAAGATATACTGTCTCTATGACTACTGCTGTTATGGCTTTAAACCAAATCCCATTGGTCATACTATTAAGGGTATATTTGTTCCACCAACGTGGAAAGAAACCGATGCAAAAAGAAACCCAAAAGAAACCGATACAAAAAGCCAGCAGTTCATTCAGAAATGTAAATGACTTCGTATTACTTTATTAAATAGCCAATTCTAAAGAACAGTAACAAATATGAAAACATGCATCATTTGGTGTTTTTTTAAAAAATACGTGTCCAAAACAAAGACTGTTAGAAAAATTAAAAAGTTTTAGGCCCAAGGCACCTTCTTCTTTCCACATAAAAGGTGTTGGGTAGTTATAAATACTGTTCCACCTCCTTTAGCAAAGTTTAACAATGTATACATTAGTATTTCCATTACAGTTTTTTTTCACATTTCATTGTAAACAAAATCAATTTTAAAAAATGCCTTGTTAGCAAGCTTAAGGAACTATTGCTGTCCTGTACAGTAAATACAAATAGGAAGAGCCTCAATTTACCTTCCATTTTAATCAGTACTCCATCTACCAAAACATTAAAGATTTCAATTAGTATAAAAATATAATTAAAGACCAAATGACTGCAAAGATTCAGTATTTCAGTGAGTCTTAGTTAACAGGCAAATAAAATGCTATGGAATTCCAAATCTGAAGTTTGTTTCTGTACAGCTTCTGCTCTTCTGAGAGCTGAGTATCACAATGGTGTATACAAATGCACTGGTTATCCATTAGAAACAGTCACTTTTTATTTACCACAAATAATTTAGCATTTAGCTGAACTAAAAAGCACGTGCTAAAAGATGGTTTTCCATGTTTTGTGTATGTACAGAGGTCAAAGCTAATTAACAAACCACTTCAATGGGCACCTGCTCTTTGCAAGGCAGGACTTCCTCTTGCATTACATTTTGGAATCTGGCCTCCAATAAAGAATAAGACAAAACAGAGCGCTGCATCTATAGCAATGGTAATTGTATAATCAAATTTCTTGCATAAACATGGCCAAATATCATCTGCATCAAGGCTTGTACATACCATCAAGTTCCATTCATCCACTTCAGAAATCTGTAAGTCAAAACTGTACATCTTTTAAACCATGAACCGAAAGCATTATGGTTTTCTAAGCTCTGATTTTTTTTAAGCACTTCTCAAGTACGAGGCAGTAACAAGCTCAATCTTGCATGACCGCTTTTTCCAAACGTTTTACAGCGGCATTTTGAACATACCTATTTCCAATTCTTTTGTTTGGATTCCTGCAAACAAAGGACACACAAATCAGACCAGCCAGGAAACAGCAGCAACAGGCACCCAGTGATGTCAGCCTACTCTCAGTAGAGAAGAAGATATTAAGCACTAACCCCACATGTGAAGAGCAACAGGCACATACAGAAAAATGAAAGGAGACTAAAAGAAAGGAAAGGTAGTGCTCTGTCTCAGAGTTGGACAGAACCTTCAGGATTGACTTAGCCTGGGCTTAAATTATTACTAACTGAACCAATATAACAATTGTTTCCCTTGCTTTTCGGAATGAAAATGATGCTGCCTGAATGGTTAGATGCTGTCAGATTGTTACAGGCTAGTATAGAAACAATACTGTCAAAGGCTACATTTGAATAAAAATCTTGAGTTGAAAAGTTTTGTATGAAAGAACAAAGTATCTGAAAACGTGAAGGAAAACAGCAAGTACTGTCAGACACCACACATTATAGTTACTGAGCCCTTAGTAGATACTCCTATGTGGTAAACGGTATTTCCTTTTTAGAAAGACCCAACCTGCTGGGTAAACTAAGATCTTCAAAAGAGCAATAATGAGCTGTTCTGTGCAAAGCAGAATGAACAAAGGTGGGCTTCTGTTCACAAATGGTATGTCAGCTACCGTTGTTACTCAGAAGTGGCTTTCTTCCCTTTCCAGCTCTTTTGTCTTTGCTCCAGTTCTGCTTCAGTGAAGGCTGCCGGGCCCCAGTTTGTGATTAAGTGAGGATTCTTGGAACCTGGAAGACAAAGTGCAATACTTGAAACAGGCATTTCCGACAGTAACATCACTCACACACCATCAGTGGGGCAGAGTTGGAGTTGCCACAGGATGATTCTGTAAGTGCTGTCTCTTCTGTGACTGGAATCCCTCTCAAAGGTGGCCTCCCTAACTGAGGAGGGAGGAATGCCTGGGACACAGTCAGTGAAGGTGCTTAGTGTGAAAAGTTCTCAACTGCTGCCACCTTTGGCATCTTTATCTCCAATTGCCCCTGCAAAATAGTTGTATAGAAGTAACTGTTTTCTGTTATTCTTGCTGTTAAAGATGTCCCTAAGGGAAAGCAATCTCTCCAGCACAGCATCACAAAGACACTTTCCTGTAAGGCTGGCATGGTATTAATTAAGCTAAAAAGTTAAACTTTTTCTAAAAATCCAGTAAATATTTTAGATACCTTTACTTTGTGGTTTTGGCAATCAGCATTTAGGCTAATTGCATTAAACACCCAAAAATGCAATGTTCAGGTAGATCCTTGTGTTGTTTAAAAATAAATAAGTAAAAATTTAAAAAATAAATAGTTTTAGCAGGGACAGTAAAGACTTGAAAGTTTCTTATGTTTAATTTTGCTCAGATTTCAACACATCCTAGGTATGAGGCTTTAATACTAATTAATCCTTCTCTCAAGCAACTATGAGCCTGTATTTGTTCCCACCATCATCATTAAATTTATTTCAAACAAAACCAAATCCTCAGGGGGCACTAATCTTATCAGTAAAGATACTGCAGTGCTTACACTATACCGCACAAAACGTATTTTGAAGGTCTGGTGCCAACAGTGTTTTCATAATGCATTATATTGCAGAGTTGCAAACTTTTTTTTTCTCTATTTGGGTTCTGAATGCAGAACAATTCTTCCATTCTGAGGGAAGACCTATTATGATCAGCAATTCTGACAAATGTAGTAGTTATAGGCTGTAGTGAAACCAGTAAGCTACAAGAAAAGGCAGACTTCAATAAATAGCTAAGTGATGCAAGTATATGAGATGGAATTAATACAGTGTTTTTGTTATTTTTCTGTTGATAACATACCTGGCTCTATTAGTCGAATTAATCCCTCATGATGAGCTACTTTATCTTTCCAAGTCTTGGTGTTATTAGCTGCTGTTTCCAACTTCTTTTTAACCTCCTGAAATAAAATAGAGCCCATTTGCAAACAAGAACAACTTAATTTATATAAAAAGACAATGCCTCCTTTTAAACCTAAAGACTGTACAATACTATGTCAGCCTGCCCTCTGTTTAGTATAGACAGGACCATTTCATTTCAGATTAACATTTTAACTATTACAGTCAGTCACTAACGGTATAAAAGCAAGCCCTCAAACCAGGTTTTATAAGATTGTCTAGCTGCACAGTTAGGGTTAGTCTTCATGAAGACTGAAAACACACACAAACTATAGTTTCAAATTAGAGACTATCTAGAACTACTATGTTCTGATCTACAATGTTCTAGCGGACATTACAATAAATCATAAAACATAAGCTAGGAAATGGACCACTGCTGATAGCCCAAGCACGGAAGAAGTATTCTTCTGTCTAAATTGGTCTTTTGGTCAATTGCAAACGTAAGACTAGAATGTTTAACGATTTCTAAAATATTATGTCAATTATTGCAGTGACCTACTCCACCATTTCTCTTCTGATTTTCTTGTTTGTTTTGTAAGTGTAGTATATTCCAGATGTTTAGATAACAGTAGATGTATTCTGGATGTCTAGATAACAGTGGTATTTTATTTTATGTACAAAAAGCCTGGGATGTCATTTAAAAAAAAAGTTGAGTATTACCTGAAAGCAACTCTACTGATTGTGCCAGATGTAACACCAACACAGTAAGTTGTAAAATGGGCAAAAAATACTCCATCTGGGCCTGTTCTTGTAGTCGCTGCAGTATTCTGTGCTGGTCAAGACAGCTCAATAGTTTGTCCTTCACAGAACTCATTCCAAGGGCACAGAAGACAGCATAAACACACTCCCAAGTTAAACAGATATCTAGCTGTGTTTTGTTTCCTGACCTAAACAGATGCAGGATTAATACCTCCCTAGCCATAGAAAGTATGTAGAAATTCAGTCTCTGTAGTCACTGGATTCTGATAAATTCTTTATATTTATTCCATGAACACAGCTACTGGCCTACACCAAAAACGCTCAGTGGAACAGAGAACAGCCCTGACACTTGGGACACCAGGCACTGCTGAATTTGAGAATTCATTTGACAAAACTCCATTTGAGAATCTGGACTAATTCCTAGCTATCCTTGACATAATTCAGTGCTTAAATACCTTTTTAAGGAGCAAGGGCTTACAGTAGCACATCAATTTTTGTCTGTAGAAGACAATATTGCCCCATTAAATTATCAAAACATTGCAAGGATAACTAATTCAAAAGTATAAGGCATTGGGTTATGACAGCAACAGGACTGCACATGGATAGTTAGTCTATAGCATAAGACAAATGTATACAGAATATTTCAGGATATGATCAAGCTGGCTTGCATGTGAATTGGGATAAAATAATAAAGGGGGGGGTATGTCTGAAACCTATCCTCTTCCTCAAATATATCTACTGATCTGGGGGGAAAAAAAGAAAAAGACATAACTATCCTAGCTCTACTTAAAAATCTTTTGTTTACTAATCTTTAAACAAGCATGAAATGGACAAACTTCAAATTCAGTTAAACTACTGCACATCCAGCTAAGCATGAGAGTTAAGATAAACAGAACAGCTCACCTCATATTGCTCAAGGGCCTCCTTCCTTTCCAGTTCAAGCTGTTCCAGTTGCTGCATAGCAACTTGAAGAGCCCGTTCCTTTATCATTCTCTGGTTTTCTAGCTCTTGCTTCTCTGCTTCTGTCATCTGAATGGTCTGCTGCTGCTGCAAGTGCCATTTTTCCAGTTCAGCTCTCTTTGCTGACTCTTCTTCCAGTAATCTGCAATGGGGATTGAGATGTTAACTGCACTTTAAAGTAAGCTGTATCCATCATGTAGCATACACAGAGGAAAGCCAAGCTAATTATTGAGGAAAAAAAAACAAAACAAAACCACTCAGAAAGGAGGGAAAAAATTACTGCTTCTTGGCTTGTATTCAGTGTAACACTGAAAATCATGCCAGAAGTGCAAGCAGACTCACTGCTACAAAGGGCTATTCAGAAAATGTAGTCGATAATGCAAACGCACAACACTGAAAACCACAGAAGAAACAAACGTGCATGAGTTATCTTAACTGTCTTAGGAGGACTGACTATATGAAGAAAGAAATCACACTAAACGAAGCCCATATGAGTAAGAGAAGACTTAACCTTTTATCAGTTAAAATTTAAACCTGTGATAAAATGTAACAGCAAGTCATATTTACAGTTAGTGCTTTATAAAACATAACAAAGTTTGTACAGAATGATCTCAATTTTGGATGTGTGGACAGGCACAATGCCTGATGAAAAATAAGTGAGCCTGCTCTTCTGGAATTGCTTGCATTTTGAACACTTTGCTGGGAGGCAAGACTAGCTTAAAGTGCAAAGATGGTAGATATTTTTTTCTTAAGATCTGAAGGCTAAAGGTGATATTTATGGTTTTCATATATGTTTCGATTAGCAGGGGTAATGCTCAGCAATCTTTAAAAGTAGAATACAGTTGTTTAATATTGCAGTGAAACAGAAATAAGTCACTACTAGGTAAAATGCATACCTGGCTTGAAGTTTCCTTACAGTTTCTTCATCTTGACGTGCCTGTTTTTCAACCTCCAAAGCTTCCTGTAGCTGCTTATACATTTCTTCCAGCTCACGTACTCTCTGTAAATACTGTTCCAGTTCAGATGACTTCTGAGCGACTTGCTCTTCCATTTTTTGTCTCACCTAGCAAAGTAAATTGAGGACACACATGAGCTACCATTCCATTCAGGTTTCCAATATTGAAGGAATTACCAGGTTTCTCTCTGATAGCATTTTCAGAGAGACCTTTTCCTGCTACCAGCAGAGCAGAACTGATAAAATTGAGTCAAGATTTGTAGCTGTGTAACTAAGAAAGTAAGGAAGAAAAAAACCGTGGTCACTTACATTGGCCTACTGCATGCTGCACAGGATTTGTACAGTGGTTTAAACCTATCTTCAATCAGTTTGATCGCATCACTTGATTTACAAGTACACACTAAACTGAAGGAAGAAAAAGCTTGTAGAGTGTCTAGACACAAAGATCAAGCTCATTTAATTACACTCAACTTGTTTCCTCAGGCAAGTCCTCCCTTGGCAGTAGCAGATTTCACACATATCTGGATGCTGGCACTGCAACTTGAGACGTCAAAGGTTGGACACCAGCTAGGGATCTTGGCTTTGCTAAGAGAAGAGCAACTATAACAAAAGAGTGAAGGTAAGTGGTAGAGGAAGGTGAAAGAGAAGCTGAATGTCCATGGTCATTCAGCCTCTGATCTGATTTCCCCTGTTTCACTGACCAGAGCAGGAAACTAGGGGTGATGTGGCACCAGAGCCGACCGTCCTGTTTGGCTCACACTGTCGTTGAACTGAGGGGGGATAAAGCACCAAAACCTCAGCATTTAGTAATACGTAACATTTACTTCACAGAAGATAAGCAGTGCTCCTTAAGTCAGCAAAAAAAAAAAGCTTGTTTCAAGTGTGATAGGATGGCCTGTCCTGCTCCACTGCTCAGTGGACTGCTTTCCCTCAGCTAACCTAAATCCCACTGACCCAGAAAGCGAGCGTATTCAACAATTCACACTCATCCCATAAAGTACCACTGCACGTGCATTTGTCCTGAGATGTTCCATTACATCAGCCTATTTCTACTTCTTTTCTGCAGCTGACAGAAGAACTTATTATACCAGACAAAACCCTTGAAGATCAAAAATAAGTTGTTCTATAAATCCTTGGCATGATATGCCGTGCAGCATTTTAAAGCTGCAGTTTTTCTTTAATGTTGCATGTGTATAAATACAAAAGAATGAACAGTATAAAAAAAGAACAGTTTGGGGAATATAATCAACTCAGAAAATTCCTAAAATACACTTTAATTATACCTTTGTATGTGTTATATGAATATACAAAACGAACCAGTCTCAAGTTCTTCATCCCTGAAAACTGCAGTCTTCAGTCTGTGTTTTATCTTGTAAACAGTTCATTCTATTCATGATTTTCCAATAATATTTAAGCTCTGATTGCTATACAAATTGTAGGCAGGGTGTTTCAATTCTTTTTTCACTACTAAATATATTTTATGTCTCTAGTAAATGTAATGCAGACTGCACTCAACTTCCTGCAAATTCTGCTGAAACCTTTCAGTGATTGCCTATGAGGGAAGTCATTGCTGAAAGCGCTGCTCACTATGTGGAATTATAGCAAAAAGCCATGTGCACTACTCACCATTTTTTCTCTCTCCAGCTCCAGACTGAAGCGATCTTGTAACTCAACTTGAGTCTGAAGTCTTTTCTTTTCCTCCTCTGCAGCACGTGCAGCTGCTGCTTCCAGTTGCTGGAATACAAAGAAGGATCAAGAAAAGAAGGAAAAAACAATTTGTAAAAACTAAGCCATTTGGGGGAAATTGAATTTAATTATTTTTATTTAAAAGGAAGAAGCTTTCAAAAGTATTACAGTGCCAACTGTTTGTTTTTTCTTAAACTCTCTGAGGTTACTGTCAACCTCCAAATATAATTTTTAGTCTTATTGCAAGACAATTTTCAATTTACAAATGAAAAATCAATTATCAGATTTCCTCCAAGTTTCCTTTGAGTTCTACTTTGCAAAACCAATAGAAATGACTGTATTTCCTTCTCTATCTCACACAGGATATAAAACTATTACAGAAAACCACATTCCAGGCAGGACTGCACAAGAGTTACAACAGTGAAAACATGACAGCATATATAGTGTTCATACAGAAACAGAAGTGAGACATACTAAATTGCCATGGGAATGCAGAAGTGCCACAAAGGTTGATTATAATAAAGCAATTGTGCTATCATGAATCACAATCCCTTTAACATCCCCTAAATTGCCATGTAAGGTAAATGAAATTATAGTCAGTAACTACCATTTGAACATTAGGGGGGAAAAATATCCTCAGAACTACAGACATGTAAACAGCTGCTGGTGCCGTCCTGACTTCTTGCAACTTATTTAACATTTTTTTGCATCAAGATGCAAATAAATAGATGCAAATAAATAAGATACAAATAAAGAGATAGCCATTGCATTTTTTCCTTTCATCTAGGCTTCAATAGTGTGTATGTTTAGAATGCTTAGAAGGTTAGAAATGTACAAGTACTAGTCAAAGCATTAACAGCACTGAAAACAAAATAATTCTTTCACAGATTTTTCCAGAGATCAGATTCTGTACAGAAAACAAGCACCCTTTTGTAATATGCCAGGCTGGTGAATTTGCTTCCACAGACCCTCAGTAAGAGAGGGATACCGTTCATTTTTCAGTATTTGGGATGGTCCAACACTTAAATCATTTTCCTCTCACACAACCTATGTGAACTAATCAGAGACCTAAACAACTAAAACTGCCAAGCCAAAACTCAAAGTAATTCCTTTAAGTGCTAATCCCATTCTAGCCTAAAATAGATGGGGAGAAGGGCAGAAAGCTCCTAGTTTCTCTTTTTAAGCCATAGAACATAGTACAGAAATGTTCTCCTTTGAAAGGCTAAAAATTACGCTACAAGTCTTTTAGAAGTATTATTCCTCTTCTGTAATTGGTAAGCATATAATTGGGGTCAAACTTAAGATGCTGTTTAAGTGAAATTTCCTTTTGATTTCCTTCCCCACCTTCAAATTAAATAAACATTGCCAATACTGAACTGCAATGGCAAATGACCCCTTGAGGTAACCAGCAAGAGTAGGTGCTAGGCTTTTGCCAGCCAGTTCAACAAGAAAATACACATTTGTCCACTCTTATCTCTTATCAGCAGTTTCCTGTTTAGTTCATGTCAGATCACATCAGCTGCTGGCTGGTAAGGTTACTGGCTATTCATGACAACTAGGGAAAAGTTGCAAAATGTGAGAACGGGGGGGGGAGTGTCAACAAGAACACATCATTGCAGGAGGAGTTAAGGAGTTAGCACAGTCTCTGAGTTCTATTCAAGACTCCAAATTGAAAGAGTACACAAGGCTTGTGCATGCTCTCTTGGTACAAAAAAACTTACCTTTCAGTCTATTCAGCATGCATTTCTCAAAATTCCATTTCAAGATATGAAAAAAACAACTATTTTAGACAAAGGAGCTTATTCTTCTGAAATTTTTAAGTGCAGGAGCTATCAAGATAAAAGCCAGTCTTGGGATGCACTTTGGCAGCTGCTATGCAAGTGCTGGCTCTCACCCATCAGGAGCAAATTGAACTTTAGAGAACAATACAGTTTCCTGAACCATTCACAAAGCCTTTTCCTTGAAGATTACTTTTTAAGAAACAAAAACAAAACAAAACAACAACAAAAACTAATCAAACAGTTTAAATTCTTCCAGCATAGCAGCTCCCCAATAATTCATGTCAGAGACTAAATTATCTTCCACCCTGTAGTTTACCTGTTGTGATTTCAGCAACACTCCCTGCCACCTGTCAACATCTTACTGCTCCTTTGGGGTTGCTCTCATGTCATCTTCCCCCACTTTATCTCCATGAAGTAAACTCAACACAGAAAGTCATCCTTATGATTTCTGTTAACAGGCATTATTACCAGTAACTTGTAGGTAAACACAGGCTACCTTTTAAAGCATATTTTGCATTATGAAGCTTACACACATGGTAGAGTATAGGTGCTAAAATGAAATAAAAAGTGTTTTCCCCACTGTCAAACCAAAGATACATTTTGGGTGATTTGAATTTGCTTTCTAGACTCACCACCTTTAACACACACTCGCAATATTTGTAGTGGTTTTTTGTTTGCTTTTTGCTTTTTTCTTCAAATAAGCTAGTGTTTTAGCTAGCATTTTTCATTTAGGAAAAACTCAAGCACTGAGGCAGATCTGTCCTAAATGGGAATGCAAAAAAAAAAAAGAATGAATTTAGGAAGATAGTGAACAAAAGACTCTAGAGTAAGCATAGATCGGGACTGCTCTAGCAGCAGGGCCTCCATTCAGCAGCCAAGATGTTAGGCAGCAATGAGGAATTTAATGGCACTCAAGGCTATTTCAGTACACACTCCCCATTACAAGATATCACAGCAATAGGAGGTAGAAAGTATATCTGAGTAATAAAGTCTCTGTGAAGAACTATTACAGAGGCACCGCTTGTTCTAACATACAAAGATCCATCAGCATGTTCAGTCTACTGTTAGAGCATGCAGCTGCAGCAGAGGCACCTTTGGTCATTAGATGTAGGATAAAACCTATCTACGAGGAAATTAATTTATTGAGAGAGACTTCTGCTAAAACTCAGAAATTCCTAGTGCAGTTTTCAAGTTTCTAGAAGTCAATTCAATGTTAACAAGGAACATACATTTAAATGGTTTATAAATGGCTGGTATGTTTCTCAGCTCTACAAATCTCTCCCAAACTACTATAATAAAATTATGCCAATACATACTCACAAAAATCAATGTGCATCTTTGGATTCACTGTAAATTCAATTTATATCTGTGAAAACTACGTCTGTGTGAAGAGACTCCTCCACACAGTTCAAACAACAACTCTGGAAAAACTACCTAAGGAAATCTTAATGGAAAGCCCCAATTTTGGCAGACATTCCCAACAGGAAGAGGAAAAAAAAAAAAAAGAAGAATCAACCAAACAATAATGAGTAACTGACAAGACTAGATTCTCCAGTCCCTGAACCCCATCCACACCACAGTCGCAGTTCTCCTTCACACTAGCTTCACAAGACCTTCTTATGTACAGGCCTGGGCCACGTGAGTTAACCCCAAGGCCACTTGATCAGACCTTAGAAGCTGCTACAGTCAATGCTTAAGGCTTTATGGCAAGCTGACCCAGCAGACCTATTTACTTAGTGGCTTGAGCTGACATAAGCTCAACTCCTCTGCAGGAGTTCCCTTCATGTGTCTGAACACCTGAACAGGAAATAGATGCCAAATATACTTCAAGAAGCCCATCTCAACCACAGAGACCGAGCTTAAAGCGTGAAGGTCAGCAGCTTGTACTCCCACCTTTCTCACAGTCTCTAGTTCCTTCTGCTTGTTCTCGTTGGCTGTTTGCAGTTCTTTCATCTGCCGCTCCAACTCTTCTTGCTCAGCTAACAGCTTCTGGCGCAACTCTTTCCGTTTTTGGCGTGCTTCTTTGTGAGGTGGAGGACTCCCTGCTCTCAGCAGGCTCACAGTGGTCTGTATGGCTGGAAGGGATCATGCAAGGCAAAGGGAGAGGAACTGTACAACCCCAGTGAAGAAAAATGCTAAACTTTCTGGACAGCCTAGGTAAATAAATACCTGCGTTGTTCTTTTTGGTTTGTTTTTAATGTATTTTTAAACCAGAAATAACTTGTTGATTCTCCTAATTCTCATCAGGCTAGCTGTCAACACAAACCACTAGTAAAAGACAGTTTTCAATAGTCTGTGTGCCACAAGGTCAGGCAACTCCAATGCATTCTGCCAATTCCAATACTGATTTCTAGCATGCAGTGGACATACAAATCATTTGTATGCCTAGCTACGCAAAAACAACTTCACAATTTCCCACTCCCGAGATTCGGTGACTCTAATCAAGAAGTAGATTATGTTATCAAAGATATAGTTGCACCTATTTTCTTATAACCAATCTTAAACCCCTTTTTATTCTCACTGTTATTCACAAGAAGAACATTCTTCCAGTTTAAAAAGTTCTCATTTACTTATATTCAAGTAAGGAAATACACACACAGCAAAACTGAGGAGTAGTTGATGCTTTATCTGCCACTGCTGTAAAAAAATATCTCATTTGGGCATTTTGGAATCAAGTAATTCTTCATACATCAGACTTCGGTGCAATTAAATACGTGCTTCAGGTAAAAAGGGCAGTGTGAATGGAAGCACACAGCTCCAGATATTAAAATGCTGTACATATTTCAATGGTCTTGGCAACAGTGGCTTTGCAAAGGCTTCTACCTCACCCTGCAAAAGATGCATGTAACCATCATTCAGCATATTACCTGGGAAGGTCTCACAGAAGGAGTAACTCCTTCGTGGTAACAGAGAAGGAAGCCCCAGTTACAGCCTTATCCTCAGTTCATCAAACCACACTACCTCAAGCAAAACCATAAAATTAAAGCCAATTTATGATGCTGAACTGAACAAGCTTTCCCTTTCTCCCCAAACTAACAATTTTCTGTGTATTCCCTGCCCTTTCCCACATGCGCAGCCATACAGAAAAAGCAAACAATAACAGCAGTTTCATTTTGGTTATTGGCTGCTTAAATTGAGGCACCTGATTGAAAGAAGCTGATTCCCACTACATGGATCATTAGTCCTTCCTGAATCGCCAGTTCCTTGAAGATCACTTCCCACGTGCACAAAATGGAAATACCAAAAATTATAAGACTGAGAATTTTAGATTTGAGTAAAGCACTTCTGTAAGACTCCAGCTTACTTTGACAGGACTTTAAAAGTTTTGGAGCCTTACCTTGAATCCACTCCTGCTTCTTCTTTTTATCAGAGGCACTGATCTCAAAGCTTTTATCAAGACACTTTATGAGAAAAAGGCATTTCTTTCCATCTTTGTCAGGCAATGCCTGGAATGGATAACAGGATTATTGTCACAAACATTTATTTTAAAATTATATTCTCAAGCCCTATTTCTGCAGTTCCCTCTTACATATCTACAAATTCCACTATTAATAATGTTTATCAAAAGAGTGGGTATGGACTGGTTCATATAAAGTAAAAAACATTCTGTTAATTAAAGCTCTCAGGAGGTCCACCATGCTCACAAAAAAGAATAAATTCCTATCTTTAGAGACAGTCATGGTTGGTTGGTTCTTGTTTTTTTGTTTTATTTTTACCTCTACGCAACAGTTGCCATCCAGTATGATGTCTCCCTTCTTGTCCTTTAAATCTTCACTTACATAGTAGGAAATAATATTAGGTTTTAGTACAAACCACCGTTCTGTCCAATTTTTCCTTTTGTGACCTTTTTTCAACATATAACCCTGGAAAGGAAAAAAAGATAAAGATAGCTGAAATGCTTGGCCTGTGTTGAATCTCTTGGTCTTTTGGTTAGGTGGCCTAAAGGTCCAGCAGACTACCCAGAAAAGTTAGATCAAGGCCCTACAGACTTCCCCTACATGTTTCCATTCCTAATACCAGCACACTGGTATTGTTTAGCCCATGAGAAACCACCTACTGTTCTTCTGTCCTGTTTTTAAGTAACAGGGTTAACTGAATAATTATGCCAGTATTAAGTCATTATTATGACTCCTTGATGACCTTTACTATTTAATTTTCTTCATTCAAGTAGACATTTGCCATCACTGAAATTCATGGCTATTGCTTTAATGACAGATGTTATAAATAGATACATACATATCAACCCTCTTTGGATGCACACCCCAGTGATAGATACGGACCTAGACACCCTGTATCACCACCTCAACACCATCTGGGACACGTTCCCAGGTACAAAGCAAAAGCACCTCTGTCCTGGGAGTGGCCCCGCCCTGCCGGTACACTCATTTACTTTACCCTGCGACAGAAGTGACCCTGCATAAGCTGCTTCTATGAGCACGTTAGAGAAACTGATAACAGAACCATTCTCTTGGTGACTTCATTGGACGGGAGACAGCAACACTGGTCAAGTTTGGATTGTGTCTTAAGAGAACCAAGTTGTATCTTGATTTAAATGTTGTCAAGGTTTCACTCACAGTATTTTACTTGTACAGAAAGTTGATTCAGTCATCTTTTAGGAAAAGAGAAACACTTGTAAGCAAGTCCTGAATCTTGCTATTAGAAAGAGTTTTTCAAAAGAAGGAAGAGAAGGCCACACTTTGTCACTGAGCTTTATAAAAAGACTAAAAATTGCAATAATCTGTAATGATAACAGGTGTCATGATCAAATCATCCACGTTTATTGAATATTAACTTATCTAAAATATAAGCACTAAGTGCAGGTGTACTAGTAACCCTTTTATACTTTATCCAGTACAGTGATGGCAATTCAAAAGCCATCTCCTGGAAAAGAGGGTGCACAGGGAACGATACAATAGTTGGTTGCTCTTTCAGGCACTTGATTGTTAGTGGTCCTACGCAGGGGCGCTGTTGTGATCTAGAATCACAGAATATCCTGAGTTGGAAGGGACCCATAAGGATCATCAAGTCCAACTCCTGGCACCGCACAGGTCTGCCCAAAATTTTAGACCATGTGACTAAGTGCACAGTCCAAACGCTTCTTAAATTCCAACAGGCTTGGTGCAGTGACTACGTCCCTGGGGAGCCTGTTCCAGTGTGTGACCACCCTCTCGGTGAAGAACCTCTTCCTGATGTCCAGCCTAAACTTCCCCCGCATCAGCTTAACACTGTTCCCGGGGGTCTTATCACTGGTGATAATGGAGAATAGGTCACCTGCCTCTCCACTCCCCCTTGCAAGGAAGTTGTAGACCGCGATGAGGTCCCCCCTCAGCCTCCTCTTCTCCAGGCTGAACAGGCCCAGTGCCCTCAGCCGCTCCTCATATGTCTTCTCCTCTAGGCCCTTCACCATCTTTGTTGCCCTCCTCTGGACACTCTCCTACAGTTTAATGTTCTTTTTATACTGTGGTGCCCAGAACTGCACACAGTACTCGAGGTGACGAGGCAGTGATCTAGGCAGTTTTTATTCTAGAGCTTCAAAGTTTGCAGGTATTTCAGCTATAACTGACACTTCTGGAACAATATTCCCCAATTGCTTATGTATTTTTGTCAGACTCCTAACTTCAGAAGAAGTTTCAGTTTCATCTGGGATTGGACCACCTATATTGATAAAACTATGAAAAAACTATACAGAAAGCACTGTACCCAAAATATTTCAGGTTAAGGGGATGGAAAAGTTGGAAAGGAGACCACAAACATTTTTCTCTAATGTCTCTTAGCTATAGCAATTTTGGAGATAAGCAAACAAATGTGCTCTGACAAAAACCAAAGGTGTCTTTCTTTATAGGCCTGGGGGAAAGATTCAGAACAGTTGGAGGAGCTTGTTTGTGTTTAAAAAACAAAACCAGAGACACAGAAAATGGAAACCCTCCCCCAACACACATGGCTCGGCTGTGCTCTGCTCTTCTAGCTTGCTAAATGCGGCCAGAGCCAAGGCCATGCCTATTCCCTTGCTATTCCACCTCCTTGCTCTAGGACAGGAACGCACAAAACAGCTTGCTTTGCCTCCTCCGTACTTGGGTCCGAGGTCTGGGTGGTCGCAAGGGCGCATGAAGGATTCCCACAGCTTCACTCTTTCATGCCCTGCACACTCAAAGTCATAATCAGTTTTTTTCCCCTTGCTTATATACTGAGACAATCTTCTTTCAAAGCCAAGCCACACTGATATTTCCCCTACACAATTTCTGCAGAATCTGCATCTATTATTTCTGTGCATCAGCTTCATTTCTGACAGTTTCAGGAGGTATTTTCAAACCAGCTATCATGAGGAACACTTATTTCAGGAAACTAAAATACGACAAATTTAGTTATGACTACTACCCTCCATAGTCATAGAGACCCGAGATAACAGCACACAACAAAAGGGGTAGCGTGAAACTTGGCTACCATGTTGTCTGCCATTAATTGACACCTTGAAGCCATTGGGTACTGCAACAACCGGGACGATTCTGTGAATCAACAAGCTACCGGGAAACAAGCTGTGACTGAACTAGTTGGGTGAACGGAGCTCCTTTCTCCATCGGGCCAGTGATTGCCCAAGGGGCGCTGGGCCAAACCTTGACACAGACTATTTTTAAATGTCAAGGAACTATTCAAAGGCACTCAGACATCCTTGAGAAAGAGGCCCAGCCACCCAAAGAGGAAAGTAAGGAGACAGTCAAAAAAAAAGGGGCATAGGGAGAGGGAGAGACAACGCTCTTTTAAAACCAGAAAGCAATCCAATTTCCTTGCAATTTTCAAGTGGAAGGACTGATATGACACAGGTTATTTTATTTACATGGTATTGCGCAGCAGGATGACTTCATTTTGCACTCAACTGACTGTGTGTGAGTCCACCCCAGCCCTCACCTCCAATAAGCAACTCGGACTTAACAAAAATAGACCTCTGCATTGTTCTGTGGATATTCCAAAGGAATTTCCTGTTCCAAGACCTTCTGATGATTTCTTCGGAAGCCTGCCAATAAAGCCTTTTTTTCCTCCTCTCCTCTCCAAGAAGCCAAGAAATCATACATGAAAAAAAATTCATATCAGGTAAAAGTAATTTTTAAATAGCTATCTAAGTAGGCTCTGCTGTGACCACACAGATCCCTGAGATATTTATATTTCCCATGAAAGAAATGCAGTTTTAAAGCCATTACTAAGCTGATAATCTTGCCACTGGAAACCTGGAGAAACCAGAGACTGACAGGAGCTTGCTATGAATATGAAGGCCAGCATGACTTTTTGTGTTTGAGTACAAGTTGTTAGTCAAGTCACCTGCTAAGCAGAACAAGGAAGAAGAAAGCTCTGGAAGTTTTTGCCCAGCTGAAGTGGTGCAACTTAGAAGCAAACATTTCAGCTGGAGCAGTACCTTTCTTTGTACAGACCAGGCTGAATACACAAGGTGTATCAGCACAACTTTGCTACATTTTAACTCCAACTGAAAAAAAAAATAAAAAATTTCAAAGATTGAAGAGTTGTCACAAAATTAAGAATTGACAGTGTGTGGTAGCTGTTCTGTCAGCTAACAAGGAATTTATGCTATGGTGTAAGGTTGTATTTTAAGACAGCACACCTCTTTTCTAAAAGCAAATTCTCCCAACGGGCAACTCATTTACCATATTGCAACAATTACAGCAACCTGAAAAGCTGCAGTTTCTCCAATAGAAGTAAAGCCATATTAAAGAATCCTTAAAAATAATTTATCTGATTTCTCCCTGCTCTTTATCCATCAGGTAAAGAAATGTCAGTACAAGTTTAACATTTTGTAATGATGCAGTAACTTGTTCTATTTTAAAACATTAGTCCTCAGTGGTTCTTACCTGTTTGAGTACATCTAATATGAGCTCATTGAAGACTTCATTAATTGCCATTGACACTGTCTGTCGGTCCATCCCTTTGCTGAACTGCCCGCTTCCAATGAGATCAATCAGCTCCCATGCAGAAAGACCTTCTCGGCTGGTGTTGAGAGCAATCTTATAGTGGTCAAACTGCCCTTGCTGCCAGCCTGCTCCCATTGCTTCAGTGATTTTTTTAAGTAAATATTCAATCTGTACAGAAATATACACAGAAATTAATCATTTTCAGCAGACATGAAAATCAAGTGTTTCAGAGCTATAAACTAAGCTTCCTGTAGAAACTATCACTTACAGCTAGGTTCCTGTGTTCACATTCAGGCCCTTGAATATGCACAGCTTAATTAGCAAAGATTTTAGGCTCCTGTAGCCTTCTGTCTCGGCTGAACTTTTGACTGCCAAGCCCATCTGCAGCTACTCTCTTCATGGCAAACAAAGAATCGAACCTGTGAGCCTCTGGCAGTGTTCAGATTCCTACAGAACACATAGGACCTTCCCTGCAGCACCTTCCAAGCCATGACGACAAAAGTGTGAGAAAGCAGGAAGTTTCAAGAAGCGTTTGTGGGAAATAAAAAGCAAACAAATTACAAACAATAACAGTAAGGTGGCAGTCTGGACAAGAAGCAAAATGAAAAACCACCAGTCTATGACCACATATCTTAGTCTTTACCTGGCTCCTCTTCTCCAGCTCTCAGCCACTCCACCACTGGACATAACGTTGACATAGATACCAAGAGAAGCAAAAGAACATATTTTTCACCTCTGCTTTTACTGTTTTCAAAATGAACTCTTTCCTCCTTTAGTCTTTCATCATTCTGTACACATTACCACAGGGCAATACTTCTAATAACACTAGTCAAACAAACACAAGAATGTAAAAGATGTAAAGACAGTTGGGTTTCTTCTTTTTTTTTAAATTCATTTTCAAACTCATCACTCTTTGCTTTTTGAGCACCACAATATTTTTAAACTAAGTCCATCTACAGCTTTATGCATGGGGAAAATTACTCTTTAAACAAAATAATTAGCGAGAACCTTTCTACAAAGACCTCTATACATCAAAGTAAAAACCACACTTCTGAGTTTCTGTAAGTGAGGTCACATGATACCAATTGCGGAGTTCAACCCAGTGCTGAAGACAGACCAAGCTAATGTCACCTTCTGCGGGTTTGGGTGACAGCTGACTGTTTCCTCACCAGCTTTTGCAGGGAAACACGCTGAGTGCAGTCGCACACCACCACCTGACAGTTCTCTGCAACCAGCCAGCAGCCTCTGTGCCCTTTGGAGGCCTGAGCTGAGCGCTCAGTGACCCCGCGCTGCAGACCCACTTCCCGCCCAGCTCCCCAAAGGGCTGGAGCAGAACTGCGTCCCTCAGCGCACTCCTGCGGGCCTTCATCCCAGCTCCTTGCATCCCTCCCGGACAGAAACCACACGCTGCAAGGCAGAGGTGGGGAGGGAAGGCAGCACGATCCCTTCAGGTGCTCTCTGTGCGCATGGAAAGGAGTGGATTTCTTTAGGTGCTGTGTTTCTGAAGGTTAGCCCTGATGGATGGTCCGGTCCACTTTCAGCTTACCTATGCTAGGTATGGTTTTGGAAACACTAAATGACTCAGGAGTCTGAAAGCCATTATCAAAAATGACTCACGTGGACAGTGTGAATGTGCCTCACTGGAAAAGGGTGGAAACTGAATGCTTTCCAGGACTTTGTTTTTCTCACCCCTGATGTTGCTTCACCTCTGTTCCTCAGCACTGCTTGGGAACAGATCGTAATTCCTCCTAAGGCTAAGGAAAACCCCAGCCAGGAGAGCCGGGGATGTTTCACCACAGAACAAATGACCTTTTCAGCTACAGCTCAGAGTCACCTTTCAGCTGGCCTAGCAGGCTTTTGAGCACTCAGCAGTCTCTTCTACATAAGAGGTTTGGGAGTACAAAGAAACACGAATGTTTTTCCCCTGACACATTTCACGACAAGGACTTGCCAAGCCTTGAGCTTTTGCTGCAGTGTACACGCTGATTTTGTGGCTGCTGCTTCTCCCTCTCACAACTAGTACAGGCAAATCCCTTCTCTTCCCTCACATCCGTGATCAAGAAACATGTAACCAGGACACACTCATCTCACAAAGCAGTAAATTACCAAACGTGAAATTCACCTTCTACAGATGGGTGAGGTTTCACTACTATTTCAGCTCAGTAACTATTCTTAGTCTTATAGCCCCTATTCTAACAGCACATGGGGATTAACGCTGCCACAGCAAAACAGAGGAGCTACCGAAAGCCACGGCACTGCCAAGAGAGAAAGTTCCCATTGGCAGGATGCACCCTTCCCTTGGAGGCACGCCTTCACATCCTCCTCCTGAGGAGCCTCTTCAGAGCAGACACTAGCCAGGCACAACTTAGGCCCTTTGGGTGGGTGCAGAAGTTGTAGCTTTCCGTGTCAGCTTCACCAAGTAAGGAAGGTAAGTATTTTAGCTCCCAATGCAATTCTTACCAGCCAAGACACAATTTGATTGGGGGCCTTCACAAAAGCAGCATTCCAGCTGTAGGCAAGTGCAACTCCCGCAGGGCACAAAGTCTGTGGGAATCCCCAGCGGTGACTTCCAGCCCTGCACGGCCACGTCCGTGCCCTGGCAAGTGGCCCTGGGGCTGGCAGGGGCTGCTCGCGGCAGAGCGGGTGCCTGCTGCCTGCAGAGCACGGCCTCCAGCCCAGCCTCGCGGCGCTTCCACGCACGGGCTCATTAGAGCAGCCAGATGGCAACCAGGATGTTTTGGCATGCCCTCCCAAGAGGCCAACATAAAACTTTGTTAGGTCTCTGTAAAATTCAGTACTCGACTCCGTTAAATATCTTTAAATACACTTTACTGTTTTTCGCTTTCCAACATCCTTATGTTAAAAAATTAATCTAAGGCTTCTGAGCAGTAGCTACCATAAATCCTCAGCATTCAGTTAAAGGCAGGAAGCAGCATACTTTCTACTTCCAAATTTTATAGAAAGGGAAATTACAAAAACAGAAAATAGCAACAACAAAACCTTCACAGCATGCAAGAACAGTAGCACTGCAAACTTGTTTCCAAACAAACCTAAATACTGATGAACTGAAATTATAATTGATAAAGGAATAGTTTTTTTCTCATGTTTGAAATATGTTCTGTCCCTCTGAGCAGCATGAATTCTGAACTACAATTCTGTACTTCAGTTGAAAGGGAAGCTAAAATAACTAAGGCTTAATTAAGAAGGTGTTGTACTTGCAAAAATGCTAGATAGTGATTAAAAAAATAACTGTAAAATTTATTGTTCTGATTTCACAACCTATTACACTGCCTTGAGGCACATGATTCTCAAATTGCTTTGGTTAATTACTTCAAAGTACTAGGACTCACTATCAGAGAAAGGAACAACAACAAAAAAGTCATACCTAAACAGATATTTTTTTTCAATTCTTTGCTCAAACCATATGAACAATACACATACCAAACTAAAGATCTGGAAAAGAAATAATGCAAAACTGTGCAAAACTGTTGGCTATTACATGATATCACGTAATGCACTGAAAGTAAGCACTAAATATAATGCACTAAAAATATTCTTTACTTTTATGTAATTTGTGTACATTTTTTTTCAATTATTGGAACAGATTTTAGCATTTTAGTCTGCTAACCTCCCATCTACAGGTGACTAACATCACCAAAAATATCATAAAATCCCAGTAAAGTATGTATTTTAAAATAATGAGATGTCTTAACTCATCTTATATGAAAGGGACTCGTGCATGTTACAGTTTAGTTTTTAAAATAAAACACCTCGAGCTTTATCTTTTCTTCAGCTAAGCACACGGCTAACCAAAGTCTCCATACAAATTATGTCTGATGTATCTGCTCAATAGCAACGAGTGTTGGGGTGGGCTATGGATCACTGCGAGATAAGTATAAGCAAGTAAGTCGTATCTGGCAAATATGGAAGCAAACAAGAGACCATTCATTACATGCTCAAATGAGGAACCTCAGAGAGCAAGCGACATTTCCCCTCCTCCACAGAGACACGTCCACTCAGCAAATAACTGACAAATTAAGCATACTGGCTCACGCATAATCTGCTCTTGTGGTTAAGAAGCAGAGCGTTAAAAAGCAAATGTGAAGCAACGTTTGCTGCTATTCTGACAGGACCTTACTCACTGATACAGACATAACATGGCTGGGGTTTTATTTCAGAAGGACTGACGTTGCACCCGCTGTTATGAACCAACTGGCTTTGCAGTACGAAAAACTGATTCCATCCCAAATCAACATTTTTCAGACAGAACTTTGTCAGGAGAAAACAAAAAAGAACAGAAAGAACAGAGGCTCTTTAAAGCAAGCTGTACGACCTGCTTGGTACCTTCTTTCAGAGGACATTTTTTCTTTTCCCATGTTTCAATACCTATTTGTTTTTCCCTTCCAGATATTCCTGGCACTATTCGCCACAGGGAATGAAGTTCCACAGATGTTTCACATATTCTTCTGATATATAAGTGGATCTCTTAGAGAATGAAAAAGGAAAAATAGTATCAAGGAGGCCTTCATGCCCAACAGAGCATGTCAGACAAGACTATTCTGGTTCATGCTATTCAAATAGGGTTTGTGATATTAATAGTGCAGATGTAAAATATTTTTTAAAAAAATTAAAAATCCACATTGTACAAAATTATGTGGAAGCACATGTTATTGGGCAAGAGATGTGAAAACAATTATATCCCATTTCACAGTCCTCATTGATTCCTTTCCCCACCCCATCAGAACATCACGTACTCTAATACTCTGAAGTCAAATGTTTGATTCTGCCTTTCCAACAACCAAAAAAAAATCCCCATAATAGAATTCATTGACCTCACAGATAACTACTACTCTGGAACAACAGTTTGTGAAAACTGTGTTCATCATCCAGTGTAGAACTTTTTTTTTTTTTAAACTGAAATTAATATTAAATAGTTTAACAAAGTTCAACTCAAAAAACAGTGCCCAAGAAAGTCCTAAGGACAACTTGCTGCGTAAGGTGAAAATTCTCTCAGCTTTCACAGCAGTCAAGGAAAAATGGGTAGAAGTGATACAAGTCAAAGGTTTCTCTTTGCCCAGAGAAGCTGTGGATGCCCCATCCCTGGAGGTGTTCAAGGCCAGGCTGGATGGGGCTTTGGGTAACCTTGGTCCAGTGGGAGGACCAATCAGAAGCACCACACACAAAACTTTCATTCTAGTTGCACCAGTTTTGTTTTTATTTCTGAATGGCTAAGATTCAATTCCCAATATTTTGTTCATTGTATCAGTTTCTGAAGATAGAATGCAAACAAGAAAGCAAAAGTGGCCACAAAAAACATTTCTGCAAAAAATTCCTCCAGAGGAATCACCACTGGACAGCTTTAGACTTCCACCTCCCAGTCTAAGAAAAAAAAACAAAAACACAAGATTCAGATCCTCTTTGTACTAAGTGGAAGGATTAGAAATGCCATGTTAATACAGCTGAAGGCTGGAGGATAAACAGAAAATGACTGTACAAATCTTGCTTCCTCAAGAAGTCAGGCCTAAAAAGCAAAGATAACAAATATATTAGGCTTACTTAAAACAAATTATGCAAATGCTGTATTGCAACACAGCGGGTGTACAGCTTGCAGCGCACATATGGGCAAGTTTCACCATCAAGGATGGCCCCGTAACACAGCTAACAACATACCACAGCTTCAGGCAATAAAGCATTCCCAAGACTGCAGTCACATGTCCAGAAATAAAAAAGGGGAAGTGTTTGGAAACCTTTTTATAAAACAGAAAACGTCTGGTTAAACAACACGAAAGCACACAAACAAGACTGCAACAACTAAAAGAGGAGACATAAGGAAAGCTCATGGCAGACTAGAAATATTTCTCCTCTTATGCCAGCAGTTCTCTCCACATCTCTTCCTTTTAATTTTTACCTTCTGGTGGAAGAGGTAAGCCCTGTGAGAGCTGAAGGAAACACATATTTGGATGCCTGCATTTCAGACGATCTGGTGGAAGAGACCAGCTGTGGGGAGGGGAGCAGTTACCACCTGGGCTCTTGCCTTCTGGGCACACGAGCGACCCAGCTGCTTGGTAAAGTGCTGCCCACTGCAACAGGACACAGTTCTGTTGTTAGCCAAGAATGATATTAATTCTGAAATCTGTCCATCAGGACTAATTTTAACTCAAGCAAACAAAATACAGCATTGATCTTCTCCAGTCCAGCTGTGCCTCTATGAAATACCACCTTCACTGAGTTTACAGAAATGTTTTACTTCGCGCATACCCCAGCTTCTCACTTGAAAGGAGAGGGAGCTTTCAGCTTTGATACCATTTTGCATTTCCTAGGGACAGGAACGCCTTTGCAAAACAGACACTTGTGGACCTCTGTTCTTTCCAGCTCTCCTGCCTGCTCCCAGCTGCCAACCAGCAGCTAGCAGAAGCCACAGTGCAGTCCAAGGCTGTGACCAGCTGAGCCTGGTGCCTTCCACAGCCAACACAGACACACAAGCTCTTGTGCCTGTGACACGGCATCTCTCCGTAAGCACAAAGTCACATCCAAAAACTACACACCCTGACCCAGGCCCTTCTCCATGCTGGATTTCACTAACCTTACTCCCCTCAAAGGGCAGGCTGCCATCCTTCCTTCCACAGCAGGTGAAGAGCCCAGGCCAGGCGCTACCTCTGGATTTCTGTCCAGTCTCTGCTAAGCGAGCAGCTGGGGCAGCTTCTGGCCCTTGTACCACCTTGCTACTGCTTCTGAATTTCCTCTTTGTAACTGCTTTCCTTGCTCTCGGTTTCTAAAGCTCTCCTCAGCTTGCATCTCTGAAAACTTTCCAAAGTAGACTGTGTTCCACTCTCTATTTGAGCAGCTGCTACAGCAGTTTCCAATTTTCTGCCTGATCAACACCTGGGCAGGGAATCAAGCCTTAAAGCTTTGCAGGTGGGGGTAGCCCCTCCACAGTTAGCTTTCTGATATGAAAGGCCTAACACAGCAGCACGAGTGCAAATGTACACAACGCTGGTACAAGGAAAGACAGTAGCGTCAACTTTCAGTCAAAGTAGCGCAAAGAAGGTGAGATCGCACTCAAGGCAGAGAGTTTTCCAGATAAGACTGCTCAGACAAGTGCAGAAAGAGTTCATTTCATTAAAATAAAAAAGTAAAATATCAGATGTGCAGACAGATCTCAAGGAGCAGGTCCTCTGAGGAGGAGGAAGAGAAGGCATCCTTACAGCCACATGAAGTTGTATCAACACCTTCACTGGGGATGTAAGAAGTTCCCTCTATCATAATCCTGCCATCCACAAGAGGGATGCAAAAAGCAATCACCTCTCCAACCTGAAAGTATGATGGAAGTTTCCTAATTACTGTTTCCCTAAAGGGTGGGGGGAAGCCTAAGAGGTGGGAGGGAGGAGGTGAAACAGCTGGATTCCACACAAAGGACTCTGACTAGAAACTGCAGTAAACTGCATGTTGCAATATTCACAGCCAACGATAAGAGAAACAAACAGGGCTGGAGGAAGGCTTGCTCCCTGGCTGAGAAGTTATAGTGATTCATGAGAGGTTTACATTTGTCTTACCCAAATACAAACATTGCAGAACAGCAACGGTTCCATCACCCTCCGATCTGTTCTATCTACACTTTGCAAAAATCCCTCGTCATAGCTCATTTATACATGATGTGGAAGTCATTTTTAAATTAAATGATAGGCAATGCTATAAAGTGGCAAAGACTAAATATATAACCAAGTTTTATTTTGAACTTGAGAGGCATAAAAAGTAAATGGAAAGAAAAATACCTTGATTAGGTATCACTACCATTCTGAATACTACTGAAAAAAGATATATTCAGATGAAAATTCTCAGTATTAATACAACAATTGCAAGTCTGCACAAAAAATGCCTTGGAAATCTGGAGCTTAGATGTAACATTTAAAACAAAACAAAAACAAACCAAAGACATAAGAACTTAAAAGGCAGATATGGTAGGTCATACAGAGAAAACAATATATATATATATATATATTCAGAAAGCAGTATATATATATTTATATATGTATTTATTTATATTTATAAAGCACCTATCACCATATTGATAAACACTCATAAAGTAAAACTTTGCATCTTTACTTTTGGAATTTTGAGTAAAAGAGTGAGTAAATGTGGAATTTTCCAGAAGCACAGACAGCTCCAGGAGGACCGACAAGCCAGAAAGGAGTGCATTCAAAAGACAGCATTCCTCCACTAGCTGATTACATTACCTGTGTGGTCTAAGGCAAAAGGTTAAAGAGTGAATACAGGCATTGTATATGATAAGAACAGAGCAGCCTTTCTTTGCCAGGCTCTCTAAGTGTTCTTTAAAGAGCATTGCACAATTTAAATCTTGCCGTAATCAAGGATATGCAGACACAGATCCACCCTAGAGTTTTAAAAATAATCCGAGTTAAAGAGCAATACAGGTTAACCCTGGGCATTAAGGACGAGAAGAAAAGCAGACAACAGTAGCTACAAAATCTGGAGAGCCTCCTTTGGGCTCAGCGCTGACTGCCAACAAACAGCATGTTGCCATTACCCAACACCAGCTTGCTACAGCAGCACAGCCCGGGGGCTGGCTTGGTGGAGGGGTCATGAGCGAGCACCTGAGAGCTGGCAGCTCGGAAGCTTCCAACCATGCCAACAAATAAGGAGATGTGAAATATCTACCCTCAGGCAAGCCAGGAAGCCCAACCGAAAGCACAATGACAAACCAGAGACATGGGTGGATTTGAGTCCCAGGTTCAACAGCCATTAGTGACTCTCACCTCCTACCAAGGCCAAATCTGCCACCATTAAGAAAGGAGCTGTGTTGGCTTTTATAAACATGATCTCCACCTCCTTGAACTGAGAACAACAACAACAAGAAAGCGAGAAGACTGTCCTATTTCTCCCGGGAATATAAAAAGGCCTGGTAGGACCCTATCATCACCAGTCTGGCAAAACCAGAAATATGCAGAGTGAAAGTCTCCTGTGAAAAAGTAAGTGATATGGCAAAACCAAGAGGTTCATTTCGATAGGCAAAAGGCATTCTCTCTACTTCATGGTTTGGCACATCAGCTCAGAGTCACTCAGGTATGCCATTTTGGCCTACTCTAACTTTTCAAAAATTTCTAAAGATGTATTAATTGGTAACTCCAGTGCTGTCCTGCTAACCCCTGGGATTCCTGCAAATGGTTTTGCAGAAGACTATTTATGCCTGGAATTCTGATCTTTCTCCTTCTTGCCTCGCCCCTCCCCAGGGGGAAAAGCTTTAAATTGTGAAGACTCCAAAATCTTGCTTTAGGTTTAAAATACCTATTTGAGTATTGCCCCTACTTGCTCATGCGCTTAAGGCATAGAGAGATCTCCCTGGCATCTTGCTCACTACAGTCTATTCCTTCAACCATTTAAAGCAAGAGTATTCAGATGGTGGCTGCTTTTGTTCACAAACAGACATCATCTGAAAACTTTGTACTTCTCCTTTTTATCAGGAGGGTGCCATGAGACTAAAGATTCATCTTGCAAGTCGTGGTAACACAGAGCAGAGAGGAGAATTTTTTTTAGAATCACACTGATGTACTAACTGTGCAAAATTTTAATCACATATAGGCAAGTGCAGTGATTAATTATCACAACAGGTACTACTCATGAGTGAGATGAGAACCTGAACAGCTCCAAGTGCTTGTACTGGAACTGGCCACCGTAGCACCTGACGGTCGTCACAGACTGCAAAATAAGCTGTGTACTGGGGGCCAGCCAGCACGTCCCACTTGCTCTGGGCTGTTTAAATGACAAAAAATAACCATCAGTATCTAAAGTATCCTGCAGGATCCCCACATATGCATCCCAGAAGACAAAGAAAAGCACCTGAGGCATTACATTATTAAAGGAGGAGAGTTAAAGTTTTACATCAAAAGAAAAAAAAAATATCTGAAATCTCTAGGGAGTAACAACCATTAACATAGCCCAGCTGGGGCACTAAGCAAAGTGATGTTAAATGGCACAAGTTTTTGTTTCTTACCTCCTCAGGTACAATGATTAATGGATATTTGTCCTCTGATAAGAAGTTAAAAATAACCCACACTTTAAATGCATCTTCATCACTGATCTGCAAAGGACTCTTAGAGAGGTTCTTTTTAGCACAGAGAGTCCAGCACATTCTGTTGAATTCAACCTTGTCGAAGTTTCCTTGAACCTAAAATGAAGAAATTGAACCAAAAAAAAATTAATATGCATGAATGGCACAGGATAACAGACAGACAAAGTTTAACAGACTAAGTCGTACTAAAAGCACCAAGGAAATTCTGGTTTGCAAGAAACATCAAGGCCCAAAAAGAGCACTGCCGCAGCCCGATCTGATTTCCTGCACCGGGTAAACTACAGAATTTCTTCCAGTAAAATCTGCATCCAACCTCCAATTTCTGGTCGAGTTAATAACACCCTGACTTCATGTGAAGGAGGCTACAGTGCATTTTGCGTTTCCTCTAGCTCATTAGCCTTAGCTCCCAAACCACCTTCATGAACATTTTTAGCTCCAGCTGCCCTTCTGTTGCACTTCTGTTGAGCACTAAGACACAATATAGTAAAGCCATTATAACAAAAGCTACATGTGGACACGCTAGAAGTAATACGGGAACAGTAATTGGAAAAGACCTTTAAAGTTCTTCTACTTTATATTACTCAAACGTAACTCTTGTAGGAAAATATTCATAACTATGTAGTCATTTTTTCTTGAACACTAATCCACCTAAAACTTTTTCTCTTTCTCCGACTCCCAAATCTTCACTTTACTGATAAAAAAGTTCCTCATTTGTATTATCCTTTACCATACCTAGCATCTGTACATACCCATCTGTGAATTATTTACATATCCGAAAGCTTTCATTTCCTCTATTTTGTTTTTAAACCCTCATTTATGTTAGAGATTAAATATATTTATCTCCCTGTAGCTTTGCCATGCTATTTCTCTGCCGACATGAAACTAATGAAGACATGTTCTGCACTGTAATGGAAGTCTCTTGAGATTTTGGAAAGCATGTGTAAGAAATAGGGTCTTGCACCTCATCTGGGAACAACACTGGTCATACTCTTCGCCATTTTCTTATGATACGCCAAGCTTGGATGCCGCAAGGACACCATAATAAGCTGCATGACTTCCTATCCAGTCTTGTAACTGGTCAGATATAACGGAGGGTGAGCCACAGTGGCTTAAGTCAAAGTTAGACTAAGAAGTGGATAAACTGATGTGGGTGGAGGAAAAAAAGAAGGCCGAGGTAAACAGGAAACCAAGCCTTTGCCAACCAGCACTTTACAGTACAGTTTCCAGGACTAAAAGTGAGACTACGAAAGAAAACCATAGACTTTGCATGCTTGCAGAGCCTGCCACCAGTGTGTCAATGGAAGAGGCACGCTATTACTGTCCTTTGAAGGAGGCAGAAGCTGTAGGAGCCACAAGCTCAGCACTATGGCTGTTTGCACGAGAAACACAGTATTTAAATGGAACATTGGCTAAGCAAACAAACGCCCTTTGGAAGAGCAGCTAGAAGCCAGGTTTCCTCCTCCTGTCTGCCAGCACCTCATCCCTTGGCTACTTTTGCCTGTGCTTTTTCCTGCCTGTCCCCCGAACCCTGCCCAGCAAGACCTGACTTCCTTTCTAAAACAGCTTTACTCGCCCGGATGATGAGCACTTCCACCTTGGAAATGTCCTAGTGGTTGCACTGCTCTGAGGAAAATGCTGATGGAGTGGGAAACCTCCCCTCCTCCAGGAACCGCCCAGCCAGTGCTCCAGGCACCACAGGCAGGGCGGGTGGCTCTACAAGGCAGCTCACCTCGGCACGCACAGCCATCAGCAACCACGTGGAGGCAGATGGCAGGGAGATGCCTCACACATGGGCCCCAGCTGGGGTAAAAGCCAGCGGTTTCTGTTCATCATGCCAGAAAGAGGCATCAAAACCCAAGTCACCCACAGCACTTACTGCCACCAGGATTAGGCAGCAGCTGAGCAGGAGGTTTCAGGACAGCTCTGACTGGGTCGCACCACGCCACAGTCCCATGTCAGATGTGTGCCTTTTTGTCAGAATCCAGACTTGATTCTGAAAGGGACTTCATAAAGAGTGTCCATGTGGCATCCAGAGCACAGACACTGTTTAGAGATTATTCAGAAAAAACAATCAGATGAGCACGCAAACCCCAGCTCTCCAAAATAACTCTCCAACTCACCTCTGTTATGTTTTTGTGTTTGTTTTTTCCCTAAATGATCCCTGGCCGGCTGTTAAATAAAGGATATAATTACCAAATCATTGTTCTGGGGTTCCTGGGAGTTGTGGGTGGAACTGAATACTTCTCTTTAATGAAGGATAAAATTTTCCCTCAACAATTTCACGTAGCAATGCTATCTATTTCTGGTACATAAATTCTTGAAGTACATTTGTGTAGGGTGGAAGGGGAAGGAAGGAGAAAAGTCCACAAAGAAAACCAAATCAACTTTACAGCTAGGTCCATGCTACACAACTATTGGCTGGGCTACGTTGGCTCCTTGGCTGGCAATGCTCCACTCCAGGTGACTATAATAATAATTACTCCGAAGTAATAATTACTCTGGTGAACAATCTATCTGGATGTATAAGAAGTAATTTCTAAACTGCTTCAAAAATTTAAAATATTTGAACAGTTTCTAAAGTTATACTTCAACTCATTTGCAAAAGTACCTCTAGCTTAACTAAGAAACTGTAAAAATAGAAAATTTTCAAACAGAAGGAACTGATGACCAAAAAAACCCAAGTCATAAACACATACACATGTTGCTTTTTAATGACACAGACAAAACATATTTATTAAAAAAAAGATTGGGTCAAAGACTACCCTGGAATTTCAATTTAAGAATAATTTCCCAAATGGCTTCAGTTATTGTGAGACTCTACCATGAATCTTATGCTGATGAAACCTTGATGTGAAACTAAAATGGGAGATTTACGAAACTCAACTGAGAAACCAGAATTTCTATTCCATTAGGCCAGAATACTCATCCTGCTTGCAATCTGCACAAATATCACACAATTCCATTGCTTAATGAATTAATGAATGCTTGTAAAGAGATTTTTCCTGTGCACTAGTACCTGATTTTAACTGTACTTTACAGAGTTTGTCCAAACTATTTGAAGTCACCTTGTTATTTGGAAACTTCTACAGTACTCCACACTACAACTGCACAGCAGCTATTGCTTTTATTTATGAGTCTGTCTGAATGATGGAACATGCAACATGAACCAATGCTGCCAACTGCTTGCAGTCTTAGAGATCAAAATATACTGTCAAGATACCTACTTTCCCTTTCTGAGAAATTCAACGAAATAATCAAAAGAAAAATGCAGCAAACCCCATACAATTTTCTAGATCTTAAATTCATAGCTATATGCAAAGTTTAAATGACCATCATCAGTAACCTACCAAGTAACTCTAAAACATGAGGAAATACAAAATATATTTGGCTTAAGTACAAACGATGAGACCAGGCCCCAAAATATTATAAGCACTGGTAATGTAAACAGCATTCGCTAAGTTGTCTGGAAGATGAGATAACAATATAAGGGGTTTCAAATGATGCCCTTCATTGTCTGCCCCCAATATGACTCTTCCCTGCCAAATAAGGCATACTGTAAAGTACCGCCATCAGCACTATAGAAAAGGAAACAACATTTTCCATTGGTATTAAAAGACATGCATTGTAAATAATGGAACACATCTAATGCAGTTATGAACCCAAGTAAAACAAACAGTGAAGACGTTATCTGTCTGCTAAGTCACAAGAAGCATGGTACTGGAGTGCATCATTCAGACAATACGAGTTATTCAAATTACTTATTCAACTTTCCTATTTGGATAAAGTAAATTTGTTGCAACCTATTTGTCTCATCAGACTGCCAATTTTGCTTTTCTTGATGATTATTTGGTTTTATATAAAGAGGCTCTATTGCACAGTAAATTAAGGTAAGCCAGCACTAAAGAATATAAAAAGTGACAATTGCATTTAAGAGTATCACAGGGGTTATTTTAAAAGATTACAAAGTCCACCCAATACAATTATAACAAAATTCTTAGAGTCACAGTTACATATCTCTTTCAAAAGAAATGTAAGGATTCATTCTTCAAATATTTTGCTGGTGTTTTAAGGCAAAATGCCTTGAGATCAAGTTCTCTCATAAGCCAGTTGCTCAAGAAACCAGAAAATACGTAACTGGAAATTGAGAGAACTTCCTCTGTATCTGGGGTTATGAAGTACTAGTCCTTCTTTAGCAGCTTTACTTAGCAATATGAATTAATAACATTTGTCCTACAGTCACCTCATCTAGAAGAACAGACTATGCCTTGGAAGAATGAAGAACGAAGAGGGTTCTTGTTTGCTTTTTTTGTTTGTTTGTTTTGAACAAAGGAGACGTGCCATGAATCAGTGACTCATCCCACTGCATGTTGTCTTCTGGCCTGACATAAAGTCATCTCTGAAAGATGTGATGTCACAACTAGTCCACAAAGGTAACCTTCTGTGTAAAGAATTTCTCTGATTTTTAATACTACATATATACACTGTTTTGAGACATTTAGTCAGGATTAAATAATGTGAAGTTACAGGGAATTTAATACTGTTCCCTACCATTTTCAGTTAACAGTTAAGATAAACCAGTGCTATTGGTATATCATGCAATCATGAGAAGCCAGAGTAGGACATGAATAAAAAAAAAACAACACAAAAAACTACACAGTCGCACTCTTTCCTTTCATAACAAAGCAAGGTAGCTTGTCCTGTGCTTCTACCATGGGGTAGGAAGATGGCCAGAGTAGCCAAATGCTGTAAGTTCACACCAACTGGTTTATGTAACCAGGTCTTTCATTTTTAAATTAAATTAAATTACTTAATAAATCCAATTGTTCCTCATTTCCATAACTTTCTTCCTATAAATACCTTTTAACAATAAAGCATGCTTATAATTGAAAAAGCCTTCTGTCTCTTTTTATAATTTGACTTAATGGCTCGCTACTGCCTACAAATGGTACTAACAAAAAAAATGTGGTTCAGCCTCTGGAATCCTTCACTTAGAACAGAATAAGGCTTCCCCCCCGAATATGTATACAAGCTGTTTGGTCTCTATCAAACCTTATAGGAGCTCAAACCACCCATACTAAGTGGAAATGAGATCATAAACTTCTGAGGGACAAAGCAAGGCTTTCCAATAGGAAATAGCCAAGGCAGCAAGTGGGTACCCTGTAAGTGTATTAACAGCCAACAACGGCCACACACAAACCAGGGCACAGCTACTGGGCTGGAGGGAAGCACAGACTAGAGAGGTAGAGGAGCTTAAGATATATGAAGCTTTTCCTGTTTCCAGGGTGGCTGCATCTCAGGTATATATCATATTTTTCACCTGTATTAAACGTAGATTAAAGCAGAGCAAAAACTAGCAAACTTGGCTATGGAGCTCGCGTAATCCTCAGTTGTCACATTGGACTTTTCAGCAGCAGGACTTAACATAAAAGAAAGCAACCATCCGTGTATCCCTGAAGCCACAAAAGCAAAGCTTGAGGGTTTCTGGGGTCAGCCTCCGAGTGTAAGAGAAATCAGTGGTATTGAAGCTAGCATGTACATACTGTAACACAGGCTGCTTTGTATTGTCTAGACCAGTTGCCCAGCTGAATTTGTCAGAAAGAAAGCAAGACAGTTTTTTACTTTCAGGAATTTTAACCTAAATCTCAAACATGCAGCTCCCAGAGGTCAGCTCTGGCCCAGTGATTGCCTCTACTCAGAATAAGATGAAGAGCGGTGGGAGGGAAACCCTGCTGGCCTTCCAGAGCTTCCTCCAAAACAACACACAACATGCAACCACAGAAGACTAAGGAGTGCTCAGGCACCAAGAGAACGAACTCGCGAGATGAAACTTAGCAACACTGGCGTTACCCACTGTCAATGTCTGGGGGGATCTGTGTATTAAAATCCCTCATGAACAGACATTGAAGATATTTTTCCCATCCTGTTGGCAAAGGAGCCCACGGAAACATTCTGTTATAACCATAGTCTAAGGTGGGACAACCTATAGCTCCAAGACACGTTCAAATCATTTTAAAGTGTGGTGCTTTATGAACACGGTTCTGCATGAGCACAGTTTAGAAAAGCACCAGATGTTACAGGAAACAGAAACCAGGGAGAGAGAAAAGAAGCAAAGAACAGTGCGCCCTGGCATTTTAAGGCACAGACTCTCCAGATCACCAGACCTGCCACCACCCAGCAGAGACACGCTCACAACCAAAGGTCTTCAGAGCAGAAGGCTTCCTGCAAGCAAAGGCCAACTGTAAAGACAACACCCTAAGTAAAGACACCATGACACAAAACCTGGTAAAGGGAAAAACGGAACATAAGAACCCCAAACTTACCTTTTCCAAGATGAATTTGTTTAAATATGGCATGTAACCCTGATTGGAAACCGGTCCTTCATCATCATCCCTAAAGTGCTCTTCCAAGGCCACCGGGTCATGGGGAACGTTTAACACCGTGCACAAGTTGTGAGAAAGGACCTAGGGACAGAACAGAAATCAGTGACACCACTGTCGACCTTACCAGGCTGTCTCCCCCAGAACAAAGCTGTGAGCAGAAAGCGACACCTTCATATCAGCATGAGTTCTGCCCTGATGGTTTCTGTCAAATTTTTATGCATTTATATATATATATAAAGATTTATAAATACATCTATCCATATATATATATAAAGAAAGTCAACTCCAAGGATGTGACTGCTTCCCAGAGTTACAGTTTTACAAAAGCAATGTGATCACATATAGGTCCATTGCCACAGAAGTGCGAACACACCTACAAAAGCTGCCCTTTGTGTGCACACATTTATATGCTTGATAATCAGGAAAAGCATGGAGAAACACCCAAGTAATATGTACACAGTGAAATTAGACAGGTAGGAAAAATGACCGCTAACATCTAGCCTTGGAAAATATAAATAATTATTATCCAGGGAAAATGAGTAGTGAGGAAAACAACTCAATATGTAACCTTCAGTTTACAAAGAAATGATCATTCAAATTTTAGTATTAGCTATGGATCTCTCTCATCTGCTTGCTTTTGGATTACTTTTCAATATTCTCATCATGTTTTAGACCATAAAGGAAAAGTAATGCTATGGAAAGAGGAAGGGCTGAGATGCGCTTCTCCAAGTTTTATTTTAAAAGGGTATTTGCATGAATTATGTCAAGACCTTAACACCCACCAATCTCTCATGACTGTTCTTCAGAAATTGCCTTCAAGAAGAAGCTACACGCTTGGTTAGTTTTAAGGAAGTACAGAATTATTGAAAACTAACTGGTAGCCAATACATCTCAACTTCTTCAACGCAGGCCGACTTTTGCACGCCCAAACTAACACCTCAGTACCAACAGGAAGGCAGAACCAGAGTAACAGCTGCTCCTCTCCCACCAACACTTTCCTAAGAAAGTAAGATTAAACAAAACAAAGCAAAACAAAAAGAACAGACCCAAATGACACAAAGAGAAAGCAGTAAAATAAAGAAAGCAGGCTCTAAGGAGACCTTACAGCATCCTTCCAGTACCTGAAGGGGACCTACAGGAAAGCCAGGGAGGGACTCTTAGTCAGGGAGTGCAGTGACAGGACAAGAGGGAATGGGTTTAAACTAAAAAAAGGGAGATTGAGATTAGATATAAGAAAGAAATTCTTCACTCAGAGAATGGTGAGACCATAGAACCGGCTGCCCAGAGAAGCTGTGGATGCCCCATCCCTGGAGGTGTTCAAGGCCAGGCTGGATGGGGCTTTGAGCAACCTGGTCTGGTGGGAGGTGTCCCTGCCCGTGGCAGGGGGTTGGAACCGGGTGGGCTTTAAGGTCCCTTCCAACCCAAACCAGTCTGTGATTCTACATGCAGAAAACTTACAAGCAGATCAGTGTAGGTGAGTAGACACACAGCAGTAGAGATGGCGTAGCTGCAAAGTAAGAAGTGGAAGACTGAGGTCTTCCGACTTCCTAGGAAATCAAACATATGCCACATGTTTAAAACACAGTTGTTGTTTTTTTTGCCAAATAAAATCATATACATTTACTTCTATATATGTTTATGAGACATGCAGAATCTAAGCACTAATTAGCATGAAATCCTACAGAGATAGCCCAAAACATAAATTTCATTCAGAGAATTCCTGTCTACACGCTTCCAAAGTTACACTTTCTACTAGGAAAGCACATAGCTCCATAAGAAACACATATTTTCATGCTTGCATGCTAACATTAAGCCACTAGATCTAACCAGAAGTTAAAGAACAGGAAACCAGCATCAGCCGTATCACAACAAAAGCTGCATTTCCCAAAGTAGGAAAATAGTATTGATAAGTTATCACATTTCAGACTACCTTCCACAGGCACTCAATTTCCCTCCAATCTATCCTTATTTTTAACAAACAAATTATACCAAGTAGTTGAGTCCATGTGATTTACTTCTGGGGGAAAAACATGCTATCATGCGTGTTTCCCCTTATATTTAAGGCTTCTGTTGTTATTTAGAGAAGACCAAGGGATAACCAGCTTTCTGAGAGAAACATGATCTCACTTTTGCAACTAGGCTGCAGCTGCTAATACTGGAGCTACAATCATTCATGAAACATGACTGATTTGAGCACATTACCAAGATCCCTTAAATTCTCAATAAAACACTTTCTCATCGTGTCCTCTCTACATATTTGTTTTCTGCCCTTCTTGGCCTTCTTGCTGTGCTTGGGCTGTCAGAAAGTTAGGTGGTTTCCACATCAAACAACCAATTACCAGGGAAGAATTCCACTTTCAGTCATTTTCTAAGACCTGCCTTATCTGCGGTCTCTCCTGTGCCCAGTGCTCTCTTTTCATAGTTCAGGAAATTCCTCAGCGCCTGCCAAAGCCTGCCATTCTCCAACACGGCTGAGTGCCAGATGAATTCTTCACTCACAGGGCAAGCCTGAAAAATTCTGCCACCGAGGTCTCCTTTTGTTTCGTTCTCTCAAATCACATTATCTGGACCATCATATACTCTAATGATTAATCTTGTTTTAAACAAACAAAACCTAAACAAAACAAAACAAAAAAACCCCACACCATTAATAGTTGACTACTAGATTAATTAGGGTACAGAAAATTGCCTTGCCTTGCTGAAGCTCCATCAACCATGAGGAAGTTTTGCCCCAGTAAGGGCTGTTCCACAGTGCCACGGGGTTGCTAGGCAGCTTTTTCTTTCAGCACTTAATATGCTCTGGATGCCACGTTCAACAACCTACCCTCGTGCCAGAGCCAGCTCCTATCCCAAGCCAGCGACTTCTCTCTGTGCTGCAGCAAATGGATCCGGCGGTGGTCCCCAAACCAGTCCGCGAGATGCTGCAAGCGGTCTGCAAAGGGTCCCAAACACGGAGTACTCACTGTTGGTGCAGTTTTTCCTTTTTCAGTTAAGAGCTTTCTAAGAGAAGTGCCTAGTGGTACCCGGGAAATAATGGTGTTCTGCTATAAATGCAAATAACTGGATGAAACAAGCAAGCTAACAGCAAAAGTCTCAACAGCACTACCACTGCAGGCTTTACAGGGATTTACTTCACTTATTGCCTGTCTTGTGCTGTTTTACCTGGAGGACTGAGCTCCAGCCCAGCTCTGCTCCACCGCAGCTGCTCCCCTCCGGACCCTGGTTTTCCAAAACATTGATCTTCACAGAACATTAAGCAGGTGGAGAATTGTTACCATCTGAGTAGACCCATTTAACCTCATCCCTAAAAGCAATCTGTCTTTCTAAAAGAAATGAAGACCTGCTCAACTACTTCTTGCTCAGGGACAAAAATTTGGCCCAGATCATAGTAGGACCATTAAGAGGACAGATTAGTCCTGCAGTGGCTATTATCACTTTCTTCAGTACTTTTTCTTCCCCTCCTTTTCCATCTTTGGGAGGGGGGGGTGTCTCCTCCCTCCCCCATCTCTTTTTAGGATTTGAAGACTTTGGCACTGCGGATCCTGACAGCTCCATTCAGTGGCTTCGTGTGAATTCACTCCAAGGCGTTCTTGGCTCATCTCTCCCTGACATCCATGTCAGCAGCCAGCCAGCCAAAAGACGGCTCCTCACAAGTACTTTCCCTTTTCCTTTTTTGATCACTGTAGAAACCAGCATCAGACAGGCCCCCTATCACAGGCACGAGGCCTTTTCAACCAGGCTGTGCCGAAGCATGCTTGCTTCACAGCTTCTCTAGGGCATGGTTTTCTTGTCTGCTCAGGTAGCACACACTTGATTTGGGCTCCCACTGTTCAGCATCTGCGTCAGCTCAGTGTCCTCTTCCCTCTTCCCCACCCAGGACGAGCGTGCTCAAGCCTGGCCCCTGAGCCCAGTGCCACTTGCCCACGTCACCCTGACGGCCAGGTTCACACACACGCTTCGCAACCCACTGAATAACCCAGCGGCAGGACCTTCGGTGAGTCACAGTGACTAATTTCCTACCGTCCCTCAATGCTGGACAAAGCCAATTGTCCGACTGTGGTCCTGCCCACTCGTCACAGCCTCTCAACCTTTCCAGCGCCTTGCTACATTGTTCAAGGTCTTCCTCTCCCTTCGACCATCCCCCTTGCCACTGATTGCACCATTGTTCCTCTTCCCACCAGCCAGTGACTTCCCATTTAGTAAAAAGGCAAAGCAAAGATAAGAGGTAGGAAAATCCTGTCACAGCTCAGATACGATTAAAGACTGCTTTAAGTTTTCTAAGCCTGACTAGTAACTTTGGTCACCCACATCTTACGGGCGCGAACAAGACCACATTTGTATGAGGTGCTCACCATCCGCATCCTGCGGATAACACACCAGGAACCCAAGACTTTGCAAATTTATCCCAATGGTAGCACACCAAACAAAACAACTGCCAAGTAACCGCACTGTCAAAGCAGAGACGATTCTCCAAGCAATGTCAGGGAGAGCTTCCAAAGGCAATGTAAAAAAAACTGCTACGTATCAGTTCCAATCTTATAGACGTACTATGAGGGAGGAGTATTATTGGTTGTTATGTGTTTAAACCCATTTAAACCCATACCACTTCAAGATACAGATGAAAAGCAGACTGCATGTTGACACATTAGAGGAGGAACTTTTAAAATCAGTCGATTTTAAAATAGCAGATTGCAAGAAAGGTGAAATTGGATTTAAATATAGGAAAGCAAGCATTTCCACATAGCTCAAGCTCAAACCACAACAGCAGCTATAATTACAACCACAAAAATTATACTTTACCTTGCTATATCAGTGTTTGAAAGTACTGAAACATGCTGATAAAGTAACAATTGTGTCCATATTTAAACACAAAATTTAAGAATACATAAATGTTTATGCAGAAAAGAAGGGTACGATCTGAAGCCAGCAAAATAATAGAACCTCTGGAGATTACTGATCAGACCAAAAAATGATTTAAAAAAAAAATCAGTGCACTCTGGAAGAAGACAAAATTCAAAATTACACAGAGCGCTGATTTTACTGTCTTTTCTTAGCAGCTCAGACTACATACAAAAGATATAAATGCATAAAAGGCATCTCGAAGTCCTTAATATTCCAAGCTAGTCCCGGTTTTTCCTCCAAGTGTTTCCTGTACCTCCAGGCTACAAAACAGAACCAATTCACTCATCTCCATCCTTTTCCTCTAGACAGATTAAAACCAATGTATGATGCAAACCTTCGTAACACATTTGCTTGTATAACTGTATTTCACAAAAAATATTTATGTTTTATGGATGGTATAAAGATCACTTTTGGGTGGAGAAACTAGAAGCTGCTGCCTTTAGCAAGCAGTGTGTTATACTGAGGACCTTCTGCATGATGATGGCAATTCCTTATACTGAATTACACAACTCAAAGATCCGCTGTCAACAAGCTTCCTTACTAAGGGTTGAAGACTTCAGCAAATTTCAGCAAATTACAAAACTGCACCCTGTTCTCAGAAAACAATTTGCTTTTTACCAAACTTTTTGATAATAGGAGTTTCACTAAATTATTAAACTTTTTTTTCTAATGCTGCTGATCTCTGCCAACCCGTTTACCTTCAAGACTCTTCTCTCCAGTTTATAGGGGTGCTACTTTTTAGTCCTTGCAACGTGGATGAGAAATACGTTACTGTGAAATACCTTTACAGTACAATACAGCCCTAAATCAATCATGCAGGAACTTCTGCCCTGCCTATCCCAACAGCTGCGGCCGTAACACATACTTTTTGTCTGCAATGGGACTGTCAGTTCAACACCCACACTCATCATTTGCCACAAAAGGCTTCACAAGAATACTCTCTACCTCTTCCCAGGTTTCTTGGCAGCAGAAGGCAGCAGCCTCTTTTCAGACCTGCTTCTGCATTTGCAGATTCCCCAGCTGACACTTCCATCAGGAGCCTTTATATCATAAACTGCACAGATCCACAAAGACACTTTTTTTCCAAGCCTCGTCTCTCACAGAGACAAATAGTGTGGAACTGCAAAACACTTTAGGAAGACGTCTGATAGGTAATGAGGGGACAAATTTAATTTCCTCTCTCGTTTTTGTTTTTGAACTTTTTAAAAGTTCAAAAGTTCTCTATAGGTACCTTAAAGGAGGCTGTAGAGAGGTGGGGGTTGGTCTATTCTCCCACATGCCTGGTGACAGGACGAGGGGGAATGGGCTAAAGTTGCGCCAGGGGAGGTTTAGGTTGGATGTTAGGAAGAACTTCTTTACCGAAAGGGTTGTTAGGCATTGGAATGGGCTGCCCAGGGAGGTGGTTGAGTCGCCATCCCTGGAGGTCTTTAAAAGACGTTTAGATGTAGCCCTTAGTGATATGGCTTAGTGGAGGACTTGTTAGTGTTAGGGCAGAGGTTGGACTAGATGATCTTGGAGGTCTCTTCCAACCTAGACGATTCTGTGATTCTGTGAAAACACAAGCATTTGTAGGCATGGGACTCTAGTAAGACAGATAACCATGCTTGTTTGGAAAGACAACTGGTAGTTTAAAACCCAGCCAGCTCAGTGAACAATGTTAAAGAAGAAATGACGATGCCTCCATCGGAGCAAGCCATACCAGCCCACCTGCGTGCTGGCTTCTGCCTTAGCCATTTACTCCCCCCAGCACCTAGGGCTACAGAGCCGCACCACTTGTTCACTGACTGACACCGTGACATGTGCTGCAGACACACCTCCTGGGCGACAGCACCAAGCACACAAATCACAGCCGTGTGCACCGGGCATGGTAGTGTGACAGGAAAACAGGATTCCTTTAAAAAACGTGATGAGAAAAAAACCGCCTCTCTGCAACCTGCTTCGTTCGGCTAGCCCTACAGCACCACAACGTGAATGCTCGCTGTGAGGGCTGGCCTCTTGCCCGGCTCCTGCACACGGACACGCCTGGCCGAGCAAGGCTGGTCCCACAGCCCCTCCACCCAGAGCACAGAAAAGGAGAAGAGGAAGGAGTTGCGGGCTGCAAGTGCTTACTCCATAACGCTGAAAACAGCCCGGGAGCTACTGGCTGCGCTTAGAGATGCTGCCTGTAGCAGGGCCGCTCTTGCTCGCTGTGTTAATCCCACATACTGTTCAGGCTCGAGCCGACTGTCACAGCCAGGACAACCCCAGCACTCAGAACAAGGACCCACAGTCTCAGATGTCAACAGGTGTTGCATTCTTATTCAAAATATTTATTTAGTCGGATTCCTACTATTATTCCCAGTCCAAGGCAGTCCCATAAAGCAGGGCCAAGATGGGATCGGGTTCAGCAAGCTGCCTGAAAGCTCTTTTAAGAGTACAAACATTACTTCAGAGTATAAGCTAGGGAAGAATGGCACAGTTGGAGCCTCTTGACTAATTCTCCTGTTTATACTCAAATAAGAGAGCACTGTGGAACCTCGCTCTCCCCTTGGCAAGCTATGAATTTCACTTGGACGCAGCCAACCCCTATAGATGGGACCTTGTGGCTACCCCACAAAGGAATTTGGCCAGAAAGGGTACCAAGGACATGCAATTGAAAGTGGACCAGAAGCACAGCACGGGTTTGTGCGTTCACACCCCGGGGAGGATGAAGCGTTTGCCCAGGCGGCATGACAAGGAGCCTCCCCGGGCGGCAGGAAGGGCCGCGCAGGTGCCCAGGAGGCAGCGGGACCGGTGACGGCACGTGCCCAACGACGGCCTCAAGGGAGAATAAAAACAATTTTCGGCTCCCAAACGAGCTTCGAAAGCGGGCTGTCGTGTCCCCCTGTCCGGCCGCCTCGGACAGGCCCCAGCCCTCCCCGTGCGGCCAGCCCGTGCCGCCAGCCGCGGCCCCACACGCCCCCGGGCCCCGGCCCCACAGCGGGCTCCGGCCCCACCGGCGACCCGCGCCGCCCGCCTTGCCTTCAGCTGCGACTTGGAGACCTTCCCGCTGCGGTCGAGGTCGAGGGCGGTGAAGGCGTGCCAGATGGACTTGAGCAGCTCCTCCTTGAGGCCCACCATGGCCGGCCCGCCGCCTGCCGCCACCCCGCTCCTGCCGCCGCCGCTCCCGCTCTGCCTTCGCCTCGGCCGCCGCCGCCGGGCCCGCCCCGGCCGCCGCAGGCACCTCCCCGGCGCGGTGCGCGGCCCGCCCGGGCGGCGGCGGCCGCCGCGATGGGACGGCGCCGGGGCGGGGCCCGGCGCTGAGGGGGCTTGGCGCGTGCTGCCACAGAGCGCAGGGGCGCGCGGCGCTGCGGGGTGCAGCGCGGCTGGGCCGGCAGGGCGGGGAGCATCGCGCTCTGCGCGCTGCCGCCGGCAGCAAGGTGTACAAGAGCTACAGCAAGACGACTGTTTTCCACCGGGCAGTGCTGGCTCGTTACGACCCCAGTGAGAAAGGCACGCGGTCTGTACAGCGTCACTTAAAGTGCCATTTACTGGAGCTAACTCTGGGATGAAGAGGATATCGCAGACATTCCTGTAGCTGCTGGGAAGGCCGAGCTGTGCAGCACCAACCAGCTCTCCAGTTGAGGTGCAGCACAGCACTCAGATTCGGTCTGTGGAAAGGTTACCCATTTTTGTGATTTTAGATATTACAGGATCTTCTCACGAAAAAAAACATTTTTTACAGTCAAATAGAAATGATGTCCCCATGAGAACCTCTTGCTGCACTTCTAGATAAAGGTGAGGCACACAAGTGGTATATCACAGGTACACCACAGGGGAGCTGCCTGCAGGCTCCTCTGCTACAAGCCACCAGGTGAGCTTAAGGGACACCTCGAGGGACACGTACAGACCCACCAGGGCCTGAAGCCAGGCACGAGTGCAGTTACAGCACAGACTGGGTAGGCACAGGCCTAAGTTACACGGATCACTAATCCGTGATTTACAGTGCTCCCTGGGTTGGGATCATGAGAGATGACCAGATAGTGAAGTTCGCTAGAGGAAGCACTTTTAATTTTCACTTACAGTTAATTCATAAGAACTAGGGTGGTTTTTGGTTTGTTTGTTTGTTTGTTTTAGGGGGGCACTGGAGACTAGAATCATCAGTAGATTTCAGCTACATTTTATTCTTTAGTATATGCTCTAGCTTACAGCAAGCAAAAATATTTTAGCAATGTAGAGATGACATAGGCTTTCAGTAACACAGTGAACAGTCAAGCCAGTGTGCCTTATTCACAGGAAGTATCCTAGTGCCTTCCTCCCCCCCCCCCCCCCCCCCATTTTTCTTAACTTTTCCCCTGCATAGTTAATTCAGGACTTTGAAATCCACAATTATTTATGTTCTTTCCTTGAGATGGATGACGTGAACTGCACAATTAATATCAAAGACTGATTACACCAAGTTTCTTAGCAAATCTGATTTGCTAGGATTATAGCTGCTAGTATTACCAGAAACATCTGTCATCTTGAAATACACGAACATTTCTCCAGTTGAAGTGACCACAACCCCACTTGAGGAAGAAGGAGGCAGCTTTTGTATATACAGGTCAAGCTATTTTATTTGATAACTGAACAACCACAAGGTTGTCAATAAATACAGAACATCCCTATTGAAGTGCATTAAAACACAGGTAGGTTCTGTGAAATGTCACAACTATCTTAATTGTTTTTCCTCATATTAATAATTATTAGCTTGAGTGTTGACCTCATGCTTTAGATTTGGACTTTAGTCCAAGTTACACATGAACTTCCTCATGCAGGGACTTTTTGCACAAAGTTCAGTGATTTTTTAGCACCTTATTTTTATAAAACGATCAAAAAATAAAACACCTTACAAAAAGTAATTTTAAAGAATAAAAACATGATTTTCTTCCAGTCTTCTTCCTGGCTTCTGTTATTCTTAATTTAAGTGACGTGATTAAATCCAATGCCAGAAGAGGATTTGTTTTCACTGGAAATACAAATAGTCCCAATCAGATTAATAGAGTAGTAAGCCCATGCTTAAATATTTTAATAAAATTAGTAGTTTCCATAAGACTCACCTGCTTCAGTTTCTGGTAGGTTAATCAAAAAGATACAAGTTGTGTGTAAAACTAATACCTTATTTTATATAGACACATATATAGCTTTTTTTTTTTTTTAAATAGGATTGAACCAATTGATCAAAAACATTTAAACTGAAGTTCATAGGCAAACAAACCTGCTGAACAAAACCTTTGTTTTTTTAAGCCTGAAGAAACACATTACAAGGGCTAGCTGCATCCACATCCGAAGTGTAACCCTAGGCTATTTTAAGCAACAATCCCATTAAAACTGACTAGTTGGGTCTGCGCATGTCAAAACATTCTGCATTTAAAACCTTTAAAGATAAGATTGACATATAATCTGTAGAACACTAACAGTGATCACACTTAATTATGAAGTCCTTACTAGCTCTACATAAACTCTAATTTTACATATGGCACAAAAGTAAGTTCTGAAACTTAACACACTTCTGCTTTTCGTGGAAGTTGTCTGAGATCTCAGCAACTTTATTTTAAAATCTATGCTGCTTCTAATCTTGATTGCTCACCATGGTTAAAAGCATGACCGAAGGGTGTTGGGGAGACCAGGGAGGGAAAACTGGCTCACAGTGTCAAAGTGACTCATACTTTCAGGAAGCAGCTTTAGTTAGACCTTGCTAAGGGCCAGCCTTAAGAGGTAGGTCACTTCTCTCTTCCTCCTCCCTTCAGAATTACTCCTTGTTAGCTAAGTAGCAAGTATTTGTTAGGGAGCTCCTAACCAGAAGAAAGATTACATATTTAAATCGTCTCTAGTTTTTTGTTATGCCACTGAGTCATTTAGATTGCTATCAAGGAAAGAATGCAGACACATTAAGCAACTCACAGTTTTTGCTCACTATTAGCTCAGAGAAAATCTTCCTGAACCGTGACTAGGAGTCATTTTCATTCTCAGCACAGCTAAATTGAAGCAAACAGAAATTGAAGGTAATTACTACAACTTTGTAGCCGCCTTTGAAGAAAACCATTTCTAGTACCTGTCATTTCTCAGCAATGTTTCAACAGAAAATAAAATGAATTCCAGTGTTAAATGATCAATACATTACTGTTTCTGAACAGATAGTCCCACCCTAAAACATTACAGAAACATTGGGGAACAGGGTGAAAAGCATTAAGTTTATCTGACATTATACTGTAACCTGGTTCTCAAGTCATTTGATGAATTTGTTTCTTCTATTATTTTAAAATCTGTTTCATATCTGGCCTTATACACACACCTCAAACATTCAAACTTAAACCGTGTAGATACAAAACATGAATGTTATTTTAGGTGAACTAGGCAGCAGCATTAGATATTGAATTAGAATTGAATTAGAATGCTAACTCAGTCTCTCCAACAAAAAAGTTGATCTGACATTCACTTTTAAGATTTCTAGAACAATTAAGATTCCAGAAAAGTACACATACTTTAATAAGCTATTATTAAAAGCTATTTATACACATACACAAAACATGCTTTTTCATTCAAAATTGATGGAAGAAACATAAAGAGGGGTTAAACGGAGCATTAAGTTACCTTTCAGTTCCTCCTTGGTAACACACTTACTCTACGTTTGTAGTTGATAAAGTATTTCTCACCAAGTCATAGAACACACCATGGAACAGAATACCACAGCTACCTTACTTGAAGAAAGGAAGAGGAAATTAAATCCCAGGTGTGTACTCCAAAGTAAGCATCTGATATGTTTTGGAAGGGGAACTGGAAAGAGAAGTGGTCAACTGAAAAGCCTTGTAAGCAAGGTTGACAGGTAAAAACCTGTCAATCAACATTAACTCAAGGTCTACAAGACCAAAGGGAGATTAAAATCCCATTTGCTAAGGCAGGGAACAAATATACGAGCTGATTCTACCCTAAACGTCCTAACACCTAAGTAGCTAAGAGTGAAGAGACAATGAGAAACTACAGAGATAGAAAGATCACCCAATTGAGACCGCTAAAGGCTCATAATAGGTCTCACTCCATCGCTATCCTGGACACCACCTTCCCTAAAACACCTGAATTGGTGGCACATTTTACTGTCTGTAAATCAATAAATGAACAAATTTTCTCCATCAAAATAAGGCTTAACATGCAGAATCTTCTCCTGTGCATAAACGGTAATTCATTAACTGCAGAATTTATGACCATTTGCTCACCTATCTGGCAGTAATCTTAGGTATACACAGAAGATCAGAATTAGGCTAGTGACTCTGCTTTACCTCGTATCAAACAGAAATCAATTTAGATCAGCAGGATTACTCAGAAGTAATGCTAAATATTGATGCTGCACATTAGAGTCAAGTGATTGGGGAAAGGAAGATCCTTGAAACAGATTCCTCAGATCTTTCAACAGAACTATCTTAAATAATTTTTGAACTTGTACAAACTTAGGTTTCCAAGCAACATGTTAAACAGTAATAAATTGCTTCCTGTTTAATTAGGCACAGTAATATTGTCTCCTTGAGGCACCTCCCTTTTCCCCACCCCAATTCTATTATACTCAAGATAGGATCTTCATCCAAATCCAACTGTTTAAACAGAAGCAGGACCTTAATTTCCTGCGTGCTGCCCTGCCCAGTCACCGCTTCTTCCTGCTTTTTCTCTGCAGTGTTTCTTCAGATGAGAATCTAGGCCAGCTCAGCAGCCTCCAACTGGGGGAGCTAGAAGCTCTCGAATTGTTTCCACAGTTCACTGAGAGAAGGTAAGGTTCATGCAGGTGTCCTGGTTTCAGCTAGGATAGCGTGTTTTCCTCCTAGTAGCTGGTAGGGTGCTATGTTTTGGATTAGGATGAGAAGAGCGTTGATAACACACTGATGCTTTAATTGTTGCAGAGCAGTGCTTACACCAAGCATTATTAATTATTAATTATTAATTAATTATTAATTATTAAGCGTGCATACTTGTTAAAAATCACTTGTACAGCGAAATCATGATATTGCCTTTTCCAAGGCTACAGAGCTGCTGGGAGCAGAGATGAAAAAAGGAAGCTTACCTTAGGAAGCTCACCTAAGCTACTGTTGGTAAGAATGCTCAATTTCTACTGCAGAACAAGATAATGATTTCTAAAAATCTGAGTGAAGTGCTATACTGGTACACGAACACACACATGATAGACAAAAAAATGTAATTCAGTTGACTATTTTGTCTAGCAGTTGTTGCTGGGACTATTAAAGACAAGGTCACGCTTTTGGTAGGGTACATGTGGTTTTTTTTGTATATCCAGTTCAACAGGAAAATAGGGTAACTAAGTACACTTTCGTTCAGAAGATTTTTAGGTGTTACGGTCTAAAGTAATTCAATCTGTAGAACTGGAATCATGTTTTCAAATATACAAGTAGTGCCCATCTCCATTTCTAAGTGAAGGTGAAGCTTGTTTATGACTTCATATAAAAACCAAATAGTCATCAAGTTTTTTAGGTTCTTTATCTTCCTGATATCCAGCCCAAATAAAACTTATTAGGTCTGTGGTAATCAACAGTTTGTACCCAAGAGCTTTTGGGGCTGAGGTGCGGGAAAAAAAATACAAGAAAGAAAAATATCGGTGAGTTTACAGGAAACCAAGAAACTGCAAAAACAACAACAAAAGCAGAAAAGTTACACATATCGATAACTTAAAAGAGACTAAGCTGACCCCACAGTAATTCTAGCCAGTTTACCCACTGTGAATTCAGGACAAAAAAAAAGTCAGTTTGATCTTGAAACCATTAAATTACATCAACAATTTCTAGTTATATTAGTTTTCCACATTTCCATTAGTTCAGTGAAAGAAGGTAAAGTTCGTGCAGGGAACAACTAGGAGCGGGAGAAGCTAACTTCTCTTTAAAAACATACTCTTCTATATGTTGGCATTAACGGACTAGTAGCATGCCTGACTAGCACAACAGTTTCCTGGAAAAATATTCTCTAAGTAAATCTAATTTTGTTTCAATATGATAGGTTGGTAATGGCATAAATAGAACTCTATGTAATATCAGAATACCACATTTGACTTCAAATATTTAACAACTAGCACAACAAGGGGTTGGAACTATATGATCTTTAAGGTGCCTTGCAACCCAAGCTGTTCTATGATTCAAAGGAGAATGTTTTAGAAAAAGCGGTATTTAAGTGTGACGTATCACATCTTTACAGGAAACTAATTCTCTAAGAGCTTTAGTTCCCCAAACCACCCACTCTTTGGCCGTGAGAAGTGAGAAGTCCAAGCAAGACTAGACAGGTAGCGTTACCCAGTAATATATCATTAAAAGATGAATTACAGGCTCTGAATTCAGATTCAGGCAGAAGACAAAGAAGCAGACAGATGTCTCGAGAAAGCAGGGATATAAAATACCTGTTTTACGGTTACTTTTAGGTTCTTCCTATGTAGTTCTTCGAGAAGTCAAGTACCCTGAATCAAAGTAGTCAAGGTACTATGCTATCTGTTTTGGAAAACGGAACCAGAAACACAGTGAAACATTAAACGTAGCTATTTTGAATAACTTCTATCACTCACCAATGATATTTTCTTCTTAAATAGAGATAAAGCTCTTAAAGTGCTGAAGCTCCTCTTGTTACACCATGCTTGTTAGAATTTCTCCAACTGACATCCAACTTCTTACGTTTTGCAAGAGGCTAGTAGTTTCTTCTTCCACCTGAAAAGATGGCTTGCATACCTATGTACAAATTTTGCTCAAGCGTTTTTGCAGTAAATTCATAAGCTACCAAAATTACTTTAAGATTATTTTTATTTAAGAAAAAAAAAATCTTTCAGGGGCAGTAAAATAGAGACACTTCTCATTCAGCACGCATTGGAACCACATATGACTGGATGCTAGGAGTATTCAAAGGAACCATTAACACACACTACAAATCTCAAGCTCTTCCCACAGGCCACTCTTGGGACCACAATTCTCAGTCTCCCCAGTGGCCTGACTCAGGAAAGTTGTTCCTATTAAAATGAGATAAACTTCACCATTCTTATTGCTCCTGCAAACTACTAAAAAACCCTGAAGCTTCCTTTTTAAACTTCCTCCTTGGCACATAGAAGAAAGTTAAAACATCTAAAACCACTTCAGTTGCATGTTTTAGACTAGGCATCCCTTACACTGCAGTTACAACACTAGCAACCAGCAACAGCCTACATAGCTACTGGGTACAGCTTGTTCGTACAGCAAAACCTCAACTAATGTTACAAGCCTGCAGAAACAAGTGAAGTAAAAGCAGATAACTACCATAGGTAGATCCAACTTATTTACACTACGGTGGGGGGGGGGGGGGGGGGGGGGGGGGTGCTTAAGTGTGTTGATCCCCTACTAACTGATTTTCATTACTGCTTAGGAGCATGCTCTAAGACTGCTCAACATAGGTGAACCCTGAATTGCTGCAACAAAACCATGCAACAGATTTTTAACTTCTCTTACAAATAAGACAAGACTATTGTACCAAGTCAAATCTTAAAGGAATTACAGTCTATCAGTTTTTACTGATGTGAACTGCTTACTAGAAGCACGTTACCTAAACCAATCCTCTGAATTTCACTATCATATACATAGCACTGAGACCTCTTACAAAGAAAAATATTTCATAATTTTAATGAGCAAATTGCAGCTTAAAATTTAGCGTCCACTCAATTCATATACATTACCTCTGCAAAACCACCTGAAATTCTTGGATAGAGCAGCATAAAAGCTTCCCAGAGGCTAATCTATTACGCCTTTAGTACTTTTACTGCATCTCTCTTTACATGGGATTTTAATACAGTAATACATTGTCCTGGTTCCAGTTAGGACAGAGTTAAGTAGCTCATAGTAGTAGCTGGTAGGGTGCTATGTTTTGGATTAGGATGAGAAGAGCGCTGATAACATGCTGATGTTTTAATTGTTGCAGAGCAGTGTTTACACCAGGCCAAGGACTTTTCGGCTTCTTGCTCTGTCCTGCCAGCGAGCAGGCTGGGGGTGCAGCAGGAGCTGGGAGGGGACAGACCCAGGACAGCTGACCCAAACTGGCCAAAGGGGTATTCCATACCATCTGACGTCATGCTAAACAATATATAGGGGTGGCTGGCCGGGGTGGGGGGGCCGGCTGCTCGGGAATAGGCTGGGCATCGGTCAGCGGGTGGTGAGCAATTGCATTGTGCATCACTTGTTTTCTTACACATTATTATTGTTAATACTATTATCATTATCACTATTATTATTATTATTATTATATTCCTTATATTCCTTATATTCCTGTCTTAATAAACTGTCTTTATCTCAACTCACCGGCTTCACTTTCCCGTTTCTCTCCCCCATCCCAGAGAGGGAGGGGGGAGGGTGAGCGAACGGCTGTGTGGTGTTTAGCTGCCAGCCGGGTTAAACCACAACATACATATACATGAATATTTTATGTCCGTGCTACAGAAAACTTGTCATTATTGTCCTCCGTAAGCTATTCAGTCCCTCCACCACCCTTCTCTCCCCATTCTCAACAATGCATGGGTATTCATGCCTCCTTACCTCAGGCCCAGCAGGTCTTTCTTTGCAGTTTCATCTAGTATTCCATCTTCACAGTCACGTCTCAGTTCAAATCGTCCACAGGTTTCAGCTTTCCAACTGGCTAAGTACCGTTTCTGAAGTTGTAGAGACAGACGGCAGTCGATATACACTAGCGCACACAGACTGGTGCTTTTGTCCCAACAACTATCAGTGAGTCCCACTCTCCTGACAGGGAACCACAAGCACTAGGCAGGAACAGGAAGCAAATCTAATCGGGACTTGCTGTGGTATATTCCTGAGTCAACGTTTTATTTCCACAAATATCAAGTTTAAATAAGCATTAGACACTATTAAACACAACTTTTAACTTTAATATTCAAATTCAACACTAGTAAGAACAAATAGAGCACAAATGGGAAACACAGTTTAAACTAAAATTAATGAAGAGATAAGCCAGAAATTAGAACAGTTCTATTTTCAGCAACATCTGTCAGCCAGCATCAGTGTAAGTTTTGACAGACACATTTGGTTCATACTGGAACTTAAAACTGAACAGTTAAACTTTGTCTGTTGGCATCTCAGACTGCAGTTTTAGTATAGTATACTATATAAGCACAATCAAACTTATGTACATAAACAATGAAGAACAACCTGAACACTTACACTAAACAATTATTTACAAGTACTCCAACATAAAAAATATACAAGAGCCTCAAGAATGAAAAACTGAAGAGAATACCAACATTTAGAGAACCTTATTAGAAAGGATTACAAAACATCAACAGCCAAGACATAAACAATTGCACTACACTAATACAGAGTCCAAATATTAAATTGGTGCATTATTTCACAATGCACTAGCTTCAAGAGAGAAATGCTGCCTTCACTAAAATGCAGCTTAGATTTGTTTCACGTAATTGTTTTAACAAGAAGCCTATTAACACAATAATGATTGTTTTAATGCTACAGTTTACAGCGAGGACAAAACACTAAAATAGCAGCAGTTCCACGCGGCACTTAATTCCACAGGTTTCTAAGCTGTGGTTTATGCAATGCCTACAAAGTGCTCCCAGTTGAATATACAAATAAAATTCACAATAAAAGGTTACCTGACATCAGGTACTTTGAGTGTAGGTGGCCTTAAAGCCCGTCTTTCAAAATTTATTCCCCTCTGCTCCAAAATCAGTAACACAGCAATGCCCCTTCCCTCCCTCTTAAAGATCATTAGGGACAGTACTTCTCATTACAATGCTGTAACACTAAAAAGCAGCACACCACTATAGTGGTTAACCCTGGGACGATGTAACATCTAACAGTGTAACTGAAAGGTTTATGGATTAACATCCAGGATCCTCTACGGACAGATAGTGACCAAGTCCATTATCTCCAACAGTTAATACAGCTAATCAGCCATATTGTTGATATTAAAAACCCAGAAGCAATTCCTGTAAAACTAGTGACACTGATCTAAGACAGGACAAGAAACCAGGAATTTAATGCTTCCTTCAACTCCTTAAGGCTTCAGTCCAGCAGAGATGCTATAGCCATCCTCAGTAGTTCTTTCAGGCTTCATAGTTCAGTATATAGTAAGACTAACTGAGCGGTTCATTTTCTTTCCAATGAGTCGAGATGGTCTATTTTGTGTCGTAGATCTAGTTGTCATTCTGTCAGTGAACAGTGCTCGTTCCTCAGCTGCGGCCTTTGCCATCTGTGCCTTCTTCAGCTCTCTGCAAGACATTGGAAGTCACACACGCAATAATCAGTAGGAACTACAGGCATGTCCCAGCAAGTGACATTTTCAGAGGAATTACAACAAGACTTGCCATCAATTCAGGCCACATTAAGACAAACAGATGCAAATGATACTTAAACCCACAGGACAAAACACCAACGTTCCTTACTTGCCTAGATACCTCTTTCCCCTTTCAAAAGAAAGGACGACAAATTCACATATCTTGGTCAAATTTTGAAATCCAGATTTTTATAAGCAGCTCAGCAGCTTTGACCTGAAAATCTTTAGCTTGCTATAGCTTATATTTGCAACAGGCAAAATACTTGCTATCACTGGAAGTGTGGCTGCAACACAGAACACTAGTCTTTCTAACCTTACGTTTTTCCCATTGCAATTCAGTTTGTCACAATGATAAGTGAGGTGGAAAAAATTACTATGTTTTATGATTGAAAGAAGGTTACCTACAGTATTGATCACTGATCTGGTATCAAAAGAATTTATTCCACTCTATCTTATGTATCAATTACAAGATTATAGGATGTTGTTTACTTCCTAGTACAAGTCCTATGATCAACAAGTGAAAAGCTAATTACAGAAGCTCCCTCAAATGAAATGTTCAGCCACAACTGAAACTCCCGTGGAAGACTCAGGCAAGCAGACACACTCTTAAATGAAACATAACTAGCAACAGACAACTCAGGAAGCATCCTTTTCCTCTTGCATACCACATCAAAAACCTATCACCACATAAATCTTGTTTGCCTAACAAAAATTTGAGCCTATTACTGCAAGGCTGTAACACTGAAGGTGGCAAAGACCATTGTCCCTATATAACATTCTGCCAAGTGTTCTGTTTCAGAGAATTACCAATACTCAGTCTGAGGACTAAGTTAAATAAAACTCAAGATACGTAACTATGAAATAGTCTGACTAAAGAGCAAAGTTATCCTTATCAAGGATTTCCCCCATAACCCTTCTCTCCTTTAAGTGCTCATATACAGTAAAATGCAAGGATTCCCCCGTACGTCATCTTATCCCAAGCTACCCCTCAGAGAATTTTCTCTATCCTAACTATTATGACTTGTAATCTCACTTTACACCTCATCTCCAAAGCAAGAGCAAGTTTTTCAAGCACATTATATATTGGTATAGATGTATTTAGCTTTAAGTTTGTATTTAGTTTTTAAGTTTTAGTTGGCTAGTCCCATTCTTGTTCAAGTACTGTTCATTTACACCAGTGCTCCATCTAATCCTCTCCATGTTATCACTATGCCAGTCCACTGAAAGAATTATTTTTTTTTTTTTTTTTTAAATCAGCTTCCCTAATGACTGGAGGTCGGTCATACACGCACATCCGTGCACACAACCAACCACCAAACCATTACTGGGAAATTCAGTTTTAAAATATTCTTCCATTCTTCCCTAAAAGTAATCCTACCTGAACTACTTTATGGAACACTATCCCGCCTGAAAGTTACTATGGGTAAGTGTTCTTTTCAAATTATTCTTAGCTTTACTTTACAGTTATTTTTGTAAGGATGAAACTGCAGGCAGGTTTTGCCTTCACAAAGCATTAGAAAAGCCAACTCCCCACCCCACCCCCACCCCCCCCAAAAAAAAAAACACCACCCCTTAATACAAGCAAGTTACCTTGAGAAACCCATCCTTAAATAACTGCACAACTCGTCATATTACTCTTTCCACAGTCAACCGTAAAAGCATATAAAGAACCATTAGAAGTTAAGTTACATTTAAGGATCCCAAGGAATTACTTACTTCTGCAAGAGTGAGTTTTTGAATTTTTCAGCATTCAGTTCTATCCTCAGCTGCTCTGCACTCTTTTTTGCAGCAGAGAGCAGCACTGAATGCTTGACTAGTGCCACAGCTGAAGGTCTTTTCTCTGGATCAGGATTAATCATAACCTTGGAAAAAATAAAGTCATTCTAGTTAAGGCCAGTAATACAGTAAATTACACTAATCAGAGAGTCACTGGAACAAGAGTTCTTACTTTTAGTAGATCTAGCAATTCTTGAGAAAGCACTTGTGGTATTCTCGGTAGTTTTCCTTGTCGAATTTCATGCCATTGGTCCCCATTAGTTGGAAGCGGTTCAGCCCCAGCAGCGCAGACAACAGTCAGAGCAAGAGCAAAAATATCTGCTTTTGGCAAATGAGTGTAGTTCTTTAAAAATAAAGAAAAATAAATTTACTATAGATACTACCCAGTATAAAAACAAACCTCAGCTAGATTATGCAACACCAAACACATCCATGCTATTACATTCCGACTAGCGTTTGGGGAGATACCATCTAGGAAGTTTATTTCAGCAAGGAAGTGGCAGACAACAAATCATTACCCTAATGAAAACAGCATGCAGACCTAACATGACTATTTTCTACAAGTAGGATAGCTACCTCTTGTAGGACTTCATTTGCAAGAAAACGGCTGTCACCTTCCTCCACTTGTGGACTAGATACTCGAGTTACATGACCAAGATCACCTGCAAAAAACATAGCGTTATTTCTCAGAAGACATAAAATGATGCAACTCTTAAGCACAAGTGTGCTGCTTCGTACCTATTTTAAATATGACTCTATCAGATGACCACTCATCATCATCTCCTTCTTCTGAAGTCGTACTTGGGACTGATGTCCTGGATATGAAGATGTTACCTGTAAAAGAGCAGAACTGTTAAAAAACACATTTGAGTCCAATTTTTTGCTTCATCTGTTTTTATTGGTTTGTTTTAGCCACACAGAAATTTCAGTTGCATACCCAGCTTGTAGAACAAGAAATTACAACGTGCACACACACACACTCTGCAGGAAGTGAAGCCAAGCGTTGTGCAAGAAAGAGTTAATTACACAAAAAAGACCCAAGATAAATTCATCAACAGTTACAAGTTTGCTAGCCAATTTTATAACTGACATCTTTGTACTGCTACTTAAGACTTCAGTAAAGAATTTACAGTTAATAAGGTGTGGTTAACTGCTCATTTCTCTACAGATTACATTAACTGAGGAACCTGTCAATAGAGTAAACCAGTTTACACACTTACTAGGTTTAATATCCATGTGTACCAGCGACATCGAATGAATGTACTTTAAGCCTCGAGCCACCTGAAGTAGTAGGTCCTTCAGCTCTGGCTCAGTAAAATAACGCATATTCCTGTAATTTTCACTTATGGCATCTGCTAAACTGCCACCTAAAACAACATTAAATAAAAAGTATTTATTTATTTATTTATAATCAAACAGTTCAGAAAATAATGATAACTGGCTTCCAAAAGTAAATACAACTGACTTCCAAAATCAGCAGTGAACCTATCACCAAAAATTTGCTGATGATACACAGGGATTGCTGTATCCCCTCTCTTTATAGCCGTGTAATATACTAAAATTATTTTTCTTCTGTGAAGTCTACTGCAGTTGCCATGTAAATTAACAGGATATCAAAACACAAAGGAAAAGGACTCTAGTCCTCTTTCAGATCTCTGGCAGGATATCAGCCACAGCAACTGCGCCCTTTTCAAGGGAAACTTTTTTCTCTGTATTCCAGCTTGAGCTATCATACAGAAGAATTAACTACTTTACACTGAGGCATTTGTGAGCAGCAGTTCCAATATTCTTGAACACTGAAGACTTTGCAATTTTGTAAATTATTGTTTCATTTATCCAGTATGCCCTTTGCAATAGAAAGGAACATATAGACCCACTTCAGACAATAATAATATGAGCTATGCATAAGGATGTAAATTCCTACTTAGCACTAGGGATGTGTAGAGATACCTGTCTATCTTCAAAAAAACAAACAGATTTTTAAAGCAAGTTCAGAACAATTGATTTTTACTTACCATTGCAATATTCATTCTGTATGAGCATATGATCATCTTCTGCCCATGCAGAGTAGTATCTTACTACGTGTGAATGCTGCCCCAGAACTGCGTGTGCATAGACCTCTCTTAAAGCATTTTGCCTGTTACAGTCACACAAAAAAATAACAGCGCACAGGAATATTATGAAGTGAAATTAGTTCAATTTCAGCTTTACATAAACACTTATTAAAATATCACGCCACTCTTCCAGCACAGGTCTCTAACTAAAATCTTCACGTTCAGTTCTGCAGAGCCTTATGTTGGATTTGTATTTACATCCAAACAGCCAAAGCCATTTATATTGCATTAAAAGACCAAGCAACGTGAAACATTAAAACACAGGCTTTGTTGCAGATGATTCTTGAGGCAACTGCCGCTTGCATTACTTACTTTCCAACCACTGTCCGCAGCAAGCTTTCGATCTGCATGTCACTTAAACTTGACAGGAACGTGGGAGTATTGTTTTCCTTTCACATCTCAAAGGATCACTGCTGCAGTTTCATATAGTACCTCCTACCATTAATGCAAGCAAGCATTTCTTTTACTTTCCAGGTGAGGACAATCTGTTTCCACTCAGAAATTTCGGGACAAATCTCTGTTGGAGTTCAGTAAACTTTCCTCCCAAAGTTTGAGCAGTATTCAAAGAAGAAATGTAAAACGACTTCAGAACTGTATCCTACTGTTTTACATTTAATTGAAGTATATTTATGATTTTATCATAAATGCCTTCTCTAGATACTGATACAAAGCAACATGGAAGGAAAAAGCACCAAAAAGCATGTTTTAAGAGCAGGAAATACTCACTCGTCCACTGAGCCAGCTAAGGGTTTCTTAGATCGCTTTATAGCATAAATACAGCCATCAAGCCTCTTCACACATTTAAACACAGAACCAAATTCACCGGATCCAATCTTCTCCAACTCATGAAATTCGGTAGCATACCGTGACTTCATATTACTTTCTGTTATTGTGATCCTCTGTAAAGATCAGAAAGAAAAATACTTACACATGCAAATACATGAATTGCCAAACTTTGTACCAAGTTCTAAAGGTTAATTACCTTAGCAGGTCTGATAGTTTCATCTTCAAGCTCTCCATCACTTGCTTCCATGTCTTCTCCGCAAGAGCTGAAATTCACACTAGTTATTTTTACAGAATTAATACAGCTTAAGAAACTTAAAATTGAAGTCTAGCAGTTGTTTTTTTTTTTAAATCCAATTCTCCCATACTACCCAAGTTTAGTCTAATTAAACACTAGATATTTATAAGCACAAGCTCATAATCATAAAACCATAAAAAACTCATACTAACAAAACCCTTCATAAAAAGCAGATACTCCAAGAGCTCTATCTTGCATCACTAACAGATTTGGAAGGAAAAATAATTTCACAGAAGCAATTCTTAACAGAACTTTTGCAGCTAAAACAGTTTTAAGGGTAAGTGTTACAAGGAAAGATATAAATTTCTCACTCATTCCAGTGCGTTCTCTTTCTCCTCCGACACTGTCCTTCAGAGTTATGCAGGAACATGGAATCAGGAGTGAAGGGATTAATGTTCACATGAGGTGTTTGTCTGATATCAGAATCTCGCTTCTCCGACTTCCCAACATTCATAAATAAAGAGCCCCCTCGAAGTTTGACTGAGCTGGAACCTAGTCCTTGTGCTTTAGAGAGCAAACTCTGTATTTAAAATAATAATAATGAGACATTTATGAGCTCAACGTTGCTTTAGACACAAATAGTCATGTCATGTTTGAAAGTCATTATTGCAATGCTGTCTATTCAAAGCAAGCATGAGTTGTTTAAACAATGCCTGCATTTCCATCAAAAAATTCCACAGACGCTATGAGGCTTTACACTTCACACAAAAACAGTTAAAGAAAACATTAAATGTTGAAATAATTTTGAAAAGATAGGAACGATGATGAGAGAAATGTTCTGTCTTTAATCAAGTCATCACCCAGCCTTCCCCATGGACCGTTCTAAGTTCATGAAACAAACAGAGATGAAATTCATGGACCATGCTGTGTTGTATTGCCACGATTTTCATATAAAAGATATAAAAGTTAGACTAAATATAGAAGGTACCTTTGGTTATCACAAACTTAAGATAGCAAGCTTAAAAAGAACACTATATCAAAGATTTAATACTGCTGCAGAAGCCTCAATGGACCTACAACACTTGCTCAAGAACTGACAGCACTATTCAGTGACATCAGTCTCACTGAATCACCACAGGAGGACAGACTGAAGCAGCAACGCCGGAACAATATCACACATGAAACCGTTGCACTTCCAGTACAATATTCAGAGTAGATATTTTGGGCAGTAATCCATCAGGCATTTTCTGGGCACGTGATCAGATCTCTCCTAGTTACGTAGAGAAGTTTGCACCTGAGTCTCCCACACCCTCGTAAGGATGCTAACCAGTGACCTCTTGGATCACAAGCATGAGCATCACCTCATCCTAGCAATGTCTTATCACATAAAGAACTGACATATCTCAAGTCTAAAGCACCACAGAGAATAAGGTTTGTACTTTGGGAATCCAACTGTACTCTCCAACCCTAGACTAGATGAAGACCTTCAAGTCTCAGTGGAGTCTCAACACATTTCAGTATTTCCACTGGGTAACTTAACCAACTATTTTTCCTGATCTGGGCACCTAACTCAATAATTCCATTGAAACACAGTGTTAAGATGTTACTTTTAAGTGTCACAATACACACGACTCTGGCATCTCTAAAGTGTTTGCTCCTGACTTAAGATCATCTCCCATTTTCCTATTTCTAAACAGGGTTACTAAGCTACCTTTGAAACCTCATTTGGGACAGAAGCTGAGAAGAATAACAAACACCAGAGCCAGAGAGGAAAAAAAAATTAAGGTTGCCCTCCTTATGCTTACTTGTTTTCAGTGGGTAGTCTATAGACCCCTGGGAGGTCATCCACAGGGATTATCATTACGCTACTCCCAAAGGATTATGTGGAAAGTAACAAAGAAAGCAAGACTACTATCACTGGATTTAAATGCACTATGTTTATATATTTTCGTGTTTTAGGTGAGCATCGAGATCACAAATTGAAATGCCTTCCAAACGTCTGTCGCTGACAGTCTTAAGAGCTACCTATCCCTTTAAGCTTTCAAACCCGTCAGTTTAACGACATCTCTGGCTGCTCAGTCTCCCAAATTCGACGCAGAAAAACGCAGACGCTGCACTTGCGCTGGCACACGGTGCTACTCCAGTACTCAAACAAGACGCAACGACTTGCTGGTAAACACGAAGCAGCACATTCCCGTTCAAGGTTTGACTTTTTAGTAGTAAAGGTCCAAACGCCCTCACGTAACGTAGCGGTATTAAGGCGTTTGACGTTCTCCTTTCACCGTTACCCAGCCTTTCCCAGGAACGCGGCGGACACACGGCATTTCTCCGCCAGCCTCTCAGAGGCTCCCGGCAGGACACCGCGCTCCTCCTCACCCCGCCGTGCCGAGGGGGCGCCGCTGCGGCCTCCGCCTCGGGGCCGCGCCTTACATAACCCAACACGCAACCCAACGGCCGCGCCGCCGCGGCTCCCCGGGCCGCCGCCAACTTCTGCCGGCCGGCACCTCCCGGCCCGGCCCCCCCAACGCCCGGCCCGGAGGGAGTAAGGCCCCGTTACCACCCCCCCCAAGTAACGGCCGCGGGTGCCTCACCTTGGGGGTGTGCGGCGTGTCGAAGAGGCGCAGCTTGCGGAAGGTCTTGTGGGGCGGGGTGCCGGGGTAGTCGGGCAGCGGCGAGCCGGGCTCCTCGCTCCGCGGCCGGTAGCCGCCCGCCGCCAGGTGCGGCGGGGAGCGCCCCCCGTAGCGCCGGCCCTTGTGGGGAGGCGGCGGCGAGGGCGAGCCGGCCATGAAGTAGGCTCCGGGCGACTTGACCGGCGAGGAGCCGAACCCTTCCTCCTCCCACGAGTCCCCCTCGTCCGGCAGCGGCGCCGCCGCGGGCTCCATCTCCTCCTCCTCCTCCTCCTCCTCCAGCAGGGGCGGGTCGCCCCGCGCCGGGGTGCGAGCCACCGAGAGCGGCGAGTCCGCCTCCTGGAAGGCCGAGTCCTCGCCGGTGCTGTTGCCGCTGCTGCCGCCCTCCTCCTCCTCGTCCTCCTCCTCCTCCTCGCAGTCGCTGTGGCCGCTCAGGAACAGCAGCTTCTGACGGATCGGGGCGGCCGCCCGCCGGGCCGACACCCGCCGCGGCGGCGCCGCCTGCTGCAGGCTGAGGAAGCTCATGGCGGCCCGCTGCGCTGCGAGCCCCGCTCCCCACCGCCGCTGCGCTGCCCCCCGGCGCGCTACGGCCCCGGGCGCGGTAGCGGCTGCTGGGCGCGGCGCTGCCGGTTCGGCACGGCTCGGCTCGCCTCGCGCCGTTCGGACTCCGCGGCTTTCCCGCGACCGTTAGTCACGTGGCGCGCACGCCAGCCAATCACGCCCGCCCCCTCGGTTTGAAAACACGGAGGGCGGGGGCGCAGCCACACACGGTGGCGTCACGGGGCGCTTTGGCGCGAACGCGGAGAGCCGAGGGGGCGGGGCCGGGCGCGAGCCGCCCAGGGGCGGTTGGAGGGGGGCGGGGCTCGCCACCCGACACCGGCCCTGCGGCGCCCGCACGGACACGTCCGCCCTGTGCGGCGCGCGGCCCGTGACCCGCGGCCCGCCGCCATCTTGGCGGCTCCGCCCGGCAACGGCGGGCGCGTGGCTGGGGGCCTGAGGGACCCTGGTCCGCCTGCTTCCAGCCTGTGCCCTGCGGGAGGCCCCGCTTCGCAGCCAAATTTTTGCACTCCAAAACTGTTTTGTGTGCCCTAAAGCGGTAACAACGCCTTTTAGGCTAGTTAAAGACACTTTTTTTTTGAGCTAATCAGCGTTCTAATCCACTTCAGATAAAGTGATTCATCTGATTTAAACACACCCAGAAATAGGAGCCTCAAACACAGCAGCCCAAGATGTCACTAACAGTTTCCACAAGACCTTTTTAAAAAGGACCAAAAAGTCCCAGCGCAGCAAATGTGACGTGCAGCAGGTGCCATTAATCAGACAAGCAATCCCCTGACAGATGCCACAACTTCATCTCCCCACTTCCTTTTGTCTTGTACTACCTTGATTACATGCAACCCAATAAAACTGCCAGTCTCTCTTCTGTACCAGATCACCTTAAAACAAATTGCTCGAGTAACAAAGGTCCTGACAAATCTTGATGTTTACATCCACAGGAGCCCAAGCAACCCACAGAAAGTCAGGTGCATATCCCTGCCGAGTTCCTGTCAGCCTCCCCAGTCTCTTATCCCCTAAATATGGGGGCGGCACCACAGGTTCACTTTCCTGAGAGGTGAGGAGGCCATGTGGGATGCTCTGACCCTGCAGAACAGAACAGCCCTGATGATGTTAGCTGGTGCCCCCTGCCAGCCTCACCACCAAAACTGATCTGCTACGAAAGGGACATTTCTACAAAGAGCACAGACTGAGTCTGAAACCTGATAAGACAATGCATTAAAACACACAGCCAATAAAGAATAAAGTTTGTACTTAACCATGTTTCTGTTGTTCGCTGTTTCCTTTTCAATGGGCTGATCTCCAGGAGCTGAGGCCTCAGGGCAAACCTGAAGCGCTCGTTCTGCCTCCCTTGAGGGCTTCCCCCACTCAGCAGCACAGGATATTCTGGATGCTTCACAGCACGGACAACAGCAGGTCTTGAGGGCTCCTCTCTGCAGCCTGCTGAAACAGGACACCTGTCTCTCACTCATGTAATTATTTTTTGGACAGATTTTCCATTGAGACCTAAACCAAAAATACGGGGATACTTTCTTCTCCTAACACCGAGTTCACACAACTGCCACTGTCCTAGTCCCCATGGTTTTGGGATGCAGGAAATACCACAAGGGATGACAGTATCCCAGGTGAGGGCCAAGAGAGTTTGTTACTCCACTTCTTGTAGTGGTTCCCCCTTTTTTAACCTCTCATGCCTCAAAATACCTGTTTCTTTGTGGAAAGCTGCTGCACAGCTCTAAGCAGGGCAACACAACTGTCACCAATTGCTCTCACCAGTATGCATGTGCCACTGGTGCCGTATGAACATGTCTTAAATTAATTTGGCTAAACATTTCCAGCCATCGAAAGAACTCGGTACCCTCACACACTCCCACTTTGTGCACAATGAGATGGTTTTGCTTAGAGCTCCATTGCCTCAAGGCATATAGGCCATCAACTTTTCTTCTTGTAAGACATACAGAGGAACATTTCCACCTAAATATCACATCCCTATATACTCCTACGCTTTTGATGACCAGAAAGCTTTTTGTTTTCAAGACAAGCAGTGACATACAACAAGAACACAATTTCTGAGATTATGGAAATCTTGTGAAATTTCTGAAAACTGAAGTTAGCCAATGTTACCTATGAAAACGGGACTGGACATCTTTTACAGGGAGATGGTTACACCAAGTCAAGTGCTATACAAATGCTTGCCTTGCAAGAATTTAGAATCACAGTAACGGCCCATTCAAAATACTCATTTTTTAAAATGGGAATGCACTGTATAGTAAATACGAACTGAAACATCTGAGTTTCAGGGCAGATGACGTACAAGAAGGCCATTAAAATACAACCTCTATCTCAGCAACCTCTATCAATCAGTAGCCCACAGAAGACGATGCAAAGCAATTCATAATTAAGGACCCAAAACATCCCATCCATGAGCTGTGGTTTGCTTCATTTGTATGTGAAGTTTTCTTTTAAAAAGGTTAAAGAATTTTAACTTACAATAAGGAAATATGCCCTCCTGCCCCCCCACAAAAAATGCCAAAGCTACAGTTTCCTTCCCAAACTCAACCTAAATACAACTGTCACTGCATTGCTTTCTGGAGTCTACAGACACAGCTATTTAATGAGGGTAAGTGGCAAACGGAACTTCAGAAGCCCCACAGTACAGAGTTACTACTGAATTGCTGATCACTGTAACAGCTTAAATAGGACAAAATCAAGTGGAACAATTTAGAGTTTGTGCAGAGGAGGAACTATTTCTGAAGAGTGAGAAGACAGAAAAAGACAAGACGAAAAAAGGAACAGTGAAAGAAATAAACAGCTGAAACCCAATTGTTTTACAAGAAAGTTTATTTCCAAACTGAGAGCAAATAAGAAAATGAAGTATTGAATAAATAACTATAACAAAATGTGTAGTTGCTATATAAAGACCACATTTGTAGGCTCTATATATGTGCAATCCTGAATCTGCATCAGTTGTACTTTTGCTGTAGTTTGATGGGATTATAAACAGTTGTATGGAAGAGATTATTTTCCCCAAGCACGAGCGTGGTAACTCGGCTATCCTGCCCAACATGACAAGAACTATGACTAGCATTAGCAGGCCTATAAAAAGCCTAAATAAAAAGCACTACAATTTCATTTGCCAGAGAATACCTTAACAGTGGAGATTGTTGCAGGAAGAAGAGAGGTGAATGGGAGAAGAGCTGAGCAAAATTCCACTGTGCCATACTCTTGTAGCCAAATTCAGCCCAAATTCTCTGAGGCTAATTAAATTGCACCTTTTGAGACTCTAGATCTTGCTAAATAAAGACCTGATCCTATGGACAGCTGTAAAAGCATGTACCCTGCTGTCCAGACAGTGCCTGACTGATATTCCTAGGAATTTGAGTGGCTTAAAGGTTTTCAGAATAAGTTTGCAAAATTGGCTTTTATTATTATTTTTTACACTTGCTTTTAAATTAAAAAATAAGTATACCAGGCCCGGTGCACTCAAGATCGTGCTACCAGAAATTCTTACCTAGGCCAGCACAGGCTCACTGAAAAACAGCAGCATTTAACTAGGAGTTTTCAAGCTCAAGGGGAAACAGTTGTTCTCTCTTTTGTGGGTAACAGGAGAACCCAAATAACGATGAATGGGAAAGAAGTGAAACAATGGCCAATTTGTCTAGCTGTCAGAAGAAACTGCCACAGAAATGGGTACAATGCCTTCTTGTCAGTATTTCCTGCACTTACAAGTTCACCTGAAGTCCACCAAAAACACTTTGATCAAATTGGAACAGTTCTGGCAAAAAAAATGGATGAAACCCATTGTAGAGCAGCCAGCATAGTCTTGAAACTGGTTCATCTTATATGAAGGTAAACAAAGTGAAAAAGCCAAAGAAGAGGAAGGTCAAGTTGCTTCTATGACAATCTGAAACGCTACAACCGATTGTAGTTGATGCGCCAGTCCTTCTACTCTTTTTAGCATGTAGTCTGTCTGCATGCAGATAGAGCATTTCTCAAGGATATTATTTACACTTCCTGGGTGAATACAAGAGCAAGAGACTGAGGTGGACAACAGAAAGTGGAATTTGGCAGCTAGGACACCCCCTATAAAAGCCGTAGTTCTGGGCCTAAAATATGTAAATTCAAGGGAAGATCTGAAGATACTCAGAAAGAAGTTATAATGCACAAGTTAGATTAAAAAAGTATAGGTTCTACAAAACAAGTCAGGCACAATTCTTCAATATTTTTCTGCAACTATGAAAGCATACACTCTTAACAGTTTTTAAATGACTCCCTTTCTGCCTACACTTCTGCCTTCAGTTACAAAGAAAATGGCAAAAGAATATGATCGTAAGAGTTGTATTCAGATCTGAAATTTCCTTCAAAACATCCTAAAAGTTGAAGAGCAAGTGATTGCCATGACTGCAAAACAACAGGTCCAATCAGAATGCCTCTTTCCTGTGCTAAAGTGAATTTAAAATGATAAGAATAGAACAGAAAGCAAGATTTTGTAACTGCAATTAAAAGCCTCAAAATGTCTAATGCAAATTAAGGAATCAGTACTAATTTACCAGTACCGCTAACCTTTTTTCTTTTATTCCTTCCTTCAGGGAAGATACAAAACCATAAAAGAAGTACTCTGCCTTTTCCCAAATCTACTTTTATTTATTTTATTAATCTCTTATGTGTATCATTTAATGTAATTTCTTTTGCAAGAATTTCTTAGAAATGTAGATAAGCAGATAAAAACTTTGTAACAGAGTTTCAAGAAGCTCAGCCACCTTCTTGGCATTCAAACTATCCTCATGAACCTATGAACATTCAAAAATCTGTCTTTTTTTTCAGCATACCTGTTTACAAAGCAAAAAGAAGTTAGCCCTGTCTGCCCCACAAATCATTCCTATATTTGCTGATTTTTCAGAGTCACTATAACTTATATTCAAATTGGAATGAGTTTTACACCAAAGAAGCACCCCACTGGAGACATAGCTTTGGAACACTGATTTTTCTCCAGTAGCTTTCTACAGCCCCATGGTAGTTTCTGTTAATGTCAGCAGACCTGCCACATCAGGAATGTCATTTCCTTGTCTTGCCTAACATAGATGCTCAGAAACCTCTCAGTCAAATGCTACAGAATTAAACAGTAACACAGTGGTAAATCAGAAAGTCCCCAGATAAGTACTTAATATGCAGCAGCCAGTCAACCTAAAGCCTGGTAAGAGATTTAAACAAAGGAATGGGTAAAAGGATGGGATTTTGACAGTAACACTTAAGACATATTTTGTTGTAGAAAAAATTCCACACAATAATTTTTGCCCTGAAAGTATAATACTTTATCATTCCTTTTAGTAAAATGCTACAAATAATCTAAACAGAACAAAATTAATACAAAGAGAATCTCTTACTGGTTCAGAACCTGAGCAGGATGGAATTTAAGGGGGCTACATTTCCATTTGAGAAAAAACATACATGTCAGACTACGTATGACAAAATGCTCGCTTGTTGATACAAGCTTGTATGTTTATTGGGATAATTAAAGTCTGTTTTGAATATAACCCTCAGTTGAAAAAGTCTGGTATCACACTCCTGACGGGGTTAGATGTCAGCAATTTACTATTAAAGGTGATAGTCTAATTGCATTGTCAGACTTCCCTGTGGCCAAGCGAACTTTGCTAGCAGAATAACATCAAAGGAACGTCAAAACTACTGAAAACACCTAAGCTACATTTTTAAATACACATAACATGACAGCAAAAAATGCTGGCTTATTCGCCTAATATACAGTACAATTTACTATTTATGACATGAGAACCAAGATTGGCTTTTGGTCTCTTGTCATATGGGTCCAGACTTCATAAGGCTTTTATCAATGGAGCAAAAAATATTTTGGGGAGATCTGGTGCTCAAATATATACTGCTTTGAAAAAATAGGAGTACCGTATTATCAACAACCAGCTGAAGCAAAGACAAGGCACATGTTAATTTCTATATTTTTCATAACAGAAATGATAAAGACTGAATTAATATATTTCTGAAGTTTCAACCAATTGTAAAGTAATAGCTGAACAGTACACAAGTTAACCTTCACTTCCAACCCCTAGAATTTAAACAACTTGCTGCTTTAGAAAATCAGCTTCCTGCCCACCCTGCTTGTAGTGAAATTTCGTCTGTGTTGTATTTGAAAATTGCACAGAAAAATGTATAGAACATTTCATTATTACCATTTAAAGACAACCTAAGAGTGACTGGAATGGATTCATTACAGCGCACATCTGCATTTTGGTTAAGTAAGAGCTATGGTCTGCAATCTGATTGAGCTGAACAGCTACAGCGCTTAAATTGCTGGATTCAGAAACAGTCTTCCTCACATCCTTACTCTGTACCATATTTTTCTGGTGGCTAAAGTCTGATGAAATAGCTTCCTGTCCCTGGGGGAGGCTCCCTGACTGCCTGGTGAGAAGTACACAGCATGCAGTGATTTTTTGGTGTGCAGCATGATTGTCACAGAAGCCAGAACAACCAGTAAAGCAAATTACTCCCCACATTTTAATGAAGGTTAGGAACTAGAGTGAAGTTTAGGAAGAACTGCCCTCCAAGATCAGCCTTCTTGTTTATCAAGACTATTAGCTTTCTCCTTCTGTTGTATGCTAAGCAGACATCACATACGTGTCTTTTTTTCTCCCATACTGTACCTCAATCTCTCTGGTATCAGTCAGTTGATTGGTTGGTGAGATTACTTATTCCATCATGGATTATGGCTTTTTACAACTTTGTTGTCAGTCTTCAGGATTTACTCTTATAAAAACCCAGTCTTCCAACTTCGGCCTATTCACGTGTGCTTTGGCATTAGCTCTTTTAGGGTAAAAACCGTCCTATTGTTATGCATAGTGTGTCTGGCATAAAAGGTCATCAGCCTGAAGCACCGCTAATGATTGCCTCCCTCTTTTTACAATCACTAGAGGTACTAAACTACTGTAAAGTGAAGCAAAGCCCACAGTGCTGAAAAACTGTAGGAACATTTAAAAAGAAAAGTTGACTGCAAAGTCTAGAGATGGTTAGCTTTCATTCCTTTAAGGGAGGAGTTTATGTAGGCCTGGAATCCAAATCTGAAAGAAAAATTGTGACTGGCAATGCTGGAAATGTGGGAACCAATTTCTAAAAGGAAGTGATACACCAGGATGCTTTACTTCATAGGATCCCTCTTTTACAAACGACTTCCTTCTTCTAATGTGCCAAAGCATTCCCTTAGAAATAATTTTCAAAAAGAGGAGTAAAATCTTTGGGGAAATATAGAAGATTTCTACTCCCAAACACCCAGTCCTTTTTGGCATATTGTTTCCTCCTCCCCAAATCCTCTTGACCAATATTCCTATCTAACCCAATTTCATCCTGTGTAATCCTCTGCTACAGAACCTTCGAATACCAACAGGCAGTATCTGCTCACAAGACAGTTCCTTCCACTCTTATCAGAATGGAAGCAGCGTGGAAAATCACAGAAGTCTCTCCAGTCTGAAAACAAGTCTGTTCTACAGACAGGCCTCACAGTGAAGATACATATAATCGTCTCTGCTTGTCTTTAAATGCTAAGCCGCATAAGTCAGTCCGGCTTGTTTATTCAGTAATTAAGTATGTTTTCCTTTATAGGAGTAGGTATGGGGGAAGCATAACCTTTGACTTGGGAGTTTTGCAAGAACAGCTGGTAAGATGCAATAAGAGAAATCACTTAAAAGATACAGCAGCTTTTCCTGACCCAGCTAGTTTTGAATGCCTTGGAGCAAACTAACTAGTATGAAATGGGAAGTAATACTCACATTTGTACAGTGGTCAGAAAATGTCCTGGGAAATGAGAACAAGTTTTTTCTTTGCTAAATCACTTCCAGCCACCGTTTCCAAAAACTATTAGCAACAAAATTTAAGAAAAAAACTTGAACGTTCATGTCAAATGATACATCTTTAATTTCTAAATGGTTGCAAAAACTAAGAAACTGATCTAGTTGACAGGTAATTAATTTTCTTTGCATAGTACAGTTTATCTCCAGGGGATATCAAAAATTATTTAAAACTTCAGGAAAACTGGCACCTAAGTCAATAAGCAGCCTCAACCCTACATAAAGGTTGCAGACAACCTCAATGTTTTCAAGTTTTTCTTTGTAACACCCAGAGAATGGCCTGCTTTGGCCACGTCTTTCCCACAGTATTGCGTTCTTTCACTGCATTTTTCAGTTGGCCATCTGTATGAAAAAAATAAAAGGCTGCAACGCATATTGATAAAGTAATTCACAATAAATTAGCTTCACTGTATTTGAACTTGGCCTTTTTGAGGTCAAATACCTCAAAGTACATAGTTACGTTTTTTTTTTAAAGTAAAATGCGTACACCTCACAATATTTAAAAATGATAACTTAATTAACGTTTCATCCAGAAGATGTTTAATCCTTTAATCCTTCCCTTGAGAAGGTTAAAGGTAAGGCTTCAGTTTCAGAAGTACTCTTGACACTCATCTAAAGTAAGCACTGAATCTTACAGGAAGCCAAGAAAGTTTAGCTTGCTTAACAAGCTTACTAACAAGACAAGAGTAAAGACTTTTTCGTATAAAAAAAATAAGTTACATTTTACTGTATGCATTAGACTTACCTACAATGGATTTTTTTTCCTTTACAGAATTATAAATGGAGAGAAGCATTGTACTTATATCATCATTAATTAATCCCTTTTTTCTAGTAACTTCTGTCCTGATTTTCAAAAGCACTGATTATCAGCATATCCTAGGTAGTGAGTGGTAGCTGCAGGCAATCAGAACTGTTGAAAATAGACTGTTAGTACTTGCATTTATGCCACAAACGCACCATTTGAAAATATTCCTCTTGAAAACTGGTAGTTTACTTTTTAGTCAAAATCAGTTGACTAATTACTTCTTTTTAATTTTTTTTAGTACTTTAGAATGCTTAATATAACTAATAACACTAATAACTTAATATACTTTAGTGTATTATGGTAAAAATGAATGTCAAAAATTTAAATTTATGATAAATAAACTTTGGAAAAAATTATACAAGGCCGTAAATAAATAATTTAACTTCAGTCTCATTAAAAAGTAAAACAGTAGGTCAAACAGTATCATCCTACCTAGACAATACAATCTTGTTATATTTTATTGCATAATCAGAGTAACATCTTAAGTAAAATATGTAAAGAAACGAAATCATTAGATTTACTTCCTTTAATATTGAACAACCAAAGTTTCTCCTTTGTACATAATCCAATTTAAAGATAATATAATTAGCACTTCCAGCATTAACATTCTGTATTTACAATGAATGAAATGGGGTGGATAATCTAAACAGTATTCAAGTCTGTATGAAACAAATCAAAATACGAAGATTTACAGTAGGCTCAAAATCCACGACTTTTCTATTTATGGAAACCAATTGAAAAGGCTTTTTCTTCTTTATTACTTGTAAGGGTTCCTTAAGTGATGATTTTGTTATAATATTTTAAACATTTCAAGTCTTCAGCAATGCCTTCATTATTTGTACATGACATTAAAAATTAATTCCAATACTTCTATTTCACTTTTCACTTGCTTGTAGACCAGTCTGAAATCTGATGAAGGATAACAAGGAAATTTACTATATAATCCTAATTCCATATTCCTGAATATACAACGGTTAGAAGTAGGTGATGTCAGTCCATTCCAAGGGTTATGTACACAAAACTTACAAAATGTTCTTTGCTCTTGCATAAAATGTGTACATAGTATCAATGAGCAGGGAACTTCAAAGTTTTTATGGATTGCTGCTGGCATGGACCTTTGTTGATTGAAAATAAAATACCTTTCGCTCTATTGTTCTGGTAGCAGTTTTAGAAGTTAATCATCAATCCCTGGTGTTTCACCCTGTTGTATTCTGGAGGCTATTCTAATGGCTTCTTCCAGAGACTGTTGTTCTCCAAGCTGAAACAGATGCATTTAAACATAAATAAATTTAAAATTTTACACAGATCAATTTTTCTTTACAAATTTGTAAGGTGAAACCAAAGATAAAGATACTGATCAATACTTAGCACAAGTAAGTGTGATCAGTACTGTCACACCTCTTCTGGGTAGTATATACTAACAGATATCTAATCAGCATGAAAATTAAGATAGCGCCTGACAGCAGATTAAACTGAATTTCTGTGTATCTACCGAATTAATTTTCTTCAAAGACTGCTGCATGGTAAACACATTTCATGATACACAAAGGAGATGATAATTTACCTTGGCAGACACAACAAAGCTAAGATAAGGCTTTCAAAATTCATGCTGGCCATTGAAATACATTTTAACACTGGTAAACCAAACAAACACCTTCAGTTTTCTTAATTCTTATGCAGAAAATAAGATCTTTGGAACAACAGCATATAATATATATATATATATATATACACACACACACACATATATATATAAATATAAAGCATTCATGATGACACTGCTTAATTCCACAGTAGTTTAGAGATTAAATTATTATATTGTAGTTGTAACTAACAAGGCAGATAATGTATCTGTGGCACTGTCAGAAGCAACACCAGCCAACCCAGAGTAAAGACAACCAGACATAATCTTCAGAAAGAGTCCACAGAGTTTTATACTGCACGTACATCCTGTGACTCAAACTCTGAAGACAACCCCAACCTAACAAAAATGTGAACCTGGCCGTTATCCATTCTCTACCATAAGATAGAAAGATGTGTAAGAGTATGAAAAGTGGGAACACATTATTTAACCAACGGATAGACCTGGATGGACAGTACTAAATATCATGTATAACTTGGTTTTACAGTCACTGGATATCACATTGTGGAGCCACTCAAATCAAGAGTTGCTCTGTTACCATCTCCTTAGGACCTGAATCTAGCTATTGGGCTATTGGCCTTATCAATATTTAGGAACCATGTAAATTAATTTATTAGTATGGAAATACAAGAGACACATCAAGAACTCAGGAACATTCAAGAACACTTTAATTTTCAACACTTCCTCTACTATTTATATTGCATATCTTAAGTTTCATTAACATAAACATATTTAACTTCACTAAAAACTTCACTGCTGGTAATAAAAGACAGGCATTTTCCTCCTCATTTAAAGGACTCTTTGGTGAGGATGCAAGTTACTCTTTTTTTTCCTTCCTTTTTTTTTTTTGGTGTGTGTGTGTAATTTTGACAATCACTAAAATATGCTTTCTTTTACACAGAATTTTGAGTAGTACAAACAACTCAACAAAACAGGAATTCAGAATTATGAGCTTTTTACCTTTCATTGCTTGTCAATCAACATCTGATTTGCTATGTTAAATTTAACAAGAGGCAAGATAACAATCTATCATTTCAGCTTGAAAACATGAACACAGTTCCCTTCAGTTTATCCTCTTAGAGAGTCGCATGCATACATACACTCAGACTGTGGCATTAAACATGAGACTCAAACACTCACAAGTTTTGATCTCTTGTTACTTTCAGCAAATATGAACAATTTGAAGGAACCAGACTTAAGTTGCTGTTACTTCCACATGCAAAGTATATTTTATCCTCCAAAATGAACTTTGTTTGTCCATCTTCCACATTTCCCTTTCTATTTGAAGCTATTTCCAAGAACTTCCTTTTTTTAAAAAGACATATTAAAATATACCACTTAATTCTTTTTTATTTAGAAGCTCTTTTGAGCACTTCCTCTTTGCACAACCAAACTGATGTTCAATATGATGATGATTTGATGCATTTTTGAGAGCTAAAGGCCATATGCAAACTGCACTCAAGAAAGTTGAGTATCTTCAACTCCCTTGGAATACATAGGCAGTAAAACTTGTATTAAAATTATCCTCCACACACTATTTTGAGACGTCAGGTTCCTGTGATTTTCTATGTTCTCTACGACAAAGCATTTCTGTAGTGATACTAGCTCAATAGAATCAAGCCCACAAAGAGTTGTGTCCCAATTCCATGGTAAATTTAAATATGGTAGCTTTATTACATTCCCATCGTACTTCTTATTTACGCAAATAACAAAGCAGAGAACCAAGAGGGCTCTGAGGTACACTGAAAGTATTAGGCACTTTGCAGGATTGATCCTAACATTCAAACCAAAATTTAAACTACTTTAACTCCTTTTCTTTTACTTTGGGTTTAAAATTGGATTGTGTCCTTGGAGAAGCAATTTCTCTAAGATCACTCAGTCATTTACTTGAACCCTGACTCTAATGTCACTTTAAGAAACATTTTTTTAAAATTACAAGAGCTCGTATTTACCTACCATTGTGTCATATGTAATAAAAGTAGTATACACACTTACTCAAAATTGTTTGTTTGAGTAAGGTAGCAAGTACACTGATAGTTCCTGCCCTAGGAGTTTCTCTCAAGCTTACTTGTGAATAAACTATAAAATACTCGTCTATGTTTTATTTTCAGTTACTTTCTAACTAAAAATTTTTATTTGTGCTTGGTTTTCACTTTTTCTTTTTTTTTTTTTTAATTAGCCAATTTAAATTAAACTTCTTCTTCATACCTAGAAATTACTCTTTTATTACAGTGTATGGACAGTATGAGGAAATATTTTCAGAGACTGCTGTTTGTACTGTTCTGGTCTGGCACACAAACAAATGAAGACTATTTCCAGAAATTTCTGATTTTTACTTTTCCTACAGAACTATTCATACTTGTTTGTTGTTAGCATTTCAGGGTACTAATAAAAAATTCAGTAGTTTTATCTGTACAGGGGAGTTCACAGCCATTTAACTTTGATAACATGTCATTCTTCATCAGCTCAATATGCAATGCTGAAGGATGAATGAAAGCACTCTTCCACTGAAGACTCATGACTCCAAAGTACTATGTACATCCTTCTCCTGCAAAAGATTTCCTTGGCCGTAAATTTGGCCCTCCTTGAATCTACCCTTTTCCAAAGTTCTACAAGCAGATTTGAAAAACCAGGCACTTATTATTCCTCTTGCTAATCCTATATATTGTTTTAAATAGGATGAGGTCATATGGTTATGGACTATTTTTTTCAGGGAAGACAAGCTAATTATATTCATTTTGTTATAATATTAGGAGCTTCTAGCTTCAGAAGTAAGAAACACTCCAAAAAGTATTTATCATCATCTTACCTGTACTGCAATTTGTGTTCCATTAGATGTAGCCAACAATGTAACAGGTCTAGTTTCTGTAGTCACTAAATGGTGCCCATGTTGCTGATGTCCCATTTCTGATGAGGCACTATGAAATGCTGCTAAGTCTTGAGCCACAATAGCAACCTTCAGGACAAAAGAAAGAATCAATTGGATGATTTCAGACTACCATTATTCAACTCATGCAACAGTTTTCTTCAAATGTAAAGTTAAATTCAAAGCAATGATTATTTATGAACATAATTTTATCCTGCAAAACAGATCATTTTTTAAGAAAGGTTACCATCACCGTGTTTCTGAAAGTTATGCTAGCTCTCAAAACATAAATATCCTCAGAACTGCACAGAATTCAGTAACTGTACCTGTACAGAAAAATAAATACGTTCTTTTTCACGTGGTACATTTTTAAAACAGTGGAATGCATTTTAACCTGAATATTAAAATCTGTATGACTGTATTTCTACTAGAAATGTTAGCTATTGTATTTATATATTAAAAGCAAAACTGGAAATACATACAAGTATTTCCTCTCTGCCAAATAAATTACAATCCCATAGTATGAAGTGATAAAGTTACAGTTCATACTGGATTCAATTTTTTAGCTTTGCCACTCATTTACTGTGTGACTCTGGGGAGATGTTTAGTATTTCTGTGTCTTATTTTATGTATACATACATGAATTATCAGATTGGTACCTCAAGAATTTTTCCTGGGGACAAAGCATTGTTTCTAAAACATTCAGCAATATTTTGTTGTACAGCACTGGAATAGAACACATCATAGTCTTCTGATGGGAATGATATGACCAGGTGTTGAAAACTGCTTTCATTAGATAAATCTATGTGAATGACAGAATTGTGATGGCTTATGTGCCTATTTTATATTATCTCATAAAGGAACATTACACATGTACACAGGAAAATACTCTACCTGCTGTCCTTCAGTGCCTTCTGCAGTAACCATTGCTACAGAATGCGTTCCCGCAGAAGAGATGACGGCATCATGGGTGGGGACTGTGATAGTGGTGCCATCTTGTGTTACCATAGTGATAGTATTTCCTATGGCCTGCATATCTGCCTGAGATATGTTGACCTGAAACACAAAGTATATCCTGAAGTAAAAAAAAGTTTAACTGATGCTCAAGTCATACTTGAGTTTTAGCTTTTAGCAACATAACGTGTTTTCAGGTAAATATTTCTAAGTAAGATTTGAAAAAAAAAAAAAAAAACAAAAAAAAACGTGATATGCATTTGAAGTTTAACAGCATAATGTCAAACAAATTCCTGCTGGTTGCTTCAGCAGGAATACTCCTGCAAGTTCAGTTTCCTAATTTGAAACAAACTGTCTTAATAATCCAGAATGAAAAGGCTACTTGTTCAGAGTAACACTGGAAAAAAACATTTTAAATCCTGTTCACAAGTAACATACTGGTCATAAGATGTAGTAGCTGTTATTCTACTTCCTGACAGGGATACTCATGCATTTCCTGAGAATTAGTGTCACTCTTTGGACAAGTCCCAGTCTGGGATTAAAAGCCCTCACTACACACATCTTACAGGTGGAGATGTAACATCCCATGATCTTTCAAACACACGCATCTGTTTACAGAAATAAAACAATGGCTCAGTAGTAAGAAAAAGGGTGCATACTTCCCACCAATGTGAATTCCCAGCAATATGAATTAGTGATGTCTCCTGTATAAATGTAATAGGGCATCAGATAAGTGATTTGATGCCTGATTTAGAAGGCAATAAAAACATCCCAGAACTGAAGTCAAGCTGAAGGATTAATAAAAGTGAGAAGAACTCCATGTTAAGGCCTGAAGGCCTTCAGTCAGAGGGTAAAAATGCTAGTTACTTAGTATTACTGCAGTATTCAGGGCTGACAATATAACAGACACCTTTAATTTTTCATCTCCAAGTCTAATTTAGAAGATATTTTTCACATGCTACTGGCATATCAGGTACCTTCTCAGCAGAAATATAATTTTCCCTGTATGCCTTCAACATATTAATAGAGCTAAACTAAAGAACTGTGTTGAAATCCCCTCTTAGTGAAATTTCATACCAACACCTTAAAAAAAAAAAAAAGATATGCACAGGAATTTTCAAGTGGAGATAGCATCAAAACATTCCATCCTCTCTTGTTTATGTTAGAAACAGTAAGAATTTAACACTACCAAACAGCTCGTAAAACAGACAGCTGGACTAAAAAGACTATTTTTCCTAAAAAGTGTGTGAAGGCAAGACAACAGTGAAGATGATCATCAAATATTAATAGAATAATCAGGGAATTCTGGGAAACCTCAGAAAATAGGCTGTAGACGTAACAGTTGTTGCAATAGCCTGTGCCGACATTGTGAGCACAACAGACTTTGAGTTGTTAACAGTGACAAAGATAACAAGGATAATAAAAAAATTTTGAATTGTATTAATACAGTTTCAGATATCAGAATATGTGGTCTAATTCAGGTATTCCAGAGGAGGCCCAACCTTAAACATACTACATGAGCTCCAAAGAAATTTATTTCCATAAGAAATCCATGTACATACTTATTAAGGATCCTAACTGATTTGAGAAAGCACATGGAGCATACACAACCACCAGCCTTAATTCTCAACGTATTTTTGTCATTTCTGTAGCACACAGGTTACTTACATGTTGGGTTCCATCCTGGGAAATTAGTGCTACTTGTTGACCTAATCCTGACTGAGTAACTGTAGCAACCTGTGCAGAAATTACATCTTCTCCCTCCACACCTGTCACATAGGCTATCTGTGAGCCTTTGAGAACATCTTCACCTTGACCTGTTTGACACAAAGAAAGCAAGAGGGTAGTTTACATACTCTAAAGACCGGCAGGAAAGATAAATGACAACAATTAAATGCCAGCCTGGTTTGAAGGTTTTTAAATACTTCAGCAGAAAAACGGTAGTGGAAAGATGAGAAAGAAGAAGGAAAAACACCAAAAGCAAGTCAGAAAGTCTCAAATTATTTGTTTTTAGAACCCGGGGTACAGTCTTCTGGCAATAAGTTACAACACATCTAAATGTGTATTTTCATTATGTGTAGTATTTATATAGTTTATAAGCAAACATTAAAAAGGTGACAATTCTAATTAATTCTGCAAACGTTAACCTTTCCATACAAGAGGCTTCATGAGAACACAACCGGCAGTTTTTCAAAGAGTTATTCATTAACAAACATACAGAAGAATACAGCGATGCCTTTGTGTGAAGATTTAAGTAGCGTTAATTATCTTAATAAATGTTTAACCTCAAGCAAATGAATCTTATCATGTTCTTAAAAGATGGCATTAGACTATAGCAAATTTGCTTGAGGCATTCAGTGCAGTTTCCCCAATATCTGTAGTAAAATAGAATGACTAATCTGACCAAAACAGTTTGTATCTGCATTTCCTATCTTAGTCACATCTAAAATCAGAATTTGACATTTGTAACTGTTCTTGAAATACTTCCTTTAGCCTAATTTTTTATATTCATAGGATACAACACTCGTATCATAAAAAACATTCTAAAGTAGTACCACAACACTCAAGCTTGTTTTCATTTTTGCCTCTAGGACTGTTCACAGAAACTGCTGTTAACTGCAGAAAAACCAGCACAGTCTCAGGGTGCTGCACAGACAGATTCTTCCTTTTCACAACGCAGTACCTTTATTCCTCCCCAAAGACTGCCAACAACTATAGTGTTTTACGCACTCAGAAAAATCTCCTAGGTTGCAACCAAACATTTTACACTCTGGCAGGTTCCTTCCCACATTCATGTTCATAGCAGGATTTTTTATGGCAGGTTTGCTGGGGCTGCAACTCTATTTTCTCTCTTATTCTCAGCTTGCTATAAAACTCAGTTTATGAGCTGGTCAATTACTCTTGGTTTCTGTTTACAAATTGACTACCGCACTAAAAAGCCCTACAAAGAAGTTAAATAACTTTATTAAATACCTCAGATTTTTATCTATGTTTTCATTTGGATATAAAAAACAGCAAAATATTATCCACACCATTTGTTACAACAAGAGATTCAAAGTCTGAAACTCTAACCTGGAGGTGGCTCAAAAAAAGCCTCTTGTTCTTCTTCAATTGGCTCTGTGTCATTATGTGCTGTCCGCTTGTGCATAGCAAGTGTAGAAATCTGCTTGTATGTTTTCCCACAGTGATTACAGTTATATGGTTTGGAATGAGTATGTACAACATGATGTTTGTATAAACTGGAATACTCTGTAAAACGTTTATCACAACCAGGAACTGTACAGACATAGGGCTTTTCCCCTGTATGGAAAACAGAATGGGTAAAGAGAACTTTATCCAGGATGCAGAAACAAAATTGTCAACAAATTTGTAGATATTTAGCAACACATCTTTATTACCAACCAAACTTCAATTTCAAAGGCAGTAGTGAAGCTCTAGTTTATCAATGCAACCTCTCGCTTTTTTTTTTTTTAATCTGCCAGTGAAAGTTAGGCCCTTTTTTCTCCCTATCATTCCATATAAAATGTCCTTCTGATGAAGACAGAATGATGCAGTCTGAAAGATGCAATCTGCAGAATCTTTTGAAACAGATCCTAAGGATGAAAGCAAATGCAAACTGCATCACTGTGTGACATACATAGCACCATGGGCTTCTGGGAAGATACCAACCTAAATGTCAGTTTGGCACAGCACTGACAATTTTGTTCCTTTATTAGTGGAAGCTCTGTACTTTTCTTCAGTGATCAGCTATGTTGTTACACTAGTAGAATTTATCTTACTTTTGAGTCTTTAAGGTCTGAAGAAATCTACAGGAAGCATATGTTTAAACAATTATGGTTTAACATAAAAAGCACCTTTAATTTAAAATCAATGAAACAAACATCCAAATTACATTATAAACTAAAAAGATAATCTGAGATACAAAACTCATCTCTATCAAATTTGCCTGTGTTTCTATAAAATATATAAGGCTGTATATAAGGCTACCAAGATGATATTATATATATAGTAAGAGCTATTAATAGTCCTTACATTTTAGAACCTTCTAATTTGTGCAGATTATTTCTGCTGACTAACCCTGCCAATCAAGGTGGCTAAGTATTTTCAACTCTGGTCTATGAAAAGAAGGTTTTGATCACCATTCCCGAAGCAAGGAAAATACAACTGAGATGAAAGGGTGACTCACAAAGGTGAGCCAAAGTCAAGCTCAGGCTTATGCTTTGCTGTTATTTAATATACATCTCACAACACTGGCAAGCCCTAGAACCATATTAAGTATCTAACCTGGTGTCCACTGAAGACAAAGTTTTGCATTCATTTCAAAGAGCTTTGGAGCCAAATGAAATTTTTTCTACCTTGACAGCAAGGAGGGAGAATTAACTGCTTAACGCCCCACAGCTGACGGGAGATAAGGCCCAAACAAAAGTACCAGGTCAGGTCACATAAACATGACTATACAATTACAGTGCACCAAAACAGTGTTCAAAAAAAAAAGAATGACACAGGCCCTCCCAAGCAGGTTCCACTTCAAAACAGAAAAACACCATTCATATACCTGTGTGTATTCTCACATGATTCTTATAATTAGTTGCACTGGCAAAAGCTCTCCCACATCCTGGCTCTGTACAGTAATAAGGTCTTTCGCCTGTATGTGTCCTGATGTGAACCTTTCTAATATTAGACGTTGTGAACGACCTGCCACATCCTTCAAAAGGACATTTAAAGGGCCTTTCACCTGAAAAAAAAAAAAAAGAAAAGGTACACATGGAAAAAATATGAAAGAAAACAAAAATCACTAAGTTACCCTGAATGTTGGAAACCAAAGCTATCTAATTAAGAACCTCAGTCAGAAATACCATGAGCATGTGAACATGGAGTGCTCTTTAGCAGTATCTGGCAAAATTTCAGAAAACTGTAGTCTGTGATCTAAATTATGAAGTATTTAGGTTAGTACTTTATGATGTACAAAACAGACTCGGTTGCTGACTAGCTTTCATACTGTGCCATATTCTAACATGTATTTAACCCCCCATACAAATTCTTACATACATTGTCCAATACAAGTGTATTATACTATTTGTATATTTCTCAGTTGTAATGAACAAGATGAAAAAATACCTTCATGATTTAGTATATAACCAAGATCCAGATGGATTAGTAAAACTCACCACAGAAAGCACTTAACCTAAAAGAGCAGAGCCAACTTTGTAAAGAGAGACAGCCTTGAAACTCAAGTTTCAAACCCCAAAACCAAAGCAATCACAAATACAGATTTTTTGTTGTTGTAAGACTATTCTTATAAATTTAAACACAATAACTCACTTAATTCCACCAAAACCTTCACCATGAATGACAGATAAGATCAGTCCCTCCCTAATCTCCCTGACCCTTCAGATCTACCAAAGCACATACAGTTGCTGGGGGGCAGAGCAAAATAGGGCTGACTTTGGAGAAGTGCAAGACACCTGACATGCTGTTCTGTCGTAATTTCACACTGCTTAGAGCTAAGTACATTACACTCACTGTACTGTTTACCAAAGAGGAATCTGAGAGCAAGAGAGGGCAGATTACCACTACAGATACGACTTTAAATACTTAAAGGCAGAAATAAAAGATTAAGTCCTGATACAGACATTAATACCATGAAACTCCAAAGTAGTTAGCTCCTTGGCAGAGGAAACTGTAATTCACTCCTTAAGGCAGCTGTTTCGGGAAGGTTTTTCAGTTTTCTGCCAAGGCAGAGTGTATGTGAGTGTACACGCCTCAATGTTGTGTTACCATGGCTCCCCTAATCCTTCCTTCACCGCAGAACCTCAAATTACAGCCTGAAAGGAGCAGGGCTGCAGAGTCACCCCGCCCAACAACAGACCCTCCATTACAAACCAAAACAATGATTGTTCTTCGAGAATGCCTGGAAGAATGTCATCCGACTGGTTTGCGGGGCCAGCCTTCATGTTTCTAATGGAGTCGCTAGAAAAGTGACCTGTCTCCAGGTGACTGAGATTTCCAGCACCAGCAATGCAAAGCAGGTCACAACGCTTTCAAGCTCTTCTCCGCAGGAGTCAGGAGGAAGCCGAGCAGCACCTGGTGCCACTAGCTTTTCTGACACCAGAATCGGCTATCCAGGAGCTCACGGAAGCCGCGGCAAAGCACATGATGGCAGCAGAAGTGAGACTGGCCTGCCACTGAAATCACTTTGGGCTAAAATAGGCAGAAAATGAGGAAAGCACGAAACACTGGTCTATAGGATAAAGTTTCAAAGCCATGGGAGAGTGGGCAGTGTCCCTGGACTTGCTTGCCTCCACCGGGTGCACTGTTGCACAGAGTATGAACACACACAACTCCATCCATTTGCACAAAGGACTTGGTTTTATTTTTTACACGTTTGGAATATTTATTAACATTTGTTTTTTGTAGCATATGTTCGTTCATTTTTCTGCTGCAAGAAGGGAAATGGGGATAGCAATAATCTGAGAACTATCAATCTTCATGAAACCCACAAGCAATTTATCTCAAAGCACCAAAATGTAAAAACACTGATGCCATTTCTAAAAGGTAAGCTGGATTAGTGAGGGGAAGATCCTTGTTCTTTTATAGCTGCAAATGAAACCATAAAGGCACCAAGTGACAACGTGACACTGCTAAATGTTGGTGCATTTGCAATGGTAGTGTGAATGCTTCAGCACTCTTATTATAAGAGCATGCTGGATTTGCAGTAAATTGTTAACCATGCTGAAACGTTTTTGAGCTCACTGGGCTTCAGAAAGAACATACACAGGCTCATTTCGTAAGTATAAAGTAACAGAGCAATCAGAGAAAAAAATCCACATACATGAATTAACCAGAAAAAAAAAAGTGATAATAGTACCTGTGTGAGTTCGAATGTGTTTCTGCAGGTCTCCTGAAGTCTTGAATGATTTGGTGCAATTTTCTTCTGTGCACCGATACGGCTTTTCACCAGTGTGTGTTCGGACATGACTTTTTAACCCATACCCTGAAGATCAGAAAAGATGTTATAACAGTATAAATACAAAATTAGGATGGTCAGAAACCATCAGTCTTTGACTCTTTACAAGCTCTTCATTCTACCATACAGAGCAACAGAACTCTAGATACAGTTTATAATTCTTTTTCTTTCTTCATTTATTAAGAAAGTATACTTCTTACTCCCTTCAGAGGGATAAACTGTAATGATTATAATGTGGACAAATATTTATTCTGTCTTCTGAGGAAGCTGTATGCTCTCTATCCTGTCTACTTTTTTTTTTTTTCATACTAACACTATCATCTAAATGGCATTTGTTAGCTCATATGAAAATCAATAATGAAGTCAATAGTAGTAGTATCTACTGCTATCTGGGCTCCAAGTTATTCTAATTTTTTTAAACCATATTATTATCACATGTATACATGCCAACTGACAGCAGTCACAGATGCTCACTCCCTAGACTACTAAGTAGACAAGACTACTTTCAGAAACTCATCATCATCAAAAACTCTACAAATCTAAAGCAACCGTTGGATCAGACCCTCTTTGTTAACAATTTTGTAATTAGCATTTTACCAATATTTTCCCTTCTGCACTTCCCTGAAAATATGACCAGAGAACACCCGAAAAGCAATTTAAAAACAGAAACTTGAATTTTCCTTCTGTCCACTAGTGATATATATTTACACAAAGTAAAGTAACAGTCTGTAAGATGGCACCTGCTTTAATTTCAGTGTGTTCTCAATATATCCCTAAAACACCTAAAATTCCTATTTTTGATTTCTGAAAAACACACAGGATGGCTACCAACTAGAACATTAATTCATTCTTAAATCTAAAATAAACTCAATTTCATGATCCAACCCAGTGAAGTTATAAATATTTAAAATGAGAGCATTCAGTACTTAACATGAACTATACCAAAGGCAAGGGTTGTTGAACTAAGCTGGTACAATGGCTCTGACCACAAATACGGTATTAGTAGACAAAAAGCTGTTTATAGCCACACATGAATGGAGTAGTCTGTATGAAATGCAGAGTTCACTTCAAGAGAAATGTCACTCTGATACAGTTAGATAAAGAATACTAAAATAAGAGGACCTCCCATCCCCTCCCATCCAAGTTCTTTTCAGCTTTGAAACAGATGATCATATGTTTGCCTCCAGCCAGCAGGTTCAGCTTATTATTGCCTCATTTAATTTATATTATTAGTTTTACCTTAAGAAAGGACTATTTTCTCAAGATAAAATCTGACTGTATCATGACTGGTGAAGACTAAGGGAAAGTGTTAAGTGTTTCACCTCATTCCCCCTTCTTCCTTTCCATCTGCTGCTCTAGATGCAATTACTTTTTTCTGTAGTTCTCATAAATGTATTCCCAAGCAGGTTCTTTTACTTAGAAGTTTAAAAAAAAAAATTACTAAAAACTTATCTTATATGGACAAACATTAGCAAGCAGTAAGAGCTAGTCTACAAAAGATTACCTGTTGCAAAAGCTTTACCGCATCCAGGATGTTCACACTGATACGGTCTGTCTCCTGTGTGTGACCTTTCATGTACCTGCCAAGACATCCAATACACTGATTTAGTGAAATGTTGCATCTGATTACTTCAAAACAAACAGCTCATTCTCAAAGACAATATATTTTATTTCTCTTCCTAAGATTCACATTAAAATGTCCTTAACTCAGTGATAAAAGTTAACAGAATAGGGTAGCAGTGTTTTCCTTAAAATTACAGATGTCTCATTCGAAGGTCTAGCCTAATCCTTTTGAGTCAGTTTTGCAAAAAACGTTTCTGTAAATATATGTGCAGTTGACAATGTGCAACTACAAAAGACAGTATGCATAAATGCCTCAGGCCCGCTCTCTTTTGATTTTTAACTCCACTGAGAACTTCTACTGATCCTCTTACATTGCATGAAATCTCTACAGCAAGGACACCATTGTAGCATATAATCCATGCAGTCAGTTACTCACTGACTCAACAGTGCTCCACTGCAGGGAGTTTACCTCATCTGCAAGTGATTACCTCAGCCTAAACTGAGCTCTACATTTTTACTGTTTCCAGTAATATTTTACATTATTTAAAAACAAAAACAAGCAACCAAAAAACAAACAAAACGCATGAGAGAAATAAGGAGTTGCCATTTGTAAAGAAAATGTTCCAGCTCTTCACTTTGAATGTTCAATTGTTTTGAAGAATTAGACTTATGATGAAAAATTCTTTCAGAATCTGGAATTCTTGCATGATCAAGTATACATGTAGATTAGAGAAAGTGAACACTGGATTTCAGAATTCCTGTGATACTGCTGGTGGAACCTACAAGAGATTTCTTACATGCTAGCAATATAAGAGCCCAGCACGCCACATCTGCATCCAGCCTAATCTGACAGCTAAATAAGTACCATGTACAGTCAACATTTATTCTTTTTCAAGTTATAGTGCACATTTTATATAACATTAACATATAGAGTATATTTTTTTAGCCCACGACTATAGTCTATTAGATGCTCAGTTTTCAAAAAGTGCATCATCTCAGAACACTAAGCAAAATTGGATGAACATCTGAGACAACCAATTCTTGTAGTATCAACCCAATAAACATTTGACAAAACATCACCGTTGCAATTGTCTATTAATTTCCATTATTTCAAGCATATAATTTGTTTTAAAAAAAAAACATGCCTACAAAGTACCAATGCTCATTTTACATCTCATCACCTTAAGATGGTGAGCTGTTGTGTACAGTTTTCCACAGCCATCATAATCACAGCGAAATGCTTTCTCTCCACTCTGCTGAGATTTTGCAGTCACTCTTGTTCCATGTCCTTGCAAGACAATCTTAAATTGAAAAATAAATCATTAAAAAAATACAAAGGATTGGGAAAGTCACACCCTATTTGTAGTTAAGTTGGAGCAGATTCTAACAGGTTTCTTTTGTCTCTTTGCTACGCCACGTATTTCTTAGCCCTCAAAAAAAAAAGCATAGATTTTGATGAAAGAGAGAAACTGTAAAGCATATTTACTTGTAGCTAATACATTTAAATGCATGCATTAATTAGTCAAACAACAACAAATACAAATTAATTTGAAAAATAAGCCCAGTGGTAAAACGAGTATTAGAAAGAAAAGGCTTAGATTATATCTAAGGCACTGGTTCTGTTCCTAAGGGAGGTTAGCTATAAGTCAGACCACCTTCAGAGATAAGTTCATGCAAAGGCTAAACAATGATTAAATACGCTTATAATGAGCACTTTTTGAAAATGAAGGAAAGCATTTTGTACTTTTTGTGATGCATGTGTTTCGATCAAACTAATTGGAACAACTAGAACTAGGTTGCACTCTTCCTTCTTGCATGACACAACAGGAAAACATACAGAATAGCTTTCCAACGCAACTTTTAAAGCCTTTTTGCATACACTAATAATCAAGGAGCATTCTTACAGACTGAAAAAATAGGCAGAAGCCCAAATGTAAACATTTTGATACAACTGTACACAAAGTAATTGAGACTTTTAAAAGGTCCATGCTTTCAAACTACCCCCTTTTCTTATGGATCCAATTCCATTCCCCATTGTCAAAGAGCATTTCACAGAACTGGTAAGATGGGAAGGCAGCCCTGCTGCAGCTCCACCACTCAAAGCAGTGTCAGCTGCAGCATGTTGTTCATGGCAGTATCCTGTTGAGTTTTGAGCATCTCCAGAAACACCACAAGGTCTCTGGGCAACCTGTGCTAGTGTCCAGTCTTTCTCAGAGTCAAAAGTTTTTTTCTCACATTTAAATAGAATTTCTTATACTTCAGTATGTGCCAATTGCCCCTTGTCCTGTCACTGTCAACCACTAAGAGCCTGACTTAGTCATCTTTACGGGCCCCCATCAGGTATTTATACATTCTGGTAAGAATCCCCCAGCCTTGTCTTCTGGAATCTAAACTGTTGAAGCTCTCTCAGCCCCTCCTTGCCTGTCAGATGCTCCAAGCCTTTAATCATCTCCACTGTCCTCCACTGGACTCATTCCAGTATGTCTATGTCTTTCTGAGAGCTCAAAACTGCACCAAGCATTCCCGATATGTCTCACCAGTGATGAAGGAGGTGAAGGATCACCTCCCTCAACCTGCTGGCAATGTGTTGCCTAATGCGGAGAAGACACACTGGTAATGCAATCTTAGTTCAGTATGTACACTCAAACATTTTTGGATTTTTTTTTTCCTGTCACTAAAACTGTTAGCATTTTTTTTGCATTTTCAGCATATAACAGTATGTATGTAGTAGCTAAGGTCTGCTATAAAGCTGAAGAAGTATGTCAAGGTTTAAAAAAAAATTTAAACAATTCTGTAATCAATGTGCTATTTCTAGTATCCACAAGGAAATAACCAGACATTTTATCAATACAAAGATTGGGATAAAGGATAAAACACGCAGGAAAAAAAATCAGTTGAAAATCATGAGCATTTGTTGGGTCAAACAACTGTTTGCAGAAATATGCATCTTCACAACACATTAGTTGGTATGAGTTGAAAATTATTAAGAATTCAGTTAGTATTATTATTCAGCAAGGACAGATATTGTATTAAAATTACTACTCTTAGAAGATAACGTTCTCTAAAGAAATAACAAATTCAGATGTTAGGCACAAAAACAAAATAACATAAACAAAGCACCTTTATAATAATTTGACACTTTGAGAGAAATTGTGTTTTTCAAAACACTTAAATAGACAAAAAAAAAACAAACCCTAAAGTTTAAAAGTAATCACAAATGCATCCTAACTTAGTTCAGACAGGTAGCACAGGAGAATAACAAAGGTAACAGAGATCTCAGATAAGATTTTTATATCATATCCATATGAACCAGTCATATGATTCTGCTTTTATTGTGAACAGATGGGTATGACAGACTTGAAAAGAAATAATGTGTGATATCCGTTTGGTCACACAGAGTTTTGTTCTCACATGTACAAATCACAATGAGGTTTTACTTTTTTTTTTTTTTTTTTTTTACTTTGGTAAAAACCCTAACCATATGTAACTGATTTGAATGACTACTCAGAAGCATAACATCTGTTCTGTTCTTGTGTTACTGCGAACTTCATAAAGAATTTATAAATACACACTTATTTAATACTATATCTAAATACTAAACTATTTTATCTCAAGCAATATAGTATTTCTGAATGAGTTACAAGTAGGTATCTGATCACACCATGATATAACCACAGTTAACATTTTCAGAAATAAGGGCTTTGGGCCCCTCAGTTCTTTGGTTCATTTTGTTTAATATGATTATATGATTAATATGATTATATCATTTTGTTTAATGTTCGGGTCATTTTGTTTAATAGGCTCTTATTTTACTTTTACTTAAAGCCAACCAAAATCTTATTCTGCTCTTCCTTGAATTTTGCATTTTGATGGAGTTGTATCCCTATTCAAACCTAAAAGTGTGGAAAACCCCAGAATTTCTTGATTTCATTTTATGGAATATATGCCAATACCATAGATAATGTATGTATTGGCTTTTCTCTCCTTTCACAGTCATGCCACACAGACAACTGTGGAGTGTCTTTGGCTTTAAATATTGTGGGACCTAACTTAAAACAAACAAACACACAAACAGAATAGAGGATTTCGAGGTCACTATCAAAGGTGAGCCTATAATTCTCTCTTTCATGGGTATTGTAAGATATTTTACCTTGGAAAATATTTTTCATTGTTATCTAGTTCATTACCTCTTAAATTACACAAAAACAAAAAACAGTACTTCTCTGATGACTGTATCATTCTCAGTGAAATGACTTACCCATTTCTGATTCTGTCGTTTGAGCACGTAAGGGTATAGGGTCTTGTTATTATTTTCTGTTGTTGTTCATAACTCTTTGAAGGCTACAATGTATTTTTCTTTTTTTTTTTCTTTCTTTCTTTAATGAGGTGTTCTATGATGAGGAAGACTGCTCTCCTTACACAATTTTACAAATCTCAGGTTAAAAAAAGTCCTCAGACTTCATAAGTTTAACCTGTATTCTCCATTACCCTTAGAACTTTTAAGTCAATACTTTCACATCGAAAAGTGATTTTTTTTTAATATATACTTTTACATAATAACATGATTGCAGAAGAACTGGAAGTATTTTTCTGCTTCTTTAGGGGGTTCACTAGGAACAACATCCTCATCTCCTGACTGCTTACAAAACCTGAAATAAAAATAAGGGAATCTAACAGGGCAGGTAGAATGAAAATAAGGCACCAAAGAGAGAACAATTGGAGGTGCATGTCTAGAATTAATCTTTCTTGAGAAGAAGTTAATTCATTAATTGATTCAGCATTCCTTCTCATTTAAGGAATATAAAAAGGAAGTTCAAGATCTGGAAAAGAACTTCTGAAATACTTACCCCCTCACTGATGAAATACTCAGGTTAAAAAGTCAGATCTTAGAAATCCAACATAATTTTTAACTATGCTTTAAAAGAAAAAAGGAAAAAAGACAGAAAACAGTATTTGAAGGTCTTTTTAAAATCATGTGAATGGATCTTGGACAAAGAGAGAAATATGACCTGTGTATGACATGCATGGTTTTGAAGTCTAAAATTCCTGAAAGGTGGCAGTAAAATCTAGTTCATGGCTACACAGGGCTACCTATTGTGCATGCTGCTGGGCACAGAGAATAACGAAGAAATAGATGTATTAAGTTATTTTGTATTGTGCTACATACCTGCATTTTTTTATCTTGTTCATTTTCACCTATCATTCCTGTGCCGCTAACACTGTCATTTCCATCAATAGAGACCTGAAAAATGAAGTTGAAATGGTAAAAACATTTTCAAGTTATTTCTATTCGTCTGAAAAATAGAGGGTTACAGTTCCTGAGTTCCTTATTCTCTCATAGCTCTCTAGCTCCCTCTTGAAACATCATTATCCCATCTGTTAACACGAAAAACACCACTAGTAGCACCTGCATTGTACGATAGGTATGGTAAGCATTTCAAGATTGTCTTAAAACAAGGTTGAAAAGACTGCAAGAACCACATGTGCTAAATTAATAAACTTAGAAAAATATTGTAATAAGCTTATACATTTAGCAATAGTGAATTCCGAATTTAAAAAAATTACACACTTTTTTTTTTTTTTTTAATAATAGGGCAGCATGTCTCACTCCCTGTTAAGAAGAGTTCACTTGTTTCAAACTGAACCTCTCCTTTGGAATCAAAGTACCTGGACGGTGGACTACATCTCAATTCAAAATACCAAAATTACAACAGCTAAGCAAAGACTTGCATATTGCTCCAAATGTTTATTTTTAAATACAGTTTACAGGAAGAGAAAGGTATCTCTGCTTTCTAAGGAGCTTAGAAAAATATTTGAAAGAGTATTATGTATTAATTTGAAATTATTATTTAATACTCTCTCACATGCATCAACTCAGTGTCTCATTAGTCACTGCAGAAAACAAAAACTATTTTAAAGTATACTTTACATAGTTCCCCCTTATATAAATGCCTCTTTGTTGAGCACTCACATTCACAATACCCTCTGCATCCATTACACTTAAGGCTGAGACTGATGCCCCTAAATCTAGTCGGAATTCCTCTTCGCAATTCCACTACACATCCTCCAACTTTATATTGACTGAAAGCAATAATCTCTTTTTTTACTGGTTGCTTTGAGAGTAAGATAGGGTTGACTTAGCCTAAAATTAATAGGATTCTATTTAGTCTTTATATGCGCTCTGCAAGACATGGCTAAGTGGTACTATGCCTAAAAGAGAATTTTGCTCCAAAGGAAGATCTTTGAGTTCTTCCTAAAAGGCTCTCTTAGATTCCAAAGAAAGATTTAGTCTGCCTTCAGTTGCGAACATAAGGACGCCTATACTGAGTAAAATTAAAGGTCAATCTAGCACACCATTTTGTTTCCAATAGTAGCCAGTAGCAGATGCTAGGGAAGACTGCAGGAGCCGGCCAAGCAAACAGTGATACATTCCCAGAAATATTCTCCCAACCTCCAAGCAATTTGTGGCTTAGGAACTTCCTGAACTAGAAGTCATATGTTTTTACCTAATAGCCCTGGACACATTTTTCTTCTATGAACTTGTCTAATTATCCTTTGAATCCAGGGGCATATTAGCATGTGCAGTATTCTGCAAGTAGTGCCATGGCTCAACTTAATGTCGTTTGAAAAAGAATCATTCCCTTGTTGTCCTTGAACCTGTGACCTGAGAGTTTTATTTGATGGTCCCCAGCTCCTATACTGGTGAAGACAATGACAAGCACAAGCCACTACTCTTCTTTGTGCCACTTAAAATTTTATAAAATTCTCTCATATCCTTACCTCATATTTCATTTGCTAAGTCATCACTGTTGCCCCTTTCTGTACCTTTTTCAATATTCTGTACCAGCTGCTATAAAAAGTATACATTGCCTTACTGGTCTACATGGACATAGAGTAGAATCATAACACCCTATTTCTCCTTTTAAGAGAAAAACGGGTGTAACAACTCAGCTATTATTTACTTTTTTAAGTAATGTAGATGAAGTACTTGGAAACTCACTTCTACTGACTTTGCTTGAGAAATTCTAGCAGCACCTTTCAGAATAAGGTTCTGAGATGAAAGCTTAAAGAAATTAAGTAGTTTTTCCTAGATACACAGAAGTATACTTCAGAATACAAATTCATGTGACAGAAGTGAAAAACACATGTTGAGGTAAATAGGACAAAAAAGCAAATATATTTGCATTTCTTCTATTTCTTAAAAACTTACTCTTACAACAAGTTGGTATTAATATGGATCCTTATCAAAAAGGACAAAGTTAGGATTAATTTAAATCTAAATGAAATAATAGCTTGGCAATGTATAAAAGCTTGTCACTACAGCTCAGCTAACTTTGAATAACCTTTTTATTTTATGAAATGTTAAGGCATAGCCAAACATAACACAATCTGACTGGCTCTCTTAGGTTCTCCTCAGTTATAACACACACAAATATAATGGAACGAATGGTGTATCAGCCATTTAATTATCCTAACTGGCCTTCTCCCAAAATTTGACAATTCCTAGTAACAATAAAGATACTAAGAGAATTCAGAACTAATTCTACTCTTTTCCAGAGAAACAGAAGCACAGATTGTAATCATCCAGGAATCGAGACAATGAAAACTATAAAGTCAGAAAAGTTGCAATGCCCTTTGTTACAGTTGGGTCATCTTTACAGAGGTCCATTAAAGTGCAGGACATGAATTTTTAGTATCACACTATATTTTATGTCTTAGAGAAAGTAATTAATTACTTGTCTAAATCGCTTTCAAAATCAGCCTAACTCCACATCATTTTAGTGTTCAATTTCTTGTTCTCTTTATGCACACATACTGGAGCTGCCTGTGAAAATGAAGCACCGTCATGACAATTTGGTGTTATCTCCTTTAAGAGTCTGAAGACTCTCTTTTCATTTTATTTCTTAGATCACAATTGGCTTTTGCTGCCAAGTATCATGTGATGTGACATTAAAACATTATGGATAGATGAAATGTCTTTCAGTATACCTTAGCTGCATATTGCTCCAAAGCACTGATGGTATCTGGGTCAATGGCAGCATCTCCTGTATGAAGACCGGCCACTGTACCATCAGCTTGAATGGCTAAAATGGTATCTGACTGTGGCATTTGTACTGCGTGGTGAATGTAGGCAGTAGTTCCATCCTCCAACTGGACTGCTTGTAATGCACTCTGGTCGTAACTGTCTGAGAAATAACATTATGAAATGTTATGAATGAAAAGGAATACTGATGTTTACAGGTAACACGAGAAACTACTGTTGCTTAGAAAACATCTCCAAAAGCCATATATATATATATATATGAAATATGAGAGAAATAAAATCACTTAAAACATTACTATGAATAGCACTGATTAAGTTCTTTCAAGACAACAACATCCGTATCTTTCATTTCTGCACACCTGCAGAAACACATAACCAGTCTGGTATCAGTCTAGCTTTATTTACAAAGGAAATCAGGACTAGAAATATGCTTTCAATTCTTATCCATTCAAGAAAATTTAAAAAATCTATCACATATGCTTCAGAGTTTAGAATTCAAAGATCCAATCATTTTAAGAAAACAATCATACAAATAAAATATATGCGAAATGAACACAGAAAGCATAGGATGACTTTTAAAGAATAAATTCTTTGTAAAACTCTCTTCTAGTATTTTTGACTGTAGAACGTAATTCATGTTACAGTAGTCTAAACGAACTTAAAATAGCTACTTGTTCACTTTTTGAAGAGAAATAGGACTGTTTCTAAGACTAGTGTAAACAGATTCTGCAGAAATCTAGGTTATCATTTAAAATAAATGTTTGCATTCTTAACTGTCAGTTGTCACATTTTTTGCCCTACTACCTAATGACAAAATTATAAGTAGCATATCTTTAAAATGTGGTCCTAATAAGGAACTGAACCAGTCTAATTTCAGTATTTTCTAGATGACACCATGTAAAAGCAACAAAGAAATTACAGTGGGAATCATAATAATGATGTCATTGTCTAAATACAAAACCATATTTTATACTGGTGAAGTTCTGTTGAACCATAATAATAAATCACACTTCAAAAAACATTTACCTTTGGAGGTGTGATGAATAAATGCTGTAGTTCCATCTTCCAGCTGAACTGCCTGTCCATCTTCCAGACGCAAGCTGTCCCCTGTTTGGAAGAAAGAATTACAATGCTTCAACAATAGTTTGAAAAAGCCATTAGTTAGAAAAACAATCTCTTCAGAACTGTTTGCATTAAGATGAGAAATGAAGCAGTTTTCATGAGCATTAATTAGTCAATATCAATATTTGCCAGTAATACAGTATTTAAAAATACATTTCATGTATTATTACACTTACTACTTTTAGGCATGGGTACATGTTGAACATAAGCTGCAGAACCATCTTCTAGTTGAATCACTTGGCCATCCATCAATTTACCATCTGAAATACATTGTTAGATTCTTTAAAAATATTCTGTATGACCTTTTACACTTTAAACACACAGTTGATACTTTCAGTATTAAGATATCAGTAAAAAAGTCACAGAGAAACGCTGGTAAAGATGAAGCACAATATGGCTGTATAATAATGATTTTTAAATTCTGGGATAAAAAATGGGGATAAAAGGCATGATCGTTGAAGTAAATTTATCCACCATAAAGTACTATTACCTATTAGCTATTATTACCTATCCACTACACAGAATGTTGATATTTGGGTTTGAGGCATAAAGATCATCTAATTTCTGTTTGACTTATGTCCTAAGATTTGATACCTGCACTTTATTAGTATTGGAAATAAACATTTATTTTATATTATTACTGTAAAACCCCAAATGAGATTACAGCTTTGTAAACACTGTAAAGATTTTCCCTGATTTTACAATACAAAGGGGTTTACAATCCAAAGACAGGGTTAAACAGGCGAATACAATGTCAATACAAGTAAACTTCTAGCCATTTACTTACCTTTAGAATTGTGCTGTATGTAAGCTGTGGAGCCATCAGCAAGGGTAACTGCTTGCAAACTTACACCTTCCATATTTTCTAAGTTGTCACCATCTAGTAAGGAAAAAAGTTCATATTACTATTTAGCATTACTATTAGCAACATCAAACCTTAAAAATCACTAGTTAAGTAACTCCAAAAATAATGACATCATTTAAAACATAATGATTTTAGAAATAATAATAGGTAATAGTTCTTATCTGTTCTCTGGTTTTTGAACTTTGAAAATATACTAGTTCTATAAACATGACAGCTACAATGTTATTTGCCTTAACTGAAAAAGTTATGTCATTGAATAGATGACTACAAAATTCAGGTTTTACAAGAAATATTAATTAGGTCATGAGCCCCAACAGTGAAATGATGATATATATTTGTATCAATAATTTTGTTTTGTAAACTATTACCTATCATTAATATATGCAAATCTGTTTAGATTAAAATAGATTTATGAAAAATTTTTATCAGTTAAAATCATAACATAGCTGTGAGAAAACATCAAGTTTAAACCAATCCTAAATCATCAGTCTATTTTAAAACTGAACTACTTTAATATATACTTAGATGAAAGTTACAAAGTATAAAACAGTATATCTATTGTGAGAATTAAGTCAGATTTCATAGTCCTTATTTTGGTACATTTATACTCCCATTACCTTAATTAAGAGATTGTTCTCTTTCAGAATTAAATCAGTGAGTTTAATCAATCTCAGCTAACTAAGAATAATTTTCTGATTTGTGTTAGATTCTTCATTTAGAATATGCTACCTGAGTTTTAGAGTTTTATCTGAATTTCTAACAGAAAAGAAACAATAATGTACAGATATTTTAACTGAATGTTTACCTTGCACAGCTACAGCTTCTGTCAGACAGAGAGTCACGTGCTGGGCCTCCATTCCTCCTCCAGAAAATTCAGTCATTCCCTGAGAGTCTCGATTTATCTGAGCTAGTAACATTGTCTACCTAGAAAGAAAGGATTCACAAAACATAAATGCAAAATATAAATACAGAACCAGAACTAGTTAAATACAAGCCAAGTTTATTGCATTTCTATGCAAATACTACAAACATTTTATGTTACTTTCCACATAGACACGATGCAATGAATGACTTATCTGGAAGGAAAGTCAATGGAAAAAAAAAAGTTATTTCAAATAGTTAAATATTATTACATTAATTAACTAAGCTATTAAGAACTTCAGGCATCATTTAGTAAATTGAAGAATTGAAGCTAAACTAAAGAAAAGAAAAATGTACAAAGAAAAGTGGTGGTAATGATAGTACAAATAATGAGACCTTTTTGTCCCCAGAATTACAATAAAGCTGGCAATTCACCCATGGTCATCCGTAACACCAGAGCCTTTACTATATATAAAAAATATCTCCAGTGCCAGTAAGAGTTTCAGAAGCAGATATTGGTGAAACACACACTTCACAGACTTGATTAGCAAGTCTGACTGAATGATCCAGCTATGTCACTAAACTTTCCAGGAAGATTTATATCACATTTATATCATATATACACACACACACTTACAAAATAATAAAGCATCTCACAATAAAGTGCATTAATAAGAAAACAAGATAGTGATTGCTCAGTGACAGTCACAACTCTACACATATCTCACAGAACCGCCCATCTCTTTGGATACGAATTTTTTATCCAGGCAAGTTTCAATATGGGATCTTAAGAAGTCTATTTAATCTGAAAGGCTGTTGCTAATTTTCAGTATTACTGGATTAAGCTATAAAGTAAATGTTGGCTTTCACCACAGGAAAAAAACTGAATGACTGAATTCTGCAAGCCCTCTAGTTAATGCCACATGCAAAGAGATGTGGATGTAAGGAAAAACAGTACATGGAATTGCAATCTAGGCTACACAGTCAACAGTTTTTCTTACAATAAGCAGTAGTTAGATAATCCACAAAAAAGGTATAGATAAACAATCAAGGCTTTTAATCTTAGCATGATTCCATGGCCAACTGTTTTGTAATTCAAGACTGACAAGAATAATTTAGGATTTTTTTACTTACGACTAAATTTCTAAATAACTAGACTACTTTTACCTCTATGATGTGAAAATCTGCCCTTCAAAACGAGCAACTCATCAGTGGTCTCAAAAACCACTGTGAAACTCACGTTAGTAGCTCAGAACTAAGGGATAATGACAGCAAAGGTAGACCATGTAGGTACTCCACAGCACCTGCAGCATTTACCGGCTTTGATACGCTAATTCAATAGTTGAAAATTTGGAATATTTTCCAAATAGATCCAGGTGACTTTGAACCAGTTTCTGTCTTCCAGGGCGGCAGGCAGCTGCAGAAGCCTCTTGGCCTCAGCAGAGCGAGCCAACCCAGAGCCAGCTGCTCCCAAGCACAGCGCAGCAGATGCGTCCCCGTGCTCCAACTTGTGATGTGGCGTTATACCGAGTACCGCCACACCTCCCGAGACTGGGCCTGTACTCTAAATCACGTTGGTGCATGTGAGATTCTTGTTGACAATTTGGTTATCTGTTAAAGATCCTGGTTAATGGAATAGATATAGTTTAATGAAGAAAGTAGAAGGGGTAGCTTAAGAAAGGTTATAAGTCTCCTGTAAAAAGTAAAAAAACACTTGTTGTTTTCATGAGTTACCTTACATTGAATATCGTATATGAAAAAACACCGTTCAGGATTAGTACACAATTCAGTAAGAAATACACTTTTCAAGATTAAAATCCTACCTAATATCCATCTGGAATATTAAGGACATAAAATACAGGTTTGAAATAGAGAATCTGAACCTTGGAACAACGCTAAGCATCAAAATGAAGAAACGGTTAAGACAAAGTAAAATAAAAATCCAAAGGGGTGTAAGAGATTTGTTTAACCTCCAAAGGAAGATGGGAAATTCTTGTTGGCAGCATCCTTTTCAAGAAAAGAAGCTCTTATAGAAAATGAGGTCCCTAAAATGGGTGTAATACAACAGGAAAAGAGCCAGCACAAAGAAGCCACTCAGGCTAAATTGCATTTATACTAAACGTTTCTAAAGGAAATGAAATAGCTAGGGTTTTGGGGGTATGCTATAGCCTAAAGAACAGGAACCTTAGGCTATAAAGTGTCCTAGGACACAAGAGATCATGAGTTCGACTCCTTGCTCTGCCATCTCCAAGTTATTGACTTTGGACAAATAGCTTTGTTCCCTATTACTCAGCGTTATCCCTATCCTAATATATGGACAAAACACTGACCTAGAAAGCACTTTGCTTGTAAACCACAAATGGGAGAACACAGTACAGCTGCAAGACCAGCTTAAGCGAGCGCTGTAGCAAGCAGTCCCACCCTCAGTGCTCATGCACTGTACAATGATTAAGATCAGAAAATTCACACAGTTTGAAAAAAATTAACCAGCACCAAGAAGGGTTTTATTGTAGACCAGTTTGTTGGGACTGCTTTTCTGGAGGTACTGCCAAGTTGCAGCAAGTCTAATTAATTACGGTATCAGACGGTAAAGGGGCACAGAGGTTACCTGCCTTCTTAACTGCTAGCACAGTGTTCTGTATTGACAAGGATTTCTGTTCATTCCATTTTCAGGATGCCTTCCAGAAGTAGGCTGAAAACCACTGAGACCACTTCACACATCAGGGAAGGAAGGCTACACAACCACTGTTTTGGACTATCTTCTGAAACAACTCTAGCAGGGACTGGATCTTGAAGGTGTTTCAGCTCAGGTCTATTTCAGAGGATTCCCCCTCTTAGATAAAGTATCTCTTAAGAATCCCTCATCATCTATACTATCTGCCTTTAAAATAGAATGACGACCTTCCTCCAAAGCTTATGCCTCTTCTCTGAGCACTGGGGAAGTGGAGAAGAAGCTAGTCGACTCAGACAACTGCAAAGTCCTGCAACAGTCAGAGCAGAACACACTGTTTAAAGGGTCAATGGCTATTTTAGAAAAAAAAAAAAAAAAAAAAAAGGAATCTAATGCAAATTAATTCAGGGGCCAAAGGAGAAAAAATACTTGTTTAAATTATTTTACAGTGTTTGCTACTGTCATGCGGACCATCATACGCTATGAGAAATCAGTGAACTGCTGCACGCAGAAGAATACTCATTTGTTTCCTCTAACCCAGGCTTTAGATGACCAGTTAGAGATAGCACCACCTTCCTTCTTCAGCCGGCCCTATCACAGTAGCAAATTTTCAGTGCATTCCTCTTTAGCCCACCCTTCTTGTCAAAACAACCCAACACACTGCCAAATCCATTCCAAGTCCTTCTGCAACTAGTCCCCAAGTCTTCTTTTACTGCTGGTCTGGCTGATGTCTCCATCCCACCATCACCTACCACCTTCCTGCCTCTCTGTCTCACGATGGTCCGAGTTCAGCCCCTTCGAAGCACACTGTTTGTAAGGGAGCTTGTACCACCAGGGCTCCCCCAGAGCAAAACCCCAGCTTTCCCTCGCTGTTCAGCAATGCAGCAGTTCTGTGTTACTATGCTGTGCAGGGAGGAAGGCCCTCAGGCAAAAGCAGAACATCTGATCACTTTTGGGCTCTCTTCTTCCCCCCCCAGCAGAGAAGACAGGCTAAGCAGACAGCTCTTTGAAGTCTGAGGAAGAGGATGGGGAGAGAACAAGAGGTAAGGCTGGCCAACACTGCAGAGAAATGGGTCAGGATACCTCAGTGAAACTGTTTCAGAGACCTTGCTGCTACAGCATCATTATTTGTTTTACCTTTTTTGTTTGTTAAATTAGAGTGGGCAACTACTGGCACAGATTGCCAAGAAAGGTTACAGACTCTCTGTCCTTGTAGGTGTTCAAGACTTGATACAGCCCTGTGCAACCTGCCCAAATCAGCATCACCATGCTGCTAATACATCATTCACCATGCAAATCTCATCTCCTATTGTATTTTTATTGCTTTTTTTAAAATTATTATTTTGAAGTCAGTCTGTTTTGATCAAATCAAAGCCTCTTCCCTTACACTCAGCTTCTTTCTTCATTGCGCTCCCACCCCTTTTCTGCTAACTGGCTTATATGCTGTTCTCTCCCCAGCCTCCAATACATTTGTCTTCACCCTTCCAACGCAAACCTCACCAGCATCCCCCCCAATCCACCTCACAACTTTTATTTCTGTGTATTTGCATCACTCAGTTTTTTCTTTAAACCTCCTGTCTGCCAGGAATTTTGCCAGCATGAACCTGGAAGAGAAAGACTTCCTTTATCAGCTTCAAATACTGCAGCTCATTAGTTAAAAAGCCGTTGAAAGCAGCCATTTTTAGGAAAACACACGAACCCCGGCCTGAGGCCCACATGGCTGCTAGACGAGATTGATGCACATGTACATGTAACCAACACAATATGCACATATACATGCACATGTACTTGTGATGGTTAATCTCAAAAGCTGTCTGTCCTCCAGGAGAGACACAAGTACAGACTTCATCAGGAGGTACTCAATGAAGTGAAAAATCACGACTCGATGCTGGCAACTCTTGTGTATCTTCATGGCTCACGTGCAGCTCAAGCTGCAGGCCTGAAAGGCACGTAGCCACAGTATTTGGGAAGACGTTCACAAGGACTGCAATACGTCTTGATTCCTGACATGTTCAGTCACCAAAACATTCACGCACAGAGAATCTTACCTTTTTTTTTTTTAATATTGTTGGAATACTACCCCTAGAAAAAAACAGCGCGAGACAAAAATGACTAGTCTGAAAAAACCCTGAACTGAAAACAGGGTCTGAGAGAAGGAAGCAAAAGCCAGTCGCAAGAAGTGATGCTGAAACAGGTCTCACACTGGTAGTCACAGGGTGAAAGCAGTCTGTCACCTGTGCTGCTGACTTCAGAACACTTTTTGACAAAAGCTGCACCGGAAACGTAAAATATGCCACCCACCAGGGTATGTGCACATTAACTTTTTTATTAAAAATAAAATAAAATCCTCCAAATGGGAAAAACAGTAAACTTTAATATGCTTTAAGTTCTCAAAACTCAGAAGTCTGCGACAAAGGGGGGAAGGACTTCTCGTGAAGACTTGATGAAGTGGCCTGTTTAGAGAGTACCTACTGCAATTCTTCCCCCCACTAACTCTCAAATGAACGGACTCTTCTGGGTGCTGTCACTTGCTTAGGAGAAAAGATACAATGCTAAAAGAGAAGTTTTTATGTACACTCTATATAGCAGCTGGAAACAGAAGCCTTAGCTGAAAATTAGGGATTGAACAAGTAGGAAACAGCAGGTGGGATTTAGGCAATTGAAAAGAAAAGCAAGCACTGGTAGAGGGCATGTCACCGTGCAGAAGAAATTGGGTTTGGAGGAGTGGGAAGTCAAGCAGCTGAGAGGAGACCGAGACTTTGGTAGTTTGAGAATGTGGCAAACAACAGCTGGAAAAAAGCAGGAAATTAGCATTTCCAGAATGCCTATAAGACTGCATTGCTGGGCAAAGAAAAAGAACTGTAGTAACGATAGCAGAAACTCCTCAGAGAGGGGAAAAAAAAAAAAAAAGGATGATACTTAGGGAATCAGTAACAGGAAATTGAATAGTTTTTAATAGCAGTCAAGTAGGAAAAGTTACGGTTATAAAACACAAGGAGAGAAAAGAAAGATCTAGCATGTGCAGGATGAAAGAACTATGAAAGGAGGACAGGAAAAAAAGCTACTCCGGACATTAGGCTACCTTGTGATTGTTCACGCTTGTTGCACAGACAGCACTAAGAAGTTTGAAATAACATCCATTTATTTCAAAACAAACATTACTTTTATTTTTAATACACTTCTAATAATGTACAGAACTGTTGTAACTTTATTAAACTTTTAAAAACAGCAATCAAATACCAATCCAGAAAAGTAAAGTGGCAAATGACACAACCCCACAACTGCAAAACTTTCATTGAGGAACTTTAGGAAACTGTATTCCTACGTTGGACAAAGCTGGATCCCAAGATCAGCTCATGTCTGTCGGCACACTAACATAATTAAGGTTTTTCTGAATTAAATACTGGATGCATTAGGGTCCTTAACAATTGATATGATTGCAAATACCCATGCAGTCATTTCCCTGAAGGAGTCTGATTAACAAACATTTGTGAAATACCAAAATTAATACCTACAATTAGCATTCTGGTTAAATGCACTTCAACTGGTAACATGCATTCCAGCCTTCCAGGTCTCAGTGTAAAAAATGACTGACAGACTGAAAAACAGAGTAGCCCAGATACAATTTGTGTTAGAGATACAGCTTACTCATTACGAGAAGTCGTCTGGCAGCTGTAAGCTCACAAATACAAACACAGTGGTACTAAGGCTCTCAAAAATCTTAACTTCTGTTCCCCTACGTACCTGTATGATAATCTTTTCCAGTATAACCCTGGAGATCTGTAGCAGGGTCAGAAATGAAATCTAGATCCTGTTGATGCTTTGATCCAACGTTTCAGGAGATGAGACATGGATTTCTGTCTCCTTCAACTGCCCTTGCCACTTCCAGTACTTTACCAACGCACCGAAGCACTGATTTCATAACTGTAATTGGTCAGATTGACTTGTAGTGGATAAACGTAACAAGCTACTTGATGTTAGGCATTTCTTTATTTCTTAGTGCTTTGTTCTATAACTTTAACTTCCTTCATATTATTTTTTCCAATCACTTGTAAAGGCAACCCCCACATAATTAAGCAGCAATTTCCACCATATTACAGGAACGAGGCCGAAATACAGAAAAAAACCCTCTGCTAAGGAATCTGTAACAGCTGGATTCAGAGAGACTGGTCACTGAAGAGGGGTAAGGTATGCAATTTAATAGCACATTACAGATGTATTTTCTGGAGAGCAGGAAGTGTTGCAAATTATAAACCACGGGATCTAACCCTGGCCCTGAAGAACCTAATGAAGACCAACAGCACTGTCAAGTGCATAAGCACGATGTACTCGCTTTGAATGGCAGCTCAGTTAACTTGCGTCACCCAAAGCAGAGGCTTGTAGTCAAACTCGAGGCTGTTTTACTCTTTTTGCAGTATTTCAAACTTTTTGTTCCCCCAGAGATGCATCATATTGATAATGCAGTTCAAGACTAATTCACTGCCAGAATTTGATATCTCTTCACAAATAACATACGAATGTAAGACCAAACATACCACTGCCGTAACAAAGCACAGCTGACTTCAGTAAGCAGTAAGAACATTTAACTTCACCTAATTGCTTTACATGCCAGCAGTCTTCCCCAAGTCATCACCATACAGTCAATTTGCACTGCAAATCATAGCTATGAAGCATGAATGTTACTCTCTGAGATCAGCGCTTGCATTTTATAAAAAAAAAAAAAAAAAAAAAAAAAAACTGATTAACCAGTGCAAAATAATAACAGTTACAAACCCTCATCCTAACCAGTACGATGAGATTATACATCTATGTATAATTTCATTCTGTGGCAGTGCTAAGGATGCTATGCTTTTCCAGACTTGTGGCATTTAAAAAAAAAACAAACAACAGGGGCAGATCAAAAAGCCACCCACCAAGATGTCCTACACGTGTGGAGAAGACTCTGGTTGATCTTGATTATGACTGCTCACTTCGCGTTTCTTCAAGGTATTAAAGAAGAAATTACTGATTAGGCAATGCAGGTCAGAGTAGTTCCGTCAGCATATTTACTGTCAGCGCTGACAGAAAACTAATTGAACTCATGCTGCAGCTCTGGGACAAACACCTCATCGCAAAACAGAACTTCCACGACCACATTTGCCTTGAGCGGCACAAGTACATGACAACACTGCTCCTGGGTAGCTAGCCCAGTGACCAGCAGGGCTTTAGATGTAGCCCAAGAAAGGGCCATATAATCTGTAGCAAAATGTAAAATTCAGACGTGACTGAAAACAGCACTACATCATTCAGAGTATTTGTGTGTGTGCACGCACTGGTTTGCAGGCAGATGACAAGAGGAACAACATGAACTCAGCTAGCAAAACACACCAGCAAGTTTCTCTGAACTCAGACGGTCTTCCTTGCTCAAGCTGAGACACATTCCCCGTCCCAGAGAAATTTGCTTTACCAATGCTCACTCATACCTTCTTTTCTTTAAAAAATAAAACCAAAACCCCACAACTCTCTACTGCAGACTGACTGGTAATAAATTATTTTTGCTTTCATAGACAAAAAAGTAAGGATAAATAATAATATGCATGTTCAGAAACTGAATGCTAGGCCAGCGATCAGAAAAAAGCTTGTAGGTCATCTGACTTTGTTTTATACCTGAAAAACTTAGAATGCTATTGACAAAGCTGAAAGAAAATTTGAAATATTTTTCAGCATGTTAGTGAGATAAGTCACTACAGATTTCATCTCAAGTGTATTTTTCCCCTGGAAGTTGCAACGCAAGAAAGAGACTAAAAGCTCTTAACTGATGAACCTCTGTGTCTTCACATCTACTGGTTTTGAGGCGTTGTCGCTTCACAGTCCATACGTATACACAAAGTAATGGACATACAAATAATGCATCCAGATGACATGCTTCAGAATTGTATTCAAATTACTTATATGAAATGAGCAGTAATGCATCTCTAGTGAAAAAAAAAAGGTACACAAGGTACACATCTGAAGCACTTCAGGGGGCTACTCCTTAATCCTACAGACAGAAAAACTCTGGTTATATCAGTGTTTCAAAAGAACAGGAAGAACAAAACAAGGAATATCTGATGAATATGTGAGTATTTAAAGGCTGAAAAAATTGAAAGACACTGAGGCCAACTATTTCAATCAGTTTTACTTTCATATCAAACAGAATTCTGAGTCTCTTAATTGTCAAGAAATCACAAAAGCATCTAATTTACATCAGCAAAGCAGTTAATCCTGACTGTGCCCACCCAAATCCTCCAAATATGCTGGGACTGCCAACAAAATAAGGAATTTTGACTTGGTTGTGTGGATATGAGTTAATTAGTAATCTGATAACTACATTGCAGATGTATCAGTATTAGCCGTAACAACCTGCAGTGTTTTAGGCAATGCTTGTCTTTCAGAAACTCATTAGAAAGCCTTCTGAGCTATGAACCTTTACCCTGAATTACAAAAAAAAAAAAAAAAAAACCAACCAAACAAAAAAAAAACATTGTAAGTGTAAACTGGAAAACACAGCATCTAAATATATTCTAATACCATGATATCTTCGTATGAATATGCTTAAGATATGGGCATCACCAACAAACTTGCAAATATAGATCACCTTCCAGTTCCAGAGAATTCTGTCATCAGTCATGAAGTCCAAGAGCATTAAGCAGGTAACAGACTTTTCTCCCCTCAAGTATTTACAGAAAAAAACATTCAGCAGATGACAAAATACAGACTGAGGGCAGCAGCAAGTGGTTATAAGTGTAATCTGATGTCAACTTGGAACACTGCACGACTTGCTGGAACTGTAAATTCCATTCAGAACTGAGAATTTTGGTTATTTAACAAGTGTTATCTTGGTGGAGCAAAGTGCAATCCTACTGTATCATTAAGAAAGCAGCGTAGCCCAGAAAATTTTAGCATTCACTGGAAGCATTCACTAATTTTGACCAATTCGGTTTTTGTGTCACTGATCAACAACTCCTGGTGTGCAAAGCAGAGCAGGAAGACCAAAACCGTAGTTCAATGAGTAAATACAACCAAAACCAAATTAAGTTCCAGACATAGCCCCTTAAAACCAACTGTGCCACAATGCGAACACAATTGGTCATGTTGTATGGCTTCCTTTCACTCCTCCCCCAGAAATGCACTGTCTATGGGCAGGCACCTCCCTTCCATTTCTCACTCCATCCATAGGATACCTGAACACATCTCTATTTACAGGAACTGGCGTTTCGGATTCCAGATGAGAATCCATCTGTTAGGACCATGATCCACCTGAGGGACCCAGAAGCTGCACAGAGCTTCTGAGCTTCAGAGCACAAATATTCAGGAGCCCTCAGGGCACAAGGATAGGCTACTCATTTCACTGTCTCTTTACCAGGTCCACCTATTCCCTTGCAGAACAGTAGAGAAAAAAAAACAAACTGACCACCTATCGGTTGGGAAAGCACAGAAAGCACACCGGCGAGCTGTAGAAAAGTTGAAGCAATGTGATGATACAGGAAGAAAAGCCAGTGGCATGGAAAGGCAAACAAAGGTTGGCCTGGGATGCTATTGTATGTACATACACAGGTCAGAGGCAAAGTTACAGGAGACGGTGTGGGAAGCGGAAATCCTGGGGACGATCACCGAAGAGAGTAAGAGTCAAAATGCAGACAGGAAAAGAGTAATTAAAGAATCAGACTACAAAAGCACAGATGTGTTCTACCTCTCAACTACTTGTGTTATGTGCATCGTAACATTTGAAACTGGAAGAATTTCTCTGATGACCAGGAACGTGTCAATCGCTTTGCGCATGGAAGCTCATCTATGTTCATTGGGCCCTATACTTTGGAAAACAAAATTTGTTTGACACCAATGTCAACTAAAGACTCCTCAGAACTTAATAACAGTGTTTCTCAAAGACACCACCTATGCTGAGCATGTTTTACCCCAAAATTCTAAAGCCAAGAATTACATATGACAGCAAAAAAGACCAATGTCCTAAACTTTAACTGAAGCCCAATTACACTGTCAAAGAAACAACCCAGTTCAAAATGCCTTCTTTTTAGCTTTATTTAAAAAAAAAACAAAACAAAAAACACATGCATTTTAAAAGGCCATTACATTAAGTTTGCAACAACACTCCAAAGTTAGTAAATACTAAAATTAACTGGACCTTAACTTGGACATGTTTGTTCATTACAACACGGACACCCAACTACAAAGGTGTGGACAGCACATGAGGGGGCCCAACCAAGTTAAGAACTCAGTGTCTCCTGAGTCACACGAGCAGCCCGACCAAAGCTGCGCAGGATCTGTTCCAGTCAGCTCAGTACCCATTCACTCCTCGTGGCAAGGGCTTCCTACTGCATGGCTCTGTGGATTCAGGTGGCCAAGGGACTAGCTTGAGCCAGTTGCTGTGTTACCCCAATTACGTTCTGTCACGGGATCCACTGCCCTGTCCTTCTGCACAGCAGTAAGTTCTTTAAGATGTGTTAGGATGAACACATCTCTTTTTCAGGAGAGAACATAAGCTTGACCACTGCGTGTAACCAGTAACCCCAAATCCTCACACACGCGCGCGTTAGGGGGTACATCCCAATCACCTTCAGTATTCGCTGTTATGTGAAGCAAAGACCCTCAAAAATAGGCTGTGGGTCAGATGAGTCACTCTGCTGTTTCTAGATACCCTTCTCATACACTCACTAAACTCACCTCCTCAGGTAACATACGTATCTATATGCACACATGCATGTAAATACACACACCATGTTTTAAGGAATGCCTAGCAAAGATGGCATCCAGGAAGAGACCGTCACGACCACCAAAGTTAAGCTGAAGAACCTCAGCCTGCTCGCCCTGCACGCGTGGCAGCACTGCAGGTGAGAAGGCAGCCTGGCGGCTGCACAGCCGTCAGCAGGTGCAGAAGCAGCAGCCCACTGCTCACACCGTGCTCTCTGCTCAACCCCGTCGAGTCCCTTCTCCTGGGTACTACAGAACAGCGACACGTGGGCCAGCAGCAGCTTGACATGCTGAAGAACAACAGAATTTGAGGTAGTCTAGACAAAAACAAATTTACAAAGCTAATTCTGGCACACGTTATCAGAGAATATACCTCCTCGTATTATCTCCGTGCCTACCTCCACTGAGAAAAGGGAACGCCAGCTTATGCCAGAAGTACTTGGATGTCTAAGCATCAAGAGTTACACAGGCACGAAGACACGGGATGAATGAAGCCTGTGTGACTGAATTTCTACTCTTGTATTTGCTTATTTGAGCCTTGCAGTATAAGGCAAAATAATTCTTCTTCAAGAAGGATACTAGGAACGAAACATTATTCCATTACCATAATGAGAACAGTTTATGTAAATTATGTAATCAATTTGAAATACTTTTATCAAAAACTAAAACACTTATCCTACATAGCTCAATTAAACTGCCATCTACTACCAAAGCAATCGTGTATTATTTGACTACATACTCCCGTTTTTCTGAGACACTTCAGTGAAAAGCTTCTGACCTATCTACACCTTGAAAGATCAAGACTTTAATTCATAAAATACAAAGAAATAAGCCACGAGATCACAGTTCTGTTATACTCTGCCGCCCTCCATGGCAAGTACACTTACACAAAGAAGCTGGAACATGCTACATACATATGACTGCCCTTAAAAAGGTTAAGGACAAACACACTTCATTTTTCAGGTATTATCACCCTGAAACTGTGACAGAAAGGTCTGGTTTATAGCCCTTGAAAATGTAATAGATTTATACCACCTAGAGCAGAATTTTGAGAAAACTTTTTAACGTGGGTAACGTTTTGATGGGAAGACCATGACTGGCCTTTCTGCAACGGGGGGAGCAGGAGGAGCGCTGCTTAGCAGTGCTGCTATCAGTATGCGTGTCACTGAAGACGCAGTTCTTCAGCGCTTGAGAAGAGACCTCAGGAGATTTTTTATACCCAGTGGAGCTGCTGAGGTGTATGCTTCACCGACACCTCGTGTAAAAGCGCAACGCGTTTCTTGATGAACAACCGCCACAAGTCAGAACTTAACAGGGAATTAACATCTCTGTGCTGTTGCAGGAGGCATTCCCAGAGGAGCAGCTTCCAGCGACCTCGCTCTACTCAAAGCTCTGGGCCAGGAGCTGAGGGGCACAGGCGAGAGCAGCCCGCAGAACGTCTGCGGCGGCCGTACCGGCGCTGCGAGGAGCTGGGCGCCACGGGGCCCGGCGGCCGCCTCCCGGAGCCCCGCGCGGGGCCTGCGGCGCTGCCAGGGCGGCCCCGGCCGGGAGAGCACCGGCCGCGACGGCTCCACCGCGGCGCTGAGGGCTCGGCGCCGCCGCCCGGGCTCAGACAAAAGGCGGAGGCGCCGCCGAGCCCCCCGAGGCGCGGGGGCACCGGGCACGGCCCCGCGCCCCCTCCCCGCCGCCCCCGGCCGTGACACAGCGGCCAACGGGCGCACCGGGCCCGCGAGGGGGCGGCCGGCGGGGGTCCCCCGGGGGCTGGGGCGGGGACGGAGCGGCGGCGGGCGGCCTGGCGGCCCGACGGGCCTCCCCGGCGGCGGACGGGGGAGGGGGGGCCGGACCGCGCGGCGGGCGGCGGGGCCGCGGTCCCCCGGTGCCGACGGGTGCCGCCGCTGCCCGCTGCCCCCGCTCGCTGCCCCGAGGCGCCTCCCCGCGCGGCGCGGAGGGCGCGGCCCGGCCCGGCGCGGCCGTTCGTGGGCCCGAGGCGGAGATGGCGGTGGTTAGAATAAGGCACACTGGGTAGGGACACATTTATATACGAACCTCGCCGAGAAATTTTCCAACAATTCCTCCGTCCGACCACCATGCACCAGGACAGGAAACGGCCGCCTCAGCGCCCGCCCGCCTCAGCGCCGCCCCGAGCCGCGCGGCCGGGCTCCGCGCCCCGCGCTCCTGCCGCTCCCATTGGGCGCGCCGCGCGTCGCGTCGACGCCCCCTCTCGCCATTGGCCGCCTCCAGGCCCCGCGCCGATGCCCATTGGCTAGGCGCCCGCGGCCCCGCCCCGCGGCTTCATGGCGTCTCGGTTATGCTGGGTTCGGGGCCGCCGCCGCCGCCATTTTGTGCCGCGGGGAGCGAGGCGGTCGCGCGCCAGCGGGGGAGCGGGCGGCGGCCGCCATTTCCTCCGCCGGGGAAGGCCGGCGCCCGGCGGTGGGGCCGAAGCGGGAGGAGGCGGCTCCTGCAGCGTGGCCGGCGGGGAGGGATCGAGGGCTCCGGCCCCGCTCCGCCTGGCCCTGACGGGTGCGGCCGGCCCCCCGCGGGGCGGCTGCGCTGGGTCCGGGGGCGCCCCGAGCCGGGAGGGCCGGAGGGGGGCGCGGGGCTCGGCCCCCTGCGGAGCGGCGGCAGCCTGAGGGGAGCCGGGGCGGGCTGCGGGGGGACGGGAGGCCGCCCGCCCTCAGCCAGGCGCCTCGTGGCCCGGTGCCGGTTGGGCCCAGCTCCTGCAGGGGAGGATTGTGTCATAAAGCTGCGCTCGAGGGTGTTGGGCCGGGCGGGGTTTTTACTACAGAAATGTAGTAATTTAACGGCAGCTCCGGGGGTAGCGTGCTGATTTTAGTACATTTGTCTCACAGAAAACATTACATAGTTAACGTGAGCTGTCAGCGTTGACAGGACAACTCCCAGTTCTGCAGAGCTGTACTGGACCTTTCCGAACGTGACAGGTGTAAGAGCATTTCAGGTCTTCTACCTGAAATTCCACAGTAGTTCTTAAAATAATACAAACAGCCAAAAATATTTTATTCCAGAACAGTCCTAATACTGAGGAACAATTAAAACAAGCCATTTTCCTTTCTTTAGCTTCAAGTTTTCCTTCCAGTTTCTTAATTGGAAACTTACAGTCAAAACACAAATTGCAGCCACATGTTTGAGGTATAGCAGCAGTGAAATGCCTAAGAGAAAACTTTTCGTTTGGGTTTACCAACTTTATATTCATTGAGGGCTTATTACATCTCCTCTCAATCTCTGGCAACTCTGTGTGTCCCATGCTTTGACTTAACTTACTGTTCCAGCATCAACATCTGAGAATGAGTAATTATAAAATATTAAGCAAACTGATGCCACACCAGTTATATATGCTATCAGTTATATATGCTATATAGTAATTGCAAAGTAGTTTATAATCCATGTATACGTTACCAAACTAACTTTTTTCAAGTGCTTGTTTCTAGAGAAGGCCCTATGGAAAACACAGAAGAAAACATTGAATCAGGGTACTATAAACTCTTGTTTTTTGAATCTGTAACAGCATAATATTTTGAACCTTGGACCTTACAATCTTTTCTCAAATTTTGATACACTTTAATACTGAATTTAGGTTAAAACCTGAATAGTTGATGGAGCAGAACAGCAGTGCTGTTCACAACTACACTTAAATAAACCAAATGCTACTTCTGCATAGATTTTCAGAAGCAGTGTTTATCCACTCAAAATATGCTATCGATAACGTACCAAAACCAAAAATGTAATTAGTAGCCCAAATTATGGAAAACTCGTAAAGTCTACAAACTTTGAACCAGCCTCATTTCAACTTGGTTAAACCTGATAAATTCCCTACAGAGACAACATGGGGTCTACCACTAACAATACTGCAAACACAGCCTTCATGCTGGGAGCCCGAAGCACCCACTGGGAATCCATTCCTCAGCTGTGCTATTCTGTAAATCTGCCCTTGGTGCTGGGAATCTTCAGTATCAGTTGATTTGCAGAAACTCCAGAGGAGGATGCAATGGTATGTGTGTTCACCACAAGAACACACAGACAGCACCTGACTGGGGTGTAACTGCCTACAGTCCAAACTACTTATGTATAAACTGCTTACAGTTTCTGAGCAGTATCTCTAAGGAATTAAAAGGGGACAAGTTGAGGCACAGGAAGTGAAAATGATAAGTGACTGAGAAAGTACATACGAGGAAGGACTGAAAGGGAACGTGACAAAAGTATGCAAAAATGTGCCAGGAAGCTTTGTTTTTACTTTTCAAAAACTGATACTCACAAGGGGAAGAAATTTCCTTTTAAAAAAATACAACTTAACCTTTAAAACTTATTACCAGGTACTGATTACTAGGCACAATTAAAACTACCTGTATGTTTATTTCTGGTATTCTGAAATTATTCCATTCCAGGCTTGAATTTTGCATTAGGCTACACAACATTTGAGCAGAACTTTGCTGTACTGCACCAAAACAATTCTTTTAATATAATGGCTTAGGAAGGAAGGGTATTAAACTTACCCAGCATGTCAACATTTAAAAAACAACATACATAAGACATTTGTATTTAATCAGTTAAAAGAACTGTGATTCTGCCTAACATTTCTGCTTGAAGAAATGTGTGAGAGGGGAAGATACAAACCTTAGGGCTAAGTAACTTAAATAGGACTCCCGAGTACTGTCAGAATACAGCTGCATTCAAAACACCACACTGAAATAAGTGAAGATGAGGATTTGCTTTAGATGTTTATTAATCCAAGGAGATCTTCCATAATAGAAAAAACAAAGGCTTTAATCTTCCAGCTCTTCCTTTAGAGCTGCATTATCCTTGAAAAATGGAATGGATAAGTGCAAGTTCTAGGAGGAAGATCAGTTTTTAAATTTGACATGTGCATCACTGAAATTGATATATTGCATCACAAAATGCACTATCACCACCAACAACAATGCAAAATTGTTTTGCAATTTATATAAATACATTTCTTGGAGCAAAGGAAAGCAATTCTAAGATCCATTTTTAAAAAAGATGCTCCTTGCTAACCAGTCTAGTGACACATAAAAGCACCCTTGAAGTAAGACTGTATTCCTCACACCAAGATAAAATTCCTCCCTTGACTTGAAAAATATAACTGTTCCAGAAATAACAATGGCACTAAATTGGTAATTTTCACTTTTTTTTTCTCCATCTGCTTAGTATGTACTGCGTTCTCACTGCTGCTGTGTCCTATCTTCTACCATGAGGCCAGGTGTCCTAAAAAGGTTCTCTTACAGTTTTGGGGAAGTGTAACAAGATAAGCAGATACCCAACAAGCAGATGTTCAGAAATGATTTACGTCAAACTGGGTGTTTTTCAAGGTCAAGGAATGCACAGGAAAGCACATGCTGTAGTTATGTTTGTCACCTTTTTCTACAAAAATAAAACCTTGTCTGGACATAGTCTTGAGGCCAGAGTACACCTATATGTGTTCATGAGTTACACATTTTATATAAAACAGTTCTGCTTATGTACTTGACCAGTCAGCTGAAAATTCGAAAGTACTACAGTACTACTGTGGTTCCCATACCGCTACTACAATGGATACTTGGATTCAAGACTTAACTTTTGTAGGCTTTCTCACAGCTGGTGCAATATCCATCCTTTTTTAAGTCCACAATTTGCTTTAAAGTATCCCTTGGTATTGCAATAGGGCTGTGGCATTATAGTCCTGGCTCAGTCTCTCACGTTAGCACTCTGTGCACAGGAAAACATTACTTGCTTAAGAAAGGCAGTCCAGAGAGCGACCGGAAAAGGCCATCATACCTGCCCAGCAAAGCACTAGTGGCTGCATAAGAAATGGAAGGCAGAGAACCATGCTGGTCAACTCATCAAGGAAACCCCAAACCACAAATTTGTGCTACTCTGCTGCTGGAAAAAAAACACACCACACAAACCAATTTTCTGAAGACTGCATTTTGAGTATCATAATATATATATGTGCATTTCGTTTTTACAGATATAAACTCAGTTTATTTTTAACCTGTATTTAAATTTTGGAGGCTTACATTAAATTAAGGTAGCTTGTTTAATATCAATTGTAACAGCAGGTGACATTTTTATATAAAAACAGCCAAAAGAAAAAAAAACATTTGATTTAAAAGACCTGACACCAATGATCTCAAGGCAAGATCAAAGACCTATGGATTTACGCTTTAAGAAAAGAAAAGGGGGCATTTAAGCCAACCCATTCACAGCATCTCCCTGCTGGCTTCTTCATACAGTGGTTTTGATAGTGGTCCCAGAGGGAACTGTATTTTGCCTCTCTAGCTAAAATACCAGTTACTATAGCAACTTTGAAGGAAGAAAATTGTGGCTTCAAAAATGGAAGATTGGCAAAACTTCAAATACACTGTCTGGATCAGGCAGACAATAGCACACTAATGCTGGGAGTGCAAAAAGAGGGTCAATGAAATGCACGAGTAGTGCACTTGCACTACCACATGCTGGAAAAAATGTTTTGCAAAATTAGGGGGAAAAATTGCATTCATAGATCAAAACCCAGGTTAGCCAAATTACTATTTTTTAATAGATTGCATATATAGATGTTTCATCCACACACTTCAACCAACTCATTTAAGAGCAGAACTTCACATCTAATTTACATGCTTCAGAGAAGGTAACTTTTTCTCAGTGCTTACAATAAACATTTGTATCCAAATTTCAACTTCAACAGTGAGATCTTTAAGAAAAACAAAGGACACAGAGGGTGTTGCTATTTTTTTTTTAGCAGCAATGAAATATCACTAACCCCTTTTTACATAACCGAATTCAAGTCACAACCAGAGGTGACTGCACCACAAAGTCACCAGGTACAAAACTGCTAGTTCATTTTAAATTAATAACTTGAAATTATTTCCCTCAATACATCCCTTATTTTTTATTTTTATTTTTTTTTATAAACAGCAAACATTTTGCTATTTTTGTACATAGGCTAGCAGGCTTGTTTCAATATGAAAGTGCTAATTCATTTACAGATTTATCAGTTACGTAGTGCTACATTAAGTGTCCAATATTCTACATATGAACAATCTTGATAAATGGAAATGATGAAGATTAAGTAAGGCTATCCGATTACCTTATCTTATTATTTACATTAAAAGAATAGACACCCAATGGGAAGGGAGAAAAGGGAAATTGGGCAAATACTCATACTGCCACAGTTGTAAAAATTAACTCTGCCTTCTAGCTTGTACTGTAAATGAGACATTTTAAGTAGTCCTGCAGCCCATGCTTATTTTTTTTTTTCCTCAGAAAAAGAAAAGCTGCCTTCATGACATCCCCTCTTGATTTCCGATTTCCAAAGTGTCATTTGAAGCTTTAAATTCAGATTCTTCCTATCTTCAAAGAAACCTCTGGTTTGCTTTTCCAGTATTAGGTTGCATGATCAGGTCCCACTTCTGGGGCTCTTGTCCAATCTATTTATCAATTAGTTTAGAGTGAGCTGTAGATAACATGAACCAATTCTGGAACCACTATTGGGAGGAACACAAGCTCTTCACTACAATCACACAGTAGCAGGAAAAGTGAGAATTCAATTCATTCCTGGGGCAGGGCCTCCAAAATTAAATGAAGTTGGCACAACTGGAGCATTGAATTTGTATCCTCCATGCTTTTCAATCATTTTGGATTCTAAAAAAAAAAAAACACAACAAAAACACAAGAAAAATATTTTAGTGCATGTGCATGGGGGGAAGACATGATTGACCATTCTAATTCTCTCAGAGATGTAGGCTTAAACTGGGGGTTACCCAAGAAATTAATTGGTGCCCACAGTGTAAATGTGCCAGGCCTCAACAACAGATGGACTCATTTATTTATTTTAGTTTCTCACAATTGTTATAGTTCTATTTAAATGAAATTTATACTTAAAAGAAGCACACGAGTTTTTGGGAATGAGTATTTATATATCTTGTTTCAGAAACAAGACCTGAATGAGTGCTGGATTTCTAAAATTGCTAACAGATGCCCAATTCTTTCTGATTAAAAATAGACTTTTACATCAAATCAGTAACTGATCACATGTATAAAAAAAGTAGTGCACAGATATCAGCTCAATTTTTAGTGTTCCTAGGTCAACTCCACGATATAAGCAGAAATATCCACCGAAGCACCTGAATCAGTCACTTCAGAATACATTTTCCCCCATACTCAAGCAGGTAATTAATAGTTCAGGTTACTAGACCGTATATAAGCCTAGTTCTGAGAGAAACTACCAAGTTGTACACTTTTCATTTTCAACTGAACTCTAAGACCTTTAGACATCTGAGCTTTGCATATACATCCCCATATATAGGAGAGACATTTTATCTCTACGTTACATCCTTCAAAGATAACTGTAAAACTGGTTGGGTTTTTTGTTTGTCTGGTTGTGTTTTTAAATACATATAAATAATAAATAGACAACTCAAAAGCGGAATGGTAAAAAGCAGACAAACATGCATTTCTGTCTACCTTTACTACAATCTAGATAATATAAAAGGGCTGCATTATTTTCAGCTTAAGATAAAGCTTGTTAACATCTTTCAAGTCCAAGACTCTTCTTCTACCTCAAAATATTTGCAATTGCACTGTTTATGGGACAACAGGACAGTTCACTGTCTAGAGGATCTGCCTTTGGACTCTGTTTCATTGGAAACAGGCCAGAAGAAAGTTGCCATGGCTCATGAGGGACAGGGAAGGGAACAAAACCTGGGGAAACAGCTTTGTTCACTCTTAGTCCCTTTATGTACAGCAGACAAAAATTGTTTTGCACATGGAAATTCTTGTTAGCTACATTAATGACAGATCCTTCTAATACAATGTGTCCCTGTCAGGTAGGCAGACTGGAGACCAATATGCCCTGATAGTACACAAGAATTTCCTGTAAGGAACTAGCTCCTTAATTTAAATTAATTTAAACTTCACAATCTGAACCTAATTCACTCTGTGAATAAGCAGATCAAAACAAAACAAAACAAAAAAAACATCATTTTCAGAAAATGCACAAGTTGTATATAATCTCATCAGTACAATGCCTAGTGCTTGACAGGTGTCACAGTGAGACTGGATTTTATATCCATTAGGAGTGGATGATTCCAGACATTTAAGCTTTGTGAAATAATTTTGGCTGTTCTATGACAAAAACTATAAAATGACTTCATTCTTAATACTAATCTTTTACAGCTTTCTGAACTTCTCAGTTGAAGCATCTTGTAGTAACTGCTCAATAAAATGCAGGATATGAAGCCGGACAGATCACTTATCTCCACTGCAAAATAGTAATCTGAAATATTTAGTATGCTTAATGATGTAGCTTTATAGATGGATACTACTTTCTAAGATGGTATTTTCCCCACCGACAGAATCGCTAGCTATCCCAGCTGGACTAGGTCACATGAGGAAATAATTTACCAGCCACATTCACTTGTTTGCCTGTTGCTATACCTACAGTTCATCCACCTGCAGGTCCAAATGATTAGTTTTCACATCCACACTACTATAACAAACATGCTTTTATTTACCTGGTCACTTCATTAAGAACTTTCTACTGTTCCTTACACCTGTGGTATACCATACAATCTTTGTATGGAGGCTTTGTGACCTGATAATCATTAAGAGATTTTGAACATCTCTGGACTGTAAAACAGTACTGTTTTATGAAAACAGTATTAGGTTTGAATTACAGGCTTCTTGAGCACATAAACAGCATTCAAACAGCAAAAGTAGTACTTAATGGAATAAAGGAGAAAAAATACCATGTGCTGCCCGCCTCTGATCTGCCAGAGTTGCTATATCCTGCAATTGTTTTCTTTGTTCTTCATTAAGACCCTGTGTCAAAGCTTGATACCACACAGGGTTACGATTCTGAATTGCTGCAAGAGAAAGAAAACAAACAACAGGAATATGCTCATTAAAATGTTCTGTAACTCAAAGCTTATTAACATTCACTGCTATTTTAATCAAAATAATATTCTGATCAATTCTGTTAGGGTTACATAATTAAAGATATTCAAAAACACTAATACAATCTTTAACCTCTTCACTTTTGCCATTAAGTTCATTCAAGAATAATCTCTCTTTGCCCTGAAAGTAATAATGGTGTTGCTCTTCCCCTTTTCAAAGAAAGGACTTATTCAAACCACATACTGGAAACCTGTTAGAAGCTTTCAATGACTTCTGGTTTACAATGCCATAGACTAAAAAAAGTTATATTTTAACTTTTTGTCCAAGAAAGGAAATAAAGATACTTACTCTGAAAAATTGTTTTAAATATCTGATATTCATCAACAGGGTTGTCTTCATCATCAATAATTGTGGAATAGCCTTCCAAAGCAGTCTCTTCAGCATCATCTTCTTCCCAGTCTTCATCATCTCCATCTTCACCTGCCTGTTTTGCTAGAATTTCTAGATATTCTTGACCATCTTCATCGATGTCATCTTCATCACTCCCCAGTTCCTCTGAGTTAAATATCACATACAAAGTTAATCTCAAGAATAGTTAAAAACAATCTTCAGGAAGATGGCTTATCTAAAACAGGCAGTAGAACCGATAACAGTGTAGTTCAGATAGTTCGATATACACCTAGAACCCCAGCAGCTCATGGGAGATTTTTTAACTGTACAATGGAGCAGAAAGAAACTCCTACTGACTCTAATCCCTCACTCAAAAGGGAAACAAGCACCAGCAATAACTCCTTTCTGCAATGACAGCAACCACACAAAAGCTAGCCTGACATGACTTTGAGGAGACTGCATCTAGGAAATCAGCTTTTTAGAGGGAATGGAAAGTAAGGCAGATAAACTTGGAAGGTGTTAGAAGATCTAGTGTTGTACCACAGCTTTGTTTTTTTAAGTTACGGAACTCTGAAGAATTCCACAAAGGAACTCAGCATCTCCACCAGGAATCATGAAAAACAGAATGTAACAGTTCTTCAGTTTCCGTACCTGTTTCCTCATCATCTTCAGCTTCGTCATCATCATCACTGTCATTTTCATGCTCTGCATGACAAGCGTATGCTCTTTTCAATCCATTAAATAAAAGGATAAAAGCTGGCAGGATCTGGCCAGCAACTTGATTTAAAACCTGTGGTATTTGCTCCAGATCAATAAGAGCACACAAGCCAAGCACACACATCTTTCTATCGTGAAGTCTATAAAACAAAACAGTACAAGAATTACAAATTCCATTATGATTTAGAAGCAGGTAATATAGAGGTTTATCGCAGTGAAAAATCTTCAAAATTAGGAACACTTACCCCAAGAAACAGTCTACATCATTAAGCCACTGTGTTATGAAGTGATTAGTGACAGGCTCCACATTATTGGGAAAACGAAGATTTTCCAATGTATTTAATAATAGATGAGGATTGTAATACAAAGCAGCTATGGCAACCTGGAGGCACATTGTTCGCAGTTCACTTGTTTTCACTTCTCTGGTCAATCTCTCTAAAGCAGCTTCCACAAATAAGGGTATGCACTGAAGAGTGAGAACCATTACAAGCTTAGTAATCAAAAATAAATTTTATAGTTCTGTATTTCACACTCCAGTTGAGAAATGGCTTAAAAACAGGCTGGTGCATAAATACAGAGGACATAAAATGTGTATAATTTTTAATTGCCAGCAGAAGTCATACACAAAGATGAAATATAAAGGTGAAAAGATTTCATCTCTACTCTGAGCACATGAGTTTTGTGACATAGTGGACAGTAGACATAATTCCTAGTTCCTTTGTCTTATCTTTTAAAAATAAAGAACTGAGGAAGATACGTATACTTTTAAGTCCAGAAAAATAACATTCACAAAGTCAAGAGATTCAAGAGATATTAGCAATACTCCAAGAAAACAGCTATTCAAAGTAGTATTCTCTTCAGAAATGACACACACAAAAAAACCCTTTCTACAGATATTTTTTTTCTTTCAAATAAATTCAAATTATAACTTCAAGGGCAAAGTCCATAAGTAGTACGAAAGCATGCAAAAATATTTAGATAGCTATTATAACAGTTTCCAACTTCCATATGCATTTAACGAAATTCCTGGCTCCTCTATGACCTTAACTGGGATTCTAGGAATTGCATTTTCATTCTTATTTCAAGGCTATTAACTTGAAAGATGAAAAAAACATCAATATTCACTATTATTACCTTAGAATAAAATTAAACAACTTTTAGCTAAGATTGTCCTAAAACAGTACTCTTCCAGATTCATGAAAACACTTCACATTGCGTTTTGCAGCATCCTAAATCCTGGACATGAACTGTGCAATAACTACTTCTTTAGTGCTGTTAACTGCACAGTAGGACTTGTGACACTGAAGTAGAAGACAGGATCATTTGTCGCCCTAAAAAAACTTCTCATAACTTCTCATCCTAGAGTTAATCAATTCATATTTGAGAACAAAATATTTTTAATATTAAGTTACAAGAACCAAAGCTATTACCAACCTGATCAATGCCACGCCCTTTACACTGAAGAATAATCACTTCTAACAGTTTTGCTGCATGACATTCTGCATCTTCCCCAGCAACTCCTGTAAGGACCTGAAAAATAATTATTTTTGATGACAGCCTTTCAAGACATTTTTGATATGCTGCTTTGCAAAGCTGATGCAAGTTTACCCACTCTATTACAATGCTAGAATAAACTTCCATCAGCGGAGACACCAAATTTACAGCTATGGATCAGTATTAGAACCATGGAGAATAAAACAGTGCTGAATGCAGCTGGAACTAGTTTATCTGTATGAATATGAAATGACCATGGGCACAGATCTTAAAACAGTAACTGTATGAAGTAGTAGCTGCCATTTCCAAAAGCTTAATTTCCATTTGCGAAGTTCGGTTTCCTTAAGCATTCATGTGTTGAATTTTGTAAAATAAATTGCTTTTATTAAACAATTGGGATATCCAGCGGGAGACCATGCAATACCTAGAACTTCTAAGTCAAAGATTCACTGTGCCCACCTAATAATACACTAATCACAGAGGCTGTAACCGGCTAATTTTCTTTTTGCATATATTAAAAAGTTCAAGTATTTACAGTCAACCTAATCAGCCCGGTTACAACTTGTTTTCAAATAAGAGCTGGCAAGAATCTGAACTGCATTCCACTCTCAGCTATAGTCACTGATCTGGCATAAACTTGGGAAAAACAGATTTCTGTTCCTATCCACTTACTTTCCATCTCTACTTGTTTTAGTTAATAGGTTTAGCAAATGTATTGTATGTGGTATCATAGCTATAGTGAGGTTAGAAACCTCAGATTAAAGAAAGTATCTACCCTTTGCAGTAAGTATACATTTTGCATATCTATATGCTCAAAATGTATTACACAAAATACAGATGCACAAAAAAATGGGTTGTTTAATCTGCTTTTGTTGTTTACCTTTTCTTTTATACTTTTAGGAAAAGCATTTATTCATTTGATGGAACTGCTTTAGGTTTTTCTGCTATAGCTTCGTAATTTGTGGATTCACTAAAGATGCTAAATAGCATAATGCTTTAAGAGCAGACATCCAAATTCATCCATTTTGCAGTCTGCTGTTGTGGAAAAAGGTACCCGGTTTAACAATATATTGCTTTAGATATTACAGGTTTTGTGATCGCAAAGTTATCTGCTTACCTTCTTGCACATACTGTAGATCATTTCAAGGTATTTTGTGTCTGACAAAAGTGTATCCGTATCAACAGTAACATAATTATGTAAGAGAGGCATCATGTCTGTATTAAAAGAAGAATAATCATAGTTACTGTTTCCATGTTTTACTGAAACCTATACTAAGTTAATCACAGTTCTTGCCTAATGTTTTTCAAGATAAGCATATACTTAGATGCCTGAGTAAAACAAGTCTGCTTCAACAGCAAAATAAAATACTGGAAACGTAACTCACTCCATTGTTCTCCTAAACATTTCAATTAAGATGTAATTCACTTTATGCTTGACATCACATATATGAAACTATTTGGCTTTCTGATCTGTATTACTTACCAGTAAAATAATCAAAGCCATCCTGCTGAAAGACTTCAAAAACAAGAGGAAGAAGCTGCCACATTTGTGCAGAAACTTGTTGACATGTCAGACTATGAGCCAAGGAAAAAATCTCTTCATAGAACTCTAAAACAAACAGAACGTAGGTAAATTTAATGCCAATCCAATACACTTAAAAACTTAAGCCAACAAAAGTGCACATACCTAATACATGCTGCTGCAAAACTGTTCCAATCACTTGCAAACAGATCCCTTCCAGCTGTTGAGTAATCTAAAAAAAGAGAATTATGACTGTTTTCAAGACTTTGGAGTTGAAATTAAACACATTTTGAATAAAATTATTCAAAGTTGTTTCTCTTTAGAGAATATAGTCTAGAACAATTCAAAAACTTATTACACTTTAGAGCACAATGTATTACAACTGTACTCTTAGATAAGAATTTTTAAGATAGCTTTTAATGTGAGGTATTTTTGGAATACCCTTTGAATACTGGAAGAATCTCATTACAGGGTATCCTTTACAAGAAGCCTAACAGTAACTGCAATACTTCAGTCCCATTAAAACAGAGAAAGTACACGTATACATCAAAAAGGGAAATAATGGAAGTTACACAAAGTCATTTGCTGTTCCAGAACAGTGAGATTTCAGAAGAACCCCTAAACTAACTTGGGCTGATTAGCTGAATACCTTATGAACTTCAGGGCTGGCCTACAGATTTGGACACTGTTTCCCAACACGTATTTATCAGTCTATGGAACAGCTAACAAAATGTCAGTAACCTGACATTTAGGGCACTCACTTGCATAGAGACAATAAGGGTTGAGTTTCTGGTCTAAGCTATGCAGAACACGATTTGGTCATCCTGTGTGAGTTGTCTCTAAATGTAAGTATTTACTGATCAACATTTAAATTCCCCTGGGCTAGCATATTGCTAGATAAGCTTCCCATTTAGATGGCATGAATTTGCCAACAAAAACAAGTACATACTTGCTAGACAGCTTTAGCAAACCAGTCAATAAGCAAATCTGGCCTTGGTTTATTGCATGGCAACATTGGATTGTGACCCTGAGCATGCAGAATTCATACTGCTTCCTTAGTAAAGCCTCAGAGCACTGAGAGTACAACTTACTACTGAACTGCTTAGTCACTAAAAAAAATCTGCAGTATATTTATCAATACAGTAGCTGATTTTGTCAAAAAGAATTGGCAGCAGTATATTTTGAACAAGCTGTATTCCAGCTGTAAGTCCATTCAGTACAACAAAAGTAACACAAGACGAAATAACACAAGTTTTCATCACCCTGGAAAATCTACAGTATAGATCAGACAGGTAAATAAAACTATCATTTAGCATAGCCACAACAGATGTATTTACAGATATTGACTTTTTTGAAGAGAGCAAACTAATGGAGTAGAGTCAATGTTCAAAGCTAACTGAAATTTTATCCGTTTTCTTTGAAGGGTAGATGTTATTGAATCATGTTGTCTTTTTTTTCCCAGATGAATTGAGTTCCATCTACCAGCAACAAGCTGATGAAAAATATCTTCCACCTATTCTAACAAGACCCTGGATTCCTACAGGAAATACTGCGGCAACATTTATGATCTATTACTACGTGCCAGAAACATGATCCAATCTGTTACAACTTCATGGCATCGTAAGCACTTCACTGGTTTGTGTTTCAAGAAATTTTCGGCTGCAGACAGTTTTCCAGCTAATAACAACAGGTATGCAGGAACTACAGAAGACTTTTCAGTGTCTTACACAATGCATATGACTAATTCATACTTACTTCCTTGTGATCTTCAACTACACTAAGAAGTGTATCAATAGTATTCAAGATTCCCATTGCTGTCACTGCTTTGTCATCACTGCCCTCTTCATCTGGTCCAGTCTGGATCACCTGGTTAAACGTCATTGCCTGCACGTAATAAAACAAAACCACCCATAAATGTCATTCATTGAGGACGTGGCATTCTACATGATTAAATTAAGGAGTAGTTCTGCTAAGAAAATACTGAAGTGACTGCTCTATTCAGTTTGCTTTCACAACTGATTAAATTTGAAAATTAAGCCAGTTGAACTGCCATCATTTATCCATTCATGAATAAAGTGATGTTACTTTTCATGAACAAGAACACATCTGCATGAGTAAGTTTCTCTTGAGACAAGATTTAACTGGTAGCTGAACTGGAGTGGAATACTTTGCAGGCATTCCCAGAGAGGACACGCAAGCAATTCAGTTTTAACTCCACAGTAAGGGCCTTTAATATGTTAGCACTGAGCTGAATCCCACTTTTGATGTCATTAGTGCAACTTGCTACATATGGCCATTCAAGCTCGATTTCTCCTACAAATAAGCTACCCGCAGATTCAACTTTGCATTTACACTACATACAACATAACATTATTTTCACAAATTTAATTTAAAAAAAATCTATTTGAAGTCCTACTCTTTAATTTCCCATTTTAAAAAAGAAAATCAAGTTACACTGTAGAAGCTACCTGAAATATGTTACCAAAATTCATTAACACTATCAGGAGTAAATGTGGATATGGATTGCTAAAACATTTCTATAATCATTCTTAGAAACCTCCATTTGGTCCACGTTATGAAGCCACTTTTGAGAAAAACATTATCAATGTAGAAGAAAATTACTTGTATTAATGCTCTTGAGCAGACTGGAATAGCAGTAGTTATTGACTGATCATCAACTACCTTCATTTTAAATACCACTCTCCCATATATTAAACAACTTCCAAAATAACCAGAAAGTCTTACCAAATGCTGTGTCATTTCTACTGCAATTGGAGTAACTTCTTCACTATATTCACAGATCATCTTCTGAATCACATTGGTAAGATCATCATTTTCAGTCTCTCTTATAATATGAAGTAAAGCTTGCATTACAGGTCTAATGAATGGTGTAATATATTCTTTAGCTGTAAAATAAGTGGAAATTAGCATCACTCTTACAGAACCCTAGTATTAGTATGCCAATACATACTATTAATATTTATCATTTTGGCATGAACGTGCCAAAAACATGAATGATAAAAATCATAGTACAATATTAACATTTAGAACTTCCCCTCCCCCCCCCCTCAATAAAAAGGTATTCCAAGAGGATCACAACTGAACTACAAAGGCCATAGTTCCAGTCTTTATCTATGGAACACAAGATCACTTAATCAATGCATGTTTTACTTTATCAGAAAGGGGTACATAAGCATTTCTGTCAAATTAGCCGAAGTATTTGATATAGAATTTGTTTGCTTAGTGACTTTTATGACAGCTTCAGGAATATTAAGCAATGTAAGGCCTGCCAAAACAAAGATTAATTTTTTTTTTTATATATAACAATTTTAGCATACGTTCTTTCATGTTGAGACAGATATGCTCATATTGCCACTGTATCTCTGACTCAATCATTAGGAACTACTAAACTGGACGTGTTGTATCATGAAGTCACAGATTAATTATACTCAGAGCCTTGGAAATGTGATATTTTTACAGAAATTCCTGCCAGCTACAGAAAAATACAGAAAGCGATTACAAATTATACTTGCAAGTAAATTAACATCAGGGAAGAACAGATGTCTCCGTGAACATAGTAAATTTAATGCTTATTCCATTAACGCAATGAAGTGGTATGCATTTTCTAAAGAAAACATATCTTTCAAAGAAAAAACATCTTCAGTAAGTTTGACATAGCTTTAAGAAAAAAGGGTTACCTTTCTCTTGATTACTGATCAGAACTTGAAGTGCTATTGCAGCTTCCACTTTCACAGGCATTTCCCTATCATCTATCAGACACCGTCTTGTGAGTTCTAAGGCTGTCTGGAGATTCTGGTCACTCTTAAATTTGACTTCACAAAAATAATGAAGAACCCAACAAGCCTGAAAAAAGATAACAAATAAATCCAGTGTTATAAAACTACAAGCAGGATTATCAACTGATACCAGTAACCTACACAAAATATTAAATGTGAAGTACAACTAACATTGAATAAGAAGATAGTGTAAAACTTTTCAGATGAATATGTTTGAGAATATGGAGGCTGGCCAGTGGGAGGCTTGTCTTTCAGACATCACTAGACCAGTACTATGATCTCAAGTTCATCTTTGGCCACAGGTTTCGTGTGAGCAGTATAGTCTAAATGCAAAACACAAATAGACCATACCACCAGACACAGACTGAAAACTATGCACACAATTCTGCAGCCACTTTAAAATTACACAAAAGCTGTTTATAGTCATGCATAACGACTGATACTAATCACTGAAATAAGCACCCATTTTATTACACGCACACAAAGAAGTAAATTTGTTAAACGTAAAAATAATTTAAAGAATATTCCTAAACTCTTCAGATGGAACAAAGTACATCTTAACAATAAATCTTACACTTTCTTACCCGTGCTCTCATGTAACCCAGCTCACTGCTGAAGAGAGGGAACACGTGATTCTGCAACATATATTCCATCTGATCTTTATATATCTTCTTCTGTTGGAATATTAACAAAAACTTTCAGTTTAAACTTTTCCGTAACGATGTATTTCTAATCCAATAAAAATGGCACGTATAAAAGCATGAACAGCTTAACAAAACCCTCACACTTTTAACCTCCCCCTTTATTAAAGCTATTAACAAAAAAAATCCTGTAGTTGAATTAAACTTGTATCCTACATGTTCCTATGTGGAACAAACTTGTGATTTTCAGTCAAATATTGGCAGGTATTTTCCCCTGTCATTCTTGTTCTCCTACAGAAACCTTTTGCTTGGCAACACATTAATAGCAAAAGTAGTCGGGAAAATTCTGGGACTCATGGTCCAAATCTAAATACATGACCTGCCTCTTACTTGCTGCCATTCTAATTGAAAAAGTTCACTAATTTCATTTTATTTCCTGATCTTCTATACAGAGAAGAGATCTTATTAAATCATCAGCCACTCACTGGATGGATTTTTTGTTCCTTCCTTCCATGAAAAGTGAATGTAGTTAAGTAGTAATAAATGGTGTAGTAACTTACTAGAAGCAGAGAATTTAAGAGAACGTTAAAACAAGTCATCTGAACTTGAACATAACCTAATACAACCTGCGCAATTATGCTGACAACTGTTCAAAACCAAAGCAATTAAGTTCAACAATTTTAAAAAATCCTGGCAGTGATTCCAAAACTTGAGAACTCAAAAAGCTATTCTCCCTTCTTCTCGTATGTGAAAGAAGGGAAAAGAACGGAAAAAAAAACAACCAGATTTAGTACACTTACTTTTAGGAGAATTTCAGCCAAAGAACCGATCATATGTAAAGCACCATCTTTCTTACGAGGGTCAGCATTTGGCTCTGTAAGGATCTGATAACAAAAGCCCATTGTCTTCTGCAAAACCTAGATTGAATGTCCAGTTAGTCAAAGTATTTCAACCAGTCATGGCAGGTACTATTCTCAGTGCTCTGAAATACTCAAGTTCTGTAAACGTCTAATAATATACTCCAATTCTGGAATTTGGGTAATGTTTTACGGATCTGTTATAACATAGATCATTCTTGATATGTGGCTTCTAGGGGAACTGGCAAATACAAAAATCACAAGTAGACCAGCACAAAATAACTGAGAAAAATGATAAATTTTGATGTACTATAATATGACAGAGCAGAAAAGTAAAATTTATCAGTAATTCTTTCAGCAAATAAAGCCTATAAACTAAGTCTAGGTAGCATTGTGTTTAATAAAATCCTTGAATAGCTTACCTCTTTCCTTTTACTACATGATGTAAACAATAATGTCTGAGCAGCAGTTGTAGGAGAAATGAAGTCTTCGAATACATCTATTAAGTAAACGTAACAGCTATAAATTTTGGTCCTTATATAAATACTAAGCTTAATGTAATCTAATGGTTTCCTACAGAACAAAAGAGCAAGAATTTTCCACTTTTTTTCAGGAGGTTCATGCTTTCTTACTACAGATGTTTCAAGACCAAACAACAGTAACAGTGGGTTGGTGATTCCCCATAAATGTATGTTTCACCTTTTCCATGATCAGTGGATCTGCATATCTAATTTGAAATTGAATGTCTTCCTTATCTCTATGATCAATCTTTTTTAATTATAGAAGCAGACAGTGGTTGAATTTTGACACGTATGTTATTTGTTGCACCTCTAAGAACATGTAATTGGTTGAGTTAAAAATGCATTGTTTCTTATTTCTCTGTAGAGGAGGATTATCAGAGCCAGATATAATATATGTATTGTTTACAGGGCTGCCTCACCTGAGGAACAAGAAACCTCCAAAACCATCAAGATTCCTTGTTCTCAACAAACAATTCTTAGAGGAATCATTAAGGTTGGAGAAGACCTTCAAGATCGTCTGGTCCAGCCATCACCCTACTACCACTGTCACCCACTAAACCATGTCCCTAAGCACCAGGTCCAACCTTTCCTTAAAGGCCCCCAAGGACAGTGACTCCACCACTTCCCCAGGCAATTTATTTAGGAAGTTTGTAGTCCACTCTTTCTTCCTCAGCCTCAAAGTGCTACACAGGCTCATAGTGAACCCCAAGAACAAAAGTAACAAACCACAAGAGGCGAAATTAGACAAGTCTGGAATGCTAGACTTACTTCATACTATTTCATTTATCTCTATGGTAAATCTGTTCAGAACTATGACACATTTGAAATTAATTGAGATGATAAAAACATCAGGGTCTGAAATATTAGCTGCTATAAACAATAAACTTGTAATAACATGAAACTTATGTAATTATTGTAAGCTAGACCTAGACTGACCTATCCAAGAAAAACATTGTAAATGTCAAAGTTAACTATTTTTCAAATGCAGAAACAATTGTGCCAGTTGAATCATATGGTATCTGTCATTTACACAAGCATATCCAGAAGTTAACTACGAAGTTACACCACTTGGATAACAGACATCCCACCCCCACCATTTATTTTTTTTATAGTCAACTGCTTTCACAAAAAAGCCATAAAAATACCATCTTCACATGAAGACAGATTTTAATGTGAGAAGATTTCAAATTCTCACCAAATTTCATGCGAATATATTCATATGGATCTTCTTGCCAAAGCTCTTCATCAGCATCTGTATAACACATCAATGGAAAAATAACATCTTGGATAATCCCCTGCAATTAAGAAAAAAGTTGAAAAAGAGTTAGCACTATTGAATCAACCTCTATATTGCCCTATATTTAACAAACTATATTTTGTCCCTCCTCAGTTCTGATAGAACATAATAACATTATAAAATTATTGGGGCATTGTGAATTTTACGTACTGCCTTAAAAAATGGTTTACGCTGGATAATGATATGTGGAAATGATTCATTACCATAAATACAGTAGTTATCATCATTGCCAAATTTGTTGTGTTGCTCTTCCACTGTGTAATCTTTCATTTAAAGCACAAAAGACTCACAGCAAAAAAAAACCCATTCTCTATTCATGCAACCCCAGCTCTATTCATGCATCAAGATAACCTTCACTAAGCAGGCTTAAACTTTTTCCACCAGCAATTTATAGCAGTTTCCCAGAACTTTATTTCTAGCAATGATAAAGACACCATACAACAGACTGTATTACTGAGCCACGTTAAGTATTAAACCCAGAAAATGGTTTACTTGAATATGAGGTTTCAAATTCTTCCAGGTGACAGCATGTGACACTCCTTGATTGATGTAATTCAGTGTTTGCTGCAGAACTCTAGGAGCCATGTACTGTTTTTCCTTGTATTGATACAACACCTTCAGCAACACCTAGAAAAATCAGATCTCATTAATAGCACATACTGAGCACAGGCCGTTTTAACCCAAAGAATTACACTATCCCTCACAGTCCTACCTAAGAATCCCCCAAAATCCAACCCAAAGTGCTGTCACCAGAGAGCAGAAATCAGAGCCTGCCCCTCTGCTCCCCTCACTAGAAAGCTGCAGGCCATGAGGCCTCCCCTCAGTCTCCTCTACACTAAGGAAACCAAGTGACTTCAGACATACACCTTGATCTCTAGACACTTCAACACCTTTCTAGCCCTCCTTTAGATGCTCTCTAATAGCTTTATGTCCTTCTTATAATGTGGTGCCCGAAACTGTACACACTGCTCCAGGTGAGGCCACAACAGCGCAGAACAGAGTGGGATCATAAGTGCCTTAAGAAATTACCAGCTGTAACTCTCACCTCAGCACAAGGCTTCAGTGGCATTAGATACTGACTTAGGATAAGAAAAAGACTAAATGCTCTGAGACTTGAAGCTATTTCAAGAAATATCAAAGAATAAACACAACAAAAATACTTGTCTCTTGTGTATTAAATAAAAGAGAATATGATTCTCTGCAAACAATACCTCAAAGGGACAATGGTTACTTGGAATGTCCAAAAACAGTAAACCATCAGTACGTGGCAAGACTAACATGCTTCTTCAAATTAGAACAATTAAGCAGTGTTAATAATTTAAAAAAGTCTAAGAAACCAGTATCAAAAGTGATTAAACTCTCAAAACAACCCAATGATATAGTTTTACTTCCCTGATTTTATGCTTTAAATGTTATTTTCCAGAAGTAACTGGGAAACTAAAGATAATGAACTTCTTGGGGATTTCCAGAGAACATAACATTCTACAGATTGCCTTCCTTTATAAAATTCAACACAAGCGGAAAAAAACAACATGACCATCAACTTATCATATACTCAACTTTTACAGCCCATGTAGATGGGCTCCATGGCGTAACATATATCATGGCAGCAGCTCAGTGAAGATTTAAAAATATATTAACTGGGGAGGGTTCTTCATTGTAGGCAAAAGAAATCTGATGAACTAGAACTTCACATACAGTAATACAATATTCTTTGTCAAAAAGCTTATGCAGAAAGCTCCCATTTGCTGGTATCTTTGGCTTTTAGCAGGATCTGAAGTTTTTGTTTGTTTGTTGTTGGGGGTTTTCTCATTGTTTTTGTTTTAAGAAGAGATTCTCCATTGCAACATAATGGCACATAAAAAGCCTAACTTCATCAAGATTTAGTGGAAGAATGGGAATAGCCTTTGAAAATGAGCACGGAGCTGAGGCTTAGCAAGTGGTCTTTGCAGCCACACTACTTAAAGTGTGCCTGGACAAGCGTATCAGGTTTCTCACTTCACAGTATCTAAGTAATTACCTCCTATTGTTCAGATGCAATACAGAAAGAAATTAAAGGAAAGGATAAGCAGAGATTTAATAGTTTGAGCAAGAAAAAGGAAAATGTGGGGTGGAAGCAAATCGAAGAACAAATTCTGCAATGGGGCTAAGGAACAACCAGACAGTAGTGTTCAACCAGCGTTTAGTTCTGGTTCATTGGGTCTTCCAAAATCAGAAGCATCTTGAGCAAAACAATCACTAACACAAGTGGTAAGAATCAAGGTATTCCAGAAAGGTAAGTCAAGCCTGTTTTGGCTAAGTTGAAGAAAGTTTATCTAGAACTAATGCTGTTGTTGTTGATTTTTTTTTGGTTGGTTGGTTGTTTTTTTTTTTGTTTGTTTGTTTGTTTGTTTTTTAGGGAGGAGTGACATGCATGAAAAATATAAGCTAGATAAATAATCAGTAAGAAATAATTATGAAGTTTATATTAGCATTATGTTTTAAGTTTATACTTGAGCAATCCATAACCCCATGACACACATCTATTCATCCTTTAGTAATAGGGTGTGCGTACTTGGGAAAGTAAAGGCAACTCAAGCATAGTATCAGGTCAGAAACTGTATTCTTCAGTATTTCAATCTCCAATTTTATTATTACTTTTAACGAAATATATCCTATTTAAAAATCATAAAATTTATTTGAAGGATTCTATTTCTTGACAATACATCCAAGATTATTTTCTGTGTAGAAACAGAGGCTATCACCTTAAAAAACTGTATTTTCATACAAGGTGCATTATTGTATAAGGGAGAAGTCTGTACGCATTTTAAAATCCTGCTCTTCAGCAATTTTTCTTTAAAGAGTTAACTTTCTGGTGTTACCTACATGCAGTAACAGTAAGGATCAAATTTGATTCAAAGGCAAGTTAATATATATATATACACATATATACGTGTGTGTGTGTGTATATATACATATATATATATAAACTGTTCAAACGGATCTTTTTGAAGATTTTTTCCCACATGCAGTCTTTTCTCAGAACTTCGCTTTACCTACAAAGTACAAATCAATCAGTAACATCTTAAAGTACGTGCAGTAACTAAACATTTAGCAGGATGCCATCCACAGGTATGAACATCTCAAAGTGACAGACTCCAGTATTCTCAATAGTATGTTGGGACATGTTTCCTAACACTCAATGTGGCCATGTTCTCTTCCCTTTCAATGCTTTGACGACCTTCAGAAAACACGTACTTTGGAAATACTTCCCTTACTTTTCTTCTTGATATTTAAGTCCCGTAAATCATTATAATTTCACTGGGAATGAAGATAATTTAAAAAATAATTAGGAAGCTGAACTAAAAAACTGTTCTTCTCCTCATTAAAAAAGAGGCTTAGAAGAAAACAATCAGCTCCCTGAGATTTTTTTTGTATATATAGTCTACTTATATTTACAATATAATCACCTTCAAGTAAACAGATTTTTGAGCTAATACAAACACATGAATTTTATAAAAACTCTTGGAAGTTTTATAAGCTTATTCCAAGAAAACAATAGGGAAGAAATCACATCAAACTCTAAACATATCCTAATACTTCCCACATTCAGCATTTCTTACTTGTTGAACACCAACAGCAAACGCCTTCAGGAACACTTCAGCAAACTCATTGTACTCCTTGGAAACATTACCAGGGCTTCCATACCTAGAATTTGAAGCAAATGTGCAAAATTAAAGCGTGCAGCACTGTTATTGACTTAACTATTAGGTTTTTCTCTTAAAAATAACGATAATGAACGAGAAATTACCTCTCAAAAAGTCTAGCTAAGATATGCAAAGCCCACTTCTTGCACTTCCACCAAGGCAACTCAGGTCTATCATCTTCATCAACTTGAAGCGTTTCCTTTAGGGAAAAAAATTACCAACTATTTACAAACAGTTCAAACTGTATGCATTTTGGACAATTTTATAGCATATTTTTTCTTTTACCCTTCCATTTGCATATCACACTTCCAGCTTAACAGAAGTATAAAGTACAGCACACCTAAAAATAAATCCCTTAAATACATTCCATAAATGGTAAACAAATTATCGAAACAAGAAGCCAAAATAAATTATGCTATAGTTTTAAAACAGAACTCCTAAACAAGCTATGTATTTTCAAAACTTGTCTAGTTTGTTTAAAATATCCTATTTAGCTGAAAAAAATATTTTCTTGGCACCTATTAAGAAAAAACACAGAAATAAGTTTTCACTTTTAAAAAAATTAATAAAAGAAAAATATTTAAGCTTAAAGAAAGAATAGCCAAAAGCCACTTACAGCTGGTACATCCCTATCCACAACAGTCTTCAGGATTTCTATCCATTCAGTCAGGTTTTGCTGATTTATCAACTCCAAAGGTAACGTGTACTTACATAAAATAAAGGCAAAAATAAATATATTATAAAGCATTTTGAAAATAATGTTACTTTCACAGTTTGAATTTTAGCTCTTTAATGATAAGTAAGTGTAGACAAAGATCTGAAAGATTTGCTAGCAAAAGACTCAGAAATAACAGGATAAAGACCTCAACACAATCTAGACTATATCCTCAATATCCTCAAAGGTGCTAGAGGCCTTTATTTAAATTCTGCTTATACAATGCTAAGACACTACTTAAATGGATGTTACGCTAATTTCTGGAGCAATTAGCAGTATATTAAGAGTTCCCTCACAAACTGCATTTACACTTGTAATTTTGAATATGCTGCCCTCTACAACCTGTCATTAGAAAGCTTATTTTTACTCAGTTATGTAGCAAGCACTACCTTAGAGGATAGAAGGCGTAAGTTCTATCTAATGTCAGACCAGGAAAAAGTATAGCGCTGATTTTACAGCAGAATTAATGATACCAAAACCCTGTGATTCATATCACAACTGAACAGTAGTTGCAAATGATTCAAATTTAATCTAAAATTGTTAATATTCCTGTCATTTACTATTTTAAGGTCAAACAAAGCTTTAAATTACTGATCAAGAATACACCATTTTATTATTATTTTTTTTTTTTTTTACCTGGACAAGGGCATAAAATATTTTGAAGATTTGTTTCTGGATGAGGACAGACTGATCAGATGGATCACTCAGAAGCTGAATGAAACTATCCTTCAAAACTGGTAGAAAATGTTGCATTGCAGCTATCAAAGGACTACGCTCCTCTGGTTTCTTGTACCTTTAGATAAGAACAAAATTAGCTTTATTCGTCTTTCAGGTAGTGTGGAATTTTAAAAGCCCACCCTCCCCCATTGGAGACACAAGGAGGTTACAACACATGATTAAAAAATAGCCATTTCTTGTTACAGAATTTGGAGTGAAGTATAGTCAGACAACATTACAATTAAAAGGCAAGTTTGAAAATTGCTAAGAGTTTGTTACTCCACTATACAGCTCTATTAGCCTTCCGCTAGTAATGCGCTCCAGCCTACTTATTCACTTTGAATACTACCTCATGTTCTGCCACACCATTACTATAGTGAAAAACAGAGTATTACAGAAAGTGCAAACAGAAGAAACATTTATTGCCAAGAATGGCAGATCTTGGGCTAATCAGTAAAATTCCAGAAAGACATCTATCAGGTTTCACATTTACCAAAAACATTTCCAGAAGATGGATTATTTCTCTGACATTGAAGAAAGTAAGTTGCAAGGTCTGTTTACCACATCTTTCATTTTAATTTTCCCAAATTTAACAATCTGAATGTAGGCTTCAAGGGCACGTGACGGACTCACAGGCTTCAATTTCAACACTCTTTGAAATTGGGCCCCAAATCTTCCCAGGCCTATGCTGAAAGGAGGGCTTCGTTGCCTTTCTGAACAAAAATCAAGATTTCTGAAAGGAAGTGAAGCCACATTTTTAAATCCTACCCCCAACTTTTCATTTATTAACAAAGTCCTGATCGAATAAATAGTTATCACAGCAGAACAGTATCTAGTCCATAGCAGTGATAACAAGTAAGAACAAAGAATCACTTGAAGAATGTACAGCTTAATTTTTTGTTTAAGCTATTAATACTATAATGCTCTTCTTGGGCTCTTGTGGGAGAATATGGGGGGGGGGACATTTTTGGTAGACTTTTCATTGCTATTAAACATTAATCAATGCTCAGTCTCTTAACAGTGCCAATTTGTAGAAATGTAAGATAAAGTCTACTCAGTCTGCTGCCAGATGGCATGTTCTGTAAAAACTACTACAGAACATTGAGCTCCAACATCATGTTCAAATAATGTATTTTCTACATATTTTCTGAAATAGAAACCTAAATACAAAGACCTAACGTTGCTCAGGAAAGCTCAGTTTCAAATTTCCCCAAAAGATACAATTGAAAAAGACAGGAAAAACAATTATGCAAAGAGCAGCCATATGAACTCGCTAGATAGATTTGGATAGGGAAAAAAATTTTAAAGTAGTCTAAAAATATTTAGCTTCTACACTAAGAAAAAAATAAGCATCGATTGCTAAAGATTCCTACAACTCAAACGGTAACAACTTGACTGAAGTCATAACATTATGCAGAATTTCTCCCCAAAAGCTGGAACAAGACATTTAACAAATTTTAGAGACCTGCCTACACTCATGTTGCACGTAATGCAATAAAATGTGTGTATTTCTACATGACTGGTGAAGCTGACCATTGTTGATTTCACCAGAAAGCCAAATAATTAACAGTTGCTGGCTTCAGCTAATAATGTTAGCTGATCAAAAAATTTAACACGACTATTACCTTAGTTAATCATGCAATGACTGTACTCACATCAAAATCTTTCCTTAACCAAGAATTACTATAATCAAAATATACCACCAGTGAACACTGCACGTTTATCTTGCAGGTCTCTGCTGCATAATTCATTTAAAATGTTTAATTTTAAAATTGACAAATCAGTTTCCTTTCTTCTCCTAGCAGGACTTGCAATTCTCACCCACAGAAAAACCTCCAATGTTTAATTACAACACTCTTTACAGCATTTCTATTAAAAAGAATCTTTGAGGAGTCATTGTTCACCTGTTTTACTCTATTTAACACACAATTCATGAAATTAATAGAGGAATTCTTCAATGCAATATCTTAAAGTATCTAAAACAAAAGCATTACACGACTGCTTTCACAGATTAAGTTGTTGATTCCTCCTGTTACACTACTACTTCTCCATGATTCCAAGATTGCACTCTGCCACTCAAATGAGCCTTCCACAAACCAAAGGCAGCAGCTAAGCTCCGCATATGTTCTCAAAGGGCAACCTCAGTTTTAAAGATCTAAGCATAACAGATACAGAGCTAAAAATACTCAAAATTTAGAAGAGGATCAAACCAAAGCTGACTAAATCTGATGTTTCCTAACATTCAAGATTACACACTTGGAAATCTCTGTATGTTAACTTCCACTCATACCTAGAGTACAAATTCAGTAAGAGTATAAAACTCATTTGAATTAAGTAATCATTTGCAGCAAAGCTATGACTTGGAGCAGACTTTCTTATTGCTATGAAGCTTATATTGCTGTAACACATCAATCCAAACAGAACTACCACCAAACTAAGGCTTTAAAGATGGCCCCTTTTTTTGTGATCTAGATCTAACCTCTAATGGAGGCAGTTTTTCTATACTTTCTTAGTGGACAGGATATGAGCCAGTATCTGCATATCAATACTCCAGGAATATTGACTAAACTAAATTTGCCATGTTTGTATCGCTAAACTAATATTGACTAAACGTTCTATCACTTGTGCTCAATCCCACATACAATTTTACACTGTTAAAATATACATACAGTACACAAGAGATACATGTGTATTCATTCTGCTGTTTTATATGGTAGAAAAAACTTACTCGTAGTTTTTCACAAGTTGATAAAGACATAGAAGAATGCCAAGCCAACAAGCACTGTTGTCAGACTGAAGATAAAACCCAATTTTCTCCACAACTGCAGTCCAACGACTAGGATAATCATGCTTGATAATATGATGAATGCAAGTAGTAAGTTGTACTCTGGAAACAAAGTATAGAATAATTAAATAAATTACTATTACTTTAATAATATTCTTGTGGTGTTGAAACATCTAATGTTGCCTGAATTCAGACTTATTTCAAGCTTGCGTTTTTAGTGGTTTTTTTTTTTTTTTTTTTTTTTTTTTTTTTTTAATACCAAGTTTAGGTTCTGTACTTTCCATTTAATGCTGTTCATTTGATGAACTTTATAAATAAAGTGACGTGGTCTGGCCTTTTGCAAAGGACTCTGTGAGTAAATTTCCATGTGCTGCACAAGTTGAAAACTGTCTTTCCATCTACAGTAATTCTATGCTTAAGTATGCAGCAGCGTAAGACAACAATGCTTAACATTCAGGTTATCTTAGTCGTGCAAAAATACAGTCAGAAAACAGAATTCAAAACCAGGTTAAAACAGCATACCTAATCAGCTCAGGAGAGTGAATAATGGCTTCTACAATATTTTCACGAATACAGTGTCTATCTTCTTCTGGGATGGAGTAAGGTGGAATCTCTCCTGGTGCAGTTTCACGATCTGGCCAATACTGGGTTATCATATTTTTCAAGTAGATAACTCCTATCATACAAGAGAGACAAATCAGCTCATAGCCATTCCAAGTATAAAACAAACACATTTTGCAGAGAGAAGTCTATTTTAGAACAAAACAAGCAAATTACTAATACACTGACCATTTCTGACTACTAGGATCAAAGTAAATAAAACATGCAAATCATTAAGATCTATCAATGTTTACAAATATCTTAAGTGTGGGAGACAGAGGGATTTGGCCAGCCTCTTTTCAGTGGTTTGTGGGGACAGGACAAGGGGCAATGGCCACAAAATGGAGCATAGAAGTTCCACACCAACATGCGAAAGAACTTCTTCACAGTGAGGGTGACGGAGCACTGGAACAGGCTGCCCAGGGAGGTTGCGGAGTCTCGTTCTCTGGACGCCTGGATGCCTACCTTCTCCCATCTGGACGCCTACCTGGGCAACCTGCTCTAGGGAACCTGCTTTGGCAGGGGGGTTGGACCCGATGATCTCTTGAGGTCCCTTCCAACCCCTACAATTCTGTGATTCTGTGATTAACCTATTAATTTGCTATGTTGATATTCCTTCACCCATTTATTTTGATATATTTTTAGTACTGTAAAGGATGTGTTTCCATATGAAAATGCAAACTATACTGCTTTCATGTTACATATAAAAGAGCTTGTGTAACATTTTAACAATACACTGCTGAAAAATCCTTTGTAGTCATTTTCTCACTATTTTCATTAAAACTGAGCAAATTAATACTAATGACTATCTAAAACAACCCTTGTATTTTGTAAGCAAAAAATGTAATCAAGTCTGTGATACAGGAGTGAATGTTAAAGAGAAACAGAGCTCCTTTATACCAAGTGTATGGGCCACACCACTTTGTAGCATTTGGGCTACTGGCACAAACACCTGCTTTTACCATGTGACAACCAAATCTAAACTGCTTATGTGGCAAAATATAGTATAAAACACTTGAAAAGAAAGACTTACAAAATACAAAAGGAAATGTCAAATTACAAACTAATATCAAAGTTACTATTAATCTAATTCTACATACAAATCCATAAAGCAAATTCTTTTCCTAAACTTCACATGCACCTTCTGAACACTCAGAAGACAAACTGTTTTTGAAAGGGTCTGCAAAGGTCTGAAACAATCTGTAGATACATGCTATAACAACACTGAAGTGATGCAAAATTCAGTCTGTCCTCAGGGGGTTTTAATCATATCATTAGCTGCTTTGCAAAACATGCACTGTTTCTAAGACACGTGTTGGATGTGTTTTCTCCACTCTCTACAGACTTTTTTAAAATTAGCTTAAACTAAGGCTGAATTTCAAGAGGTTGTTTTCAAACCTCCTCCTTTTTCACATTATACATGTTAAACAGTAACCTTTTTGACACATCCTCCCAAAATAAGATAAAATATAATATATATATAATATAATAAGATAAAATAAGATAAAAATGCAAGGTAGGCTTACATTACAACTTCAAATAATCTACTACCTGGAAGGTTCAACTAAGTGATCAAGGTCACATCTCCTGAACCGTCAGAAACCACTGAGGTATTGTTTTAGAAACCTCTTACCAAGTAATATAGTAGCTTTAAGGTGATGTTTGGTCCTGCCAATATTCAAGATCCGATTTTACTGATTGCTCGTTCAAATCAGCAGTTCCAAATGACAATATGTTTTCTTCCACTTATAATGTTGAGAAACATTAGCTTTATTAGTACAATGTAAAATTACCTCCTTGGGCCAAGCGTACCATCATCATGAACTACTCTGGTTTCCCAAAGGCCATTATTCACTAGAGACAAAGGGGAGCAACCACTGAAGAGTCAGCCACCTTTTCTTTCTCTTATTTAGTGTATGATGCCAGATGCAGTTTATGACGACTAACTCTGACGACTCCCAATTTTCCCGTGTTTGAGATTAACACCATTAGAATTCTTTAATAACTTAATAGTGATACAATATCTGAATATGCACCTGTGTGCACGCACCATTGAAGTGAAAACAACTAAAGGATTTGAAAACTTGCCTGCCTGTCTCACTGGTAAATCCAGTTGTTCGGACATGGTGATCTGAAGCAAAGTTGAAACAAAGTTCACTGACTTATGAGCCTGTAGAGGACAAAAAAAAAGTTATAAAAAAATTAGTATAGTTTAGTCATAGTTCGTCAAGTTTTAGAGTACTCCTGTTTGCTATTACCATCTCTTTACAACACTGTAATGCAGTCAAAAGAATAGCAGCAATTCAGTTTCACAGTAGCTAGCAAACTAAAGCATTCCAAAATTTCATGCTCACTGGACTCTGAAGACAGACAGCATGGTGGAGGCAAAACCCTATCATTTTGGGTAGGGTTGAAGAAATCATTTAACAGGCTTTGGTAATCAACCTTTTACAGTCACCAAACAAGTTCTTCACTCAGAGTACCTTAAAGAATATCTGAGTAGCCAGACAAGAAACAAGCACAGCAATTTTATAGTGACCTCAAGTAATGTATTATGTAAACAAATAATTGTTAAACAATTCATTATGTAATAATCAACGCAACAGATGGCAACCTGTGTTTTAAAACTATGCCCAGCCTTAACCAAGCATATTCAAGTTATAGTTCACCCTTCTGATCAAAATGGCTTAAAGTGACTTAATTCTTTACTGCAGCAACTTCTAGCCTAACTATACAACAGCAAGCTAACAGTATGGAGACCTAAATGGAGTTTCACCAGAGTAACAACTTCTAAGGATTTGCGAGAGTTCACTTACAAACAAAGGCAAAATGTGATTTGTTTTACAATAATGAGCAATATCACTGATGCACTAAATACTACTACATGGTATTTTCAACATGAAGAAACTGACATTTAACATTCGCACAGCATCCCTTGACACCTTCCTGAACATCAAAAACTCGAGACACTTAATGAACTTCTCTCCGAGAAGAGAATTTTAATTCTCAAAAACTAGATGTGCTTTTTCTAGTTGGAAAACAACATCATTTTCTTCAAGGTCAAGAGTCAATGGCTATGAGCTGCAGCAAGGGAAATTCCAGTTTTACACAAGGAAAAAATTTCCTCTCAACAAGGAGGGTCAAGTATTGGAACAGCCTGCCCAGGCAGGCAGTGGGGCTGGCCTTTTGAAATATTCAAAACTCAACCGGAGAAGGTCCCGACCTCATCTAACTCTGAAACCAGCTTTACTTCAGTGGACTGGACCAGAGGGCCTGCAGAGTCCTCCTAACCTCGTTCTTCCAAGCCTCTGATTCTAATTGCCAAGATGCATGTCTGCTTTATCATCACTAACATGGCAAAATTGTTTCATATGCTCTTTGCAGCACTTCTATCGAAGACAACTACGTAGACCTAAATATCTCGACTTGTTAAACTCTTAGGAAGACATCTCTTACCTACATATTAATCACTTTATTGTTTCCTACATAAAGCAAGTAAGTCCTTGGAAAACCATGACAGTATCCATTTATAAAAAAAAAAATAAAAGAATGTCTCAGACTCCACATCAGAGCAAACACCCATCATAAAGAGACTATCCAACTATATTTCTGTTCTTTCTAAAGGATTAAGAGCTCATTGACAGTATGAAATGTCAACAACACACCTTCTAAGCATTTAACACTGCCCAGCTCTCTCCCTTTCACACCAGGTTTTTATCTCCAAGCTCCAAAAACCATCTTCTAAATGTTCTAGTATGAAGAAGCGCAAAAGGTACAACCTGGGACTTGATATTTGTTCCAGTATTTGTGCTAAAATTTTATTAGTATAGCTTGTTGCCTATCTTACCTGATTTTAAATGAGGAATGAACTTGACTAAAGAACGTCCCCAACATATATTGAAGTGTTGCACATACTCATCCTGTGCACTACAAACCTACGGACTACAGAAAACTCACAGAAGCAACATTTGCATCCGGTCCAAGCCAAATACTTATTTGTTGAGGGTGTTGTGATGAATTGGGACTAAGTGACACTGCAATACGAGCATGCATCTTTCTGAGCCGTGCCCCTCTGATTTCCCTGAAGTCCTGAAGAAGAAAAAATACTTTCAAATTTAAAAAAAAAAAAGTATATTTGACCATTTGACAGTTGAAAACATTTTAAATAAAATTTACTTGTTGATATTAATTTCTACTACATCTCCACTACTATTCAGTTCCTTTCTCTTAAGCAGCATTAACATACACACTTCTGCAACACACACCTAATGACAGTAGACCCTAATTCAGCACAGTATTCAATTATATGCCTAATATTAATGTCAATGGGAGGTTATATTAACAGTCTGCATAAAAGAGAGACTTAAAATGCAAACTGATATCATTCCATCATGAGTACGATAAACTTAACAACTACCTTTTTAATACCAAAAATTATTCATAATGCATTTCATGTTTGGAAATTAAGTATTTAATCCTAGAATATTGAAAATGAAATATTCTTTTTCCTTTTTCATGATAAACGATAACTAACCTTATAAGTAAAGCTGCTGTAAATGATACCTGAATTAAAAATATAAAAATACAATGAGATGCTTAAGAACCATCAAGGAACTGATGGGAATAACAAAACAAATTGAATAAAAAGATGCTAAGTGTTCTAAAAGAAAAAAAGCAACAAAGATAGACCTCAACATACAACCAAACTGCCACACATTGAAATTTAATAGCATTAATCACAAAAAATAAACTTTCCTACATTAAAAAAATCAGGACTGAGACCGTGATTGTAGCAAGCTTCTAATAACGTCAATTATATTAGTATGTGGAATTAACATATTTTCACTGGATTCCCTGAACTATATAAAGTTTAAAATTATAGGACCAAAACATCCATACATTGTCTTGGTTTTCTAACATCTTAGAAGTATCACCCTTATGAATATTTCAAGCATCCTACACCAACCAATCATAGAGATGAGCTACTCTATCACCTTCAGTGGTTCAAAGCACAGATTCAGGCTAGAAATAACTTGTGATTTTCATACAAGGTAACATTTGAAGTAACTTGTACTTTTCACTCAATACCACCTTCAGTTTATAACTAAATTCACACACAGCTCCATAAACATTACTAAGCATTCTACAGAAAATATAAAAGAATTCCAGACTCTTCACAACAACCTTTCCCATCCCTCCACAAGGAACATGCTTCCAGAGAAACTGAAACGTGGGGAGGAAGGACTGCTACATGAAGGCATGGGTCTACTGCATAGTCAAATAAAACCCTGGGTACTACAAAACTGGCCACGTGCTCCCTTGTTTTGCGTTACTATTAAAAAGAACATCCAATCTTTTCTTGGCACTCAGATAAAACAACTGAACTTAATATGAGAATCACATAGGTGCCAATTTTGTATCTATGGCATTAAAAATACTGAACACACATCATTTTGGCTATTTTAATCTTTAGTATTTTTACTGTCCAACGATGGCTGACTCTCGGGACATCATGTTCTTCCTGTTCATTGACACCACTGCTAAAAAAACACCACCAGAGGAGCACACCTATTTTAGGTATATATTGTATACAAACACTGGCTTTTAGTTTTGGTGGATGTGATTAGCCAAAATACTTCACAAATGAAGATTCATTAAATATGTACCAGGAAACTGAATCCGAACATAGAGGATTCTGCAGGCATTTGCATACCCCAGTCTTAAGAAAGAAATGCACTGATGCCACTTCCACGAAAGCCACTGGTAAACAGCGTTAGCCTGCGGAGAACTTCCATGCCTGCACAATTCAAGGTTCAAAATCAGAATTTCGCACGGGCTTCTATTACATACTCTAAATTGTGTGAGAACAGAAACTATTTCTATCACTAAAGTTTTGACATAAGTAAAACCCAGTCTTCTGCTCCTTAGTTATAAATGCTCTTTACCTCTAGGAATAAGAAATTAAGAGAAGTACAGGGACAATTAAAAAATGGTTCTGTCCGAAAGTCTATTTCCCAACACGTAAGTCAACATAAAAAAAAAGTCATTTCTAGTCCTTCCCCCTTACAAATCTTCAAACATGCCGTGTCACTGGTATGACTTTCTGTTGTCTAAGAGCCAAAGAATTCAGGGACTTTTCCCAAGAGCAATTTCTGCTATGCAGCCTCACTAGCTGAGGAATGTATTCTATCAGACCACAAACATTGCACCACTGTCTGTTAATATCAATCAGTATTCCAGAACATACAATCTTTGTTCATATTTCATTGCAGGTTTTCCTAGCAGAGTTGCTTTGCTAGCCATGTGCTAGAACAGTTTGATTAGTAGAGGTGTCATGCCAGCCTCAATCTGAAATGATGTATCAAGTTTGAAGATTAAACTTCAATTAAAGAGACTTCATTAAAGAGACGATCTCACGGCATACAGAACTAACAACAGTTAATTATGGTACACAAGGGCACTTTTTCCCCCCGCCATGAAAGTCAGTTACATTCTTCTTTAATACGAGAGTTATTCATGTCTTATAGAAAGCCTGCATGCCACTAACTGATAAAAGCAGTAAGTTTCATCTCAGGTGAAAAGACCTCCAGGCATTCTTGTCAGACATTAAGAATTTAACATAACGTAACAGACAGTACTCTAAGTAGCTCTTTATCTGTTACCAAAAAAGCCAAACAGAACGGTGCTAAAATATTTACTAAATATATGTTGTTGAACTAGAACCCTAAGTTATTAACACAATTATTCAAAATAGCACACATTTAAATAAAGGCTATAATTTATTTTCCCATGAGATGAAGAAATACAAATTTACTATTTCTCCTCCATTCCAATTCTGAATAGTTCATGTGACTTGTTTTTTTAAATCTAGGCCATAACAGCACTAGGTGACCACACAGCTGTTACATTAAGATGAAAGTTTTTTTATTTTATAGAAAGGTAAGGTCAGGAACTGTAAGGCCAAGCTGAATCAGCAAACTGCTTTGTAACACTCTTTCAATTCTTTTTTAAGAACTCAGCAGGTATGGAAGTCATTCTGACCTCAGGTTTTTGCAAGCTAGTTCTACCACCTTACACAGCTGTAATGTATATGTAAACTAAATTTGAGGTCCACTAAAAACATGCATATCAGACCTCGCAAATTTATTTTATGCTCGTGTCACCAGAACACCGTCTGCAAGTTGTGACGCCTATTAGCTCTTCCATTCAGAGGAAAAAGGAACACGCTCTTAGCAAAAGCTACCTAAGCACACATGCTAGCTGCTTTCTCAATCATGAGAAAGCGGCAAGTGGCTCTGTCTGCTGGATTTACCTTGTATTAGTTAACACGATTCAAGCATGTAACTTCTTCCTGTTGAAGGCTCCCTTGATTCCTTACTGCCCCTGTGGGGATTTCTGGTGTCGAACTAGCCTCAATACACACAATTTAAAACCACCCTTTCACAAAGCATCTCTCATCTAACACATACCAAAACAGAGAAATGGAAAAAAAAAAGGAAATGGAAATGAGAGAAGTGGAAATTATCATGTTCATTTCATAAAACGTCATACTAAGAACTTTAAAAAAAGTACCCATGATCTGGTAATCAGACAGAGCCACAAAACTCATGCTCTGTTCTTGGTCTTACACAGTACTATGATATATAGCTGTAGGTGTCACACATGAAGACCACGTTAGACCTCCAAAGTCGTTAGACCTCCATATCATCAGTCGGAATTTATATGAGAAGCTGGAAACTACACGTTGGACTCCAGTGGTATCATTCTCTATCATTTGCCTTCACAGTAAAGAAAGTAAAACCAAAGAGACTGAGAACCCTGAGATACCTGCAGTTAGCACATCTCAACTCAAGTTCTCACAGCATTTTAAGTGCAGACAATAGAACTTGAAAAAACTTAGTGAAAGAAGAAATAAAGCACAGAAGAATTCATGACTTAGCCAAGGTCAAACAAAAATAACAAGGCCTGGACAAATCAAGAATCATACATCCCAGTCCTTTTCTCTTGTCAGTGGAAACTCTTGCTTAATAGGGTATGATGCAGACAGATCTAGATATTTAACTCTTCCATTAATTAGAAATATCAATTACTGAATGAAGGTCCTTCTTTTCTGATAAGGTAAAGTGATCCATCTACTGAAAACTAGTCTCATCAGCTCAACATAGGCATTTCAGGCAAATTAAAGATAAAAATAAAAGGTCATCCAAGGACAACTAATAGACTTAACTTATAAAAATACTTGTGTGTCCCTGGCCACCTACAAGAAGATAATTCACTGCTGTATGATTTTACCTGCACAGAGAAAGAGACATCTGAAACAGAATATTCACTGACAACACAATTGCTCTAACAGTTAACAAATTCAGACCAGTATCCTGCAAGTGAATACATACTTCATTTCAACAACACTACGTAAAAACAGAACCATGCACTTGAATAAAACTACATACGTGTACAAATGCTTGCAGATTTAGTGTTTCACTTTTTTTTAATCACAAATGGTCTGTGAAAGATCAGTGAGGCTACATTTCAAATAATTCTTACACAACGATTCAGTAATGTCTGGTGCTTTTAAAGGGACACATATTTGGATTTTATTCCAATTTAATACTTGTGTAGTATATGGTAGGCTGTGTTTTGGTTCAGAAACATGAACAAAAGCCAGCTGATGGTTAGCACGATCCTTCACATAACAGTTAGCCATTTGCTGAAGAACCTGAATGGCAGAGAACGCAATTTCCTGCACGTTCAGCAACTCAATACCTGCAGAAAATAGCTAGAATAGATTTGAAGCAAGTTACTATATATAGATGTTAACATGCACAGAATACAAAAACTTGCATTTTAGAGCCAGTTTAAGATTCCATATATATTGTTGTCTTTGTATGCAATTACATTAGTTTTCTTTTGACTCAAATAAGAAATACTAAAAATACAAAATATAAAAATATAAAATATAAAAATACAAAAATATACTGAAAACTTTATACAAATCTAACTTACCCATCGAGTAGTTTTACAGGCATGGATTTCAAATGTACCTAACATTCATTTATTAAACAGCTTCCAAGAATTCAGTTTAATTACACATCTTAATAACATGGTAAGTTATATCTTTAGTTTTTGAAAGTTTCACTGCTGCCTGGAGGACATTTGGCCCACTTTTATCTAAGCTTAGTGAACATCCACTGCATTAGATGCATCTTGTTAGGCCTAAAGTCTGGTTAAGAGCAACCGAGAAAAAACCTGTGGAAAATCCCAAGGAAAAGGTATGCTGAGAGCTGCCACACAGGGCTACCTTTCACTTGTTTCATGAAGCTATCACCTTTCCCTGTAAGTCAAATGCTAGAACACCTTTTTTTCAAAAATGTTTAGAAGCCCGGAGTCTGAACTGCATCAATAAAGAGAAGTTTTCACCTACCAGGTGAAGTGAAACAAAATTACAGCGATCTTCCAAAACTGAAGCCTGCTGAACTAGGATCTACCAGTCCTGCCGTATCCCCACACGACACGTGAGCAGCCTAAGCAGATGACACAGCTGGGCTGGGAACTCTGCCTTCACCCGTCTCCTGGGCACGTGTTGATACTGCACCCAGCGAGCGCGCCTACCTCGGCAGTGCTGCTGAACCCGGAGCCCGAAGGATTTGTACGAAGAGCAAGCAATACCGACCTACTGGCTTTATGTGGGAACTCAGCCCACGGGCCTCTCACGCTTGCAGGCTCCACTGGTTAAAAACACTAGGCGCCGGGGTCGCCGCTACTTTCCCCGCACCCCCTGACAAGCGATTGCCTCCCGGAGAGGCAGAAAGCCGCCCTGCGACAGCCCGGGCCAGGCCAAAAGTCCGGGTCCCAGCCGCAGGCCCGGAGCCGGGGCCCTGTGCCACGCCGCCAGCGCGGCTCTGCCCGCGGAGCGCCACGGGGCCGAGCGGCCGCGGGCAGGGAACGCACCGGCCGCCTCCTGCCGCCGCCGCAGCCCCTCAGCGGCCCCGCCCGGCCCGGCCGGGCCCCGCTGCCATGTGCCGGGGACAATGCGCGACGAGCAGCGGGGCCGGGCGAGCACCAGGCGGGGCCCGGCCGCGCCGTGGGAAGGGGCCGCTCAACGGGGGGACGGGTCTGAGGGGGGGCGCTCCCCGGCGGCCCCCCGGCCCCGGCCCCCCGCGCCCCCGGCCCCTTCCCGCCGCCGCCGGGCCGGGCCTGCCCCGCCGCCCCCGGCCCTGCCCCGGCCGCGCCGTCCCCTCGCCGTCCCCGCCGGCTGCAGCCCAGGCCCCGCGGCGCCCCTCACCTCGTTGAGCTGCCGCTCGGCGGCTTCCCGCAGCGCCGGGTCCATGGTGCCCCGCAGGGCCTCGATGATGGTGCTGGGGTCCATGGCGGCGGCGGCGGGAGGCGGAGGGCGGGAGCCGGGGCCGCGCCGCGCCGTGCGCACATGGAGCCGCCGCCTCGCAGCGGCCGCCGGCGCGAAAGGAAGGGGAGCGCCAAAGGCCCGGATAGAGCTGCCCCCCGCCGCCGCCCGCAGCGGCGCCCCTTCCGCCGCCCGCGCCCCGCCTCCGCGCCGCGGGGCGCCACGGGACCTGTAGTCCGCCCGGCCGCGCGGCGCCCGGACCCGGGCGGCGGCCGCCGGGGCGCCTTCAAGGGAAGCAGCCGCGCCGCCGCGCCCGCTGAGGGGAGCGAGGACCAGGGCCGGGGGCTGCAGGCCGGGCCCGCCGCCTCAGCGCCGCGCAGGCAGCGTGGCGGCGGCAGTTGGGCCGCGCCGCCTGCCGGGGCAGGGCGCCGAAGGGAGCCCGCCGGCTGTCGGGGCCCCAGCGGCCGCCCGGTGCGCCCGGCGGGCTGCTCGCGGGGCGCCGCCAGCGCCCTCCTTCGTGAGGAAGGGAGGCGGCGCGGGTCTCCTCGGCAGGCGCGTGCTTTGTGCCGCGCTGGCTGCACGCAGTTCGTAGGCGTTCGGGGACGTCCTGTGTGGCGCGGGGCTCATCGACAAGGCCGCGGTGAGGGGATGAAGACGTGTCGTACATTGCCAGGCATCCAGTGCGAGCGGGGCCCTGGTCTCTGGAGGGGCTGACCCTGCCACAGGACTGGAAGCAGGATGCCTAAATTGGTCCCCTCTAAGGGACTCCTGCGGGCCTTCCCCCACAAGCACTTAAGCAGCGAAGTAATTTCACTTACATGGGTAATCACAATAAAATAAGTAACGCTGTTTATGTAAATAAGTTGTTTGCATAGCTATTTGTAAAATTGAACTGGTAGCATAGAGAGTCATTCAGTGTCCTGTCTTCTTTGGGAGGTGACTTTCAGTGATAGACTTGAAAATGGTTTTGTTATTTCTGTGAGAGGAGTTTATTGGGCAGTCAAATAATTCAATCGAGAAAAAAAAAGTTGCACAACCAGCCCATCCTGGGACAATTCTAAAATGATGGCATATTATCAAAGAAACAGTATCAAAGGAAAAAGCAGAAATGCAGATACATATGGCAAACAATATAAATTAAGTGATACAAAATAGTGAATTGATAAAGGATGCTATCTCTTTGCCGGTTAAGTTAAAGAGCTTTGGGAAATACCACATTAAAGTTTGATTGCTGTTGCCACCCTACTGTGCTAGTGGTCCTGCAAGCGTTTCCCATACACGGAGGTAGCGTGGGCCACAGGCTGTTCCCCACATGTAGCCTACATGGAGCCAGCTTGATTTTAAAGGCCATCCTCTACCAGTTGGCCTCAGTCCCAGGGAATGGCCTAAGGCAGGCCAACCGGTACCATCTCAGATGGCAAAATCTCCATTAGGTTTATCTAGAGTGTCTTTCACAATATGAAAGAGCATAACAGAGTTGCTTTAATATATAAAATTTCCAAATCAGTAGCTTTTCCATGACTGTTTCCAGATAAAAGCCATATCTCTCAGTTTCTCTTACTGCTGTTTAATGTTTTTATTTTCTGTATTTTTTAATGTAATGCTAGAAACTTTTGCAATTTACACTACATAGATTATTTATTTATTTATTTATTTATTGCAGGTATGAAAATTAGTGCCTCATTTTTAAAACCAAACAGTGAAGAAGCGATGAATGGCTGCCTTTCTAAGTAAGCCTGGAAAACACACAGACTGAGCAGACCCAAGTGGCAATGTAGCATCATTTCAGGACATGATGTCATTACTGTATTCTTCTACATGCTGCCCAGATCTGCAGTCACATGCCTCTTCTGGATGTTGTCCAAAATGTAAACAAAGGTACTGTAGACTTAATATCATCCAAAGAGCTACAACAAAATATTTTCCGTGCTTTTGTGTCACAGCACAGATAACAAGATCAAATCTTAATGCTCTTTGTATCAAAGGAGCAAAGCAATAATGCCTCTAACCAGAGAGAACTTAGACACTAAGCTGATCAACAAATTTTGAGACAGAATGTGTTTTCTCTAAAAAGAAAAATAAGAACTTGAAAGGACAAAGGGGTCATGAGGTGCTGGTTATACATAATACTCTTTGTCAGTTATACAGATGCAAAACGCTGCAGGGAAAAGAAGCACAACAGTGTAGCCACAGCAGTAGCCACAGCCACAGAGGTGCTGTGGCTACAGAAGCTTGTCACCAAAGCTGTTGCCATTTGTATACAAAAGTGGAGGCCAAAAAAGAAATATGCAGAAGAATATGTAAGCAATTGTCCAGAGTCTGAGTATTCTGAAACATAAGATAGTGTATGCCAGGGAATGTTTACCTTCACAACAATGTTTGCATTTGTATCTCTGCTGGCCCAGAAATAATAGCAATAACTAATCTCACCACAGGGTTAAATTCATAAATGGCTCACAGAAATTAATAAATACAGGATTCAGCCAGGCTAGACATTTCAGGTAGACTGGACACTAGCTCTAAGAAGAAACATACATGAGGTTAAAAAGGATTTTATTGCGAATCTGAACAATTTGTTGATGCCATTTGCAATGGGTAACTTACTTTTAAAGAGGGAGATGAAACAGTAAGGATCAAAGAAAACAAACATACTAGAAGTGTGAGTGGAACAGCCTAACAGATGACAACTGGCATCAAAGTATGAGGAACAGGTGAGCTGTGGCATCCTAAATACTGAAATTTTATTGGGATTGGATAAATACACCTACTTCTGTGAGATATTTTCTTTGTACAGTATTAGCCAGACAAAAGAGACATGTAAAAGTAGCCAATAGAGAACAATAATTGGTAAGGACTTTAGACAAAACTGTTCAGTGGACACAGGAGGGGCATAATATCCCACCAAAGCAGTAGTAAATATCTTACAAGATTCAACATATTTTAGATTTTTAGCTGATATAAGAATTCATTTTTAAATCATATTTCAAATCACAAGACTTAATATTAGAGAAAAATTTGTCCCTTAGCCAGACAAGGCAAAACAAATTCTTGATCTCAGAACCCCCCAAAAAAAATCGTTATATATGCTGCAGAGATTAGCTGCATTATAATGTTCTCTGTCATGTATGAATACTTGTGGACAGCCAAAGACCATTGTGAGGGAATGGAGCTTCTCAAATTATCTCATAAAAGGCATATGTGATATTGTACAGGTCTCAAACATCGGATACAAATCAGTTACAATTACTCCTGAATATAAACATACTCTCATAAACTGGTTTGGGTTTAGCAGTTGTGTATTTTCCTCAGAAAGCTGGAACAATAACAAAGACGATATTTGTCAGCTTTAATAAAGTAGCACACTCCCTTGGAATTGGCTGCAGAGCAGCAGTTGGCCTGTATGCCTTTCTAGAGTACAATTCAATTTATAGTAAATGAAAAGTTAGATGCCAAAAATGTGTGTGTACAGGGAGCACAGCTATCAAAGATCTTTCTTGAGCCTTGTCAAGTCTGGGTGCTTGCAACAGATCTATTTTTTTTTTTCAAAAAATTTTCCTGCCATCTACATATTCCAAGGAGTGTAGTAACTGTTAAATGCTGTTTTCCGTTGTTCTGTGCCAAAAGGGGTGCTCTGACAGCAGCCAAATTGACTCCAGCTACACAAATACAGTGTATTAATGCATTAACAGCATTCACAACACCAATTTGGAAAAAAATACTTGCATGTGAAGATATTGCCTGGTACTCCAAATCCAAAGGAAATTTAGACACGGAGTGAGTGGATGGATCACCAGCACCCAAAGCTGTCCTGGAGCTACTTGTGCTCCAAAAGATGATAAGAAGAAGGAAAAGGTGTGCACAGAAATGCTGAGCCAATATGCAAAGTTTGCAAATAACTATTTGTATTAGTGATGAAATAAAAAGCTCCAACAGGATTCAGAAATGAAGCTATAAAAAGAAACTGATGATAATGTGATTCGGTGTAAAATCAACAAAGGTGATTAATTGATGAGTTCTCTAGTTTGTTGAGAAAATGGTGCAGAATTAAGAGACCTGTTTCCTTAAAAACATCTTAGGTTATAACCTTGAGCACAAACGGAATGGATTGAGAACAGGCTAACTTACAGTTCTCAAAAAGGAGATAAGTGAAAAGTGATTGGACCAGTTTCTATTGAATTTCTACTAGTACCACTAGCTGACTCTTTGCTATTTAATACTTTAAAACATAATTGTTTTGAAACAACTATAAAATCACAGCAGATCACGTTATGAGGATGCCACGAGATCAGCAAAGCAATCCAATGTGGATGGGACAAGCTGGTAACCTGAACAACAAAGATGCATTTTGATGTAGCCAAATGTTAAGTTATACATTTAGAAACAGAAAATGCAGGCAAGTTTCTGATGTCTGAAAGTATTGTCAGTGATGCTGTGAGCATACAAGTTGATGGGAGCTCCCAGCAGGACATTACGGCAAAAGACTTAGAACAATCTTCAAGTTGTAAGCAGAGGTCTCAAACAGGGGAGTAGGGAAGCAATGTACCCATTCCTCTGGTGCTGAAGCAATGGATGCTATGTTGCCAGAGATTAGTTCAAGTATTTATATTTGTTAAGTATTTACAAACTGGATTACATCAAATACCCGTTAAAATAATATGAGCTGAAGAAAACAGAGACATATTTGAAATGTCAAAGTTAGGTTTAAGACAAAAGTTGAGGAGTCTTAATTACTGTATGCCAGTCACTACTGTAATGATTAAACAAAGCAGAGATGTGGTGGGCAGCGTAAGGGAGGTTCCTTCCAAAGTCCCTGCTCCGAGGTCAGCTCCAGCTGGGAGAGCAGAATGCCATGGCGTGCCATTCGTGTGGTTGCGCAGCTCCCTTCAATCTCCTTTAGGCAGCTGGGTGTTGGCTTCACCCCCAAGGCAAACTCACTGAAGTTTTGTTCAGGGTGGATGTAAAGAAGACACTAAGCTCCTTTATGTAGCCATGAGCTCAATATTACTACACCCCGCACCTTCCCCAAATAACAATCTGCCCCCACCCGCTCCATCCAGATGGTAAGGCTTGAGCAGATGTTAAAACGTATATTCAAACAGGTTTCCCGGGGGACAGAGGCTGAAAACAAGATTCAGTCCTTATTTGATTCTTCTGAGTTCAGAAAAAACGGGCTTCTAACAGTGGCTTTTTTTTTTTTTAATAAATTTCCCTCAAAGGTACAGGACTCCATCATGAACTCTTAACAGTTGACTCTGGGCAGCAAGGTGGGGAAAAGAGTGACAGTATCTCCTCAGGAAGAAAGTGCTGTATGTATTGCACAGCTCTTCAGTGAACAAAGATGCAATAGGATCAAGTATCTAATGGATGAAACAAGAGACTCTCTGAAACAAGTTCCCTGTGGCAGTAATCATTATCCCATCTCTCAGTGTCTTCTGACTGAGACTGGATGCCATTCTGGAAGGTATGTTTTACTAAAAACACAAGCTGTACTTCAGTCAAACCAATGGGATTAGGGCTTTAATCAAAAGTATGTGAATAAACTTGAATTGCCAGTACTGTACAGGATGTTGGACTAGATGATGTGATCATAAACTGCATGGACATTTGTGGTATTTTGGTGTTTGCTTTCAAGGTGGATGTTTCTGTACCCAAAAGCTCAGTTTCCACAGTGTGGAAGTCTAGCTAACCCAGACGGAACCTACATGAGGCTCTGTGCAGTGGGGCAATGGAACGAAAGTGTCTATAGCTACAGCAGTTTATCTCCTCCTACCTCATGCACTATTTTCAGCCTGTACCTTTATATTTGTATATGCATTTTTGCTTTTAGCTTCCCCTCATTGCAAGATGGAGTCCCTTCCAGCTCTCTAACTCTACCCCCAAGAGAAAATTTCCTTTTCTTCATGCAAGGAAAATGAAACAGCAAGAGGCAGTTTCAAATAAGCCTCAATGGCGCACACACACAGAAAATGGAACATCAGACTCAGAGAATGGTAAATTCTGGATAAAAAAAATGAATTTCATGGCCACTAGGGAAAATGCCGTACTCACAAAGCTGCAGAATGGTGGATCTGTGGATCTGTGTTCTTCTCCCTGTGGAGAAGAACAAGAGTTAGTAACCACTGTCCATGAAAGCTGGTAAGATGGCACTAACAGTTTATGCTCCTTTCATGTTTTTAATTCAGTTCCAAAACCACAGAAGTTAGAAATGCATTAAATGGACTGTACTGTGTTATTTTGAAGTGAGAACACATACCGAAGATCACAGAATTGTTGCACGTCAACATAATGGGTCTTCAGAATGACTGTGATCACAGTGCTCTCCAGGAATGCTTTTTCTTTGAAGGCATTATGTGCTTAGTTTTATTTTATTTTTGCAAGAAAACGAGTATGTCCTTTCCTTCCTGTCCCTTAAGCAGGACTCCAAGCTCAACTAATCTTCTTATGATTGTGCCTAAAATGGACACTTGTAGGTTGAATTGTAATGCAGACTTTAAATTTTGAGGAAACAAATTTCTAGAAAATCTAAGGATAGGGGATTTTCATCTATGATTTATTAGTGTTCAAGTGGAAGCTAATTTTGAAAATAATCTTACTATTGCAGCTTTTACATCTAAGGCACAGCGATCAACTGAAATTGCTCAGAAATAACTAAAGATGTTCAGCCAGGGGACAGGCAAAATAAATCTGCAGTTCTCTAAGAGTAAAAAAGTACATTTAAGCTATAACTTTAGTGGTACTGTTAGTAATATATGTTCAACTGAAGCTTATGTAAGCTATATGTACATTTATCGAAGTGTATTCCTTCCTGTTTAATAAGACAGAGTTCAAGTTAGTCCTGTTTAAATAAATTTTAATCTTTATAATCATATTCATTCCATTAAAATTGATCAAGTAACAATGAGTAGAGTAAAACAGGACTAGGATTTTATTATATTAAAAATGCACCCTGAATAAATTCTCAGCACTTAGGAGAAGCTTTTCATTTGCAGAGAACAACATACACTCATTAATAATTTTAGTAATCTAGTAACATAATATTCAGCATATTAACTCATTCTGGTCTGTGTAATTCTAGGCTGTTCGCTCCAAAACACATCAGTATTTCGAAGCATGCCAGTATGGCTCCTTGGTGGCAGATGTAATTGCCCATGAAGAGTTTCTCAAGTCCAGGCAGCCAGGTGTGCCTGCCTTGACCATCAATTCCTAATGCTACTGTGAGGTGACACCACAAGCCAGGTCAGTGCATTGGAAGCTCAGTATTCTGAAGCACCTTAAATTGTCAGTAGATATTCAGACTATGCAGTTTTCCACAGATGGTGAGCAGCACTGATGTCATCGGCAGCACTGATATCATCAGCAGCACTGGTACTTTTTCTGTTCCTTTCCCCATTCGATATATAAACATTTTTTCTTCTAGAAAAGTAAAGTAAATGGAGACTACAGTTATGAGATTTCTGCATAATGCAGAGGAAGCAGATAGATAGAAACTTTTCAGGCAGAAAAAAAAAATATGTAAATCTAGTTCTGTTCCTTTGTGGAACATACAGCTGAATTAACCAGAACTGCATTAAAACCACAGATCCCATGCAGGGCAGGTGAAGAATCAGAACTACATGACCAAGTGCATTTCTTTGGGTGGGACTGCAAATAAAGGATACTGCTGCTTGTTGAGTTCTGTGTTTGAGGGGAAGCATAAAAAGGCATCAAAGAAATATCCAGAGATCAGCAGGGAAGCACTTAGAGCTGATTAGGAATAAAACTAAGATTGGATACAGAGTTTGTGAGCAGAAGACAAGCTGGAAATAGTACCTACAAGTACTAAAAGAAACATACTACCCTTTCTATTTGATTCCTGCTACACTAAGCAAAGCACAACTTTTGATATGTATTTTATAAATAAATAGGATTTCATGAAGCACATTACTCCTTCACTAAATTTTCTATTAGAAATAGCTCTAAAGATCCTAAACCTTCGATAGCTGCTTATGTTAAAAGGAGGAAAAAAACCCACAACAATATAGGGGTTGAAAGGTGTGGAGATATATGAAAGGTATACTTCCTAGATACAGCAAAGATAAGTATCAGAATTTTAGTGTATTAAAAATACAATTTTTAGTTATAAGGCCAATTTCTTTTAATTTCCTTCTTTTGCTTGTGTTTTAGGTATTATCTTTTCTAAATTGTTGAATCACTGATTAGCACTTTTGTTTAGGTCACTCATCGTGTTTATTCTTTGCAAGTCTTTACAATTTGGTATCGATATCTAAATGGAATGTGTATGTTTTCTGTTGGGCTATATTGTTTTAAGTACTAGTATTTTCTTCTTTACCAAAAGGCTTAATATTATTGAGGAAGGGTAAACACAGAACCTATTTTGTAAGTAAGTTGTTAAAAAAAGACGGATGCTAAAACTAGAGATGAAAATGTTATAATTCAACTTTATACTCTACCTGTGGGCATGTGTATGCGTATCTTGATGACCGGCACCATTGCTGCACCAATAACTGCATATGGAATAATAGGTGGGTGAGCTGGGGTGCGTGCATACTGTGGCTGGGTATCTGCGTGTGACATACGAACACAAAGGACACATAGCTTTATCTTAGCTTCTGCATGAGCAGCAGCCCAGATGTATTATCGTTACCTGAGGCTAGCTTAGTACAGAGCTGACCCAGAAATTCATACTCCAGTGGCTTCCAGGATCTTGGTAGCCCACAGCTAGATTAAAATTAGCTGTTAGCATGGCGTTTGGGACAAACACACCTCAGGATTCCTGCATGCTAATTCCGGTAGCTGCAACAGCAAAGTAGGGAGTGTGTGTGGAAACACAAGAACTGTATTGCCAGTACCCGTGTCTTTGGCTGCACAAGTCTCTATAACTTTTCCACGTGTTTTATGAAGTAACATAGTGGAAAACTTGCCCTTCATTTCACTTTCTGAAGGCATGTGAATGGTGCATGCAGGCCACCATCATGTTCTCGGGATAATAAGAGCTATGTCAGCTTCCTCCTTGAGCACTCCTCATACACCTTGGTTCCAGCTGGCCAGGATTCTGCTGTTCAACCCCTGGCCTTTCCTGACCAGAATGTGAAATGCATGTGAAAATTTCTTCAGAATGTGAAATGAATTTGGATTCATATTTCTGCTGGGGTGACATGATAAAATAAGGAATTGCTACAGCTAAATCAAGCTGAAAGCTTATTAAAGTATTTGCATTAAATTGTATCACCAGTACAGCAAGTAATTCTACATAAAAGGCAAACATGCTGGTTCAGCTACAATAAGGATTACTACAGAATAATAACATACCAGCTTTTTTTAGTTCTTATAAAACCCCTTATCAACCTTCCTATGCATTCATTTTTTTCTCTACTAGCCTTGCTTATTTAGAAATTCTTAAATAATATTAATTAATAGTAAGTTTTATACAAGCATCTGACATTTATTTTCTGCAGTCATTGGTTTTAGCCAATTCTGTTGAGGGAAGTGGGCCTAAAAGCTAATTCTGTTGTCTGTGTATGGGCAAAAAGGACCTACTGTTGTGTGCGGTAGAAAAAGCGTGTGAATTTCCTCATCACAGACATTTGTAGATCTGACTTTCTGCGTTCAGCCAAGCCATTCAACAGGAAACATGTCTAGGACTGGGTGCATAATGTTCAAGATTAAAATGAAGAGGTTTCTTTCAAAGAACTGCCTTAGGTGAAAACAGTCTATACTTATGAGCCCATCCCCATTTAATCTCTAATTCTGATTAACAACTGACTCTGTGATGCTCATTTATCATGATAGTAAGTATTATCAGTCATATTATAGCTTTTTCAATTAATTTAATAATTTCCCATAGGAAAACACATATAGCAATTAATTTCTCAGAATGTTAGCAGCTTTTCTAAAATGTTTCGATTTTGACATTCTGCCCCTTTGATGTTGCCCTGAATTTTAATTATTTTCTGTTGCGGAATACTGGTTTAATGATGACCTGGTATATATTTCTTAAAAACTAACTCTGTGTGTGGTTGCAAATAGTTATGCATTCGTTCACTGTTGTGTGGTTATCAGCCCAGTCGTAATGAATAATTAGTTACTGGAAGAGCCTTACAGGCCAGATCAGGAGAATTCGACTACAGGATATGAGCAGACTAACCAGAAAAGCTTCTTTCCCTGTTTCATATACACCATGGGAGAATGTGGTGGGGAAAAAAATGTAGCAAGCTATTTAAGGTGATCTCTGAACTATTTAAGAGGAGCAAAAGCTGCATCAGAAAGGAGAATCTGGCCTTTATTTTTAACTTTTGGGATAGAAACATCATAGCTATCTATTTTACTGTTTCTAATTAATTGAGCAGCAATAAGATACATACACACTACTAAAAATGGAAATTGTCTGACTTAAAAGGTGTATTTTGTACATTTGTATGTACATAGATACAGTATGTACATAAAATGTACAATAGGAGTTAACAAACATACCTTCGTATAAAGAAACTACCAGGAGAGAAAACAATCCAAATGGTTATGATTCCCGAGTTCAGACTCAAAACAATCTAATTCTTTTAAGTTGGCTCTCGCTTGCTGTTTAATTTGGTTTTCATCTTTTGTCCTTGAGCACTGACTTTTACAAACAAAAGCTTTCATTACCTGTGGCTCTGGTGCCAAGATATTGGTGACACGTGCTCTGGTGCCAAGATATTTCTAATCCTTCATGCACACAACCAGCACAACCAACTACAAATAAGTGCTTATTTCTATGCATCTCACTTGGTGACATTTTTCTATTCACTTTTATCAGCACATTCCATCCTAACTTGCCTTCCATGCAGATGCTTATTCACCAGTTACATCCTCAAGGTTTTTACTATAACTAACAAAAATATGAGGTATAAGCTCATCAAAATACACAAACCCCATTCCATGCAAAGGGTTTATTTGATTTAAAGTGTAATTTGGATATAATCATGATCACATAAATATCAGAGGTTTAATTTCTGATAGATACTGCTTAATCTACACAGTACTCCAAGCATTTTTTATTGTACTCCTGCAAAACCATAGTTAAGAGAACTGAGGAAAAGTGGACTCCTTTACAAATACTTAACTCTGTTAAAACTAGTTTATATATGAACACTGCATCCATATAGATAAATGAAGTTAGATGTGCTTTAATTACATTAAAGTCAACTTCTTGGAACAATGTTCATAAATTATTTTTATAATATCTTTAAACAAATCAGTGAAAGGTGGTAAAAAGACCATGTGTACTTAGGATTTGTCTATTTGTTACATCAGCACAATCGTATACACAGTTTTGTTATCTTGATTTCCTTCCCAAGTGATATAAATTAAGCTGAGGAAGGACCTTCCTGTAAAACAATAAGAGCATATGCATGACTTGGGGAATTACAGCGTGGTTAACATTTTCATCCCAGGTATAGGTTTCATAGGGCTGTAAATCTTTGTTAAGGTAGGCAGAGGTCTTAAATTTACATCTTAATTTACATTTTTGTTGACATAAATTAGATCTGCTGATATAGATTTTTTCGAAACTTTTGAATAGGCAATCATATCCCACATTTCTGGGTATTGTGCGTATTTACTGCTATACTACAGATCTCCTGTAGCTATCTCAGAATGACTGTCAGGTGCTTCTTTGCACATCTGTGCTCCAAGAGCAGGGCCTCTGGCCACCCTCCCGTCTAAACTGGTTCAAGCTACCTGCTTTCTCTTGATTGGGATTCCTGTTGGATTTTCACTTTCCCCTCTTGCTTCCAAGCCAGTTTTGTATTTGGGAAATCAGTCACCTCAGCAACCAACCCCCCACCCCCCACCCCCAAGCTGACAGACAACTCAGCACCATCACTGAGCCATACCAGGCCTAAAGCCCTCCAGAGACAATGTAGTGAGTGCTCGGAAACTTCCGGCTTTGCCCTGGGAATGGTCTCAGGCACTGACGCAAGCTCTGAGGTCTTCTGCCTTTCAGGTTGTTGCAGCTTCATTTTGCTACTGCCTCTCTGAGATGCCAGCAAAGTAGCTCCCTGTTCTATTTAAAGCAAAGTCAGCTACATTATTCTGAAGTTTAAACTCTTAGTTTTCAGCCAAATGCTCTCAGGAGTAGGATCACTCTCAGTCTCTCTTCCTCGTTCCCCTTGCTGAAAATCAGCATGACTCAGTCTACAAAGCATTGGCAGTGTCAATGATTCAGCCATGTGACACGTGCTCCATCAGTCTATCCAGGCGTGAATCTAAAAAGAAGCAAATACAAGTTTTTTTGTGCTGTGGGAAGACAGCTCTTTCAATTTGATAAAAATAAAATGTTCCATCCAACCACCCACAGAAGGAAGTGACTTCATATAGCTGACCACTTAGTTACCACTCTAGCGATTGTCAAATGTATTTTGGTTCTTTCCAGCAGGTCAGAAAAGCATTTTTCCTTTTGGTTCAGATACGATTGTTAAATCCAGCTGGAGGCCGGTCACTAGTGGAGTCCCCCAGGGCTCAGTACTGGGGCCAGTTCTCTTTAATATCTTTATCGATGACCTGGATGGATCATCTGGATCGAGTGCACCCTCAGTAAGTTTGCAGATGACACCAAGTTAGGTGTGTGTGTCGATCTGCTCGAGGGCAGGAAGGCTCTGCAGGAGGATCTGGATAGGCTGGACCGATGGGCTGAGGTCAACTGCATGAAGTTCAACAAGGCCAAGTGCCGGGTCCTGCATCTGGGGCGTAACAACCCCAAGCAGCGCTACAGGCTGGGAGACGAGCGGTTGGAAAGCTGCCTGGCCGAGAAGGACCTGGGAGTACTGGTTGATAGTCGGCTGAGTATGAGCCAGCAGTGTGCTCAGGTGGCCAAGAAGGCCAACAGCATCCTGGCCTGCGTAACAAACAGTGTGGCCAGCAGGGCTAGGGAAGTGATTGTCCCCCTGTACTCGGCTCTGGTGAGGCCGCACCTCGAGTACTGTGTTCAGTTTGGGGCCCCTCCCTACAAGAAGGACATCGAGGTGCTCAAGAGAGTCCAGAGAAGGGCAACGAAGCTGGTGAGGGGTCTGGAGAACAAGTCTTACGAGGAGCGGCTGAGGGAGCTGGGGTTGTTCAGCCTGGAGAAGAGGAGGCTCAGGGGAGACCTCATTGCTCTCTATAGGTACCTTAAAGGAGGCTGTAGCAAGGTGGGGGTTGGTCTATTCTCCCACGTGCCTGGTGACAGGACGAGGGGGAATGGGCGAAAGTTGTGCCAGGGGAGGTTTAGGTTGGATGTTAGGAAGAACTTCTTTACTGAAAGGGTTGTTAGGCATTGGAATGGGCTGCCCAGGGAAGTGGTTGAGTCACCATGCCTGGAGGTCTTTAAGAGACATTTAGATGTAGAGCTTAGTGATATGGTTTAGTGGAGGTCTTGTTAGTGTTAGGGCAGAGGTTGGACTAGGTGATCTTGGAGGTCTCTTCCAACCTAGATGATTCTGTGATTCTGAAAGAAGTCTTATATTCCGTGTTTAAGGTATATTTTTCAAAAATTGATTCATACAAAGCTTGTAGATAATTGCACAATTCTGTCTATAGCCTCTAAGAACAGAGAGTGCTGCTCCCACTGGCAAAGCCACTGGGCAAATCTAACTGGAGATCAGAGCACTTCTATCATTCTTTCTCTGCCGAACAATGTATTGTGCAGTATATGTTCCTTATCAGGAGGGATTTAGAAAGAAGCTCCAAAGACAGAGGAGATTTTAGACTCTTTATGAAGTTATATATAGGTGATACTTTATACATGAAGAGAGTAAATCTATTTTCAGTACACAGTTATCATTCCCAGTACTCTGTGGAACGAAGCTGTTTCCAGCACAGCTGATCTCAACCATGTGTTGAAAGTTTCCTTGATCACTCACTGAGTTCCAAGTTACCAAAACTCTTTCCCTTCTGAACCCTTAAGAATACAGCTTATGGTGGTATTTTTCAGTCATAGTTTTCTTTCCAGTAAACAAATTTAAATTAACTTTTTAAATATAGGTTCTGAGTTATTTTATTTACAGAGTCCTAAGGGACGTTCCCCAGACATGTCACTTTTCTTGTGAGCGAACACAGAGGTTCTGCTGATATTTCTAAGGTATGGATGTCTTTGGAGGTGACTGTTTAAATGGTCAGAAGATACTAAATACCACTGACAGTTTCAAAGTTTTATAAAACAAACAAAATTTTCTGAACAGCAGTATTCCCTGAGGGGAACCAAAAAGAACATAGAACAGACAGTCTAAGAGTCTTCTGATAATCTAGTTAACAAATATCACGTATGTAGTATATTTTAACTTCAAAGTGATTAAGTTAATTAATCCTTAGATTTCACACTGGCAGCAATTCAGAGAGCTGGAGCTCCATAACACGGAGCTGAGTAGTTATCTTCTTTTCTCTATTTGTAATTATATAGGGTAGCGCTGGGAGCTTACTGCAGAATCAGTGCCTTGGGAACCATCCGCAGGCTGTGCACTTGTACTGAATAGAAGGGGAGACACGGAGCGAATTTGTATTGCTGTAATCATTTGTTGCGTGTCTTACAGTGCTGTCTGGAATAGTGGGGACTACAGGAGACTTTAGCAAGAGTCAGATGTTTGCCTAATTTGTGTTGTTAGGTTACCTGCATTTAGGTAACAGAGGCTATGCAGTACAAACCAGAGATCAGTGAGAAGTCAGGTATCTACTGAAGCAGGCTCTGCCTGACTCCTTGGCTCTGAGTGATTACTGAACAACCACCATTCCACACTGATTCATGCCCTGTGGTACAATCCATTGTACCAAAAGGAAATAAAGGCCAGCCTGGCAGCATTTAGAATCTGCTCTACAGATTTTAAACTGTAGTATGCATTTTATTTAAATCTTCCAGTACAAGCTTTTTCTCCTCTGTTTCAGGATGACTTGGTAGAAATTTTTTTGTACAGTGAAAATGTGATTTATAATTTTACTTCCAATACTGTTCAGCTTAATATCAATTTAACATTATGTCAGAAGTCATCCAGCTAAGGAAGAAGTCCTGCTATTTGGATCACTTTACCTGGAGTCCCAGAAGCAATGGAATAATCACAGAGACATGACGAACACAATATGGGGAAACAGCTATCTGCTATGGTGTCAGCAATTCCCATCTCACTAGTATGTACAATATTCTAGTGTAATGGTTTGGAAGAACAAAGGATTCTGTCACCTGGAACCAATGTCCACAGCAACAAGTCCATAGTCCTGACTGGCTCCTCCGGGCACCAGCATTTCTGAAATACCAAATAAAAATATTAAAAGTGATTTACAAGATTTAATGAAATAATTTGAAATAAACAGATTCTAAATGTAAGAAAATCCAAGTAAATTAAAGATTCATGTGGAATCTAATCATGATTCAAAGCTTTGTTTGGAACCTGATGACAATTTATGGTTTGCATTATTTTCTCCCACTGAATTTGGCAGGGCCTGTACTTGCGTAATGGCATATTAGGCTATTAACTGCTGGTAGTGACTTACACTGTTCTACAAGTGTGTTCTGTACAAACGTTAACAAAGCAAAACCTTTTTGCAGGTCTGCTGTACCCTGAGCTGCACGTTCCTCACTGAGGAATTTCAACTCAGTGAGGAACTTCTTATGATCTATAAAATTACTAATTTGTTTCCTATACAAGGAAGTTTACAAGATAGGTTTAGATACGGCATAAAGTTGATGGCAGCCAGGAGTTAAAATCTTTGAGCGATGCCTAGTTCTCTCACAAGAGCTTCCCTTCCAGGAAGAAGACCCAGATGAAGGGCTACAGATTTACGAGTACATCTGGAAAGGGGAGAGAGGGTGACACACTCTCTCTCCCTCAGCCAACAGGCCTGCCCAAGAGCTTACACAACGCGTGCTGCCTGAGCAGTTTCGCGGTGTTCTCTCCGGAGAACGCTTACTGCAACGCCTGCGGCTGGCACGGAGAGTTGAAAGGTTAAGAGGCGCTCCGCTGCCAAAGGGCCGGGTGAGGCAATAGGTGCTTCGGGGCCAGAGTCCGGCTTCGGTGTGAAGCCGGCTGCCGGCCGCCAGCCTCCCGCAGTTGGGGGGATGTCAGCCAGCCAGCCCTCTTCTCCAAAGGAGAGGCGCCAACCGCCTCGCGTCAACCCCGGCTGCCGAATGACGCCGCTCCGCGTCCCCCCGCCCCTCGCAGCCCTCGCTGCGCGGCTCCCCCCGCAGCCCAACGGCCGCCCGCGGGCTCCTCTCGCGCCGCTGCCGTCGCGGGCGGGGCCGGAGCTCCCCCCCGCCCCTACCGTATTTACCCACGTTACCGCGCGCACCCGCACGGAGCGGCAGCGCGGCACTACCGTATTGCCCCGCCCCGCCCCGCCCGCATAGCAGAGTGCAGCCGCACGCCCCTGGCGAAGTGGCGCATGCGCTGCGTGGCGCTGAGGCCGCCTCCCCGCTTCTCTCCCATCCGCGTCGGGTCTCGGCGCGGCCTGAGCGGGGCACGGTTGGCGGCGGGCGGCGCGGGGCCATGGCGCAGCGGAGGGCGGTCGAGCGAGGGCCCTGCCGAGCGGCGGCGGAGAGCGCCAGGCACCAGCGGCAGCTTCTAGAAGGTGCCGGGGGGAGAGGGGCGCGGGGGCGCCTCGTCCTTCCCGCTGTCAGCGGCCGACCCCGCAGGCAGCCGGCGGGCGGGAGGGGCCGCTGAGGGGCTGAGGCGGGGCTGCAGCCCCCGCCGGGGGCAGGCACGGCCGGGCTGGGCGCTGCACTGCACCCCCGGCCCTGAGAGCAGCACAGAGCGCGGCGTGCTGCGGCTCGCTTCCTCGTCCTTCTTTTTCCCCTCCCGTGAGGAGAAGCCGGTGTTAAAGCCCCCGGCGCCGAGGCACCGCCGCGGTAAGGCTCAGGGCCGCCTCACGGCTCCGTGCCGCCGGCCCGCTGCCGCCCCGCGTTTCGTCATCCCTCCGCCGGGTTTCGCAACGGTGCCCCGGGCTCAGCGCGCTCCGTGGCACGGCGGTCAGGCCACGGGCATCTGCGAATGGGAGCGCCGCCCCGTGCGCTTCGGGCGGCAGCCGCGCGCCGTGAGGTGGTGCCGGCCTGGCGGTGCCTGAGGAGACAGTGCCCGCATACGTGCACGGCCCAGTGCGGGCGCAGAGAGCGATCTTACTGCTTACTTCTATGCACAACTCGTTGTATGGGCAGGTACTGCTATGCCGATCAGAGCATTACATAGATACGGTCATATGGGCAAAAATACGAAGTATAGAAGAGGCCTAAAATGCAGTTGTGTCGTTTATTGTACTCACGTTATGTTCTTTACACCAGAACTTAGACTATTATAAGCTTAAGAAAAGATACCTTGGATATGTGTGTTTTAGAGTGTAAAATAGGTGTAATTCGTATGTCTGAGAACTGTGATCTTTATATCCCAGGCTATTGTGGGCATGTGTTCTTGTACGTTTTCTCCTGATGAGTGTTTCTAACCTAGTTGGCTAGTTGCTGTGCCTGGTGTTCATTCTTAGGAAAACAACAGACAAAACAAACTGTTAATGAGCGTGTTTTGGAGTTGTGTTGCATATACTGAAGACTTAACTTTAAGTTACTAACTCCTAACTGACTGTCAGGAGACTTCGTGGCAAAAATTAAAAATGTGTGGCTTAATTTGTTTTACAGTAACTTGTTCTCTGCCAATTTATCTAACTAAGGCTTAAGTTATTAGCAGTCACAGAAATCGATTTCTGTGGGATGTTTGCCATTGTAAGAACCTCAGATTTATTTGGACGACTTCAGGGAATGTAAGCAGTGTTTTATGTATGTTACTGAAAGCGTTTGTGGGAAGATGAGATCTCTGTGGAGATTTCCTTAACATTCCTTCAAAGTGTAACCTTGAATTCTGATAAGTTGTTGGGGTTTTTGTTAATTTTGGTTGTGTTTAATTTCAGGGAAAGCTCAGGCAGAAGGTGGATCAGCTCGAACGTCTCTTCTTATTTTAGTGTCCATCTTCACATCGGCTGCTTTTCTTATGTTTCTGGTATATAAAAATTTCCCACAACTTAGCGAGTAAGTATGTAATTTGTTTGCTTTTCATTCAATATCAACTTGCAGAGGAGGCTACGTGGGGTTAAGTGAATTTTGAACTGATGTAAGTTAATTATAGATGTAACCTTATTTAAAGAGGAAAAGCTGTTTTGAGTGTATAATCTCGAATGTCACAACACAAAAGGTATTACTGAAATGCATACTAACTAGTAGGATCTGTTTAAACACTGAAGTTGTGCTTGACCTAGGGTTTCTGTTGCACAGTTGAGTTCTCACGTCTTAAAAAGTTACCTGTTGTCGCCTTAGCAATGGTAGCTATGTTCTTAACCATCCTCAGTTGAGAGCCAAAGCATGCTTGGTTAGGGCTAGGTTTGTTTTAAAATTCCTTGTGCACCACTGTAACTGCAGGCCGCCATAAAAAGGCGACGTCCTTCTTCCTTCATACTCAAGGTTCGTGTACTCTTTCTTCTTTTTGTTGCACCTAGTACTCATGTTGGGAACATAAATAGTTTGACAAGATGCAAGCCTGCTTGTCTTACAACTTTCTTTTTTTCTTTTAGTAATAAATTTTCTGTGTGATTAACTTGCTCAACAAGTTCAGTTTGCAACTGTCCAGTCACTAAGTCTGATACAGAGGAAGAGAGGACACTCAACTGTGCTGCCCAGGGTTGCACCAGATTAAGGTGTGACATAAGATTTTGCTCTTAAAGCTTTGTATGTCTGTGAGGTGAAACTCCACTGCATTTGAAGTGTTGCTGCACTTTGAATGTTGTGACCCTAGCATAAGGCAGTTACAGTTAGTTTTGGTTGAAACGTTGGCTGTTGTTCAGTTGCCAAAGGTTTGGTTTGAGTAATTGTTTCTTTTTGATCTTAACTTGAGAAGAAGAAAAAATCCTAGAAATGAAGCTGGTTATTGTAATGAATAGGAAAAAAAAATAGCTTGCTAATATCTAAAATTGAGGATTTTTCTATTTCAAAGAAGTATAAATATTACCAAGGTTTGTCTTAGAATTTTACCACAAAATAGTGATGTGATTTGTTTGCAGACGTTGTAGTTCAGTGATCTAGTGTATCTAATTATCTGTATATTCAGCAATTAATTTTACTGTACTGTTTATTTACATCTCCTACCATGCTTTCTCTTCTTTTTGCAGAGAAGAAGGAAAATGTATAAAGGTTCCTAGAGACATGGATGATGCAAAAGCCTTAGGAAAAGTCCTGTCTAAATATAAGGACACATTTTATGTTCAAGTATTAGTAGCTTACTTTGCCACGTATGTTTTGTATCCTTTTTCTGATATGAGAAGCCTTTGCTGACTTCTTTTCTATGAAAAAGAAAAGAAAAATGCAAACATAATAATTTATTGATCTGGGATGGAGAGGGGTAAGATACCAAGGTGTGTTTATAAGATACGTGTTTTAGAACTTAAGAAAAGTTTTTTGTTGTTGAAATGTTTCAGTATGCTTTTTTGGATTGTAAGGAAGGACTAAGTACAGAGAAATTGAATTGCATGCCTATATAGTAGTAAATGTTGTCTAAGATTGTCTTGCAGCTTCAGCTACTATCTACTGTGGACAATATTTTAATGTCCATATTAGACTTATTTTAGCATTACGATAGTTAAGTGCAAACTAAATTCCCAGATAAAAATGACTGCTGATTCTAAAGGAAAACAAACTATCACAATAGTCTTCCTGAGACATCTAAAAGTGTTTTATAAGTCACTTATGGAAGTCCTTACATCATTTCTCAAGGAAAACATTTTAAGCCTTTCATCTCTGCAGTGCCCATTTTCAAAAAAAAAAAAAAAAACCCTCTTGTATTTTAGAGAGCTAGGCTTTTGAAGTACTTTATGCCTAGGGAGACACAAAGGCTGCCTGTGTTCTATGTTAACTTTTTTTTCCTTGAGTGCTGAATGTGTTAATCATTAAACACTCTTAACTGGAACACTTAACAGGTTAATAAAGCTTTTCAGCCTCTTGAAAGTTATAGGAGGTCTATTTCATTGTTTAATGCAGTAGGGTTCTCAAAACCCAGAGAAAAATTAATGCTGAAAGTGCCATTAGTAATTATCTTTTAGCATATTCTCACAAGAGTAGTTCACAAATGATAGATTATATTTGAAGAAAACTAAAATGTTAGTTAATATATAAACGAAGTAGAACAGAATCGGCATTTTTATTGAACTACTGCATCAGCTGATATGATGACATTTACTGTCTCAGCAGCAGACTGATTACTTGACAAGTATTGTATAGTTATCTTAGAACCTTGGCGCTTGCAAAAAGCTCTGTTTTCTGTAATGAACTTGATATAAAGGATGATTGTTTGGCTTTTTAGTATTTCAATCAGTTCCATGAAATTCATAATCACTAGAGGTTTCTGTGAACTTTTCAGAGTGACTGAAGTCTGCTTATTTCTAGTTAAGTGTCAGATAAGAACTGTATTTCCTGTAATGCCATAAAGCTACAATGTCAAAGGTAGCACAGAGATGAAGGGAAAACATAATACATCTTTTAATTAGTGACTTATTTTTATATCTGTCAACAATGTATCTACCCCTTGTTTCTCTGTGCTTGGGCTGTTTGTGCTACTCTGCACAAGTATTTTGATGTAAAGATCTTTTGAGGCCATGCCTATTTGTTTATGCTTTTCCAAATTGTATTACGTATGCTGACTGCTTATTAGATTAAAAACTGGGTAGCTTTAAAAAAAAACAAAAACAAACAAACAAGAAAACTTCTTTAACGAAGATGCATCCAGCTTGCAAACATTTGCTATCCCTGGGTCTATATTTCTCAGTATCCTGTCAGGGTTTCTTTATCCCTTTCCGCTGGCGTTATTTCTTGTTTGTCTGGTAAGTATGGAAAATAATTGGTGAAGACATGTATTTTTATTCATTTGGAACAGAACCAAACATTTAAACAGCTTTCTGTTTGAAATGATCACAGGCTGAGTGAAATAAGGGAATGCTTTATTCTCCAAGGAATAAATGAGTTCTCATTCAACTGTGTTGTGAGAAGGGTGTTATCCAACGCTACAGTGAGTTTTGTGGATGATGGTCCAAACAACTAAACTGTTTTCCAAGTTTTCTTAAAAATGGAGGCATCTGGGTGTTAGTCAGCTGGAGAGTTGCCTTCACTTCAGACTTGTTCAGCATCCATCAGAACCTGATATTAATCTTGGAACATAAGTAATGCATTCTAGTGCGCTGCAAAACACATCCTTTTTTAAAATGGTTTACATACTTGAGAAGCTTAACTTTCGAAGTGTATGTTATCAAGAAACTTCAAAAGATGCAGTCATAGTGAGCTTTAGTACTTAAGGACTAGATAATTCAGTAGGTATAGAGGGCTAAGGTGATGATTTTTCAAGTTTGAATTTTTCAAATGTCATTGTGCCTCTTATTTGCAAAGGTTTCACTGTTCAGAATCTTAAAAGTGCAGAGACTCTCACTGTTAACTGACAAGTAATCAACATTGTCTACTTTGTGTTAATATTGACCTAAATGCTTTGGAAGTAAAGGAACCGGTTAGTGTCGACAAAGTTTTTAAGGAATGGGTACAGGAAGTTCTTCCTCCTTAATGGAGGACTGCACAGAAGCAGCCTCTATCCAGTCAGTGTAATTGTAGGGATATAAGGCTAATATTAATTAGTGTTTTTCTGCTTTTTCAGTGCTCAGGACTTGGAGCTTCGTTCTGCTATATGCTTTCATACTTAGTGGGACGGCCTGTTGTATACAAATACTTAACAGAAAAAGCAGTTAAGTGGTCAGAACAGGTAAGTTTCTAAAGAAGTTGAAATTTATAGAAAATATATAGTGGAATAGGATGGAAAACTAGGGGGGATTGTGCTCATAAATCTAGTCACAAAGAAAGGATTCTGAGTCCTTTCTGATAGTGTGTAGTTACTTTTTGAATGTTTTTAAACGATAGACTGTTCCTGATTGTGCTATTTCCTGTGAGGAAGCTCTCTTCAACTAGCAAGAGTTTGTCACTGATAACCCCTCTGGTTTAGCTAATGGCAGTAGGAAGCCTATCTAGTTTTGATTTGAAGTAATAGCTCCCTGAGCATCAGAACTAATGAAACCTCTTTTGTTTTTTTTCAGTAGGGTGGAAAATATATAGTTGTAGATGTGATTGTAAAATTTTTATTTTTTATTGTGGTTAGGGTAATTCCTAAGTTTGTCACTTTAGTGTTTAAGAGCAGTAGCAGCATATCCCTTCATACAAAAAGGGTATTGCTTTCGTCCTGGTTTAAAGGGTCTCTTTGTGTTCTTACTATATGCTTACATGGTAACTTTCTATCAATTTTTGAAATTCACCATTTTTGTGGTATATAGAGAAGTATCCCGTACAAGCTGCTTGATTTTTGTACAAGCTCAATTTCCTTTAGGTCAAGAGACAGTATCTGATAACAGAAATTTGGTAAGCTAATTATCTGATTAAACTTCAGATTTTGCTACACAAAATCCTAGCATGATCAGTATTTGACCCCTTGTTTTTTGTTTGATGCTCTTAACCATTTTCAAACAGATCTTTTTGGCAAGTATGAACCATAACTTACTGCTCTGTTCTCCGTTCAAGATTTTTTTGATTCAAAAATATTTAGACTTGTTCCTCACTAAGATGCAGAGCTGCAACCTACACAGTCAATTTCATTAAGCAGTGTTTTGAGTCTTGTACCAAATAAGTATTAGAAGCACAGTATAATCTTCAGACTATTCCCTAAGTGGGAAATAGTAACTATTTCCACTGGCAGAACTGGCTATGTGACTTTAAAATTACATAATTGCATGTGTGGTTCATATCTCACTGTTTCCAGGTTAGGTAGACTATACCATTTTGGCACTTTGAGACATATGCAGAATTAATCGTTGATTAAGCATTAGTCCTTCATTATGATTTAATTAAAAAAAAAATAAGACCGAACACCAGAACCGAAGTATTGCTGAACAATAGCAGGACTGACTGCAATAATGCAATTCAAGCTGTGGAAGAAACAGGGTTGTGTCTAGGGTAAGTTGCTGCACCTGATTTTAGATGGATTTACAATCAGGTGTGGTTTAGTTTCAACTGTCTGGGGCCATGTGGCCATGTTTAGGCTTAGACTTTGTGAAGGCATGCTAGGATAGAGCAGAGATGGTGGGATGCTCTGCTACCCTTAAAACTTGCTTTGAGGTTATGGATGTTTGAAAGGGCTAGTGTTCTAAAGCCAGTGTGGGAGCAGAAGAGGCTTTGATGTTGTAGTGTAAGGAGCTGAGCTAGACTTGAGAATATAATTGACTGCAAATCAAGTTTGGACTAATGTGGCTGCTCCTTTATGATGTTTATGCTAGACATTACAAAGTAGGTGCAGATAGGTTTTAAGACTGTGTTGGCAGTAGCTCCCTGATGAACTTCAGAGCCATGACCAGGGTAAGATTCCAAGCTACGAATATAGCTGTGTTTCATGTTTGATAGCTTTAGGAATAGGATGACAAGCTGGTAGTGTTGGCTGGACTACAGTTAGAGGTGACGGAGCTAATGCTAGGGTTAGTTCAGCATAGCAGCAGGCCTACTTGTTACCTGATTGAGTCGTATTAGTGCTCTACCATAGGCTGGTATTTCCAGACTAACTTCAATGCTATGTAACAGTGATTCATTGATGACTCTTCTTCTCTTCCTTGAGTCATCATTTAATTGATTTGTTTGCAACTTTTAAATTTCTACAAAAGATGGATTTAAAAAAAAACCTCACGAATCACTTGTAGTAAAATCATTGCTTATTTTGAAGGCAGGGGTTTTACTGACTTTTTTTTTTTGCACAGGTTGAACGACACAGAGAACACCTCATTAACTACATAATATTTTTGAGAATAACACCATTTCTTCCAAATTGGTTCATCAATATAACATCTCCTGTAATAAATGTGCCATTAAAAGTATTTTTCATTGGCACCTTTCTAGGTAAGAATTCTGAATAGTGAACTGCGGTTTGGGGTAGCCAGAAGTGGCATTATTTGCTTTTCTTTATGCGTTGTCCAGTGGTGATCACCACCTACTGGACAGCTGAAAGATTACACAAGAGTATTGTCTGTACTTTTTTTGATGTGTCCAGCTTTTAGCATTAAAAGACTTCAGTCTTCAGGATTATTATGATGCACTGGAAGAGTGGTAACACAGGCTATAAGGAAACATACCTTGTATGAACACTTTACAAGTAACTTCTGTTGCTCCACTCCATGGTTATACTTCTGTGAACTACTATAGACTTCTATTTTGAGTTCAGCATAGTCATGCGAGAACATGTGACTTTGATCTGAAGGATTGTTCCTCCTCTTCCCATCCATTTTATTACAATATATCTTCCTAGGAGTGAATTCATAACTACTGTAGTGCTAAACGTCTTAACCTTGTATTTTGGTTATTTTTGCAAATATTTTCAATTGGTTTAGGAGACAATGTATAAGCTTCTGTTACGAACCTAAATAAAATCAGTTTGTAGAGACAACTTGCTATCTGCACAACCTAGATCACAGAGGTTTTTTTAGTTTCCTGTGCTTGTATTAGTATTAAGCAGCATTAAAAGTAGCATAAACAGTTCTGATAATGGGATTTTGTTTTCGAATTTTGTATCTGTACCTGTGTCTTAAAAAGAAAATACAGGCAACAAATTCTGAGGCTTTGGTGTTAAGAGCTGGACAACTGAGTTAGGAATTTTCTTGGTTTTGTTTACACCAAGAAATTGCTTTTTCTTAAATTTCTTGTTCTACCCTTCTACTACCCCCTCCAGGTGTGGCACCGCCATCTTTTGTAGCCATTAAGGCAGGAACAACACTATACCAACTTACAACAGCAGGGGAAGCTGTTTCCTGGAACTCTGTTTTTGTTCTCATGATTCTAGCCATCCTCTCCATCCTACCAGCTCTCTTCCAGAAGAAACTGAAACAGAAGTTTGAATAAGGATCAAACTGGACCAGGACTTCCCATGTTTCATCTCAGGATTGGCACTTCTGATGTTTGTATATTTGCTTTTCTATTGGATCTTAAGCAATTAAAGGGGAGGCTTGTAATGGGTAAGAATGTTGTTAAATGAACACGTGACCTGCAACTGAAGGAACTGTGTTCAGAAATGTACTACGTAGTTTTATAACCAAATCATCAGTGTTTTGCTTTGGGGTGTATGTGCGGCCCTCGGGATGAGGCAAGTGAAAACACAGATGTTATGTTTTGCTTTGATTATATGCAGAGCAAAAAATGTAACATAGACATAAACTACAAATAATGCTTTCTAATACTTGCAAAAAAAAAAAAAAACAACCCTTATTTTTTCAGTCTGATTTCTGTAACATACTGTACATCTCTGTAGACTTGCATGGGATCTGGTCTGAGCACAATTCTCATCAACAGTCTTTCTTGTCTTTTGGGGTTCCAAAATTATAGCATAATATAATAACGGTGCTCATTCAGAAGCGAATTTGTTTTCTGAGTAGTACTTTAACTACAAAAATACACTCATCTTGATTGTTTACTGATATTACTGTTGTGTGGACTTAAATACTTGAACCTACATCTGCTTTACTAACTGGATTAACAAAGGCAAAGTGTCAGATCATTCTAACTTATTCTGTAAAAGTTTGCTCTGGTAGAGCAGGTTAGACTTCTTATTGTGGCTAGCTGATGCTGAAATTCTATTATTTTTTTATGTTGATTATTTTGCCAATATTTTACTTGCATACATTTACCCTGTGAATTTAAGAAAGTGATCATATATAAAACTTTAATTTCTGGAGCGATTTAAAAACGTATAACTTCAGTGTACTATAAAAATTTCTAAAGCAATATGCAAAGAGTATACAATTTTTCATTGCAGCTCGATTGGCTAGAAGAAGTGTCAGGTACATTAATTGGTGCACTTCTTGCAAAAGAACTGAATCCAAATACTGTTCAAAGCATCATGCAACAGAAGTTTATGTGAATGTATCTAAAATTAAAGGGATGATTCAATTTTCTGGTAAGTCAGTAACTGGCAATGGACAACCAGCTATGATTCACCTTTAAGTAAAAGCCTGCTTATATATAGCCAATAAATGAGGTATGTGATACCTGCCCTTGTACAGTTATAACTGTTGTAGTCTGTATTACTGTCAGTGGAGTCCCATAAAAAGAGGTCCTGATCAGCAAGGAATTTGGGTGCATGTTTAAGTTTATCCTACTGAAACTAGTGCTGCTTATAGGCTTTAATTTTATGCTCCTGAAGCACCTTGCTGAAATGGGAACTGACATGTTAGCATATGCTCCAGTTCAAGGGTTTACTTGTCTATATCCCCATGTTAACTCATCATGGTAGATCATTTGAGATGTAAGAGAACAGTTCCATGAATGTGATAATGTGAAAGGTACTGGTACCTTCTAAAAAGTTTTGTTCTTTTTTGTAACATAATGTTAATTGACTCCAGTTTATTGCAGTATTACATGTAAATATATAGTAAATATTATCGATGAACTATTTTGGTCTTTTATTTAAGTCTGGGTTACACAGTAAATGGTATTTTTATGTAGGTAAAGGAACTCATTTCACTTCTGTTTACAAATTTGTTGTAAGCATTTACATTTAGGGAATGTTTTCTATTTAGATTTGAGTCTAAAAGTGTACTTTATTGGCATTAAAACCTGAATAGTGACTTTTCATTGCTGCAATTCTAATCTCAGTGCTCATCTACCTAGAGGATTTGCTCCATAGTAAGTGGTAGCTATTGTGAGCTGAGTGTCCACTGGAATATTGAGTGTGAAATAGCTGTAGGTTTACAGCCTATTCTTCTGCATAGTTAATTTTCCATGTAGATTAACTCAGAATAAGTTATATACTTATTATTACCCAGTGGCTTGTCTCAAAAATAATCTCTATCTTTGGTCAATAACATGCTGTTGTAAAATTCCTTCTACGTTGTACAAAACCAATGTTTTGGTGGAACCTTGACACTAAAGGAGGAGTGAACTCCATTTCAATTTCATATGAATCATGCTGTCACTTGGCACTTTCACTGAGTTATATTTCACTATGTAGATGGGATCAGGCTATGATACTGAAAAACCTGTTTCAGCTGTAGACTAAGTTCCCATCACAGTGGCTAAAAGCCTTAAAAACCTTAAAAAGGTTGAAAATAAGGTTATTTCCTTTTGCAGCAAGTTAGCATTTTTTAACTTATCCCTTCCATTTTTATCTTCAGCTGTCAATGGCCTCAGGCAATTCCTTATCCCATGAGGACTACTTCTGAGGGTTTTAAAGTATAAAGAAGGTCTTGTGGAAAAGCAAAAAGTGCTGTGCTGTGGAATAAGACGGTAGCTTGCTTTTTATGGGAATCCAGCCAGTGCTCCAAGAGATAGCCGTACATTTCTGCTAGAAAAGCAGTGTCTACCATGAAGCACACTTGGAAATCAGGAAGGTATAGTTTAACTACAAAAAAAAAAAAAAGGCAGTTAGGTGACCTGGTTATCTTCTAGAACTTTTTGTAAACGATACCTGCATGACACCATTAATAAATGCCTCTTGCCATTTCATAGTAAAGCTATTATACGAAATGTGAAACGTTGTATTTTGAGTACAATGAAGTATGCCGAACTTCCTCCTAAGCCTAATTTTTGATTCAGTTATGATGAGTTCTGAAGTGGTATTTTTTTAATGACTATAAAAATTAAACTGAACTGATGATCATCTGTGGGTGAGATTTGTTCTGTTTGTACCTTTATTTCAGAACATCTAGTTAGACTTCCTGCTGTCTCGAAGTTATTTCTTTATCATGTACAACAGTAATCTTTTTTTATACTTTTATATATATACAAAATTAGGTTTTATACTTTGCACTGGAAGGCAAGTGACATAGCTCATTTCATGTTCTCAGATAGAAAGTCTTACATATTTTGCTTTTTCCGACATGAATTCTTGATGGAAGACTCACAAGGTGAAGTTGCTACAGCTTCGTTCATCTGCTTCCTTTGTCTGCTTTATGGATTTCTTGTTTTTGCACTGTACACAATGTTGATGTTGAAAGCTTGCCAAAAGGTTGAGACAAAAGAAGTAAAAGTTAAATAAAAATAAATTAAATAAAATTAATTTTAAAAAAATACTTAAAAAATATGAGGGGAAGACATAGGAGGAGCGGCTAAGGTCACTGGGCCTGTTCAGCCTGGAGAAGAGGAGGCAGAGGGGGGACCTCATCGCAGTCTACAGCTTCCTCATGAGGGGGAGTGGAGAGGAAGGTGACCTATTCTCCATTATCACCAGTGATAGGACCCGCGGGAATGGTGTTAAACTGAGGCAGGGGAAGTTTAGGCTGGACATCAGGAAGAGGTTCTTCACCGAGAGGGTTGTCGCACACTGGAACAGGCTCCCCAGGGAAGTAGGAAGTAGTCACTGCACCAAGCCTGTCGGAGTTTAAGAAGCGTTTGGACTGTGCACTTAGTCACGTGGTCTAAAATTTTGGGTAGACCTGTGCGGTGCCAGGAGCTGGACTTGATGATCCTTATGGGTCCCTTCCAACTGGGGATATTCTATGATTCTATGAAAAAGCAAGTGTGTCTTTAAAATCTCAGTGAACTATTCTATGATGCAAAGCCATTTTTTATTTTTTTTTGGTAGCTATTTCACAAATCTTTGTGTTATTCTAGAGAATATTTATCTTGTGTAGTGTGATAGTAGATAACCTGGTTTTATACTGAGTAACTAAAATGCAATGTGGATTGCTGTGTTCTGCTTTGTATTAGAACTGGAAGTATGCTGCATGTATCGTACCATCCAGTTACTTAAGCTGAATTATTAAGCTGAATAACCAACAGAACCAACTCAACCAGGTAGCTAGCTGATCAAGGACTGAAACACCCACCAGCTACTGCAGGTACTTTTATTTATTTATTTATTTACAAAAAGCAGCCACTTCATTCCTCATCTTATAAAAACTGTTCCAAAGAGCCCGTGATAAAGGATGTATACAGAAGAATTAGGGAGAGAGCTAACAGTCTTTTGTGACATGACAGTCTTTCTATTCTTTTGCTAGCCTTGCCACATTCAGCATTGTTATCCATTGCTCTTGTTCTTTTTTCCTTTTTCTGACACAGTTAGTATTCCCTCAGCTACCTACTTAATTGATACATATACTTAGATTGAGTTGCATTTAGCTGTGACAACCAGTACTATATTTCAGGCTTAAAGAATAACTGGTATTCCTAGGATATCGTTATCTTTTTTTTCCCAGAAGAGTATTCTATTTCCTAAATACGCTAGAGGAGATGAAACGTGTATAACCACAAATCTTGCCTTGGCTGTAACATGCTTATGTGTATTTAGATATTTTTGGAGCCTGTGGATCAAACAGATTCCTTAGATTCCCTCCCTAACAATTTTCAATCTACTGTTAGAAGACACCATCTTAAGTTCAAGTTAACTAGTAGAAGGAGTAATCTAGATATGTGCATGTTAAATTCTGCCTTTTAAAAGTATTTATTGTCTATATGATTTAAGGCGTGAGCTTAAAAATTCTAGCCTTTACCATTGAAAACAGCAGCTGAAGCAACAACAAAAGACTTGCTGAAGACAATGAATCTTTTAAATCACTTTGTAGTTGCTAGTATATCTTTGTTATTCTCTGTCTAAACATAGTTTCCAGAGATTTAAGACTTCCCTTACATTTTGTAAACATCATACAGAATACTTTAAAGAATTCACAGTGTCATTGAGAGTGTTATTGCCTCACTTGAGGACATTAGTCGATTTGCAAAGTTCAGTGACAAAATAGCTATATTTTAGGTGCTTCCAGGGATGGGATCAGTGCTCAAGAAGTCTGACAAATTAAAGCTGCTAGGCTTTGAATTAGATGTTACAGATGCAAACAAACGAACAAAAACAACCCTCACAATATCCGTACTGCTTCTCCAGTTTCCCCAGTCTTTCTTGTAAGTTCTTCTGTGCTTGTCCGGCTATGACTTCTGTTTATTAGGGTTAAACTACTGTTAGGACTTACTGAAATTAAGTTTACCACATGCTGAATACTGTGTCTTTTGCCAGATCAAAAGCAGACTAAGAAGCAAAATGGCAGAAAATACCTAATATAGAACAGGAGCAACCAGTTTTAATGACTTCTGATCTCTGTTAGTCTTCCTCGAATCACCAGGCAGGCTCAACATATTCTAAATGTATGTGCTCACTCTTAGTCTCATAAACTTGAGACTTTCAGTCTAATATTGCATCTAATTATCCTCCTATCTTTGTTGAAATTTCTCCCTCGTGTTCATCAGTGGTTTAAAATTGATCTGTCAGAACTATCAGTCAAACCTAAGCAATACTTCTGTTCATTGATAACCCGTTCTGTGGTCTGTACCGTCATAATCAAGTGAATAGTTGGCTTTTCCTATTTGCCAGAAGGATGGGAAAGCTCTCCACAATTTCAGTGGGAAGAAATGGTTTAAGAGTCTAGTTATTGTGCTGAAACGGGCTGTGGGGCTATTGACATAAGTCTTATACAAGCTACTGTCTCAAGTGCTCATAAAGAATCAGTAACTCTCATGTCTTTGCAATGTGAATTCAAATATGCAAAGTTTCATGTGCTTGACGGCACATTAAGTTAGGTTGGTACCTGATTAATTCAGCACTATGGATGGGATGTAATCTTAAACTACTTGAGCAACCTTAGATAATAATCCTGAAAGACTGGAAAAATAATTTTTCCTCTTAGAAACCCTGTAAGATAGGGAAGATTTCTGGTGTGAAAGCCACAGTTGGAGAACTGGGTGAGGAGAGGAAGGGGAAGTATGTATGTGCAGATCTAATTTTAGTTCCACGAGGCTATCCCAGGTCTCCCTCCGGTCAGTGGAAAGACATGCTCTCATCTCACAGCACGGGTACGTGCTGTTTGTCCCTTAGCCCTCGGTTTTTGTCATTCTCATTTTTCTTTCTCTGCTCCCTGGGGAATGTTTTTCGTGCTGGGGGACAGGGAATTTCACTCAGCCCTGCAGGCTCAACTGTTAACAGTTATGTCTGTGACACTAACTCAAACAGAAAACAAATTACAAATACAGCCCCCCAGAGCAGCCCCCGCCCCGGTCCATCGCCCTGTTTCCCAGGGTGGGGCTGCTGCACAGGGCTGCGGGGTCGGGCAGGGCTGAGAGCAGGGGAAGGTGTGAGCCCGGCTGTGCTTCCAAGGGAGACGTGACACGGGGGCGCGCGTGGGGCGAGCCGCCCTGGCGGAGCCTCCTCGTCCTCTGGAGCTGCCGGGGTGCGCAGCGCCCCTCCCGGGAGCCCCCCGGTGGCGGAGCCGCGGAGCTCCTCGCCAGGGCACTGCGAGCGGAGCGGCCGCGCCGCGGCGCCTCCCCCCCTCAGCGCCCCCTCAGGGCGCGGCCCCGCGGCCGCCTCGCGCGGCGGAGTGCTGCCCCCCCCCCCCAGGCGGCCCGGCAGCATCACGTCATCCCCCGAGCGCAGCGCGCAGGCGCAGCACTGCGGTTCCCGGCCCGGGCCGCCCCCCGGCCCCCCCGGGAGCAGCCGGGGGCCGCCCCCACAATGCCGTGCGGCGCTGCCCGCTCCGCTCCGCCATGGAGGCGGCCGCCGCCGCTGGCGCAGCTGGCGCAGCCCCGCCGCCCGCCGCCGCCCGGCCCCGCAGCCCCTGAGCCCCGCGCACCTCTCGCGCTCCAGCATGAGCGGCGGCGGCGGCGGCTCCTCGGCACCCGGCCGCTTCGCCGACTACTTCGTCATCTGCGGGCTGGACACCGAGACCGGGCTGGAGCCGGACGAGCTCTCCGGTGAGCGGCCGCGGGGCGGGGGGCGGCCGCTAACGGCCGGCAGGGCGGCGGCACGGCGCGACACGGCACGGCATCCCCGGGCCGGGGGGCTCCGGCTCTCGGCCAGCTCCGCACCGTGCCCCCGCCCGCCCGTGTGCGGCCGCTCTGCGGGGAGCGGCGGGAGCTCGTCCCCAGCCGCTGCCCCTCGGCGGCGGCGCTGGCGGAGCCCCGGGTGCGCGGGGGCGGCGTGCCGTGCCTCCGTGCCTCCGTGCCCGGCTGTGCCTGGGTTGCTGCTGAACACCTCTACCTGCTCAGAAAGGTGCCCGAGTGTGGTGGTGCTGGAAACCTGGCCTAACGCTGCTGCTTAGCTTGGGTATTTGAGCTCAGCACCAGACAAATGACACGCTTGTTTATTTAAATGACTTGCTTTTATAATGTTTTATGAATGTTTTTATTTAGTCTTTTTATTCTTTTACATCTGTCTTAAAAACTGTGAGAATAAATGCTTCTTTCTTGTAGACCGAAATCTACGTTACTTGAGTCATCTCTTACATTGAACTCCTAAATTTTGGCTATGATCGAAACTTTTTTCTTATAATGACTTGAAAGAAAACTTCTTATCTGCTTGTCATGCTGAGGAGGACTTTACCTTCATGCTTTTCTGATGTTAAAATGATTGTAAACTACAGCTTGATGCTTGAGGAGTGAATACAGTGTAATGGGCTGTTCTTTAATGGTACTTTAAATTACAGCATCGATTTAATTTAAGAAGTGCAAGAGAACAGAATGCAGTGTGGTTCCACAGATTTTTATTAATTAAATCATAATTGAACAAAGGTTCTAGATTGAAGACAATTTCTGGTGTTAATTTTGTAATTCATTCACTGTATATGTATTTGTGTAATATAGTGCAAGACACTCGGTCTCTCCACTTGTCTCTACTCTCTCGGAAACTCTACTTGTATAATTAAATTAAAAACAGTGTATTACTTTGAGCAAGCTTTCTAACAATAATCTGGAAGAGAGACCAGTGCCTTTTTTAATATTCTGTTTGAATCTGCAGGTCTGAAGGCTGGAGCATGATGTTCTGTTTTTGTTTTCCCTGTTAAGCACTGCGTCTGTAGTATGTAAAACACTAGCGTGCGAGGTGTCTTGCACTCTGCTTTTCCCCTGTCTCATGGTGTTTGTTGCTTGTGACAGGGTGTGGGACGAGGGGGGTGAACGGGTTTTTGTATTTATTGGGGAGACTGATCTTTGTGTGTGATTTGAGGAACAGGTTAAAAAAGGGAGGGGGGAGCAAGGGGGAGGAGAATAAATTCATGGTAACGTCACAGCAGATGAGCTAGCTGGAATTCCAGTGCATTTTGTTGGATTTGTTGTGTTATTAATAATTCATGGTAGTAGGACTGATAACACTTTCCTTTTTAAACAGCACTTTCCTTTTTAAACAGCATTTTAGGTTATAGCCTCCTCCAGCGCCCACTGCTATAAATGGAAAGAGCCTCTGTTGATTTCAGTGGGTTTCGGGTCAAGCTTTGAAACACTTTGTACTTCCTGGAAGGCTTTCTCCTTTGAATGAAAGGGTTATTGTGTAGTGTTCCCCCTCCATCCCCCTTCTTATTTCTGCGCTGAAAACCAGGTTCCGAATCCTTGCCCTGTTGAAACAATTCTCTTCGCGAGTGCCCGTTGTTGGGGGGAGGCTGCAGCCCCTGGGCGGGTGGGCGCAGCGGGTGCCTGGCATGATGTCATCGCCACTGCCAGGGCCCCGGGGATGCCGCTGGCAGACTTTGTTCTCGCCGCCGAACCGAATTGTGTGTTTCAGGTATTCGACCGTGGTATGGATGGTACGGCGTTCCTGCGGACTCGCAAACGAAGCGTGAGAGCACAAATTGATGCTCGGTCTGGCTACTGTGCTTGAAGAAACACTTGTGATGGTGTTTTTCCTTTGTATGTTGGAAGCTTGCTAAATAGCACAGCCATAGTATTTTTTCCCTAAAAAGTTGATCAACTGCTGGAAAATGCCCAGTTGATTATGTATATTTATGTTGGTGAGATATAACATATTTAGGGCTTTCTAGCTAGCATGAGTTAAAGATGCTCTCTATTGCTAGGGCTTTTTTTCATCCCCAAATTTGTGTGATCTGGCTATCTAGGTGCCCTTTCTTGTTACAGTGATTGTGTTCGTGATGGGTGAGCTGCTAAAACAGGTTTACTACCATCTAGTAAAATTTTTCAGACAAAACCACAGACAAATAACTCCTGATGTGTTGCTCTTATTGAAGCTTCAGCCAGTGGCAGTTTCTGTGCTGGACGAGAGGCGCCGAGGCACGTCTCCAGGTGCTGATGATGTGCCGGAAGCGATGACAGATCTCTTAGGTTCTGTGCAATGGTCTGTTAGAGAAATTTTGCCTTCAGAGGGGAAATGATGAAATACATCAGCTACCAAAATCTTTGGTGTGCTGTATAACTTATAAAGCTGTAATGTTACAAGAAGATTTCTTAATTTAAGTTGAAGACTGTCCTGGAGCGGTCATGACAATAAAGGGGTGCCTTACCTTTCTGCTGGAATCCCTTATGTGTTGACTTGACTAGATGTGCTCTGCATGATGGTGAAAATAATACCTGCACTGTATGGAACTGTTGGAATTGTTATTCTACATTCTTTTTCACCAAAGATTTTTTTCCTTTTCCTTGTCTGTGGTGTGTTAGTTTTTAATAATCACTCGTCAATAGAGTTTGTTTATTATGTAGTATTAAAGCTACATAATAGAAAAGGATGAACTCGCTGTTGCATTACACTTATGTGTAAGTGTAGTCTGGGAGTTGCCAGTAGGTAGTGTAAAACTCAAACACAAGTATCTGGACACTGTTCTAATCCGTGGGTTTCTGTGTTGCACATGCTTCCATATGAATGCCATATTGTGAAGATGGTAATAGTGAATTCAGAAATAACAGTATTACAAAGGAGAAATAGCTAGTAAATGAAAATGCTTATAATCTTTAAAGAAAATATTGATTTAATAATAGGATTGTTTAAAAAAGCAACCAACTATCCAAAAAACACAAAAACAAACCAGGAAACCCCCACCCCATATTATGGAGGATCAAGGCTGGTCATTAGTCTGTCACTGGCATTTCTTTTTGCCCTTCTTGTCAGTCTGAACAGGTCACTGAAGGTGTGGTCCAAAAAATATTTTATTCAATAGATAAACTCCTGTTTCATTTGCCAAGATCTGTCTCATGGTGCTTCCAATCTGATCATGAGCTTCGTTCTTGAGGGAAGATGAAAATATGTGTTAAGTGAAGCCCTGTGCCCAGGCTGTATCCTTTCCGTAGATACCTTTCACGTGCCCTTTCAGAATCCATAACAGAATTATGTTCATTAATATGAAGTTGTGATACTATTTTAATTATTCTTAGTCTCCCATACCTTTGTTTACATTTTGTTTTCAATGTTCTTGAGGTAAGGTCTGTGTTTATAGACCATGTATCATAATGGGACCGAACATGAATAATGCCATCCGTGTGCTGGCACACCGGCCCCTTTCTTTGTGCTGCTGTGCGAAATTCTAAGAGAAGATGATGCATGGTGTACAGTATTCACTTAGCTCCACTCAAAATTAACCCAACAAACTGACACTAGAGCAAATGTTTCTCCTCACCAGTAAAATAGAAACGTCTCACCTCATTTCTCAGTCAGGAACTGAAGTGTCATTGTTTTTCTATTTTGCTGCCTTGAGATTTGAAATGGCAACTTATCCTCAGACATTGCCTATTGGTAGGGTTTATTTTAGCAGTACTCTGTATTAATATAAACTTAAAAGTATGGCTATGATGAAATAATTGAGAGCATTTGTCACAAATATAAACCAATACAGATTGCTTCCTCTGTCGGAATTGGTACAGCAGCTTCCTTTGTGGCAGTCCATGTAGTATTGCTGTTGTCAGCACCTGTGTTAGTCTGCAAGTTCAACATGCTTAAATAGTTATGGGCTTTTATTTTGTCTGAAAGGTGTTTGTAAGGGGTTGCTAAAGGGAACAAGGAGGAAGAAGAGCAAGCTTAAAGCATCAGATATCTTTCTCTGACTGACAGTTGACCTTTTTTGTATTTCCTCTTTTGGGTATTTTTCTCTGGGAATTAAGACATGACATTTGGGGTTGGAGTCAGCTGTGGTTCTTGCAGTGAAGCTCTTTTGCAATACTGTTTGTTCCTTGGGAAAACGTCATGTGAGTACATTTTGCTGTGGTAGTAAGTACCAACACTCACTGCAGAAGTAAACTGCATTGGTAGGAGCCACTGCTTGATTTCTTCAAAGGCTGATTTTGTTTGTTTGTTTTTGTTCTGTTTTTCTGTCTTTGTCCTTAATATGGCTGGTGTCAGTGCAAGCCTCCCACAGCTCCCTAACAGTGTGCCTTCTTCCTTGCGGATTCCTTCTGAGGGTGAGAGGAAGGGTTTTCAGCTTTTTTGCTTCTTTGAGGCTGCTTAACCAAGGTGTTGGTGCTGGGGGGACCTCCCCGGTAGCACCAAGGCTGAGACCACACGCTGTGTTCACACCGGTCACTAGGGATGGGCAGTAGATGGCAACAACTTTTGGCTGGACTTACACTGGCACATGTATAATGTTTTAATCCAGATAATAGTTTGTTCCACTGCCCCTGCCCCCTCTATCTTTTCCCAAGAAGCCTGAGTTGTTTGCCGTGTTTGAGTGCCAAAAAGATCTTTTGTCTCTTTGGGAACTGAGGCAGACGTGCTAGGGTAGCTGATATGGAGAAAAAAGAATGGGAGAGCTGATGTAAGGGAGAAGCAGCTGTGCTTTGCTACACTACAATTGAAGCCACAGTTTATTAGGTGGTGTTTCTGTAATACCAATCTTGTGGTTATCACATCTGTGTTTTAGGTTAAACTGGGCTGTGTGCTGTATAAAATCATCTCTCCCCAAACCCTGGAATCCTTCGTTCTCCCACCCTCCAGTTACAGATTCAGCTTATTTGTAAGGGTCTTAGGTATGGTGGGGAGGAGTGGAAAAGTTACTGGTTTTGTTCCTAAGTTGCGAATAGACTAATGATGCTAAAAGTGCATCTAAATAATTTAGTTTACAAGTCTGATTTTGAAGCCTTTTTTAAAAAGTCACATGAGTTTCACATCCTTAAAGCAAGGCAACAAAGATGGGTTGGATTTTTTCGGTCCTTTCCCCTGCCCCCCCGCCGCCCCCAGTTTCTTCTGCAAAAGAGAAACTATACAAAAAAGCCTCTTAAATGGATTACTTGGGAAATACTGCCACTTGCAAATAACAAAGGACTTTTTTTTTTTTATAAATCTTAAAATTATTGATCTTGTAGTTACAAAATCCTACAACAGTGTGTTTTTTTTTCCTGCTTTTTCAGTTAGTGATGTCCTATTTGAGTGTTCTTGGTAATGACTTCTCATACTTATCTTTTGAATTCCTTCTGATCTGCAGGGCTCACGTAGCAGAAATAATGCATGTGAAGTGACGATGTCAGAAGCAATTACTTATTGATGTATGTTGTGCAGTAATTGTTCTCTCTGAATTTCTTGACAAGCCTTTTTGGATTTGTGGTTTGTAGTCAAGTTTGCAGTGAACTGGAACGTTAATCCTGAGAGTCTTAAAATATTATTGCACAGAAATTATGAAGCATTCCAACACAAAGTGATAAATGATGAAAAATGTACTTGGGGTACTTCTGCTAAAGGCTAATTTCTCAGTATTTCCAGGAAAATGCTACCTTGCTTATGGTTTGATTGGCAAGAGACCTTTAGTTTCAGACTTTTCTGTAAAAGTGTGTAATATTGCTTTATTTACTTATTTTTACTGATCCTATGATCTGCCACAGTCAGGCACGATACGTACGTTTGTATGGAGTCGTTTACATATTAGTACTGAAGCATCTTAGAAAGAAACTGTATTGCTTTTCATGAATAAGTGATCTGCAGTCAGATAACATGACGGTCCTAAGTGACCTTTTCATTTTCAGATAGAGCAATGTTTTAATGTTTAACTGAGTGAGGAAACAGGGTTGGTTTCACAGACAAATTTTCTTTCAGCATGACTTCAAGTGACTTTAGAAAAGTCTTCTTGCAGCTGTAGTTGCTGCTCTTTGTATTTACAATTGTACTCTGTGTTGCAGAAAGATGTGGGCAGGGATCCTGAGGTTTCCTCAGTGTACTTGTCTGTGTATTGCTTCTGTCCTCTACAAACATATTTTTCATGAACTATTCTACTATTTGCATGTATTACTTATTCCTCCTTAACTTGCTACTTTCAGCAGACTCCCTTACCACTGTTATCTCCCAAGTTTGCTTCCCAAGCCCAGAACTACCTTACAGAGCTGTCATCAGCATTACCTTGGGGAAAAGTCCCTTAATTTAACAAGGTCAGTGCCAGCTCTAACCAGCATAAGAATGTCATGTCCCTTTCTGGCTCTTTTATGTGTGTGGCCTGAGACTGAAATCTGAGAGACCTCATTCTACACTTTCACTGAAGGCTGGTAACATTTCTGTTTAGACGCATCTCAGTCTTTCTGAGAATGAATCTGGCAGACATCTTATGGCAGCCAGGCAAATCCAGCTGTAGGCTGTTGTGGTCTCCCATCCCCTGGCCTTTCTGTGCTTCTGCCTCCTTCCCTTGCATGAGGGCAGGCTAGTCCTGTTGGACGTGGTTCAGTGAAGCACCGGGTCCAGGGGGCATCATGCCTTGGAGGGAGGAAAGAGGTTGGTAATGCACAGCCATCGACTGAACTGGCATAGGTGCTGTCAAACACAGCTCCACCAGGGACTTTTTCAGGCTGAAATCCATGTGAGCGGTCTGCAGGACCTGACCTCACCTCTCAGGGTTTCATGATCCAGAGGGCGAGAGTGAGGTTGCTTTTTAATACTGCCCGTTTATTGTGTGCTCTGAGCATTAGGTAGGTGTCACAGTGTTCACGTGCCCCATGAACTAGAATTTCCTCCACACGGGTCTGTCCTTGCACACGTTAGATTAGTAGCCTTGAGAATGGCTGCCATGTTACAGGTGAGGCCTAATCTTGGCTTGGAAAATTAAAGAATCTGGACATAGCCACTGAGTGAGGTGGTATGAGGATTCTTTAGATAATTCATTCCATGAACAGGCCAGAGTTGATCATGTGTGGGTGACAGTGTGCTCTCTGGGAAGTACTTATGTGGGGGTGTTTTTTTTTTTTTTTTAGAGGGGGAGGTCATGGTGTTTTTTTCAGTCTGTCTGTTTTAGATTTTGTGTTTTTTCTTTCCCCTTTCCTTCGTATAATGTCTTCCACAATGAAAAAAGATATATAACACAATGTTTTTCTTTCTTGAAGCTCAACCACAGAAGGCATTTAACTCAAACTCTTGGTTCTGTGGAACCACAAACAGTCTTTGCTCCTGACTCTGAACACAGGGGTGATACACAGAAGGAGCTAACTCGGACCTGTGACTTGTGTTTTTAGGACTGAATACAAGCACTGGACTTTGTTCTTCCTCTTACTTCTGGTCAGATTTTCATATTGAAAACTTTTTTTTTTTTTTTCCAGACATGAATCTTTCTTCTTGTGAAGAAGAAAGGTGAGCTTGTTGTGGTACATACGAAAGAAAAGAAAACTTGAGAGAAATGATTGATGAGATGATAAGGAAAAATATAGCTAGAGCTAGGAAGAACTTCAGAGTTTGTCGTATACCTAGACCAGACTGTTAGCACATCTGATTAAATTTGTGCTTTTTTAAAAAAAATAATCTCTATTAAAACAATGTAAACTCCTCAAAATCAAGCAAGTAGATTACTTTCTCACAGGGCATTTTGTTTTGGGTCCTTAAGGCAGGTTACTGCAAAACAGTTAGGTTACTGCAAAACAGTTTTCCAAGGCTTGATAGGAAAGTGAGGCTGGACTTCCTGTACTTGCTGATCAGTGTACATCATTGGAACAGCTTTAAAATCTGCAGGAAAGGCTTAATTTGTATTTTTGAAATATTTTTTTCCTCTTCAGTGCGAAATCTCAATGGTACTCTGGAAGAAAATAAGTGTTGGTGAAAGGAATGGAGAGGTGCTTTGGTAATAACATTCAGTCCTTGTGCTTTTACATAGGCATCCTCCCATCAGTCCTCTGATCTGAAGGGCAGTGAGCATGTAAAAAGTGCAGACATTAACTCACTGGGACACTTCAGTGTAGAAGGAGATGCACGGTGTTTCGTGACGGTTGGCTGAGATGGTCTGTGCTTCTGTTTGCTCAGGGTTTTCTGAAGTAGGTCCACTGGGTCTGCCAACTTTGGAAGGGCATGAGGGGAACAGCTGATTTCTATATTAAATATATTTAAAATATGCTCATCTCCATATCTGTTTTATATTTCTAGTACATGTAAAAGAATTCTGTTCTGAGGATAGGCCACTCTTTTTGTTTCTTAGTGTCTTCTTTTGCAAGTATTTCAGATTTGTTCTGTCAAAGACATGTACCCGCCCTGCTCCCTGCTGTGGCTGACAACATGCCTGTCATTGTGATTTTGAATGCTGCTTCTGTTGTTTAGTTGAAAACAGAGCCAAATATCTTTTTGTTATTTTTGCTGTGACTAAAGCAGAAAAAGAAAGCCTTGTAAAAACAATTCTGTTTTTAAGAGTACTTTTGAAAATTTGTATCAGGCAGTCTTGGGTTAAATACATTGTGTCCATCTGCTATCCTGCGTACAGAGTAGTGAAAGAAAATAAATGGGCTTGGGATGTTTTTAAACACGTAAGCTTGTTTGTTTTCTAAAAAGCTGCATTAGATTCTTGATGGCTTCCTTTGCCCCTTCCCTGCCCCACCTCTTTCCACCTTCCTTAAAACTGTACCAGAAAACTAAAATCAAAAGCTTTTGGTTTCCTGACCTTGCAGTCACAGAATGCAGATGTTGTCAGCTGTTGTTCTGTGGTACATTCAAATTGCTGTTGCAGTTTTGAAACTATTCCAGAATATGTGTGGCAATGTGTTTTGTTATCAACTAGATGAATACAGAGTTAAACGATAAATAGATACCTGTTCATTTCTTTATTCTCATTTGTCATAGAAGGCTTAGAAGAATTTGCACCATTGAAGCAATGGATGGTCAAGATATCATTGGTATCTAGTGGAATTTACACCAAATATCCAGTTACACTGTGAAATTAACTCATATTTTTTTTATTTCAGTTCACAGTGAGGTTCTTCGTATCACAATTGTTGAAAATAGGAAAAGCAAAAGAAAAAAAGAAAACATCAGGGTCTTTTACAGTCAACAGATTAGAGTTAACCTGTCTTTTTGTCCTTCTCATATTTGTAGTGGCTGCAAGAGGAAGGATTATATTCTCCACTGAATGTTAAAATATACGTTGTGTACTGAAAGGAACATGTTCTCATGGGATTGGAATAAAGGATTGTTAGAAGCAAGCTTGCATTGCTCAGTTGACAAACAGGTCAAAAATAAATTGGGGCCTTTCATTGCACTGGTTATTTTCATCCTCTTCTCTCTGCTTCCTCTAAAGAAAATCTTTTGACTTTTACAGATGAAGGATGGCACTCCACCCAACATACAATTCAGTTACGCTTAAGTATAGGGCGGTGTGTCCCTAACACGTTTTCCTACCTTTGTTTTAGAAAGGTAGGCAGTGGACTTCCTTTGCCTTTGAGTTCTTTTGTCAGTGAAAGTAGAACAGTAACTTGCGTAACGAAGTCTTTAGAGAAAGCCACAGATGTGAGAGTCATAGGTTGTGGATTTGTTACAAATCCCATGGAATGACAGCCATTAGAGACAGTTGACAAAAGTCCTGATTCACTACATACAGTGGATGAAACCCCTGATGTCAGTTGCTAAGACAGCAGTTCTGCAAGAAAACGAATGTGAGACTGAAGAATATGAATTTTCTGATATGAATAATCTGACCCACTTTCAAGACTGCTGAAGTTCCAATTCAAGCAACAAATGAACTGGTGGAACCACCACTTCAGCTTGCACTGTGCCTGATGGTCTTGCCAGCAGTGGGGAGAGGAGAGGATAGAACTGCAGGACAGCGGGTTAATGAGTTTCAGCATAAAAGTGAAGAATTCATTTTGGTGTGTATTCAAGGAGGAGGTTCTCTCAGAAAGGGAACCCTCTCTAATGAGAAATACGTACAGTTCTGCCTAAGGAGAAGGAGCTGGGAGGAAGGAAGCAAGTCATGGTCTGAAGGCAGTTCTCTGTTGATGGAGTGACTGCTTACGGATCTGGCAGCTGTAGTTTTCCTTGAATCATAGTTTTTACTTCAAGAATTCTTGTTTAATGAATTTCTTACCTTAATCTGCCAAACCGAGTGTTTCCTATGTTGTAATTTATTTGCAGTTATATATGGCTTAACAGTTGTTTAAAAAGGAATCAGATAAATGTACTGCTTATTTTCATTTTTTTTAAGTGAACTTTGGCTAATTATTGGAATATTAATAGCTCTCTAGCTATGCATTTAAATGACTTTTCTTTAATATTAGAATATGGGGTTCTGAAAAATCTTTCCTGTGATAGAAAGCATCCCTTTCTGTCTTTCTGAGAGCATATCTTAGAATGGCTGGTTTCTGTATAGCATGCTTTTCATTCCAGTGCCGTTTGCAAGGTAGCATCTCTAAAGTCCAGCCACTTCTAGGAATAAATTAGAATGTCATTGCTCTCCAGACGTTTGGCTCAGTTGTGTTTTTTTTTTTTTTTTGCTTTTGGTTTCTTCTTTGTTTTTTAAGGACTAGAATGGTTCAATGAGATTACTATCCCATTTCACATCTGTTATGATGAAGGCCATCAAATTTAATCATTTGTTTGGTTATCCCATTTTTTCTCTTAAGACTTGAAAATAGAATATTTGACTGTTTTTATTGGCAATTAGAAATGTGGTGAGTGTTATTTTTAACACATCTGCTTTGGCTTTAGTTTTAAGACATTGGTTCTTGGCATGACTGTTTATCCATGTCTAGAGACATCTTTATCACCTGTATTTTATGGTGTAACCAGGTCAACTGTTGGTCATCTGACAGTTTGGCTAATAAAGAAGTCATTAGATCTCCCAAGGTACATGCGACCTCTTCTCTCCAGTGTTGTCATCCTCCACTCTCTCCAACCTTCTCCTAATTTTTCTCATTTGCTCCACTCGTTCATAATTTCTACAGTGTGGAAAATATGCACACTACCTGTTTTGCCAGCCAACTATTTTTGTTTAGACTTGGACCATGGATTTTAGAGCTGGAGTGATTTTATGTTCAGTAAACGTAATTTTTAAGGATCACATTCTTTCCACAAAATTATTTATCTTCATATCTAGACATATAAACAAGACACTCATTTTAGTGGCATCAGGAATTGTATGTACAACCTCTGTATGCTGGAAAAAATTTCACGTGAATGTGTCCTTATGTGGAAAATATAACCATAATGTTTTGATTACATACTATCTCTAATATCACTTTCCATTCAAAGATATAATGTATGCAATAAAAATACACCAAAACTGAATGAATGGAATGAATAGCAGGCTATGTCATGGGAATTTAAAGAAATAAACTGCTTGGCAGGGTGAAAGCAACAAACCACTTAATCAGGATTGGTAGAGCTTTCTGGATTTCTTTGTTTTATAATTATCTTGAGCAGATCAGCGTGCTCGGTGAACAAATGAAGGTGGCAGTATTAATGATTCTTTAAAATCAGTGTTCCATGACCATTCAGATCTGTTGTCGGGCACTTGTGGTAACTAGGATAGCTGCTTCTGCTTTGTTGTCAGAGCGGGAAGACTGAGCCAGATTCTACCCCTCAGATTACTGTTCAAAGGCTTTTCCAGCCAAGTTGCAGGGAGATATTCCTGTATAGTTCTTAGTCTTGCATGTATTTTAGAGTTGTAGCACTGCAGTCATTTTCTAAAACTAAAACCAAGTAATGAATTGATAGCATATATAAAAGCTTTGATTTTTCAATTAAAAAGACAAAAACATATCTTTGTTTGCGAAATATCCCTAGTATTTTTTTGTCCAGTTTGTGCTTTCTAAGTAAGGACAATTTAAGCCAGACGGCACTGTTCTGTACTAGACAGTTGTATTGTGGGAATGGAAATTTTGCATGGCAGGGTGTGGGCTACAAAGAAGGACGATTGATGTAGTGAAGAGAAGAAAATAGGGGAGGGTTAGAAGCAACCTTAGAAAGAAATCAGCTCCTCAGTAGGGAAAATTAAACTGTTAGAATCATGTAAAGGTTTCCTTGGGAACTTGCGTTAGAAATTTGCAAGCAATCCATCTGAACATGTATTGCTTCTGTTGCCATAAGCTACCTGAAAAGATGTGTATGATTGACAGGCAGGGCTTGGATTTATGGTGTATGTGTTAAGAGTTTCAGTACAGCTGTAGCTTATTTTGTGACCACACACGAAGGTTTGACAGGAAATATCTTTACACATGGTTACATGAGATGGTTACATGAGATGAATAACAGTGACAGCAGCCATGAATTGTCCTCCCAGTTCTGTAAACATAATATTGCAAATGGCATAGTCAAAGAGGAGGAGAAAGGAGCGAGAGGTGTGTTTGTGGTGGTAGGATTTTAAGTCTGAATTCCCAGCCATTCAGAGGGGGCTTGTCTTCCTTTTTGTTTTTATTGAGAACTCAATATTTCATCGTTTTCACTTAAAATTACAAGTTTCAACTGAAAAGTATATTTACGGTTTATATATTGGGAGGAAGTCATGAGTAATTGAGCATACAAGTTGCATAACCACTTTTCTTATTACTTGTTGGGAGGACCTTTCTCTTTTCCTTAGGAGTGCGAAGGTAACGAATTGGATTTTTTTTTTTTTTCAGAGTAAATCAGGAAAGGGTAGAAGACCTTTGGGATTCACTCCTCTTTTTACCCCACCTCAAAGCTGAGGAAAGCTTGGTAGATAGCATTCTTCAATAACCAGCAAGATGCTATGCTTCACTCTAGTTTCTGTAACTTTTTTCCCCCTGTGTAATCTTGTAGAAAAGTTGTTTACATTGACAGGGATAGTTGTATGCAGGTACTTCCAAAGCAATGCTGTATCCCACAGATTAGGAACTCCACGTAGTATGTCTGTTTTTGAGTTTGTAAGCCCAACTTCTGATCAGCCCAAGACAGGCACTGCTGTCTTCCGCTTGCAGGTGGAGCAGCAAGAAAAGTCACAGGTAAGAGCAAGGTGGAGCATAAAAACGAGCCGGAGGCTGCCTGCATATGCTGTAAATCTACATTGTGATATGGCTTACGTTCAGCATTAGGTGTCTTACTAAAATACCACTCAGTAAGATCACAGTATCACAGATTTCTAGGTTGGAAGAGACCTCAAGATCATCGAGTCCAACCTCCGACCTAACACTAAGTACTCCACTAAACCATATCGCTAAGCTCTACATCTAAACGTCTTTTAAAGACCTCCAGGCATGGTGACTCCACCACCTCCCTGGGCAGCCCATTCCAATGCTTAATAACCCTTTCGGTAAAGAAGTACTTCCTAACATCCAACCTAAACCTCCCCTGGTGCAACTTTAGCCCATTCCCCCTCGTCCTGTCACCAGGCACGTGGGAGAATAGACCAACCCCCACCTCGCTACAGCCTCCTTTAAGGTACCTGTAGAGTGCGATAAGGTCACCCCTGAGCCTCCTCTTCTCCAGGCTGAACAACCCCAGCTCCCTCAGCCGCTCCTCGTAAGACTTGTTCTCCAGACCCCTCACCAGCTTCGTTGCCCTTCTCTGGACTCTCTCGAGCACCTCGATGTCCTTCTTGTAGGGAGGGGCCCAAAACTGAACACAGTACTCGAGGTGCGGCCTCACCAGAGCCGAGTACAGGGGGACAATCACTTCCCTAGCCCTGCTGGCCACACTGTTTGTTACGCAGGCCAGGATGCTGTTGGCCTTCTTGGCCACCTGGGCACACTGCTGGCTCATATTCAGCCGGCTATCAACCAATACTCCCAGGTCCTGATGAGACGGTGATTGTTAGCTCAACTGTACAATACCCTGCATGTGTGCATTAGCTTTTTTAACGCGCTTGTAATTAGGAAGCCCGAATTACGGATGCATAAGCCAGAATCATTTAAAGAGAGGAACCTTATGAAAAGCAGGATTTGATGGTAGTAGTCCTTTAATAGAGTTCAAGTTCTCACACTTAGGACATTCTGAAAATTGTAGGATACATCATATTTTTATTGGTTTATATTCTGTTACATCTTAATTTTCTCAGTTCTAGAATAAAACTTGTCCATTTTTGATGTTTCTCCTCCTGCATTTGTTAAAACCTTTCTTCAGAGTTTTCATCAAAACCCTTTCAATGAGTACTAAATTAATCAGATCTCTAATTTATAAAGAGATGGATCTTGAAACCTTTATTTATTTTTGCCTTCTGGAGATTTGCTGAACTTGGTGTTTTGCTGGAGCAAGGATTGTGTGTGAGAAGCTTCTAACTGCTCATAAATTTAGGAATTAAGGGTTAATTGCATATGGACACTGGGTATAAGCAAATACTGTTTGTATTTTTTTCTCCTGTCTTTTGATGGATGTCTAGTGATAAGCACTAGGTGGTCAGTGGAAGAGATGAAAGGGGAGGCAATGGACCCGCAGGTGCTCAGGTTCTTACTGGTTGTAATGGCAAGAGAATAGTCTAGTCAGCGTCCTGGAGTTGCACAGATCCGCTTTCTGTTCCTGGGTTGAACTTTGCAGGTGTCAGTGAGCTCTCACTTGAGATTCCCTGCCCCATCAGTATCTTCTGAATTCAGCCTTGCTTGATCTGAAGGTCTGGTGGTTTGCTGTGTTACAAGCATTGAGGTTCTAACAAAAAGAGAGAGCTAATAAATTAAAAATTGTGCTGATGTGCAAAAGATGATGAGCATCATGCAAAAGTCAACAAGACAGATACGAAACCAGGAAAGAAGTGAAGTATAGAGGCTCTCTGACAAGAGCTGTGCTGTGCAGTAGCTGAATTGTTTGATCAAATGCAGGAAGGCATGTATGCTTCTGTCTGGATGTTGGTGGTGTTTTTCTGTGATCAGAAAGTAACAGCATCATCATATACTTTGCACTATTGATCATCCTAATGAGAAGGTCTTTAAGTCACAAATTGTTTTTTTTTTTTTTTTTAAAATGTGTGATCTTGCACATGGGTGAATCCAGGAATTGTGATGTGTGCTTTCCAAGATCATGAGAAAACTTGACGTTCAGATTTGTTCCTTACATATGGGCAGAGGGGGAACAAACCAGCTTAGTAAATGTCTGAGGTTTTTCCTCAGCTATTTAAAAAAAAAAAAAAAAAAAAAAAGCTGACATTACATCATGTGCACAGATGTAAATATAGAAAACAAGTAGGTGTGTTAAACCTCCTGACTTATTTTTTAAAACCTCTTTTACAGAGGATTCTCTTTACCAAGTGTATGCGTCAGTGAGTAGAGATGTGATGTGATGTGATGTTCTCTTCTTTCTCCTTCTGGGAGATTGGAAGTTTCTTTAAATCCTTATTTTCATCTTCTAAGGTTTTTAGCTCTTGTGTAAGTGTTGTTATTAAATGTTTTCTGTCACTGACTCTACTCTTTCCCAATATGGCTATATGTTAGGAAGGTTTTTATTTTTTTCCCCAAATCTCTCTCTGTATATATTTCTGACTTCCCAGATATGCATATTTTTTTTTTCTCTCTGAGCAATGATATCATTGAATAAAATAATACAAATCTAGTCAGGGACATTTTTTGTGGAAAATCAGTTGAGTTGTTGCTTTTGAGACAAAAAAAAATAGATATCCCCACTTTAATTTCAGTGCTATAAAATAAGGTCGATGAAATGGATGGGAGTATTTTAGGTATTGCGAGACCTGTCCTAGGTCCTGATTCAGGATAAGGTCCCTGAGGGAATATTTAAGATGTACTTAAACCCAGATCCAAAGTTAGGTGACATTAACCGTCAAAGTACTTGTAAGCATTCTCTGGAAACAAAGTTTTCTTGACTGTAGTGTGATGTGTTTGTCAGGTTCTTTATTGTCTACAGACAGTGTTATAACCGCCTCTGCGTGGCTACTTTGTGGAAGTAACGGTTCCCCAGAATAAAGATCGTAGTTGGTTTAGAAACTGAGTCTTAAATACTACTGTAAAAGTAGAGAACAAACCCAACCATTTTCAAAATCAATTTCTATTGCTATGTAATTGCAGCATGCAAGGAAATAAGAGAGGAGTTGAAGAGTGTTTTCTCTTTTGCAGGTGTTGCTGAAATAGTTTTATTTAAATCATATGATTTCATGCAATTCTGACTGATTGTTAGTGCAGCTGCCAACAGCTGCACGATCGCTTAGCTAATTGCATTCTGGTAAGATAGCAAAACTTATTTTAAGATATGCAGTTGTGCTCTCTTTTCTCCTTTTTTTTTTTTTCTTTTTGAAGAAACTGTGTGCATTCAGAAGAGTAACTGTGTAGTTACTTCCCGGTATCGCAATGGATGTTTGTTGCTCTAGGGAAAATTTGAGAGGTTATAAGCGAGGCTTTATCAGCCAGTCTAGTGTATGGACAGAATCTGTGAAAAGTTAGAACAATGCTGCTTAAATTCATATATATACTTCTGTAGGCCTTGAAATGCTCTTGTCCTTGGGGCTAATTGCATCAACTGCTCTTTGGGAGTATTTTAGAGTTTAACAGGTAACGCTTTCCTTCATTTAACAGGTAACTAATTACTATTGTTGCATCAGTATAGTGGCTGAGAGTACAGGAACTGAGATCTGCTGTTACATATCAATCATCTCCTTCAAGAAATATCTGTCTGAAATGTGACGTTTGTATAATGTTGTATATGTATAGAAACCATATTGGGAGAGTAGACTCTCTGTTGTGCATGCTAGTTCAGTATAGAATACTTACATGTTGTTTGCTGTTATGTGTTAGCTATTATAATTACAGTTGACAGTATAAAATTTATAATGCGGTGTTGTTTTTATTTGTTATATAGCTTTATGCCAGTATATACAGGCCTCTAAAACCCGAGATGGTGCCAGCCGTTTCATTTCAAGTACAACAGAAGGTAAAGGAAAAAGTGTGGGGAAAAAAAAAAAACAATTTTTCATTCTCCTGATACCCTGTCTTCATGCCTTTTGATCTTTTAACCCTTTAGACTCTCTTCACAGCCAACTTTTTGTAATAGATGGTGGATACCCTTTTTTCCTAAGTCTTGAAGAAGAAACTAAGTGATGCCACTTTTATGTTTATCTTAAACTTGCATCATCTTTGTCTCTTGTCTATTTGTGCTTTTCTTCAGTAACAAAATTTCACTGAACCTTAAGCTTTAACTATGCTTTAATGAGAATCTGAAATATTTGAAGAGTAATTTAGAGAATTTCTGTCATAATCACAGTCTGAAGACAGTCACACTTAAGGAAAAGCACAGATACTTAATGATATAGAAATGTTACAGTGCCAATCCTTGCTAATATCTGCAGTCTAATTATATGCTTTAACTAACTGTCTTGCATTTTCTGTTTCTCTTGAAAGGAATGTGTGTGTTTAAATCGCTTAATCCTCACATCTACCTGCTGATGTCCTGCTTTTTGGCCCTGTTTGAGCTTAAAAAGAGAATGAAATATTTACTTCAGTGTCTTTCTTTCACATTCAGGGGAAAACTTTGAACAGACTCCGTTAAGACGCACATTTAAGTCCAAAGTTCTTGCTCGCTATCCTGAGAATGTTGAATGGAACCCTTTTGACCAGGATGCAGTGGGAATGGTCAGTATCACTTCATGACTTTTGTTTTTAAGACAAATACCTACCTTAGTAAGTGAAGGCATTCACTTGTATTATCCTTGACAAAAAAAAAAGTTGTTGTGTGAAATCTGTTATAGACTGTAAAATTGCTTTAAATTTTGCAGGCTCAAAAGATTTTCTCATTTAATTGAGATATTTTTAAAGGAAACCTAGTTAAAACTTATAAGTGATACATACATAGGACATTTTTTATTTTCTTTAAAACTTTTTCTGTTACATTTTACAGAACAGTTTGGAGAAATAAGTTAGTGTGATTAAAGAATCTTCTTTTGCGCGTGGGTTTCTGTTTAAAGGAATGCAGTGTAGTTTGTTCATTTAGATCAAATATAGTACTTTTCTTTGTCTGGTTTCTAGCCCTAGTGAATAAAATACTTCTATGTGAGTTTGTATTTTGTTGTTTTATTATCATTGAGGTCTGTAACAAAATGGTTATCGCTCTCAATAGAAACCACATACAGTCCTTTCAACATGTTCCTTTACTTTTTCTAATTTGAATGCGTATAATTATATTGTACAGAGATGTAACAGTTAATACATTTTTAATCTGAAACGTGATAGTAATCTGTGGATTCTAAATCCTATTTTAATGAATGTTCCATTTATTAATGAGGCAGGAGGATAGAAAAAAGTGTTAACCGATACTATTTCCCTTCCCCCCTTCTTTTTTTTTTTATAGCTGTGTATGCCTAAAGGGCTTGCTTTCAAGACACAAGCAGATTCTAGAGAACCTCAGTTCCACTCTTTTATTATTACTCGTGAAGATGGCTCACGGACATTTGGATTTTCTCTCACATTCTTTGAGGAAGTTACTAGCAAACAGATCTGCAGTGCAATGCAGACGTTGTATCATATGCACAATGCTGAATACGACATTCTTCATACTCCACCCACAAATGACAAAGATAGCTGCAGCAGCACCGGGGACTGCAATGGCACTTCTGTTTCAAAGCTACAGCGTTTTAACTCGTATGACATTAGCAGAGACACACTCTATGTCTCAAAGTGCATTTGTCTGATTACTCCAATGTCTTTCATGAAAGCTTGCAAGAAAGTACTAGAACAACTTCACCAAGCAGTGACTTCACCTCAGCCGCCACCTCTACCTTTAGAAAGCTACATCTACAATATTCTCTATGAGGTTCCTCTTCCTCCAGCAGGAAGGTCATTAAAATTTTCAGGTGTTTATGGACCAATTATCTGCCAGAGGCCAAGCACCAATGAACTGCCATTATTTGATTTTCCAGTTAAAGAAGTTTTTGAATTGCTTGGCGTAGAAAATGTTGTTCAACTCTTTACCTGTGCCCTCTTGGAATTTCAGATACTGCTTTATTCACAGCGTGAGTACTTGATCTTTGTTTTCTTATCTGGTAGTTGTACTGGCACAAGGGCTTTTCATTTCTGGAATTTTTAGAATAAAATAAAAAATGAAAACACACGCACAACGCAACATTAGCATGCTAATGGAGTAAGACTGATCTATATACAGGGTTTAATGTCAAGAAAAGATCTCAAGTTGCAAAGAGCTTTGTTTTGGTTCCTGTTTCTGGACACCTAAATGTGAAGACTTAGGCTTTCACATAATCTCATGTGTTCATGGACTGACTGTCCATTTTATTGTTGTCTCTGGAAGCGTTCTGTTGTTGGGTAGAGTAGTATGCTTTTTCTAATGTTCCTCTCCAGTTGCTTTACTGAATTCTCCCTCCCATCTCTGCCAAACTGTGCATTTTGAGAAGGTAAAAAGCTGTGTACGGTTTTGAAGAAGAATTAATAGTATGAATATAGTTTTTTCTTTGAGTACCTAAAGTCAAATTTCAGTTGTTGTTTTGAAATAAAATTATCTGAAAAATGTAGTTTGCCTGAATTTAAATTCCAAATCTCTGTTAAGCCCTGAAACAGTTATTGCTGATATCATGTAAAAAAAAAAAAAATTGCTTTTAAGACCATAGGCAGGAACTATGCTGTGTTAAAATATTTTGAATACAGAACTTCTTAATCTATATCCTGTTAGTCTAAAAGAGAGTACATGGAGTTAAGCCAGATTTTTTTCTACTTTTCTTTGTCCTAACATGGCTAACATTATGAATAGATGGGTTTGGACTAATGGTATGGATTACAGTAGATAGACTGCATTTTGAACAGTTTTATAATAATGACAAGCCTAGAAGACCCTAAGCTGTATCCCAGGATAGCCTATGGTGGTACTGAAATCTGTTTTCAGTATTTTCTTCCACTGAGCTGTCACTGAAATATGTGGAAAACAAATAGTAATTATTTATAAAATATGTCCTGCAATTATTAGCAAAATTATCCAAACATGAAATAAAGATGTTTATGTGTATTGAGATGCATGCATAGACTAAAGCCAAAGAATGATTTCATGTTATGGTCAAGGCAATCAAAAGTATATGATGGCAGTAAGGCATTATGTCTCAGCTGCATTGTGTAAACAATGTTAACTGCCAGAGAAAAACTCTGCAGTTGTTCAAACATCATAAAAAAAAAAAATAAATATTGTACATGATGGTAGTTAGTATCTTGGAGTTAAAAAAAATAAAAAAAAAAAATAATTTTCTTTTACGCCATGCCTAAGGGGATCTCTAGGTCCAGGCAATGCCTTGCGTGTTATTCATAGAAGATCTGGAAATACTTGGCTAACAGACAAACTTTGTTGTGTTTTCTCCAGAATTGGATTAGACATTTATGTATTTGGGCTTTAGGGAAAGTTTTTGTTTATGTGGACAGCACTGTCTTACCAGAGCAGGATTCAAACCCCACCTCTTCCACCTGAAGACGGCAGTCCAGTCAGCCTGTAGTTGTTCTTGAGGTGTCACATACGGCAGACGTGTGTGTGTGCCTAGCCAGCTGGAAGCCCATCAGGACGAGCAGTGCCTGGAACAGTGCTTCTGGATCTCTCTCCAGGCCGTTGCGTTACACAGACTCGCTTCTCCTGGGTGGGCACTCAGCTCACGTGTGGACTGGCCTTCTATGTCTGGCCTCTGTTTCCAACATCATCTTAATAGGCTTGACTTTTTCTTCCCTTTGGCACTTTCCAAGTGTCTGATCAGTGGTTTATTAATGTAGCTTAAAATAGCTCTGGGATGTGAACTTTTTGATTGCACACACAGGCATATGGAAATCAAGAGAAAGAGATTAATGCAACCAAAGGCCTGTAGCCCTGGATCTTGGACAGTTTCTGTCCGCTGTTTCCCCTGCCTTATACCAAACTTTGGATGAGTTGGGCTTCTCTACACCTTAATGAAGTGTCTTGTCTGAGTCTATCAAGTTTTCACTTATAGTTTTTAGCTGAAAGTCCTCTTCTAGTAGAGAAATAAATTTTGTTATTTGTTTGCTGACTTTTGTCCATCAATTTTAGCAATCTAGTGCTTCCTCAGTAGCTGTAGGGTTTTTGAAACATGTACTTTCTAAAGTATTCAATCTTGGACTTTTTTTTTCCTTGCTATTTTTCTTAAAAAAAACAACAACAACAACAACAAAAAACAACAACAACAACAAAAACAACCAAAGAAAAAAGCAACACAACTTTTTGGGGCAGTTTGCTATTATTTACTGAGTTTATTGTCAAAGCTACTAGTGGGTTAATAACAGAAGTTACGGGATACTGCTGGAGTTGCCAGCAGTCAAGTTGAAGACTTTTCTAAAATGCTTTTGGTAAAGACATTCTTTATTTTCTTATTATTTGAAATGGGAGTGGGTAGTATTTTTGAAGTTCTAGAAATCAAGTTTTTCTTCCTGAAAATTCTCATGTCTTTTTTAACAGAGTTATTCTGTTTTCTTTTATGTGGCAGTGAAGCGGAAAATTGGTGGAGTGATTGCTTGCTTTGATGCTTAAAAGAATGCTATCAGTAGGAAAATGGAACATCTGACTGAAGTTCTGATTGTCTATACCTTTACCATTTCTTTCTTTTGCTTTGTTTTCTTTTAACTGGAGTATTCTCCTAAACATTCTGCTCTTTTCAGTGTGGTTAACTAGCATCCTTTTTGTTGTTGTTTGCAGAACATGGGATGCTGAATGTAGATATGGACGATGGAGTGCTCAGTTCTGAGTGGAATTGGAAAGTACTTGAACTTTTGTAAAGGGCGTGCTCATGTTCTTGTACAAACAGTTCCACGAGGTCTAGGTTGTTTTTGTGAATATAAATCTTAATTTTTTCAGCATCCTTTGGTTTTTGTAAATCTTTTGGTGCCCAAACCTGTGACAGCTGAAACTGCTGAGATCACTTCTGCTTCTCCTAGGTCAGATGAGATTGCTGGATTTAGATTTAAAACAGTATAAGAGGGTTTGCTAATGAGGTTTACTTTTTTAAATTTTTTCCTCTTGGAGGGCTTTGCAACCAGATACATTTGTTTTTTTGAAACAAATTATGTAGCATTTTAAGTTGCTGGCTGTCCTTGGAATTGGAGTAACTTCACTTGGCAGTGAGTGTGTTTTGCTTTTGAGATTCCTTTGACATGTTTCTGACATTATGCTTCTGGAAATTCTTTTGTCCCACTATATTGGCACAGTTTGTATGTTTGGGATCAGTGTAATCCAAATGTAGGGAATGAGCTCCTTGATTTGACTGTTGTCTTGTGAGAATTGCCTCTCCCACTTGGGAAAGTGTTAGAGGAACATACGTGCCTATGAGATGATGAAGAACCTGAAGCTGCTCCTAGTGCTGAGCTGCTACTAAGGAATTCAGGCAAAAATACAAGAAGACAATGGTGCTGAAAACCTTTAGTGGTTGTGCCCTCACTAGATTATTTTGCAGAAGCTGGTTTGTGTTCCTGCAGTTTATGTTGCTCTTACATCTGTGAAACAGATTTATTTCTTATCTCTGTAGAGCACCTAGAGCTTTTCTGAAAAGTGTGCACTGCGTTAGGACAGCCGCAAAATCTGCTTGGAGGAAGCTTTTCTAAACAGCTAAAAACAATAAAAGGAGAAATACAATGCACCACTGCCACAGATGATCTTGCTCAGTTTTATTTTTCTGTGTATTTTCTGGCTGCTGCCATTTTCAAGTAAAAATTACAGGTTTTTTAGTTGATTGCTTTGACTTGAATCACTCCTCCCATTTACTTCACGTGCTTACAACGATGTTCCCTCTGGAGATGTCAAGTCTTAGTTTTCATTTCTTTGCACTGTTAGTCCCATGTTGGCAGACTCCAGTCATGACATAAGACATTTTCTTATGCCTCCAATGACTTAGAAAACCTGCTGCTTGGTGCAGGCATCTTTAATCAGCCTGTCAGTCACAAAAGTGAACATGAATAGAAAGTTCTTTGACCCACTGCCTCTGCTAACCACAATTCTCTCTTACTGCAGTTGCAGGTGTTTTTTTCAGTAAAAAGTCCAATTAAAGAAGTGCATGTTTTTTCCTAAGGAGTCTGACATATTGAATACCTGTTCTCAGAACAACTTTTTATTTTTACATGCCTAAAGGAAACTCTAGGTCCAGCAGTGCTTTTTTTCTGATGGCTGAACTGCATGTCATGTACCTACAGGGACTGCCTATATAACTCTTTTTCACCTTCTGATCCTCTTCAGCTTAAGGAGAGACTTAACCCTGTCAAATAGCACATCCTTCTAGTTTAGTCACATGCTTTCTGAAGATGTCCAAACTCATCTGTGATAACGGTCCTCCACTGTAAGGACAACTCTGCTTTAAACTAACAGTATGGGAGTGGCACGGGGGACGGAAATTATTTGACAAATATAGCAGTATTTCACTGTCATCTCTGAAGATGAGGAGGATAAACTACTCCAGAACGTGATCATTTTCAATTGGTGAAGTCCGAGGATTTCTAAAGGTTCTTACAGACATCTCTGTGGTAGCATGTGAGAATGGAGAGTTGGAGTCATGGTTCAGAGAGCGTCCCTTACTGCTCCTCTCTTTCCAGACTCAAGATTAATCACTTCTTCTTTTTCCTGGATCTGTTTGCCTTTTGCAGATTAACAAAAATGCCTAGATGTACTAGTTACAGATAGTGTAAATTTCTTTTAATATGCACTTTGGGAATATATTTTACACTCAGCAATTGGTGAGTGTAAACCAATCAGCCCTTTTCAGCAATTGTAAAGCAAATGATCATCTAAAAGGGAGTAGCTGTTTTTTTCCTTGCACGTTGATCAGTTAAGTACTTCCCATCCCAACAGTGCACTAGTGGTGTGTCACTTTTCCTCTACCAGTGCTCTTGTACAATATAAAGCCTGTGTCATTTGCACCAGAATAAGCAAGCTCTGGTTTCAAAAACAAGATTAGCACCACTACTGAAGCACTTCCTACCTGTTTTGTGGTGCTTTTTTTTCCTAAATCCTTAGTAATTCTTTAATACCAGAAATACACTGCTTTCCCCTTTTTTGTAAAACGAAACACCACACCCTTGCTGGATAGGTACAACTTAAGAAAACATTCAAGTTATTTTGGTTTATGTTTGCAGGCTTCTTGTCTTTATCCTTATGTCACTGGCTCCTGAAGCGCATAAAGCTTGCAGAATGTAGTGACCATTCTGTGCAGGCTGTGGTAGTGTAGGTCAAGTGGTTGGGAATGGCTTATGCCATGTTGCTATCCTGGATCAGAGAGTGTGTTTGCAGATAGCTGGGTTGCAGGAGGTAGTTGCTGACTGGACAGAAAAGTTGAATTATTGATTTTACTTTGTAATTAATTTGAAAGGCTAATTCTAAAGTTAGCATAATGACAGAGGGAGAAGTTGTATTTAAATTAGCCAGCAGAATTAGACAAGTTTTTTTTGTGTTTGTGTGTAGTAGTAGGAAAACATTTCTATTCTGAGACTTGTTCTTTCAGATAAACAAGCTTGAATATGAACCAGCTGGAATATTTGTGTATCTCTGGCTTCTTTAAGGTAGCTTTTAATGCTGAAGAAAACAGGGCATGGAGTAGATTCTTCTTCCAAAAGCTTATCATTAATTCATCACTTCTTAGCATTTGGTCTGTGATTAAAGCTGCAAACCAGTAAGTAACTGTGCAGGCAGAAACTGGTGTCCAGGCAGAATAGGGGAGTGTTGCTAGTTACGTTGATTGTATTCAATAATGTGCTTCTTAACGTGTTCCCGTGCTTCAGTCCAGGTATGCTATTTGCAGAAACATAAAACTGTTTAAGGCATCCTAGCTCATTTTGATTTAAGGAGCACCAGCACAGTAGGTCTGGTGTGAGACAGTGATGAGTAGCTTTATGCAGTAACAGTTTCCTCTGGCGTAGCTTGATCTGAAACTGAGAATCAAAAGTCTGGATTGCAGAATTTACTGCTGTTAGCAAAACCTGTGATGAGTTCCTCTTGCAGACCCCAGACTCTGTAACTTTGATTCCTTGCAAAACTAATCATGAATGCCAGGAACTGCTTAATTTTACTCTGGAGTGTTTGTTTAGAACAAATATTTTTTGCACTTTTCATATCCACTCTGCAACAGTGTAGTAACAGCTTCAGAAACCTCAATGCCTGAACCTGTGTATTCAAGCTTCTTTTGCAATGTCATATTGTCTGTAATTTTATGAATGTGTTGGAAGACACCCCCTCCCACAACACATGCATACACACACTCACACGCACAAAGGATACTGTTGTGTTTTTTTTCGTTTTTTTTTCCACTTCCTCCTATTCCCTCTGCCTCCCTTTCTGGCTGGAATTAGGTATTGTTGCAGTATCATGCAAAAGGCATCCTTTGTTTACAGTTTGTTCTGTATTTATAGCTTGATTGATGATAGGAGCTGTCTTCGTCTTACAAACTTGCTTTATGGTCTTTCCAGCCTGGCTGCTCAGAAGCATTTTGAACATTTTAGTGGTTGTTTGCATTAAACCACATGTTCTCAGTTCATCTGGTGTTGCCTCTTTTGCAGTATATAGATATCAAAAACCATTAGAGATGATTCCAGAGTATAAAAGAGGAGGGGGAGGTTTTGGCCCAGCATACTGCAGTATTAACTGCTCTAGACACCAGCTGCTGAATAAAAAAGATCTTTTTGTATGCATGTTGCATAGGTGCAGCTAGCACTGCTGTTAAATTCTGTGAGGAAGAGTTGTTTTCACATTGAAGTGAGAGTTTGGTCATATGTTGCAAAGGATAAATGAAGCTGATCCTTTTTATTTTTTACACAGATATTTCGGTCCCACTATTGGGTTGGCTACTATGCAGCATACTTTATAGACGTTTAAGCACTCTTTTAAAAATGTTTATCTGAGAGATACCAGATGCCTTGGTTTTCATCCAAGGCTTGCATAGAAAGCCATAAGCACAGAGAAAATAAAATATTTCCGATGTATTTCTTAGACAATTACAATACAGCTTCCATACTCAGAATGGTGTACCTGTTTGTAACCCTGGTTGAGGTAGCAGAGGGTGACTTAATGGATGCTAAGACTTGACTTGCTCATTTCCGTATGACTTGTAGAATGACCTACTTTGTGTTGAGCTCTCTTTGTTGTGTCAGCAAAATGGGCTTGGTGTACAAGTGTTGGCTTTCATTAAAGATGCTGCTCAGTTAGTAGCGAGTTTTGTGGTTTTAAAGCAAGCTCTTGTTTCTTTAATTCAGATTGACTTAAATATTTTTATGAAAAGTATTTTTTTTTTCTTGCTCTTTTTCAGATTACCAGAGACTGATGACTGTGGCAGAGACCATCACAGCACTGATGTTTCCATTTCAGTGGCAGCATGTGTATGTTCCTATCCTTCCAGCATCCCTCCTTCATTTTCTTGATGCTCCCGTCCCTTACCTGATGGGCTTGCATTCCAATGGATTGGATGACAGGTCTAAGCTGGAACTCCCTCAGGAGGTGAGAGGAGCTTGTTTCAATTGATTAAATAATGTATGTAGCTATGAGAGAAGCGAGGAATGAGACAAAAGATTAATGTTAACTGTAATGGCCATTGTGAAATTCCCGCTGGCTCTGATTTGGGATAGATCTTATCTTTTTGGAGATTCTGGAGAAAATTCAATGAAATTGCTAAATAAAACCCCATCTTTTGAATTGTATGCTCTGATAAAGTTAGACTATAATTTTACATGCGTCTTTTACAGAAAGAACAATTTTATGCTGCAAAACTAACGTATGTTGTGCTAGGAAATGCAGAAAAGATCATTGTGACCTTAAGGTCAAAAAAGCTGCTACGGCCAAAAGGCCTTGCAGCTGCTCGTGTGGTGCTGACTGAGCAAATCTTTACTGACGTCAGTGCTGCGCTCTGCTTGTTCTGGTTCCTAGCTGTGCAGGATTAGGCTGGGTTTCTCTGCACTGTGTTTCTGAGTTGGGGTTGGTTTACCTGGACCCAGCTGGTCAGTTGTCTGTACCAAAGCTATTTCAGTTTTTCCTCTGAATGTAAACTTCAGCTCACAGCAAAATGTCAGCACCTACTTAAGCAAACTGGTTCTAATTGGGATAGTGCTAAGGAAATCCTTCCTTGTAGTGAGCTTATGTTAACAACAGCTACTGCATAAATTATGGGAACGGTCCATAAAGGTTTTGCAACTCATACATTGGGCTGGGACTACGTTAAAACCACATAGAGGTTGTTTTTATTTTATCCTGCTGTTCACAAATATTATTTTTAGAGCTGTGCCAGGAGAGACTTTAGGAGCTGTTTGTGAGAATCAAGGGACCAAGAGGGGTTGAGCACTACCTGAGGTAGCAGAGGAGGTGCCTGCAGGAGCCAGCAACTACCTGTGGGAAGTATGTGTCAGGTGGCTGGTGGCTGTCTGGGTCAGGCAGTTCTATCGGTAGGCTGGATGGCTTCCCTTGTAGAGTATCACTGGCGTGTTTGCTCTTGTAAGTAGCAACTGATGAGAGTTGAAGTGTGGTCTGGCTGGCTGTTGCGAAGAAGCTGGACAGCTCAATCCGATAGCCCTGTGGGAAGCTGCTGTTTGCAGAATTGTTAGCTGTGGAACTGCATGGGTCTGGCCCGTGCTAGTCTGCTTACTAGTGTAGGTGTAACTTCACAGGGGAAGGACTGGGTAAATCATGGAAAACATTCTGCTTAGAAAATCCTACTAGTGTCTATAATCTTTGTCACTTTCTCTGGTTGCCAATTTGCTTCTATTATCATTTAAATTACTGGAGAAGCAGTGTGGAGAAGAAGTGTGGCAGGGAGAGGGTTTTTTGGTGGTGGTGGTTGTTGCTTTTTTTTTTTTTATCTGCTTCATTATTAGACGGTTCTGCAACATAGCTTGACATAAACTTCCTAAAAAAGCTATGTGAAAACAAAGACAAGATATTTTTGTGAACTTCCAGTCTGGTCACCATGCCAACATTGCTCTTTTTACTCAAATCCATATGCTGATAGTTTTCATTGGCTTTTCCTGGCAAGTTGAAAAGAAATTTTCTCCTCAAATTATTGTGTTATTTTCCTGATAAAGCTCAAGTCTTTATAAATCTCTTGATTTCTTTTTCTCCCTCTCTTTTTGCATTCGCATAATTAATAACAGAGTAATAACGTCTTTATTAATTAATAACAGAGTAATAACAGTAGTTAACACAGGAAGTTCCATCTGAACTTGAGGGAAAAAGTTCTTTACTGGAAGAGGGACTGAGCACTGGCACAGGTTGCCCAGGGAGGTTGTGGTGTCTCCTTCCTTGGAGATATTCAAAAGCTGCCTGGACACAATCCTGGGTAATGTGCTTTAGGGCACCTGCTTGAGCAGGAAGGCTAAATGGTCTAAATGGTCTCCAGAGGCACCTTACAACCTCAGGCATTCTGTGATGAACGTAATGTGTGTTCTTGCCATGAAAAAAGTTTGTTTTTGTTTACTACATTTTTACAAAACTTTGAATGCATTGACAGGCCTAATTAATATGGCTAGTATACTTTTTATAGAGGATAGCTGGAGGATAGTAAAGTGTATGTGTGGGAATGTATATTAATATACACCATGGATGTTCTCATTATTTTAGGAAGTTTCAGAAAGACTGTCCTCTTTTTGTAAAGAGAGATTTTTGTAATTTTGAAATTACTCTGGGACCTCAAAATAAACAAGTTTGAATGGATGTTTCAATTATTTAAAGGGTAAATGTTTTTAAAGAGCCTTATCAGGTTACTTTGGAGGTTTGAAGTAAGGTAGATCTGTTATAGATGTTAAAAATGAAATCAAAGCGGTATTAAAAAAAATCACCTGGCACCACAACTTAATTTTGTTTGTTTTTTTTAGGTAGTCTCTAGTGAAGGTGGAGGAGTAGATTTTTGATACAGTCTTACTGAGATGTTGTTGGGGAGGGAAGGAAAGGGCACAGAGTACTTGGGATATCAGCAGGAATGTGCCCATGTAATGGAATATGCTGCAGGATACAAACTTGTCCTGAAGCTTCAGCTTTTCTGTTGTGCCTACCCATTGTTGTCCCCCACCCCTCTCCAAGAGTGAGCTTTTACAGTTAGGTACGTGGTTTAGTCTGAGAAATCCCCCTGGGAGTCACTGCTGAGTAAGGTTTTTGGTAACTGCTGCAGTTCTTAGTGCTGCGCTTTGGGAAAGTAGCTATGGTATACAAGTGGACTTTACCATACAGCAGAGACTTCAAAGATGCAGAAGAAGTTGCCCTATACAAATAGGTTTGTTTATCCAGGAGGTAAACTAGGCTGGGAAGAAGAAAAGCTCGCTGTTGTTGAGATTTGCGTTGAGAGTATTTACTATTAAAAAGCAAAACAAGAAAAAATCTGCTGTTCTAATGAGGCATAAATGTACCATTTAAAATGCAAAGCAGAATCTGAAGTGCATGTTAGTCTCACTAAGTGAAACTACTGATCAGTATCAGAATTTCTGATAACAACAATTTAATCAGCTCTAATATATTTAGAACTGCAGATTACAGGTTCATCTCAAAACAACTTTGCATTCTGATTAGGCCTTCAGATACCCTTCACTTAAAGAGCCAGATAAGCTCTAAACATAATTCCTCACGGAGAAGCTGACAAGAAACGTGAATAAAATGTCATGATACAACAGTAGAAGAGGGCATAGGGATTCTATTATGTGTACGTAAAGACAAATTTATCGTTGGTAACAAAAGCAATATTACTATTTAGTATTGCTTATCTCTAAAGTTTGGAATATACATGATACTATATGAAATCTTCAGGGTTATGTGATGATCTCAGTTTCCAAGTCCTGCCTCTAGGCTTCTGATTCACAGATATAGTATCTGTATTTTCCTCCCTTATCAGAAGGGGTATACAGAGAGCTGTTCTATGTTCTAATTTATTTTGAGTCCTGAAAAAATATATTTTTTGGCTTTGTCTTGAAACTGCGTAAACTGCATCTCTGTTGCGAATCCACTCATATGGATGGATGGGACAGTTCTTATTATCCAATATCTAACTTAGACAAGGAATAGGGAAGTGAGGTTTGATGGAAAATCCTAGTTAGTGCTTCTCAGTTGAAGGGCATTGAGTACAATATTAGGAAGAGTGTAATATTGCTATCTAACATGGCAAGGTTACCTCAGTGTCACTATAGATCTCCTGGTGTGGTTTTGTATTGAAGTTGTAAAAATAGTTATTTGTATTGCTCTAAATGTTTTAAAAATGCTTTAGGCTAATATATTTGGAAAGACTGACTGTCCGAACTGATAGGTCTTCCACAGGTATGCCATAAAGCTTGTTTAGGTTTGCTTGTTGTGGCAGTCTTCCATATTTTGGTCACAGCTGATGCTTTAAGGAATGCTTTACCATGGGAGTGTGGAAACGCAGCTGTATCTGAGAAGTTAATGCTTTGTCAGATGATAGTTAAAATCTTCAGCAAAATAACTGAGTACAAAATATAAGTTTGCATTGCCCAGTGGTGAATTCACTCAAGTTCACCAATGATATGAAGACCCTGACTTTCAATGGCCTGCTAAAATTATTAAGAGGCTCCAAACTTACTGTAGGGTCGAGCTTCTTGTGTACGTCAGTGATACAGTACACTTAAAAGTTAAGCTTGTTCTTACAAGTATTGCTGCTTTTGCTGAGGGCTCTTTCTGTGTGCATGAGCATCCTTGTGGTTTCACTGGTGGCTGCATCAGAGGCCTGTGAGGAACCCAGAAACGAAAGGTCGGGGGAGGCATGGGAGAAGCTGTGCTAGAATGATAAGGTGCTGCAGAAACTGAAGGGGAAGGCAAGAACATGTAGCTGTTTCAGATGTTGCTAGCAAAATGTGGTTTGTTTATCGATAAAATTTATCAAAAAGGTGGTTAAACTAGCAGTCTTGCAAATCATAAACCCAGCAAATACCGAAGTAAGACTGTTTTTGATGTGTCTTTGGATTTCCTTTTAAAGAAACTTTTGCAAAGCTATAGCGATATATTTTTAACAGGCAAGTTAATATTGGCCACTTCATGCTTCTGAATTTGTGTGTGCATCTTGTCACTCACCTGCATGTGAATAATGGAAACTGAAATTATTCTGAGTCAAAATAAGCAACGTTAAATCTTCCAGCACTTGTTAAATCAAACAAAAACAGTATCTTCTTTAAAAATCTTATTTTTAATGAAGTGTTCCAAAGGATCTTGGGCAATAAACTTAGCTTTTAAAGTCTTCCGAATTTTCTAAAAGAAAACATACATATCTGTCATATTAACAAAGAAATAGATTCTCAGTATTTTTGTTTCAACCATTAACAAGATGTTACTGAATACTAAATCTTAACAAATTCTGTATTTTTTTAATTTATGTTTGTTTTAGAAGATAGGTCTCTTGAAAAGCCTTTTTTCCTCTTGATGCCAACATGTTTAGATCAGACTGACCATGATAATTGTTTTGAAAGATAGTCGCTGCTCTGTATGTATTTTCATGCTATCTGCTGGTGTGATAGATCTTTGATAATACTGCAGATTTATTGACAGACTTCAGTTTTATGTTTTCCTGTACTGCCATGTTAAAGAGCCACTCAACGAGTTAAATTCATGTTTCTGAAGGCTGCAGCTTTAAGTTGTTCTACATCACAAATTCTGATTTTTGCATGAAGATCAGTAGTGCTGAGAATGAACACAAAAAGTCATCATTCACTCACAAGGAGTTCTTTAGAGTTTAGGAATTCTGTAAACGTACTTTCCACTAGCCAACCATGCACATATATTTACATACCATGTTTCATGTCTTTTAAGTGAAGTTGGGTGGTTATTTGCAAAGTCACAGTGGTGATGTATACTGCAGAAATGCTGTAGATGAATGTCTCTTAGTCTTTCAATGCTGTATTCAAGCAGAAAACTTAACTCAGTCATGTTTCGATCTGACTGCCGAGGAGGGGATCTGAAAACCTGGATGCAACTTGTAGTCTGAGCACCTGTGCTGGACAAAGAATTAGATAGAACGTATTTTCACTTTAGGGTGTCAGTGGGGCAGGGAGCTTACTCATTGTTTAGAGAATAAGCTCTTCCTTTTTAGATATTATTTCGGGAGAACCTAAATCATTTCTTTTTTTTTTTTTTTGAACAGTTCTGAAAGGAAGGATATGGACTTGATGCAGGCGTTGCTAGATGTGTGTGTAGTTTTGGCCCTTATCGTACTTGAGGTGAAACTAAAGAATTGCAATTGTCCTCTGGCTTTGGAATTGGTGGGAGCAGTCTAATTCCACTGAGGCAACCAAAAATTTTGCTGTTGACCTCAGGGCATCAGGCTTTGGCATCATGTATATATATGAACATTGACGTACGTGTATCTACGTTCCTGAGATGTGTAAGATTTTCACCAAACTCACCAAATATAGGCTGAGGTAAATCCTAGAAAGATACGTAACTTCTTTTGGTGGTGTTATAGAAGCTACATAGGTGGATTCCTTTTCTTTTTTCTTTTTTTTTAACTTGGTCTTTAGTAAATGAGTGAGATTGGAACAGGAAAACAGAATCAAACCTACCAGTTCAAATATTTTTTTCTTTTTTCCCCCTTGGAAGCAAGCATCTAATCTTCCTCGGGGAACCGAGGAAGTTGTTTACCAAAAAGAGAAGATAATGTTATTGCAGCTTCTGCAATGTCATTATGCTTTTCCAAGTGGAATTCACTGAACTTCAGAGGAATGGGTTTATAATCTGAGCAAGGTAGTCACTTGTTTATGTATGCATATGTAGAAAATACTGTTGCAAATATCCTGTAGTTAAAATCTAGCTGTATGTGTATATATGAACAAAATCACACACCTGTACCTAATATACGCTACAATCTCTTTTGTATCTGGTTTACCACTTTAAAAATGAGTCTTCTCCCTTAATTATCTCCTTGGACATGGAAACGTAGGCCTCAGTAATGCTTTCTTCAAAGCCAAAATTTCTTTTTTGGCTTTCAAAAGCCAAAATTTCGTCATGGCTGGGGCAGGTTTGTTTTACAAAATAACCGAGCAAATACATACGTGTCCGATTCTTTTAATAAGCACCAAATCCAAAGACAAAATGTGACCCTTGTGCTTAATGGTATTCTAACGGTATCCTGTTCTAAATTAAATTCCAGGCTAACCTCTGCTTTGTGGATATAGACAACCATTTCATTGAGCTGCCAGAAGACTTGCCCCAGTTTCCAAACAAACTTGAGTTTGTTCAGGAAATTTCGGAGATACTAATGGCATTTGGAATTCCACCAGAGGGAAACCTTCACTGTAGTGAAAGTGCCTCCAAGATGAAGAGCCTCAGAGCATGTGACCTAGTTTCTGATAAAAGAAATGGGAACATAGCAGGATCACCTTTGAATTCCTATGAGCTGCTAAAGGAAAATGAGACCATTGCAAGACTCCAAGCACTAGTTAAAAGAACAGGTGTGAGTCTAGAAAAGGTAAGCTATGAAATGATCTACACTGTCTCTGGAACCGCAGTAGCAGACGGTCTGAAGTGTTGATATAAAGAGTGGCTTTGTGTTCACTGGAAAGAACTTCATTTAACATGTACATAAACCTTGCAAACATTTGCGGAGACAAGGACATTTGTGGAGACAAGGTGGGTGGAAACGTGGCCCTTCTTGCATAAAAGATTTTACCCGAAGAACCGCTGTGGAATTTTTGAACCTTTGTAGAACAGAGTGAAGGCTTTCTGAGTAAAACTTTTATTTCTGGCATGTTTAAGTTATCTTGACCAGTTCTTCTTCCTTGAGACCGATGTGACCATAACCTGGCCTACAGGTAGAGACAGAGACAGAAATTGTGTGATCTAGAATCAAGGAGGAGGGCAGCTTTGAGGGGAAGGGTCTGCATGGGGGTTATAAGAAGCATCATTTGGTTACTAACTATACAGGATTGGGTGCTCAAATTAGCTATGTTCCTCCTCAAGTTTTTTTTTTTTGCATCATTTTCTTCTTGTTCGGGGGAAAACTGGTAAGAAGCTACTGTTCTTTTGCTGATTGGATTGGGAAGTGATGGGAGAATTACAGGCCTTTTTCTAATTCTTGTAAGTTTTTGCATATTCAGGCCTTATCTCTGTGCTCTCTTCCATAAAAAAGAACGGTTTGTCCCATTTTATTAGCCTTTGTGTGTTAATGGGGGAGTATAGATTATAGCTGTCAACACTTTTCTCAAACACTTAAAAACTGCATAATACCAAATACCTAATTAATGGGGAATGTATAGATGCCAAGTGCTACTCATGGGATGCAGTTGGAAAAAATGGCTGAACAGCACAGCGCTTTCTTTCTCTTTTAGAGAGTATAGCTGTAAGATGCTTTTTGTAGTTGGCCTTGGATTGGTATAACCTAAGTGTTTAAAGAAGTGTGGTGCACTTGCAGCAACTGCATCATTGTGTAGATGTTGCGAGTTATAGGTATTGTGCTGGAATATGCATGGAGGTGCCTTAATTAACAAAGACAAGAGTAGCAAGTGTATACTCAAAATAGTGCATGAATGCTTGTCACTTTGATTTTTTTTTCTAGCTTTCCAGTTCCTATCAAAACCAATGTGAACTGAATATCCGAATCTCACGTTGCTGTTTTCATAAATTTTAACTCACGTGTTGTCTGTAAAATGCATTTTATTTTATTAGAGATTACTCTGGGCTGTGTAGTGATGAACAGTGTATTATGGTGCTAAAGACCTAGGTTGTAGGAAATAGGCTAACAGACATGCACAACTTACTTTGACTGTACATATCTGAATTCATTTGAAAACTGGTGTATATTAACCTGTAACAGTGTGTAACATGGACTTGTGTTACATGAGACAGAGATATGTATTGGTTTAATATACATGGATAGCAAAAGTCCTCTACAGAAAACTAAAGGGTAAAAGTTCATTAAGTGTATGGCGTATATGGGCATGTATACAGTTGTTATCTGTACATTTTTTAACCTAAAGTATATCCAGTGCAACCAGTTCTAAAATAGGATATGGTTTATTACTGAAGGGATAGCTTTTATAGACAAAGTTTTTTCTATGTTTTTGATGTTGCTGTTTTATTGCAGTGCTTGAAACTGTAAGTAATTTTTTTTCTTATTTTCGAAGACTAGAATGTTGAATCAATAGCAGTTGAATGGCAGATTAGGTCTTGTGTGCCCATAATATCTGAAAAAGCAACAATATACAAATCAACTTTTTTGGCGTGTGTGTTTATTTCCTCAGCTGGAGGTGCGAGAGGAGACAAGTAGCAAAAAGGATCTTAAAATTCAATGTGATGAAGAAGAATTCAAGGTTTACCAGCTGAATATTCAAATCCGTGAAATTTTTGCCAACCGCTTTACACAAATGTTTGCAGATTATGAAGTGTTTGTCATTCAACCCAATCAGGACAAGGAATCTTGGTTTACAAACAGGGAACAGATGCAAAACTTTGATAAAGTAAGTTGTAATAAAAGAAGTCAACTGAAAAACTATAGCAGTATTTATGCCTAAGATTTTGTTCACTGGATCATAAAATGGAAAACAGTACTATCAAAACTGTAATTTCTTCGTTAAGTTTCAGTGTTCCCCCCAAAAGACACATCGTGTATATTATGTGGGAAAAAAGTTACATAAACACACTTGAAGATGTTCTTTTAAAGGATGCTGTAGAAAAATATATACCTTAGAAAGTCTCACTCTATGGTTAACCTCTACATTAGTGTTAAATATTTTTAGTGAAAATCATTCATTTTGTTTTTCTGTTTTTTTTGTTTTGTTTTTAACTAGAGGTACTGCTGAATCTGTTCATGAATAAAGCCCTGACACCATGCAGCTCTTAGGTATATGTGTACCAAATACCTCTTTTCAGTGAAATACAGCACCTAGCTCTTCAGAGTTTACTAGTAAACTCTGTACATTCTTTACTGGAGATCAGATGTTTGTCAGCAGGGTAGTATGTGGATAAAGATTATGTTGGATCACTACATGCTAGAAGGCTAATCAGATTTCCATCAAATCATATGAAAAGATTCCCATCAACTTCATAAGCTTTGAGCCTAGCCGGAAGTATGTAATACCCACACCTGCAGTTCTTTTATTGAGGTTTGCTGGGATTCTATTGATTTTTTTGATTATTCTTTTAGAAAATGAGGGAAATAGTAAAACCACAGCTTAATAATTGTTGTGCTGTACAGTAGGTGATAATTATGAAACTGAAATTTTCTTATTGACTGCCTGTTTTGGAGATAGAACTGGTGTCTGTATTAAAACTAGGCTTTGAATGGTTCTAAAACACCTTAGTACACCCTTAATTAGAAAAATTGGAGATATTTTTGGCTGTATCTCTGGAGACCAACAAACATTCTTATTTGCTTGCTGTCTTTTAGGCATCATTCTTGTCAGACCAGCCTGAGCCTTACTTGCCTTTCCTCTCAAGATTCCTGGAGACACAAATGTTTGCATCTTTTATTGACAATAAGATTATGTGCCATGATGAAGATGATAAAGACCCTGTTTTGAGAGTATTTGATTCTAGAGTGGACAAAATTAGGCTGCTAAATGTTAGAACACCAACTCTGCGCACATCTATGTATCAAAAATGCACAACCATTGATGAGGCTGGTAAGAATAAGAAGCTCCCTTCTTGGCACCTAAGAAAGTACAACTAGTCAGTGCTATTTGTTGTAGATATTAAGTTACAATTAAGCAACCATTCTCAACACTAAAAAAAAAAAAGCAGAAAAAAAAAAAGCCCGGGGGAGGGAGTGGAGAGGAAGAGACCAAAAATCTGAGGTATAGAGCTTCAGTGAGCAAGCTAAATGTTATATAGGAAGCTGCGATGAAATTCACATAATGAGTAATTGATGTTAACTGTTTTTCTGTATGTGTTGATGTGTAGAAAAAAGTTTGAGCTGAAGAAGATAAGCATTTTTCTCCTTAATGCACTCTTTGTTTGATGCTTAATACACTCTTGTACTAATGTGCCTGTTGAGGTCCATAAGAAACTTTTGCCTCCTCTTAAATTTGAGATCTGCTTTTAGCTGTGGATATGTGATTATACATTAATGTCTGATTAAGATAGGTGTTTAAAAAAAAATCACCTTTCTTACTATTTCAGAGAAATCAATTGAATTAAGACTGGCAAAAATAGATCACACTGCAGTCCATCCACACCTGCTGGACATGAAAATTGGACAAGGAAAGTATGAACTCGGATTTTTTCCCAAGCTTCAGTCTGATGTCCTGTCTACTGGACCAGCAAGCAACAAGTAAGCAAGCTAGGACAACAGGTGCTGGATCTCGGTTAGAGCTGTAAGAATAGTACTAAAGCAGAGATACCGCTTTAGTATCAAAAAACAAATTTGAAAATAATTCAGTGTTTTCTTTCTTCAAAACGAGAGTAATTCAGAAGAGTGATATATATGGGTTGTATATGGTAGTTTTTGTTCTGTTTTTATTATCTGGAATTCTAGAAAGAAGAAATTTACCTAAGGAGCCCTGTTATTATTGAAGTACTCCTGAGTTACATTGAACTGCTGCTGATATAAAAAGCAGATCTCCTTATTGGTTCTTAGTTAAGAGCTAGCATATGTTTTAGGGTATCTTCTTATTAAAAACTTGAAAAAGGGGAAAAAGGTGTAAATTGTAACTGGATATCCTAAAAGAATGGAAAAATACAAAACAAGCGTACGTGATCTAATTTTCTGAGTTCCTCTGGTTGCCCAAGACTGGCTGCTTCTACAGAGATTCTTTGTGTGTATTTGCAGCTGCGCTTTGTCTGGCAGAATTGATGTTGACATATTCAATATGCAATGAGATAGAAACTTATTTTTCCCCCATTACTACTCCTGTTCACCTGGTTCCTGACAGTTGCTGAGTAAGTCCTCTGTCTGTAGGTGGACAAAGAGAAATGCTCCTGCACAGTGGAGGCGGAAGGACAGACAAAAGCAACACACGGAGCACCTGCGTCTTGACAATGATCAGCGAGAGGTGAAAACTGTTAAACTCTAGAGATCTGATATTTATTTATTTATTGCTTGAGTAGTGAATGGTCTGTAACATTTATGGAATGTCTGTAGTTACTTGCAGTCCATCTCTGCTCTCCCTTATTTGTACAAATGAAGTTCTCTGTCCTTAGGAGACCAAAATAACTTGGTTTGTGAATTGGTTTTAACCTTGGTTAGGTTTGTCTGCCTATTTTTAGTCTAAAGCATTAGTTCTTTCATGTGATCTTACAGTGTGTCTTGCATTCAGAATGTTTCCCTGTTAAAAATCTTTTTCCTGACTCTGAGCCTGTCGAAGAAGTCATTCACTATGAGAGGGTGGGCCAATGCGATGTTATTGCAGTGTTGCTCTGGAGATCTCTTGCTAGCTTCACTTGGATGTAGTGCATTTATAGAACACAGACCAGCACTGTGTAGAGATACTAGTTGGGTTTTGGAGCAGCATAGCTGTACTGGTAGGACAGAACTCTGATGCTGAACTGAAAATTTCTCTCACCTGTGCCTCTACAGCTGACATGGTTGTTCTGTGTTGTTTTTTTTTTTGTGGTCAAGGCATTTTGAAAGATCTGGGTGATTTGGACTCTTCAGTACAGTTTCTGATTCATACAGTCAGTAGATGTTACGCTGAATGTTGGTATAAGAGTAATTCTGAAAATAATCTGGTTTAAAACATCAGAATTGATTTGTTCTTAGTAATCCTGAAGCTTTACTTTGCTTAACTGTATGTTCTCCACAGAAGACAGTATTGTCTTGCCCTGTTAAATATTTTCAGAAAAGCTTCGCTTGGAATTTTAATGTAATCTTGCATCTGTTAGGATAGTGTTGTCAAGATGAAATATATTTCTTAGTTCAGTTCCATCTTTTATGGTAGTGATGCGTTTAATTGCCTTTCCAGTGTACTTATTTCCAGAACATTATTGTTGGTTTGTGAAGTGAATTGAAGTGTTGTGTCATCCATAACCACGCAACAGAAAAGTGTCTGCATATACTAAGAAGCTACAAGTAATTTCTCGCTTTGACATGCTTCACGTGCTCAGATAATTCAGAAGTGTTTTTTACTTAGAAGTCACAGAAGTGAATAAGAGTTGATTTATAATCTCATTACTGCTTTTAAAAATTACGATGTAATTTTATGAAATATCAATTAGGTAATTACAAAGACAAAAATCTACCTCTAGCCTCTGTTTATTTTTTTTTCCACTTTGTTTGCTTTTAACTGTATCTTCACTAGTTGGTTATCCTATAGGATTTATTCTGTCACAAGGCAAATGATTTCTGAGGAATAAAAATTGCAAATACATGTTCAAATGAGAGTACCAACTGCCAGATTTATCTGTGCTGCTGCTATTTGTGCAGGGCTTTATGCTGTACCTTGTTGATTACATAGTACTGTTTGGATGCTGACCCCTTTCCCAGGTGACTCAGACTTTCCTATTAAGTCTGAAAGAAAGGGGAGGGAGCCCTTTGAGATGAATGCTGCATCAGGCTAAGCAGGAGGCAGTGGTTTGAAAATGTGATGTTGTGAGTTTTAGAAAAATTGAAGCTTTGGGACAGTCAACAAAAATCTGTGACATTGAGGCTTAGTGGCTTCTAAATTGCAGGTATTTGTGCACAGTGGAGGTCAGAGTTTACACCAATCCAATGATTAAACATCATCTTTTTCTTTTTTCCTTTCAGCTTCATTACTTATTTGCTTTTATGTTGATTGTTTGGGAGTTCTGCATTGTATTATGTCTTCACTCTTCTCCTTTTCTGTTTTGCATGCTTGCTTTTATTACTTCATGTATACTTACGCTTTCACTTTACATGGTCTGTTTGACTTTTTGCTACCAACTTGTCCTGCCAGCAGCTGGACTTTTCCATGCCAGAGCTTCAGTTGCAGTTATGTTTAGGCTGGGACCAGCATGATTGGCCCTCTATAAAATCTGTGTCAGAACATTATCTGGTATGTTAAATGCACAATATGACTGTAATCATAGTTCTGGATAAAGATGCATAGTTTATATCATAGTTCTTTAGTGCAAGGCTGCTGGAAAAGATGTGTTTTTTCCTCTTTGGAAAGATTACATCTTGTTTGATAATTCTGTCTGTAAGGTATTAATAAGTTACTATAGTAACATTAATATTACCATATTAATGTTAATACGTTATAAGAGTAATAAGTTACTTATGAATCTGAAATATGTACTAATTTTGAGCTTTAGCTCCTGTACTAATTTATTGCTTATTCACAGCTAGCTATGCTCCAACCAATCTGTGCTCACATGGTTTTCAAAACATTTGTCAAATTGTCTCTGGGGTGAAAACAGTGACAACTACTTGATGGTAGTAATAGGAGCAGAATAGCTTTCAAATAAGGTCCAGGAGATCATTTTGCTCTAAAATGTAGATGATTCAGAGCTGAAAGCTGTCAGTAACATTTTGCAGCTGCTTCCTGAAAGACAATGGAGGCTGGGCAAGAAACAAGAAACTTGCAGAAATGATTATGGGTCTCAGATGTTGCCAAGGTCCAGGGTCGAGTTTTTATGCAGTCCATATGCAGACCACAGGCTGCCATTTGAAGTCTTGGTCTAGGTAACTCATACACACTTGCATTTTATATTGAAAAAAATAGCAAGACTATTCTCAGTTTTTGAGGGATTAACTAAATCTATGCATCTAAGTATCCTTGTCATTTTGTACTGTGTTTTTGTTATTTAGTAATGTGTGTTCTAATATTAGCTAAATAATGTAAATGGGGATTTGCTCTTCAGTGAAATAATACATTAACAGTCCATGCCCAATATTATGCTGGATATAAAGAGGGGACTCTTTTGAAAGAGATTGTGGTCCTTTCTTCCTCGTTGCATTGAGAGCTGTTGGTAAAGATACCTTTACCTCTTTTCTCTTGGCAAATTAGTCTTACTTCCGTTTTTATTTTCTGTTCCAATACAGAAGTATATCCAAGAAGCCAGGAATCTGGGCAGCACTATTCGGCAGCCCAAGCTATCTAACCTCTCTCCATCAGTAATTGCACAAACAAACTGGAAGTTTGTAGAAGGATTGTTGAAGGAATGCCGAAATAAGGTAATTCAGAGAATATTTCTGTTCTCTTGTACTTCGTATTCATCCTTTGTGGACCGTGTTGTAGCCAATACATGTGAACCCCTGCTCTTCTGCCCTGTGTCTGTGCTTTATCTATATAACCCGCTTCTTTGCATAATAGTAAGAAATTCATGAAGAGAGAACGTATTCAGAAATTCTTCCAGGAGTAGAAATTTTATCATGTGATCTTATAATAGATGAAAAATGATAGACGGAATATTTTGATGGGTCTTCTTCATACTGCTGCCTATATCTATTTTAGCATATTTCATTTATCACTGAGACTATACTATTTCAACAAGAGAGAATATTCCAAAATAGGAATTTGTCATGAAGACACAGAGCTGTGTTGCAGGGTCTTGCTGCTTGGCCACTAATTTGTCAAATTGTGGCTTGCTCTTCTGTTTATTCAGATTAGCATGTGGAGGTTTATATGTGCCCATTTGCAAGGCCCTTGTTAGAAAGATGGAGGGGGCTGTAAAGCAATCAAACCCGGTGCAGCCGTGACTTGTAAAAACAAGGATAAAAGAAATGCAGTCCTGCTCAGGTTTCAGAGATATTATGTATGCTCAGTTATTCTGCCAAATCGTTGCTATTCTGTCCTTCCTTGTTTGTTCTTCCTTGTTTGTTCTTTCCAGGAGAAGCAGTTTCTCTGGAAGTTTCTCTGCTTCTCCTAGAAAGAGTCCAGCAGAGGGCCACAAAGATGGTACGGGGGCCGGGAGCATCTTCCCTATGAGGAAAGGCTGAGAGACCTGGGTCTGTTCAGCCTTGAGAAGAAAAGCCTGAGAGGGGATCTTATTAACGTTTACGAGTATCTTAAGTGGGGGAGACAGAGGGATTTGGCCAGCCTCTTTTCAGTGGTTTGTGGGGACAGGACAAGGGGCAATGGCCACAAAATGGAGCCCAGGAAGTTCCGCACCAACATGCGAAAGAACTTCTTCATGGCGAGGGTGATGGAGCACTGGGAGAGGCTGCCCAGGGAGGTTGTGGGGTCTCCTTCTCTGGAGATATTCAAGGCCTGTCTGGACACCTACCTGGGCAACCTGCTCTAGGGATCCTGCTTTGGCAGGGGGGTTGGACCCGATGATCTCTTGAGGTCCCTTCCAACCCCTATAGTTCTGATTCTGCAAAAAGTCTGAATGATCTTAGAAGTCCGTGTGGAAAGAACTAACTCTTTTGCTTTGTCCTTTTTAAGACCAAGAGGATGTTGGTTGAAAAAATGGGGCGAGAAGCTGTGGAGCTGGGTCATGGTGAAGTGAATATCACAGGTGTAGAAGAGAATACCCTGATAGCCAGTCTGTGTGACCTCTTAGAAAGGATATGGAGCCATGGTCTGCAAGTCAAACAGGTGAGGAGCAGATATTCCTGCATGTTACAGAGCATACTTCCATAAAGTCACATTTTGCTATTCTTCCTTCTGCTTTCAGAGGATACCTAGTGTGTGCACATAGATGTGTTAAATACTTGCACACAACCCCCAGCATTTTTTATGTCAGTTAATGCCTCCCTGTCTGTCTCCACTTTTTGCTCTGGGGTGGGTGCAAATGCACACACAGATTTGTTCCACAGATTACTTTTTGAACACTTTCTTTCCATTTAACCAAGGTTTTTGTGTTTGTTTTTCTGTTTTGTTTTTTAATAGAATGGTAAATAAGTCTTTGATTTTTTTTTAATATTTCTGTTATTTAAATTGCACAGGGTTTAATGCAGTGTATGTTAAATGTGGTGTCAGTGGAATATGGTATGGGGAATTTTTTTCATGAAGGGTAATTTAATTTTTAAAAGTAAAACCCTTGCTATTTTGTTTCTTTCAGAATTATGTAGGGATAGTTAAGTGTTGCTTGTGGGAATAGGTGGAGTTTTAAGGTTTTTATTCTTCCCTCATTTGTGCAAAAGAATAACAAGGAAACTGAGGATTGTAACTTTTTTTAAAGAATCTGCAGAATAAATGTATGTAATCCAAACAACTGTAATTCAGTATCTGTCCCCAGCACTCAAACACCAGTGTTTAAATCTGCTCTCCTTCAAACTTTATAGCAGTAGTTTCTCTATGTGAAGATTTATCATGTGATTCTCTCCCTTCCCTCTTGTATATCACTTAGGATAGAAGCTGTACTGCTTTCGTCTTAGAAGACAGAGCATCAGTATATTCTGCTTCAACTCAGATTTGGGCCTTTCAGACCACCAGACGGCCAACCCTACATAAGGTTAATGCTTTGGATTGATTGCAGATGTTGGCAAACAGTGCTGAATGGTGGAATAAATAGAGTGGTGGAATATAATAGAGGCCTGATGGAGGAAGTACTGTGCATCTAATACTATGATCCACAGTAAAACTGCACTACTAATTCTCTGTGTACTCTGGCCTTTATTAAATATGCAAAAGCCTGCTGTTTTATACATCGATTTTATTTTATTTTTCAATAATGAGCCAAGGAAGACTCTACTTTCTCAATTGACCGTAGTAATGAATATGGTTTTCCTTCCACCAGTCCTTGCTTTTACCTGTTTCCTGCTGATGAGCCCTGATAGTCCAACATTAGCTGACCTACCAATTCTTCCACATGCAAAGTGAATCTGCACCTTCCTTTGCCCAAAGCAATGCAGGCGAGTTGTAGAATGTAGGGTCTGATGACCACAGTAGTCTGAACTTTCAGAAGGCCTTTGTTGTTCCCTTGCCTGTCTCGCTGCTTTCTTCAGGCTGTCGTCTTTTCCCTTTTAGAAATAGTTTGTGTCCTCATTGCTTCTTGAAGTTAGAGCAGAGTAACATGATGGTAAAGGAAGTGGGCAGATATCTACTGCATGAGTTCTTACATTCATCGTGATCGTTGGCATATATTTGCTGCTATCTGTGATCTTTTGCAGTTTTCCTTGCCATGGCAGCAAAATGCTGAACACTAGACAGTGCATGTGTGTGTATGTTTATTCAGAGAAATACTGTTTTCAATGTAACCATTCCCCGGTTGATGTTTTCATGTTCTCTTTTTATGTTTTTGTAAGACTCACAATTTTGGCTTCCCATGTTGGATCTGTCAGATATTGAGGCATTGGGCTTTTCTGAAATTTTTTTAGTACCTTCACCACAAATTATTTTCAATAAGTTTCTCAACACAGATATAAAAGACACTTTGTGCTTTGTCTTCTGGAGGCAAGCTGTTTCATTTGGTATAGATACGATGTCTTGGAATGAGCCATCATGACTGTTAGTGAGCTATAGAATTGATTAGAGATGTTTAAATATATTTTTTAAAATTTTTTGACTTCCAGAGATGAACCATAATTACTGCACTTCAGGAAGGTACTTACATGATTTTAGATGTGACATCAATAGTACTGAATTGACAGCTCTTGCTTTACAGTCATGGTTTCTTTCTGCACGCAGTTGTAACAAAAAGTCTGGCTTTATAATATGACTGGTCTTACGAAATGTGGAATTGCTAGATTTTTACTGGGATTTCCAGTTAATGTAATAATTTAGGAAGATAATAGGTAATAGTAATTAATTTTCATTGTAAATCATTCCAATTAATGTGCTGGAGAGACCCTACTCAATTAATGCTGCCTTCTGTGGCTTTGCTAGTCTTTGATTTATCATGCAGAATATTTTAAGATGAAACCAAGAATCTTTTAATTTGCCAATGAAATATTTCCTGCCTTCTTTTTTCAAGTCACCTGAGGTTTAAGAAAGAAACATAATGAGTGAGATGCACCTTTTTAACATTATCTGACAGATTAATCTTGACCTAAATAGTGTATCCCAAACTTAACTTTAAAGTTGTTTCTATAATGTGTAGAACTAGAGTATTCTTGCTGATAAGCTTTTGTTGTCCTACTTGTGTTTTGATTTGTTTTTACCTTACCGTGTTTGTAATTATCCAGGTCCTTTACCTGATGAAATTGATGGAAATCTTTTGAGTTCCTGCAAATTGACAGCATGCATCTATAGCCCTGAATTACCCTGAAGGGAACAGATACGCAAGACTTGGTCTGGGTGTGAGATGGTTTACCCAGGCTGGTTCTGTGCATCTTGCCAGCTCGCTGCTGGAGAGGCAGGGAGGGAAATGCGTAGGAAAGATGACAGTCTCAGTCTGAGAACTTTGCTTATGCATAATGTTTTACAAGGAATTTAAATGTTTTCTTGTCAAGTTGATGAACAATCATGTTGATGAAGCTTGGCTGACTTTTCCAGATTACTGGAATCATTAGATTGTAGTAGTTTTTGACTTTGCTTTATTTTCTCATCCTCTTTACAGCTCCCGAGCAACTGAAACTTGTCTCTTTTTTTTTTTTTAAATAAACAACTTTGTAGGAGAAACATATTTGAAACAAGGTTGTTGTTGTTGTTATGGCTGATACATTCTATGATGATTTAAGCCTTTTTATTCAGCTCATAGTAATATATCTTCTGAATTGGGATCCTGTATTTTGTAGTAACTAATATATTTTTAATTCTAGGGAAAGTCTGCTTTGTGGTCTCATCTGCTACATTACCTTGAAAACAGACAGAGAAGAACTACATCAGGCAGCTTCAGTACCTCAGGTAAGATTAGCTTCTACTGGAAGATGATGAACATACAAACAAAACAGCTGAGTAAAAGCTGCCTGCTGATTTGCACCATGTAAAGATTGTTTCCTTGGAAGTAGCCCTTCATAAAATATAATCAAATTGAGTATTCGATTTGCTATGGAATTAATATGGACCTGATTTATTGTCTCAATATGTTTTGTGGAAAATTAACTTGTTTGTGATTGCAGTAGTCAGATACCAGAAATATCTGATGTTTCAAAGACAGACTTTATAATGGGTTTGCTCCAACATAAAATCTTCCTTATAACCTATAGTCATATGGCTTCATGACTGACAAAGCCTACCAAGTCATAGATGGGGCTGGGGGAATGCATGTAAGCACACAAAATTGTGTTGTACATCCTGAAATTTACATTGTTTCTTTAAAAAAATAAAAATAAAAAGAGGGAGGGAGGGCAGCCAAACAGTAGTCTTAACTGTTTTTTAAAAAAGTCATTTAAAAATGCAAAAATCACTTAAGAAATGCATTGTAATTTTTGACATAGCAAATGTTGTAGTAAAAGTAATATTGCACATAAGATCCATTGATAATGTTTTCAAAATTATTAATGTAATTTTTAAATGCTACTTTTTGTGTCAGATGGGTATATATATGATATAATTTTGTAGACAGAACATTGTTTTGTTTGTTTGTTTCTTTTTAAATTGTATTTAAGTTGCTATAAGCAAATTGCTTAGCATGACTAAAACTTACAAGGCCTTGTACATGTTAAAGTCTCCTGAATGTCACTTGGTCCTATGCACAGGGCTTTTTGCATATCAGATGGAAGATTGTGCCTGTCTTAGGCTTTCTGACTTGGGACTCAGGGCAGGGGACTGTATTTAATATATGATTTGATTCTAGAGTGAAATTTGAAAGATAAGAGTAATAATGTTGCTTAAATTGCAAATTAAGACTGTTGATGTTACAGGAGTGTGTGGAGTGGTAGACTAGTTGAACGTATGGTTGTGGTGTACAGAGTAAAATGTTGAACACTGTTTTCTAATGTCAGTTTGACCATGAAATAAAATAGGGTAGATTTTAGAAAATAATACTTTATTAGTATATGTCTTAAGCCATTTGATGTCATACCAATTTCAGCTGAATTTAAGCTCATTAATATATTAATGCTCACTGTGTGCTGATCTGCATAACCATCTGTGTAGCGTATCATATTTTCATGTCATTGGAAATGGAAATATGCCACAATATCTTTGCAAAGCTATGACTCACCAAAACAGCAAGAGTGCAGTAGGGTTCATTACTTGTATGAGTCTTTTAAAATAAATAAAATAAAAATTTAATCACCCCTTTCTACATGCAAGTTGGTGTTAATTTACCTTCTTCTTATGTTGATTTTTAAAATCTTTAGATGGTTTTCACTAACAGAAAATTCTGTTCTTCTGGATCTAGGAATACTTCTTGATTCAGAAAGGAGAAAGTCAGATACCAGTCCAGCCATGTCACCTCTTAGAATCTCTCTCGTCCAGGATATGAGGTGAGTTTGAATTATTAAAACCAACACACCAAAAACCCCATGAGACTTGCTTGCATATTTATTTTTGTGTAGAACGTGTACCATACAGGATGCATGCATTTCATACACCAAGAGGGGAATGTGGGGAGGGAACTTGCTGAACCATTTTAAAGTATATAGTGCAACCTTTTCACTGACTTTTACAGAAACATATTTCATACTGAGGAGATTTTACATTGTCACAGCTACTAGTTTATAGAAATACACTGATGCAATTTTCATCTTTTTGTAATATTTTGTATTGTTTTATTTCCACAGAAGTGTGGGTGTAGCGTATGTATTTTCCTAGTCATTTCCAAGTTGAGCTAAGTGTTGCTTTTCAGTGAAGAAAGCAGTGTAAAGAACTTGTTTAATATACGCAATGATTTTGTCTAACATAGTTTTAGTAGTGCAAATAAACAACTATAACTGTAACTTCTGCTAGATGCCCTTTCTTCAGTACATAAAAACAAAAAATGCAGAACTTAAAATCCCTTCAAAATGAATTTATTCTTTCCTCCTTTCTCCTTCCCAAAATCTATTTTTTTCAGTACGAAGGAGTGAATTGAGGATTTTCAAGGGTCATGCTTGTCCTTTCAGAGCATACCGTTTGCATCTTGTACATTAGAAAAGCTACTACTGAGCACTGAAAATATAGTATGTAAAAAATAGTATGTAATTTTCCAAAGTACTCAGCCATAAATATTGCAGAATAGTTCCAGAATGCTTCTTAAATCATGTGAAGCAATGGGCCTGCTTTAGAATTTTATAAAAGGGTACTGTGTTGCAGATTCTTCTTTTTCAGTCTCCTATTTTTTTTCCAGCTAGATATGCAAGGAATTTAGCTAGTGTTGAATATTAAGGTGACCATGTCTCTTTTTCCAGTAGTTTGTGTGATATTTTGCATTTGTGGCAAAATCCCTTCTTCAGCCTAGCTTGGTTTGAAAGAGCTATCATGCTTTGAAAATAATGTGCGGTGTCTTTTGTTTTGTTCTTTCAGGCATATCCAGAACATCAGTGAGATCAAAACAGATGTTGGCAAGGCCAGAGCCTGGGTTCGTCTCTCTATGGAAAAGAAGTTGCTGTCTAGGCATCTAAAGCAGTTGCTTTCAGATCATGAACTCACAAAGTAAGATGGTTTATCTTGGGCAAAGCTTTTAATAATTAACCTTGTTTAGTTGTTTGACTTAAAAACAACAACAACAACAAAATCTATTCTTTCATTTGCTTAGTATTATGCAAAAAGAATGAAATAAACTAGCCTTCCAACCGTGTCTCTGTACCTGTGTATGAGCTAGTTCAGAATCACAGAATGTCTGAGCTTGGAAGTGACCTTCAGAGATCATCTAGTCCAACTCTCCTGCTCAAGCAGAGTCACCTAGAGCATGTTACACACGAAAAATAGTTATGTTGTGTTATGATGATTTACTTCTGGGGTTCTTCAGATACAGGATCAGTTCTGTCAGCAGTAGACTTTCTTCAGTTTTGAGTTGAGAATTTCGTCAATTGCTAGGGATTAAATCAAATAGGTTTTATGTCCAAACTCAACTACTTTGAGTTAAGCTTTTTATCTCAGTGCCCTCTCTGTAACTATTTTGTTTTCCTTAGATTTTCTGTTTTCACAGTGCATGGCAAAGTGCACCTTAGATCCTAGTTGCAGTTCTGTCACAGTATGAAGAGTGTAGAGTTAGATCCAGCTGTTCTTCTGTGGTTCTGGTTAGTATGACTCAGAATGTGACTGTTCCTTAGCTTCTCAATTCTGTTTCCACATCTGAGACGTTTGTTGATTACATTCTCCTAGCCTCTTCTGGTGCAATGTAAAATAATGTAGATACAATCAGCTTCTGGTGTGCTTCAGGAGAGTGGATGAATAGTGTACACCATGAAGGTGGCTAGGAAGGCTGTGTTGATCAGTTCTTGCATCTCAATGTGGGGTAATAAGCTTAAGATGAGATCTGGTAATACCTTCTGAAATCTTCCATCTAAATCTGCCAGAGCATGGCTGTCCACATTTCTAAATCAAGCTGTCTCACAGGTTCATTTCTCTTCTTGTACACAGTGAAGTCTTTGCATTTATATCCTACTTAAGAACATGAAGTGAATTGGTTTCATAATAGTCAAATATCTGCTATGATGATCCATTTTTTGTTTCTATTACTTCTAACCATTTCAAAATGCACAACTTTCAATTCTTATGATTATATATGAAATCATACAAAATTTGTGGAAAGGCCCAAGCATTAAGACCCAAAACGCTATTTAAAGAGCATTTGATGCTGTATAGGAAGAAAATAAGAGAAGTATCTGATGTACAGAGTTTGGGGTGGGGTGGGGAATGGAGTTTGAGAGAGTTCCAAATTCTGCTGGCTTAAACTCTGTCAAATCTGTGCTAGCGCTTCTTAAATATGCATATTTGAAAGGCAAAAAGAGAAATGCTCAACACAAGGGCCTATTTTCTTACAATGGCAATGTCCAGAGCACATGCACTTTGTATTATCTTTGTAAATATAAATATTTTTTTAAACAATTGCACAAACCAAAGTACAGGCCATATTTAATACAAATTACGTAATTTCAGGAATACCAGTCTGAGGTTTATTTAGTATAGCCTGTTGAGTTAAAAAAAAAAAAAAAAAAAAAAGTATTGCTAAGAAGTTTGGGCATACTGTCTATTGTGTGGAAATCATGGGTTCTTGTGTTTGTCCAATCAAACTTTTTTTAGTAGCAAGTGTAAAGCTAGTAATTAGCTTTAATTGAAGACTTCTTTCTGGAGACAACCTAACCTATGCTGTCTCTTCTTCCTCTTCCTTTACTTTTCTCCTACCAAGACCACCATGCCACAAACGTCTTTGCCCAGAACCTTGACTGCTAACTTTTTGAGGTTTACCTTGTGTTGAATTATGCTGGACTTTCTGATAAAGCTGTAGCCTTCCTCTTTTCTTTCCAACAGTGTGCAAGGAAAAGCTGAAGGACACAGTGAGGACAAGTAGTAAAGCTTCCTCTGTCTCTAAATTAAGTGAATTAACAGTCTATTTCAGGTTGAATTTGGCAGTGCTCACCCCATGCAAAACAAATGTTGAGGGGGGGAGGGGAAAAAACTCTCAACACTAGCTAATGCACTGTTCATCTATCAGACAGATTGTGGTTCTCCAGCACAGAGTGAGGAAACAGCAAAAGTATGTTTAGAATGAAAGTGACAAGCAAAGGAGCAACTTGCATAGAGATTATACTGATTCTTTGTAATCCTGTGTCCTTTGCGCTGTGTATTTAGTTATCCAACTTAAGGGTGTTCTAGATGGTTTGGATTAAAAAATCCATTTTTTGTTTTTAGAGGAAGCAGTGCCAAGTTCAGGAAGGTGTTAAGAGTATGCAACTTCTGTCATTTTGCATTTACCATGATAGAGGGTTGTTCTGTTTTGAATCAACTAGTTGCTAGTTATTTTATTTAACTAATTCTCTTCATTTGGCATTTGCTAAAAATTAGAGGAGAAATAAAACAGGTTTCTTTCTAGTTTGTGGAGGGACTAGAGTTAGAGAACAGAAGGAAATCATTTAGTTTCATTCTGAGACCTTATGTGCACAAGTAAACTGAGAAATCTTGTATTTTGGAAAGACAGGATAGCACGTACCATTGTGGATAGGCTAAGTACGTGCTTCAGGTTGTTCAAACAAAACACAGACATGGTGACCCATGAGACATTTTTGGACTTGCTAACCCTCGTGGCTATAGGCAGGCTATGATGATATAAGACTCAGTATCTTTACTTCCACTGAATATTTCTCTAGTGTTACTGTTTTTTAAGTGAGAATGTGTTTGCGCACATGAGTTAGTTATATCGATTCATTTTGCGGACTTCTGGCTTGTAAACTACTTGCTGACTTTTTTGTAATTGATATCTGAAATTGAGGAGAGTTGTCAGGATGCCCTCTTGGCAGGAACAACTATCCATTGCTCTGTCAGTATTTCTAATACCTAATTCATGCATTCGTGATGTTTTGAGTATTTCCTCTAGTCGCAGTCAGATTTTGATGCATCTTGGCATGCTCTTTTATGATAATTCACCAATACTAGTATTATTTATTGGTTGCATAATTAACCAAAATGGTGGTGGTATCTATGTGCAAGTGAGAAACTTTAAGAGTATTTTCCAGTCAAAATTTTTGCTTGAAATGTATTGTAAAATCTCATCAAGGTTTCACAGTTGCGGGTCTTGCAGTGTTAATTTTCTTAATGTGCTTGAGTAATGTGTATAAGATTATTTCCCTTTAGAGTACGTTTTTCTGCATAGAATCTCCACTAGGGAGGGAAGGCTACTGAGCTACATATTTTCATATTTCCACGTAAAAGAAGTTGCAGTTTTGTCTGGTGCTACAGTCCTTGTAAAGAATTTTCAACCCAGGAGAAGGGGAAGAGCAGGAGTTTACGTCACCTCTACGTGCATGTGAATTTGGTTATCTCAGGAGCTGTGTGCTGTAAATACTGAAGCTATTTCCTAGCTTAACATGTGGGTTCCTGAAGACTCTGGGATATCACTTATAACCTAATACAAGTAGATAACCTCAGTGCTTGTCCTAGTATCCTTTGAAAAGAGCCTTCCAACTGTCCAGTGTTGTGTGTACTGAATGACAGTCCCCTGACACCATCTGCTAAGAACTAGGTTGTGAGGACTCTTTTTACTGCAGTTCTAGTCTTTCACGTTGCCAAAAAAGGTCCGAGTTTTTTTTCCTGAGGAAGTACAAAAGTCCTTCTTCCTTTTTTGAGGAATTAGACCGAAAGACCACCTTAAACCTTGCTTTCAAGTGACGGAAAGTGGTGTGAAATATTGGACTGATGCACTTGGAAACTTCAGACTTACAGTGTCTACATATCTTGGCACATTAAATACTGTTGGCTCCACTAGCATCACTTGTCGTTTGTAATTGCTTGCACATTCTTCATAGTTTACCTAATAAATATGCATAATAAAAAACATTTCACTGAAAGCATCTTGTTACTATGACAGATTATTTGTTTTACTTTGTCAGAAAACTCTACAAGCGTTACGCATTCCTCCGCTGTGATGACGAGAAAGAACAATTCTTATATCATCTCCTGTCATTCAATGCTGTTGATTACTTTTGCTTTACCAATGTTTTCACAACAATCTGTAAGTATTTACTTCCCCTGGAACTCTGATCTCCAGATCTGGTTGAGTACTTATCCAAATTTCTAAACAATTCTGAGCAATGTTCTTTTGTGTAGCTGTTCTGCTTTCTTTCTGGTATCCATCTGTGTATGCTGTATCACTGTTTCTATAATCTTCTCTGGTGGGTAGTAGTGTTCTCCCCATGTGTCACTAAAGACATTTGTTTCTAACTTGGTAAGATACAGGCAGCTTTAATCCTTTTAGATGTGGAAAAGTACTCAATAGAAAATTTTGTGGTGGATTTGTGTGCACCATACAAAAAGCAGTGTGGACTATACATTTTCAAGGTAAGAATATTAGCTCGTTGCATAGTAGGAATTAAAAAAGAAAACAAAATACCTTTCCCCTTTTCATCCTCAGCCTAGCTTGCCACATGCTTGTCTCTGAGTTTGGGATAACTAGTCAAATGCCTGCTGAGGGCTGCACCAGAACTCTGCAATGCATTCAAGTGCTTTTTTTTTCTTTCTTTTTTTTAAAGACTTCCTGTAGATTTTTTTTTAGCTGTTATTGCTGACACTTTAATGTATTACAGAGTTCTCATGCACTTTTTGCATGCCTGCTGTCACAGGACTTCACTGGTAAGGTATAAGAAAAGACTTCAGCAGCGCTGAAATTGGGGTTGGAGGTAGGTGAAGGGATCCTTCTAGTCCCATGATAAGAGCTATCCTTGCTGTTATGATTCCTATTTTTGTGTCTTAAAGACAAAGCAAACAGAGATCTAAGTGAAATACTTCTTGGACTTGTGTACAAGATCTGGACGAGGTTCAGGTCTGGTCGGCTGGATGCTGTTGTCAATTTAAGACTATAAGCACAGAAAATAAAAAGGGAAGCATTTTAATTCATTCTTAAATGTCACAAGCATCAAGCTTCTAAGAAAATCCAACTACCAAATGCTTTCTTGAGGGAACTGACAGCTGAGGAGATGTTGAGGGAGAGATGTGTTAAATACCTTAGCTGAAAAGTACTAATTGTAACCCATTTATGAATGATAAAGAAAGGTAAGTTGCCAAGAAACACAATGACCACTTAGATAATTGGATTTTGTTATAGAAGTAGTTTGGTTAATAGATGGCCATGTATGAGATGCTAGATGATGGAAGAACATATGTATTTCCATCTGCCTTCTGAGTCAAAGAAGGGGCTTTAATTCAGGTGGTATATTGAATTAGGCACTGGTAGACCAGGGGACCAGAAAACATTTGAGAATGCATGTGGTGCCAGTTAAAGGGGAGGAAAAAGTCGTTTATTCTTCTTAAAATCAAACGTCTTAGCATAATTAAGACCAGCGTGGTACAGAAGAACTTGCAGTATTGTTATGTATTTTCACTGAAAGTGTTTAGCCACTGTAATGAATACTCCTGCAAGCAAGCGGTGCAAATAAAGGCTTTGGTTACTAGCCGAGCGGGAATTAGTGTTCTGTAGTGTGTATGTATGCACACACAAAAGCAGGCAGTTTGTATTTGAGCACTGAGTTGCATGCTGAGCTACAACCTAGTCCTGGATACACGGATACTGTCCTTACTTCCTTGTCACTAAGCTGGGGACAAATAACTATCTTCATCATACGTTTTGAGACTGGAAAATGAAAAATGATTGTATCCATATGGAGACATTGTCCAACCTGTGTTTCTTCTGTCATTTGATGGTATTTTGCTATCAGCTGTACTTATTAATGACTTATTAATGTGTACACTTCCTGATTGTCAGTAAGTGTTTAGTAAGCAAGTGCTGGTATGGTTAAATAGGAACTCCTACGTTTGTGTGTTGAGTGTGGTGTTTTTTTTGTTTTTTTTGTTTTTTTTTACATTTCATGGTAGTGCAGGATTGTTACGGATTACTAGTATATCTTTTTCTCTTCTGTTCATTAAAAAGATTACATTATTATCCTTTGTCACTTCTGAAGTGTTATTTCTTCTTGTGTTTGCAGTGATACCATACCATATATTGATTGTTCCTAGCAAGAAACTTGGTGGTTCAATGTTTACAGCCAATCCTTGGATTTGTATCTCAGGAGAACTGGGTGAAACAGGAGTCCTGCAGATTCCCAGGAACATACTAGAAATGACTTTTGAGGTTTGTATCAATTGAGACAAGAATAGTTCAGGTGTTTTTTCATTCAGTTCTAAATTCTCCCCTTGCAGTACCATCTTGTAGTACATTTCATATCTGTGGTCTTTGTGGTTACTCACAAATACTCCTGTGTCTGTACATTACCAAGTTTAATCCATATTTAATACTATGCACAGCAAAATCACTGACAAATCCTTAGTGCATTGACAAATATGACTTACGAAAAATAAAATGTCTTGCTCTCTCTGTTGATCAAAACAGTATTAAGAAAAAAAAAACACAAAGCAACAACAAACAAAAACAAATAAAGCAACCTACCCCTATAAAGCCCAGAATGGGTCATTCAGTCAGAAGAAGAGCACCACACTTCTGATGACCTATGTCAGCATTTTCTCCAAGAGTTTACTTGTCCTCTCTCCTGCTGTTTACACTGACAAATTCTTTGTTTAATTTGCAGTGCCAGAACCTGGGAAAACTGACCACAGTGCAAATAGGACATGATAACTCAGGGCTGTATGCCAAATGGCTAGTTGAATACGTTATGGTCAGAAATGAAATAACAGGGCATACTTACAAGTAAGTATCATCCTGACATTTCGTGTTGGGTAAGTAGAATTTATGCAGGAAGCCAGCATAAGAGGGCTTGTTTACTTAGAAAGGTCTTACCTCCTGGGACTCTGTCTACAGATGCTGCTACCTGAAGGCACAGAAAGGTCATTTGGCTTCTGGCATTAAATAAGTCATGATTCTTACAAAATTAAACAGTTTTCAGTTTGCAAATGCTCACGTCTACCTTCCAAATATTGGTGGAGAAGATGAGTTCCCTGTTACACATCTTTAAAAGAATCTGCCTTGAGCCCCAGGCAGAAACAGCAAGTTAGCTTGCTGCTTACCAAACATGGGTGATGTTTTATTATTACGGCTGACTGCTCTGTTAGAGAAGTTTGAACACAAGCTTGAATACAAGGGCTAATGAGTGTTAGAAACCTGTATTTGCATGGTGAAAGGAACAAGATTTACAGTAGGAATTAATTTGTGTTAAGTACAGCATGGTTTAATGCCTTCTCCTTTGTTGAGAGAAACTTTTGTACTCATGTTGATGAGAAACTGGTGGGTAAGTCCACTCAGTTATTTATGCAAGCTTACTTGTAATTAAATGAAGAGGCGAGATGCTATTTTCGGATGCTATTCAGTTTTCTGACTGAGCTAGTTAAACTGACACCAGCATTGGTTCACAGAAAGTGGTGATGAGCAAATGAACACGTATTTTCTAGTACCCAACTTAATATCCCACTTTCAATGTAAGTGTTGGTGTTTTGGTATTTAAGTAATTTATTTAATGGTGTTTTTTGTGTGTGTTGACTCACCAGCTATGTAAAGTATTCAATGAAAGTGTAGCTCATTGTGGGTCTTTCCCTTCTACGTTTCTTCTCTCTACAGCCCTCAAATCATGCACTACGTGTAGGACACAAGGCAAAATCTGCCAGTTGCTTTGTAGATTGTCTAGTGTGACATTTAAGGCAAACCTGGAGCTGAAAAGCTGTTTTGCTCCCTCTGCTGGCAAAACCCACATCCAAGAATTTGTTCATCAGAGTGAAGTATTTCTAATAAATATAGTAGCAGAATTTGGATTTTTTGCAACTGCAGTTGAAAGTCTTTAGCATGGAATTGAATCTGGGTTGAAAGACGTGATCCAAATATCTGCTTTATGTTCTCAGGTTTCCCTGTGGAAGGTGGCTTGGAAAGGGAATGGATGATGGCAGCTTAGAAAGGATCCTGGTGGGAGAGTTGCTGACTTCCAACACTGAGGTTGATGAGCGGCAGTGTCGAACCCCTCCTTTGCAGCAGTCACCAAGCATGATCAGAAGATTTGTCACTATATCACCAAACAATAAGCCAAGTGAGTGGTGGGGATTGTCTTATAAGGTTTTACATCATTATTTGTGGAAAGCTGCTTGCAAACAGCAACTGGAGATCTTCCTGTATTTTAAAATCTGTCCTAGTTTCAGTTAGGACAGAGTTAATTTTCCTCCTAGTAGCTGGTAGGATGCTATGTTTTGGATTAGGATGAGAAGAGTGCTGATAACATGCTGATGTTTTAATTGTTGCAGAGCAGTGCATAGCATCCTACCTACATAGCATCCTACCAACTACTAGGAGGAAAATTAACTCTGTCCTAACTGAAACTAGAACAAAATCACAGCTTGGAGAGGACCTGTGAAGCTCACTTAGCTGGATTCTGAGCAGGGAGTTGAGCTAACTTCTGAGTTAGAACAGGTTGCTTACGTTTGTATCTGCTCAAATTCTGAAAGTCTCCAAAGGTAGAAGGAAGATGTCTCTGGGCTTCTGCTCCAGTGCTTAGCTATCCTACTATTTTTTTTTGGTTTTCTTGTCCTTCCTTTGTGAAATGAGTACTGTGGAAGAAGACAGAAATTTGTTGTCCTGTCCTTCATAGATGAAAATGCCTGCTAGTGGTTTCTGTTCATGGATGTTAGTTTTCTATTGAGATCACTGTTCTATGATTATCCTATTCCTGATAAGTCAAGTGGTTATTGTGCTCCCAAGCATCCTTGGGTTTACAGGAAACTATCACAGGATGTATTTCCAAGATGCCCGGATTCGGTGGTCATAATCGAGGAATATATCCTTTTCTTATCTTTGGGCCTGGGTCTGCAAAATCGTGTAATTATGTAAATACCCTTTCTATCTGTTGTTCTGTTGAAACATCACGGTTATAACTTTGATAGGAAAACCAAACCATCTCCAATTCTACCTCCTCCACAGTTAGTAAAAATAGACTTGGATTTCTATTGCCAATAGTCCATCACCTTTTCACTAACAGCATAAGTTATATTGGTTTGTATGCCTTTTCTCTTTTGTGATATGCCTTATCCCTCATGCACAGGTACAATTTTTAAAGCATTTACAAAGTGATTGGAAGTATTTTGTATTTTTCAGAGTTAAATACTGGTCAGATACAAGAAGCTATTGGTGAAGCTGTCAATGGTATTGTCAAGCATTTCCACAAGCCAGAGAAAGAGGTGAGGACTTATGTTGTCTGTGTAGTGGCACTCCTGTCTTAAAACTCACATTAGTAAGTGTTGGAGAATACATAACAGAAAAGTTTGAACTTGAAGGAACAGCCATTTGTGTCTGAAAATTCCTTAAGTAGAGCAAAAATGAGATATGGAGACTAAGTCATTGAAATAGTAAATTGTCAAGTACCTCCTTTTTGCTGCTAACTGGAGCATTCAGTTAGATTTAAATCTCATGTTGTGGTATTTCAAATTGTGAGCGAAATTCTGCCCAAGATTCTAGCTGTACCACTTTCAGCAATGTTGCTTCCTGTTCAGTTTGTTCTGGATTAACTGCTGTTTTATCTTCATTGAATAGTAATAAGGGGTTTTTATGTCTGTTTTGCACTATCTTGGCCACTTTTAATATGAAAACCAATAGACTGTTTAAAAACAAAGACCAAAGCAAAGCAGAAATGTTCTCAAAGACTCAGTTACAATTCTGAGTTATATATATAATCACCTTAGCTGGCACAGCAGTTGTTTCCTGAAACAAGCTTAAGAAGTGTGCCTTTGTCCAAGTGTCGAAGTCCAGCCTTTGTGAGAAAGAGTGGTATGGAGCAGTGCTGTCTACTATATGGATATCCCTTGAAAGTCAATAGTTTTATTTTTTTACCAATTGGTCTTCCCATTCTTTCTGCGCCTACCTTTCCTAAATTCAGGTAGCATGGAAATTTCATATTCAGTCTAATTCTGATTGCTGAGCATACTTAATACAGTAATCCCAAGTGGTCATGCATTGGTTTTGCAGAACAGAATTTACCCCAGTCATCTAAAGAAGAATTGTTATTCTTTCCCTAATTTTTACATTGCAAAAATTGCGTTGTGTTGTTTTTCTTGAAAGTCTGAGGTACTTGCTACAGTGGATCTGTGATCATAATTACTTCATAACATAAGGAAAACATTAGCTTACTGTGCAGTGGTCATTATCGTAGGTAAAACCTGCTCACAATCTTGATCTTGAACTTTTTGTGGCTTCATTTGATGATGGCGAGGCCCAGAGATTGCTTTCTTCAGCCTCATTCTTAAGGATATCAACAAATTTTTGAATGCTAAGGACTTAACAGAAGTGGGTCATCCTCTCTGGGGTCACTGACTGGCATATACTGTAACTCTGGGCATCTGTTTATTTAAAACCTGGTTTAATAAATACATATGATACTTTTTGTGTCTTAACTGCCAAACTGAGATAAATGCTTGTGCTTTGTGTGTTTGGCAGAGAGGTAGTCTGACGCTCTTGCTGTGTGGAGAAAGTGGACTTGTTTCAGCTCTTGAACAAGTGTTTCAGCATGGATTTAAATCACCCAGGCTCTTCAAAAATGTCTTTATTTGGGACTTTTTAGGTAAGTGTGATGAAAACATAACAGAGCCTGTTTGTGTCTTTGAAACATATCCATCTGTGTTCCTTATCATTGCCACTGTGTCTCAGCTGGTGTGAACAAAATACTTGTCAGAGGCATCTCAGCAGCTGAAATGCTTTAAGAGCTCTTATGTCCTCATATTGTTGAAAGAAAAGAGCATCTGTCATGTGCCAGAGTTGACACTGTACTTGCACGGTAATTGGACTGTGTCCTTCTAGTAGCAGTGGTGTAAAATTCCCTAGTGTGGAAGTTTTTAAATAAGGTGGTGAGTTGGCATATGGCAACCTTGTTCTTAATTCAGCATTGTGAAAGCAATAAATCATGCTTTTAAGAGGTTGAGTTGCCTTATAAAGCACAAGAAGTGGATCTAGTGCTATTGGTACTTGCTGGACATTGTAATAAGGGGTTTATAAGCATACATTTTTCAAACCATGCTCTATTTCCCTTGTCACAGAGCTGAATAAGTCAACTGAATACACAAAGAAATACACAAAAAATACACAGAAGAAAATACACAAGGAGTGCACAGAAAATGAGTTACTTTTAATAGTGTTTCTGTGTTTTGAATAGGTGTTTCAACATAATTCTTGACCTTATTTCGTCATATTACTGTAGCATGTCGAAGTTAGTTAGATACTAAAACCACTTTAGCACTGCTTAGGGGAAAGGAAGTGGAATTCCAGTTTTACACAGGGGAAACAACTAAAGTGACAAAAAAAAAAAAACTAGACATAATCACCTAGGAAACTCATGGGCAAGCTTTGAATCTAGGCCTTTCAACTTTAATTGTACCCTGAATGAACAACTAAATGACTTTGTGCTGATTTGGTATTTCTCAGATATGGGCATCATATAGCCTTGTGGATTTGTGTGCAAACTTATGGGGAAAGCATTACACAGTGAGGTATTTTTAAATTTAATCATCTAAATTTGAAGGTCATTGTGCCTAATACTTTATTACAAGCACTGGAGCACAGTATTTCAGCTATTTTAGGATTGCTATTACACTGATGAAACTTATCTTCTACTATTCTTTTAAGAAAAAGCACAAACATATTATGAGACCCTTGAGCAGAATGAAATGGTCCCAGAAGAGAACTGGCAGACAAGGGCCAGGAATTTCTGTCGCTTTATCACTGCTATCAACAACACACCTAGAAACATTGGAAAGGATGGCAAGTTTCAGATGCTGGTGTGTCTTGGAGCCAGGTATAAAGGAACTTTTTTGTTAATACTCTTTTAATAAAATGAAAAGTATGTTGCATGTTAGTAAGATAAAGCCACACAGCTGCTGGGTTTTGCAGTTTGGTTGTTACTTACAAAGTTCTTTGATGTAACCAAAGAAGAATCAAGTGAAGGAGGCACTGACCAAGTTCCAAGGTATTTGAATTGTGGGGAAACTAAGATATGCAGTTGCATATCTTAGAGCTGAGCAACTGAATCATGAGAGAATGGTACTAGGCTTGTGTGAATAGCCTCCCTCTCCTAGCTAGCAGGGTTGGAAGATAGAAGCAGAAAACCATCAGTCATCGAGGCCTCTTCAGCTCTTGGCTGGGTGAAATCCCACCATCCAATTACTCTTTGCAGTAGGTGAGTAGGAGAGAAACCAGGACTGTTTAGGAAGCCTCTTGACTCCAAGGCAGTGGAGCAGGTCAGTGACACCAGGCTTTCCTGGGACTTCCAGGCCTCCTGGGAGCCATATGTTTTGATGTGAGGGTGAAAAGCCTAGAAATGCTTTTCTTGCGTGAGGATGTGACCTACTTAAACAAGTGCCACAGATAGTTGCTTCCCCTTGCCCACCATATAAAAGTATGTGGACAAAATGGTAAGTCTATTTGATAGGTAAAGTACAAAAGTAATTTCATTGAAAATGAGAAATTAACTTGGCTTTATTTTTATTTCCAAATTCTGACTTTGTCAGAGACCACCTCTTGCATCACTGGATCGCCCTGCTTGCAGACTGCCCGATCACAGCACAGATGTATGAAGACATAGCACTAATTAAGGATCATACTCTTGTGAATTCTTTGATTCGAGTGCTGCAGACCTTGCAGGAGTTCAACATTACACTGGAGGCATCTCTTGTCAAAGGAATTGATATATGACCTCGTCCCACAACAAAACAAAAACCTACAACTCTGTTTAAAACAGCAACAACAAAAAAAGCAACAAGGAGTGAATCACGTTAGCATGCAAGAGTTCTGTCTGCCAGTACATTGTATCGTGAACTTGTTCATGGCCCTAAAATACAACTTTGACTTTTCTTGAAGAAAACTCCAAAAATAGTACAGGCAAATGGATAGAAGCTGTAAACTCAATGTAAAAAAGAGGATTTTGGTATAAATCTATTTTAGAGTTTATTTGCTGATTTGCTTTTTACACACTTTCATGTGAAAGAGATAGAGATGAGTATTGTGCAGCTTATTTTAAAGCTGCAATATTTCCTTGCCATAGAAAATGTGCAGTGAGCCTTCCAGCATTCTGTGAACTTGCCTTCAGATATGCTGTATGTCATAGACCCCAATATATACACTCCATTTCTGCTAAGAAGGTCATTCTATAGTTTTTAAACTAATATTTTATATATTAACATTATTACCAATGTTTGATTTTTAACATGTTGGGTCACTGTTCTGCTGCAAGGGAACTACAAATTCTCATGTGTGCTTTTTTAATAGCTCCAAGGCACTGACTTGTCAACAAATCATGTTTTTTCCTTTATTTTTGTTGTCAGTATTATTTTTAGTGAATTCTGGGAGACTGAACCATGAAGTGCGCAGAGATTGAAGTAATATTTTTCATATTGGTACATAATTGCACAGAAGAAATTAAGCGTCTTTTTTAACTGATGTTTTTTTATTTATTTAACCTATCATTGTGTTTTGTAACTTTGTCTTTAAAAAAAATCTTCTATAATACAACTGGCTATAGTATGTTGCAATTCAGAATTAACAGTGCAGCCCACTTAAATCAAAAACCTGGAATAAGTATTTATGGTGCAAAAATGTTTCCACTTGAACCATCCTTTTGAAGTTCGATATACAGTTGCTGCTCGTAATTCTCTTAACTGCTAATAAAGAGGAACATGGGCTTCCCAAATGCTAGATGATTAAAGAAAGATGTTTACGCCCCCACAAAATAATAATGGCAAACCTTTATTAGTTTGTTTATATCAGGATTCTTATTTTTTCTGAAATTACAGGAAATAATAAGTTTTCTTTCCCGTTTGAATGGATATATCTGGAGTCCTGTTGTCACAGCCTGCTTCATTTGGCATGTTTTTGCTTTTAGCAGAAAGCTTTAGTCCACTTCTACAATAAAACAAACATTTTGAAAGTTTTATTTATTGAAGAGCTGGAAATTGGTGAATGCCTAAAGACATCTCTGCTCATTTGAATCCCCTGATAAAAATCTCTTTGGAGTATGTGATTTAACAGGCTGAATTATCAGCATCACAAATTACTGCACAGAAATTCAGGACTACGTATTTAAGAGGTCTCCACTGTATAAACTTATCTGAGTGTTGTCCCTCTTTCGAGAAACAGAGTCCAAGTTTTTCAGTTCATACAATGTTGTAGTAGCTTTTCTTTACCTACAGATTAGTGACATCTTGTTCGTTTCATTTCCATAACTTACAAGTATAGCACATGTATTAAATCTTTGACTATTTTTACTTTTGTCCTATTTATTTCATTATTAAATGGAGAAGTTCCTTTATCACTACTTTTTTTTATCAGAGCCAGATTTGCATTATAAAGATGCAAAGGCAACGTCCAAGCCACTCCTTAGGCTGGGTGGATGTGAATTCTTTTGTAACATGGGGCTTACAGTACCATTTCATGGAAGTATTCGGTGTGCAGTTCTTTTCAGTCTTGGAAGAGCAAAAACATTCTTTATTCTGAGAATTTCGTGTATTCAACTTAATATTTTGGGAGAATCTTTCTACACTTGCCCCACATTTCTTATTTATGTAGTAGTTTTATATACAGTGCTTTCAGCTATGTTTATAATGATTCTATGTAGGCCTGTAGGTTTCGCAGCATGTCTGATGAAAAGAGGGCTGGATTAACCGTTTTGACCTTATCAGATTAGTTGATCCCGTTAAAACCGTATATCTGTCCTAGAGCAAATATGGATTAATTTTATCTTATAACAGGTAGTTAACCCTGAACTAACTTTTTTTCCATACTTCTTCATCTTATGTGGCACAGTAATATTGTTTTGATGGCTTGCTTTGATGCGTATCATTGTGCCTCATTATGGCAGTGAGATACCTAGGATGCACATGGGTTTGGGTTTGCTCACGTGGTTCTCACATGGTGGGTTCTTTTGGATAGCACCTGAGAATGAAGTGTCCATCAGGGGTGGTACCCTGTGTGCTAGTTGTCCAGATGCAAAGGAGGTTTTCTTCCTGGCTCCTCAGTTACTTTATTTTCCCCAGGAAAGACCATTTCATGGTAGACACTTCCTCGCAGGGGTGACTGTGCTTAATCCCAGTAAAATACAAATTACGTTTTTACCTATGGACTTCAGTGAAGCAAATCCTTCTAGACTTGGAAGAACAGTAGAAGTTTCTGGAATGTAGCAGAAAAAATAATGGTTTTGTTGGATTCAGAGGCCACCAAGGAAGACAGACATTTGAATATGGCTCTTTGTAGCCTAGGCTAAAGTTTTGGGAAGAGAATTGGCTGGCATCTCTTAAGTGCAGTTCGGTCTGTAGTAACAGCCATAATCCCTATTGCTCTTTGGTGTTCACCACAAATAAGCCTCCTTCTCTCATTGATGTAGCATCAGTCCCACAGAATCATGTTTGGATCCAGCATTTATTCCTTCCATGTGATTGTGCTGAATTGGGTGACTCTTATATAAAGAATGAATGGTATAGTCACAGTGTTTTAATCTTTAACTAGGGCATTGTAAAATCCATCTCCCTTCTTAAAATTTGCATTACATTTTTTGTTCGGAAAAGAGCTACAGTGTAATGCAACCATAACCTTTTTTCTGTTAGTGTTCTAAAATAAGAAAGCAGGTTTGGGAGGTGTGGGTTAATGTGGCTATACTGATTTTTATTATTATTATTGCAATTATTTGGAAAATATAATGTTTTTTAACTTAGCACTGAGAGTCATGTGAGCACACGTAATCTGTAGGTGATACAGAAATATAATGATAAAAAAATAAGTAGTTCATAATGCAGTAAATACAATGCTACATTGACCAAACATGTTTACAGGCTGATATCTGATGTGAGGAAAAAACAGGCTATTGCCTATCAATTATTTGTTTCTTTGATTAATGCTATTGGAGTTGATATGATACTTTATACAAAAATAAAATGCAACTTAATAAAGACTTGTTTGAAATACTATGATAAGTTTATACAAGAAAAAAGCCTTTATCTGCCATAAACTTAAACATCTGACATTCTGTAGCTGAAAACACACTAATGAACTGAAGACTATTCCACAACTTTTTCCATTATCAAGAGTATTTTTCAAATTGTTGAAGTGAGACCTACTAGCTGGAAGATCCATATTTTTGATGTGTTTTGAATTCATAAATATGTTAAGGTTTTGTTTCTGCAGTGAAATTATTCAAAGAATTAACTTTTTCTGTATATTGTCAAAAGATTGTTGTCCATAGTGCAAGATGCTATAGGATACTTGAAAATACTTGAAGATATTGTACATGTACTTCTCATCTTTGTAGGTTTTTTAATATCTTTAGATTGGCTGTTAGAAAAAGCATCAATACCTTATAAACTATATATTTTACTACGTGGGGAAATCACTGGCTTGTTTTTTTTTTAAGGGTGGGTGTTAAAGTTTACATTATGATGAGAAAACCAGGTACTGTTTTCCTTTTCTATTTTTCCTGTGACATTTGAATCCATTGGACATTAAATGTGAATTGGACATACGAAACAGTTTTACAGGTGTAGCTCATTTGCTGAATTGCAATAAAATTTGTCTTCTAACATGAGAAATAGCATTAATGTGCTATTTTCAAACGCCTTTTAATGTATTGTGGCTAATCATCTTTTCCCTTTTGCCTGAATGCAGGTACGTTTGGAATTTTGATGTCTGATTTCATGTGAAGTTCATGAGAAGCCCAACTTCCATTATCTTCAGTTTATGCTGTAACAATTAAGTTTATGACATTATAGTCTTGTTTCTGTTTTGTTTTGAACAGTTTTGTGTTTGATCTGTTCATCCGAATGCCTGCTTCCCTCCTTGCACCAGTGTAGTGTTCTCGCATGCAATCGTCAGTCAAACACATCCATCAGTGGAAAAGATGCCTACTCAGTAATCAGGGAATGAGGAAAACAGGAAGGCAAAGGGACTAATGTAGATCTTGGAGAGCGTCTGAGTACATGTACAGACACATGCTCTACTGTATGTATTAGCTTTTTTCCTACCTTAGAACAACTTCTGATCCTCATATTCAAAGAAGTTTGAAGGCGGTCTCAGAATTTTAAGTTCTGAAAAATACAGTCAGTCTCCATGTACTGTTTGCTCAACCTTTCCCTCTGTGTAAGGATCCATAAAGAAAAGCAGAAATTATTGGAAATGTTATCTGATGCTTCAGTTATAAGGTTAAGCAAGAAAATAACACTGTCCCCATCTGAGACTGTGACCATGGCTACATCTGTGGCACGCTGTGCCCAAGCATAATTGCCTATATTGCCTGTTTCCTGCATGTTTTATCCTATCTTTGCCCATGGTAAGATATAAATTGACAGATTGTACCAGAGCTGGAATTACTGGGTGGATGGGTCGTCCTGGGACAGAGGTAAAAATAGGGTCCCTTCTCTATCTTTTTATTCACTTCTTTTTTGAATCACTTGAAATGCATAATGACGTAGTGGAGCACTGCATAATCTTTGTTCATTACATACTGCTCTGCTTATCTCACCTAGAAACTGGTTCTGTATGCCTTCCTGAATATTAAATCTAGTTTCTAGATCGGATTGACCAGTAAACAAATGTGAGCATATCTCACTTGTGTAACTTTTCTGCTGCCGATGTTCTGAAAGTTTTTTATGCCAGTTATGTGAGAAGCAGAGATAAAGTCAGTTTTATTCACGTTCATCTCCTGCTTCACCCAAAATATAGTCTCCAGGGCGTTCTGCTTGAGCAGAGGGTTGGACAATTATCTGTCTCCACAGATACCTTCCAACCCCACTCACGATTCTGCGGTCCCTCTCCATCTGCAATGGCAGGAACAGGTAAGAACACTGAATGTCACTTCCCCCACATGGTGTGATTTCTGCCATTCCTTAGTAGCCCAGCATCTTTAGAAAAAGAGCTCATCTTTCAGGTGCACTGTTTTTCCTGTGTTTTACGGAGCTGCCTTCTCTTTTGTCACCTACAGCTGGAGAGACTTGCTTATTGTTCTGACCTGCTTTATAGCAATGGCTAACTTCTGCTTTGACAAATACTTGTTTTGAAGCTGACAAATACAAAAAGTAACATTCTCTGCTTAAGAACAAAGGTAAGTTAGGACTGTTCTGAAATAAGTGGGATTTACCCTGTGTCAAACTCTGAGATCATTACTGAATGTTCTGTACCATTCAGGAAAACACAGAAGGGAAGGAGTTTTATTGTTTTTTGGAGGTATGTCTGATTCCTTCCTCTCCCTCTCTGTTTTTTTGTTGTTGTTTGTTTGTTTGTTTGTTTTTATCCCACACACCCTGGTCTATGTTGGAGGCTTTTTTAAACAAAGTGAAAGAAGAAGTTTTAAGATCTCTCATGGGGGGAAAGCACATCAGTGTTCCTGAGTTGTCAGTGACCGCACCACTAACCACTGGTGGGGTTGTGCTGTGGACTCGCTGGGGGAGATGCTGAGAGGGTGAGCTCTACCTGCCCCATGTTCCAAGGAGTGTTTTGAGCCTTAGATAGGCTTGGGGGTATGGTTGTTAACTCAGTATGTGCTGCCAAGCAAGTTGCAGCTGTGCAAAATGTCAAGCTTGCCTGCCTTGGAAACTGAGTCTGATGTCTTCCTTTCTTGGGCTTATAAGACCTGCTGCTCCGAATTCCTCTGCAGGGTGCTGTGAGGATGTCTGTAGGGCAGGTCTGGATGGAGCTATGAGGTAAGCACAGCTTCAGAAACGCATTCGCTTCACTGTGGGAGGCCTCCAAACTTCTCCCAAGGGGAAGGAACAAAAAGAACAGGGGCCTTGGTGAGCAAAGCGTGTTGTGCAACTGCTGCCTTCACAGCACTTTTCCATATGCCAGGTCTGAGGTGATTTTATGGAAGGTGAGGCTTAATGTCAGCTGATGAGGAGAGTTTGAGTGTTAGGCAGGGATTGTCTGTTGACTAACTGGTCCAAACACTGGGTTTAGAAATGTGCTTGCGTTATGATTTGTTGGTGGAGATACCTTGGAAAGTTCTCTCGAAGTACAAAAGAGTTAGTTAAAGAACTGCATGGTGCAATTGTGTACAAATTACTTCACATAAGGGAAAAGGAACTTTATACTATTAAACCATGGATGTGTATTCATTAATAAACATACTTTATTAAGCCCTGAAATGAGCAGGGTATAGTGTATCATAATTTGAGTGGCAGGTGTTTTAAGACAGATCCTACAACATTTGAAATATCATCAATATATCTGATGTTTATTTTGAGGAGGTTTTTCTACCAGTGGCATAAAAAGACTTAGACAAGGAGTATAAATTCCATGAGAAGGTCTTCTAGACTGCTTGTGACCAGAGTACCCCAGATTTTCTCTCTGAGGTAAGCTATGTGTATGTCCCTCTCTCACTGAAAGGCACTGTTAAATCGCACAATTGAATGCTGGCTACTGAAGCTGTGTTATTGTATGTAGATCTCCACAACAAGACGATGAGTAGCTTGTAAAACCATTGGATGCTAGGATGGAAATAGTAAGTGCAAAACTGAGTGATTCATCTCAAAGGAGTACAGTTGTTCAAAACCCAGTATGTATATGGAGATGAGAAGATATTGAAACTAAAGCTCTGAGACATATGTGAAAGGCTTTGGAATAAGTAAATATTTGAAGGTATTCTTTCACTTGTATGTCTGCCCTCTTCCCTTTTTTCACTGGCCTCCCACCCATGTTCAGCTTCTGTCACAAGCACTCATTACACTCGTTCAGTTGTGTTAAATTTTGGGTCAATGTGTGCTCAGCCCCAGCAGACCCATTACATCTCACTACATTCAAGTACAAATGAACTAGCATTCTAGATGTCCTCAAGTAAATATTTGCTTATCATTTAATAATAAAATTTAGCAAGGATTATAAAGCGTAAGAGCAGGTTTTTTTTTAATCCCAAATCTTTGGTCAAGTGTATTCAACTCTATCCAGGAGATCAGGTGCAGAATTTCCAAAGCAGTTTCAATATCAGACTGCTCTTTGACAGCTTAGTCTATATCCTTTGGTGTGAAGCAGCTTCAAGCAGTATTTAGTTTGAGTGGAGGGCAGGGGGAATCGTGGATCCTTGTCTGCACGGAAGAGTTTCTTCAGAGCAGCAGGCAGTGTTCGTGACAGTGTTGTAGTCATAGCAGTCCTTGTGGTCCAAAGACATCGGACAAGGTTTGCAGGAACAAGTGCTAGCTTTTGCAAGATTATAGCACAGTATGCATATTAGTACAATTGGAAAAAGCAGGCAAGCCTTCAGAAGTACAAGCCTTTCACCAAAAGTAAGCTTTTACTTGTAAACTTCTCTCCCCAAAGCCTCCATGAAACATAACTGAATGGCACTTTGGTCCACACAAGCTGAAAAAACTTGGTTCAAAACTAAAATGCTGTCAGGTACCTAGAGGAGCAAAAGCTTTGCTATTGATTTTAGGATCAGTATGTATAATGTATGAAAATACTGTTTACTTATGCTTCTTGTGAAGTTTTACTGGTAGCTATTTTTCTTCCTAAAAATCTGTGATGTTATTTATGTTGTTAATTGCTGAAGAAAAACAGTTGGTGCTGTTTGGGTTCTGTTTTGTTGAACCACTGCTGCTATTTTTTTTTTCAACATACTTAAATTCTTAGCACTCTGTCAATTTCTAGCTTCCCCCTTCCAGTAAAAATCTTCGTACTCAGTACTTGTCATCTCTCTCTGTCACTCTGTAGTTGAATAGAAACAGTTAAAGAAGGCTATAGAAAGATATCTGAGTTAAGGTCTGGGCTTCGATCTGTTTTGTCTTCAAAGAGATATTTTAATGGCAATCCTTCATCATAAACAAATGAGTATTATACGTTAAATTATAGCTAAGGTCTATCACAAAGAACTTCAAGATTTATGTGTAAGACATAGTTTGATTAACTAAGATAAATTTAATATTGTTCCTGTTTGTTTTCCTAGCTGTGTGTTGAAATATTTTGATCTGAGACATTGCTGAATATTTGTGTCACTTTTTCTTTTAGTTTACAAAAGTAAACAAGCAGCTTTGCTTTTACTGTGTCTCAGAAAGCTTTGGTTGTATGGGTTGTTTGGCTCTTCGGAGTCTGTTTTTCTGCTACACGGCATATGTAGATGTTACGTCTGTCATCATGTGTGGTGATGAATTTTAACTGAATTAATACTGGTCAAGCTCCTTGAGGAACCTTGACTGGAAAGTGCTAGAAATGTGTAACAGCTTTTCTGTAAGGTAGCTTGTAGTTGCGTGCTTCAATGGGAAATGGCTCTTCTGTGCATTTGGGGGGATTGTTTGAAGAGACACCTTAACGGGTATCCCCTGGTGAGAGGTGCGCGGATCTGTGAATTCCCATCATAAATGTGACTGCCTATTCATGACAGCATGGAAACGGGCGAGGAAGTCTTCGTCCCTTTATTACTTTGTCAGTAAAGGGAGCTTTGGGGTATGTTGTGGAGTTGGAGAATCCTTGGAGTGTTTAATGAGCAGCTTTATGCATTTATAGATGAGTTTGACTGGGGCTGAAACTGCCCACGAGGTACAATAGGTTGTTTCTCATTAGATTTTAAAAGGGGATAACTTTGATCATTTCAAAAGCAATGAAGCCTGATGTTCCAGTGAGAAAGTGGTAATTTATAGCTACCATTAAGGAGACAAAGACTGAGGGAAAGTTTCACTCTGAAGATTTACTAATGTGTATGAACCACCCTTACAACCAGAAATAGCTTGGTATTTCTCACAGAACAAAACAAAAGGGAGAAGGCGGTGAAATGGGGGTGGGAGGGAGGGGTGGAAAAGAATACCGCCTGTCTTCCCTTGCACCCTGAAAGGTCGAAACAACACTTAGGCAATTATAACTGCAACGAATAGTGGATGGGCCAGCGGTACCTGCCACGGGAGACGCAGCTGTGAGAAAGCCCCGGCTGCGGAAGGAGCGCGGCTGGTGGCGGGGGGGCTGGATGTGCTACCGTGGGCTGCGAGCACTCTAAGAACTGCACTGCCCTGCTTTGGAGAAACGCAAGCAAGGCTCCACCGAGCTGTGTACGCGTGGGTCGTGACAGTGTGCAGACACACGGGCTCCTTGCAGGGGCTTGTCTCTGACTAGAAAGACACCCTTTCGCGGGCCGCCTCACAGACGCGAGCTCCGGTTCAAATACACTTGCCGCTGGCAGCCGGCGTGCGCGTGTGAGGTACTGCGGTACCTGGGGGAAGCGCCGCTTCCCCGGGACACCTGTGTTTGGGGGCCGCGCAGGTGCTGGAGCGCCCGTGCCGCGGGTGGGTGGCTGGCTGCCTGCCTCGCTGCGGGCTGCGGCGGCCTCTTGTGGGGCGGGGGGGCCGGGGCGGCCGGCGGGGCGCAGCGGTGCCGCGGGGAGGGCAGGGGAGGCCCGGCCCGGCCCGGGGAGGCCCGCCCAGCCCCGGCCGCCCCGCGCCCGCCGTCGGTGCGAGGCGGGCCCGCAGACGCCTCCTCCCGCCCGGCGGCAGCAGCAGCAGCAAGCAGCCGCCGCCGCAGCGCCATCCATGGGGTCCGGCGGCCGCCGCAGCGCGGCGGGGACGCGGGCGCTGCCGCTGCTGCTTCTGCTGCTGCCCGCGCCGGGCGCCGCCGCCGCCGCCCTGCCCCTCCCCGGTGAGTGCCGCTCCCCCTCCAGCCCCGGACAGCGGCACCTGGCCGGGACCGGGGCGGCGGCGGCGGCGGCTGCCGGGGGACGGCGGAGGGCGCGAGGGGGGGCGCGCGGGGAGCCGTTGGTGGGGCGCGCGGCGGCCGTTGGCGGGCAGGTGCGGGCCGCGCCGGGCACCAGTCTCCTCAGCGGGGCTGCCGCGCTCGGCAGCCGCTGCCCCGGGACCCCCTCACCGGCACCGTTCTGCGCGCACCTGAGGGCGCGGGGCCGCCGCCCTGGTGCCTCGCCGCGGTTCCTGCGGCCGCTAGGAGTTAGAATGACGCGAACGCCTTCTGAAGCTGGCAGCTGCGGCGGTACCTTCGGGCGTGTGTTGTGGCTGGGAGAGAGATGAATGCTGTGATTGTAACCGGGAGCGGTGCCGGTTGAAATTCCCAGCCAGAAAGCGATTCCTGCTGCTCAAAGTGGCTGACAATCTAAGTCGTCACCTTGTGGTGGTACTCCTGCGATTGATCCGGCTACTTTAGGAGTCGCTTTTTGGACCTGTGTTGGGGTGCTTCTTCTGCAACTCGCCCTCTTCGTTGGTCATTGGAAATCTTTCTGTTTCTGCGTTTGAACTCTCCCCTGCTGAATGAAAAACTTCTGCTGCCCGTAACTTTTCTCCCTCTTCTTCTGTCTATGCTTCTTCGTCTCCAGGACTTCTTCCTACTGGTGTTTCTCTTTCCCCTCACTTGCTCTGCTCTGAAGCTTCCACATGGATATTTTGCTTCGGTATGCTGTGCTTTGTGATGGCTGGCCAGGTGACTTGGCAATGCTGCTCAACAGATGCTATTTTTGTATTTAAAAAAATAATAATAAAAATGGCGTTATTAATGGGTTACACATCCGTTTAATGGTAAGTCAGTCTTCTAATGTGTTGGGGGTTGGTGACTTTCATTATTTCTGTATACTCCCCTTGTTAGTGTAAGAAACATTGGGCTTCCTAAGGGTGATACTATGGATGTGATGGAGATCTCTTTCAGTATTAGTTTTATGTTAACCAGAAAGATGAACAGTGTCTCTTCTCTCCTCAATAGTTCTGCAAAGAGGTACAGTCATAGCTCCTTCTGGGGTAAACAAATAAATCTCTGTAAAACTTCATCGGCTAAATCTCATGGGGGATCTAGGCCATAATAGATTAATGTAGATGCATTTATAAGTGAGCACAAAAGCTTTGTACAAGCTTGTCTGAATTGCATACAGATATATTCATGCGCAGGTACAGCCATTATACAGGTTTAAGTCTAGATACTCTCTGGATGTTTTTGTCTTGGGTTTAAAATTGATATGTGTGTGCTTGCAGCCTTTTACCATCTAGTCTGTGAAACATACAGGACTTATGCCCTATTCTCCATCTTCTGGCATCCTTTTTTGAATTTGGTGTCTTTTCACAGATGTGGATGAATGTGCCCTGGGGCTTGATGACTGCCATCCAGATGCTATATGTCAAAATACCCCTAAGCTGTACAAGTGCATGTGCAAAGTGGGTTACACTGGCGAAGGGAAGAAATGTGAAGGTAAAACGATAGAATTGCTTTGCTCTGCATTGTCTCAGTAATTGCACCTCGCTGCCTTCCTGCAAGGTCCTGAAGTGTTCTTTGGAACTGATAGAATTAGCAAGGGAAGCGCAGGTCCATAGCAGGAACGGTTTCTTCTCTCTGTAAAGCAAAGACGAGGGCAAATGTTAGCTAGGATACTGGGACTGAAATCTCGCTTTCATAAAAATGTTCTGGAGGTCCCATGTGCTACCGTGCATGAGATAGGCTGTTCAGCACCAAGTGTCCCTCACCTTGGCCAGCTTGGGACAAGGTCTTGGCCAAGCATATGGGACTCATTCAGCTTTTGTTTGCAGCTAGACTGGTACCCAGAAATAGGAGGCTTTGATGCTTTACTGTAGTCCTTACTTGCTGATTGTGACTTTGTGTTTTACAAATATACCAGGTACTGGTAAAGGTGCTGACCTTCAGGTTTAGGAGCTGCTCACAATGCAATTGCTGGAGGAACACAGGGACTACATTATGAGGTTGAAACAGTGATTTATTATTATTATTTTTTTTTAATTTCTAATTGCCTCTAGCAAGCTAAAGAGGGGGAAGGAAATATTGTAATATGCAAATTGTGTAGCCACTGAAAAATTTCCTGCCAGCAGCATAGGGGTGGAACATGGTTTTTATGAGCAATTTCCTGTGATTTCCCAAACGGTGGCATATTTTCTTTTTTAATTTTTTGCTGTTCTGAAGTGGATTACCCATGTTACACGTATCTTTGATGTTTTTTGTATACTTCAAAGATCTTGGTGTGAGCGATACCATGCAGCACAGAGTTCCACAGAAGAATTGTGTGAAGGTGTTCATATGAGCTTTTAATCAACTTGAATTCTGCCTTGACAAGGCCAGACAATGACCTGTTGATACTTTCTTATTTTTACTTTGTGTACTTTCATACTGTCACCCTTTGATCATGTCATCTTACTTTTGTCTGTTGCAGAGAACCTAAAAAAATAATCTCTGACTACAGATTGCTTTTAGATAGGAGCTTTACCACCACCCACTCCCACATCATCTGGTGGCCTTTTAAAGATGGTATTACTAAAATTTAACGGGATATCACGTGTGAAAACATGAGATATTTCTCAGAAGACAAAGCAGAAAAATAAGAAGTTTATGTCTTAAAACATAGGGGACGATTTGTTTTTCAGGCTGATCTTAAAATCAAAAGATCTGATTGATTTTCTCAGTTACAAAATCAAAAGAGAAACAATTGCATGGCTTTTCACCTAGTAATACCACTTGGTCTAATCATTAGTTTGTTTAATCAGCAGCCTTAAAAACCTTAGTCTATAAGGTAAAGCTGTGTGGGAATCTCAGGGTATTTTGTCAGTCTTTGGAAACATTTAGCAAGTAATGCGTTAAGTGTTGCCTATTTGCAAGACAATGACGATTTAGGACAGCAGTTGCTGTTCACAGTTACACGGTCTCATCACGCAGTGTCTATAACACTCAAGCAAGCATCCATCATGTTGACTTTTGCTTTATTCCTTAGACATTGATGAATGTGATAACGACTTCAATGGAGGCTGTGTCCACGAGTGTTTCAACATTCCGGGAAATTACCGCTGTACTTGCTACGACGGCTTTATGTTGGCTCACGACGGCCACAACTGCTTGGGTAAGTGTTCTTGTGAACATTGCGAGTGGGTGTGCTGTAACATTTTAACTGTGTTCCTGGGAAATGCGTGGTCATCTGTTGTGCTTAATCAGCTCGGCTGGAGGAGAAGGTCACCTATGGGACGAGGGAATTCCAGGCGCCGATGCGCCATCCCAGTGTGATGCTTTCCCCATCTGAATGAGGGTCATTGCGCTTTCACCATTTGAGGGCAGTTGTGCTACTCTGTTTCCATTAAGTGCTTTGGATTAAAATGTGTGAAGTGGCGCCTATTATTATACTAAATGGCTTTCCTTAAAAGAACATGTGCTGTCATTGTCTTTTCTGTTCCAAAGTTAGTTTAGAGTCAATTCTCACGTGTGTTTCTTTACCTAGAAATCTTTTCTCTTGCATGTCGAGATTTAGAACGTGTGGGCTTCTCACTCTTACCATGTCTGAGCCCTTCCTGACATGCAAGCTATAAGGAAAGGGCACACAATTAGGGCTGTGCAGTTGCTGTGTATGACAGAGGGCCGTTGAAGTTCAGAGGGCCTAAACAAAATGCTCAGGGTTTCCCTGGGTAGTTAATGTGAAGCAAAGTACACAACCCTGGAAACATGTTCACTCTAGGCAGCACTCCCTTGACCCTGCACGCTCTCTGTCTTTCCCCCCCACCCCATGCTGTAGAAACTGTCACGTTTGCTTTTTCAGAGAGAGCTCAGTTTTTTCTCTTCTGCTGCACGTTGTGTGTGGATGTGTACTGGCAGACTTCCCTGCCAGTATCAGTCAGAGGAAACTTGCTCCCATAGCAGAATTTTAAGACTCCCGTTGGCTTGGCTGGGTTATTTCCCACTGGTGTACGGCAGATTGGGAGGGGGGCAGACCATCCCTTGGCTCTAGCTTCTTCTGGGTCAAATTAGAAAAGCTCTGGAGTCTCCAATGGGGATCGTGTTGAGTTTTACCTGCTGTGAACCTGGTGCATGCCCACAGATTAACTTCGTTATAGTGTAAATGGAGGGGAGAGTGAAGTCACCAAGTTCCAAGTATTTCACTGAAGAAAATAGAGAGGGAAGCAAACTATTTGCTGATGCTGTAACATTGAGGACATCTTATTTTTTCTCTGGTGCCTTTGTGTAAACACACAGTGGAGTTCAGCTGAGGTTATTAGGAAGGGCTGAAAGTGAGCTAACGCATTGCCTCTTATGCCACCAAAGGGTACATTCTCTTAGTATCCAGTAGCCCCTCTAGAACATAATTCCACTGACTTGTTTGGGATCAGTAAGACAGACAGAACATAGACCAAAATCTACCACCTGTTACATTACTGGGAAGCTGCTCAGTATTGCATGGCAGACTCTTTAAAATAAAATATCATTGACGTACAGTGAAGTTTTTACTACTGACCAGCCAATTTTTGAGATATGATGTAAACTTTAAATAAATATTTTGGTATGCAGCAGCAAATTGGATCTTCTCTTAATCTGTTTATTTACTGTCTTCACACCACGGTTGCTCTCCTTTCACACTCATTTTTGAAGATCTCAGCTGTGTGCCTGGGTTTTAGCCAAATAGACAATTACTTGTTGGAAGGAGATGATATTTTGTAATCTTTCCAAGGTCCGTAAGGCAGAAACATCTGCTGGAGTTCAAATCTGTAGTACTGAAGGCTCATGGTGGCTTTTTATTCATGATTGTTTGCACATTCACATCACTGTAGCTCTCTAAAATACTCAGCTTCTCTGTGATGGAGATATGTCAGCCGCGCTTGTTGCTATGAGCAGGTCACATTCTTTTGCATCCCATTGGCTTACTCTTTTCCTTCAGTAGAAATTAAATCTGGTGTAATGCCACATTATGCTTTTTACTAAAAGCCTTTCTTTTTCCCCATTTTTTGGAAGGCAGCTGTTTTATGCTAGAAATGCTAAAGTGTTAAATTAAAAACATTGTGCTATTATCACAGGAACAATGAACAGAACAGGGAGCAAATGTAGTGTCCCATTTGAACTTGCAAATGAGACCAGTGCTTTCCCTAAGAAATGTTTTGTCTTGCTTAATTTTTTTTTCTAAGCTACTGAGCATTTTTGATTCCTATTCAAACTGGCATTTGAAACATTGGAAAATTAGGGTAAGAAAATTATTTGCCTGGTAGAGGTTACAAAAGTCTGCAGCAATTAAAGGATAAAATTCAGAAGAACTGGAGGTTGGGATGAACATCCTGTGTTCAGAGGCATACCTGAAGGTTTTTCTACTCTTTGTTTCTCTTGGCTATCTCGCAAATTGAGCGTTTCTATATTCTCTGGTATTGTTGAAGCTCTACGTATTGAAACATCAACATTGAACCTATTTCCAGAACTTCTGCTCTTGTCCTTGACTGTGGTCAGGCAACATGACAGCAGCCTTGACGGTAAGTGATGATGACCTAGAGTTGAGGGAGGAGGATAATAAATCTAACTGAGCATCAGAACATGTGATGTATGACTTGTAGCTAGAGCAAAAGTAAGGAGGAAGAGGAGGAAAGTTTTATATTTAAGCCACACTTATTTTGAACTTGGTGTTTTTCTTCTTCCACTTTTGCTTCAGAATGGGGATCTTACTGAAAAACACCATACATTGCTTGCATGGATTTGGAACCAAAGCTGTGTACCACGGAGCAAGATAGGAGCAGGCATGGATGCTCAACCTAGATGTAAATGTGCTAGCTTGCTTAGTGGCGGTACTTTCTGGCTGCTCTGAGAGGCAGTGTATGTTCTCCTATGTGGAGTAGGGAGCTGAGGCAGTGTATGTTCTCCGACATGGAGTGTGGGCCTAGTGCAGGTACACTGCTTCTGTCTTCCTTGAAGCTGCTCTGCCTTCTTGTTTAGTTGGCCAGAATTTCCTGGGAGCCCTGTGATTGACTGGGCAAACTGCAAACAGGGGAAGAGGGGGGAGCAAAAATATATTTTTGCAAGGGTGACAGAACAACGGGCTATCCCAGGCTGTCTGAACTGCCTGGGTGGTTACCTGCTGGTTAGGGACCTGTTGTCTGTACTGTACATTGAGCAGCTAACACAAATAGCTGTCTTGGTGTTAATTTGTAGTGGTGATTTTCATAGGGGGCAGGTACAAAGCTGATCTCTTTCTCTTTCAGATACAGATGAATGCACGTTCAACAATGGTGGTTGCCAGCACATTTGCGTCAACACTGTGGGGAGCTATGAATGTCGCTGTAAGGAAGGATTCTTTCTAAGTGACAACCAGCACACATGCATCCACCGCTCAGAAGGTACTGGCTGCTTCCCTCCAGGCACCAAGCAGGAGTTTTTGACAGAAGCTCACTGCAAACTCTCCACAGCAGATTCAAAAGTATTTTTAGTTTGAGTTTTTTGAGGCTGTGAAGTATCTTGAAGTCCTCAATTCTTTTAAAAGGAACACTGTGTCAGGATCTTCTAAGTGACTTTGAAGACTCTCTGTATCCCTTCTGCCCCTTTGATCCCACCTGTATGTCTGCAGCGTTATGCCTTTTAAAGGCTGTACTGCTATACTCCCAGTGTACTTTATGCTCTGTTGTGCAGCTGAGCTGTGTCCTGATCCAGGAAATGGCAATAAACCGAGGGACAGTGAGTTCTGACAGTTTCCACTGACTTCAGTTACAAGGCAATATCTGCGTTACCTCTAGGTACCTTTTAGATTCCACGTACAATGTTTAGGTTTCAGCTAAGAGATTTACTGTTTGTCAGCCCCAAAGGTATTCAAATAGTGTTCTTTGTTTTGAGTGAAACCTTTATGAAACGACCTTTAAAAGATCTGAGAGCCTTGAATGTCTAATTAGACATCGGGTTGAACAAAATTATTTTGGATGCCCTTGGGGAATACTTTAAAGTGGTTACTCAGATCAGGGAGTTGTCCATTGAACTGTACAGTGAATATCTTACTAAGAAGTATTTAAGGCTGCAAAGCTTTCTTTAATCTAAGGCTTATCGTTGGCATGACTATAAGAGGAATCTGAGCATGAATAAACAAATCTCACTTTAAAATTCCCCATACTGAAGAGATCAGCATTTATAGACATATATGGCCATCCAGAGATGAGTGCGCTGAGGTGGCTGTCATCTGACGTAGCTGAATTGATCTTTTGTTTGAATTACGAATCCGTATTCTCAGCTTCTCTGGTACTGTGCTTGGTCTCATGGAGATCTGGTGATGCATGGTGATTTCTCAGGCCATTGCTCAGCTTGCTACTGCAGCAGGCTGTAATGGCAGGGCAAGGTGTTTCCCATCATGTTTCCTTGCCAGCAGTGATGTGTGTTTGTGTGCATGGATGATGAATCCAAGAATGAAGATTAGTTGTTTTAACTTCTCGTCTTGTCTGATGCCAAGGGAAGAAAAGCTTCCAAATCTTCTCATTAGCTACTTCTTGAGTACGCTAAACTCTCCTGAACTAACAGCAGCAGCATATCCTGTTATTAATAATTGTACGTTTGGAATTCTTGATACTGAAATACACACGTGTTGTTTGTGTTTTTAAAGCCATTTTTTTGTGTCATCGCTGTTTGTTTACCTCCCTTCTCTTCCCACATTACTGTGAAGAAACTCTGCATGGAATTCCCCACTTTTTTTTTTTTCTTGGGTGGGCTGGTCTGTTTTAAGCCAAATCTCATTGTCGTCTCTTTCCCCTCACTTTGTTCTCCTCTTTTCTGATTGTTGCTAGGTCTCTGCCTTATGTACTTATCTCTCTGTATATCCCTTAGTAGTCCTCTCTCAAGGCATCACAGCATGGATCTAAACATTGCTGCCTAGCCCACCTATTCGTTTTCATTTCTTATCTGTAATATAAGGCAGAATTTCCTTCCCTGTCTCTCAGCTCAGTTAAGAGTGCACATTCTTCTTAATGGTCTGCAATATTGGCCTTTATGTGCACAGAAAAAGAGTGAGCTGGATTTGAGATTGGAAAAATATAGAGGCTTGAGGATGTTGTATTCCTTCAGATGACTAGTGTAACAGGGAAGTCTTCGACTCACCTGCCCTTCCAAGTCTATTTACTCTTATTTTCTGGGTTCCCTGTCACCTATTCCAGGATGGTAATGTGAGACTCAAGGTGAGGTAGCTATCAGAGGAGAGTTTGATAATTAAAGCTGGTTTTCATCTGATATGATTGTGTTGGTCTGGAGCACAGGGATCCTCTGAGGTTCTTGGTGGTCCTGCCTAGCCTCTGCTTGAATCGCATGAACTCTGTGTCTGTGCACAACCGTAATCTTTCCTGGACTGTCTGCTTTGAATGAGCTATTTGTCATCTGTATGTGGGAGAATGGATTTGCTTTGGGATGCTGTTGATCTGGCTGACAGGGCAGCATTGCACATCTTGTTTCATTTTCAGCATATAAGAGAATTTGGAAAATTTGAATGAAAATGTAGAATTTTCACTAGTAAATTTGCAGTACATCTTGCAGCTGCTATTGCTATTGATCACAAATCTTGCCAGTTTTTCCTGTGGTATTTCACAGGGTCATAGCTATCTACTTTTTGTGTTGAGTCAGTGGGAGTTAATTGGACCTGTGATTTGAAGGCCACATCTGAAACCACTGTACAGACCTGAAAGCTTGTGCACAAGTGACCATGTTAGCTATTGCTTTTAGATTCCTTCTTTCTTTGGAGAAGCAGTGATAACTAGAAAGCTTTTTGGAAAATTCTGCCTTAATGCAGAGCTGTAGAAAGCATGCAAATGGTCGAAAACATTCCTGGGAGGTCCTGTTCTGTCTGTGCTGATGCTTTTTGCCATTTGGCTCCTAGGGGGCTGCCTCTGTGAATCTTAGGTTGTTCTTCATACAATTGCCTCTCCTCCCACCCTCACTCTGTCCTACTGAGTGTCTGCCTGGAAGTGCCCTAAATGGAGCCTTAGTGTTCTTAGCAAATTGGTGCTGATGTCCCAACATTTACTGTGGAGAAGAATACAAAGATGTAAACGATGATACATGTAAGCAATTAATTTAATGTGCCCCTATAGAAAAATACTGAACGGGCTTTTTGCCTGTGTCTTGCTAATGATAGAAGTGCTCACATTTCACGGAGGTTTGCTGGGGAACATCCTAAAGGTCCCGATATCTAGAAGGACTGCTCTGGCTTGGGGTCCAGACAGGCACTGGATTCTGTTGTCTCGTCAAAGCACAAGGTGAGATTTGACCAAAATTTCTTTGAGGTTTGGGTCTGTACCATGATCTGCCATTAGAACAGCTCTGGAACAGTGTGACATGGGAGACCTTGTGTCTGTGACAGAGTTTGCAGTCAAATGGCACTTACGGTTTTACGGCCATTTCTGTAATAGATCCTTATAAAATGGGGCCAATTGGAAGGTATAATTTTCTACCACCCCTGGAAACACGCAGCAAGCTTCATAGTAAATGCTAAAAGGTATGAATGTATTGCTCTCTATGAAATGCTCTCTTTCAGGTCATCTGGATTTTGGTGGGTTTGGTCATGTACTTTGTTACACAATGGGTACTCCCTTATTTTAATAACGTGCCCTCATTTGGAAAGTTCATTTTTAGCTTTCTTTGGAGACCTGATTGAACTCTGCTTGTTCAGAACTGATCAATTCCCAACTCATTATTTACACCATTTGTCTGATGTAAGTGAACTTTACCAAAGTACCTCCTTGAATGGTTTTCCCTTTGGTAGCTCAATAGACACAGACAAACAAACAACAAACTTTAACAGAAACTAAGCTGCTAATTCTCTTAATGCTGTCTCACAATGCTGAGCTAACAGACCAAATCATACTGCATATTTAAGAACAAAAAAGTCACAAAAACACAAGAGTTAATATGGCTAATTTGTGGTCTCATGGGTAGTCCCATTCCTTGACTGACAGCACAATAATGGATGACAGCTTTCATGTGGGCTCCTTGGGCTGTGTCTGTGTGCTGCAGGATCTGCAGTGTCCTTGTCTTGTTAGACTTCTACAGGGTCCTCACTGTGGGAAAGGAATGGAAAAGCCAGTAGAGCAGAATAATCCAGGCTCTGCAGCATCTATTCTTTTGCTACATAAATCTTTCTTAACAGAGAAAGAGTACCATAGTTTGTGCTTCAGATAGCCAAAACAGTTGTGTGCAGAGCAAGAACCTAACTGAAGTGTGATGGAACAATGATGAGGAGCTGACCTCTGATTGCCACTGACTGCCAATACAGTGTTTCTTGTTTCATTGAGATATGAGGCTGCAAAAGGCGCTGCATAAATTCTAAAAACATATAGGCTGTGAAATTGTTCATGCTGACCCTTTCTGGCAACGTGTTCACCCTTTTCATTTCTCTGATAGTGCATTTGCTCAAGTCAGTAGAAGTCCCCTGAGTTAATGTGGTATCAGACCTTCAGTGGGATGAGCCCTTGCAGCTGAAGTATGCACTGAGCCTTCTCAAAGTGTTCTTGCCAAGAAAAAGAACATTTTGGTGTAACGTGTTGTCTTATAAAAGCTAGATACACCAAGGCAGAGCATCTGATGCACTAGGTGGCAAAAATGTGTTCTCAGAATAACCAAGGAGAGTATTCTTTTTTTTTTTCTCTTCTCTCATTTGGGTAGCAACATAGAAGATTTCAGCAAAACTCTGTGGTGTTCTGGTAACTCAGCCAGCTGACATGTAGTTTTAAGTAGTAGGCATACAAATTGTGTTACAGTCTTGCCAATGACCCTGGCATTGATTTAGCTGAGCGAGGGTTAAGGTGAAAAAGCCTTTACAATAGTTGTAGGAACGTTTCCTACCTGTTTAATTGACTTGAACCTTTTGCAGAGGCCAGACAAAACACTATGGCAGTCATTGAGAGCTAGTGCATGAACAGCTTGTAACTGTCACAGACAAAAATGGTGCAATGTTTTTTATGAGGTGCACCAAAAGGAAGAAAGTCACTAGTGGCACCTTGCTTTTTCTTTTGGTTTCAGCAGACACTGGCACCAAATTCTGTCCAGCTGGGATGTGCGCAGAAGTACAGAACAGTGTGATAATTCCCAGTGGGGTTTTTTTGAAAGAGATTTGTTGAAATCTGAAAAACATGAAAACAAAATAGTTGACAAGAAAGAACTGACATACAGCATAGGTACCACTTGCATGTTTACCTGGTCATTACTTGGTCATTGCTGAGGTAGGTTGTGACTTTGAGAATCTGCTTTGTAGACCAGTAATTGAAATGGGGATGCCATTTTTTTCTGTGTCATCCTAGACATTCCTGTGTCTGGTGGATAAGCAGAGAATTAACGTCACTTTAAGCTTTGATCTTGTCAGGTACCAGCCAGCTTGTGTTTTTTATAAAAGGTTCTATAAATGCTGATATAAAATGAGAGCATGGGATAAGAATGCAGATGTTGTAGAAATCTAGGGATGTTGCTTTTTGACCTTGCAGTCAAAGAATGTGGGCGCAGAAAAGATTATAGCTGGAGAAGCCTTGGAGGCCACTGGCTTTGCAGGATTGGACTTTCTGCCTTTCTAGTCTTTAAGCTCATACATTTTGTTCTAATGCTGTGGAGCCTTCCCAGAAGTAGCAGGCTGTTGGCTGTGTGTATATTGGACTAACCTTATTTGACTGTTGCCTGCACACAGAGATGCCGAGGATGCTGATGCTCTTGCACTTGTCCTGTTTTGCAGAAGGCATGAGCTGCATGAATAAAGATCATGGCTGTGCCCACATCTGCAGAGAAACACCCAAAGGAGGGGTTGCCTGTGAATGCCGACCAGGATTTGAGCTGTCCAAGAACCAGAGGAGCTGCATTTGTATGCAACATTCTGCATATGCTTATGGTTTCTGAAAGTGAACAAATAGTGTTCTGTTTGCAGTGATATGGGATTTGATATGTTACAACTAAGCTGGGATGACATGCCTAAACTCTGAGCATTTGAGCCAAACTAGAATCAATGACTTTGCAGGACACTATTGCACAGATCTGCTGTTTGTTTAAAAAAAAAATAAAAAAATCTGTACTCTAGGAGTTGTACCATTATTTGTAAGTTCAGCTTCCCAAGACAGCAGTGCATTGTTTCAGTCTCAGAATTCTGAGGAAGGGGACATGATAGGAAGGTGTATTGGGTAGCCAAATGGAGACAAAATTGGACACTTTCTTTCGAAGATGCTAGAAGTACTTGCGAGATCTAACATATATTTTCTTTCTAGTAACATGTAATCATGGAAATGGTGGCTGTCAACATACATGTGATGATGCTGATAATGGGCCTATTTGTGGGTGTCACCCCAAGTACATCATGCATATGGATGGGAAAACCTGTCTGGGTCAGTACGCAGAGTAGTAGTTTTCTGTTGATGACTAACTTAAGCGTGGTTTGACATTGCTGTGTGTATGAGTAATACTCCTCTTAATAGCAGAGCTAGAAAACACCAAGGAATCCCAAACTAAGAAACCTGCTAGTATACAGGGGAGTTTGTTGGGTCCAAGTGACTTATGCTTCCATATATAGGTATCTACCTCATACTACTGCAGCCTGTAATTAGTGCTGGTCCCTCTGAAACACAAGGCTTGTTACCAACCAAAGATTTCCTTCTTTCTAGGACATTTTAGATTCAGTTTCTTGTATAGCATGAGCCAGAGAGTGTAACCAAGCAGTGCATGCATTAAAACCAGAACTCTGAATTCAATTAGAGTACAGTTTTTGTAAGACAGTTATCCAGTAAAGAAAGCACTTAAGACCCATAAACTCTTCCAGTCTCTGGAAGACTTTGTTGCCTGTTGATTGAAATCAAATGCTCAGGCACAACTGCCTGTCCTTGCATTAGTCTGTGATAGATGATGACAGTGTGCTCTTAACAGAGCAGTTTATGACAGTTCAATTAGTTCTTTCATCTTGTTACTGTTCACCACATCAGTAGTGTGTTTTCTGTTTTATTAATCTTGAGAATACTGAAACGAGTAGGAGTTGTAAGGAAGCAACAAAAGCAAAATATTCTCATGGCTTTGACTGAAGGTTCTTCATGGCTTTCTTTTTTTTTTTTCTTTTTAAATTTTATGTCTGCCTAGTTAGCTCCAACTGTCTCTGATAATTTAGTGCACGATGTGTCTGTTTGCATTTCTGTATATACTGAATATCAGATGAGATTTCTGGTCAAGGCACCTTTGCTCATTTGTTTTTTTCATGCTCCTTACAGAGAGGGAAGAGGCTGCTGTTGAAATTCCTGAGGGAAACACTACAGCAGGAGCTGATGTGGACAAGAGGGTGAAACGACGGTTGCTCATGGGTAAAAGTGTTTATCCAAAATAACTTTGCTGTTTGCTCAAACGTTTTACGTTGAAGAATTGTTTTTTAATGTAACCATCGTAGTTCTGGACTGAATTCTTCCTGAAATGCCCCGCTCCCTTTTGAGGACAGAATATTATTCTATTATGTATAAGAAACTGCATGTTGCTTGTGATTTTTCAGTAATCATGGAAAGCATGAGGAACTTGTCCTCAAAGTACCATGTTTCCATGGTTCTACAGTACAATCGTTTCTGTACTACAGCTTTAGCTGAGTGATTGTGGAGGAAATAGAATTTTACCTGCTTCTCTTGATCTGAAAGTACGCTAGTGCATGGAAGAGAACTGGCTCCAGTGATGGGTTACACCTAGAAGAGCATAGGGAGCATAGGCCCGTTTTGCCAACGCAGGTATTTAGCAGTTGCTCATGTATATCAGGCTAAATGTAGCTGAACAGTGTGCTTGGAACTGTACCTTGTATCATGTGATGTTTCTTACCATTACAATGTCTCTGAGCAAACTTTACTTATTTATTGTTGGCTAGAAACATGTGCAGTTAATAATGGTGGCTGTGATCGTACATGTAAGGATACATCTACTGGAGTTCACTGCAGCTGTCCTGTTGGATTCATGCTCCAGTTTGATGGGAAGACATGTAAAGGTGAGTTTTGTACTCATGGACACGTGTGTTCTAGCACCGTGCTGTAAGGTACTTATCTCCTAATGAAAGTAACACAGTGTTCAGAGGAGAGCTGGTATGAGTAATGTAATCTGAGAAGCAGTGCAGCCAGGGGAGATGCATGGCTTCCTTGTAAGAATGTTCTGGTGTATCATATGCAGAAATCTCTGCTGCTCTGCCCTCCCTCGTCACCACTTTCCATTCCCTCACCAAGATGGCTTCATTTTTGAGGGTTGAGAAGAGGCAATACAAGTAGGTCTGTGGTATAGTAGAGTTCAGTACTGGGAAATGTAGGCTTATCAGTTCTTAAAAGCATGCAGTCCCGTATTCAACTATATTATCCCCAGTCAACTGGGTGCTATAGATATTTGTAAGTAAATATCAGAATGTAATTCAGAGAAGACCGAGTAGAATTATTTATGCTGGTCCAAGCACCTCTAAGGGTAATTAGAGTACTGGCAAGGAGAAAAGGGATGTTTAGGTAATATATTAGAACATATTTTCCTACAATTAAATATTCAGACTGTTCTGGTAGGCAAAAATGATGGAATCCCTGTGCCTGAGTCAATTAATTTTAGATAACTCATTTTAATGTTGGAATGAAAAGGACAGGATAACTCAGGAAGTCTATTCTGTCTGAGCTTTCTTCAGGGCTTAGGAAGAGGGAACTCAGAGAATTTTTAAAAAGCTAAAGCCTCTTAGAGAATGTTTAAGTCAAAATGTTTCCAAACAAAACTTAGGGAAAAGGTCTCGTGTGAATACATGTACTCAAATGTAGCTGAAAGCAAATTAGCACAATCATGTGGTAGAATGGGCCAGGTCATTCTTAAGTCTAGACCTGAACTTCCTCAAGATTTGTAGCAGACTTGTTACGTTTTGTTTCTGGGATTCTCCAGCCAATTGGGGATGATTATTTTCTGTCTTTGTCAGTGAAAATATGTTGAATATATTCTGTTTACTCACTGAAGTTTTTTTAATTATTATTTTTACAGATATTGACGAATGTCAATCTAATAATGGAGGCTGCGATCATTTCTGTAAAAACGCTGTTGGCAGTTTTGATTGCAGCTGCAGAAAAGGATTTAAATTATTAACAGATGAGAAGTCTTGTCAAGGTATGTGCACTGGAGAGGCAATAAAAGTAGAACAAATCAGCATGGCTTGGACATCTACTACAATGATGAAGTGATAATGGACTCCAGAATTTCCATGCCTTGTGTTTTTGTGCGTGTGTTTTTTTATTATTATTTCTGAAACAGCTGTTAAGTTAATACAGTTGTCTTGATACTATTGTAGGAGGTATGTTTAGTGTCATAGTGAGATATTATCTGGAAGCAGTGCAGATAGCATCATATTAAAAATCTCTTGATGAAGATAATGCTTTTTTTCCCCTTCCATTAATGATCTTAAAATAACTTACAGGGAGAAATGAAGCCAATATCTCTACATCCATCTTAATGACTATTTCACCATTGCAGCAAAATTATTTTTTTCTTAATGGGACATTTAAATGCTATGGGTTCTTTATTTAAAGAAAAAAAGTAAGACAAGTCATCTGATCTGTGAAGTCAGAGGCTTGTAGGCATAGACCAGAATAACAATTCTCTAGACCATTATAGAAACATTTGATTTTTACGAAGACGTAAATTTCTGCTGTGAGATTTACAGAACGTATTTGCTTTATTGTATAATAGTGTGTACATTCGGATTGAGTAATCTTGTTTAGGCTGGTTAAGTACATTAAAAAGTAATGATCAAAATGGTCTTTGTGGCTTTGGCAAAGCTACAGTATGAAACAATGTAAAGTGGATCAGTAAGCTGGGCAAATGAATAATTCTGTTTCTAATTCTGTTTCCTAGACAACTATTTGACATTTAATGATTAATTTCAGAAAACTGAACCAACCAACAGAAAAGAAATTTCACCTGCATTTTTGGCATGTTCTTGTCCTTTTTAGGTTAGATATAGGATATACCAAACTTAGTATAAAACTGAAGGATTTTCGAGATTTTTTTTAAGCGGAATTGGTTATGAGTTTATTTTAAAGATTTACAGATCTTTGTCTCTGTCACTCCTGTTACTTTCCCTAGATCGTTTCAAAAGTGGTACCTTGAAGTGCACCCAAGACCTTAATGAAAAAAAGTATGATGTTATGCGTCAATGATGTTGATGGGAACTTTTTTATATCTGGGAACATTCCTATATTATAGTGTGCTGAATGTACTGTCACACAGAAGTTTTAGGTGCTTTTAATGATAAGCCAACTTTTCTTAAAGAAATAAGAGTTTCTGCCAGCATTTTTTTTCCTTCAAAGCAGAGAAGTAATGTCTTTTAAACATAATTGTTAAAACGTAGCAACAGTTTTCATGTTTGCCAAGAGAAAGCTTGTTTGGCAAACTAATTGGTCTCTTACAAGTTGTCATTTCTTATGTTGCATTATTTGCTTCAAAAGAATTTACTTAGTTTACTTAAATCTGCACATCTCTCTGTCCAGCTTTGTTATCTCATAAGTGCTCCCTTTTCAGGCTGAAAGATACTAATGCATCCCTTTAAAACTTGCAGACATTGATGAATGCTCTTTTGAACGGACATGCGACCACACGTGCATCAATCATCCAGGCACTTTTGAGTGTACTTGTAACAAAGGATATGCTCTCTATGGCTTCACACACTGTGGAGGTGAGTTATAAAAGAATACTGCAGGCCACACTGGTAGAGTGCTATTGCCACAGGTCTAGTTAGTGTCTGTGTAGGACATGCGCCTATGTATATGCATAAGGTGTTTACAGTAAATTTAACTCTTCACTGTAATAAGGAGACACAGCAAAAGTGAAAACTAACCTAGCTCACTTCTGTCTTTGCTCAAATTATTTTCCCTTCCCAGCCAGCATTCAGAAAGCACCTGTGACTATTAGAACAAACAGATGCATTTTGCACCTAGATGTGAAAGCCATGATTTGACCTATTTTTCACGTGCAAAAGTCTCATTGACTTCAGTGAATAGTGAGTTGAATAGGACTTTAAGAACAGGATGCTCTGGATGATTTTGAAAATTACAATTTTGCAGGTTATCCTTGTGCGTATTGCAGATTGTTATATGATATAGATTGGAGCTTTATCTGATGCAGTACCATTAATTTACATTGGCCAAGAATGATATTCCTAAATGTTTTACTACTTTACTACACAAAAAGCTCAAGAAAAGAGAGGAAGATATTGACAGAAGCTTAGTGTGTGTCAAGTGTTAATATTTCTGTAACAAATTCCCAGAATTACCACAAGGAAGCAGGAATAACTGGACATTAAATAGAAATAAATCTATTTTATATAAGCTCTATGCAAGACCTTGCATATGCTTATTCTAAGACCTATTTATTTCTTAGACAAAATGAGCGCACTTGAATTTGCAGATAACAATTCAGAGGTCTCTGCATGCCTGATCTGTTCTGATGTCTGCCTCTAGAAAGCCTGAGGAGAAGATTAAAGGGCTACATCATCACTGTGTTTTATACTACTAAACAGGGAAACCTATCTGAGTGAATAGGGAGTAACAGCGTTCATGTGTTCCACTTGCCAAAGGAAGTCTTTTCTCATAAATTCCTGAATTTCTTTTGGTCACCAATGAGGGAACAGAACTGCAATTTATCCTTTGGGTGCTAATTTTCTCTTTGTACCATATAACTGTTCAGATGCTAATCCTTGTACCACAGTAACTGCTTCATTTGCTGACAGTTGTCACAGCTGGTAGGTGTACTGAATGTACACCTTCTGAGCTATGTGGAAGAAGCCACTAAGTACTGGAGATAATAGGATGCCATTGCCTGCATAATCCTACCAAAAAGTCAGTTAAAATTAAGGATTCGAGCTAATTTTATAGTATCTTAGGCAGTAGTACCAATTTTAAGGTGCTCGCTTCTTTTTTCATCATTCTTCTGTTGCTCATTCCTACTCCTGCTATCTCAGTTCTGCTAGTAGCTTGTTTTTTCCCCTGAAACCAGCTCGATTTTGTCATCTATTTCACAACATTTTCTCCAAATGATTATCTATGTCAAGGGGGAAACAAGTGGTAGGAGAAAGCACTGACAAGTACTCCAATTACCTCTGAGAAAAGCGTACATAAAATTGGATACCATCAGTTGCACAAACTTTCTGGAACTCGCTGAGTCTCATAAGGGATTCCTTGGTGGTAGCTGTGTAGGTTTACATGTAATTGTCATAAAGCTGATGGAGACAAGCAGCTATCAGGGTGGATCTGAGAAGCAGAGACATCGAACTTTGCATTTCCCTTTGCTGACATTCATGAGATTCCTGTCACCCTATTTCCCCAGCCTGTCGAGGTCCCTCTGAATAGTGGCGCAAACATCTGGTGTATCAGGCACTCCTCCCAGTTTTGTATCAGCTGCAAACTTGCTGAGGGTGAACTGTTGTTCCATCATCCAGGTTTAATGAAGAGGATAAATAGCTTTGGCCCCAGTATTGACCCCTGTGGTACACCATTGGTGAATGGCCTGCAGTTGGACTTTGTGTTACTTTTTACAACACTTTCAGCCCAGAAATTCAGCAAAAGATCTGAAAGTTTTCTTGGAAGTAGTAAGGGAGGGAACTGCCATTTATTGCTGTTCAGCAGAGCTCAGGATGGCACAATGCAAAGTGTATTCTGCGTCAGCAAGCAAGAGCGCACCAAAGGCAGTATGTTGTGTTGTTGGTAGTTTCTCCACCTCTTGGCAATTACTGGGCTGGGCAAGGCCCATGAAATTGGCTAATTGACTAACTGGGATTGTGGTCATTCAGTGGTGTTATTTGCACACTTGGAATCAAATATTGTTCTATGATAGATGCTCTATGATATCTGCGCACTTCGGACGGTTGGTCACTGTGAATCTTGTCCACATCATCTGTCTTTATTCCAAAATGGAAATATTAGTTAACTAGATGCAGAGCAATGCAGACTTGATTTGGTGGTCTTTTTGTTAACTTGTTAACATATTGCTGAGGCTGGAGATTTTTTTTTCTAATACATCGTTCAAGGACATACCTAACATCTCCTTTCCCACAACATTTGATTGATTATGACACTCATTGAAGGATTTCCATGAAAACAAAACTATTTCAAGGTGGTTTCCAGATGGCATTCCAAAGACCTTTTCTAGACCCTACTAAGAGGTATTTTTGTACAAACTTATCTAGTTGTATTAGTCAGAATACAGAACTTTGGTAGAAGTTACTTTTTAAAACTATTTTTACCTTTCCTCTATAGACATTAATGAATGTAGCATCAACAATGGTGGTTGCCAACAGCTGTGTGTGAACACACTGGGAGACTATGAATGCCTGTGTCACTCTAACTACAAATTACACTGGAATAAAAAGGATTGTGTTGGTAAGGTGCCTAGCAGACACATTACTACTCCTGAAGTGTTTGAAGGTCACATGGTTGTAGTCAAATCTAAAACCTTGATCTGTCCAGTTAAGTGGTATGAGTCAATGTTCTCTGTATTCTGCTTTACTTTTTAATCAGACATGATGGTACTGAAGTTTAAACTGGTAAAAACAAACCAAAACCAACAACAACAAAAAAACAGGAGATACTTTGAGGGACTTTGATGTTCTTTCCTCTGCTTTTATCTATGTCCTTTTGTTTCCCTGCATGACAGCTTGCTGATGATCATGGTGGGATCCTCCGGGGGTTTGATTTTGCTTTCATTTTCTGTCTAAAGAGCATATTAATTGCATGGGTGCTCTCTGGTACCATCTACATAAGAAGCTGCATGACATTTTCGTAGTATTGCATATGTAGATGTTTTACTTCTCCCATGAGTATTTGTTTTATCCTATTTAGAAATAAAGGGGCCTTTGCCTGCTAATGTGTCACCCAAGGTATTGCTGCACTGTATTAAGAGTGATGGGAGTGATAGATGCCTCTTAAGCTGCACTTCGGATGTTCAGGTAGTTTCTGGTAAGTCCAAAAGAAACCACAGCCTACAACCAAAACAAAACAAACAACAACATCCCAAACCCAACAACAAACCACAAAAACAAAACAAAACCCGTGAGCATTTGATTCCATAGAGAGTGCAAGAGTAGCAAAGCTTGTAACTCTCATGGAAGCCCCAAGAAGTAGACAATCAACAGGGACCATTCCTTTTTCACTATAGATAAAGGACCATATCTCTGTCAGTGAAAAGCCCCCCTTTTCATATCCTTTATAGACACTCTACCGTCAGATTCCCTTTTCATGACAACTGTCTTTTTGAAGCTGGAGAGGACAGGGCAGAATTCTCTGTGCTCCTTGGGCCATTCCTTAATTGGCCCTGAGAGCTGCTGCTGAGTGGCACGAAGGCATTCCAGCCCTGCATGGGGTCTGAGCTTCTGCCTGCACAGCCCTTCCACCCCTCAGGACACAGCATGCAGATTCATCTGGTGCTTGTTAGACAGATGATTCTTTTCTTCCTGAACCCTTTAGATTGCTTAGGAAAAGACAAACTTGAATGTGGAGTACTTTATGAATAACATAATTTAAAAAGGTGAAGATGATGCAGATCAACAAATGAATGTCTTTTAAACTACGGGGGTCTTCAGTCTGTGCACAAAGCCTATGTCTTTACTGTCTGTATGGTCTGTCTGTTAGGAACACAAGATGCTTACACCCTCACCTGTGGCAGCTCATCTCAACTTAAGAAAAAGCAACAAAATACAAATGCGTCCACTTGGCTGGGTAATTAGATTTACTGTTGCATGATTTGACTGATTTCTTTCATTGGATAACTGAAATAAGGGTGTTCTGTTGGCTTTCCTTCTATTTTTCCTCTCCATTTTACTCCCTCTGTTTTTTCTTCTTCATGATTACAGTAGAAAATTCCCCTTGTACTGCTTCATCAGCATCACCCAGACTAAAACTTAAGAATAATGGAAGAGAAAAGGATCAGTAGTGAGATGAACAGCGAGACTAGGAGTGTCATGCCTCATTTTAGACATCCAAATTGCGCAGTGTTGGCAACTTACAGGTTCTATGTTGAGTTGTTGGTCAATGGAGTTTAGAAAGCATTTGAAGCTAAAGAGATAAAAGGTACTATTTTATATAAATGTAAGCCACTTTTCTGAATCTTCTTGATGTGAAGTATCTCCTTTGATTTCAGCCAACAATTATTTGATTTTACACAGAAGCACATCTGGATTTGATCTCTGTCCATATTTGAAATCTATCACACTTTGTTCTCATTCCAATTGTGAACTAGCTTCACAGCATCAGGAAGCTGGCATCTCTTCAGGTCTTCTGTGATGACCACTTTTCACTTTATATATACACTTTTTTTGATAACATCATCGTGATGTCATATTAGGGTAATCCAAATTTTCTACTCCTTTTTTAACATAACATTTCATTGTTTCTTCCTGAAGATACTTCAGCCATCAAGATAAGCGTAACCTTTAAATTAAATGAAGGAAATTGTAGTTTGAAAAAGACTGAGATGTTTCAAGAAGGTCTGGAACAGATGATACCAGGTATGAATATAAAAATGCAGGTAAGCAGGTTAGAGCCATAGCTCAGGGGTTATAAAGTGCTTTCCTGATTTGAAGTGTACCATAAATAAAGCTTAGAGAGCTGCAGACTTCCTTCTCCGTATTAGCCTCATGAATCATACTCCTTCCCAGCCATGGTTTTTGTAGTACCTGCTTCAGGTGACAGGACTTCCCTGTGACAACTTCAGAGTTTTCTGTGAAGGTCCTTCTCCTTTTTATTTTTATTTTTTTGTATGACTGCCAGTAAATTCTCAGTAAAATCAAACATCTTTTTGTTCTTTTCAATTCTTTCTTTCTCTCTCTCTCTCTCTCTCTCTCTCTCTCTCTCTCTCTCTCCCTTCTTTCTCTTCATTCATTTCTTCCCTGCTGCTTACTGTCTGATGCCTCAGTGAAGAAGCTCTGGGCCTCTTATGATGACTCTGTTGCTGAAGGGTTATTCCTCTTTTCTGTTGTCTTCCTCTTATACTTCAGCAGCCCCAGATGGTGAGGTCAGCTCTTCCGTCTGTTCCAAGACAGGAAGTATAGTCTGAGAATTTACAAAGTTAGCAGAAAATGAGGAATATACTTGAAAAAACAAAGTTACTAAATAATACTATGAATCAGCATGTCAGTTTGTTTGTCCTTAGAAGAGTAACAGTGATAAACTACGCTAGATACTCTGAAGAGTCTATGATCCAAAACCAGAGCTTATTCTGGATCTTTGTTGTGTTTTTGTTTGTTTGTTTGTTTTCCAAATAAATATTGTTTCCTCATTGAAACTCTGAAAATGGCCTCCAAATGTCCTTTAGATGCAGCCATGACTTAATTTAAACACCCTTATAAGCTAACATGTTTTTAACATGGTTTGTATGAATGCAGAATTTTTTTCCCTCAGGTGGTCTGTCTGGTGCAGGCAGCATCGTGGTTTTAAGATGCTTTGCATAGTGCAGAAGCAATTCAGTGGCAGCTAGCAAAATCCAGGGAAAGCAGGCTGAGCACTGCAGCCAAGCTCTAATCTAGCAGCAAATCATGCCTCTGACCCATTGCAGCTGTAGAGTTTTCACCTAAAAGTACGTCCATAGGTGCACTGGAATCACGATTCTATGCGACGGTACACCAGCTGAGAAACTGGGCAAACTATTTGTTTACTCGCAAGTGGAGTGAATCACTTGCTCCCCTTGAAGTTTTTGTGACAAAATATGCACTGAATACTAGTGAATATCTAATAACGTAGCTGGCCAAGCTTTTGCTTCCTTCAATTTTGTTCATACAGAGAGACATAATTCACTAACGGAGAGATTCCACTATGTAAACCTAACATGCAGCTCCGGCAAGAAAGTTCATGGAGCCGTCAGTAGACTGCCAGCGACTAGAGAGATTTTTATCACTGTGGACTTTGAACTTGAAACAAACCAAAAGGAGGTGACAGGTTGGTTGGAAAATAATCCAAGGTGCGATTTGAAGCTTCTTACAGTTTGCTTTTTTCTGTTTTTTTCACTTCTTCATTTATGCAAAATTATAATAAAAAGTATCTCCTGTTTTGAAAGTTTTCTGCCTCAAAAAGAGTTGAGAGATGGGAAAAGTTTCTAAGATTAAAGAGCTGTCCATGGATTAAAGTCTCCTGGTCTGATTAATTTTCTTGAAGCCTGATGGTGTTGTCCTTAAGGATTTCAGACTTGTTCAAAGAAGTTACTTTCTCAGTGATTGGCACTGACATTTTGCATTGGGTAGACTTTTGTGTATGGTCACTAATAGCAGATTTCACCCTTGGTACTTTTCAGATACATGTGATGTGCGCTGTGCACGAAAGAAGACTGAAAAGAGATTTCGTAAAACCATTCGAACTTTACGGAAGACAGTCAACAGGGACCAATTCCGTGTTCGTGTCTCTGGCATGGACCACGAAGTGGCCAGAAAATCTCTCAAGCTGTCAGAGCCACAGCAGTCATGTGGTGTAGGACAGATGCATGTGGGTAACAGATGTGGTAAGTAAATGTAAATTAGGAACAAACCATCACATGTGTTGGTTTTGCTCAGGTCTGGTGAGTAGGGAGAGGATCATGGGAAGCTTCTCCAGGAGAGAGGAGGGCTGTGTGTGATGTAATTGAGTTAACTGTTTGTGCTACTGATATGTGCCTCTCTCTATGTATTGTTGGCAATTGCTGTATTATAGAGTAGAATAAGGGCTCAGTAAGCACTTTGATATGGATGACACAAAGTCTACAGTAAACACAAAGGCAGAAAACTTGGGGTGTTAGCATCAGACATCACTGCCTTGACATCACCAGTGTTATTTATAGAACACCGCATTTAATATCTAGTCTAACACTGTGCTTCTGAACTTATGAATGTTTCTTATCTTGCTTGTTCCAAATAAAAAGCTGAGCAGAATTTGATACGGCCACAATTCTCTTTACTGATTGAGCTCTGAGTCTTCATGATAAAGTTCTAACTTCATGGAGAAAAGGGATTTTCTAGGCCAGTACAGAGAAAAATCTTAATTATTGTGGTACTAAAGGGCACCACCATAGTGCAGCCCACAATAAATGCTTCTAAATCACAAAAGTTAAGGAGAAGGGTCAGATGTTATCTTAACGGGGACCTAACAACCGTGACAGCTAATTCAGGCTGCACAGGGTATGTAGCATGTAAGTGGTTTTGTGAATCGGCAAGCCTCTAAAATGCTTGTCAGGTTGAATTAGTATGTCTTCCAGCAGCAACCCATTCAGATTTAGAATAGATTTTCAAATTTTGTTTTGCTAACTCTAGAAACTTGGATTCATAGAACAGAAAAATGAATTAGTGTTTAAAACATCTGTGCGAGCAAGCAGGCATAAGGAATTACTCAGGAATTCTGTCAGAAAAAGCTGTAAGTTTTGATTTTTTTTTTTTTTTGTAGCATAATAAGTCTGCAAAACTTCAGAGACTTCATCAAGCTGTGTTTACACTGATATTTTCAAACTGTTGTATCTGCTGCTGGAGGAATCGTCTGAAAAATGTTCTCTCAGTCCATTGTACAGAGCACAATATGCTTTCAAGCCCATTTGTATTTTTTTTCTGAAAAAACAGCAATGAGTAAGCTAAAAAATAGTACAGGTAAAGGAGACAAATTTTTCTCTGGGTCCATTTGCTTTCATCATCAACTAATGTGAGTGGCAATTAGGAAAAGGACCAACAAGAAAATGACAAAAAATATTTTTAGGTAGCCACAGAGCAAATTTATTTTCTTATTACAAATGAACAGCTTATGTGGCATTTTTGTGTAGTTCAGAGAGAAAGAGAGCTTTTGGAGAATGCCTGGAAAACTGTAAGGTCAGCACAAATAGCCTGTCTATGGCAGAAGCGATCAGAGACACTGAGCATATGAAGAGAACTGTTTTGAAGAGGAACTTGTGAAAGTCCACATTCTTCTTTTGCTGAGATTGGTGCCACAGTTGACCCTAAACATCTTAACAAGTACTAGTGGGAGCAGTGGATCTAGTAAGCTATGATAGCCAGTGGGTATCATGCCTTGTGGTTCAATTTGCTTATGGCTGAAAAGGTGTAATTGCCAAATGAAGCTTAATTTTTTTAGCTGAAGTATTAAGACTATATCCTAGTGCAGGTTTGCTCTGACCAAACAGGATGGAACTTCCACCACACCTTTTACTTGCATGGATGCTAACATCTTTCTCCTCCACTTTAACGTTCCTCACTTGTTTGCATTAAACTTACAGAAACTTAATACCTTTAAAACTTCTCTACATCCTTTGTCAAATTGCTGGAAGCTGGACAGAAAGTTCACTGGTTGCTGAGGGCACATAAAAGTACACATAGAAGCAGCACTATTACCTACGCCTCATTTCCTTAGAAAAACTGATTGTCCCAGTGTGTATGGTAAAGGCAGCACTAGGTGGCTGCTGCTGTTGCTCTGACTGCTAGTCAGAAGGAGCTAAGAAATAGACTGGGGAGAAGAGAACGGAGTGGGAACAGTGTGGAAGAAGAGGAAGAAGCTAGCTCAGGGATGTGTGTGGAAGAACAGGATTTTTTCGTTTTGTTTTGATCTGATTGTTTTGCAGAGCTGCTGAAAACTTCTGGACAGGTGTGGCCTTGTTTATCTAGACGTGCTAATGATTCTGGTGAGAAAGTGACTCCATAGCAAGATATTCCAGGTCAGCAGATGGACTCAGTGCAGCTGGTGGATGTGGTCTCAGGACAGGCAGAGAACTTTGGCAAAAGGATTTTGCTCAGTCTGACGAGAGGAGCAGAAAACAGTGAGGGGGAAAAAGTAAGTCTAAGAACTTACAAATCTTCAGTGATGCAGATAGTAAGTGAAGTGCAGGTTTTAGTTCACTTTTTTCAAGTATGTTTTTTAAAGCAAAATACTTGGAATTTTGCTAGGTTAGGTATAGTTTTATTGATTCAGACAGTCTTGGACAGGCTCTCTTTCTGTGGTGGACTTCTACTGTTACAGCACTGTCTGAAACATTAGTTGTATTTTAGCAGTGTAAAAGAAGTCTTGCATGTGCTCTGACAGCTTTTATCATAAGCAACTGGCCTGAAATTGAAGCAGGAAGCTAAACTGCATTTGGCTTGCACTTTTGGTGAAGCAGTACTTTTCCTGATTTCCCCGCTTTAAATCCTAGTGCCTACAGTGGGACACACTGCTGAATAAAAGATGGCACCAGGAACAGATTAGGCATGATTTCCAAGGCAGTTCATCATCCTTCATAGGCTGAATGGTTGCATGTGTGTCTGCTGTTTTTTAAGCATTTGTTGATAGTAAAAAGGAATTCACAGTGGATTCCAAGCAGTGGTGTATTTTATTTCAAGTTTGCTGTTTAACGTAAAGTTGTGTATGAATTTTTCTGATGCCTTTGAGGTCCAAATGTTGTATTTGTCTACCTTGTGGTGTGTGAGCTCTGTGCCAATGAGTAATTATATTTAGTATTGGCTCACGTTGTTTCATTGTCCTGAGAATGACTTCCATGGAGCAGCCTGCAGTAGGTCTCTATTAATGTATATCACAGGAAATGCATGTAGCAAAATGGAAACTTCATCAACCTTTCCAGAGAATTCTGGATTCTTATAGCAGGCGTATGATCTTTCCACACTGAAGTAAATCTTATCTTAAAAAATATGCATATTTTGAATGATGATGCTTCAAGGTAGGGCCATGTGAGGATGCTGGAAAAGCTACATGCTACTTTGAGCGGGGAAGATTTATACTGGGGAGAATGCAATTTCATTCATTGATCTTGTCTACAGGTATTCATTCTCCAGTATGAGCTAGACTTGGGACAGGTATAACAGCCAAAGACCAACTGTTTAAATACTGACAATTCCTTTTCAAAATCTGCTTTACTACTAACATACATGTTGAAAGAGAAGAAATAGATATCTATGGGGGCCCTTTGCCCACAGGCATTTTCCACTAAGGGAGAAGCAACAAGCAAGTTATCTGTGCCTTTCCATCACTTAAAACGCTGTCATATGTTGATCATGCCTCAAGGAGCTGAAAGTACACCTTGCTCTGTTTGGTATTTTTTGTGTTAGATACATGAATATTTTAATACATGAAGAGAGGCAAACAGAAATAACGTTCTCTGAACTTGCTGTATACAAAAGACATATGAGCGTGCCCTTGCTGCAGAGTTACAAATGGATTCATCCACTCATGGAGCTATCACGAGAACAGTAAACAGGAGAGCAGCACTAGTATAGGTACTGCTCTGATGTAAATGCTGAGCAGTTTTACCTTGTGTGAGAGGTGTTGATGCATTTAATAGCTCAGTAGTTATCCCCTTAGTTTAGAGGATGCAAATAGAATATAAATATTTCATACAAAATAGTCTTATTAAAGTTTAGATATGGTATGATACGGGCATTACGAAAGTACATAAAAACATACTGAAACAGAAAATCGAAATGCTTCCTGGCTTTGCAGTTCTAACAATTAGTTGTATTTCCACACAACAGAGAACTTTAAGTCACATTTTTTGTTTTTATAAAACTGACAAGAAGAAATAAATTATCAAATGGGAGAGAGTGCTATCTGTATGATACTGTGCTTGCAGCCATGGATTTAAGACACAAATCCTTAATATGTGTAACAATCTCATGTAACCTAAGTGCGTGAACTGTTAAATTACAATAACTTAAAGGACGCTGCTTCAGAATTGACTTGCATGAGTTGTTGGTCATTATCCTTATAAAGTCAAGGCGTGAATCTTAAGAAAATGGTAAAATGGTGGATCTTGACCTCCTTTATAACGTTCACCTTCTTAGCCACTCTGATACTACAGGATTTGTCTAGAGGAGCAAATACTCAAAGGCTACTGTGTTGAAAAGAGAGGAAGAGCCTTTAAGTGTCTTTGTAACTGTTAATCCTTGTTCCCTGTGCCCCCTTTTTCTTTTCTTTTCTTGTTTTTGCATCAGAAAAGCTTTCACTTTTTTTCCTCTCTTTTTCTAAAACAGCTGCATAAGATTCAAGACTTTTTTTTTTAATGGGCATTGAAGACAAACAAAGACAGTGGCAGCAGAAATCAAGTCTGCTAGAGGCAATTGGTTCTTTTGTTCATTTGGAGAAAAACAATCAGGTTTCTGAAAAAAGAGCCAAGACAGCCAGTGGAATTCTGATTTAATGTCATTATTTGCAAATCTTCAGATCTTCTTTTGAGTGGGTATTTCCCGTGTGTCAGAAAGGACCGTTCAGTTTCTAGTTTTTTGAAATGAGGCCCATAAACATTTTTAGTTTCACTTAACCAAATGCTGTGACAGGAGAAGTTTGAACTCTTCAGATTTTGTTGTTGGTGTTTGAACAAACACAGAGTTTGTTCTGTTTTTATTATGTTGTAGCTGTTGTTTTGTTTTCTGAGAGGGTTCATTTGTGTCATCCTAATTTCATGCACAATCCTATGGATTTCTGTGGGATGATTTGTGTGTTTACGCTGTCCCTATAATTAATGGTACTATAATTAAGCCTATTGGTACTGTAATTAAGCCTAACACCAGGTCTGTTTGTTATGATAAACTGGGTCCTGGTGGGTGCTGTGAGCTTTTAAACGTGCTTTCCTCATTACCCCTGCTCTGTGCTTGAGTTGGGATTATAGATGAGTGGTCTGTGTTTGGAACTTCTCTCTGGAGAAGAACTGGGAGCAGTTTACAGGGAACGTGTTGTTGGCTCAAATTGTGCTGCTTAGAAAAGCTTCGTGATGTAGTCATGTAAAAGAAACCAACATATTTCTTAGACCATAAACAACTAAATCTGTATCCTATGAACCAAAAGCCCATGGACACACAGGCCAATTGCTTGTCCACTTGGACTCCTCTGCTAGTCTGGTTTGCCTCCTGCAGGCTGCTGTTGCCTGAACACAGATTCTTACTTTTAAGCAGTAATTCCTACTGAAAGAGACAGGTAGACATCACATGGCTTTGTTTCCACATTGGACCAGCCTGTCCTTTCCTCCCCTTAATCTTTAACTACTGGGCTTTTCTCTCTCCAAGCTAGTTTACAACTGTAGGCCACAACTGTACAAAGCTTATTAAAGTTGGTTTTGGATACCCCATTACAGTGTTGGTGGGAAACCTTAGCTGGACTTTTCTTTTTCTTTTGCTGTTTTTTTTTGGGAGTTGCCACCTTTTAGGAAAATCAAAATTAAATTCTTGAATTGATCTGTACAGGTCAATCAGAAACATTTTATTTTGGCTCAGGCTGACTTTATGCAGTTCTGCCTTTCACTGCCTTGTTCCTGTGTTTCTTTGTGGGCACTGTCACAGTCACAGATACAGTTCCTGCTGAACTGCCACAGTGCATCACAGGGGCACCCTGTGCAGGTAAAAGATAGCAGGGAAGCAGTTGAAGTTTAGCTCCTGTGCTGCTTAATGGACCTCAGGTTAACACCAACAAAACTGAAATGAAATGTCAGCCTTCTTTGTGCCACAGAAACTGCCAAATTGCAATTCTGACACTTGGTCATCTGTAATGCTTATGCAGATGTAGTCCTTGTATCACCTTGTACTTGAGACAGTTCAGCTGCTTGACCATCTAATTTGACTTTGAGCCCACAAACTCAAAATCTTAGTGACCCGATATTTTTTCTTGTTGCTAGTTAGCTGCAGTGTGGGATCATACTATGATGGGGAACGAGAAAGCTGTGTTTTATGCCCTAATGGAACTTACCAGGATGAGGAAGGACAAATAACTTGTGACTCTTGCCCCAGTCCTCAGAATCCTGGAAACCAAAAATTAGCTGGAGCTCACAGTGTGTCTCAATGTGGAGATAAGGCACAGAAACAAACCATCCAATGCTTCTGCCCCTTCTTTCTCTTGCTGTTAGAGTTCAGTTGCACAATGCCTGAAAAGATGCCCCATGTTCAGTGTCTCAGTGATGTTCAAGGAGAACTTCTAGTGCTTGTCTACTTGATGCAAATTTCCAAAAATTGCAGTTTTTGCAAAATAATTCTGAAATATTTAGATCACTTCAATTTTATTCCACAGGGAGCTTTTCAATTTTACAACATGAGCTTTCAAGGCAAGTGAGATGCAGATGGTAAAGTTGTCGAGAGATCTGATGGCATAGATTCTCAAATGTAACATTTTCACATAATGGTGATGAAAATTATGGGGAAAAAGGTTAAGTGAGCAGAGCAGAGGGCAGACAGCCCCTAGTGAGGCCACTTAGAGGATGGATTGACCATAGTTCTTTTGCGGGGAAGGAGATTTGCGCTGATCTTTTTGTTGCTTCTAGGTTCCTGAAATAGGTAGCCACCTCTCAGAATCACCTTTACTAACCCTGATTGTGTTTCCTTGATGCAGAATTGTAAATAGTCTTTCCTTACTTTACTAGGATTGTTACAGTGAAAGCCTTAATTCGTTCATGTTTGTCAAGTTGCACAAACAGTACAGAGATGAGTGTTCTGTAGAAATGTTTATAAAATGAAGAAAGACTTGAAAAGCTTGGGAGCAAACGAATGTGTGTACTTATGAAAGCAAAAGTGATGTGTGGTGGAAAAAGTTAGAATCAAGAGCTAAGATGGTCTCATTCCTCACTAGCTTTCATTGATAAGCTACAGAACATTGCTTAATTCAGCCGTATTTTATTTTTAAGTGGAGGAGGAACACTCACTATTCCACTCAGTGAAATCAGCAGTAAACAAAATTCTTCATCATTGATCATGACCGGTAGTTAATACCCTGCTTGTTGTTAGTCATATATCCTGAAATGAAGCCAAGGCCAATTTAACTTCCTAACAAAACAGCTATTCACTGGGTGATTTATTGGAGCTATAAACTAAAACTAACAGTTTATTATCGTAACAGGTCTTTAAAAGGACAGAATTTTTCAGTGCAGCTGAACAACTGCAACACTATTTTGTGCCTTCTAGAGCAGGGTAATTATTAAATACCGGCACTGAAATTAGTTCTTTTGTGAATGGTTTGAAAAACAGATATTTTTTCAGATATCCATAAATACCCTTGGGTTTTTTAGTTAATATTAGGGTGTGCTCAAGTAAAACCAATCTGATTGAGTTAATGCTATCCATGCACCATACAGAACACAGTAATCTAGCGCACAGATAATCATTATCCAAGATTGGGGACTGGAGAAATGGCAAGAATATTTCTGCTTTAAAGGTCTTTGAGATATGCTTAATGTTTATTGAGTTTGCACAATTCCTTGTGATTGAGGTCTTAGGCCAATTCAGTAACATTAATGGCTATGAAGTATGATGATTCACCAATTACTAAGATTAAAATACTTTTAGAATTTTGGAAGTACACTTTTGATGGCTTAATTTCAGTACTTTGTTTGTTTGTTGGGGGGGGGGAGGGGGCAAGAGATACTTAGCTAGAAAGAGGAGCTAATCACTACATTACCACTCTGTACAGATTACCAGAGAGTACTTGACAGGCTTAGTGTCCAGTGCATCCTTGCAATAAAGTGTGAAATCCATTCCAGTCCACAGAAGAGCTCACCAGCACCAGAGGTTATCAGTACCTATTTCATGTTTACAGAGTGAAGTGTATTTATTGAGTTCTATCTGTTGTTTGCATTCAATTCTGAAATCCTGGCCCACGCTTCCCAAATAAAGAGGAAATCATTTGCACCATGGGGTTTTGGGTCCTGTGCAGGCTTGTTAACATATCTTCACATATAATGTACATGTTGAAGCAAGTGTGTTCTTCTTCCTCTAGATCAGTGCTCACCAGGTGATTATTCCCCTGATGGCTTTAAACCCTGTCTACCATGTCCCCTTGGAACATACCAGCCTGAAGCTGGTCGAGTATCCTGCTTTCCCTGTGGAGGAGGACTAATGACAAGACACACCAGTGCATCCTTGTTTCAGGACTGCGAGACCAAAGGTAAGATCAAGATATGATGAACTGTAATGCTCTGAGGGAAAAGCTACTGCTGCTGCTACAAGTGTGGTGTTCTAAGGGTGGTTTTCCTTCCCAGGGTCTCCTTCTAGGGGTGTAATAGTTGGCTGGCCTGGCCCAGCTGCAAGGAAGCTCAATAAAGCCTCAAGTCTTTTTCTAACTGATTTTTATATAATTCTTAAGGAGCGACTGAGAGATGCATAGAAGATGTTCAGTGAAGTGATTGATCTGTGAAGAGCTATGTAAAGGAATGACAAGGGAAAAAAAAGTCTCAAAAAAAAATCAATGGCTTATTCATGTTCATAATGGATTGAATGCCTAAAAACTAAGTAAAAAGCCATCATTTGATTTAACTGTACAGTACCTCAGATGGTCCTCTAAACTTGACCGCAGTAGATCTGTGGTCAATCAGCTCCCAAGGTTTTCCTCACAGAAGTGAAAATCAGGAGGGGAGATGAGACCTCTAAGAATGAAGAGATTTCTTGTTAGCATTTTAGTTATCTAAAAAGAAAAAAAAATGAAAGAGCTATGAAGCTGTGTTTGAAAACACTGATAAAGTATGTGCAAATGGAGAGAGAGGAAGTGTTAATCGGTATAGGGGTTTACTCAATGTATTAAAGCATGGATAAAAGAATATCACTTATATCAAAATAACCATGCAGAAAAAGTAAAATGTTAATAGAAAATCTATTGTCATAAAGTAGAAATAAGGGATAAAAATAAGATCATGATGCAAGCATTTGGTAGTGATTTGGATAAAGAGATCTCTCTCGTGTCAATATGTCTATTATTGAGAATTGCAACATAATAGACAAATCTTGCAGTATGCTTGAAGAATTAATACTACTGGTAGTAACGTGATAGTTAACAGATTTCTTCAGCAAAGAGTCACTGAATCCACAAATAGTTAATACTTTCATAGTTAATTTTGTGAAGCTACAGTGCTAAAAATGGTCAAAAACCTTGGATCAAGATAAGAAGAACTGATTTCTGTTTCACTTAACACAAATGAAAATAGGTCTGTAAACAAGGTTCAGTTTTCAAATAAGAATTGAGATTCAAGGAATTTTTGTGTTAACTGGAATGAATAGTTCAGGGATTTGTTGTGTAAGAGGCCAAATGAGATCTGAAACCACAGGTGCAAGAACAATTTGGAATTTGTATCTGAAGTGTTTGGATTAGGTGGTGCGGGTGGAGCATGTAGGGAAGGACTCCAGACTGAGCTAGCTGAATACAAATCTTAACAACAGTACTTATTTGGGAGTAAGCAGAGACTGAAAGGAATAGGGGGAAAAAAAGGGACTGTACAACATAGAAAACTACATTTGAAAGGTAACGTAGTAGATCATTTAGAAGTCAAGCCGAGAATGGTAAAGTTGCCAAGCAAGGCAGGAGGAATAGGAAAAGATTTTCATTAGTCGCACAAAGAAACAACGTGGGGATAGAGTTGAGAGCAAAGGTAATATATGGCTCTTGCTCTTGACTGCTTTCTGTTAGGTATCAGTACAAATGATGATGGTCTTAGGATAGCTAAGCAAAATCAAGTGAAAAGACTATACTAGAGACATAAGGAAGGTGTCTGGAGTTCTGTGTTCTGTATATGTATATATGTATATGTATTCTGTATATGAAGAAAAACTTCCTACCTGTGTTCTGGGGAACAAGAATAAGGAGTTGCAGGTCTGCTAGGAAGGACTTTTTCCCTAATTCATGTCTAAAACCCCCATACAATCTTTTATGTTTATAAAAGCATTTGTAAATCAGAGTGGGGTCTCATTTTGGTGATGCAGGAGGTACTTGCAGGTCTGGGTTATATGTTACATGTCTAGGTTTTGTGATGATTTGAGTGACGCGATGAAATAAAGTAGCGAGAGATCTGGTGGAGATCGCTGTACCCCGAGTCATGACCTGCTGTTGTAAGACAGTGTGATCATGAGACAGGAACGCAAGATACCTGTATAGTCGCTACTGTTGATGCAACCTGCCAGCTGTAGAGGACAAAAGTTTTCAACCTCTGCTTTTGGTGAACTGATCACAGTGGTACGCTGGCATGTGGCTGCAACGCAAGTGCTGCTTAGCATAAGCTAGCAATGAAGAAAGGATGAACTTGCTGTTCATCTTACATGTAAATATTGGTGGCTAGGCCATTTGGTAAGACACTATTTTGCGCAGTGTCATGCTTTCAAAATCGTGCTGGTTATACTCAGTCTCCCATATCTTTTGTTACTGCTTCCACACAACTGCTCTACATTACTGCATTTGGGATGTTTGAACTTGCACAGAGTGACCATGTAAATTAAAATCTGTTCATTTACCTCTGCTTTACTGCTCTAGTAGTTTAAAAATATGAGACTTCAGTTATTAAAATAGGTCCTATAGAAATGCATAAAATTACTTTGTAATATATTACTGCCACTTTTTTTTTTTAAACTGTGCTGCCTGTTTAAATACCCTCCAGTTCAGTGTTCACCTGGCCATTTTTATAATACTACAACTCATCGGTGTATTCGCTGTATAGTTGGGACATACCAACCTGAATTTGGACAAAATTTCTGCATTTCGTGCCCTGGAAACACCACTACAGATTTTGATGGGTCCACAAATGTAACACAGTGCAAAAGTAAGTATAGCAAGATCATTTCAATCGTTTGTTATAAATAAAAAGACCGGGCCATTAATATTCCAAGTGGCCTTGAGGGAAAAATTTAGCTTTGCTCCAGGGAGCTTGGAGAGAAGGCAGTGTACTGCCCGCTTGCATCTCATCCCACATGACTTATTAAGGTTCATGGGAGACCATGTCTGCAAACTGGTTTCATCATTCTTTTTAAGGTAAGTGATGATTGTGCCTGTTGGTACTTGGTCACTCTGGTCTTGCTATTAAATCCTCTCTTCAAAGATATAACAGACCGAATTTATGTTCTCAGCATCCTAATTTCTTTCTTTTCTATAAAAGGAATGGAAGTTGGTTCACAAAACTTTACTACATCTAGTGAACATTTGCTCTTAGTAACAACCTCTGAAGGAGGCAATTACAAAAAGAGCCGCTGTTCTAGATTATGGTAGCTGTAGTATGAGAAGTTGAGGGTAAATTAGAAAGGGAGGCAGAGAGGCAACTCTTCAGAAGAACCTCAGACATGTATAAACACATAGATATATATACACTTACATGCATATATTTAAACATGTTTCTGGGAGCTGCATGTGTCTCTCTTAGAGACTCTGCTCCCTGAGCATGTCACACCCACACACTGCTGTTAGGATTCTGTAGTGCTTAGACCCGTGTGGCCACACAGAGTTGGGGAGTGCAGGAAAAGAATCCTGCATGGGGCACACCCTCTCTAACTGCTGGTGTGCTGATCTGTGAAAGGAAAAGGCCTGCTGTACTCCCTATTTGTGTTGCTACAGACATGGTACTTGAGCATTACACAGCAGACTCCAGTTAGACTTCAGCTGATACTTTTACAAACCAACAAAAAACACACACAAAAAAAACAAAACCCATCCTGTCTGGTACAAGCAAGTGGAGCATCCTTGCTTTGACCACTTTTATGTCATTTTACAAGTGCTTTGCTACTTGGCTATGGCTTGGTTGACCTGCTATGTTAACAGGGAATAATTTATATTTTTATTTCTTAACATTGATTAAACCATAAAGGCAGAAGCAGGCATGCTTCAATTCAATGTGAATTGAAACTGGCAAAGTACCTGCCTCAGATGCAAATAGAAGTTTGTGTGCCTGTCACTCATGTACTATTTCTGACAGTGCCTGTAGAAAGAGCTGAAGGATACCCTCACTTTGCATAGTCCTGTATATTATATTGCTTTTTTAGATAGGCAGTGTGGAGGTGAACTGGGAGATTACACTGGATATATTGAATCACCAAACTATCCTGGGGACTATCCTGCAAACGCTGAATGTACCTGGAATATTAACCCACCCCCAAAACGCCGTATTCTAATTGTGGTTCCTGAGATATTTCTACCGATAGAAGATGAGTGTGGAGATTACCTGGTGATGCGAAAAAGCTGTAAGTGTAAAATACCTACTGAGGCATATGGTTTCTATCTCAATATTCAACACAGGCTTCTCATATATATTGCTCTTTGTAAAAACTAAATGTACCACAGCTGTCTTGTGCTTAAGAGTTGTGATTTCTTTTAATGCCAAATTGAGAAATTCTGTTTGGCAATGCTGCTCAGATGAAACAAGGTTGCAAGGCTATAATGTGTCAGTGAACTCTGAGAGAAATGTTCTTAAGAACGGATAGATGGTTCTAGCTAACTAGTCATGAATTATGTGAAGCAATGCTAGCCTGGATTAGGAAAGAAGGGATGCTTGCTAGTCGCTATAGGTGTTTGGTCTGAATAAACAGCTTCAGTTTCTAGTATAAGCACATCTTTCAAGCGGTAGACTGTTTTTTAGAGCAAGGGAAAATATTCAGGGACGGAAAAGTCAGTCATTGATGTCCTGCCATCTACTGATGGCCTGCCACATGAGTTTTTCCCTTTTTTTTTTTAGAAAAAAAGAGCATGTATTTCTTGTCGTACTAGTTTAACATATTTTCTAAATATTAATTAGTGTGAAGCATTGTCAGATAACTGCCTATTGTGTGTTTTCTTTGAAAGCTTCCTCTAATTCAGTGACCACCTACGAAACCTGTCAAACCTACGAACGCCCTATAGCTTTCACTTCTAGGTCTAAGAAGCTGTGGATCCAGTTCAAGTCAAACGAAGGGAACAGTGCCAAAGGATTCCAGGTTCCTTACGTAACGTATGATGGTAAGTGGATGTGAACAGCTGAGCATATGTGGACTAGTGCAGCTGTAGCAGTGCAGAACTCCTTGTGGGCTCCTTGACCCTGCTGAGAAGCGGGGTAACCCAGCACTCTCAGCAGTGTCACTATCAGACTGCTTCCAGTAGCTGTTTTCATTTATAGATAGTTTAAGGATCTCTCAATTGAACTGCAGTCTTAAGTGCAATCATATTTCCAGTCTTCCACAGACGTAAACAAACAGCTGGGATTCTGGGCTCTGACTTGCACAGGAAAAATGCAGAACTCAGAGCCTTCATCTGGTTTTTATGCATCTTTATGCCTTCCCAATTTTGAGTTACTTCAGGTGGCAGATTGCCCCTGCTTAGGAATTGGGCAGAGCCCAAGTGCTTCTGTCATGTATCATGTCACTGCTACCAGCTGTAATCTAGTATCAGAGCTATTTTGTTCAGGCCAGGCCCCTCGAGATGTTCACCCCCACATAGTTTTGTGGGCTGGGAGTTCTGGGAATTGCGCTGCAAAGCTGTTGAGAGTAGAGACTTTACTACAGAATAAAACCTCTCAAAAATGGTGCTTCCTGCACTATAGCATTTGACCCTTTCTGGAAAACTTTTGTGAAACATGCTTACTTGACCACTATTACCAGGTCATTCTGTACATGCAGGCCAGTGCTCTGTCATGCCTACAAGCTGTGTAAACCATGCATATTAATGCTTATATTCTTAGAGCTATTTCCCTCTAATATTAAAACAAAGGTAGGAAAGCTCCAGCCACCAGGTTTTAGAATGGTATTTTGAGGGCCAGGCAGACTGGAGGTTGCATTGCCCCTGCAAATAGTCTGTAGGGGAAGGGAGGAGAGTTCCACAGTCTTAGAGCAAGGATACTTGTGGTGCAGCACACTGCAGGTGCAGCAGGAACAGCAGTGCAGGAACTGATCTGGGATATTTGCTGGCATTGAGTCTTTTGCTTCTGAATCTCACAGGCTGACTTAGAAATGTGTTTGTGAAGTAGTGGCAGGTGTAGTGGAGGAGAAAAATACGTATATTTGAAACTCTTGCCATTCTGGCTTCTTTTCAGCTGTCATTGTCAGAGTCACTGGGGAAAGACTGGAGCTGAGGCTTAGCCCCTCAGCATGAGCGATGTGAAAGTAATGTGGAGCATTTCTGTTCACACTAGGGTAGTTGTGGAGGAATAGCCCTCCATGGTGGTCTGCAGAGTTTCATCAAGAGCAGATCATTTTTCAGGGAACACCACTCCTTTTGAAGCTTTTCAAATTTGGATTGACCAGGGGGGTTGCCTTTTAAGAAAGCTTCCTCTTACTTTTTTTTTCTCTTGTAGAAAGGAGTCAAGAATGGGTTGTGAGTATTTACAGCTAAGTTTCAGCAGTGCGGCTGAATTAAAGCAGGCTACTCTCTTACAATGTGTGCTACAGTCCTAGGTGCATTTTAATTTCTTTTGATTTTGACAGATAGATGCAGAACAGCTCAGCAGAGTAAACTTTGTTTTCATAGTACACAGTATTTGCAGCTTATTTACAGAAAAGTATTTGGAATACATTCCAACTGCTAATAATGAGAGTCAGATACTATTGGTTCTTCTGGGGGTAGGGCTTTCATGTGTAACCAAGTGAGGTATTGAATATGTAAGTGAAATGAACCTGCAAATGACTCTCTTGTGCATTTTCAATAGAGGATTACCAAGAACTAATAGAAGACATCGTTCGGGATGGTAGACTTTATGCATCTGAAAATCATCAAGAAATACTCAAGGTATATTCCTTCCACTAAAATGTTGCTTTTGATTGAAAGTAACACTATTATGTACTAGTGAGGTTGCCTCCTGCTCTGCATCTGTTCTGCTCCTTGATGCAGTAGACACATGCTACTTCAGGGAAGTGGTGAATCAGCACATCCTGACTGTTCTGAGCAGTGGATTAGAGACCCTTTGCCCAGGGATATTAAAGTGGATCAGACCTTCTAGGAAAATCTATAGCTTTTTATGATAAAGGTAGCCCCTTGGACCTAATGTAGGCGGTGCTGGCAGGAGTCAGTGAGCAAACTGAGGGATGTGGGATTGCAGAAGTACTTGGTGCTGCTACTCATGTCCCATAGATTAGCAACGGCTTTTCCTTCCTGTGTGAAAAATCTCTTGGTGGATTTCACTTGGTTCGACCTTGGTTAGGAGATAGTCAAATAGGCAAGATGAGTGGATGTCATTTCAAGCAGACTTTTCTTTTGCTGAATATTTGCTCCAGGGTGTTTTTTTGTGTGTTTTTTTGTTTGTTTGTTTTTTGTTTTTCTTTGCCGTTCTTGGAAGTATGAGAAAGGGAGAAATCCTGGCACTACTAAAAACAAATGTGAAATTCCAGTGAATTCTCTGGGGCCTGAATGTCAATGTCAGCCTTGCTCTGCTAGTCTGAACTCCCAAGACATTTTTACTTGAGAAGTAAAATGCCCATAGCCTTTTGTCAGTTGACTGGTCATTAGACTTTGGTGATACTGACCCTAATTTCTCTGTGGAATTACTGTAAAATATCTGCTTTCCTTTTTCTAGGATAAGAAGTTGATAAAAGCATTGTTTGATGTGTTGGCGCATCCACAAAACTACTTCAAGTACACAGCCCAAGAGTCAAGAGAGATGTTCCCAAGATCCTTCATTCGGCTGCTGCGCTCTAAAGTTTCCAGATTTTTAAGGCCTTACAAATAGCTGACACTGTACTTAAAATACTAACAAGTCATTGGTATGCACAGAGGGGTTATGGTAGGTGGGCCTACTTTCTGTGCTTTACACACTGGCAGAGAGACTCTGGGGAAGCTTGCCAGCTGTGTTCTTGGCAGAGTTTGGCTTTCTTAGCTAATATAAATATTTTGGTGAACAGAATTTTGATTCCTCTCCAGATAATACCTTTTGGGTACCAAGGATACTTCATGGGTCTGTGAATTAGAGACTAACCATAATTTCTGTAACTGAATGGTGCCAAGCAGAAGTTTGTAGAGCTCTACCCTGTTGTTTCATCAGTAACTCTAAAAGTTAATGAGGACAGACAGGCTAAGTGGTGTGGTTTTGGTTGAACTCTGGGCTGCCGTTAATGCATATTACCTCTACAAAGCTGGGATCATGTTCAATCTCACTGAAAATGGGAACAAATTTGATGTCTCTTTTAACTTTTGTTGTAGAGGAAATTCAGAACTAAGATTGAAATGGTTTTAACCCAAGCCAGTGAATCTGAGAATTGCACAACATGTATTTTTTCTTTGAATTATGTGTTGTATGAGGCATATGGATGAATAAGCAAAGGGCTGAATATTGGCTTGAATGCTCTGCATCTGTATCATGCTGTGTTCATGGTAGTGACACCTACTGCTTTAAACGGAATGATAGCAGGGCACCACAGAAATGGAAAGCAGACCCTGACCCACTGGATGCTTCTATTTCGGGCTGACTGCAAATGCTTCAACAGAACAGATTCTAAGCTAAATCCCAGTGCTCTCTGTGTGCATAGCCCTGGGACAGCATAACATACTGGCTTTTCCAAGTAGTACAAAATTCTGTTCCCTGAGCACCTGCAAGTTGAACATGCAAGCACCATTTCAAATGCAGGCTTTGGATAGATTATGTTCTTGTACATCATGGTTTAAAACTGTATAAGGTTCTTATATGAGCCCCAATCCTCCTATCCCTTATCTTGTTTGAGCACCTTGCAGTGACCATGTTAGGCAGAGAAGGGCTGCTTTCCCTTTCTTGTTGGAGAGAAGTGGATGTGCAAAGATATTGCTCAATCAGACCATAGCCATAGAAGCCATCTACGGTAAAATGCCATTTTAAGATTCCCAGACTCTGGGTCCTTTTCCTCAGGTTGTGTTTCTCATTTGAGGTAAGGGTATTCTGAAAGGGAGAACTATGTTGATCAGAATGTTTTTTGTTTTCTTAGTGCTTTTCTGTCCACATTTATGTTACATCACTGTTCTCTGGCCATGCAAACCATTTCCTCAGCATAAGGTATCTTCTGGGCATTCTGTCTTGAAGGGAGATGACCCCAGTCCCACTCCTTTGGAGGTGGACCTGTATGTTTCTGGGTTGGTCCCTGGCAGTGCTCTGAGGGGCCTAGTGGCCCCTGATCTTCTTGTGTGTGTCCCCTCAGGAAAGGTACTGAAGTTTTGCAGTGTAGCCAGGATGAATGCTCCCTCTTTTAGATGTGGGCTTGTATCTCCCTGGGTTTCATTACATTGGTATGTGGTATTTAACTGTTGTATGTGAATAATACCATATCCACAGTGTGACAGATGAAACTCCCATGCAGAACCAGGGTTTGAATCTTTTGCCTGCATTGTTAGGGGCAGATGAGCACTACCAAATACAGCCTTGCTGAACTGTTATGCTGTGAGAGCCCCATTCTGTGGCACATGAGACTGCAGCCTGTCACGTGGTAAGGATGCATCTTGATCATGGTGTGATGGAAAGGGACAGTGGCCTTGTGCCACTGACACTGTGTTGCTTTTAGTACTGCCCAGAAGGAATTACCATGGTCTCATGGGAGGAAAAGGGAAATTGCTGCGAAGAGGGAGAGCTGTGTCCTTGCTGGCTGCACTGGCTCTCCTGTCCTGGCTCAGGTGTTGTCTGTGTGTGCCTTTTCCAGGAATGGGACTGCCAGACCTGCAAAAGGGAGAGCAAAAGAGGTTGGGAGATGAGTAGGGAGGCAGGGGGTAGATCAGCAGAAGGGAGGAAAGGAACGCAGGTCTGTGTGCTTTTCTGGCTGCTATGTTTTGTCCTGAGCAGGCTCCCCTGCTGCCCATGCCAGGAGGGAGAACAGCAGCTATCTAGAAGACGGTGTGAGACAGTGTGGTCAGTGACGAGTGTCTAAGGGATGCTAAGACAAGAGGAAGGATGATGGGAAAGGCTTGCTACCTCTGGGATAAAAGTGTGCTGTTGAGGTGAGATAGAAGTGAGGCATTTCAAGATAGCTTCCCCTTGGCTGAAAAGCCCTCTTCTTTACTGTTCAAGGCTTCGCATGCCAGATGCAGTATGTCAGTGAGTTGCAGTGACCCACCAACCATCTCTATATGGTAACAGAACACACTGACATGAGTGAGATGCTGCAGTGCTGCCCTGAGTGCATGGGTGAGTTAGAGGCCTGCTGGTGTGGGGCACAGGAGGAGAGGAATGTGATGTGCCAGCTTCTGGGCACCTTCACCAAGCCCAGCAGCGTGGCTCTGCTGTGGTTTGGGGGCTCTCTGACAAGAGGCACAAGCTAGTTCTTGCTAAATTCCCTCACAAGAAGACTACAGATCAGTTTCACGTTGCTGAGTGGCATGCAAATCAGAGCAATTGCTTTCAGCAAGGGTTCAAGAAAACAAAACAATGTTTTCAGACTTCTAGATATTGTTCGTTGGTGAAATTGGACTTTCCTGCTCTGCATATGAGCTCTGGGTTTGTTCCACTGCACTTCATCTTGTTAGGTACACTGATGTTTTTGCTCTGCACAGCTGCTCTGGGACTGGTGTCTCACCTCTGGTCCATACAGAGGATCTCAGCTTTGCTTCTTTGTTGCCCCCATGTGCATGGGGCATTTTCTTTGCTGTCTGCGGAAGCTTCAGGCATGTGGAAGGAGAGGAGCATATCAATGTGGTGTATGGTCCAAGACTGAGCAGAAGAACCTGCCCTTTCTTGAGGAAAAATCCTTTTTGTTCCATAGCTGTGTTCATTTTCTACATAAAAAGTAAATGATTTGGAAGCACTTCTGTTACCTAACATTATAAATGAAAATTCTCCCTTTTACTTTAGATCCTGTGTATGCAGTAGAAAGTAGAGAGGGAATTTCTGCTATCTTAAATATTGTGAAGAGTGGTAACTTACAGAATGTTGTAACACTTGGCATTGTAATTTTGTAGCAATGGTAGTGGCTCTGTAGAAATCTGAGTTTCTACTTTCTGTGTGGTTGTAGACATGTTATTTTTTGGCAAGAAATAATTCAAAATGTTTAACCTTATAAAACAGGATTTAACTTTTTGAAATAATTAGCATTAACTGGATGACTTAATGTCACCTACATGAGATATTCATAAGGATCTTTTCTTCATTGTAAATTAATGTAAAATGTTTCAGATTTAGTATTAATAAGAGAAATAAACCAGTGTCCTTTTAGTTGCATGAAAACATTGGGTAATATTTTTAGTTGTCTTTGCTGTGCTAAATAATAGTTTTGTAACAAAATGAAAGGTTGTGCAGCAAGTTATCACATACCAGGTAGACTTTGTATCCTGGGAACATCTGCTTACCATAGCATTCTGTTTTCTGTAGTATATTATTAGCCTGCATCTTTACCCCACAAGTACATGATTCTTTGTGTATTTAGTGGTGCACGTGTTTTTGGCTGGTGTAAGCCCAGAATTATCCTGATATTAATTCTAATAATTATGCTAAAAACAACTCCTGTACGATGAGCTGGAATCAACTGACCTGTTGTGACTGTCTGTATCGAGACAGAGTAAACTGACTAAAGTAACTCCTCAATATTTTATTACTTTATAGATAAATCTGATTATTTTCTAAAACTTGTTCAAACTTAAAAAAATGTGAAAACCTGTGCTAAAACATAAGTTCCCAGAATATTTTTGACTACACCCTTGTTTCATTAGAGCTTTTCATTAAATTCACTGTTCTTATAATTAAAAAATAGATCGTATGAAATTACAAATGACTTGTTCAATAGTAGTTCAATACTATTTTTCTATATTTGTTTGTGATACTACATTGAGATTATTAGTTATACTCAAACTATCCAAATATTTTAGAAAAATAATCCTTATGTCTTCTCATAAATTTGTTCAATTGTTTGTTTGATCCTCAGCTTCCTTTGATCACAGCACAAGGACTGATTATTTTTTTTTTAAATTAATGTAACTATTTGGGTTCATTTGGTGCAGTTTTGGAAGATACAACTATATATTTCAGCTGTTAGCTGTAGGAAGCTGACACCAGTTGAAGTGAAAAGACAGCAAAGTAAATGCCATACAAGAATATAGAGGTCATGGTATGATGACTCCAGGCTAATCACAACCAAAACCAGTGTCATTCTGCATGATGTTGTGAATGCTGCCATGTGCTAGGTTGCAGTGATGGCTCAGACAGCCACCAGGGCAGGGAACATTGATATGAACCACCTAGCAAATTCTCAGAACAGTGGAGCTGAAATTCTGACTGGGACCTCTGGATGCTTGCATAATGGAAATAAGTGATAATGAAATATAGAGAACAAGATCTGAAACTTGTTTAAATCCAAGGAATCACAGGAGGTGTGATGCGGGTAAGCAGGAAGGAATGATATTATAATAATCCTTGGGAAGAGAATGTAAGGATAGTGGTCTGCAAATATTTCTGCATTAAATAAACTTGATAAAAAAGCATTTGCATTTCTATTTATATAGATGACATCCTGTAAATGCAATAGATGCTGAATGTAAAACCTGTTACGACTTAAATGTACATAGACTTCCTATCTTCCTTTTAATAATGCCCCATTCAAACTTTGCATGTGCAAGGCTGTTGCTAGAGGAGTCAGATGAGTACTTTTAAAGAACCTGAGCCAAACTGAAGGCTGATACAAGTAAGTTTGTTTCTAGGCATCTCTGGAGCCAGTGTCCTGTAACAGATCTTGCTGCTGCCCATTTAGTTTGAACAATTCTTTTGCTTGTAAGGCAGATTTTCATGCTCTGTTGTGGAGCTCTACTTTCTACAACATATATTCTGCTGTTGCTGTAAAACACCTATGAGTAGTGATACAAATATAGCACCTGTGGGGAAAACGGGAGTTAGTGTTCAGGGGACAGATTCCCCCTTCAGAAGGTAAGTTCATCCAGTTTCTCTCCAAGTCAGTGCAAATTCTGTGTGACTTTCTGTATGTTGCTCTTTTAAGGTGGTTTAGTAAAGTAGTTTAAAAGTGTTCTTAAAAAAAAAAAAAACAACAAAAAACAAAAAGGTAAACTCTTCCTATTTAAGTATGTATTTGTCACTAAAGCTGTTCTGATTAAACACTGTGAATAGTAATAAAGTTTTTTTGAGGTGTATGTAGCAAAGCCCATTTAGTACACAACATAACAGAATAAGCTAGGAGCACAACCTTGAAATCTCCTACCTTACTGAATGTGTCTACAAATACAGAATTTATTAAGGAAACTCCTTCACACTGGCTGGCTACTATATTTGACCTAACACAACTGAAGCCTGCTTTTTTGCTGGAACGTGTTTCTTCAATAGGCACTGTAGACTTACAGATGTGGATTTTAATTACGTGCCATGAAGTATCCTATCTGTGGTGATTCTGAGGTTCAGGAAATGAGGGCTGCATAGTTTTAAGGTGAGAGAAAGTTACACTAGAAACAGAAATATTCTGAAACAGTCACTTGAGATGCAGTTTGTTGTTTTTTCTAAAGATCAAGTATTTCATACTGTACTAAGATCACTATGAATATCCATGAGATGTTTAAGTGTAGTGTACATTTATGCTTGACCAGGTTTAGAGAAAGTTTCATCTGTGCCTTAATCTAATACAGCAGTGGTAGCCTGAACATGTTTGTGCATTCTCTCCCGCTCGCTGCGCTGGAAGAAATGGAACAAAATACTAAACATGGACAGGAGCCTGAGACATGAATTGAATGGAGAATCTTTATCTGGAAATAAATTCAGGAGCTGGAAGAATGTAGAGGTATGTTAAACATACACATACATAGTGTGTGTTCTTGTGTGTGTGTGCAGTGTACATATCCATCTGATGAGAATAAGATGGACGAAACAGCTGTCATGAAAGCAGCACACAAATGCAATTTATGAGAGGGGAAAAAATGAGTGGAAATTTAAAAAAAAAAAAAAAAAAAGCAACAAGCTGGTCTGGCTTGCAAACTTGGGAGGAGTGGTTTGCTGTCAAGAGTAGGTGCAGCAGGCTTTATGTGTGGGAGCCCCCCGTGCCCTGTCCTGGCAGCAGGCTGCTGTTTTGGGGTGATGCAGAGAGCCCTGCATGAGTGTGGGCAGGGCTGGCCAGCCCAGAGGGGCTCCCCACAGCCCTGCACTTGGTGCACTTGGCTGCGGGTGCAGGCAAATGTGTGCCTGGGCAAGAATGTGAAAAGCCTCCGAGACAAATATGAGAGCTTTACAAGTGTGTAAAAGGGCACGTGGGGCAGGAAGCAGGCAGCATAGGGCAAGGACATGATGCAGCACTTGCTGCTGGCCAGTGTTGCAGCTGAGGAACATGCTGGCTTGTCCTTGGTGTGCTGGCAGCCCCAAGGGGCTGCTGTAGGACCTGCAAGGCTCTGGGTGTATTATTTTGCAGATTTCTGTATGTAACTATTTCCTGGCCCACAAACAAACTGGAAAGAGTTGGGGTTAAACAAAAGAGCAAACGAAATTTCAGACACACCTTATACTTGCATTTGGGGAGGTACTGAACGTCCTTTAATAATGCACTGTTAGCCGTCAGAGTGGCACAGCAGAGAGCCAGGGAGTTTGCTCTGGATTTACAGCCAGGGTTAGGAGTTGTGACTGCATTGGCACTAGCATCCACCTCACACCCTCTTCGTGACCAGGAGCTACATATGTCCTGTCACCAGCTGAAAGGCCTGTTACAAAATGCCAGCTGTCTGCTGGAGGTGCTGCCTGGAGCAAAATCCAGAACTGCTTGATCTAAATGAGCTAGCCATGAATAGCAGCTTGGGGTAAGACTGGAGATCATGATTTATCTGGGATTTAATGTGGAAATACAGAAAACTGGGAATTTGGACTTTGCCATAAGACAAGCCTGTGTAAGACACAACCCTGCTCATGAATTAGGGTGCTTCTCCCCGCCACCCCCCTGTTAGCTGTGACTGGTGTCATGCTTGGTGTGAGGGGTTGTGTGGAAAAGCAGAGAGGTACCATTTAGTAAAAACAGGATTGGCAGAAAAGTGCTCAGGGGGGCCTGTCTGGCTTACATAGCATAACTACTGTGCCCTGGCTCCCGTAGGTGCTAATTCTCTCAGCAAACTTACAAAAATAAAACCCTGAAAAGGCTCATCCACGCTGAGAACAGCAACTTCATTCAGTGGAAGTAAACTTAGGTGTAGGAACTGTATGCTTAACACTGCAGGCATTGCTGTCTTCCTTGGGTAGTCCAGAGAGCTCCCCAGCCAACGCCTGTAGCATTGGGTGGACACGGCAGTTCTGAAATACCTGGCTCTGTACAGACACACATCCAACCTGACCGTTTGCTCTTGGCCCATAGCTCTCTTGCCTAGCAGGATGTGTTTCTATGTGCAATAATGTAGCAGTAAAATTTGATCCTGATGCAGGTCTGACTTAGGATGCTGTAAGCACGTGCTCTGGCACACCTTCATTTCACAAGCTACAGCCTCATGTCTCCCTCAAACACTTCTATGGGTCCATTCTTGCCTGGCATATTCAGAGAATAAGGAGATTCTTGAGGATTCTGGGGAGCTCTGAGAGTGAGGCATGAGTTGTAGTGACCTGTATGAAGCTGCTGTTCCTGGGGTGCTAGCCTGCTGCGGCACCCTGTGCTATCTATCCTGTTTGTGCCATTCACGCCATGGGAATCAGGGCTGTGCCAGCCCTGTGGACTGTGGTACCATCCACAGTGCTCCCCACGAGATAGCAGCATGTTGCACCACCACCCCCCCCCCCAAAAAAAGGTAAAACCCATGCTGACAAACAGTGATAAGTCTTGTTTTTGCTGTAGGTGTTCTGTAGCTGAAGCGTGGGGACTTTGTTACTACAGCAGCTCATGGTGTACTTTTGACTTCTTGCACAGATCTGTGAATGCAACAAGGAAAATCATCTTGCTATCTTGGGCTAGCTTTAGCGGCTTCATTGGAATCTAAAATATTATTTCCTTATCCACTGAAAACTCTCTGCAAGTCACATGCTCCTAAGCATGCAGTGATGTTCTGAGTAACTAACAGAAGCTTCCAGGTAGCTGCTCTGAGGGCATTGTCACCACTAGCCGGTTCAGATTTTCTTCATTTAGCAGCTCGTTTCCAACCACTGCAACCAGTCAAACTTTCTGGAGAAGAGGGATTGATCTTGTAAGTGAGCTTATATTTTTGCATTATTTCATGTTTTTACAAAATGCAAGTGTGGGGCCTGGAAAGACCCATGCCACTGGGCCAGATATTGCCACTCCTTCAGATTGCGGTGGGAGGAGACCCTCTTCTGAACTAACTCTTAGAGCCATTCCTTTCCTTTTCCAAATTACTAGCAAGAAAATGTGCAGGTTGCAAGTTGTTGATTTCCAGGTAGAATAAACCTCAGAGGAAGCTGGAGGAAATAGGCTGTGAATGTGTAAATTCAGTTTGTATTAATTCTGAGAACAGTAAGAGATTCTGGCACTCTGCCTGATCTGGGCAAAACCAAATCCCTCCAGTGACTCAGTTTTTACAGATGTCAGTAATGGACTTTGAGCATTTGTCTTTGGAAATATACAATTGTATGCATAATCAGCTACTGATTTCTTCCCTCTTTTCAGGGGAGGTTGCTCAGTTTGATCACAGCTTGACTTATATTAGTGGTGGGACAGACGATCTTGTGGTGAATGATACCCAAGGTAGGGCAGAAATACTTCAGCGCACTGGTGATCAGTAGCAGTGCACATGCTCTTGCTCTCCTAGGGAGCTGGCTTCCTTCGCCGATGCAGCGTGAGCTGAAGTATCTTTCAGTTCGCTAGACTTGAAGGTGGAGATATTTAACCAAACCACAACATGGCAAACACAACCTCTGTGTTAGGAGAGTTACATTGAAGTACTGTTGACGATTCTGTGCATTAGCAAATATTAGCACCGAGTATCCAGTAACATGTCTCACTAAATCTTACCAGTTATGAGCTGCTGCAATTTTGCATGGGCACTGTGGAGGGGGATACAATGGTAGCTCACTTATACTTGCAGCACTTGAGAGTGTAGGAGTCTTGGCTTCATAAAATAAACATAAGAGCGCCACAGAGGTGAGAGATCCTGTGTTTGACTAACACTGTGGTGACCTCCTCTCTAATGCTGATCTAAATCGTATTATTATCTTAAATGGATACTGTGAAATATGTTAGGCTCATTTTTTTTTTTGTCTTGAAGTTCAAAAATAAAGTTGTTTAGATAAAAATGATGAACTCAGGACTTAAATATTTTTTAACTTCCAGATTATCTTTATTTTGGGTAATAATAAAATTTCTTCCTTTCAGAAATTAAAGCACTAAAATCCAGAGTTCATTGATTTTTGCTCTGTTGGGAAATTAGAGGAATTCCAGGCTTGATAAAGAACCTGTATAAACAAACAACTCCCCCTCCCATCCTCTTCCTCTCTTCTGAAGAAGGGAGTGCAAAGTTGTCTTTGATATGAGCTCCATAAGAAGGTGGAAATACTTGTCAAATGAAATCTCTCTGTGAATATTTCTTTAATTAGTAGAGGCAGAAGGGGTTCACAGTCAGTCATTTAAAATGTATAGTAAGAATGTTCCTTGGTGAATTCCACATCGGCATCAGTTGAAATAAGCACCTGTTTTTAGGGCTTTTGCAAAAGAGCTCAGAAAATCTAATTCTGTTTAACTTGCTTATTTTATCACTGGAGATACCCTGTCATTTTTGTCACAATCACCTGGTAAACCGAATATGCCATACAGGAATCTTTTCCTGTATGCAATAATAATAATAAAGCAATACCGTTTCAGAGCTGACCTGTACTAGTCCTGTTCCAGAAACAGTGATTTAAAATATATATATATTTTTTTTTTTTTGCTTGCTTGCTTTTAAATTATGTCCTGAGATTTGTATCATCCAGGAGGCATATTTCACAGATCTTGCCTGAGGAGTTCCCCCTCCCTCTCCCTATGTACTGCATTTTGGGAATGATAGCATCCAAAGCATCTAGAATGAGAATACCTTTGCAGTAGATTTATACTTAGGCAGAGGAAAATTCTCTAGTTGGGAAAAAAAGAAAAAGAGGAGAGCTTTTAAAAGATATGCATAGCTCCTTTCAGGATCAAGCTCCCCTGTGTGTCAGGGAGCTTCCAAATACCCTGTGCTTAACCATGCCTGGACACTTCAGTGCTCATTCTAAACCAGTCGCCCAAAGACAAGACGCTTAAGATCCCTTCCGCTATATAAGCTGCTATGCTTTTCGTATGATATTTCTATTTAAACCTCCTTTATCTACACACATCCACCAGGTCAAGTTTAAACAATGACTTCAGTCCTGTCATTAGCCAGTGAGGGCAGAGTACTGAGTCTGTGGCCTCAAACACTTCCATAGCAACATTTATTTATTTTTATCTTGGAGTCAGCATGCATTTCAAACCCATGAAGAGACAGGGTTACAGGGAGGATAACCCTAGATATAACCATCTTAGCTAGCAGGAAGCAAGGCACTTTTCAGATCACAATAGCAAATGAATTTGAGGTAGTATTCTCCTGGTTCGTTGTGGTCACCTCCCCATCATGTTAGTTGTTTCTGAGAACAATTTATTAGTTTGGAAAGAAAGGAAGAGGGAGAAAATGACAAACTGTTGTTCCATGTTTGCAGAAATCTATGGGTAAATATTTAAAACTTCTTGCTGCCAAGTTAGAATCAGTTTAGTAAACTACTTCCATGACTGTAGCTAGGCATAGATGCCATTCTGGGGCGTCATGTATCTCCACTAATGTTCAAGGTGTTGACTCAAGGAAAAATTTGGCCAGCTGCCTTATGACTAATTAGCCACACAGATCTAAAAGCAAACACTGATCTAATAAGTTTCCCAGGGTAATGTATACATTAAGCACTGAAAAGGCTTCGCTTCAGTACCATTGCTCTAACAAATATCCCATGAGGTTTTGTGTGCATACTGATATTTTGTGTTCAAAGGAGTGAGTTTTCTCCATGCCGGGAAGGAGTTTTGCCCGGGGAGCCATCTGCTTGAAACCCCCCTTCAGCAAAGTATTTAAGCAGGTGCTTTAACTGCGTTGGTGGTTAGAAATGGATTGCTGTATCAAAGTATTTAGACCAAGAATGGACTCCTTTGTGTCCGCAAAACACTGAAAGATTGCTGGCTGCTAGCGTAACTGGGGCTTTGTAGTGGCTGCTGTGCAGACCCTTTGTCCCTCAGGCTGAAGAAAGCGAGAAAACTGCTGACTGGGCAAGGACAATACATGGGGGTGAAAAGAACACCACATCTCTGTTGGAGCAAATTCTGTGCAGTTCCTGCTCTTGCAACAGCTGTTTAGCAGCATCTTAGATACTGGGCTGTTTAGGTGTCAATGGCTAATGACAGGGAAAGCATCTCATGGCTCCCTTGATGTGAGGAGTCCATAGCCCCTTTGTTAAGGGTGGCTATGAATTCTGTCAAGAAGTCAGCAGAAGCAGACTCAGCAAAATAATGCAGCAGACTTGTGGGGAGGTTAGGTCCAGTCACCCCCGTTAGGTGCAGTCTGAAGCTCTGGTTGTTACAGGGTATTGTCAGGCTTTGCCTTGTCCAGGTGCTCTGCGTGAAGAGACTCTAAATCTGGCTATTGCGTGACATCTCTGGTTGACTCTAGGATGAGCCAGGGAATCTTAAACACATTGCGTGATTGTAAATAAGACCTTCTTTGCAGAACCCATCTGTGAGCCTTTTTCACCTGCAACTGGATATGCCTTTCCCTTCTGACGCTCGCTGCTGCAGGTAGACTGCCTGAGGCTTGAAAGCAGCAGGCTGCAGCACCTGAGAGGGTCACCACAAAAGGTGTTGCTTCATTGTCTTTGTGCTTTTCCACCCTCCCGGTATTCCTGATGCTGCTGGGGAAAGCTGTTAGGCCTCATATACTCCTATGCCCACAATGGTTGCACAGAGCTGCTCCAGGGCTCTCGCAGCCTGCTTGTGCGACACAGTGTGTCTCCTCCTGGCCCTCGGAGTCAGTGTCTTGTCCTGCCAGACCCTTCGTTTCAGGGAGGCTCCCAGCTGAATCTCAGCGGTTGCTGCCAGACCAAAACAGAGCTTGATGTGAAGTGAAGAAGAGCAGCGCCCTCTTCCTCCCGTGTTTCAGAGCTCTGAAATCTTCAGCAAATCCTCAGCAGCAGTTACATTCCTGTGTGCCCTGGCTCTGCTGCTCCTTGGTCTCTGTGAGTTAGAAAAGGAGAGAGAATATCGTGTTTGTATAATGTGAAATGACTTGCATAGGTTTAGCCTTGACAAGATCCCTCCTATATCTTTAATGACCTGAATATAAAATTTACAGCGTGGAAAGCCCCAGCAGCAGAGGAAGTCATCAGCACACAAGCTGCCTTTTGCAGGGCAGGAGGGGAAGTGAAATCCACTGAGATTTGGGAAGTATGAATAATGTAGTTATGGTTGGCAATTTGAAATATATATGTAGCTTACTTCAAAATAAATATTTGCAGTTCCACTCCAGCATATATGTGGGAGGGTGAGAGCTAGCATGTATTGGTATTTCTTAAAACTAACCATTTTGAAAGTTTTGTGCTGGAATAATCTTATTGCACTGAACAAACAGAGTTTAATGTAATATGTGCCAGGGAGAAGTGTCACCTGCCCTTCTACATCCACCATTTCCTGCCCAGCTGCCCAGGTAGAGTTCCTGAAGAAAGCTGTGCAAGGGAGATTAAGGGAGAGAAAGAGAGGAGAATGTCCTTTGGCTTGAAAGCTGCAGGTGAGGAAAGTTCTCTTGTGTTTTCAGCTCCATGAAAAACTTTGAAAGACACACTAGCCGTACCTGCATCCAACCTTTTGATAAAAGGCAATTTTTAAGTCTCCAAATTATTCCAGTCATTTGTCTGAAAGTGCTAGAGCTGACCATTATATAGACTGCATTATTGGACAGAATAATTTATTTTTCTACAGTAATTATTGTGGCTTCATTTTCTTGAGCCCTCCACAGTCTGTCTTCTGGAAGTTGTTTCCTGTAGAGTTTTGTCTTTGTCCTGGGTTATATTATTATTATTTTTTTTTTCTGGGACTCATGTCTGTTTTTCTGTTGCTGTTGAATTATAGAGCTTTATCTGTTTCTTATTCTGAGTTTTCTGGGGCATCTCTGCATCTCTTCAGGATATGTTGGCAAGTACTAAAAATCACTTTTTAAGATAAGATGAGAAATCAGAAAAAAAAAAAGGGGGGGGGGGGGACGGGACCAGGATTGACTGACCCACTTCCCACTTTGCTGATTTGCTCTTTGTTTTTCATTGAGAGAGGAGATGAAATGAGGGTGTAAACAACCTCAGCAGCTCTTCTTTCCTTAGACTGGTTAGCCTGCAAGCATGACTGGGTAGTATGCCAATAAAGCATGGCTGTAAAGTGGGGTATAAAATTCCTGGTGTTTATCTCAGTGAGTTCACATCAAATGTAAAGCAAATTCTATCTGCAGGCAGGAGCCATGTCACTCCATCTTGCAGGGAGGATGCTAGATGAGGTCCCCAGTGTGGAATGTCCTCTGCCCTGCCTTGGAGGGGGCTTGTGCTACTTACTGTTCAGCATGACCTTCTCGTGCCCCAGCGGCCGTATTGAGAGGCCAGGAAGGGCAGTATTTCCTCATGTTTTCTCCTTGCAGCAGCTTTGGATGCTGAGGACAAAAGCACCCCTGTCCTCGGCTTTGCTGGGCCAACAGATGTCTTGGGCATAGGGGAGGGCCTGTGAGGCAGCGATGCCGGTAGCCTCTGGGGCCATTTGCCTTCAGCCTCCAGCATGTGCTGTCTTCAGTGCATGCCGCCTGTCTGTGCCGGCAGCGGTGAGTACCACAGCTTTGTGGCAGAGCCATCCTGTCCTGGAAGGCAGGGCCAGTGCCCACCAGCTTGGAGAGGTTTTGCAGCCTTTTGAAGCCTCTTGCTGCCATCAGCCTTGATGTTGTGTTGTGCAGCGATCTGTGCACACTGCTCTGGAGTCAGGAAACGGTAAGAAAGGCATTTTAGTCTGTTGGGCTTTTCTTGAGTGAGAGGTAATGGTCATGTGTGGACCCGTCTCCAGTGAGCAGGATGAGCGTTTTTCTAAAGTGTGCCCTGGTTCAGAGGCATTGCACTGGGAGGGAGCAATCAATACCCCCTGGCTAATCTGTTGCACGCAAATAACCAACTCAGAAGTCAACCTCTGGTTTCAAGGTATCCAAACTGGACAACGATTTTACTGTGGATCTTAAGTAATATGAGCAGATGATACGCTGCTGCTCCAACTTTCCTCTTTCCCATGATTAAAAATCAGGATGGGAATTGGGACCTTTATCTCACTTATTACGCTGAAGTACAGGGCAGGTTTTTTTCTTATCTGTTGGCATAAGGTGCATTTATAACACACAGTGGAAGTGAAATTGTGAGACTCGGACAAAATGCTTGTTTGCTAAATTAATACCCAGCCTGTAGTCTTGGAGCTGTAGTGTGTGGGTTGCTTTAAATGCTCCACCTGCTTTTGCAGCTTTACTCTTCTTGCCATAAACCAGAGCTGATGGGGCATTTGCTAGTAAACCAGACAGAGTGCCACTCCACCACGGAGCTTTTATATTACAGTCATCTCCTGGTTTCAGTGGAAGTCCTTTGGTTTTCTTGCGTGCTTCCTTCCTTTTGGGAGAGCTCAAATGTAGTCGTATATCTTTATTTAATCAGGTGAATAAGTGTCAAATAGTTCCCAAGGTGAAAAATAAGGTGCTTTTGTCCTCTCAGGCATGTTTGCTCATAGTGGGACAATGGTCCTGTTGCATAATGAACCAAGTCAGCACGGGAGAAAAAAAATATATCCCCCTTCAACCTGTCAGCCTCATTATCCTTCTGCACACAGAAGGCTCTGTGAATGCTTGAGTTGGCTCACGCGTAATGGCCTTTTTGTGAGGCTGTGAAATAATGGGCTTGCGTTTTAGTGCATTTTGCACTCTCATCTGATTTTTCCTCTCTACGAGGTCATGTGAGGAGGGGCTGAGCACAGCTGGGCTGGCTGTGGCTGCTGAGCTCAGGTGCAAATGCCTGTCTGCAGCACGTGGCTGCTCTGGCATCAACGCAGCCCGGTTGGTGCTGACATCTGCCCTACTCCAGGCATGGCTCCACACTAGCACAGCTCCCAGGTGCCAGCCTGCAGAGGCCACGTGGTCCGGGCACCGCTGTCAGTGACCCCCCTGCATGGATGCTGCTGTCAGCCTCCAATGTCCTTGTATTGACTGAGCTTTAAGGTTAAAATGCATCAAGGTAAAGGAGGAGGCAGTTGGTTCTGCGCTGTTCGGACTGGCCCCGTTGAGCAAGGGTTGAGGCGAGAAGATGGGGCTGGCTGCAGCTCGCAGATGCTGAGGCCAGGTTCTGCCTGGCCCCTTCCCCGCTCAGGGCTTTGCAGCAGCCCCCAGATGAGGAGATACCATTCAGGAGGAAGGGGAAGCTGTGGTGTCGTGACTTAAAGCCACTCTGCCTGCTTGGCCTTTTCATTATTTATTTATTTATTATTTTTTTTCCACTGTACCTCAGTTCCTGCAAGAGGAATGTCTTTCCCTGGTTGTTTTCAGGGGGACTGGTCTTTTCCCTCTTTCACCCACCTTAATTTTGGTCTCTTTCTGAAGTATTTTTCCCTGGGTTCCCCTCTTCCCAAGAAATGTGCTTGGCTGCCAGGGACAGGAGTGTTTTTCCAAAGCTGGCCGAATGCCGGTGATGTCTCTGTGAGCAGCAAGTGTGAGCCTGGGCTGCATAAGGGGAGAGAGGAAAGTCACACTCAGGAGCTGTAGTTCCTCCTGAGGGTTCGAAGTGCCCTGGAAATCAGGCTTGCCATAAATCCTGGGCTAAGGTCTGCTTTTCTTGTGCATGCTTGCTATCATATCAAAAGTGTCCTTTAGTTTATCAAAAACCAGTCCCACATGGGATGTTTCCAGAGCTGTACTGTATCTCCTGAGACTGGGCTGTATTTTTCCGTGCACCTTCTCTTTGCAACAAATAGCTTGAAAGGTTCGCATGAATGTCTGCTTGCTGAGCTGCAGTGTCTGGGCCCTTCTGAAAAAAAAACAATAAATTAAAATGTTTCTGGTGAAATCTTTCACTGTGCAGGACCACATCGGTATTGGGCAGCTCTCATCAGCCGTGATGCTTCAAACACCGGCTTCGGGCCAAAAGGCTGTGCTCCAGAGGCTGGCTGGGAGCTGCACTGGCTCTCAGGGCTGCTGGCAGCCCTGTCAGAGCACTGGCACTCTCTTTTCTGCCAGTGATGCTGCTGGGGGTTTTGAGAACCACTGGTGTGTCTGAAGGCTGATGCCTGCCTGCCTTTTTCCTGGATCAAGCCCATTTAAATCAGACTGGTTCCGCTTGTAAGAGTCACCATGCAAGATGTTTCTTTGACTGAGATCGGTTCCAGGCACGGGAGCACTGCCGGAGGCAGGCGCCTGCGGCTAATCTTGCTTTCAGGAGAGCCAGCGAGGAGGAACAGTGCTCATTATTCCCTTAGAGTGAGCCTGAGCTCACCCGCGTTGTTTGTGCAATGTACTGCACTGAGCCTAACCCCTCCTTTACTACGCGGCGCTGGCTGGAGTACCTGCTGGTCTCCAAACGTCACGAGGCTTCACTTATAAAGCACAGGCAGTAGATCTTCCCCCTGCTGTCTCTCCAACAGGCGCATCTTTGAGAAGCAAGCTCTACGCAGGCAGAAAGATGTTTTATTCAGGTATTCTGACAGAGCCGAGTAGAAAAGAAGTGGAGATAAGGGAAGCTGCATCTCTCCGCCAGCAGAGGAGGATGAAGCAGGCGGTTCAGTTTATTCACAAGGATTCTGCAGATCTCCTTCCTCTGGATGGGCTGAAGAAACTGGGGACTTCGAAAGATACTGTAAGGTTTATTGTGTTTACTGACAGCGAATAATGAGATTTAAGAAGCTGATAGGGCAGTGTCTTTTTTTTTTTCCACGCTATTTTACTGTTTACTGTTAAGAGAATGAGTTGGCTGCTTGTGGAAATAAGTAGAAATTGGTATAATAATGAGGCTTTTATATGTAAAGGAAAGGAAGTCGAAATATGATGTTATGGATCACATGAGGTTGCTGTTTGCTAGTAGGTGCTTTCACATGTCTCATGTTTCACTTGGATCTAAGAGCTTTTTTTTCATTTATACAAATGTCAGAAAATTGGATACTGCTTTCTATACAAAAATCTTCTCAGAATCAGAGTAAATCAAAATGGCTTCATATAATACATACATATGTACACGTTTGTCTGTGGTGCAGATGTGTGCGTAACATGATCACAAAAGATTCAGTGAAGTACAGCCAGCAGTACTTCAAAATATAAAACTGTCAAGATTACGCTTTGATAAAGGCTTATGCGTATACAGTAATTTTTACGAAGAAACTTAATGCTAGGTTTTAAATATATACATATGTAATGAACCATGTGATTCTGCAGCTGACACACAATATCCTCCATTTCTAGGGCTGGAGAGCTCTTCTAAATAATGTGCACAAATGTTTGAGCTTTCTTTAATGGGAAAAAATACTTAAATGTAATAGCAAAAGTTCTAATGTAAGAAGCAAAGTCTAGAAAATATACCTTACTGGGGAGATCTTTTCTTTATTTTTTCCCCTCAGTTTTTGCAAAATTTTTGCACCTTGTAAGATTTCATATTTGCTTTTTTCGATGGTTGATATAGGTTTGTTGAAAAATATTAATCTTTATTTTTAGTGAGTTAATTGTGTTCTATCATAGCCTTCCTGCTCTGCTGGCCTAGGGTCAGCTTTGTCTGGGTGAGATCAGTGGAATGAGTTTGCCGTTCTCTGCATTGTGCACAAAAATGATTTTTTTTTTTTAACATCCCAAATGTTTTGCAGTTTTAGGCAGCCACATCCCTTGGCTGGGAAAGCCTCAGAAGGAGCTTTGCCAAGTCGCCATCAAACTGAGGTTATCTGTTAGGGAGCTACAAAGTGACTTTCAGAGCATGCTGGCATGGTTATCACTGTGATCTGCAAAGACTAAATAACTTGGCATGGCTTGTGTGGGGCAGAAAACCAGGGGTTTCCCCTCTGCCCAGGTGAGGGAGACAACAGGTAGCAGAGACAGGGGTGCTGAGAGCTGAAGTCTTTTTTTCCCACAGCAATGAGGGCTTGGCTTGGCCCCCGCGCCGTGGGCAGAGCATGGGGCTCCTCACCATGCCTCCGGACACAGAAACATCACCTGAGGTTTTGTCCTCACTCCCATGCCAGTGGCAGCCACACGTGCAGCATCGTTGTCTGCTGCTCCCCCGGCAGTCTCTGGAAGGAGGGTCCCCACAAGGGTCCCTCTGCAGGGCTGTGCCCAACCCCATGCATGGCTTCTTGTCCCCAGCTGGCCAGGCAGCCCCAGCTCATGTGGTGCAGTGTGGCTGGGGATGGGCTAAGACTTTTGGTGGTATGTGAGCAGCACTGGGACTGTACCTGTTTGCTGGCACTAGTAGGGATCATCTTTTGGTCTTGGCAAGTGCAAAACCTGCGGCCCACAGCACAGCGTTAAGCCAGGGGCTGCAGCTGCTGTGGTCACACCAGAGCCATGGCTTTGGTGTCAGCGCAGAGAGGCACGGCTTCCCATGTGCATAGTGGGGCCCTTGGTGCTCCCTGACCAGCCCTGAGGCGGCACATGGCTCCTGATCCCCCCAGGACAAGGAAGGGGCAGAGCGTGGTGGAGGCATGCTGCCTGGCCCCGGCTCCCCTGGCTGTAGCGGGTCTCCAGCCAGGATGGGATGGGAGCCCAGCTGGTACGGGCTGCCCTGCTGCAAAACCACCTTGTCCCTACACCGCAGCAGGGGACAGTGGACACGTGGCCAGGGATCACTTTGGCCACAGCCTCCCGCTCCGTGGGACAGATGAGGAGTCCGCCAGGAGACAGCACTGGCAAGTGCTCAGGCCCGTTCCCAGAGTCCCAGAGCAGACATCAGGTCATTCTGCTGCAGTGGGTCACGGCACAGTGAGGGAACACAGCCAGCACTGCACAGTGCCAGGGCAGCAGTGAGCACCACTCTGAGAGGACCTACCGAGTGTTCCCAGTGGTGTGGCTGCTAGGGTGCCACAGGAATCCTACCTGGGAAGAGCAGGAGATTGTACATCTCCACAACTGGGGAAGCACAACAGCCTCTGATACACGTCTTGCTCTGGTGCTGCTTTGGGAAGGTGGGACCCCCCACCTCGGCACAGCCTCGAACAGCACAGATAGGAGGCCCAGGGCATCAGGGGTCCTTGCTCAGGACATCTGCACATCCTTCTTTTTGAAAAACTACACATCTCCTAACAAAGCAGCATACTTTCATGTTTAAAATTGTGTGACAGCTGTGCTGACGTAGGTGGAAGAGCTTTTGATGTGACTGACATTATTAATGCAGGGTTTCCTGCAGGGGTTTTCCATCAGCCTCAGCAGGAGAAAAGAGGAGATAATGGCTCCTCAGATTTGGGGATGGGTGGTGAGGACAGAACCTGTCTCCAGGGTGACTGCTTTCAGTGGCAGCTGGCGGTGACTCCTCTTGTTTTGGGGATAAATCCTTTTCCTTTTGACTGCATCCCGGGCTGGGCCCCCCGGCGGTGCTGTGCGTGTGGAGGGGGGCACATCGCCTGGCCGCCTCCAGCTGCTGTGCTCTCACTCTTTTGAAGCCTGTGCTCTCCTGATGTTGTCCTGCGTGGGCAGGTTTGGTGTTCCCCAGTAAACACTTTTTGTAATTGTCTATATTAAGCCCCATATTTTTTAGTATGTTACTCTGGTTTGAACCAAACTCTTCTAGCTCCTTTTTCCCTTTATGTATTTCATTTTATTTATGTAATATGAGACCAAACCATAGCTTAGCATGCTGGATTTGACAAACACACAGCTGGGTACATGGTTATGAGCAGAAACTGCATTTGTTTTGATGCTTTGCTATTAGCCGCCTCTCCAAAACTCAGGAGACTGGCACAAGATGGTCAATAGCTGGGATTTGGGCCTCCCAGTGCAGTACCCATGAGCTGTTGCCTGAGGTGGACACGGTGTGCTGCCCGCTGCCAGATCCTCCCTGTGCTCAGCATTGCTCTCACCAGCTCATGGGGTACTGCATTTTCCACCAAGCAATGAAGGTTGGCAAACCAGGCTCTGACTTGGCACCCATCACGAGCCTTCCACTTGATGCAAGGAATATCACCCCGGAGAGGCTGTGACCCCCTCTGGGGAGAGGGAGATGGTGGTATTGGAGGTGGAGAGCTGCGCTGTGAGGCTGTGGTGTCCCCTCCAGCAGCACTGCTGGGTGCTGCAGGAAGGGGGCCAGGGTGCTGGGGCTCTGCTGCCCTGCAGATTCCCTGTTTCCTGGAGAGGGGAAGCACTTTGTGCCCTTCCCACTGGACTGGCAGAGCACCAAATTCCCTTGCTGCTCTTTGTGCATCACATCCTTGGTTTGTCTGGATTTGGTTTATGAGGAGCTTCTCCAGAGTCAGTGGGGTGAAAATCCACTGGCAGCAGTGCACAGAGGCAAAATGGAGATGACCAAGAGGGAGTGTGCCCAATCTTGTGTATTTCCTCTGGGGCTGCAGGTGGGGAGATGCAGGCTTGGCTTCCAAAGCAGAGCACTGGGGATGGGTGGCCCAGCAACTCACAGCCTGGGAAGAGGGAAAGGCAAGGAACACCAGAAGAAAATGATGGGAAGGAAAAATTGCTTTTCTAGTATCTTGTGTAATTTATTTTGCTGCCACACCAGGCTGAGTTTTTCCTCACTGCCCTTTCAACATGTGTAGATTATTTACTGGTTTACAGCCCATCTGCTTTTTGTCCAAGAGGCACTAGCTAATTCTGACACGGGAGATTTCTGCCTTCCCATGGAGCTTAGCAGAAGCTGGTATCTTCCTCCTTGCTTGGGGGGAAAGCACAGAGGCAGTCAGGCCCCAGGGCCAGGCACACAGATTTACCTATGTGCGAGGCAAGTATCTGAGCCCTCCCGATCATCAGCAGTGATCCAGTTCATTTCAAGCATGGACATCATGATTCAGCTGACCCAGACAGTCGCCTCCTTTTAGGGTGAGTCTTAAATGCTGATTAATTGGTGTTGACAAAGGCTCCTATGCCTGAAGTGGGACCTCAGAGATGCACCTCCCAGGCAGGTGTCTACGTTTTGACCCCCAAACCTGCACACCGAATATTCAGCTTTGGGTGATGCAAAAGCCTGTGCAGCATGGCACACCGTTCAGGGCATGACAGTTGCCTGCAGGAGGTCCCCTACTGCTGGGAGAATGGGGTACCTGCCACAGGTCAGGCTGTGCAAGAGCCTCAGTGCTACGTACACTTCCGTGTTCAGAGACCCGACTGCTGCCTGGACACACAGGACATGCAGGTGAGCAGAAGGCATCTCTTGTCCCATGACTTGACGCTCAAGAAGAGGCTGCTGATAGAATTTGAATGAGGGATGCAAAGAAGAGAGAGAACATGGTTATTTCCTGGGAGGAGCTCTCTTGGTATTTTAAAACTTTTTTTTTTTTTTTTCCCCAAACTATCTAGGCACAAAAGAGAGGGCAAACCTTGTGAGATTGGTTAGGGACAGGGAGGAGCTGGCATCTGCCCTGACTTTCAGCTCTCACCTGAGACTGTTGTGACAGGTCTTGTTATCCCTTGATCTAGAAGCCAAAATAGTGAGAAACCTGCCAGGGAAATGCATACTGGGAGCTGCAGTGTGTACTTGTATATCAATTAGAGAGGAACAAAATGGACTGACTTATTTGCATTTTTGATAGACAGTGGTAAATAGGTTCAGCAATACCTGATGTCTCCATTCATTTCTTCTAGTTTTCTACTTTGACTTTTTTAGAAGATTGCAGGTTTTTGCAAAGTCTCAGGGATGGAAAGGGAGATATTTTATGAGAAAAAAAAAAAGGCTTGTTTGGAACATCCATTTTTCTGAGACTATTTTTTTTCCCACTTGCATGGTGGTAACATTTTATTCTCTTACAAAGCTCTCATCAGTTTTGTGTGATGTGTAGAAAGACAGTACCCAATAACTTGGATTACTATGCACGTTGGTCCTGGCTGTTCTGCCAACCTGAGCTGAAGAGAGAGCACTGCTGGTTTCCAGATCTGTCACTGAAGAGGTTTTCCCCGTTTCCCTTCCATAAATGGTCTGCTTGCAGTTTTCCAGCAAAATGTGCGTTTGCAAATGTCCCCTAGCACATTATCTGTTTACCAAGTATGTATCCATCACTTGAGTCATCTCTGTGACTAACATCTCTCACTCTGTTGCACACGAGAATCGAGAAATACAAGCTAGAGCAAACTAGTTAATAGTCTGAGACAGAATGGTGCTACAGAACCTTTCAACCCCCTTTTGCCAGATTATTTATGTACCGGAGCACAAGTAAGCAACATTTGCCAACGCTCCTCTCCTCCCTCCCCCCCGAAGGCAGGATGCGCTGCTGCTTCCAAAAGAACAAGCATCAGCAAGAGATGGTCCCATGTAGGCTGGTAAATGTTTGCTGAATGCTAGATTTTTTTTTTCATTATGGTTATGGATCCCATATAGGAGTTGTAAAACCAGGGCCTGAGAAAACCCGTGCATGTAACTGATTAATGATCTGTAGGTGAACTTGTGAAATGTTTTTAGGTTGAAACCAAGGATAGATGACAGCCAAAATAGCAATGATGAGTGCACTGGTGACTTATTCTCCAGGGTGTCCTTTCAAAAGGCTTTGGCAATGCAATTTAGGCCAGGCACATCAGGAGCGCATCCTGACTGTTCTGGTTTATGACCACACAAATTCCTATCAGTCCTAGATACAGCGGACCAGGGCTGGCTGTGAGGTGGTGACCAGTATATGATAGGCAGTCTTCCATCCAGCTGGGAGCTTCATCTGTTTTTCTTCAGCCCCCGCCCCCATTTGTTGTTTGATGCCGTGAAGCATTAGTCCTTCCGATGTGTGTCTGTGTGGCAGGCAAATGTAAAAGATAATAAAGATGTGCCATCTACTGTCTTGCATTTTTCCTTGGATGTGGAGCCTTCAAGGTGGTGATAGTGCTGATTGTGCACCTATTGCTTCCACCTCCTGTAAGAGAGCACTTGTTTCTGAATTGATTTCTTCATCCCTCACCGTGGGGTCTGTACCACTGATAGTGGAGCTAGTCTGCCTACCTTTAATCTAGTTAAGTAATACTGGTTCCTGCAGTTTAGTCTTGTGGATCCTGTTGGGGGAATGGTAGTTCACCGGTGCAGTGATGGATCTTTCTTACTTTTTGTGCATGAAGGAGGTGGCATATTTTAGGATCTGATGTTTCCCGGTCACTGGGAGCCCAGCCACATTCTCTCCTTTGCACAGGATATGCTCTCAAGTGTGCCAGTCAGACACAGCACCTGCAGCTGAAAATGATTATGAAATTTTATTTCAAGTGACAAGTTGTATGCAGAAGAACAGTGAAAAGTGTGGGGAAAAAAGACTACGTGTCCCAGTGGCCACCACTATCTACTGCGTATACCTGGTTTTATCACTCACGTCCAGCTGAACTGCCAATGATCTGCCTACAGCAGGATGTGAAGCACCAACGCGGCTTCAGTTATTTTAGGATGATGCCAAGTTGCGTTAGCCTTCTGTAAGTGCTGTTATTTAACATGTTGTCCAGAATATTTTTAAAGATGAGGCATTGTATGCAAGGCTGCATGCTGGCTAGCTTGGAGGACTACAGCACAAGGTTTTCAAAATTATCCCAATTATCCCAATTGAAACCCCTTCAGAACTAGGGGTTTGCTGTTTTAGATGCCTTTGCAGACACATGAGTGTATTTAATATGAATGCAGGAAATTCAAGAATGAGACGGTAAAAAGCTCTTACTGCAGACAAATTAAAATCACAAGAAAAGGTCGGGGGGCAGGGGGGAAGCTTAGCCAGGCAGAGAAATGAGCAGATATTCAAGTAGAGTCATTTCACCTCCAGCAGCGTGCGTGCATCCATCCATGACTAGCATTAAATATAAAAAGGCTTTTGGGAAAGCAGTCAGAGGAGATACTGAGAGGCAACATGCTTCTCGCAGAGAAAATGGAAATGACACAGAAAGCGAGAAGCAGCCATACAGTGCACGGGGACTTGTAGGCGTAAACTTACCTCAGGTGGTATTACCACTCCCTCTCCTTTCTCTCCCATGGCATGACACCTAGGACTTGTCCCACTTACTCACCTTAGCTGCTAAATAGAAACGTGCAGGGAAGAGAGACCCAGGGCAAACGCCTTATTTTTGATCAAATTCTGATTCAAAGACCAGATCTAACACTAGACAGCAAATTAAGCTCTCTCCTTGCAGTTCTGCCTTGTTCACTTGCACATGTAAGAACCAACACACAAACACCCCCATCATCTTAAAATTCTGGGTTGATCCGTGCAAAGAACATCACCAGTGGAGATTGGACGCAGCTATTTTGCATGTCAGCAACACTAGTGCTGAGCCAAGTGTCAGCATCTGTGTTCATTCAGCAGGTCCACAAGCCTTTCCCATACTTACCTAGTACACATAATTGGAAAGGTGATTTGTTACCTCTTAATTTCTCAGAGTTTTGCAGAATTCCTGATGCTGTTATCAGAGATCAAGACAATCAGAGTGGAAACAACACCTTGAAAAGCCTGATTTGTTTTTATTCCTACATGAAACCAAATCCTGAATTTGGAAAAAGAAAGACATGCCTCCAAATTCTGGTTAATATTTTTGAAAAGGGTTATTCCCTCACCAGTGCAAAGTAGTTCTCTTTAATCAAAGCCATGTTCAGAGCTAGCACAAGAACAAATGGGTACAGCCTAGGACGAATACATGCAGTCTGGAAATCAGGGGAAATTTTCCAGTCATTGTGAGGGAAGACTTTGGGGCAGCCCTCCAGTGAGATCAGTGCTGACCCAGGGGCACTGAAGGATCATGCAGCAGGCTGGCAGTGCGTGTCACTTTGTAGCTTTCCACTGACTTCACCCTGCTCTCTTTTTGTGTTTCCTTAAAGCAACCACACAATATCCTGCAGAGACGCTTAATGGAGACAAATTTATCAAAACTGCGAAGCAGCCGGGGCAGCTGGTCTCTGAAGAGTGACATCTCAGCACAGACCAATAAGCTGAATCAAACCAAACTGGGCAGCTCAAGGAAAGTGGAGGATGAGGAGTTCATAGTGGTGAGCTGCCAGGTAATATTCCACAGCCTTCTGGTTTATTTTTTTTCCTCCAGATTTTATTTTTGACAGCCTCACGCGATGTTCTTGTTTTCCTTGTTTCTTGATTAGGGATATTAGCTTAAGGCATTATTTTGACAAAACCCTGTTTAGTTCTGGAAGAGAAAAGCAGTCATTTTCAGCAGTGAAATAAAAACCTATTGCTATTTAGCCGCCATCTCCTCCTACGTGAGTAATGGCACCAGCTCTGCATCACCAGAGCTTTGCAGCAGCCTTAGAGGTGGGCGCGTGCAGCTCGTGGGTTGCCCAGGGCTGCACTGCTCTGGTGCCCTCACAGCCCTGGGGCTGCCATGGCATGAACACCCAAGCATCACAGAGAAAACTGGTCTGATGGATGCCTTCCCTTGGACATCAGGCTGTAGAGAGCAGCAAGGCTGGGGGAGCACACTGAAATGCTGAGGAGTTGTCAAATCTCTGGCAAATCCCTGTGCTCACAGCCTGTCTGTTTTCCTTAAGTGCCATCCATCTTTCCTTTCCCCAAAAGTAATTCCACATTTCTTCTCTTTACCCCCATACTCTCATTTTTCTTGCTCCAAAGCATCCTCTTGTACCATACACCAGGTCTAGCAGCTAATCTGACCTATAGGGTGCCAAGGAGATACCAAGGCCAGCATATGCAACCGGACCCCTCAGTACCCAGCACCATGTTATTTAGTAGCCCCGGCTTTTTCAAAAAGACGTTTAACAGCCGGCTCCCGTTTACTGGGATGGACAAGGTGATGTGCTAATGCTGGTGATCCTGTGGGGCTTGTGCATGTGGTAGAGCGTGCCCTAAGACACAGCTTGCAGGGGACAAGGAAGGTATGGGCTGGTGTAAGGAAACACTCGTGCTTCTGCATTCCTCCTTCACTCCCACATGTTGTCTCCCATCTCTGCTTGCTCCTCACAGTGCGCTGGGAAGGAGCTGAAGGCCGTGGTGGACACCGGCTCGCAGCACAACCTGATGTCGTCCGCCTGCCTGGACAGGCTGGGGTAAATGTCCGCTCCGGTGGGCTGGGCCTTGTTCTGCGGAAACACATGGTGCCTGGCAGTGCTTCGTGGGGCTGGGGCTTTGCTTCAAAGTGGTGCTGGTCAAGATGAAAGGTGGTGCTTTGGGCGAGCACTTGAATTTTTTCAGTGCCTGTTTGTCGTTGTGTTTGTGGTGAAACACAGAAGTTGTCTCTTGCCTTCAGTGTCCTTGGAGGAAAGTAAAGTCCCCAGAGTCCAGCTCAGCTCTGCGGGGCTGCACTGCGGAGCATGGACCTTGCTGCTGGCTGCATTTGCTCCAGTGCTGGTTATAAAGCATCTGTATGGTTATGTACAGGTGTGTGCTCTAAATGAGGTGTCTGGCGCTACTTGCAATAGCAGACTGCTCCCTGCTGAAGGGAAGGGAAATAGATGTTAAAGAACTGACTGAGCCATTCAAAGCAAAAGCCCTGCTGATCTCTGGGGAATGGAATCAGGCATCTGTTCACAGGGCATCAAGGAGCTTTTGGCCATTAATTCCTATGCAGGCACTGCTTTTTATTGCTAACTTGCAACAATTATGCAAAAACTACTACAAACTGTGAAGCAACTCAGCCTTGTTTATGGATTATAACAGTGTGTGTGGAGGGGTTTTATCCTGCAAGATATTACACTGGCTGCTCAACATGTCCTAGCTGTACGCTGATGGCCTGTGACAGTCCATATACTGCCCATGTTACCCATGCTGATCCTGTGCATTTTTATTTTTTTTTTGCAACACTGCTCAGCTTCAGAAACCACGTGCAGGGACTGACCCTGGCAGGACCCGGCTCTAGCTGACATGCACCAGCAGGACTGCCTTTCCACCAGCTTCTTGCAGCTCCTTTGCTGTTTGTGTTTGCAGTGACAAAAGCTAAAGCCAGATTAACCAAGCAGCTTAAAAAATGGGGCTTTGATGCCCGGCTTTTTCTGCCTTCTCTGTGGTAGGCCCTGTGCAACAACAGGCACTGCTCTGGCACGTTTTACTTCAAAGCAGTCTAGTGCACGTGGCAATGATAAAACATGAGTTTTGTTTAAATTCAGCCCTGGAAAGCAGTGGGGAAGAGACTTGCTGAGCGTGCTTGTTCCTGCTGGGGCTGTAGGGCCTCACAGGATGCTGTGCTGAATGCTGCTGCCCGCAGGTCAGGCTTGGGGGCTCTGGGGTTGGGTTCCTGCTGTCTCTTCTGGGGTCTTGGCAGGATGAGTGTGCCTGAGGCATAAGCTTTTTAAAAATCTGTGTGTTGTCATTGTGCTTTTTGAGGTCTTTCTCTTGCCTTTAAGGATAGCTCTCAGGTCACTGCAGTGCAAGAAATCTTCCTTGGGTGTAGGACTGAACAGCAAGGCTGTGCTTGGGGGCTTATGGAGGGGAACAGAGACCCAAGCCTGCATGTCTTCCCTCAAGTTGCTAGAGAAGCCGCTGGGAAATGCCTACTCCAGAACAGTTTTGGAGCAGAACAAGCCAGCTCAGGGTCAAGGAGACCATAAACTTCTTGATGTGCTCCTGACAGCATTTTCAAGGCTAGTCTCTAAGTAAAGAGTCAGAGGGGATCCAGATTGTTCTCTTTGCTGCCTCTCCTGGTCTTTGTACTTGTGCTGAATGATGTGGGCAGCCCTAACCTCAGCACTGGCATCTCTGTCTCTTTGAATAGACCAAAATAAATGCAGCTTTTACCTGAGAGAGACATTACTGTCTGTCTGGTTTTCCATTAGATTCTAGTTCAGTTTAAAAGACGAATTAAAGCTAAATAATTAATCAGCATTGTCAGAATAGTTCTTGGAGCACAGACAGAAGAAATTACTGTACTTGAGATATTTGTGACACCTTTTTTTCTTTTCTCGGGCTGAATGTGATTTATATGTCACAGCTTCCTCTGAAGAGAGCCAGCAGTAGTATCTGCTAATAAGCATGCATTACACACATTGCACTAGCTGTAAGGCATGGAGACAAAATGTTGTTATCTCAACTGATGGAAGTCAACATAGAGCATCACTTGCTTCCTCCAACACTAAATTAGAAGCAATTTTAGATCAGGAGCTTTCTAAGTCTTGGGGAAATGTAAAACAAAAGATTCCTTAGGTAAAAAGAACTCACAAGTTGTGAGTTACATTCAGAGTTCGCTTAAAACAAGGTCTGACTTGACCCCATGGCTGCATCTTGGGATTGTGCTATGAACTGAAGTGGGTACGAGCTGCTGACTATACACAGAACATCACAGAAAACCTGCCAAGAAAGCAGCTTCTGTTAGCAGCCTGGTAATATGAACAAGCTAAGAGCACTTCAAGTCTGAGTACCCTTGAAATGCAGTTTGCTCCTCCCCAGATGGGCTGAACTGTGGCTGTTTCATGTCAGAAGTGTCTTCAACGTGCAGGTTAAAGGAGCATCTTGAAGCACTTCCCAGTGAGGAGGAGGCAATTTCATTACCACACAATGAGAGGGTCATTGGCCAAATTGACCATCTGGTCCTGACGGTGGGAGCGGTCCGCGTGGAGTGCGCTGCGCTCGTTGTGGGTGAGTGCTCATCTGATGCTTTGGGTGTGAGCTCCACTGGGGGTACCCTGAGGGAAAACATGAAACTTCAGGAAACACATTAAAATTCAAATAGAATTACTTCTGTTCTTGATATTGTGTTACATTAATTCCTGGATTGATACTCCGGGCTGAATGCTTATGTGCAGACCGGCCACAGCAAGTTGGACGGAGGCTGGCCACGGACCTTGACTTCCCTGGCATGGTCTGTGCTCAGCCGTTTGGCTGGGCAGTGGGTGCGGGAGGGAGGGAGGGAGGGAGGATCTGCTCAGCAGGGCTGTGCTGATAGCACCAAGCTTGCTCTCTGCCATGTGTCCATGTCTCCCTTGCCTTTCCTCATTTACCTATGTTCCCCTCCAGAGTAATTGAATCCCTTTATAGGCTGGGTTTTGGTTAGCAGAGAAGCCATCAAGGAAGGGTGTAGATACTCTATAGAAAGCCATGGGAAATCATTTTGAATGTATAAATCCAAATGTTCCTATTTTTCAGAAGACAATGAGAAATCCTTCTCCTTTGGCCTGCAGACACTGAAATCCCTGAAGGTAAAAGTTTTCTAGTAGGGCTTTTACCCATGCTGGAGAAGCTGGGACCACTGTGAATTGCAGCTTTCCCTCTTACATGAATACATTTATTCTTTACAGTGTGTCATAAACATGGAGAAGCACCATCTTGTTCTGGGGAAGACGGACAGGGAAGAAATCCCATTCGTGGACAGCATCAGCGCTGGGATGGGAGAGCAGTAAGTTTGCTGTGCAGCAGGGCTGCATGGGGCTGTCCAGGCTGGCGGGCAGTGCCACACAGCCGGGCTGCACAGGGGCAGGCAGACCCTGGCTGCAGGTGAGATGGAGCTCACCAGCACAAGCAGAAACTGTTTTTGATGACTCATTGAGTTTTGAAGCAGAGCCCCTGGATTTTTCAGAAGCCTTTCTCAGCTTCTGCTTTTTCTCTGGTAAACGTTGCACAGTAAGGGGGATGTCTGCAAAAATCATGCTTAGGGAAATAGCTCAGAAAATATACTGAGGTCATTAGGAGGTCTCCTTGAGCATTGCTTTTTGAGAGCATTCCCAAACAAACATTTTTCTGGAAAATATTTGCAAAGCAAGGCAAACAAATCCACATGACTATTTTACAAAGTGCGGGAGAGAGAGATCCTGCCTGGAGATAACGGTGTTGCCTCTTCTTCCTGCTTTGACCCTGGCTGCTGTTGCTTCTTCAGTTTTATGTCCCCGCAGGAAGACAGTGCTGCCCACTCTGGTACTTCCTTAATGCATGCAATAACTCCCTGATATGTCCTGGGGGCTAATGTTTGCTGACAGCATGAGAAAGCATCTTCGGCAAATGATGTTGGGCAGTACCTTCTCTAGGTGCCCATCATGACCAACCACAGTTATTTCAGAAGCCCTCAAGGGGCCTGGGCAGAAGCAGGTGGGAAGCAGCAGATCTTCCTCAGCTAACTGTATTTAACTATCTGGGGAGCGAGCGCACTAGGCACGCGCGCACCAGGTTAGGGAGTCAGGGTACCAGTCTTGATTGCTATTAAAGTTGGTATTTCCTGACAGCAAACACTGCCAGGGCTGGAGATGCTGATGTCCTCTCCTACTCTAAGCAAAGGGGGGGGTCCTGGGTGACCCAGGCATCAGGCATGCGATGGGTGGGCGCAAATGTGGGCACTTGATGGCTGGCTGGGCACCTCTCAGGTACCCTGCAGCATGCTCCCGTGGGGACGGGAGCGCACAGGCAGCCCATGACACCTGCCGGCTGTGGCATGTGCTCCTGCTGCAGGGCTTGTTTCCAGCACAGGAGGGACGCGATGCCCTGCACAGCACCATAGGGACAGGGCGCTGCAGGGTGAAACACAGGCTGTTTTCCCTGTCTCCTTTGAAATACAAATGAGACAGGCTTCTCGTAGCTCTGCCGCAACTGCAGCTATGAATTATTTCTTGCTACTGCATTCAAAGCTATTTTTTTTTCCATGTAACAATTCTGATTAAATATATTTTCCTTCCTGTTTCAGCACTTTGGAGGCATAAAGAGAAATTGAAATGCTGTCCCTACACAAGAGCTTGACATCAAAGAAATTCCGTGCAGCTGTTCCAGATGAAACAGCAATGCACTGCTTTGAAAACATTTATACTAGGCTACAGCTTAAGTATAGCTAAATGAAATCTGTTCAGTAGCCAGTAACTTAGAGATATTGTCATGTTTATCTATGGGTTTTGAGAAACAAATGTGTGCTTATTTTCTGGACTTTTCTATATAGTGTTGTCTTTATTACAAACAGTTGGGAAACCTTATGAATTTCTTTTGCTGAGAAAAATAATTTTTATAGTGGCCTCATAAGAGTAATTGTATTTATCTGTGATTAGAGGCTATCAGAATGAAATTTTTATTAATGATTTTTCCAGAGGCTAAGCATTTATATTCACTTAATTGATATTGCCACATTCAAATGGCCATTACCAGGAAGTTACTCATAGTAAAATAACAACACCAATATCATCTATGAATTATAGTTCATCCTGTTAGCCATAGTATTGTTGCTGTGTAATTGGGGACGCAACTGCTGGCTTGATGAGAGAGCAGTTACAAAATTATTCATGGGTTAGGCTCCCCCTTGGGCGGCGTGGCGGCAGCACAGAATCAGCGGTTGAAAGGGCTCCCAGGCTGACCTCCGCAGCCGCCTGCTCGCCGTGGGAGGCGTCCTCCGGCAAGTGGTGCCAGGGCTCACCCTCTCCAGGAAAGTCCCCAGAGGGCTCTTGGCTGTCTCCCTAGAGGGAATAGGCAGGAAAATTAATCATTGTGTTATGCCAAAAAGAAACAAATGAGCGCACAATTGTATTGTCGGGTATGAGAGCAGACATAGAGCCTTATTGCTCTATAAAGAATCACACGCCCTAAAAGCACCCTTGCTTTTCCCCTGCTGCCGCGACTGGTCCCTCGGCTCTGCCTGCATGTCCAGCTTGTAACCCAAAGCACCAGCAGCACCGGGGCTCCGTACCTGTGTGGGGGTTGGACTCCGGTTGTACTTTAATGATGCTGTCAGGAATGCCACAACTTTTTTATCTATTTACAAATCACTGGGGATTTCAAGTACAACATTAACCTTGTCCACCCTCAGGGAAGTCGGAATTTTCACTGGGATAAGCACCTCATTTGGCATTGCTATCCTGGAGCAGCAAGGTTGCTACTTCACATGCTGCTTGCTTGCAGACCAGAACAAATGTACAGTACTGCGTGGAGGAGCCTGACCTTGTACAAAAGCAGCTTTCTAGATTTTTAAAAGCTAATTGGAATTAATTAGTCATCTGCTGAAGGGGCATCTTTGAAATTCAGAGTAATACCCTTGTGATATTCTGTACCCACTGATTTAGAATCACAGAACTGTAGGGGTTGGAAGGGACCTCAAGAGATCATCGGGTCCAACCCCCTGCCAAAGCAGGTTCCCTAGAGCAGGTTGCCCAGGTAGGCGTCCAGACAGGCCTTGAATATCTCCAGAGAAGGAGACCCCACAACCTCCCTGGGCAGCCTGTCCTAATGCTCCATCACCCTCGCCATGAAGAAGTTCTTTCGCATGTTGGTGCGGAACTTCCTGGGCTCCATTTTGTGGCCATTGCCCCTTGTCCTGTCCCCACAAACCACTGAGAAGAGGTTGGCCAAATCCCTCTGTCTCCCACACTTAAGATATTTGTAAACATTGATAAGATCCCCTCTCAGTCTTCTCTTCTCCAGGCTGAACAGACCCAGGTCTCTCAGTCTTTCCTCATAGGGAAGATGCTCCCGGCCCCACAACATCTTTGTGGCCCTCCGCTGGACTCTTTCCAGGAGTTCCCTGTGTTTTTTGTACCGGGGAGCCCAGAACTGGACACAGTACTCCAGGTGAGGCCTGACCAGGGCAGAGTAGAGGGGGAGGATCTGCTCCCTTGACCTGCTGGCCATGCTTCTTTTTAGGCACGCCAGGATCCCATTGGCCTTCTTGGCCACCAGGGCACACTGCTGGCTCATGATGCCAGCAGGTAACCCCACTGCAGCCAGGTTTGCAATAGCCAATGGTGAGCTGTGGGAGAGCAGCTCCTGCAGTGTGTACCTGAGCAAGGACAGGGTCTGGAGCCCGGCCTGTGCACCAGTTTTAACCCATGCTCAGTAACACAGCTTATGCCTCCAATGGTATCAAAGCTAGAGCTTTATTTCCTGCAGTGGGCTTGAACCTCTCTGCGATAATGAGTATTACTATCAAATCTGGAGTATCTGAATTTTGAGCTATTTTCTATTTTGGTGTTAAGTTTCAGTGCTTTCTCTACATATAGTATTTTATATAACACAGCTATATGTATATACATACAGGGTTGAGCTGCCTAGAGCAGTCCCGCTGATGTGTTGTAGAGAGATTTCACTAAATATGAAATATATTTGATGATTTTATAAGCTATGAGTTTGGTATTTTGGTACTTCTTTCTGTGCTCATTGCTGTGCTAAATGTCAAATTAAATCTAAATAAAGTTTAATTGTTATTGCTGTTTATTTCCTTGTATCCTGGATATGCCAATTATTTGTTTTCAGTGCACTTATCTACTGAGAATAGGAGTTTATTTAAATCTTTACCCTGATGGGGCTCTATGGTGCTTTTGTGATTGTCAGGAATTGATTTCATGCTGTACAGAGACTGGCAGCTGAGATGCACTAAGTAAGCAGGCTAAATGGCACGCAGCATGCTCCTGGTAAAATGCGAGCATTTGGAATCGCAGCCTTTTATTACTGTGCATCTCCCTCCTAAGGGATGCATGAAACCCAGCTTGTGCTGCTTGAGATTTGCCTTTTGAAAAGATGAGTTTGCTTCTGCCATGTTTATCTAGCTCACTGGGGCAGTACAAGCCAGTTTAGTGGAATATGGATGAGCCTAAACTTTATGAGACTAGGAAACGGAAGTGATCAGAGCAAAAGACACCAGGTAAGTCACGGTGCCTTTCTCGGAGTGCCAGGTTCCCTGGGTGCTTGCTCCTGCTCATCCCCAGTACTGGTGGGGCAACCTCTCCCCTGCCGCCTCCTGGTGAGGGTCCAGGAGCAGAGAAGAGGGCAGTGCCTGGAATGAGATGGACTCAGGAGATGAAAAGTCATTTGTGAGTGGATGTTATGAGAAGCCCTGGGGCAGACTGCTCCCTGAGCAGTCTAAGGGAAAATGTCCAAGGGAAAGTCTAAGGGAAAATGTCCAAGGCCAATTGCTCCTTGGCCAAAGGGCTCCACAATGCTGGTGCTCACCTGATGCTTCTAAACATTTTACATGGAGATAAACATTTTACATGGAGATAAACATTTTACATGGAGATAAACATTTTACATGGAGATAAACATTTTACATGGAGATAAACATTTTACATGGAGATAAACATTTTACATGGAGATAAATCTCTGCTTCTCTCCATTATCTCCCAGGCTGGTGGTAGCCCGAAGGCCGCTGTAGGAAGGAGCACGCGTCAGTGCAGGGCTGTCAGCACCACATGTGCACCTGGGAGACTGGCGAGGGGCGGTGGGATAAACGCCTCACTCCATCGCCCTGCACTCCCTTCCTTGCTGTGTCAGTGCAGAGCAGGCACAGTGCCCACCGCCCAGTTTAATACTTTCTGGCCTGGCTGCACCACACAGCACTACGGAGAGCAATGCCTGGGATGCTGCTGTAGCATGTCCTGTGATCGCAGTGGAAACGCTGCGGATGCTGCTGGAGCCAGCCCTACAGTAACATTATTCACAGGCGTTTTATATCCTGCTGAGCTCCACCAACAGATTTTTTTTGTAGCCTCTGCCAGCAGAACAGCTGATGAGCCGAAACCTGCCGGGGTGTTTCTCTACAACTATCTGCAGGGTAATCTGTTATCTAATAGTTCTCTGAGGAGGCCTGTTTTATAGGCTTTTCTATTATTGTTTTGCTGATGATAATATGATGCTCAACATGTTGTGAAAACAAAGCTGATTCGAGTGTCTCAGAAGCAAATAACCAGATGACATTTCAACACAAACATGCGTCTTAGGGCTGTACGTTGCTTGGTTTGTTTTATGGGGCAAGCATCAGTTCAGGTCTATGTTCTTTATCACCTGCTGGCTTAAAAGATGGAGGGATAGCACTGGGTTTCTATCAGGTGAAAGGCCATGAAACACCAGGGCTCACATGGGATACACTGGTTTCTAATCCCAGTATGAAAGACTCTGGCTAACTTTAGCTTGACATATTTTGTGTGTCACTGTTTGGCTTTTCAACAGCTTTTGCACCTTTCCCTCAAAAGCCAGCTCCTGCTTCCCGACAGGCAGTATTGCTTCCTGATTTCCACAGTCAACCCCCAGGCTGTGCAGCCCTGGTGCTAGTGCTGCCATGTGCTGATCCCTTCCTCCTCTGTTAATAACTACATTGCTGATGAAAAATTAAGCCTCTTAGAGACAACACTGTAGGTATCAGTGACATTTCACTAGAGATGGTATTGCTGAAAAGGCAATTGATTTAATAATTTTGTTACTAGAGTGGTGCTGCCACTTCCCCAGGATGAGACTTCATCGTTCTCAAAGTGGGAGTGAAAGCAGTCAATAACCTAAAAATACCATGAGTTCAGAAATAACTGGGTGTCACACCAGCAGGGGAACCAGTCGGGGAATGCTCCTGAGTTTTCTTTTTTTTTTTTTTTTTTTCTTCTTTTTCTCTCTTTCTTTTTTTAATGTGGCAGGATGGGTATCTGGGGTTTGTGAGAGCCCCCCACCAGGATACGCAGCTGAACTCTCCAGAAAACCACCCTGGCTCATACAAGAGAAAGAGGTGTGAAGATGCACACTCACTAAATGTACCCCCCCCCCAGGCACCCTAGAAAGAGGTGTCGTCTGCAGGAGCCCTTTTCAGCCCTGCACGTCACCTCTGCTGCTCACGCATTCCCATGCGTGAGACCTGGACCCAGGCTGCTGCAACCCCTCTGTGCTCTACCAAAACAGCGGGCACGAGGGGCCACTGGCGGTACCCCTGACTCACGGTGTGCAACTGGCCACTGCATTTCCCAGGCCATGCCAGCTGGAGAGCATCTTAATGGCAATGCAGACAACGTGGAAATGGACTGCTGAAGTGAAATAGCAATATTGAGAATGATGTTCTCAATGAGAAAAGAAAAAATTGTGTTACTATAAACTCCAGTCCTCTGTTCCTCCACAAACAGCTCAGATGGAGCAAGGGCAGTTACCAGGCACTCAATAGCTGGAAAACACACTGACTCATGGGGGACACGTGAGAGCTCGAGGGCAAGCAGGCTCCATGTGAGAAACTGTGCCACAGCAGCCGGCTCTGGCTATTCATTTGAAAAGAAAATATATATTTGGGATTGAATCATCAATCTTCCCTATTTCAAAAAATGTTTCAAAATACCTGAGCAAAGTGAAGTCTATCATGAATGCACTGAGCCTAGTGACCTGCTTTTATTCAGGCCAGCAGGGATCAGGACACTGGAGAAATGATCAGGATTTTGTTGGTGTGGAGATGGCAGGAGAACTACTCTGTGCAGGTGTGGAGAGGGAAAGAGAATGCCTTAAAGAGGGCAAAACATGACTTAAAGCTGGTGCAACAGGGGAAACAGGTCTTGATGGTGCGGGCGACTGTGGCTCTGGTAAAGTAGGGCTGTTGTGCACTGTGCCCCTGTTTGGCATTCTGGTTCAGTGCGTTTAAAGAATAAATCTGTGGTTTTTAAACCCCTTACTCATAGAGAGCTTCTTGACTGAAAGCATCATGATGCCTCTTGGTTTAGGCTTCAGTGACATATTTAGGATTGACTTTTCAGGCTTACAGAAGGCAAAAATGAGATTTTTGTTCCTCCAGAAGGAGATGGCCATGTAGTTTTAAGAACAAATTACATATGAGGGCTAATTAGCTTGATATTTACAGTTTAGCATTTCCCTAGATAAATTTGTTCCAAGTGAGATCACATTTTGTTGCAAGGAAGCTTCTGCATAGCAGCCCTGTCCGCCTGTTGCTTTGTGTGCTATGCTATTACGGTCATGAGCCACTTTCCAGAGTCCTGTGCAGTGCCTTCCAATTAAGTAATGAGTGAAGCAAAGATTCTGCATAGGGGTTAGCTGTGAGGGCTGAGACACCTCTCACTGGGCTCTTTGTGGCCCAGGTCAATGTTTTCACAGCTGGGAAAAGCCTCGTAGGAGGAGTTTGCTGCCCAGCACCGCCTTCACCAGGGGAAACACTGTTTTCTGCTCAGTGCAGACGAGCTCTGGAAAGGTCATGCTAATGAGGGGAAGGACACCAGGCAGGCAAGGAGTTTATTTCCTCCTCCAGGGTTAAAGCCTGGCTAAATAATTTGCTGCCTGAGCGTGCTGTGGGCACAGGCCATGGCTGACAGGCTAGGGGAAGGACATGGGGCAGGACGTGGCCATCAGCTGCGTGCCCTGCTGCAGGAGCTCCCTCATCACCTGTGCCATGAGGGTGCCGTGGGGCTGCGCAGCAGAGCAGCACATGCCGTTCCCCAGGGGCAGGCAGATGAAGAGAGAAAGGCAAAGCTTGGTTTGACAGGGGGTGGCTATTTTTCTTCAGTGTTATTTGGGTGACATTTACCTCTCTGCAATCTCTCCCCTCTCCTGCCAGGCTCATTTCCCACCCTGCGGAGTGTCCCCTGGCAGGAGAGCATCTGACACCTGTGGTGGGCTCCCTGTGCAAGTGCCACCATCCTGACAACTCAAGCCAAAGATGTTATCTAGGTGTCAGTGTGGTGCCAGAGAAGGCTGGACCGTGACCCGGCATGGGAAGGGCACCACCATAAGCAGATTAACTGACTTGGTTAGGGCTGCTCCTGCTCAATGAGAGAAGCAGAGCTTACAGGTCTGCCACACAGCCTCTGCGTGGTCACCTTGCAGCTTTTCCTTCCTGTGCTATTGGAAATCCAAGCATTGTCTAAGTAGTTATCATAAAAAAGGGAAAAGGGGTTCACTTGTACCTATTCAGAGAGCAACTGAATACAGGTCAATAAAACCCACTTGGGGAAACTACTAGTGTAATGAATCCCTATAGCTTGAACAGAGGAGGGATTAATAGGATGCTTTCATTCAAAAATTGTATTAGAGTGTGCTGATTTCTTTGAGCCTACATCAGCTGCTCTCCCTGTGCTTCCGCTCACTGCCATCCTGAATTGAATTAAGGTGATCCAGATGCATCCTATTGCTTTAGGAGAGAATGTGTCTTATTGTTTTCCTGAGAGTCACAGGTAACTCATGCAAGACGGGCCAGATACAGGAAATTTAAAGCCAAATCCACAGTGATATGAACTGCCACATCACTCTGTCACAGCTGCTCTGAAGTCAGGGGCTATCCCCACAGGCCTGGCGCAGGCGTTTGGTGCATGGCTTTGAAGGAAAAAGGCTTAGGACTCCGTCTGCCACAGAGCAAAGGGATACAATGCACTGACCAGGAGATGGGACCATGGCATGGCTGCAGTTATGCACAACGAATTCTTCACATGCTGTCCACAGTCTTGAACTTCTTTCACTCTTTTAGGTTTTCTTAATTTTTAACAACACATCTGCAACTAACAGGGTTTCTGTGTTTCCCCGCTACTTGCACATCACTGAACTATAAACAGAAGTGGTGATTGGGTATGCAAACAAACCAACCCCAAAGACATGTACATGCACACGCACAAACAAATAAACCATTGATTGCTGTAAAGCCTAAAAGCTCCTGTCAGGGCTCCTGTACATTAAACATGATATAAACACAACTGACTCAGTCTCCAGCTTTTGAGGCTGATGAGATAAAATTAGGGCAACTTGGCTAGTGAAGAAGGCAAACATGAGGGCAAAAATAAGGAAACAAAGAGGCTTGAGAAGAAATAACTGCATGCAAAAACAATCCGAGAGTGGTGTCAACAATCAACCATGCCCTCTCCTGTGTGCAAAATGGTGCCTTCCAGAAAGTGCATCCCAGCTGTATTTGGGTGCAGATATAAGAAACCTCCCAAGGAGTTTTGCTCAGTGAACTACCTCTCTGTAATTTCCACTTTACAGGGAGAAAAACAAGCCTGTGTATTTAGCAGAATCTCCTGTGTGTGTTTATTGACTTCCCCAGAGACCATGGGTGCTGTTCAAAACTACCAAACTGTAGACTGTCCCAAATCACTTTCAAAAAAAAGTCCCACCACTCTGTCCAGAAAAGGCTCCAAATTTTGATCCTTTTCTTGATGCCACGAAGCTCCTTTCTGCTCTTGATTTAGCGGAAGTGGGTGCTCTCATCAGGCAGAGGAAGACAAGAAGCACATGATGTACTGTGCTCTCTGGAGACTGCTAATGATGTTTGATTAATTTTCATTATCAGCATGAACAGTCTTTGGACTTTCTCTGCATCTGTCTTATTTAGAGTTGTCTTTTCTTAGTTAAGTGGCAGCTCCTGCAGACAGTGATCTAATTGTTCCTCAGTACCTGCTTGAAGCAGTTGAACTTAAAGATGGAGCTTGTATAATTTGTTGTACGTATGATTTGGCCTTTGAGGCTCAGATCAAATAAAATGGAATAGCAGATTAACCAGTAATTGAATTAAGTGAAAGGTAATGTGCAGGCTAATGCAGAGCTCACAGAGAGGTTTAGTGGCTGAACAAAACTGTGTAATGTAGTGAATCACAGTATGCATGTTGTCGTCAGCAAGTGGCAGGAGGGACAGCCTTTGAGCTTGGGCACCCAGAACACACAAACTGCTTTCTCTCTACTCAGTCACAGCAGCCCAGGGCACGATGCTGGTGGTGGAGTCAAATGCCCAGGACAGGTTACGTGCTGTCACCTAAGGGCCTTCCAGTATCCTCTGATGCAGAGCAGGAAGCACCTTGTGCTGAGCTGTAAGTGGTGAAGCCAGCTCCACAGCTGGGGTTGAGCAAGGCTTTCGAGTCACCTGAGGAGGGGACGGTCACAGAGAGGTGCAAGGTGGAGGATGCTCAGAGGACTGTGGTGGGAGGCAGCGTGCAGAGGGTCTGGCTTGCTGATGCAGCTGCAATGCCCTGTTACAGGCACTCTCTGCTCCAGGACATCGGGCATGGCATAGCAGCCCGTTGCTCACTCCTTGGGTGGAGACAATCTGTTCCCTTTCCTGGCCTTCCTGGGATTACAGCATGCATTTGTGGAAAGAAATACTGAGTAACAGAGAGTGGTACAGTCAGAGCCACAGGGCCCTATGACTACATATGAAAAGTAAAATGATCTTAAAATCTGTACCAGAAAATTGTTTTAAAATATTAAAATTATTAAACTTAAAAAAAATAATAATATAATCTTCCAACACACTATAGTACTGCATGGGACTGGCAACCAGGTAATTGCTCACTTTTCTCTGCTGCCTCCCAGATTCAATGCCCTGAACTCATCTGTATGTTCCCCACCATCCTTCCTCTGTACAGCCAAGAGAGAGAACCACTGGCTTGACCAACCTGTGTTGGCCCTTTGGGCTCCTGTTGCACTTACAAAGGCCCTCGCCCCAGCACTGCCAGGAGGCATATAGTTTTTGGAACGATGCTCGCCCCTAACAAAACCAGACCTTCCTCTCCACTATAATTTGTCCCAGCAAGTCACTGCCACCTACTACACAAAATCAGGAGTTACTTGAAGTGCTGTTATTTTGTAATTCACTTCAGCATACATGAAGAAACAGGCACACTGTACCCAGAACTAACGAAAACAAATTCAGTCCCTTGAGCAAAACCAGAAGTCATTCCCAATTACCTTACAAAGTAGCAGCACACAGCATAAAACACTGAACTAAACCCAGCCATTCTCTCAGTGTTTGGGTGGTGGGGAGCTTAAGATTTTGTATTCTGACAATCAAAACACCACTCTTTCAGATGGATTTTTTTTCCATGTAAAACAGTTTTTGTTAATTGGAAGAAGCAGCATTATCAGGGGTTGGAAGTCACTCTCTGGGCACGGCTGTCAGATGTAATGAAGCAGCCAGGGAAGGCTGGTAGGGAGCTGCTTTGCAGAGTGTTGTCATGGGAACGGTGCAACTAGGGCATCCCTTGTCTTCTGTACAAGCTCTGGCAATGTGGTAGCACAAAATTGATGTTGTTCAGCAGGGCTAGGAGGGCCAGCTATTAGGTTTTCCCTAGTAGAGATTTAATCTGAATGAAATCCAAAGGCCAGAATCTCCATTTGTGTGAAAATGGTGGCGCTCCTTTTGAGTTGAAGGAAGGAAGACTTTAAGCCAACTGAGCGAGCACCTAGACGTGGCCCTCAGAGGGAAAGGACTGACATTAAAAATATGTAGTGGAACCACAATCTTATCTAAGAACCCTTTGAAACAAGGTCATGTTAAAGAGCAGTTACTGAGGTCCTTGTTTACTTGGATGATTTCACTTGATTTTCACTGTCTGTGCACATTTTAACAGGCTGTTAATTTGGCATTCATAATGGTTAATGGCAGTAAACATACACTCACCTGTACAGGTCTACATATATGAAATTATTAGAAATTTCTTTATGCCTATACGAAATACCTTGTGTAATACCGAAGTTGCTAGGGATAAGCAATGGTTAAGAACAGTTTCCTGGCTGAAGAAGAATGCAGAGATTCCTGCTCTTGCAGTTATACAAAAAATTGATAATATAAATGTTACACCAGAGTTCAGTGACATAGAATAATATGCAATATTCTCAGACTAGATCTGAGAAAGGGTGAAAATACTAACTGAAAAAAAGGTAAAAAAGCTAAACACAATTCATTGCCTCCAAGCTTTCATTTTACTTGCCCAGGTCTGCAGACAAAGTAACGAGCTCCTAATTAAAGCAGGCATCTGTAGTGTAACCGCACTGCTGCTGGCCCAGGCCAGCAAGATGCTGAGTGTATGTTCCTCATTTCCTATTGACACTGAAGTGTGAATGAGGGGCCCACATCCATCCAGGGCTTGCTTGGTGTGCGCTTTGGAAAAGTGACCAAAAATAGCAGGCAAGGGAAGAAAATGGAGCCAACATATGGAGGGTTCCCTGTTTACTTGCTGAGGTTATTGATTAAAGCCCCTCTACTTAGCAACAAGTTTGAGAAAAGTCATGATAAACATTACCACAAAAAGGCCTCTAACTGTATTGTAAGCTTAGCCTTATGTTGCCTTTCATACACGTCTCACTGGCTGTGGAATTCCCATGCATGCTGCAGCAAAGATTTGAATGAAATGGCCAGCATTGGGAAGAGCATGTGCTGGATCCATAGTGACTTCACTTTTAGTGCTGATCCATTTGAATCTAAAATAGCATGGAGTCATTAGAGTAATCCCAGTGTATTACTCTGTATGGGTAAGAAACTGTGGTTCATTTTTGGGCACGGTTGCCTCCCTGAACACATAGCTCTGGTGAAACTCTTCTGCATGCCTCTCCTGAGGAGAAGAAGAGGGGAACAATACAAAGTGTATGGAGTAGTGCTGACCTTGTCTCTCTCATGGATGACCCATGCAGGTTGCCTGAAGTCCCAACATGTTGGGTGCGGTGCAGGCTGTTCGGAAAGTTTGGATTAAATAAATAAATGCAGAAGCTCTTCTTCATGCTCCAAGGGCTGAAGTCTGAGTCATGGACAAAGACTGCAGTTAAGCAGCTGAAGCCCCCTTCTCACCCACAAGCTGATATTCCTTGTGTTTGCAGCACTTCTCCTTTGCTGAAGGAAGGGCCATGCACCAGTAAATACATTGGTAAGAGCATGACCTACGTCACTAACTGAAATTACATGCAGAACGCTGCATGTTCCCCATGTGTGTGATACGGGGAACCAGCTGCTGATAACAAAATGCTCTTGTGTGCATGAGCACAGACTAACCTTGTATTAATAGAGAAGGACCTTGAACTCTTACAGCCCGCAGAAAAGTCAAGTGGATTCACTGAAACAGAAAGATAAAATAGATGCAGAGCTCTTTCAGCACTTCCCTCCATTTGCTTCATATCATAAATATCAATTCAAATATAGAAATGCAGAAGAAAACACAGTTTGCCCAGTCTGTCCTTTCCATATGCATATATTTATGTTGTGAAAGGTTTTACATAACTTCTACCAGCAGATTGCAAAATAATGCCTCCATTATGAAGGGAAGCCACCAGCCATTATATTGCATTACTGTAACATAATGGGTCTCTGAGATGAACTATATTTGGAAAGCTTGCTTTTATTGTAAACCTTCTGCCCCATCTACCCAATGGCATTGATTTCTCTTTGTATTCTGCAGAGACCACAGACCATTAGACCAGAGTATCAGCTAACCTGAGCAAAGTCACAGAGGTTTTGGCCCCAGTCAGAAACACGTGAGACAAAATTGTGCTGTGTATTTTAAAGAGACTCAGCACCAGTGACAGAATATATTCAAATGGCTGCTGATGACCAACCTGCTGACAGGTGAATTTCTCATTAGCCTAGAGCAACTGACATTATAATTAATTGCTTCCCACACTTCTTTGCTGAGTAAAGGCTCCTGTAACAAGTACTGACTTTTTTTTTTTTTTTTAACTGAATATAGGGAATAGAAGAAATCTGTATTTACTTTATTTTTCTTTCTGTGTGAATGTCACATTGCTCTCATGTCGACAATGATCGCAACAGTGCTGATTCAATTACTTATTTACATAATCCCTTCAGATTCATTTTTTTATATAATTGATGATACTGAAAAGATTTCCTAGCTGAGGAAAGCAAGCAGGCCAGTTCTGAAAATTAACAGGCTGAACTGACATAAGATGGTAATTTGCATTAGTAATAATCACACTGTAAATGATAAAAATTAACATAAATACTGACTACTCTACCTGCCCTTAGCAACATTCAGTGACACTAAGTGTCCATTCACTTGCAGTGTGAAACAAACACTGCACCCATTGCTTGGCACAGCTGAGACCAATTTTATTATCTCTTAATGTATAAATTTATTTTATAGGTAAGAGTTTTTAAAATATTCTTATTTGAATGTAAATGAGTGCAGCACAGTAAGGAGTGAAAACATGGCTTAGTGTATTGTTTGCTATGGGGATGATGCAGGTCTGGAAAGGATCCTGCAATGGGAAAGGAAGAGCAGACAAACACTCTGCACGTACGCTGCCTGGAAACACAAAGCTCTGTATTAAGTATCTCTGTAAGATGACTGAGCAAAAAAGATATGTCCCTGGAGAAAACCTCTGAAGCAGAGCCTTGGAATTATCAAAGGGAGTGCCAGTAGCTGTTGGGGTGAGGGCTAGCTGTGGAGTCTTGATGATGAAGACAAATATGACAGATGCTACAAATTATAAAAAGCCTACTTCTAATTCAGCATAGTGTATGAATAGATGTGTAATGTTTAGCTTAAAGAGGCCAGCTCATTGTTGCAACTCCCAAAACAGATCTTATTATGAAAGCACATTTTATTTTAAAAAATAAAAAAATTAGATGTGAGAGCTGATATCCATTAACTTGAAGAGGGTTTATCTGGTAAGGGCTCAGTAAGGAGTGCAGGAAGCAGACTGCACTCCAATAAAGCTCAGACTTCACAGATAAACATTTGAGAGCTCTCTTGAAGATAGAAACCTATCCTCATCCCTTCTGGAAGATTACATAGCTGAAGAGCAGCTGCAAATAGGGCTGTTACTGTCAGGGCAATCATTTTTTTCCCCTGGAAATCACCCTTTCTTTACATTTCTAACTTTTCTTTTACAGTGATTTAACAGCATTGCTTCTGATACTGGTATGCTGAAAAATAAATTTAAAGAAAAAATGAAAAAAAATCTAAATATTACAAGAAAAACTTACAGTACTTTTTTTCTTATAATGTGTCCAGCAGTTTTGCTTACTAATTCAACGCTTACTGTTTCCTAGGGAAAGCGCAGACTCTTCTAGAAGAAAAGCTTTTTACTCCCTGCTGCACCAAGAGCCTGAGGAAGCTCCCAGACAGGTCTTGAAGGTCCCAAAAGCTGTTTCAGCCATCAAAAGTAGGATTTTTATTGACTATGTGTTAGAAATCGTTGAGCATGTTAGAGGTGTTCCATATGCATTGATGCCTCTGAAGCTGCACATTATTTACATCAGCTTAAAACTTGATCCATGATTTTCTAAATATTCAGCATGGTTTTCAACTCAGCAGTTGATTTGCCACTCACGGACTATGAGCATGGGTGGTTAAGAAGACAGAGAGCCACCTTCATGCTTCAAAACACTTTCATTGTAGATACAATCATTAAAAAGAATAACTGTTTGGCTAATGCTGAAATCCGATATATGCTTGTTATACAACTCGAGGGGCAATTTTATCTGAATTTTAAATAAAGGTGTTTTTTTGTGTTTCCATAGTAACTCAAGCTTATTTACCAAGATGCCTGATGCACTGTTAGCATTAGACAATTTCACTGTATTAAAACAAAGTATAATAGTACAATTGAGGAGTAAACTATATGTAAAAGATTATTTTAGTTCCTATGAAATTACAGCAACTTACTGGAGGCTGGGGAAGGAGAGAGAGAATAGAATAACTTTTCACAAAGGACTGTATTGCTACTTAGTTTAGGACAGCAAATGGATGTAAGAAAGATACAAAACACAGGCAAGGGGATGGGGACATGAAAATTAGCTAAAACACGTGGTCTGCTATTCCTCTGTGAAATGTGCCAAAGAATCTGAAATAAATGTGAGTGGGTTCCATGGCTCAGCACTGGCTCCTGTGCAAGAGGCAAGCTGGATTCAGTCCTAGCAGCATCAGGTGTTTTTTGGAGTTTTCCTACCCAAGTAGGGAAAACTTCAAAATTGCTTCATCTCCAGGTCTCAAGGGATCACAGCTGAAAATGCTGCTTCTCAAGAGCATTTATTTCCCTTCTGAAGAAAGGTTAACACTGATCTTGGATGGAAATAATTCATGAGCACGTGAAAAATAGGGAACATTGCTGTATTTCAGTAAAATTTTCCCAGAGAATATCTACATATAAAGTAAGTTAAGACTCATATAAATTACTCTTGTGTGTTTAGTTATGGAAAAAAATAGTTATCTGTAACTTGAATGTCTCATTTAGAATGCCACTTATTATCACTTTTAATGCAATTTAATACTTCTGTGGTTTTGTGTCCCTATAATGTGCTCTATAGGAACGAGTAATATGAGCTTGATTTTTAAGCTTAGCTTTAACAGAACCAATTTAGCAAGTTTTGCAATTTGTCAGAGACTGTTTAAACAAGGAAAATATTCTCGGTGTCACTGACTGGCATGCGTGGATACAAGCTTTACATGTTTAAAGAGAGGAAGGAGCTAGGATAACGGGTATGAGTTATGTTACACTTGATCCATATGTTCTCTGTCACTAAGTGATCTGTTTCCTCACTCTCCGCTCCAGAAACTATGGGGAAAGTTATTCAGAAAAAAAAATCCTGCAGTAGACATTATAGAAAATGTTGCCTGTGTCTGTTGACCTACGCAAAATGGTTTCCTCACTTTGGAAAGCATCCAGTGTGTTTGTTGGAGGGGATTATCCTGACACATTGCTGGCATGTTGTCACGCTGTCAAACTCTACATGGTGATGACATTTGACCTGTTAAGAATACGTAAACAGTATTTAGATTTTAGGCTCGTAATCATGATTTGCTCGAAATCCTAAGGGACGGAAGGCCCAGGCGTCTGCATGACACACAGTTTGGGTTTGGTTTCCTACCAATAACTGAGACAAATCCCCTCCATGCTCCAAAAGCCTGGGTAATCTTGGGTGCAGCTGGGGTTGGTACACCAAAAGGCTGTCACAGGCAGACCTCAGGGTTGTGTGCTTTGTTCTTCGTGTAACAAGGGGCACAATATGGCAACACCTCTACCTCCGCCATCTTAAGTAACAAGAGGTACAATATGGCAACTCCACCACCTCACCATCATGAGTTATAAGGACCACAATATGGCAACACCTCCACCTCCGCCATCTTAGGTAACAAGGGGCACAATATGGCAACAACCACCACCTCCACCATTTTGGGTAACAAGGGGCACAATAAGGGAACTCCCACCACCTCCACCATCTTAGGTAAAACGTGGCACATCTGGGCCAATCACTCATCTCCACCATCTTAGGTAAAAAGTGGCACATAAGGACCACCTCCCATCTCCACCTTCTTAGGTTAAATGTGGCACAACATGGCAGCCCCTCCACCTCCGCCATTTTAGGTAACAGGGTGCACAACATGGCAACCCTTCCACCTCCATCTTAGGTAACAAGGGGAACAATATGGCAACCTCTCCGCCCACATCGTCTTAGGTAAATGGTGGCACATCAGGGCCACCCTCCCATCTCCAGCATTTTAGGTAAAAAGTGGCTCAACATGGCAACCCTTTGACCTCAGCCATGTTAAGTAGTAAGGGGCACAACATGGCATCCCCTCCACATCTGCCATCTTAGGTAACAAGGTGCACAACATGGCAAACCCCACCCCACCTCCACCATCTTAGATAACAAGGGGCATAATATCGCAACTCCCACCACCTCCACCATCTTAGGTAAAAAGCTGCAGATTAGGGCCACCTCCCATTTATACCATCTTAGGTAAAAAGTGGCACAACATGGCAACCCTTTGACCTCTGTCATCTTAAGTAATATGGGTCACAACATGGCAACCCCTCCACATCCGCCATCTTAGGTAACAAGGTACACAACATGGCAACCCCCCCACCTCCGCCATTTTAGGTAACAAGGGGCAGAATATGGCAACTCCCATCACCTCCACCATCTTAGGTAAAATGTGGCACTTCAGGGCCTCCCCCCATTTTCCACCATCTTAGGAAAAACATAGCACATCAGGGCCACCTCCCATCTCCACCATCTTAGGTAAAACGTGGCACAAAACGGCAACCCCTCTACCTCTAACATCTTAGGCAACAAGATGCATAACATGGCAACCCTTCCACGTCTGCCACCTTAGGTAACAAGGGGCAAAATATGGCAACCTCTCCACTGCCAACATCTTAGGTATAAGGTGGCACATCAGGGCAACCCCTCCACCTCCGCCATTTTAGGTAACAAGGGGCACAAGATGGCAACTCCCAACACCTCCGCCATTTTAGGTAAAAAGGGGCACAAGATGGCAACTCCCACCACCTCCACCATCTTAGGTAAAACGTGGCACATCATGGTCAGCCTCCCATTTATACCGTCTTAGGTAAAAAGTGGCACAATATGGCAAACCTTTGACCTCCACCATCTTAAGTACTATGAGGCACAACATGGCAATCCTTCTACCTCCGCCATCTTAGGTAAAAGGTGGCACATCAGGGCCACTCTCCCCCCCACCTCCACTGTTTTAGGTAGCAAGGGGATAGAACGTGGCAGCCCCTGCAACCTGCACGTGTTTGGTGTGATAAGCACTGAGGGAGGAAGGCTGGGTCAGTGGGCCCCATGACACATTTTATAAATAAAGACTCAAACATTGTTCTGTGCTGAGGATGCTTTATCTGGTGTTTGTGAAAATGCTGGCCAAAGGAAGACCCTTGGGCACCTCCATCACCCTAGTGAGACACAGGTAAATTTACACTCTTGTTAGCGTTCATGAAGACACATAATCCACAAAGTGATTATATGAAGGTGCTTTATTAGGCGCCGGAAGTTAGGGGCATGCCTGCCCAAATCTAACTTCGTCTGATTTGTTTTCTTAGTTCTCTTTTATCTCCTAAGATACTACATATGCATTAGGTTTCACAACTCATCTATGCATATTCATTTCCTAGCTCCACCTAGCCTCGCTTCGTATGCTAATTATCTTATCAGTCCTTCTGCGCTTGCGTATCACTCTCTGGTGGTCGTCCGGGTGGTCGTCGGGATGAAGTAAGATGTCTTCATCAGAGTTGAACTTTTTAACCTTTCCTTTTCACGCATGCTCTCTGAGCCCTTGGTCTCAGTCCAAACCGCAAGGTTGGTTTGACCCAGTTCCCAGAGTCCAAGAAGCCCCAGTTATCTAGATGTCTTGCAAATTGAGCATTCTTTTAATCCTCCTTACTCCTCATCATGAATTGGTGCATTCTCATGTTACCCTTGCACATATATTTTGTATCTTCCAAGCGCAGCCTCGGAACAGTACATCGCAAATGTAACATACTAAACAATATTGTATTATTTCTTCTTCTATTACTAACACTCTCAGTTATTGTTCTTCCCAGTCAGACACTGGGGAGTGCTTTTGGAAGGGGAGAATGTTTACCTATGGTTTGAAATGAAAACAGATTCTATTCTATACTATTTTTATTTTTATTTGTATTTGTTAAATCTCGTATATATTTTAGCCCTAATTGTGCTTCCTATTACTAAAAATCCTGGTTTTCGCGTACAGAAGACATAATTTTTTAAACATAGCATCGCTCGCGGTCCCCCTCGCCCCGGAACCAGCCGGAGCCGCCCAGTTCCGCGGCGGACCGGGAGAGCCAGCGGACGCCGCCCGCCGCGGGCCGGGCGGAAGGCGGAAGTGATGGCGACGGCGCGCCGGGGCTAGGCGGCGGCGGCGGCGGTGCGGAGCGGCGCCCCGGGCCCGACATGGCGGCCGGCGGCGGGGGCTGGCTGCGCCTTTGCTGGCTGCTGGCCGCGCTGGCGGGGCTGGGCGCACAGGCCAAGGTGAGCGCAGGGGAGCCGCGCGGGGCGTCGGTTGTTAACGGTTCCCGTAGGGGCGGCGCGGCGCGGTGCGCGCCGTGAAGGCCGCGGCGGAGCTGCCGGCGGTGCTTTGTAGGGCGCTGTGATCCTGCTGCCTGGCTAAGGGAGAGCGCCTTGGTTTTTAATAGCAAGACGCGTACCTGTTGGCAGGGCGCCTTCATGTCTGATTTTTCTCCTTTTTAACGGCAACTTGCTATTTGAGTTTCCTGTAGCAAGGCCAGAAACGATTTCGTGTATAGCGTGGTCAAGGTTTTCCTGCTGACCTGCACCCATTTGGGGTTACTCTGACTTGATCGTTCAGTATAGTGGTTTATTAGCAATATTTCTTAAGGAATTATTTTGTTTCACTGTCAGGAGTTGCCTTGAACTAGAGATAAGCTAGGTATAACTGTTGTCTCTTGTTTAAAAGTGTCTATCATTTTTCACATTTACTTTGCCTTTGTTTGGAATTCCAGTTTTGTACTTTTCTCTCTACTGCACTGTATCCTGCTGCTCTTTAAGACAAGAGGACCACAGGTTGTGCTAGTCTGTCAAATAGTTTTCTTTACAAAGTTATTTTTGTTGCAGTGATGATAGAATTACCCACAAAAGTTTCTTTGCCAACCCTCACTTGGGATTAATATTCTTTCAAGAATTTCTTGCTTTAAGCTCATCACGGTGTACACTGCTGTCTTCGTAAATTGAATAGTTAAGTGTATCAACATGAGTAACTTCTAAATGTGTGATAATTCATGAAAACAAGACCAAGCATGATTTTTCTTGTGAAGAATGTATTGTATTTGCTGTCAAAAATGTGTTATTTGACAAATTGTTACATTTGTTGCTTCTGTGTCAGTAATTGTGAAAGGCAGCTATTAAACTTGAAAGAAATCCTGAGTTAGACTATTCAAAGATACCTGCAAGTACTTTGTGTTGAACATTTTGTGCATTTCATAAACACAATGCTTTCTGTGTTCCGCCCTATTCTGCATATGATGATTTGGTCTAAGCATGTTGTTTTCGTTATAGAATTCTGAGGATGTCCGATGTAAATGCATCTGCCCTCCTTACAAAGACCATTCGGGCCATATATACAACAAAAATGTTTCACAGAAAGACTGGTGAGTTTGTAATCAGAAATTATAAAGAATCTTAGTGGTTAAAGATGTGTTCTGCTGTGATTATACGTGAGCGTCCTGTAGTGATGCCAGGAGAAATTACATTTCTTGCCTAACGTGTTGAGCCTTTACGTTTAAAAGTATCCCGGAATTCAGCTGTAGCAAGGGACAAGGCTTGAAATCTTTAATTTTTCTCTGTCTTCTGTTTCGGTTTGCTTGTTTACATTCTTGTTTATTTATCATAGAAGTGAAAAGGGGTGTTTTAATTTGAGTTCAGTGATAAGAAATTGCATCATGGCGAGGAAGCATGTGCATGGAACTAGGACTCAGAAGCATTCTCTCTTCTTTCGTCTTGAAACCTGTGCTATCATGTAGGGATTGTTTTGGAGCTTTGTTCCTCAGAGTCACAGCCAAAGAATGCAGTTATATGAGATGGCCTGAGCCATCTAATAGCCTATGCTTCCTGCGAGAAAGAGAAGTATTGCTTTTCTGTGTCACAACAGCGTGCTCTATTTTAGTGTTTAGGCCAGCTATGGCATTTGCTAGACCTCTTTGAGCTGAGGACTGTTGTACATGGGCAGGGTTGAGGGGCTGGGGAAGAAAGAGGGATGACAGTCATTTATAACAGCATATTTTAAAGTTGCATTGATGTCTGACATACTCAGGAATTCTTGGATCAACCTATAAAAATGTGAGGTACATTTTGATATGTTGACTCTTCTTCAGAAACGTTAAGAATTAATAAACGACTTTTCAGTCTGTTGAGTAGCAGAGGGTTAGCAACTTGATTATGAAATTTTCATGCCCCTTAGTAGTCCCACTGAAATAGCTACAGGAATAAAGTTAGTGATACAAATGTGTACAGAGCCATGCCTTAACTTATTAAATTACTTACAGAAGAATTGTAAGAAACATTGCTGTAAATTTCAATCTAAGCTAATGAACATAGAATGTGTTTTCTAGTCTAAAGTATTATTTTGTCCCATATGATTACCTTAACAACGTTAGGCCTACTGACAAATTAAGTTGCAATAGTGAGACATACCGAGAGAATTGCATCTGCAGCAGGCATTTCAGAGCAGCACCATTACTGGTTTTATTGTTTATTACTCCTCTGCAAATGGAAATAGATTTTTTTTTTCAGTGGGTATTGTTAGTGTTTGTCTTACTAGCAGAAAAGACCCCGTTTCCCTTTAAATCGAGATTGGCAGTGACTGAAGGAAACGTTACCTTTGAACTATTCACTAATCTTATGGTGACAGATACTGACGCTTACAGAATCTCAGAAATCTATTTTCCTATCTTAAATCTCATTTTGTTGAGATGATTTTTTAAGAGGCCACCTGGTAACATTTTATGGTTTTGATGATTTGAGATGCCTTCTCGCTGCTTTTAAAAGGCTTGATTGCTGGCTCATGTGCAATGAGATTGATAAGTTTAGTGCTATACTTGGGCTTCTGCATCTTGCAAGTGACTTGTTACTGTGTATTTAGATCAGTCACTCATGACACGAGAGCCAGATCAATTTTTAGTGTCTCTATGAATTATGTACAGTATGATGACTGCTTACTGCCTGCTTGTGCAGACATAAAATAACAAAATAATTTTTAATATTGAACCTGGAGCCTGCATCATGATATTCTTATTTAGGTGTTTCATTTCTTTCAGTGGAGTTGACTGTTCTTCGCACCTCACAGACTAGCAAACAGGGCCTTGTGCTAACATCAGCGTGTGTGGGCTGAGGGTGCTCTGACGCCAATAAAAGCATTCACCATTCTAGCCATGGAACTGTTTCAGGCAGTCCAGTCCTGATGAATGATGCACTAGAAAAGTGTAGTGATGTGTTGGCAAGTACGTGGTATTGAGTTAAATAACCCACTTTGAAGGAAATGTGTTGGCATTTCATGTGTGAGAGGCTGACTGCCTTGGTAGTCATGAACGTGGTGGGAGGGAAGACACCCTGTCTACTAGTGGGATCAACTGGAAATCTGAGCAGAAGCTGCACTTCTGACTAGCCTAGCCTCCTTGATGCTGTTACTGTGGGTACAGGGGAGAATGTGATAAGGCAGAGGCAGTTGAGTGGGAACATCCTTTAGAAAAGGATCAGCCTTTTCCAATTGAAACACTGAACTAAAGAAAAAACTCGCTGATGCTAATATATGATATATTTACAGTAACAAACTTCCTACTGTACCTAAGCAAAATGCAGGCTTTATTCTATACTTAAGCAGCATATTGATGTAAACTTTCAATCTCATGAGACCATAACTTGTATTTTTTGGTTTTGCATCCTAAGTACTGCACTCCTTCACAGAGGAGATTGTAATTCTAATGACAAATAAAAGGAAAAATTGATCCCTCCATTCCTTTCCAGAGATTGTGATGTGACACTCAACAGTTTTAGTTATGAGGAAGAAATACAAACAGAACTGAAGAGATTAACTGGTATCTGGCCATGTGGATTTGCAGCATTTTAATTTAGCCCAGTGCAGTGTTAAATCATAGGCTGCTGGTGTCATATCAGGCATTTAGTTTCATTACCTGCTTCTGACTCTGCTGACATTGAGTTGACAGGGATGAAAGTGAAACATGCTTTTGTTCCCTAAGTGCCCTGCTGAGAGCCTAGAATATTAACTGAACAACCAACCTGAGTCATCAAAAAGATAAAAATTATAAGTTATTGGTGGAAGGAGTTGTCTCATGGCAACTGGATTTTCGTGCTGTGGTATAGAATGTCAGTAATATTGTCAACCACACTTTTTGGCATGAGAAATGTCTTATATTTTGTAATCTTTAAGTCAAAGTAGATTTTCACATCCAGTTCCAGTGCTTAAAACTGAACACTATTTATTCAGTATCTCATTGCTTAAAGAAATAACTCCTCTGACAATGAATTTTATTTAATGCCTGTAAGACCCAGTGTTAAGAAAAAAGAACTTCTGTTCATGAACACCAAGGAGAGGTTAATCTTCTTTTAGATACTGGAAGGCCCAAATAAAGCTCTTTAAGTATGAAGAAAAAGACTGCATAATAGTTGGAATTTATTTTGATCTGAGATGGCAGTGTCAAATGATGCATGTGTGCTGGGATTCTAATCCTTGGATTTGTTATGCTGACAGCTTTATTTCCAGTCAAAATATTGTGTTTAGTTAGAAGGTTTTTAAAAACTTGTTTAGCAACTTGTCAGTAGCTGAATTTCTTGTTTAAGTAAAATAATAGTGGAGTAACGATTAAAAAAAATCTTGAATATCTATAATTTAGAACAGCTGTACTTAGCAAAGGTGAATTCTCAGCCAATGTAACGGTCCTGCATGCATCTTAAGATGTGAGAACTGCCTACATAAGGGCAAAGTAAGGTAAAACCAACTCAGAACTGACTGAGCAGTTCCTGTCTTTCTTCAGTGATTGTCTTCATGTGGTTGAGCCTATGCCTGTTCCTGGACCTGATGTAGAAGCATATTGTTTACGTTGTGAATGCAAATATGAAGAGAGAAGTTCTGTCACAATTAAGGTAAACAATGTAATTCTGTTGGTATATGTTAAATCCTTCAACTGATTAGTAAATATATCTATGGTCTTTTAGAGAAACACCCTTTATGAAGGGAAAACTTTTCTAAAGCAGTCTAAGATTTATTTATTTTTCTTGATAGATGTTCATGATTTGTTTTGAGCAATAACGATAACATCAAGCTATAGCAGAAGGAGTAGGCTCACAAACCTTTATCAAAGATCTGCAGTTTTGAAATTAAACTTTATACCTTGCTGAAATTCTGAGTGTTCTAGGGTATTTTGTCAAGCTTTGGACTTTATATTTTTGTTACTGTTTTAGAGGGTCTCATTATTCAGCTATCTTGCTTGATACAAATTTTCTTTCTATCTTGGCAAGCTACAAAGAGCAAAATCAGCAAAATCAATCATGTTTGCTCTAGCAGGGGATTTCTTTATTCACATTCTCATCCTGTTAGAACCATTGAGCCTTAGTCTGTGTGAATACATTGTGTAGTGCATCTTTTCTTCTACTATACTATTTCTTTTTGGTATTCTAGAATTTTGTTGGTTTTTCTCCTTTCCATTTTTCTTACTGGCCTCTGTGACTGTTTGCAGTCTAACCCGGCAGATGTGTGCTAGAGAATGGAGATCATGCAGGAACCCCTAAATCTGTGACCCTAGTTTAATGCCCCTTATGAACAGTGGTCTGACTGAGGTGAAATAACACCAAATTATTTTAAGATAACACAGGATTTTAATAAGGCCTCATTAAGAGAAACTTTATTTCAAGGTAATTTGTCTGTCCCAAAACTGCAATGCCAATGTAATAAATTGATGGCTCTTCTCTGTGCATGGGTTTTAAGTCATCTGGTGACACTACTAAAGGCCAACAGGCTCATCACAAACTTTGTCTGTACTGTTCCTTTGGTCCTTGCAGCCTGTTGAGAGATTGGGGATGTAATGGCACAACTCTGGCATAAATTGTGTTTGTGTTGTGCAGGTTACAATCATCATATACCTGTCTATTTTGGGCCTACTTCTTCTGTACATGGTGTACCTTACACTGGTGGAACCTATACTGAAGAGACGTCTTTTTGGACATTCACAGCTCATACAGAGTGATGAAGACATTGGGGTGAGTTCACCTGACTGCTTGTATATTTGAGTTAATGTAAAGATGGGAATGATTCATTGTTACCTAACTGTTTTGAACAGCTTTTTTTGCATGGCAGTATAAATTCCTTTTCCTGAAGGGAGAGGATGGTCTTCACAGGAATCAGAAATCTGTATGATGACTGTGGAAGCCACTATTTCATTTTTCACTGGGCTAAAAAGTAGTCACGAGGACTGCTTTTGTTACCCTGCCTCTATACACAGATTCTGTCCTAACCAAAGGAACAGAGGAATGGAAGTAAGCTCATATAGGAGGTATGAATTCTGGTATGTTGATGATCAATACAGTCTCCCTAGAGATCAAATTTTATACAAATTGGTTACAAAAGCAAAGTATACACTGAGGGGTTTCATCTTCTGTTGCTCTGGTTTGGATTTATTGATGCTAAAAATTCAAGAAGGAATAATTGTAATGAAGGAATATAGTGACTGGTGCTGAAGTAATTTCTTTGTATTACAACTGAAAATTAGAATGTGGTAATACATTCTCACAGATCAGAGAAGCCTTTTTCGTGAGGAAAAGGAGAATAGTTCATCAATGGCAAATGAGAGGGCATAGTTTCCTGTCTCTTACTGTCCTTTGCCATCTTCAGCACACTGTTTTTGGCTTCAAATAAAAATGGAACAAAATTTTCTTTAGTACCACTACAGGAAGGGAGTGCAAGAACTTATGAAACTTTGTTGGAAACCGTGAGACGCTTTAGTATGGGGAAGACTGGTGTGAGTAGGTTATTTTTGTCTTGAAGAGGGACTTAGAGTAGTATGAAAATACAGACTATCGCTCTCTAACTGTATGTAGTTCTATGAAGCTGTTGAATCGGCATGCTTGGGAAAGTTATTGCCATAAAGTAATGTGGGGAAGGTATTCTAAACAGCAGTGGGGTTGGTGGTTAAATGTCAGTGTTGAGCCACATGAAATGCTAAAACAGTGCAGAAGTCTCAGCATCAATGTACTTTTTATACTGAGCCCTTAAGCAGCACTGTTTCTACTGGTAAAGTACACATCAGATGTGGCATAGCCTTAGAAAGAATTTCTGAAACCAAACCCAGTCTATGAAACAGGAAGGCTTTCCGTCTGCGTAACCTAAGTCTTTCATCAGACAGGAGCACTTCATAGTAAGTACTGTTGAAATAAATGTGAGCTAATCAGAAAGATTAGCATTTATTAGTGTCTTACAATAGAATCCTTAAGGATGTTTTTGTCACTCCTTCAAGATAATAGCCTTTATTAGCTCTGCCACCTTTTGGACTTTGTCCAAAACATCTTGACAACCAAACAAGTTCAATTCCAACTCTTACTATTTATAACGTGATTTTATTTACTAGTAGAAAATACAGCTTTGCAGATACTGTTGGAAAACAGAGAGAGTAAATATTAAACAAGCCCTCAGTTATTGTTGAGCTCTGTCACTTAAACAGCTGTATTTACACTTTGCTTTTGGACAGCTTGGTACAATGGCTTTAGTTTGGTAAACACTGGAGTGTGTTGGTTTTACATAGGATCTTTGTTTGAACATCCTGAACCACCTTACAGTAACAGGCCGAGAAGTGGCAGTGAACTGACTCTGTAATTCACGGTTAAAGCGAAGTTAAATGAAGCGCTTTCATGACATTAACAGGAGGTCCCCAGCATCTGGGTCTATTCTAGATTTTTGTCCCCAACAGCTAATAATGGATGCAAGACTGGTTTGACTGTGCCATGAAGAAATCAGTGGATGTTACTTTGAATGAAAAGTTGAAGAACTGTTTTAACTACAAAAACTTGCTTTGTCATCATGGCTAACTAGCTGGTTAAAATAGCTTGTTTTACCTTAAAAACCAAAGCAAAAAACACCAACAAAATAAAACCTTCAGTTTCATTGCTCGTTGGAATTGCTGAGGTCTAACTATTGATTTTTGTCATTCCAGGATCACCAGCCTTTTGCAAACGCTCATGATGTGCTGGCTCGTTCTCGGAGCCGTGCCAATGTATTGAACAAAGTGGAATATGCCCAACAGCGCTGGAAGTTACAGGTCCAAGAGCAACGCAAATCTGTTTTTGACCGTCATGTTGTGCTGAGTTAATTGTCTCTCAGTAGTAACTCCAAGGAAGTAAAGCAGACTAATTGAAAGAACTGACTTATGTCTTCCTGATCCTACCACTTCAAAGGGGTTTTCATAAATGGTTCGTTACTGATTTGAAAAAATAAAAATAGTGCTTAAACTTTGAAAGAATGTACTAAGAGTGGAAGCAATTAAAAAGATTAGTTAATCAGAAGCTAAAAACCTTTGCATTTTCAAATGGCTCTTACTGATAAAACTGAAAAGAAAACAAACCGTGAGGTAGCTTTGTTTGCCACTGTGGTACGTTATTCACAGTTGTGACTTTATGGTGATTTTTAACTATATATTTCTCTCTACTACTTACGTGGTTAAAAAGTACCTGGGAACACAGTAACTACTTACAACTCACTAATCACTTTATGTAAAGACCTTTTGTAAATATACTTGGATTTTTTCTGCTGACTAATGCTAGGTACTAGAAATCTAAATCTTGCAGTGTAGTTTTCACATCAGAGAATGAACTCCTGATTGGTTGTATTCATCATTTGGTTTCTTGCACTCATACTTTCAAGGTGCTTGTATGTCAAGTGATGTTTGCAGATTTAAGGCAAAACTTAAACGGACACTGACTCGTTGAGCTGCATACTTGAATTACTGTGATGTAGATAAACTCAAATGCAGTGCACATCAAGACAGTGTTGGCATTTTGTTCTATTTTGCTTTAATAGTTTAATATATTGTATGTGTATGATATCTCTTTAAAACAATCTTCTCCCTTTCTTTTCATGGGTAAAGTCTCAGGAGATATATGATGAAATATTTATTATAAAAATCTTTATGCGTTTGTCTGGATTGATGGTGTAAGGCACGTACTTTCTTGAGCACCTGTCATCTTGGGAGTTAAGTGTATTTTTTTATCTGTGATTCTGTACTCATTTCTCTTAAGAGGTATACAGTTGCTAGATGACTAACTTTCATATATGCCCTTTGGAATGTAACAATTAAAATGGATTTTTGAAAAACAGATGCGCATTATCTATATGTCATCATTTTTCTCCCTCATTACCCTGCATGTAGGTTCCACATATAAAAGCACTTACCTGAAAATGCATCAGAGTAGAAATATGAACTTGTTCAGTGCTTAGATAAGGGAAGTGACTCACCAAATTGCTAATTGAAAAAAGTTTTTAATTCCTGGCTCAAATTTAGCTAGGCATGTGTAGTTATGCTATTGTATTATAACAATTTTCATTTCCAGTGTTGAAGGAAATGGTAACATGGAACACTGTTACATATTGCCAGGTACAGTTTTGGCTTTCTTAATTGACAGACATGGAAACAGAGTAGCATGGAAAATAGACAGTACTTGTATATGTAACTCAAGTGTAGAAATGTAGTTGCCCCATAACAACATTGGTATTGACTACAGCTCTTTGGCAGATTCACTAACGGAATTTTCCAAAATTACAGGTATAATGAAGATTAAATTTGAGGGTATTAAGCTAACTGTGTGTTCTCACCTCTAATCTGGAGACAAATACATCACAAATTTCTTCTAAATAAGTGTTCATTTTCTTAAAGTGGAAGCTATGAAAATGCGTGTTTATGCATTGGCATTCTAGCTAAAGTGTAATACTTGTACCAAGTATCAAAAACTTACTTTGTGATGTTAACATGAGGTAATATCCGCTTGAAAGAGCTGTAGGCAAAGGTGCTGTGAAGCATCTTTGGGCTTTCTGACTCCTGGCTTTTGCCTAGAGAGTAATAACAAAGGCCAGTGCAGCGCATTGCTCTTCCCTTTTAACCCCCAAGAGGGTATCTGAGCAGTTTCTTTGCCCCAGAAAGCATAAAAATGTGGGAGTAAGGGCTAATACTTGGGCTTAATGTTGAAGGCTTGAGATAGAAAAGCAGAAGTGTACTTAAAAGTACTTGAAATAAGCAGATCTTGTGAGATGACCATAAAATGTAACATTAGTTTAATCCATACTCTTACTGACATTTCTGTGTTCATTGTAATGGTAAGTATTTACCTAAATTCTAGCTGATTGTTATAATTAGGCAGTAATGTGTGATATTCCAATAAATGAAAATACTACTTTAGTAAACTGCAACAGTATGCATATAGGAAGTAAACAAAGTACATTCCTGTTTTACTTTTTCAAGTGATCCTGTTTTGTTCAATACAGTTTCAAAATTCCTGGTCCCTAATGCCAAGTCTTGTTGTCATCATAGCTGTGGTGTGGGTAGAAAAGACAAACCAGAAATAAGCAGATCTAACTGTAAGCTATTTTGCGTATTGTCAATTGGCTATAAATTGCAGGAGTCATCGACTCAGCGGAACAAGCTTCATGATTCAGGTAAGAGACTTACATATTGCTGTATGTAGCAACAGATCTTCACTGAATACCAGTGTTTCTGTAAATCACTTCTATCAGCTAGTCAGTGCTTCTGTAGCTTTCTAATTGTGTTTAATATGATTTGTTTTTAATATGATTTTTAATATGTTTTAAATTTGTTTTTAATATTTGTTTTTAATATTCATATTTTTAATATGAGTTGTGTTTAATATGATCACTTATTACATTAAGATACAAGAAAACTGGAATGTTAACTTTTTTTTCCTTAATATTCAGGTATTTTCAGGTGTTATTCATCAGTCTTAAAATTAGCACGTCTTGTTTCCTTGGATTTTACTTTCATCTGAAGATTGGTGAGTCTCTAGTCTAATTGGAGGATGATTCTAATGCCTGAATTTTGCACTATATGCAGACAGTAAGGCAACAGATAACTGTTTTATTTAACGCTACTATACAGTGGAAGTGTCACTACTAAGCAATAAATGCTGCAAGTATCTCATCTTGAGGGGCTGTGTTGATTCTTTGTTCTTGCTGTATAGTTGTTTTGCTGTAAATGTTTTTTGTGATGTAACAGGCTTTTTCATTCTGACAATGTTTTTAAGTTGCTACAGTACAAAATTTTAAGAGTAATTCAACCTGTGTTAGAAAAGGGAAAGATGACTGTCTACTACTGTCTACTACTTCCATTTTATAATGAGTGTATATATTCGTCTCTGATCTTTCAGCATGTTTATTAATTTAAAATGAATCTGTGCATGCTGTCAGCCTACCTACAGAAATACCCGTTTAAGATGCATGTAACTTTCTGTCTTGTCTCACAGCATGCTATAAATGAATTCTTAACTCACAGGATTTCTGTAGTGAGATCCATTTTCATTAGAAAAACAGATGACACTGAATACAGATGTATTTTGATGGAGTATGTTGTTAGAATAGGTTCATGAGCGAAAATTCCCTATTAAAAGTGGCAGGTGTGAAATTATTGGAAAACATTAAAATATCTCCGTATCCTTGTGAAGGATGAAGAGAATCCAAATAATGTTCCAGAACTGTTGTCTGAGCATTGGAAGCTTTGCAAGGGTTTTGTGAGTAGTGGAATCTCAATGTTTCTAGTAACCTAGTTAATGTTCATGTGCTTTTTCTGTTACAGAGAGTGTAATATGACCTAAGTGTTTCAGAAAGCGATGTATAGATGAGGAAGGGGATGGCAAATAAAGAGCATTTTTGGATAGGTATTGTGTTGGCAAGTACTGCTTGCAGTCAGTGAGGATGGATCATAATAAATCTCTAAACTTATTCTAAAACTTTTATGAAGAGTGGCTTTAATACATGACACACATAAAATTAAGATTGAGATCCCTCTTTCCCTGATAAGTTTTCTATCTAGTCAAGATAGTACAGTGAGTGAGACATCAACTGAATAGAGAAGAAAAATATTTTGTCTTTGAAAACTTTTTGGTATGGGTGGGGAGTCTGCTACAGGAATTATCAACAGAACTTTTTTAAGGAGGATTGGGTGGAGAGAATGCCTTCAGTGTTGGCCTGGTTTGTCTGTTGTCTGTAAAGATACAAGTTTTGGTGGATTCGAAGCAAGGTAGACTTACATGGGGTTCATAAAGGTAGATCTTTATTTCTAAAGCTGAGAGGAAAGGAAACTGTTTGCTGTGTCCTTTAGGAAGTTTTAGTGGCCTTTTTTCTAAAAATCTTAAAATTACTGAGTGTTGGTAAGTCCAGGTGAGTAGTTTTTTCTCTTGTTCAGTATGAGTTGTTTAAACTGTTGTGTAATTATGCATTTCCAGGTTAAATGCAGAACCTGATGGATGGCAAAAGCTACTGTAACGTCATGGACAAGTTGTCCATCTGTACTGACACTCAGTGCATACAGCTCACTAGGCCTTTCTGTGCAGACCCGTTGGTCACATTTCATGTGTACCCAGAAACACCAAACCAGGTCACTTGCTCTGAAGATGTGTCATTCTTTCCTTTCATGTCTGAGCATCTCATCACAGAGAACTTCTACAGTGAGCCCTGCGGCTTTTCCTACCAAGTGCCCCATTCCAGTTACAACAGAAGTGAGTACTCCTATGGGCCAGCATTCATCAGAAAGAGGAATGAGAGGGAAAGACAGAGGGTTAAATGTGTCAATGAAGGTTATGCTAAACTGAGGCATCACCTACCTAAGGAATACATAGAGAAACGGCTTAGCAAAGTAGAGACACTCCGTGCTGCAATAAAATACATTAGCTATCTGCAGTCTGTTCTGTACAGTGATTCTGTGGCGGCAGAAAAGAATGTCATCAAGCCAAGTCAAGCACCTAAAACAAACAAAACCAGTGTTTGAAGACTATCTAAACTGTTCCTAACCAAGCAAAGGATACCTTGTCTTGGAACCTGATAGCTACTACTATAATTGTTAATAAAATGAACATTCCTGGAGCATGTAGGAGCAGATCATAATACACATCAGTATCAACCCACAGAAAGGAATTTCAATTTCATAGATACTAACTGCACTCGGAGTTGAAAAATCTCATCTGAATGGCCTAAGGTAATTCATGGAAGTTGGAAATCACATCTAAATTGTTACCAATCCAAAAATATACATGTGAAGTAACAGTATGTATTGTCACAGACTGCATGCTTTGAAATAAAATAAAATCTTTCCATTGATGAGACTGAGATTCCTTCAATTTTCTGTAATGTTACTGGTTTGCTCTCTCATGCGCCTTGAAAGAATTTTGCTCTAATTGCCAGTGTTTCTGTTACAAAGCAAGGAGGTCTTTTTAAAGGTTCCCAGGAATGTTGTTAGAAGCCATTAGAAAGGATAACTTACTTTAAAAGAATAACTTAGTCTTTCCCTGTCCCCCAGTCTCTTTCTCTGTATTATTTGGTGGTTTCAGCTAATTGGTCTAGAACAGATTTATGTGAAGATGGTGATTATCTTGTAATTAGCAAAGCGTTGTTAACATTTGCTGTATGTCAGGGAGTTGTATCGATACTAACAATTCAGCTGGCAGCATGAGAGCAGTTCATCTTTGGGTTCAGCAAAACAGAGAGAAAATGGTTACAGACTTTGTAAGTGCTGTCAGTATCCTTGTCCTTAATTGCAGTCATCTCCTCTGTTCCCATGTTTTAATAGCAGCGAATTGAAAAATGCCTACTAAATGCAATTAATTATGTTTCTGTGGAGCATGGTGGGAAATACTGACACAAGGTGTTAATGTTTCTTAAGGAGAAAATAAAGGTTAGGGATCACAGTAGGGATTAGCAGGAAGATTTCTGCATTATACTTTGGCATTTTTTGATATCTGCTTTGCAGGAAAAGGGGAGAATTCACTAATTCTTCCCCTTAACTGTGAAAAGGAAAAGTTTGTAAAGTGATTTGATCTCAGTTTGTCTCAGTTTCAGCCCTTCTGTCCTCATTTCAAACCAGTATATTTGTCATATCTTGTGGTGGTTTCTCTGAATCTGAGCTGTAGCTTTGTATGGTGTGATTTTTTTGCCATATAATAGTACACAAAAGGACTGGAGGACACTTTGCCCTTTTATAATCCCTTCTCTGCCCCTGCAGTCTTTCATCGCAGTACCTAGATCAGCAGAACTGTGTTTAGGAGTACGAAGTTGAGCAAGTAAGTGGCAGACAAATGGTTAGCTCTGTAGTTGGGTTGCAGCTGTTTTTAGCTGGTCAGGTCAGCACGTCAGTTCCTGGTGGTAACGATGCTGGCAACCTTCTTAGCAACTGGAAAACGCTGGCAGCAAATGCTTCTTGCACCGACCAGGGAAAAGGGCAAGGTTTGTGCATCGGGACTAAATTCAAATTGACACGATTGTGTTATCAGTAGCTGGTAAGTTTGAAACACTGCCGGGTTCAAGTTCCTGGAACTGTCCAGGAAATCTCATAGAACACAACACAATTGCCTGTGTCAGAGCCCTGTTCTGTACATAAATTGGGGACCTGGTTCTCCTCAGCAGTGACAGCTCTGAGAAGCGTTACAATGGGCTTTAATGTAGAACCGGTATTTGTGTTTCTTTGGAAAATATTACTGACTCCAGTTGGCTTTGTCTTATAACAGGGAAGTTTGTGTAGTTGTGAAATATGAGTATAATGTGTTGATTTGTTCTTCTAGAAACACATTTTGCAGCAGTTAATTTACTTTGTGCGGGTTTTGAAATGATACATAATAAGAGTTTGTAGAAACTCACAAAAAGCATTCTCTGTTCGTATCTCTCTCAATAACATTTAAATATTTTTCTAAGTGCCTAATATAAAAGCCTAAACTGTATTTTATAAGGGAAATTAGGCACTCAAAGTTTACATATCCCTGACTTTCCATTGCAGGTTTTACCCTCAGCATGCTGAAAGTTTCTAAGCCAAAAAAAAAAAAAAAGGCAAAAATGAACCTTGTCAAATAAATCTCAGATTATCGGAGAGAGCATCATGTCATGTATCTTACTGTGACAGCCTCTGAATAGTTATCACTTGTCAAATCTAAGCATCTCATTCTTTCTCATGGCAAGCCATAATCCTACTGTTATAAAACATGACAGGACAGCTGAAAGATCAAAATATTTCCTCTTCATACATCACTAAATAAAACAAGTAACAGGCAACTGTATTCTAGCGTTACATTCAAAAGCTGTCATGTCTGCTTGACTGTGCGAGCTTCAGCTGCAGTTTCTGTTTTAGCTTGTGCAGTAGGGAAGGTTTGGCTGTGTCTGTGCGCAAGGAAGCTTTAAAGGAGAGTGTAGGTGTAAGAAAACAGCAAAATGACAGAGGGGAACAAAAGCTGGAGGTAGGTGAGGACATTGTTTTCCTTGCGATTTTCACAGCATGTCTAGTTTCCCTGGATTTTCGTGTCCCTTTGTCGGGTAGGGATTTGAATGACTAAACATCACAGAGATCAGTAATAAGGGTTCATCTGATCAAACACCAGACTGGATACTTTGAATTCATTCCTTTTTTTTTGTGGTAATAATTCATAAAAGTTATTGAGTTCTTAACATACGCCAGAAAGCATTTGCTTGGGGTTGGAAAATGCAAATATATTGTCTCTTCTCAGCTTCTAACAGATCATGATTTAGTCTTGCAGGTAGATGCTTTTCCACGAATGGCTCATTCAGAAGGGTTCCAGCCTATTGATCACAGATACTGCAGTGTGATGCCAGCTCTGGACAAATTCCCATGCTTCAGTGTCATCCCTACTGTCAACCCCTGCTGTAGGAGCTCTTTTGCAGCGTGTCCCACCTGGGTCACCAAGCCCCCTGCCCTCCAGAGGTAAAATTAAGTTCTTGTTTCAGCCTGTGATTTGTTCTTTTTTTGTGATCTTTAAACAGGTTGGAATGTGTCAGGTTAATAAATCAGCAACTTCAGCATCATTTGTGTTTTCCCCTCCCTTGTGCTGGCAGTCTTTAGGTGGTATTAACTGAAATGATTTGCTGCTCTGGGAGATTTTGGAAAGCAAAGCCTGGAGTAAAACTGCTATCAAAGAAACATACTTTTAATGTTATTTGGATAAATAAAAGCATTTTGCGTTAGCAGCGATCTTCTGTGAAATGGATCTAATGCTTTGTGATGGAATTATTTTTCCTGCTTTGAACTTAAATCTGTCATCAACCAGCAGAATTACTTTTCTGCTTTTTCTGTTGTTTCTTGAATTCCCCAGGACAAACCATCAGCTACAGTGCTCTTGAGTACATCTAAACTGTGTTTTATGCTGGAGATTTATCCTTTCTCTTGCCTGATCTTAAGAGTTGTATTGACTTGCCATGCAACCAGCGAAGCTGCTAGTGCAGGTTATTCTAGCCCAGGATTCCAGCATATTTCTATCTCCCTTCCTCTAGATCCCAAATCAAAGAGAATTGGGTAGGTCAGGCACTCTTTTTTTTTTTTTTTTCCAAGAGTAAGGGTTTTTCCCAGCACAGGCAAGTTTTCTGTTTCCTTCCACACTATTGGACCTGTGGGAGTGTTATAAAATGAGGTGCAGTGATTCAGTTCTTACAAGATGTCTTTTTCCTGACCTACAGTAGCTGTTTTCTCTTACCGCTGACCCATTTTCTTTTATTCAAGGTGCCAGTGGATTAACCACTGCCTCCCATCCCCTGGCCCAGCATGGAGGAGGCTGAGCATATCAGGGAGATCAGCGGGCTTAGACAGGAATGTCCCTGTTCTAGTGAGAGGAGAACATGATGGATTTTATTATCGTGGTACAGTAAAAGAGGAGATAGAGGTGAGTGGCAGTTGCAGTGCTGTAGTCATGTGGGTATGTGTAATTGGGTGTGCATTGTCAGAGTCAAATCTGTTCACCTGCAGGAAGCAGCTGGGTCATCTGTTGAACTCAGACGAGCTGGGTGAAGTCAGTGTGACTGCCACACACCCCTCTGTGTGTGGCAAAGACCAATCTTGTCTTTGCACACCACCTGAGTTTTGTTTAGCCATTTTGTTCCGTTTCAGCTGCTGTGTGAATTAGAGAACAAATCACAAGATTGGCTTATGCTCATGTTTATGATGATTCATAAAGCTCCTAATATGCATGATTCTAGGCTGTCTTCATCTGCTGCTTTCGTGGCATGTTGGCTGAGCATTTTGCATGCAGTATTGCCTCAGACAGCAATAATATTGATGGTGATCAGATCCTTGCACTACTCAGCATCCTTTACCAAGCCTGTTTCTAGAAGTGATCAGACTTGGGTCAGGGATCATCATCGTGTACAGAAGATGAGTGCCCACCCACCTTTGTACACAGACAAGCAGCTGCTTGTGCCAGGGAGGCTGCTATATGTCTAAAGAGGTCCCAAATATGTTGCTTTTTCAGACCTCATAAAGATCTTGTGTGCCTTCACCAGGTGAGTTGTACTCCCTGTTGGGAGTCGTGGCCCATCATGTTGCTCTAATACAAAGGGTACTGTAGGGGTTGGATGTAGTGCTGTTCCCCTTCCTACCTTCTGAGCTCAGTTAAAAGATCTTTACCTTTAAACACAAGGTTTATTCCAAACAGTATTTTCTTTCTGGGAAGCTTGTTTTTTGCCTCTCCTGGAGCTAACTTGCAAGCACCCCAGACCCTTCGCATTTTGGTGAGGGCTGCCTTGCTGTGTACCTTGCAGGAGCAGGCCTCCATCTCTGCTGGCGCTGGGCATTGAGCCAGATTTGGATGGCGTCAGTGTTGTTGTGAACAACATACCGGCTACTGTTGTGTATAGACACAGAACCACCAACAGTGCAGGAAAAGTGTTAGTGTATTATGTACACACTTCCAGCTTGAGTCAGCTACAGACCAATGACACGGTTGTCTTTTCAGAAATGTTAGTGAAAGCTTTAATTCATTGGTTTGTTAGCATTTCAAACTTAACAGAAAAAAGTGTGTTCTTTCTCAAGAACAGGGAAGTGCCTCATTTCATTGTTGATGGAAAGTGTCTTGACAGGCCTTAGCTTACAAGAAAATAAAAATTTCCAACAACTTCCCAAAGAAGCACTGAGTTAATGTGTCTAATGAGGAAGGACTTGGGCATGCATAAAGAATAGGTCTGAACAGCTTCACTGTCCCTGGTGTATGCAGTGTGGTTTGTGAAATCCAGTTGCGTTCCACCTCTATAGGATTTTTGGCAGGGATGGAATACAGGTCCCAGCTGTAGTGAATCTGTACGTATGCTTCACTCAGCCTGGTTTGTAGTGAGCCTTCTGGCACTTTTTACGTCTGTCTTAATTCAGAATTAAAACCATGTCCAAGTTCAGGCTTGCTAGGTGCTCTGACCTAGCCACACAGCCACAGGAAGGCTGCCGGTGAAGGTTATGTGACCTGACACATTTCAGTGTGTTTTTCAGAGGAACTGTTTTGTTCCTGGTAACAGAATGAAAGAGGAGTGTTCCTGGTAGAGTTTGCTGAACCATTTCGGTCACATGGAAGGCATCCAGTCTGCATGCAAAAAACAGTGAAGGATGACATCCTGGAATATACAAATGGTATGGAGCACTCCTTACTCCCTGGAGACAAAGTGCTGGCGCCTTGGGAACCAGATATGGGGAGGTATGGCCCAGGAACTGTCCTCACGGGCATTGAGACAAGGGACCCCTTACGAGGTAAGAAAGATACTAAGATACTGCCCTTATCTTGCTTGCCTCGCTCGGGAACACAGGCGAGACTGTTGGGATAAACTCCATTGTGACGCTATTGACAGAGAACTCTCAGAGCGCACACTACAGTTTAGCATTGCTTAAGGCTTCCAGGAGGTGATGTAGCTGATGTGATCTGTATGTAACCTCGCTGGTCTGACCCTAAGGAAGCTGTGACCCATAAAAATGTCACCTTCTGTATCCACTTATCGGTTATTTCCTGTATGCTCAGACAAGGCTGTGTCTGTTGTGTGAAGGACAATGGCATTTTCCTGAGAGATCTAAATGTGGTAACTCTCAGGAAGCATCCATCTGTGCTAGAGTGCTAGTGCTTGTACTGAATGGTACATCCTGAGGGTGATCTTATCACCCAAGCATGGCATTTCAACAGCTCATTCATTTTCCCATGTCTGACAGGCTCTGCTGACTTCTCAAAATACTGGTAAAATGTCCTCAGAGTGTTACTGCTATCTTTGGCAGCAACAACAAAGGTAACTCAGCCAACGTTTACGTGTTCATTTGATGAAAAACTGGAAGGAAAGATGCTGCCAGAGCCGTTGCCACACTGAAGGTGCCCCTAGCTGCCCACTCTGCCCTCCACAAAGTTATGATGAGTTGTCACAGTAAGGGGTGATAGTTGATCCTGCCACTGGCATGAGGAGAAAGCATGCATAAAGCTGCAAAGCCTGAGCTGTGTGTGTGCACCCTACGCAGAACAGCTGCTTACAGCTGCTTGCCTTTTCTTTCAACAGCCTCAGAAGATGAAGAAATTACGGTCCGGTTCTGGAATGACAAGAAAGTGAAACTCCCTCTAGGTGTAGCTCTGTGGATCCCTCCTAGCCTGTGTGGGAGAATTGTAGAGATGATCCACATGCCCTTCACCAGCAGGTTAAGGCCCAGAGAAAGTCCTGACATTAGTTCTTGTATTTTTTCCTGTAGTCCTAAAACAGCCCTGATTTCTGTTTGTGTTGTACATAGTTTTGCTAAGCACAGCTTGCTCTTCTCACCCTGCTGGCCACTTTTCCACTATCATTGTGGTTGTATGTGCTGTTCACCAGCCTGTGTCGGGTGCATCTGCTGCTGCCATCCCTGCTGGCCTCTTCCACCCAGGTCTCTGGTCTTTCAGAGAAAACCTGAAGAGGTAGAACCCAGCAGCAAATCCTCTCCACACCTTTTAGAACTGGAAGGTGTGAAACAAGGAGAATCAGCAGCTGTGGCAGCTTCTTCCCCTTCTGATTCAGAGTGTGATCTGGAGTCATTCCCCACTAAGAGTGATGTTGTGGACAGTGCTGTTAACACAGACTCCAGCCATCATGAGAAGCCCAGGTTAGACGAATCTGCAGGACCCAAGTGGAAATACTGGAAAAGGAGACAATGCAAGTCCAAACACAGTAATTAAGGTACTTTTTAACACCCTTAAAGGGAAGAAGCAGCCGGAGGGAAATAACCAGTGTGTTCTGTGCCCCCTTCGTATGGGCAGTCACTTAGCCTGTAGTTGATAATAAGGATCATACATTTACATATCAGCCTCTGATCCAAAATTCCCTCCTTCACAACGTTTCATCTCCCTCCTCGTGCATGCTAGCTCTTCTTTTGGTAACTTGTCTAATGGAAAAGCACCAGAACAATGAATCTCATGTGGAAGCGCAGATACCCCTCGTTGAGTTTCTTCCCCGACATTTTCCTATGACTTTTTTGATGCTAACATGTTCCTTAACCTGCATAGCTAATCTGTGCAGAATAATCACCTGAAAGAATTCCTTTCAGGTTTAGTAAAGTGTGTTTCCCTCTCTTCCTAAATGAATGTTCAGAGCTTTAGTTCTGGTTTTACTGTTCATAAGGTTAAGCTACAATTTTACTCCCCCCAGAAATCACCAGTTGCAGCAGCACATGTACAAAGGGCAAGCTGGAATCCAAAGCCATCTCTGTTGTGGACATGTTCCGTGTTGCACCAGCTAATTGGAGTATCCCTGAAAACGGACAGTTCTGACCTTCAATGTGAAAACACAAGAAAAGATAGCTTATGTACAATAACTCCTAGATTCAATCTGGAAGAGTGCTGGGCTCTTCTAGTCAAATTCTGTTACTCATGATTTCTGTCTCAGAAAGATAAAAATCAATATTTTAAACAGTCTTTACAAGTAACTTCTCTTCCTCACAAGAAGCAAGCAGTTTAAACAGCTGATTACTACTGTAAAGGTAGGGGATACAGAATAAGCAAACTGTATCACATCTAAGACAAGGGAACAACAGCCTGTTTTCAGGCTTGGTTTCTTCCTACAGTGGTCCCCTCCTGCTTTAGAAAAACTTGGAAAAAAATCAGTGAGAACATGAATACCAAACAAAGCAGGCAGAGAAGAGGAATAAAAATGCTTGCAGGAAGAAGGGGAAGATGAAAAAATGGCAGGATGAACAGAAACACTGCTCTGCACATGAGCACCGTTGGTACAAATAATCAGAAATAAAATGTACTTAAATAAAAAATAAAAAAAATACTTATGTACTTAATAAAAATGCTGAAGTACTTAAAAAAATGTACTTAAAAAAATAAAATGCTACTGTAATTTAAACATACTAGCATGATTAGGAGGAGATTAATCTGTTAATGACATGTCTTAGTGAGCAGAGAATACACTGGAATATATTTTGTTTTCTCAACGTTTTATGCATTAATTTTTAGCAGAAGCCTACTACTTAACTGTATTTTTCATATTTTATTATTTAAACAATCATAATATACACACATTATACACTTTTGTAATTAGTTTCCTAGGAATTTGGAATTTTAACGCCAATACAGAACTCCAGACAGACATGCTCTGTGTTAGCCAAATGTCATATTTGTGCAGTAGTGACATGCTTTGCCTTTTGGTAAAACCAGAAAGAAACCAGAGTGGCTTCATTCTAGCTCAAAACCAGCAGCATGAATCACAGTAGTGGACACAACTTGGTAATACAGAGTATAATGACAAACTTTTATTCCTGTAAAATTGTCTTTTGTGTTTTAAGATATGTTACTTTGCTAGAAGTTGCATTGCTACTCCTTGAGATACCTGAAGCAGAATTTTGTCTTACAATACAGACTGCATCAAAAGTAAGTTGCAACAAACAAGTAAAGTTAGAGACTAGGCTTTTAAGAGATGCTGTCTGCTGGGCTTATGCCCTCCCTCTGTAGTCAAAAAAAAAAAAAAAAACCAAACTCACTCCTCTAACTTCCAAAGGAGCAAAGTTTAGTCAAAGCTTAACAGCTCCTGAAAATCCTTTGGTCTTATTGTAACACTTGTATTTCAACAGTGAAGTTTGTTACAGAAATGATACTATTACAGAAATGATACCATTATCAAAGCTACATGAGGCAGAGGTATATCTATCTTAGAGTCAGGAAAGCCAAAGTTACAGACACACTGATGCTGCTTATTTTTTAAAAAATAGACTACCAAGGGATTTGTTTCCGTCTTCCAGGAGGAAGGTTTTGTGGCATCAGGAAAGCAAAGAGTGAGAAAGGAGACAGTCTGATGATAAACATAAAACAACTTGCACAGGAGAGGACAAGCTTGACGATACAGACAGATACAGAAGAGGACAGAGAAAAAAACAGCAAAGAACTCACAACAAAGCAGAGAGAGATGTGATAAATCAGAATCTAATAAATAAATGTACAGCTGATGAAGTTCAAGAGCTGAAATTTCAGGTAAACTGCTTACACTATAGCAGTGTTACATTTATTGAGCAAATAAAAGTTCTGATTTAGGCACTTTCTCTATAGAATATGGATAACCATTATTTCAATAACTGAAAAATTATTTCCACCTACATGGAATCTCAGCATTCTCATTCTTTACTCTAGGGTTAGGCTTGTGTTATATTAAGTCCCTAATTATTTGGATGTGAAATCTTTACAGTTCTGGAGAGATCAGGTGAACTACTATTAGCACTAAAATCCTGAATAGATGGAAAGCAAAGTCTATTAAACCTCCAATTTATCTACAGTCCTCTGGAGATAGCCAAAAGAATTCAGCATAGCAAATCCTCTTTGTAGGAAGCCAGAAGGAATAGAGAAACAATACAAGCTGACAGCCAAAAATATTTTTTTTCAGGATTAAAGCAGAAGAGAAAGTAAAGGATATGAAGATAGAGACAGCAAAATTCTCAGAGATTCAGCATTTAAGCCACAGAATCTTATATTCTCCTCCAAGATTAACTGAAACTAGTTTACAGCTGAAACAGTGTAAACCATCAGCTACAAAAAGATAACAGATCTATACAGATCATGCCACTAATTCTAACTGTGGAATCTGATCTTTCGGAGGTCACCCAGTGAGTTGTGTTAGTGGGATTGTTCATGTTTAAAGAATATGAATTTGGAAATAAACTGCATTATGCAGGTGCTCAGCAGTACTTTTCCCCTGCAGGAAATAGGAGACAGGTCATGTTATCGTACCTTCTACTGAAAAAGGCAGCTAAGTGATATTTAGCCTAGGTAAGAGTCTGTGAAGAGACAGGATTTGAAGTCTGTCAGTAGTTTCTGCTGGTGAAAGCATCTGACATACATTCAAGCACCTTCCTGAGGTGGGGTCCTAGGTAGTCAATTTCATTGGCATTTTATTTCTTTATCAGAATAATAAATATACAGATGCGGGGGGGGGTTGGGGGGGGGATGCATTTTGAGCCAGATGTGCAGCAGCTCTAAAATCAGTGCCAGCCCACAGAAGCTGGTATGTACATCTGTATTCACACCACAGGGATCTTGCTCTTCGTGGCCATGAACGTGACATGGACTTCCTGTCTGAGGGTAATATAAACTGTCATCACAAAGACTAAAGCATGTATTTATTCCACTAACTGTATCTTTAATTGTTTAAAATGGAGGAGCCTGGAATTACACAGTCACATAATTGGAATTAAGGCAAACAATGTACAAATATTTATAAAATCAGTGTACAAAGTATGCTGTATATAATTGCATTACGTAGAAAACGGATATACAGGCCGTAAAAATATAGTCCCAAAGAAGAGGATACTATTAAAGTGCTAACATGAACAAGTAATGCATAGTTCATTACATGCTTTAAAAAAACCCTAGTATTTTATTCCCATGATCACCAGCAAACGTCATAGAACAAAAGTTAAATCAATACTTTGTCCTGCACTGATGTCCACCACGTGGGTTTGTTTCACCATGTCCTCTGAGGTTGCTGTGATAGAATAGGTGCCAGGAGAAACTTCAATGTAGATATCTTTGGAAGCTTTCCTGGTCTGTAGGGGTGGGGAGGGGAGAATAAACAAACATCATTACTATTTAGTTATATTGAATTTCCCATAAAAATATAAATTTTGAATTTGGGTGAAAATATTTAATCTGCTATATAAACATTAACTTTTTTTTTCAAAGTACACAGGCAATATATAGACCAAACTGCAAAATGTTTCTATTAATACCAAAATTAGCGAATGTCATATTCAAAGTATTTAATCGATTGATTTAATCAATGGAAATAATCAACATGCTATAATTTCTCCCTCAGAAAACTGAAAGCTGTCAACCTAAACAATTTTGAACATAAACATGGAAGTCATCTATACACCAGGATACTCTCATCAATTTGTACTGTGGTATAGATTCCGTATTTCTCATCTTTTGTGGCTTAGAAGTTCCCAAAATTGATTTGGTGAGGTGTTTGGCTTTGAAAAATAAGGTTTTCTTCTCCTGGACGAACAGGAGTCTTCAGAAAGACTGTATCAGGGCCCGGCATAACTGGCTAAGCAACTGCAGCATGCATGTGTTGCTTGCCTTTTTTGAGCGTTGGGAATGTGTCGGGAGCACAAATGAGGTGAGAGTGGAGGACTGCTGGATTATTGCTGCTGATGCAAATCACAACAGCCTAAGATTATTCACAATGTTTTGACGTTTTGTATCAGTCCAAAATATTAAACAGATTTAACTAGTTATGTGCCATAATGTCACGATCTGATTTATATTTAATTGTGTAAGTCGCTGTCCATTCTGTTGCCCATCTATACATGCATTAGGATTATGAACGCATTGCTGATTAATCTGTGCCATCACAAGATCTCCACACCTGACTGTAAATTTTAACCAGCTTGATGCAAAATGCTAGGGAAATGCTATATCTCAATTTAAAAACAAAGTATTCTGTAAACTTACACACTGATGGCAAGTTCTAGCTCGACTGGATTCTCCTGCAGATGCATTTTTCTGGAAAGAAAAAGATGCTGCTTTCTAATGATAACCTCAGAAAATACAAATTTAGCCCCTGAGAGAGGGGATGCTCCAAGTCCGTTAAACTTTCCCCTCCACAAAATGACTGAAATGATTGTTGCCACGAGAATTTACTCTGCCCTCCTGCCCTGCCCAGCCAAAGACTCAGATCAGTCCACAGTTTCATGTGCCCATGATGTCAATCCACATAAATTCACGTGAGCAAGCGTCACAGATGCTGGATGGACTACAGTTGTCCCATGGTGAGGGAAGGATTAACCTTTAATTAAAATAAAACAAATTCCCGCTTACCTCTTCTTTAGAGGACTTGAACTCTTTTTCCCCTGCTTGTCTGCTGTGATATCTGCAGATGTGTTTGACTTCATGCTCATTGCATCTCCAGGCTGGCACAAATCTATAGTACTTCTGGACAGCAATTGGAACAGAGAATATTATGTGGAGAAGCATCACAGCCATGCTGACAACAACTCCAGATTTGCAATTAAAAGTGGAACTGCACATTTACTGATGTTCTGTATTAATCAGCTGGCTTAATTTCATGTGAGGATGAAAATAGTGCCCAGATGTCCAAAGGACATCTGCCTTCTGGTGCAGAACTGTCAGCTCTGTTTTCAGACGCTTGTCTCCCTACACAGTATGTTGGGACTCTGTCACCTCAGAACTGAACTCATGAAAACAGCCAAATCTGGAGTTGGTGTTGCCATAAGCCACGCAGGAAAATACCGAGAACAGAAGTGTGCTTTACATTTTTCTCTGTTTAGAGCAGCACTTTATTTCAAACAGTTGTCTGACTGGGATCCGCAATTCAGAATACTCTGAGGGCAAGGACTTTAGTTAGCTATTATACAATTAGATCACTCTTTCTATTTAAAGGCCACACAATGCTATCATTTTCTTGCCTTTGTGCTAGCAAATAGAGGGGTTAAGAATTGCTTAGCCTAGAAATGCTCATTGTTTGGGCACTCTGCTTACAAGGCAAATGAACTGCAGTCAGATTCCACTCTCAGGTGAGAGCTGTGTTCACTAAATGACATGTTTCTTCAAAAGGCTGCAGCAATATCAATTGCTTTTTTGTCCAGAACAAATCCAAAGGAATGCTCTGGAAACATCTACCTGACCAGGCCCTTCAAGCAAAGCTGGTGGAAGAAGCCATAGTTTATGGGTCCTTAATAGGATGTATATGTGAGGTAAGAGCTTTTGCAGGGTATGTGCAGAAAAAGCACTGTAAAAGCAGAGGACATGTTAATACCGGGAAAAAGAGCTGGTGAAAGAGCTTAAGTGCTTTCAAGGCTGGTAACTTGTAGCAGAGCAGTTTTGAGAATTGCAGCAGTAGCACAGCAGTCCTTTTCTGGCTCTGCAGTAAAGGTACTTGAATCTTCCCTGCTGTGAGTTAAGTATGTGCATACAGCTCTGCTGCCATCTGCTGTCACCACAGAGCTCATCGCAGGGTTACCTTTTTGATCAGAGGAAACAAGTTTCAAAATAATGATTTTTGTCTTGCTTGTATTTTCCTTCTGTCTGACCGTGCAGACCACACATGAAAATAAGGCCAATAGCAGGTCTTGTTTCCAGGTCTGTTGCGCTACCTTATTCCTTGAGGTTATGTACCTACCAGTTTGGCTGCTGCTGTCGTGGTTTACTGTGGAGTTACGGCCCAAAATACATCAAACACTCTGACCTACTGCATAGGACTTCCCAGAGTATCTCTGTATCACAGGACGTGACTCGGGTCCTTTTACATGAAGTTAAATAGCAAACAAGTGAAATCAAATGTTTGATACGAAATGTGGGTCAACTTTGGTCCCTAAGTAATTCTACACAACTCGTCCCAAATCACCTAATTTTAGTGCTTAATCACCTGCACTCAGTGGCATTCTGCTGCCTCGGTGGTTATGTTCTGCTGTAGGTTTTTATTTGCACTTTTTAAGCTTTACCCATGAACTCGTGGGTCTGAGAACTCCCCCCTTTTCTCAAGGGCAGGTGACTGAAGCGGTGCTGTCCTGGCACAAGCACGAATGTGGAAGTCAACCCCTGCTTGTCCCACCAGCGTTAGGCACTGTACGTTGTGTATCTGTTGCGGTTTTGTGTCGTTGTGCAGACCTGGCGCTGCAGGGCCAGCCGGTTACTGTCACGTAGCGCTGTGGGGTGACGAAGTTGTTGCCGCCTGGTGCACGTTGCCGTGCCCCGCTCCCTAGCGCAGCGGGGGACAGCTCGGTGCCCTCGGCCGGGCGGCGCGGCAGGCTCCCGGCCCAGACCTCCCGGCGCGGCACCCGGCACCCGGCACCGCTCCTCTTCGCGCTCCGCCCAAAGCCGCGGCCCCGCGCTCCCCCCCGCACCTCGCACTCCGCCGCCGCTCGGTCCATGAGGCGCGCGAGGGACGCGAAGGCCGCGCCGGGGCGTTCCGGGTCCTCTCGGTGCAGCGGCGGGGGCCCCTCCCGCCCCGCAGCACTGACCGGGGCCGCTCCCCGCTCCCGCTCCCGCTCCCGGGGCTGCTGCTGCTCCTCCTCCTCCTCCCGCCGCCGCCGCCGCGCCCGCTCCAGCACGGCGCGCGCCAGCCCCGCCGTCCGCGCCGCGCGCGCCCCGTCCATCCCGCCGCCGGCGCGCGCCGTCACAGTGCGCGCGTGCGCCCCGCGCCCCTCCGCCCGCGGCCGGTAGGGGGCGCCGCGGCCCCGCCCGCCCCGCCCTGAGGCGCGCCCGCGGGGGGGCGCCCGGAGGGGCCGTCCCGGGCCGTCCTCGCCATCCGCGGCGGCGATGGGCGCGGTGACCGCCCCGGCGGGGCCGGCGGAAGGGCGAGGAGAGGCGAGGAGAGGTGGGCGTTGCGCCGCGGCTCGGCCCGGCTCGGCCCGGCCCGGCCCGGCCCGGCGGGAGATTCAAACGCGGCGGGGTGCGAGGCTGCCCGCCGTGACGGGAGCGGCGTGAGGCGCGGGGCGGGGACCGCACCGGGCAGGGACCGCACCGGGCGGGGCGAGCGGCGGTACCGGAGGGGAGGCCGAGCGGGCTCAGAGCCCTTCGCTATGCCCCCCGCACAAAGCGAGCCCCGGGCGCGGCTGGCAGGGGGAGAGCACGGAGCGCCTTGCCTTGAGGCACCGCCGCAGACCAGCCCTTCACCGGCCTCTCCTTCATGAAACACGCTGGAGGCGCCAGCTGAGTGTTTGGATACAGCTAACGTTGGGTCTCCTCTACTCCGCTGAGGCGTTTGCTGAGGTGCTTGAGGTCTGAGGGACTGGGCTGAACATAAATGGGGAAGAAAGACAGTATTTGCTAAAAGCGATGTTAACGTGTTTGAGTTGTTTCATCGATGTGACAGAGCCGTCTGGGGTGCTACTGCTTAATGACAAGTTGAGCATCTTCCCTTGAGTGTCCTTCTTTGCTATCGTTGGTCCTTTAGAGAGCGGGTGGCTTTGCAGTCGTGCTGCACACGTGGAACAGACTTGGAGAGGCCCTCCTCTGTCATTTTCATAAATGGGAAAAAAAAATGTATTCGCTGTATGCTCCTGCCAGCTATTTGTGGCAATTCTGGGGTAAAAAAGCTTACCACCTTGTTCAGGAGGTAAATTATTCCTCGCGTGTTGAAATTTCAACTCCGCCATTTTTTGATGTTTGGTGGCATAGAACTCCTCCTGCAGCTGAGTAAATACATCTGTCCCAAGAAGGCCGGCAGCTGAAATAGCTTGTGCTTTGAAATACATGTTCCCATTAGGATCCAGATGAGTTACCCTCATTTCCTTTACGTTCACTATCTTGAAATGTAATGGAGGTTTGTGCAATGCTGGGCACTTACACCAGATTTCCTTGTCGTTGGGGTGATGTATCGGAATATCTCAGGACAATACACATTATTTGGTTTATGAGGTGGGGAAAGCCGAGAACAGCTTATCCTGAGTACTCTGCTCAGGGATCAGGCAAGCATCATCGTGTAGGAAAGTGTTTGCCTGATGCTGAGTGCCATTTTGGTTCCGTTTCAGTCAAAGGAAGGAAATTAAAGTTTCTTAAAATTCAAAAAGTGTGAGATGCTGGTATCCTTGCTTCCAGCTATGCAATATGCATGCCACTCTTCTCCTTATTGTTCTCCTGTTTCTGTTATCGCTTGGTTATTGTCTGCACAACAAGTCACTTTGCAACGTTTACAAAAACTTCAAGGTCTAGATGCATTCCTCGCGTTTTGCAGCGCTCGTGACCCTGCTAGCAGCTGGCACCCTGCCTCTCTCCGAGGGTTTTTCTCTCCACCGCCTGGCGCGGCGTCCCCATCCCTCGCCCCACGGGGACAGCAGCTGCCCGCGGGACGCCTCCCGCCGCCCTGAGTGCCGGGCTGAAGCCCCGGGCTCGGCGCCTGGGCGCAGGAAGCTCGCCGCTCGCTCTTCCTTCCCTCCTTCCTTCCTTCCCTCCTTCCTTCCCTCCTTCTTTCCTTCCTTCCTTCCTTCCCTCCTTCCCCGGCAAGCGTCTCCTCTCAGGCAGGGCTCGAGCGCTGTTAGCTTTTTAAAATAAAGACTCCCAACACCGTTCCGCCGGGCGAGAGCGAGGAAGGTCGGCGGGCGGGGGGCTCGGCTCTCCCCTCCTGCTCCTCCTCCTCCTCCTCCCCCCTGCCCCGTGCAGCCCCGCGGGGCTGCTCCCCTTCCCCTGCCTCCCTCCCGCCCGGCGGGGACCCGGCTTTGGGGCCGGGGGCGGCGCCCACTGCTCCGCGGGGGCTCCGCGGGGGCTCCGCGGGGCCGGGGCTGGGGCCGAGCGCTGCCGGCTTGGCCGCCCGGGGCTGCCCGGCCGCGGCGGGGCTGCAGCCGGGCCGGGCGGCGCTGGGGGAGCAGGTTTCTTTGTTGGCTGCCGGCTGACTGGTTCCCATTAATCTCCCGCACTGGCCGTGGCCGTCTCCACTTCCTGCCTTTGCATACTTCTCTCTCCCTCGATCTCAGCCCCTTCCCTCCTCCTCCCACCCCCCTCCCTCTTTCCAGCTCCTTCAAAAAAGCTGCAGCCGCCCGGGCGGAGGGAGCGCACCGCTGCGCGCCTCGGTAAGAGCCGGGGAGCCGCGGGCTTGGGGGGGAGAAACCACAGAGCGGGGCCGGAGCTACGGGGGCTCCCGGGGCCCGTCCCGTCCCGTCCCGTCCCGTCCCGTCCCTGCCCGGGCAGCGCGCAGCTGGGCGCCCCGTCCCTGCGCACGGGCGGAGCGGCGCTTGGAGCTGCCGCCCTGTGCCACCGGGCACCGCCGTGCCCCGGGGACGTCCCGTCTGCTGGGCGGCGAGGGCAGGGGCAGCCCGGAGGGATGGAGCCGAGGAGACCGCTTCGGTGGGACCGGGCTAACTAAGCGGGCTGGGGAGCCAGCACCCCGCGTGTGGGGCTCTGGTCTGGAGAGAGAAGGGAAGCTGTGGCGCTTTTCTTCCCTTCCAGTGCCCGCTGGCGTTGTTCGTCCAGCTGGCTGCAATATTTGCATGCACATTGAAAAGAGCAGAAGAACCACCTGGACTCCAGCGGAAGACTTTAGAATCCCAAGGCAGATTTAGCTGAGGAGCTGAGGGAGCTGCTTCAGCAGTTCACTTGGTGGGAAAATCAGAAGTACTGCTCTTGGCTTGGTACCAAGCGTTTGCTTTACTAAAGAGCAGCGGGTCACCGCAATCAAAGAGTAGTGGCTACATATGAGAGAGCCTTTTTATGTTTACTTCAGTTTTATCACTCAACTGTATTTTGAATCTTAACAGTCAAGCTAAATTAAGCGGGATGTATAGTATAATAGCATGGAGTAGGTTGATAGTAACGTTTGTTACCCTCTTGTTTTACTGTTGCACTGATTTGGGGTAACAGGTTTTTTTCATTTCATTCTGTGTTGATGGTCTTTAACTTCAGCCAGATACTGAACAATCCAGTAAAGGCCACTTGGAATGATCAAAACTTTTGGGAAACAAAGGATGAAATTGTTGTCTGATTTCTGCTCATGCAGAGTAGGGTGAATTGGAGTGAGGTTAACTAGCCTTTAAGACTCAATGATGTTTTGATTATTTGTGATTAACATACACTCAGTAGACGGAAAAAATTCCATACAGTGCACGGATAAGTTAACAAAGAAAAAGCAGAAGTATCTTACATTTAAGATCAGATTTGAGAAAATCGTGCATGTTCAGGAATGTCAAAATTTAACATTGATTTTTGTGATTGGGTTATGCAGGTGGCAAAATAGAAATCTGTTACCAGTCTGAAAGGTGAGAAAAAGATTTATGCCTTTGGTCATTTGTTTCCCTCTGGCTTTAAGATCAGTTGTTAAAAGCAAAACCAACACATTAAAGCAATTATGATTACTTTAGCAAGATACCTAAGCATGTAGTGAAGCACCTTTTAAGACTAGCTGCAATCTATATGCACTCTTGAGAGTGACCAGACTGATGGGAAACTGCCATCTTCCTTCTGCAACAGAACTGGTTTTCTCCTGGAGTATGGAGGAGTGGGGAGTGGAGCTTCTTGGGTAGGGGCGATAGTGTGGGTGGTACTGGGCCTCGCTGCAAGACTGGCAAACTCCCATGTGCGTCTCGTATGCAGAAATAGGGGAATCCTGCCTGGCTTGGCGTTCTTCTGCTCTCTTCAGGGTGATGAACTTCCCTAGCCGGCTTGCTCAGCATTGTCACTGCCTTTCCTAGTGTTGGGAAGGAGAGGCACCTCCTGTCCTTTCTTATCCTGCATTTTTGTGCCGTGGCTGCCAGAATTTGCTCCGAGAAGTTCAGAACCGACCCTTGCAGTTTCCCTTTAGGCAACTGACTTTTAACATATACTGTAGCATTTAAAGGAGCGTGTGACCCTTTATTATTGGTGACCCTGTAAACCATTGTGTAATCTGTTGACTGTAATGTACCATGGCAATTTATTCTTGGTTGGGAAGTCCTGCCAAGGACTTGATGGAATAGCACGATTTTATCCACTTTATTGTTTTCATTGTGTTTCATAAACATCTAAGACCCTCTGGGAAGAATCACTGGGGCGGCTGGGCCTCCTTTTTTTAATTGCTGGTTAAATAAATGTGGCCAGTTAAAAAAAAATAGGAAAAAAAAAAGTGGTATGCAGGATCTCAGAATGCCTGGAACTGCTAAACATTCATGTTTAGGAAGCAGAACTATTTTTAGTGTAGGGGCATTTAAAGAAATGATACTAGCCCCTTGTGAAGAGGTCACTGCTAAGTGCGCTGAAGAGCCTGCTTTTAACTGGAGAGCAAAACCAAGTTTCCCACAGCTGAATAAAGTTAGAGAACCAGATTTGTACTTTTCCCACTTAGCTGAAGAGAGAGAGGATGGACTTCTTGTTAGTTTACAGTAGTGGGAGTGAAGAGGCCTGAATCCTTACCTCACACATGCAAAGAAAAAAAATATCCTGGTCTTGGGGAGATGCTTAGCTTTCTGATTTTTTTCCAACCCATGTCTGCAGTGGAGATGTGGGACTGAAAGGCATTTAACGCTTTCTGAGAAGGGCTAGGAACTGGCAGCTGAGAGTAGTGCGTACCCCTCGGGATCTGTGTCTGGGGGAGGGTACAACTCTCATGAATGCATCCCTGGCCGCCATCCTCATTTATAGCTAAAAGAATTGGGGTAAAAAAAGTCTGTGGGTGCTTGAGAACCCAAGCCAACTTGGGATCCTAATTCAATTCTGAGCATGGGACTGAGGTTGCTAAATAAATTACTTTAGATTCACTGAAGATTTTCCTCAGCTCCTCTGGACAGAAAATAGAAGTACTTGCTTCTGATGGTTTAAGAGAATGTGGCTTAGGTCAGAGTTACCACTGTGTGCTGGACCCACCATGTTGTCCATGGTGTGTCATGAGTGACCTGGGTTAATGAAACCCAGTATCTTGCAGGGCAAAGAACCAAAATCTGGACTGATCAGACTTCAAAATGTATCAAATGATAGCTAAGTCAAATCAAGTTTTGGTCCAAACTTCATTGATTTCTTGTTTAACATTAGTTCAGTTTAGATTATGAATTACTACTATTCTGCTATACTATTCTACTTTTTTTTTTTTTTTTTTAATGCCGAATGCCATGTGTGTTAGTTTTGTCTCCGTGCTGTAAAGTGTATGCAACTGCTGCTTTTCACATTTTTTGGTTTGCAGTTGGGATTTAGTTGGCAGTGTGGATAGAGGCAAGTTTGGGGAACTGACTCCAAATATTTACATTCTCAATTTGGCCTAGTCCTTATGCTTGTAAACACTCATAGTCACATTGAACTTTGGTGAGGTTATAAGTGGCTGTATCAGGCCTTGGAGAGTCACACCCTACAAGACCTGAAATTCCCACTTCTGGGAAGGGTTTCGGATGTATTTTTTGGCTGTATGTATCTCAGCTTGAGAGTTAGTACTTCTCACTCTTTCCCCTAATCTGACTGCAAAATCTTGTCCTGTATCTTGCTCTCTCCACCCCCCCCCCCCCCCCCCCCCCCCCGAAATGCTTTATGCTAGTGAGATACATCAAACAAAAAATGTCATGGAAGGGCAGGCAGGACTGCCCCAAAGGTGCAGCACAGACTCCGTAAATCCTTGTCTCCTGGGCTGCTCTCAAACTGTGCCCCAGTAGGGAGGGGCTGCAGCAAAGGTTTTCCTCCCTCCGTGGTCGCCATTTCCCCAGTCCTTGCATTTTAGGTGGGCTCAAATAGAGTTAGGGGGCTGATTTGAACAATGGTGATGTTTGCTCATGGAGAATCAGATTTAAGCCCTCTTTTCCTTCATTTACGCTTTGAACAGCTGTCACTTCATTAGAAATTTTTTAATTGCTAGGGACTGAGCCTCTAAGTTTTGTTCTGCATTATCAATTAAACTTTCTGAAGTCCATGTTACCACAAACTGTAGAGGCAGGGATCAACTGGTAAGTTAACACCTTATGGCCAAACCACCCTCTTGCTTGACTATGCCTTTCAATTTGGGTTTGAAATTTGAAACAAGTTTAGTTGCAGAAAGCTTGTGACTATAGATAGAGGTGACTGAGTTGCAAAGAATTACAGTCCGAGTTCCTACTCATCACTTGAGGTCAGTAACTTTATATCCTTAGCCAACCTAGCTTTGAAGGAGATGGCATTAGTTGAATCCACAGTGAACATATTTAGAGTAACCTAACTTTGCATTCTGTCTGGAGCATGTACTCAGTTAGAACTGTTCAGGTAAATGGATGCTACTTCACACGGACAGTGCTTTTCATACGCTCTGCTATAAGCTTCTGACCTTGGAGATGCGTTAGGGTTGAGGAAAATAGGATAAGAAGTATTCGTTTTAATGCCACCTTTCAACATTTTTTGAAGATGTGTTTGTTTGAGCCGTTTCCTCCTGCTGAAAACCTGTCAGCCACAGCAATGGAGCTGAGACTTCAGTGAATTTGTGCAAATGGAAAGGTCCTCAAGGACACACTGAAAGTGCAGTGAGGTTTTGTCAGAAATGCACCCCGTATGTGTTCACATGCACAGGAACAGGATGTCAGTTTGGTCTTGGTGTATCAGTCTCCCAATTTCTCTTTAAAATGAAGACATAGAAATGCTTGATATATGAACATTTATTGTTAGTGTTGGTGCCAACACAGGAAACTAGGTCTTTGAGCTGAAACATTTAACATTATTCCCTAACTCCCATGTTATTAAAAACACTCATTGTGCAAAGTTCTAATACTATTATTCATTTAATCATTTTGACAGGGTCGTCACACTGAGTTAATGGTTTGCATTTTGTTTTCCCCTTCAAAGAAGGATTAGTTGTCTTCATGCAACATCCAGTCACAATCACGGGGGACAGATGCTAATTGACTAGGATTGTGCCAAGGGCCCTGCTCGGCCTGGTATTTTAAGTATTAGTGCAGAGACCAAAGTGCTTTAGGAGAGCTGCCCCGGAAGATCTCGCAACCCTGCTTTAGTGAGGAGCAGATGTTCCAGACATGGACTCTTTCCATTGTTCTGAGAAGTCCTTCAAGTCAGGAGATGGATCTGCCTCTTGACATTTTTGCTTTCAACATTGTTACTACTTTGAGGGAGTACAAACAGTTTCTGCAAGACAGGATGAAATGATTGAGGAGTTTGAATGATTTTGATCCTTTGTCTTGGTGGAAACTTCTGTCACTCAAGGTCACTGGAAAGGGAAATATATTTGGCTTGATGTCATGTTGCATTCCGAGTGGGCACAGTGCACTAACGAAAAATGGAGATTATTGACTCAGCACGTGTGAAAGTGCTCATCTCATTTATGCTACAAGATTGTAATGATTGTGGTTTCCAGTGTGCTTCATTTCTTAATCCTGGCTTTAGGCTCACAAGATCCCCTTAGCCAGTGTTGTTTAAATGAGCTTCATTAACTGAGAATATTGTTTTGAAGGTATGGCAGATCAGCAAAGTGCAAAAGCTTACCAGTAATCACCTGTGTGATGGCAGGCTCTGACTACTTCCACTGTTAAGTGGCAAATTGGGCAGCAGTTCCACACCATAGCTTGGATTTTGCTGCCTGCTTTATCGCTGCTATATTAACTTCAGTCTTTGAGCAGCACATCCTCCGTTCCACCCAGACCGTGTAAGGAATGGCTGACTGGAAAGAGAGGTGGGATCAGAATAGGAAAGCACAGAAGGGGGTCAGAAAGAAAAGAGGTCTAAAATCATCTGAAACTGTTTGGGCTTAGTGTATATGTTAACAACAATCTACAAAATTGTTCAAATGGTGTTCAGTATTTGCGGATACAATTCATGTACCTTTAGGTTGGTATGTATATCTCTCTGATGGAATTTTATGGACATAGCTATTGCTATTTCTCCTGTAGAACTGAGTAAATATCCCACATCACTTGTAATTTTTAAAGAGTATTCCTTGCAGGGAGTGATTCCATACGTAAATATTTTTCATAATTTGCTCTGCTCTGATCTTTGGTCTCACACTTAAATCCCAGCTATACGGGACTCAAAGGCACTGACAAAATGGTTGCTCTGGCTTATCGTGGGTAGCTTAAAAGAGCCGTCGCTGTACCCCTTGTTGCTTAGGCAGTAGGGGACACTTGCTGAATGATGGTCCACAAGGGCAGCCACACTGTGCCGGTACCTGTTTCCTGCCACGTGAGACCAGAGGATTCTTTCGTTATTTGCTGTACCTGTAGAGGAGCCACCCATTTTATACGTGGCACAAGTGCAAGGTCTGCTACTATTTCAGCCTTTTGTTGCACTGTTGAGACAGAGCATTTCACTGCTGTGTGTTCTTCAGCTGCTTAGTAATTCTTTGGTGTTTGTTCATTATTCATAATAACCTGGACTACTTCTTTGGAAATTACCTTTTTGCTTCACTTGCAGGGGCCGGATTACCTCTCTTGCCCCTCTGCTCTGGGAGAGAGCTGCTCCAACCTCTGTTCTTCTGTTTGTAGGAGAAGTATAAGTTAAGATCTCACGTGACACAGTTCTCTATTTGAATAGGGAGGTTGTGACTGCAGCTGGGCTGCCATAACTGCCCTTGGTTGTTAAAGTCTGCCAACAACTTGGCAGCAGGACTTTCTGAGGCTTTTGCTGCTATAGTTGCAGAGCAGCCAGCAGAAGAATTGCTCTTTCTCTCCAGAGAATGTCCTTAGGCATGGGAAACAAAGGGAGATATCATTGCCAGGTGACAGAGCTATCTCCTCATCCAGTGCCACAGGGGGCTGGGGATGAATCTTCATTGGACTGCCCTGCTTTTCCTGTGGCCATGTAACTTGTACAACACAGGTAACGCTCTGGAAAAGGTAAATTCAGCAGAGATGAGGATCCTCAGACTCTTGCCATTTTATATGCAAGTAAAGCCTCATTTAAGGCCTTGTTCTTCAGGGAAATTTGCCTGCTATTGCCCAGGAAAATATTTGCCATTCCTTTTTTCTTTGGCTTTCTTAGCATGTTTATTTTCTTCTTTCTCCTTTTATTCCTTGATTCTCCCTCTCAAAACCTAGCAGATAGGCTTTAACAACCTGCATGTGTCATACCCTCTAGTTGTGCTGCATCCAGGCTGTATATGGGTGTGTGATCTAGATTTTGTGGATCCCATTCTAACTTTGGCTTGGGGTTTGTTAGAATCTATGAAGGGGATAAATGGTAACAGATTCTTCAGTCACCTATGAACATTGCGATTTCTTGTTTGTCGTAGATATTCCCTGACACCAACTATTTGAGCTGCAGGATGTCAGCTGGTGACATATTCCTCTGCTTGGGCAGTTTCTGATGTTCAGATTTGTATTTACTGGAACATCAAGAGAGATGTCAGCCTGTGCTTTACATCCTACAACAGATCTGACCAAGGTTCTGTGTTAACTCTGGCTTTGTTTGCTATTGAGTTTTCTCCCAACAAGGCAGTTATCTTTGAGTCTGAGAAACTAATAAAGCTGATGAATGTGGAGTTGAGATGATATCTTCAAAATGAAACAGCAAGAGCCGAGAGATTTTCAGTGGCAAGCACTTTTTAGAGAGAGAATAACAGCAGAGGGTAAAAAGACACTGTTTGTTCATCCTTCCACCTCCATGAGATTAGATTGTTCTCTGGCGGGGGGACCAGGATATATGGTTGAGGGGAAATGATTGCCTCATCTTTCAGTTTGGTGGATCACCATATATTGTACTATTTCTGCCAACAGATACACTGAAGAGGTTAGTACCTAGCATGACAGCACACCCTGTGAGAAAGAAGAGGATTTACTTTATGCCCTGGGTAAAACTGGCTTCTCTTTTGAAGCTTAATGTTTCAACCTATTGTCATTATTTTTAGCAGAGAGCTTAATAATGCAGAGTATGAGTTTAACGAGACGGATTTTTGGCATACTAGTGTTGACCCAGAACTACTGTGGGTAGACTGTGATACGACAGAAGAAAGCATCTGGCCTATTCTTAAATTTTGAGAGTTGATAGAGGTTTTTGTCCTGTAAAAAATCTGAGCTTCCAGGTTACAGGTATGCTCTGGAAGCAGAATAATTAAGTTCAGTGACATATTCATGTGAGAAATTAAAATACTTAATGAATTTTGAAGAACATGCATATTCATGAGCCTACAGATAATAGATAAAACAGCAGGAATCCAGTCCTGGCTAGCATACTGCTTTGTCTTGGACCAAAACTTCCTTTTCCCTTTCCCATATGATTTGCAGCAGAACAGGTTGGCAACCGTGTCTGCGCGTTCAGCCCAGAAAAACATGTAGTCAGAAGGTTAGCTGGGGTGGAGACCACGCAAAGCAGTGTGATTTGGACCAGGTGAGTTATCCCAGCATGTAGGCGCTGTCTACTTAATTCTTGCTCACCTGACACTGTATTTTTGGCTGTTACTTTTCAAATTGTTTCTGAGTTCAGTTTTTTTTCTTTTTTTCTCTTCCTCTTAGTTAACCAAATAATAAAAGGCAAGTACACATCAGCTGTTTTGAAAGGAAGTTTTTAATGGAGGTTTAGCATGATGTTAAATGTTGAGTGGTCAGTGTGAGACTTTTTGATCCAAGACTTGTTGACGTATATAAGGTTGTGGTTGTTTTGTTTTGTTCCCCCCCGCCAATACACAACAAATGGACTAACCTCCATAACTTCCAAAAACTGGATGAGAGCTTCTGAGGGCTTCTCAAGCAAATTAGGGTTAGTGGTTTATGGAGTAGGGCAATTGACAATAATAATAATAAAACAACAGAAGCTATATTCAGACAATTTAAAATGGCAGAAATATTGTGAAATACTATATTTCATATATGCAATGCATGCATCTCTTAAAAAATGCAATGCGTGTATCTTTCATTTGTAAATCTCAAAGCACTTAGCAGTGTTAATGAATGAAAGACCCCACATAGCCCTGGTAGATGAGGGAAGTATCAATACATGTGAGAAAGTTCAGGAAGGTAATCATGGAAGCAGAAAAAAGCCTTTTCCCTCCACTTTCAGTTTAAAGAAAATTAGAACTATATGGTGCAGCAAGCGATCTTATCTTCTTTCATCTTGAACTGTAAATACATACGCAGAATAGTGCTTTTGAGATGGCAATAATGCTGTTGCCCTTCAATGATTGAAATGACATTTTTTCAGCTAGAAGATGAGGTTACTTAATTTCAAGATTTGTTTGATTAGGTGATGATACTAGCCAGGATAGTTTAGGCTTTTAATACTGTGTTTCTTAATCTCAAATATGTAGTAAGCATGTAATAATGGACTAAATTATGTATAGAGATATGATGTTAACAGTCTTTTTTTTTTTCTTGAGAAGTGTGAGTTGTTCTGTATCTTCTTATGTTTGATATTTTGAGATTTAGTCATAGCCATTCTTTCTGGTTCAGCAGTGATTCTGTATGTAAATGCCCCCCCCTCCCCCAGTATACCTATATAAAGCTTTACTAAGAAGCAAAGATGTGCTCATGTACATCAATGTGCAGCACAGGCTTACCTCTTATGTGGATTATATTTATCACAATTATTCAGAAGATAATAACTTAGCCATATAATTTCACAAATATTCCAAGCAGTATTTTCCATATGCTGACTAAATTAGGTGTAAACCCCTTTTTTACTGGTGTAAACAGAGGTAACTTTGATAGGCAAGTTAGTACACAGATGTTTCAGTTATTCCTAAAACTTATTCTGAGCAGGGAGGGGGGGAGACAATGATCTTTTCCATCTTCACAATTTCCTATCTTTAATTATGTGTTCTCAGCTCTCTACAAAGCCTTCACTGGGCTAGATTGAAATAGATTAAAAAAATGCTCTGGCTTTTTTTCCACCCTGCTGAGATTTGCTAAGTCACTCTTGAGAATTAGATGTTCATTTCCCGTTAAAGTCAGTTTGAACCAGATACCAAAATCCTCAGTGTGGCTTTGGCCTAATTGTTTAACAATAAAACATCCCCATGCTCTTCTTAGAGGGAACTCAGAATCTTCTCGTTAGGAGTATGATCAAGTGTTGCAAGCAGAAGTCAGCAACTTACTGTTTCAGTGTTTTCCTTGTATTAAAGATATTTACTTATCCATGTATATATGCCAGTATACATGTCCGCTGAAGCAGAAAAGTACCTTTTTGTTAAAACAATGTTACTCCAAAATATCTGCTTTCCTTTTGTTCTCATACTCAGAAGAGAATAGCTTTATTTTGTGATGTCAGTGTTTTTATACTCTTATCCCATTGATTTTTATCCACTCTGGGAATAATCACCCATAAAAAAGAATGCGTTCATCTTTCCTCAGAAGAGATTGATTTCTTTTCCAGAAGCATCTACTATTAAGTACAACATCCACAGAAAGATATAACCCCAGGTAAAGAGATACTAGCTTGCAGACGTCTTGTGTCCTCCTACCTGCTTTGTCACTGACTTGCTAGGAGGTTGTCTAAGTCATTTCATTACCTGTAATCTCTGTATTTCTGTGCGTTTGAAGGAATAACTGATGTCTCTCCTCATATTCTTGAGATCTGCATGTTAAAGGAGCTTAACTTACTAAATGCTCATATTTTGCATCTTGTTGCATTTCCATCCTAACCTGAAAAAGATGTGATGGCCTGAAATCGCACTCTGAAGGCTGATGGCAGTTTTACTGTAAAGTTTCAGGGAGCAGAAGATTGAGCCTGAGGAGTGCGATTGACTGAGGGAGCTCTGAACTTGGACAGGCAATACCTCATGTTTGTTCTGCACTGACACCTTTAGCCAAGCAAAGAAAAGGTGTTGATGTTGGAAGTAGCTGCAGCCACACTCCTTCGCCAAATATGAGGTGAAGCCCTGAAGGGAAGGAATAGCAATGATGTATGACCTAGCAAAGAGTATTCAAGACTATTCCCTCAAAGTTTCCGGACCCTCCAAGGCACCTGACAATTCAGTAGCTGCCAGCTTGACACTCTTTTTAGAGGCTCAAAGCACATAGGTTTTATAGGCCTAGTAACGCAGCACTGCACAAGGGCACTGTTATATTATTTCTGTGATGCAACAGAAGTTCTGACTTTCCCTTTTCTCATCGTATTTCCCACTGCCCAGTAATTGTAGCTTCTATCAGGTTACACTTTTATTAAAAGAAAACAGTACAGATACATTTATAGTTGAACATGCTGTGTGAATACTTTTATTTCACTGCTATATTAAATGTGTAACAAATCTGTTTGGAAGCTACCTAATAGGAAACAGGGTATAGGTTTCATTTGCACATTTATTGTGCTCTGAAGTTTTCAGGTTAAATTGGGTTTTAGATAACACTTTCTCTGTAATAACCTCTCAAATACCATTATTTCTTTCTCAGTCCCTTAAATTCTGTACAAACTTTGATAGTTTTTTACGTATGCCTCCAGTTTGACTTGCTAGAGCAACTTCTGTAGCAAACCTAGCTGCAACTTTTGCAAAATACTTTTTTTTTTTTTTTACAGTGTAAATGGATTACACTTGGGTCATTTTTTTTCCCTATGTGGATAAAATACAGACAGAAGGAAAAGAATGAGCAGGTGACAGAAGCCTTATTTATGTCCTCAGCTGTGCTTTGCTTTCTGCAGTGACTTTCTACTCATGCTCAGTAGCATAACTGTAAGCTTCTTCCCTCTGTTGTGAAGGGGATGCAGGCTGGCAAAGTGAGCTGCTGTTTTTTCTCCCCTAGCAGTTTTTTGGGTCCTTTTGCACATTCATGCGGACACCTCCACAGAGCATGGCACACAAGCTGAGTTAGCTGATCTTTCATGACAACACTTTATTGTGCTTACCAACAGTTTCTTTCAGTACCATACTAGCTTTGTTGTTACTCCAGAAACTCTCCTTTCCTTGTTGGCTGATGGCAGGGGATAGTTTAAACAAGAGGCCAGGGTAGATGACAATTTCTAGCTCAGCTGGGGGAAGATGGGATGCTAAAGGGATAGAGAATTTTGTAAGTGCTCTCAGCTTGTACATTGTGAGACCAAACTAGAGTGGTTTCAGTATACATGCTGCTTGTTTTCCTCAGAGCTGTTCTCTGGACCAAGGCAGTCACTCCTGTAAAGTGTCCTTGGTTTAGGCAGTTTGTGACCTGTCCCCTGGCCCCACAGCTGCTCCATCCTCAGGCAGTGCAAGCACATCCTTTACACCAGGCCAAATGCCAGCTACATATTTGGGACTGAAATCACATCTGTTTTTTGTGTCAAAACAACAAAAAAAACATTCTTTTTCATTTCATAATGTATGTTTTATAAAATGGAGGAAATAGAAATTTAAACCATAGACTGCATAAATATTTATTTTATCCCAGCAAAATGCAAGTGCATACAAACATAATGATATTGTGCTTCTTAGACAAGGATATTGAAGTAATGGTGGGGAAAAAACCTGCAACAACAAGGTGAAAAAGACATTAGATCTTCCCAGGACTTCCGTTTCCTGTTTGGAAATCAGACTACTGATAGTTTTCTGCATTACGTTCAATAGTAACACCAAGCAAATTGAAAAGCAGAGACAAACTTACATTCCTCCATGGCTGTTCACAAGATCAGGGTTATATATCTGTCTTTAGGGCTGAGAGATGCTCACTTGCTGTTCATTTGGGACTGCAGTTTTAAGTGCCTTTAATCATGTGGGTTTCTACTCCATTTGTCTAGAAAGCTGCTCCTGGGGGATTGCTCCACTGCATGGAGTGTGCTCCTGGATGGAATTTGTGGATGACCACCTACAGTGGTCTTCCTGACTGTCAGGCTGAACCTCACTCAGCCTTTGCTGCTATAGTGTTTGAGGGACTGATTTAGGAAAGTAGCCTGCACCCTGCTCCCCTGCTTCACACATTTCTTACTCTGCTGAATGTAAAAGGGTGAGAAAATCCCAGTGTAGTAGCGTTTTACCTTTGCTTAAAGAAGAATGTAAATTTTTCAGCAGGATATGAAGCAGTGTGAAATCTGGCTTTGAATTTGGACTGGTGGGTTTGGCAAAGCAAGGCGTGTGATGTGAAACTAGTTTTTGCAAGGTCCTCTAAGACTTTCTGGCTAAGCATTTTCTCATGAGCTAAACAGCACTGAGAAAGGCTCTCTGTGTGGGTAGGAGACCTCCCAAGAGCATGCTTAGTTCTGTGATTCAGTGGATGGCATCTGCCCCCTGAATGGAGAAGACATCTATCAGTGGTACAGCAGGCAGCTGAGAGTGCAATTCTGTCGGATACCATGGTCTGCAAATGACATGTGAATCAGGTGCTGGACTTAAAGTGGCTTAACACTCATGACTTTCTGCAGCTCTCAGATTTAAACAATAGCTCTAGGCACTCTGGGCTTACAAGAATGTAATAGCGATTGCCCTGCAACATTAAAGTGTCATCTAAAGATAACAAAAGCTCAGCCCACCAACACTGTTAAACAATTGTAAACAGTACAGATTAAGTTAGCTCACAAATCAAACTGAAAAACCCTCTCTTCTACCCTTACCAGCCCCTACAGAGGCTTGTTGGACGCAACAAGCGATGATTTTGACTCATCCGTGGAAGACTACCAAATTTGGAAACATGGGATATTTCTGACCAATCTGGCATCAAGCACAAGGTGCTATTTAAACTCTAGTTTGGTTAACTGTACTTTTGCCTCCACAAGCTTCCCCTCTTGCTCTAAGTGTATACAATAATATTTTTTCCTTTGTACCCTCTATACTTCTGTGGCTTTTTAATGTTAAATGAGGTTTATGCTTCACTCCAGAGACAGCTGTATTTCAGCAGTAGATGAAGCTGTTCATGTCACTGCCCACTTTTCAGTATTTATTTTTCAAAGTTTTCGCAAGGTCCTTAGTTATTAATTGTAAAGACTTTGAAATTCTTCCATGTGAAATATCATCACTTGGAGCAGTGTTTGAATAAACGAACAAACAAAAACAACAACAAAAAAAACAAACTTGAAGGTGTTTCTTGTACGTGTTTTGAAGTTTTCAGTTTGTATTTTTGCAAGTGATAATACTTAGCTTCAACACAGTGCTTTTCATTGCAACTCTCCAAAGTGCTTTACAAGCTTATCAAAGCCACTTCTAAAGCTACTTGAATCTTTTTGATTAAATGAAGTATGGTTTAAATATGGTATTCTGAATGAATATTTCATGGAATTACGTTTATGCTAGGAGAGTTTCCTAAGGGTCAGAGTGGGACAGAGGCCTAACTGAAGCAGAAACACACCCAGCAACTGCTTTATATGGACATAGCAGCATGATTCTTAGTGTGTAACACAAAGTTTCTTGTTTCATTCAAACTTTAAATAAAATCAAAGAACGAAACTTTGAAGATTGTCATGTTTTTTGGATGACTTGAGCCAGTATCTCCATTTTGTAGATTAAGAAATCAAAGCAGAAGGAAATAAAATGACATGTAATAACTGGAGATGCCTAGTATGCCAAAGATGCAGCTGGATTTCTGAGTCCTCTGTGAAACTTTGCTGTAGTTTACCAAGTTCTTTGATCTACTGCTCTTGCAAAAGTACTATTATTTTCTTTCAGAAATTAAGCTTACAGTTCTAAACAAAATGAATTTTGTAGATAAATAATAGCGAAATTCTCCTGCTCAAAGAAAAGAGAAAATAAGGCTAAAGGTAGACCTAAATGTTACTCTGTAAATGAGAAAAAAAATGATAAACTGTTTTACTGCTGATATATTGCAACAGTCATGCTTTCTAGGATTATAATAGGAGTTTGGGAGCAGAGGTGGAACTGTAATGAGTTTCCTCTGATTAAAAAATAAAAATAATTCCTGGAACTTTTTTTTTTTTTTTTAAAAAAAAAGTAAGGATAGTACATGCTATGACACTAAAGAAGAGGTGGCAGGAAAATTTGAGAGAAAAATTGAAAGAAAGAAAGGCTTTGCTGCTTTATCTTCTTTTAGGTCATCCCAAAAGACAAAGCTTACTCTGCCTTGCTTTGCTGTTTATGAAGTGAAAATAAGTTACTGCCTTCAAGTCAGAACGGGCCTTCCTCTAACAAACAGCAGTGATCCAATGCCCCATTTATTGTCTTGACATTTTGTTTTATCGTTCCAGTTTGCAGAGCAGTCTCCGGAGGTTTGTGAAGTATGCATGAGTAAGAGAAAGAAACGCACTCCTATCTTCTTTTGGGAACTTTGGGGATTTTAGCTTGGAAACAGGCCTGGCTGTCTATCTAGACCCATCGCTCTCACTGAGAGCACTGACAGGAGTCTGGGTGACATGGCATCCCCTTACCTCATCTCCTACTTTTCCTTACGTTTTGTCTCGGTACCTACCCTCATCATCCATGCTTTGCTGTTTGCTAGCAAGCCCACAATCTCTTTGGAAGTCTTTTCCATTGGCTGACTTTTATTACCTTTATTCATATTCCAGCATTGTCTACAAGCACCAGCTAGTGTTTGGAGCCAGATTTCTTGTTTTTTCTGCATGCATAAATTGTGCGTGGGAGGAAGCAATAACAAAGGTACCTTTTTGTTTGGAAAAAGGCAGATATAAGAGCTGGACAGAAGGAGGAGAAATACATGTTAACCTTCATCCATGTACTGGTAGTATGCTAAAAAGTTGTCAAATATACAACCCCCTAGCAGTTCTCTAATGTTGTGGGGTGAATGGGCTCTAAGCATTAGAGTATTGATCTTGAAAAATTATATATGGGAATCTTTATCACATATGGAAGAGAAATCATTTATATCCCAGAACTTAAATGAGATGCTGACCTGAATAGCTTTGTAGCTTGGAATGTCTGTTTTTTCTTCATAACTTTACATAGTTCAGTGCTTTCTCTTCTTCATTTCCTCATGCCTGAAGAATGCAGACGAATAGCTGAAAAAGGTTTGTCTCTAGTGCTGTTAGGTCATTAAGGGTCTTGGCCAAAAAATATCCCTGACCTCCCTGGTCAGAGGAAACTGCATCAACAGCAATAGTTTTCAGGAGGTTAAACCTAGTGTGTCTCAGCTGTTGTATATGAGGCCTAAGAGTGCCTATGAGGATAGAGCAAAACCGTACTATTGCTTTTTTTCATCCTTATCCTTAAACATGAATCCAGTGAAAATCTCAATGCTTGATTTCATGAAAGGATAATGCTTCTAGAAGATACAGAGATGTATACTTCTTGTGTCTGTTTTCATAAAACTCCTGACACTGGTTTTCATCTCGAAGTCTGCCATTCTAGATGCTGATGAAAATGTAAAACAATTGTTTCCTGCTCCAATGACTCTACAAAGTTAATCAAATTGAGGGAGGAGAGATTCACAAAGGGAAAAATACTGGGCTGCACATCGGTACTCTAGCTGTGATATTATCACCGTGATGAAAGAATATTTTTAACACAGTAAACTGAAGAAAGATAATGAAGTAATTTTGAAGATTTTATTGGGGAGAGGGGATAGAATACAAACATGCTTGCTTAGAAAATGTATAAAATGGATAGGAAGGGTGCAAAATAAGAGCCTTGAGAAAAATTTCACATGCTTAAGTATGTAGGAAAGACTCTACTGTGTGGAACGTGTCCCCCAAACTTGCCCTCAATACAAGGACCAAAGGAAAGATGAGAAGAATTTGAAGAAGCACTAGGATTGTGTGCTGTAGGTAGAACACTGCTGGTGTCTTCATTATTTAAGTTGTGACATTTTGGCAAGGGGGATGGTTATACAGGGTGGAGAGGAGAGTATTGCAACGGTTCTTAGTGAGGTTGAACCTGATATCTGGTAGACTACAAGCAGAAGTCAGAGGAGCTGGTAAGTTAATTTGGACAGAAGGAGGCAAGTCTCTGGTATTTGAAGGATGTGCTACATTGCTTAGAACAAAGAAAAAGAGAGAGAGAGAGAGAAGCTTGGCAGCTCTTCTTTCTTCCTGGAGTTACTGTTTGCCTCGGGGCTTGTGCACCCCACAACAATCAAATGATTTTTCTGCAGGCAGCTGTGTCATGCTGAGTGAAGCTGGAAATAATTGTGTTCATACCAGTGAGCTTTTTATTCTGTTCAAGTTTTGTCTTGGTGAATGTTTTGGAGCTGCCCTCAAACAGCTGAAATACCTGTTATGTCTGTGGTTCTGAGAAAACATAGTGGGGTTGGATGTTTGTGGGTTCTTTTGGGGGATTGCACACTGAAATCATGAGGATGGAGAATCGGAAGAAACGAAACTCCTTGAAGGACCTGACCATCAGTTATGATCATGTGTAACTGGCACCGAACTGATTGTACCACAAGTTTTTGCCTTTCAAATTACACAGCAAACTACTTCCAACAACCCCATGCATGCATGTGGATAGGAAACACTTTCATTTCCCTGTTGGGAAGCAATCGGCACAGCTTTCTGCTATACAGCTAATACTTCAGCAAATTTTCCCTGAACTGGAGCCGCCCTGGGGCTTTGTAGCACAAATGGACCTTTGACAGGTGGGACTTGAGGGACATTGTGTTTGACAGACACTGGAGATGTCAAAGAGGTATCGGGAGCACCTGAAAAGCTAATGCTTCATTAAGAATAAGTGTCGAGCAAAATCCCAAGATCCTGAGTTGCAGCCAGCAAATCAGAATTTCTGCAGAAAACAACAGTAAATATTGCGGAATATTCTGAAGTACAGCAGGCTGTTTCTGTATTACTAATTATATTCAGACACTCTTAAATCATATAATTTGCTTGAGGGGGGGATGGTCTGAAAGCAGAGGTGGTGTGTGCTTCATCTCTCAGTCTTCCTCATATTAGATGCTCCTGGTCTTCCACCATTCTCACTGACCAGAGTTGTCTCTGTGTTTGTAGCTCACTGGGTTTTGTGCCAAAGTCATTTCTCAACCTTTGGGATCCAAAGCTTCTAACGTTGGATGTGATTGCAAGAGTGCTCTAGGGGAACACCTGTGGGTTCTTAAAAGTTATTCTATTTCTTGAATGGTGCTGCTTCCTTGGAAAATCTTATAGCAAGGCACTTGATCATGTTTACATATGGAAGGTCGACCATATATAAAGTCTTCAGTAGAAGTTCCTCTGGCACTGGGAACCCCTTTGCAGTGTCCCTCTGAGGAAACTGAGCAGAGTAATCAAAGAGCTTGCATCTTAAATCCAAATCAATGTGCCACTCACATCTGTTTGAGAGTATAGCACTTCACCCTTTTCGATAAAGAACCCATATGTGGGAGGCTGACATAATCTTTCTCAGATGGCTAGTACCTGATCAGTTTCAGATAAATATTATCTTCTTACATTTGTTGTTGTTCTTAGCCCCAACACTTCCTGTGTTATGAACCTTGTGGGAAAGTTTGCTTGAGTGACAGGCCCTGGCTAATTTCACCACATCCAGAAATCTAATGATTTAAACTTCTAGATTCTGATCCGTATCAAGTACAGTCCCATATGGCTTGTGTTCGTTGCTGAGCATTGCTCAAAGTATTTTCTTTATTACATTAAGACCTTTTGAATTATTATGTACCAGTATCTGCAGAACAGAGCATCCTTTGGGGAAATTGAGTTTAGCTTCTTCAAGCAAGCATTTAGTGTTGAAACAAAGCAATGTAGACAGAATTTGGAACCTAAAGGCTTTCTTATAGAGAAAACACACTAGATAACTCTTTGTCCTCAAGATTTTCATCCTGGAAATCTGGACTATTTGCTGGACTCCCAGGGCACCCATGCCAGCCACTTTTACCATGTATTGTTATCTGCCTCTTTCGTTTTCCTCACATAGAGAATAAGCACGTATGTCATAGGTAAGGTGACCAGAGTCACCCAGGGCTCTAGAGGCTGGTGACCAAAGTGCCTTCTTTACCTTCTGGGGGAAAAAAATGTCACAAACCAGAATGTTCAGGCAGTGACTATGTAAGACATTTTGCATGGCTATTTGCAGAAACAACACATTTCTGAAGACAATCAGTGGTAGTCTTTACTATCTACACTTCAGCAAGAAAATATGAATCGTCCAGATTTACCAGGCAACAGCGAAACTCTCTGGTGTCGCACGAGTCCGTTGTGCAGAACTGTGTGTAATACTGAAAGCAGCTTTTGAGTTGAAGTCTGCGGAGATAGGGGACTGTCGTTCTAATGGTTTGAATAAGTAGACTTTGGGTCAAGCTCTTAGGAAATAGCAATGTTGCCACCTGAGAAGTGGAGTATAGTTTGTTTTCTTTTAATGAACAAGGTTTTCTCTTTGGCTTTTCTTTTTTGAAAAGTGGTGTTTGCTATGCAGGATATGGATCGCTGCAGATGGACCAGTTCATTCATTTGAATATTCAAGGTGTTGCCTCTTCACGTGACTGAGTAAGTAAAAGATTGTTACTTGCATAAGGTATTTTATTTTTCAGAAGGATACTATATTTAAAAGTTAGAGTTTGGATTCTGCATGTGTGCATTACTGCCAAGCACAGGAAAGGCAGTGAGGTTAGCACTCATGTACTTTGCTACGAGGCAGGGACTTAACTGATGTTTTGGGATTTTCCCTATCTGAACTGGAAAAGAGAAGATTCATTTCAGGGTAACGTGTAATTTATATATTTTTTTTCTTCTTGAATTATAATATGGATTATTGTGTCTTTTTAATTATTATTTTGAAAGTAAGCTCCAGTTAAACTTCAAAGTACTATTTTAATTTTGAAAAGAAATCTTAATACACTTCATTTTAGAAAATGCTGTGGAAAAATGTGTCCTTAATTATTTACAAGTAAAATATTTCAGCATGGATTTTGTACCACCAAACCTTTACTTTTTGATGAACAAAATGTTGAAAGCAGTGCAACTTGCTTCAATATTCTTGTCTGTTTTAATACTCATGGAAATGTCTAGATCGTTCTATCTATGAAGAGAAAAGAAAGTATTTTTCTTCTGTTTAAAAGGATAGCTTATAAGGAAGAGGAGTGAATCTTCAAAAGCCAAAATAAAAAAGCTCCCAAACTGGACTCCTGTTTTCCAGTGTCTCCAGCCTGTGCTCCCAACAGGCAGAGTAGCATGAGGCCGAAGTGCTCACAAGGACTGCTGTGCGTCCTGAGGAAAGTTTTCTGTTGTGGTTCCAGTTTTGCTGTGGGGCTGCAGATAACCTCCCTGTCATGTTGCGTTTAGTGAAACTGGCAGAAGATTTTGGAAATTGTTTCCCCAAGGATAGCAAACTTAAAATATGTTTTCTGTTTTTTTAACTTCGGGTTAGCTAGGAAGATCTACATAGCTGAGAACCTCGATAAGTGTGAATAATTGAATTTACCATCAACCCTTTTTGTAAGCAGGAAATCATATTTTTCTGTAATGCAATATTGCTATTCAAAGGAAAGATGCTAGCTTGCAAGAGTGTCTTTCCTGTTCACTACATCTGTTTGTGTAAACAGGGATGTTTTGAACTTTGTCTGAACCAGATCAGTATCTTGGCCTGGAATTAATCATCAGGAAAACCAGTGACCCAGTTCCCCAAAGCTGCTCTAATGCCAGCATAGCTGCTACTTCTTAAGCTCCTCCATGGGTCAAAAGCAACATGCTGAATGACTCTGAAAAGTATGTTCTGACACTTCTTCTTTCTCCAAAATCCACCTCTATACCAGTCCCTGCTATCCCATTACTCTTGCTGTGTTAACAAAGAGTTTGGGTGAATGTAAGTTTTGGAAGGGTGGGAGAAAAGAGTTTTTTTCCCAAATCTGTTTCTTTAGGGCTAGTTGACATTCTGCCTACATGAGATAGGAGCATAAAAATAAATCTGATTCAGCATGTGGTTCTGTTTTGAATATTCAGTAGAGCTCCTGAAAAGCCCAGGTGCAGTGAAACGCCTGTGGATGAGAGAGCTGGGGATGGAGGAATGTGCTCTACTGACCTAAGCATCACCCCTTGGGCAGCCTTTCCACCCCGATACCAGTGCCAACATTGACTTCACTGGCATGTAGCAAATTAGTAGGGATTGGAATTTCCAAGCAACATGAGCTCAAACACCTCAGGAAACAGAGTCTGTTTGCTCCAGTTTCCTCTTGCTGGGTGTTGAGCTGTGTGGTGTCCCTAAGCTGTGCTGGCAGGGCTCAGGTTGTGGTGGAAGCAGGTTCTCGCTGTGGGGAGGTGACCTGCCTGCCCTACAGCCCTGCTGTGGTGCCCCAGGTGTTGGCAACCCTAGGAGGGTCCTCTTGGGCCATTAGGGCCAATGCCTTGCTATTGGGAGGTGGACGTATCCCTTACAAATGACACAGCAGGTGCTGTGTTGACCCTGTAGTTCTGCTTGTTGGAAAGCCGTTCGAGTATTTTGCTAGTATTGCCAGTTAGAAATATTCTTCTAATTTCCAGCCTAGGATTACTCATGGCCAGTTTCTGTCTAAATTGTTCTCAAGTCGATCAGAATAAAATGGGTGCTGAGTACAGTGAGTGAGGTCTGCCTTGCAAGCTTGTGGAAAATCCCTGCTGAGCAGGTTCCTCTCCTAGGCTTGCAGCATTAGCCTGGCTGACTGTGTTTGACTGGAAATATTCAGCATGGTCCTGATGCTCTTTACAATGGAGGAACATGGGTCTGGTCCCACTCTTGGAGAAGCCTGTGGAAAGGCCCGCATTTGTCTTCAGTGGTCTGGAGAATTCAGCCTTATATGGCTTGCATAGAGCAGGCACCAGATGCATCTCCCACCCACGGTTCAGGCAAGGAACATGTGTGCACAAGGCTGGTGCAATTATGAGAGAATTCAAAGGGAGCTATATATCCAAAAAGAAATATTCATAGGCTGATGTGTGCCTCAGCAGCGTACTTTCACACAGCCACCATCTGTAGTGTGGGGCCTCTCCAGAGAAGGGAACATCAGATGTGCCCTGGTCCCTCAGGATCGTGAGATGTACACGGATGTTCCCTGGGGCTGGGCTGAAGGTACCACCTCTGGGGGTTCTGTGTGGCTATTTTTAAGAGTGCTGACCAGATTGTGTAGTTCAGGAGCATAGAGCAGCTTGCTTGCTTGCAGTTTAATCTGGAAGAAAGATCTTTTGGTTGCATGCATTTTTGCAGTCAAGAGGGATATTTAGGGGAAGTGAAGCTGAAGTATAAGCAGCACATAATGATTTATTTGGAAACAATAATTGCAGGAATGACTGTGGAGTGGGCTATGGGTAGAACTAGTGAATGGAAAGTTGATGTTCTCAAAAACCGTAACCTATCAAGGTTACTGTAGATGAATATGTTGATATTTGCTACAGGAAGATACCAGTAAGGTTTGATGGTGTGAAACCTTATGCACTGGGGTGGTGGATCCATTCTAAGTTCTTGATTTTCATCTCCAGTAGTACCATTTCTAGGGTATGGATTCCTGTGGTTTCTCAAACCCAGGAGGTGTGGGGTGGGGAAGAGCTGACCCTCAGCAGGTTGGGTGTGGGGTCTCTGCAGAACATGGGGTTTGTCGCATCCTGAATGCCTGCTTCCACTGGCAGTCTGTGGCTGCATCAGGCCCCCAGAATGGTGGCAGCAGCCTGCAAGAAGCAGTTGTCAGCTTTCAGTCAGGAAGAGAAAGCTGTCATTGAAACTACACATGGTTATCAAAAGTCTCTCATTTTTGTCATTAAATATAGCAATGCGGACACTGGGGTTGGAATGTGCTGGTCTGGCCTTTCAGTATTCAAATACCAGCCTGGCTGATTTATTTTTTCACTCTTCTTCATCTTTATGCATCCTTTAAGGGCTGCCATGTTGTGGTCCACATGCTGTTGTATTTAGCTGGCAAGTGAAGCAGTTCATGATTGCCCTGTATATAATTACAGTGGCTAAGAACATTTAAAGTTCGAGCGAGGATTGTTCTGTCACAGTGCGCTCTTACATAGTATGGTTGTTTGGGAGATGGCAGGTGATAGATGTGAAAGGAAAAAAAAAAATTCCTTCTTTACTCTTGCCAACTCCACCAATTTTATTGTGTTTTTTTTTAATGTGATTTTTTTTTCTTTCCTCTTTTAAGGCCCAGGTTCCTGTAGTTCAATGATTATTAGAAAATCTTGACCCTTTCTATCTTTTATACCTACAAGGAAAAACTTGGAAACATGTGTCCCAAAGGCTTGAAATGTACAATGCTAGTAGGAGGAGATCAACATTTACCTGTACCTATTTTTTTTTTTATTTGCTTAGGTAATTTTCTCAAAAAAGTTTCTCAAGAAGTTGTCTCAAGGCATGGAAATACTTAAGCCTAATAGTACAAAATTCTTTTTATTCTCATTGTCTACTTTCTAGCGTGTTGTAGGGCAAGAAGGAGATAAGCGTGCCTCAGCCTTTCTTCCAGCTGTCGATGGGCACTACAGGAGAGTATCTGCATCTATGCAGAGTGTTGAAGAAATGACATTTCCTGAATGGAAGGGATCCAGCGCCTTGTATCCTGGGGGGGTGATATCTTTCATTGTCCTTAACACAGATGAGTAGCTTCAAGGGACAGTCGAACTCATAGCTTTGAATAACTTACTATTTACTGCATAGTTACTTTCCTACTGATGTCACTGGAAATATATTTGATATTGCTACCAACCCCTAGCAAGGCCAAAGATCCTGCCAGGGGAGAAGCTGGTAGTCCAGAATTCCATTTCTGTGTAACTAAACAAATATTTCAGTAAATCCCTGAGAATGGAAGCTGGGGGCCTTGGCATGACAAGCAGACCCATCAAAAGTGGATTTTTTTGTTGTTTGTCTTGCATTTGATTTTAATAACAGGCAAAGATTTCCATGCAGGAAGAATGCACATACTGTACACAATTTGTCTAAAGCATACTTTTACTAGAAGGAAGGAAGAAAAAAGAGGAGGAAAGGAATAACTTTTCAGAGAGAATTTCTTACTGGTGTTGTCTTCCATTTAAAATGAGGCGTTAGCTCACAGGCTGGAAGTGTTTTCCTGCCTCAGTGTAATGTATCTTTTCTGATCATGCTATCCACTTTGCTCCTGTTCCAGTAAGCGCTGTGAGGTCTGTGATGAAGGTGAGCAGGGGCATTTGATCAGGGCTGTTGGCTGCCCAGGCTCTCCGAGCCTGCAATTCCTGCAAAGCCGAGCTTTGCGGGAAGTCAGATGTGATTGTGCATAGAGTGCTCTTTATTTTTTTTTCTATTTTTATTTTTTTTTCTATTTTTATTTTTTTTTTTTTAATGCCAGTTACCCACATGAGGCTAGACCAATTTGCTTTCAAAGTTTTTAACTGGGAGCAAAGTGTTATGAGGTTTCATTTTCTGACTCTGTAAGATTTGATTGTTCCTTGGTGCCTTTCAATGGCTACCCAGTTTTATTTGGTAGAACGCAAGCTGGAGTTGAAAGCACTGAACTGTTACAAAAAAAAAAAAAAAAGACAAAACAAACAAACACCTAACAACAAAACCGCTCCAAAAAAAACAAGCCTTCCAGGATATGAAGTTCATAGGAAGTTGCATGTGGATTCAGACAATAAGGCATGCAGGAAGAAGGTCTTTGCATCAGTAATAACCAAATGAGAGGGGTGTAGTTGGTCACTCTGGTGGTGGTTTTCCAACAGCCTGTTATTTGACTGTGTCATCACAGCTTTAAAACAGGGCAGGTTACCAGTGTGCTGTGTTTATATTTCCATGGCTGAATGCTCTGTGGGTCAGCCTTGGAGCCCAGCCGCTGGTATGATGTTGGCATTTTTGTGGACTCATTAATGACAGGAACAATCTTCTGTCTTCAAGTGTCTGTGGATAGAGTTTTTTTATCAGTCATTCCAGCAACTAGTTGGCAGGTTCAAACAGGTACTTCAGCATCTGAAGCCTTGGCTAATTGTAGGCATGAACTGTAACTTCAAAACTTGCTACCACCTACTTACTGAAGCTGCCTCTGTTTGGTAGTTGCAGTGCCTTTGCAGACATCTAACACAGTTTACCTTGCATTATCTTCAGGTTAGAAGATTAATGTCGTTTTGCCTTATATATGTTTTGTTTGAAAAAATCTTCTACAGGCAATTAGTTTTTTCATCAGTGGTCTTAGTCTGCAGGTAGTAGTCACAGCTGTGTGGGCATCAGGAGACCATAAGTCCTCTACAGGAGATAATCTGACTCATTAGTAAGTATTATAATCCTGTACCATGGCATTGAGAGTTTGATGTAACTTTGGGTAGGTTAGCAGTACCATATTAGTGCTTAAATTTAGGGTTTAGAAGGCTTGTCCTGCCCACACGCTCACCAGCGGGCAACGGGCTGCAGCTGTATGGATGTGATGGGTGCTCACAGGTGAGCAGTGTGAGCTGGGTGCCAAGGGGGTGGGAGTGCCTGGCCCTCAGCTCTGTGCTTGCATGTAGGTGACCTTTCTTTCTAATGAAGGGTTCCAGGATTTCTTTCTTCTGACATCTACTGCTCAGTGACTTTGAGGAGCAAGGGCTTATGAGGCAGCAGATTGGTACAGTTAAAACAAGCTAAACATAAAATTGTTGGGAATCAGAATGGCTTTACTTTGCCACCTAAGAGTCATGCTTCACATGTGAATGATCTTTCAACCTAAACTTAAACCGTGAGGTTCAGGGCAGAACTATTTATAGAATTGGTTAGGTCTGTAATTCCCTGCATGTATAACAGGATGGTCTGAAAGAGAAAACAAAGATCCTTACTTCTCAGCAAAGGCGCAGAATGAAGATGATCAAATTCTCTTGGGTTTTCTTATTACTGGTGTATTTTTTTCATCTTGTGGAGCAGAATTGGTGGGGTTTCAGAAATATACTCAATCAGTGTAAACCATTTCCTATTGTGGCTGGCAGCTGTTTGCGGTGTTTGCAGATGTGGGGCACAGCAGCAATCCTTATGAAACAACTGCTTGTGGAGAACAGATGAGTCTGAGGTTCTGGTTAAGGGAGAATGTGCCCCCATAAATTACTGCATTATTATATATCAGGAGCACTTCTCTAGCCTCTCATTGGAGCAGCCATTGAGTGGGATTCTGCATCCCACACTTGAAAATGGTCCCAGCTCAGCCAAATATTTGACCGTGTGCTTGAAAGCTAAGCATTGATTTCAGCAGCTTGCTTAAGGGCTGACTCAGGTTTCACACTGGTCTGGAAGGCTGCAGTAGTTCTCATGACTCTTCTCATATGGTGTTTTCTCCAGTGAGAGGGGACAGTACTATTTGTGTGCTTTCTGTGCTTATGAAGTAGTGATCAATCCTCCTCCCTAGCAGTGGAAAACTCTCTTTTGCAATGCTATGAAAACACTTTTTACGTGGCTGGATCACTGGGGATGTGTGTCTGAGGGTGAGAGTGGGGGTGACGCATCCACTGATACTGTGGTGTTGGTGGGGAATGAGTTGGCCCAGGTTCATGTACGCTTGAAGTTCACTGATTGTGCATTACAGCGTGAATGCGTGTGTGGCAGAGGGCAAAGTTGAAACAGAGCAAGAAAGTTAAGTTAAGCTAATTAACTGCCTTCCTGTTAAGGAAGGAGAACCAAATCAAAAGATATGGAGAAGATTATTCAGGGTCAAATGACACCCTTGATTTTCCATCACTACCATCTGAGACTTGTAATGTATGACTAGCCCAAAGCTTGCTGGGCAGTGTGCTGCAGGGGTGGTTTGCCTTAGTCATCATGTCTCACCCTGAATGGGCTGAGCCGTGGTATTGTTGTACCCATTATAGATATTGACATAATTCAGTGTTTGCTTGTTTTTCTCCCATGCACAATGTTGTTTTATAGTGTGTGTGTGTGTTTTTTTTCTTTTTAAAGAGAAAAAATACTAAATCAGCCTTAATTTGCCAATGACCAACTGATACCCCAGAGGGTCAGTTACTGTGACAGGCAGGAAGCTGCTGATAGTTGGGGTTCATGCAGCTACTAGCAAGAGTATCTGTGCTGACTCAGGCTTCCACACAGAGTCCTGGGATTTCAAGTTTACCATGCATGTTTGTTCCTCCTTCATTGATTCAGTGTGCTAAACTGAAGACAGTTTGACAGAGAGATAAGAAAGAGAAAAAACAAGGGCAGACAGACTTTTTGTCATTTTGGACAAAAATAAATGTATGGTATAAACCCATTCCCAGAGTTGTACAGCCCTGCCTTTGTGTTTTGAGAGTGCACATGATTTACTGCAGAAATCAGTTTGGCATAGTATAGGCTGTGCAGATTCAGCAGGACCTACCATTATCTTGTCATGTTTTTTAGCAAACTGACTTTTACAAGGCAGCAGTTCAAAAACATGAAGGAGAAATGTGCTGAAAACCCATCGTTTTGTGTCCCCCAATCCAGTGTATGCTGGCAAATCTGCCACAGCTGCACCCACAGGCAACGGTGGTGGTGCGCAGCTCCCTCGCTTGTGGGCTTTGGGCATTCTCTGTGCGTGAGCTGGTATGGGTCTTGATTTTATTATTGTGCTGCAAAACTCCCAAGCTGCTGATTTTTATGCTAAGTATGAGAGTTCAGACATGGCTTTCTGTCGTGTTTCACTTTACAGACTTAATAACATTTCATTTGTACAGCGAGAGTAACAAATGCACTGTTAGCAAAATTTTGCAAATCTTGCTGCTTTTCAGCTCTGCTTACCCACAGCCTGCAGTCTCAAATGGACAAAGGAAAATGGACAGAAAGCTGCTGGGTTCATGGACTTGCCCTGACTAGCATTTGAAGGCAGAGTTTGAGCTAGATGCACCATTTGTTGGAGCCAGAAGGACGTTTTTAAAGTATGTCCCTGTTACAGTCTCAGCACTGAAGCAGTATTTCTGCATTCTCAGATGCTTAGCAAATGTGCCTAGGTTTTTGTTTATTTTTAAGGGGTTAATATAAAATGTGTAGAATTTTCCTACCTTCTAGGCATTCCAAATGTTCAGCAAACGTACACCTCAGAAAACAGCTCCTATTTAATAATATCTTTATACACTACTGTTAAGAGATGGCTATCTCAGACAGCAAAGCTGTGGATGTGCCCAAGGGTGAAAAATGAACAAAAAAAAGTAAGAACTGTGGACAGGAGAAGGAAAGTGTGTTGTTTGTGCAGGTTTTTTTCAATGGAGAATGTGTGTGAAGGTAGGGGTGGAGATGTTCTGCAGAGCACTTTGAGATAACAAACAGCTTGCTTTAGCTTAACAGAGTGGATTGAAATTGACCTCTTTCACTGGGTTTTAAGGTGAAACTTCAGGGCTAGAGGTGTTTTCCCTCCAGCTCCTGAGCTTAGTGTGAAGAACGGTTAGTTGGTTGATACCACTGTCCTCTCCTTGCAGTTTGACAGATGCCCCACAACAGTGTGTGTGCATCACTGTGCTCTGTGAAACTACTCCACAAACCCTGTCTCAAGCTGGGTGTTTTCTTCAAGACATGACTGCTTTCTCTGTAGAAAGTACTTGTTTTCTTTTCTTTCCTCATTAGAAACTACTTTTCATTCAAAAGACCCCCCTGATTTTGAAGAATGAGGCAGAACAGAGATGCCAGTAAAGGAGACCCATCCACTGATGCAGCAGGTTTCAGACCCCCTCCTGCAGCCCATCCCTTGGTAGATTTTACTTCCTGTAATAAGGTCTTAAAATCTTTCGAATGGCTCATCCAATAGAAAAGCCTCTACTCTGTATTAATGGTTAATAGGTCTTTCTACCAGATGTAAAATCCAGTGAAACATATACAGTTTCTTTGGTTTTAACAGGAACAGATGATTTAATAAGCAGCTATAAATCTCTTGGGAATGTACAGACATAGTCAAACAGAACGCTTCTGCCAGATTTTTCACTGACTAGACGTACAGCATATGAGTCATATCAGTCTGCTCCATTCTCCATCTCAAATGCCTGCTGTTGTTGTTTTTGCTTTCAGAGGTGCTGTGCTGCATATGGGAGTGGGGGGTGGTTATCACCCTCTCGTGTTAATGGGCTTGCTCTTTTATCCAGGAGATAGTGTTCAGGCAGCTGACTTTCATTCTCTGGCTGTGCATGACATTTCTTTTCCATTCCCTAGCCCAGCTTGTGATTTTATAGTTGTATAGTGAACATATTTGAGGATTGTATTAATACAGCCTCCTAAATGGAGTTAGTAGTGGGAAAGTGGTTAAATTAAAAGGGGGTGTAGTCAGCCTCTTTCTTAATACAGCAATGCTTTCCTTCCAACAATCTTAGGCTACCTTATGAAGTTTAATACATTTATACTAACAGTATTTCTAATAAACTTCATTTATTACCAGGTCTTCAGAGATGAGAAAACTGAGACAGAAAACAGATTCAGGTACCCGTGGCTCATGCTAAATTGCAGGAGAGGGTTACATTTCCTAAAGTATTTTAAATACCATTCCAAATGGATGTAAAATGGCATTGTGTTTTAGAAACATCTTCATTTCCACCTTGTTATTTTGCTGGATTTCCATGAGTGTCATTGGATGTCTAGGAACTGGGAATGCAAGATCCTGCTTTGAACATTTCACAGTTTGTTTGCAAGCCATGTTAGCTACACTTGGGAGCCCCTGTAAAGGAGGTGAGGTACTAGAATTGCTGCTATTTGCTCCAGGTCACACCATGGTAAATCAGAGATGAAATTGGTGATAAAACACCAGTCTGGGTAGGAAGTTTTCAACCACTGTGGAGGTGCTTGTAAGATAGATGCGGTACAGCTTATTCTGAATGCAGCTGGATGGAGGAGATATTTAAAATGGCCTACAGTACATTTTTTTTTTAATCTTGCAGCGTAACTAATATTTGAGAGAGTGATCAAATATGAAATCTTTGTCTAAGAAAAATGGTGCAAACTTGTGATTTAATTTCATGCATAGGCAGGAGAAAACATGGTCTAAATCTTTCATTCCCTCAGGAATACATTCACTTCTGTTGTGTTCCGGGACCATGTAAATTGTGAGGAAAGTTTCTGATTTCAGTGGTAGGGATGACAAAGAAAGGTTCTACGTGTTTGGCCTTTTTCAGGCTGAAGGGAGTATCAAAAATGCATAGATGTGGAACAGGTTAAGAAACTGGAAACAGTTTCTTGGAGGTTGATTTATGTATGGAATTGTAAAATGTGAAGAACAATGTATATTGTTTGAAGTTTGTGGTGAGACTGTAGTTTACTGTGTTGCTCCAGTAACGCTTGCTTCTGAGTTGCCGGAGGTTCAGAAAGCCAAAGAACTATTGCGTTATTACATAAAGGACATTGTCCAAAGTCATATAACTGGATGGGGTCAAAATCAAGAACAGCATTTGATTCTTCTGACTCCTTGTTGGGTCCTTTCTCTGTTTCCTTCACAGCGTGGATTTCACCCATATATATATGTGCAAAAAGGCCCTTTCAGATCTTTCTGGCAAATGGAGAGCATTGCTTTGTGCTTCCAGTAAGCACATGGCTCTCATATTTACCAATGAGACTTTCACACATGAGGAAATTAGAAAACTGAAGTTGTAATCGGCATGTCTGTTCTTGAATGGGGAATTTACCCTGAAGCAAGCTGCAATGCACTCTCTTAATGGTTTGAATCTTACGGTTCAGATTTTCCATAGGCTGCTTCCAGCATCATGGGCACTAACCTGTGTTTGCAATGAGCATGCACACACCCAGCTGCGAGGCTAGCAGCCGTAAGTTACATGTCTCAGTCTCAGCTGTTAATTGGTCATGGTCAATGCCTTTAGGTGTTTGGCCCTGCATTTAGATGGGGATGTTGGTGTGGTGCTCAGTGCTCGTGGCATTACAGGCCAGGGCTGCGCCAGAAATCTGGACTTATAACAGGGTTTTTGCTAGCACTCCTTCACGGGCAGCAAGATCTTTTGCAAACTTTCTGATGCACAGTCTTTGCCCACTGAATGGCCACCGCTCAGCTGGTGTTGTAGGGTTTCAGCATTCCACAGCAAGCAGCAGCAGTTCCTGGGAGCTGTCTGTCCCCTTAAAGCAATGTACGTAGCAATGGGGAACATCATGTGACTACATGGACCTTATCCAGTGTTTAAACAAAAAATATCCATAACGGTGTCCTGGCCTGTATAAGCTGTATAGTTTTCCCAGACTTGGAAGAAAAGTACTGGTACTTTCCCAAGTTCCACCCTTTTCAGTTAGATGTTAAAAAAAAAAAAAAACAAGCCACACACAACATTGATTCTTGCTTTTCTTTTGTCTCTAAAATGGGAGATACTGTAATTAAAAGAAGAAATTATGCTTTTTAGTGGCAAGAGGCAACGTTATCTCTGAACCATCAGTTTTGATGAAAATAAAGTAAAATGACTACTTTTAATATATATTTTTTTCCTTAAATAATGACTTCTACTCTTAGTGAGGAAGAGGAGACTGGTAGGTGTGTGATTCCCCAGCAGACTGAACCAGGGTTTCAGGAGAGACCTTTCATGGATGTGGGGCTGTCTTCAGAGGCTTTCCCCACCTCTTTTTGGAAAAGTGCACAGAGCCAGAGGGGGAAGAATGACCTTGCTTTTAAGGCATTCATCTGGAACTCAGGCACTTGGAGCTGAATTCCCAGCGCTGGGACATGCTTCCTCTGTGGTCTGCAGTGTGTTGCTCAGGGGATGTCTGTGCTGCACAATGGAGCTTGGCACACAGAGCCCTAGGGCTGACTCCAAGAGGTCTGCAGAGCCGCACGGCGCAGGGGGCACTGTGTGGAGACACGGCTTCTTTCCTGAAAAAATGTGGCTGTGATAGCTCAAGCCCTGTGCTGTTGGGGTTGTGCTGCTTTCAGTTTTGAGTTCTGTGGCTATGGCTCATTTGGCCATCTCCATACTACGCTTCGTTGCTAAACCCAAGAAGCACTAAGGTACTCAGAAATCTCACTGAAGTTCACCAAATGTTTTTGAACTGTCTGCACAGTCTGGTTTTAGATGACTTTTGTTTTGCACAAGCTTGTCCTAGCCACTCTGCTGTCACTGATTTTCATTTCCTCTGTGGCACTGGAAGCCAGCTAGAAGGCAAGCTTAACTTCAGCAGTTTCCAAATAGTTTTCTAGGAACAAAAGAAGTTCCAGTGTCCCTTGGAGCTGGGCTGGCCCTTACTGCCTTGCAGGGCCTAAACACAACCTCACGGGAGGCAGCAGAGCCTCGCAGGCAGAGCTCAGCTGTGCGCTGTTTCTGAGGGGAGCGATGTGCAGCCTCGTGCACAAATCTGCTTAACGCCTTTGTTCCAGGCAGCCAGACAGCAGTGGCATTTACCCAGATCTGTAAAGCACACGGAGGGTCATGAATGAAAGAATGAAAGGAGCTGTGTATATTCAAAGTAATATTTTGTTTATCTGCTCTATCCAAAATAGAGAAGAAAATAACTTTATTGTCTGTGGCTTGAAAAATCTGCCTGCTGTTATGATCATGGAAGGCAAACTCATTATATGCCTAAGAAAACAGATGCTGTTTCTGGCTTTGGTTTCTGCGGGGTGTAGGTGATTTGGGGGAGCACTGGGCTGGTGCTCCCAGTACCCTTCCTCCCCATAGATGCTAAGCAGCGCTCATAGGCACCCTCAGCATGTTACCAGCACTTCACAGCATCTCCAGGCCAACTTGAAGGTTCAAGTCATGACTGAAATAAAGGAGGCCAACTGCAGAAGTTATCTCACAGATAAGTCATTGCTTTGTGTCCAAACGAACGTCAGGCTGACATTTTCTTTTTCTCTTGGCTAATAGGATTTGGAAGATAAGATCTATCCAGTCAGAGCGGGTTGCATAAACTTCCTGTGAACTTCTATAGCTGGCGATCAAAAGGAATCACAAAACATGTTGCTGTTTTTTTATCTATTTATTTCTTTATTTAGAAGTTAAAAGAGAGCACAGAGCTATTGGTTGTGTTTTTTCTCATGTAAACAAGGTGATATCATAGTGGATGCTCAGGCTTAGGCCCTCTGATTTCCCATTTTGTGTTTAAATTAAGAGCTCTTTTGTACAGGGTGGAAAACCATACAAAAAATCACCCCAACCAGCATGCATGTTCTGCTTAAGAACCAGCACTGCATTATTGAATGTATTTGTCGTTGTGTTCCTTGCTTTCCTGGCTAAGAGATGCTCTTCCCTTTATAAGTGCAACAGAAATTGTTCCCAACAGCATCTTTGTCCCATGACCCGAGTGAAAGTCATTTCGTACAGGAAGGGCTACCTGACACCAGTTTGAAAGGTGGAGATTTAGCTTAAAGGGTCTGTCTTTTCCCATCATTTATGTGCTCTGAGAAGGATTCTGCCTCTTTGCGTTAAATCAGAGTTTTGCAGCACTTGTTCAGCTGTACACAAGATTCGGTGCTACCAGAGTTGTATTCATGTGAGTCCTGCTTGCATTGCAATTCCAGGTGTGAGGGGATCTGTTTTTTCAATTGCCCTCTAGTCCCATGTGTAGCATGTTGTGTTGCAGGATGTGCGTTGTGAACAAGGACAACAGAAACTTGTCCTTTGGCTTTTACTTAAAAGAAAGAGCAGTGAACTAAGACAAACTGAGATATCTTGCATTCATGTAGGGTTAAACCAGAATTCCTGTGGAATTTCAAGCAACTCATTGACATCTCTGCTGGCATCGCTTCCCAGAGGAAGCCTGCTTGTCTCATTTGTCCCTGTTCTTGGGACACAAATGTACGCTTGGTAGGGAAATATATGCAGTAAAAAGTGGTATAGGAAGAAGCTAACACCTACAAAGAGCGAAGTTGTCTCCTTTTGTCCAGACAGAACAAAGCGTCCCTTCAGGAGCTTCTCCCCTCCACCAGTTGTGGTCCCACTGCTTTCTGCTGTACCTTTTCGGGCATGCCTTGGATGCAGCACAGACTCGCACAGGAAGGGTGTTGGCGGGCATGCAGGTGGGTTGGAGACAGGGCTGGCTCTGAAGAATTAAGGACTAGAAGAACTTCTTTAACATGAGCTTCCCAGCTTTTGGTTATCCCTATGGCTTGGCCTGGTGCCACCTGAAACAGTTTGCAGCACTGGGATGTTGAGGGCTGGCTGAATTGGCTGCCTGGGCCTGGCGCCAGTTCGTATGGCTGGTTTGGCTTTGCACTGCTTTCCTAGCAGGGTGAGCTGTAATATGTGTCTCCTGTCATGAATCAGGTTGTAGGTATGGATAATTCTCAGACCAGGCATTTACATGAGTTGGTTCTGCATTGTTCAGATTTAAAGTTGTTTTATTAAGGAATTATTCAGCTTATTGCTCAGCAGTTTTTCAGCCTCATTAGTATGTTTAGCATGGGGAGTGTGTCCCGGTTATATCATCAAATAGCATTTTAAAGCTTTAATTGCCAAATAAAATCTATTTCCGTCTGTCTTTTCTAAAATATATTACTAAAGAACCACTTTGGTAAAATATTGTAGCACATGTTTGGCATATTTTTAAGTTCTTTTGAAGTCAATGTTTAAGTGCTTTGCTGAACCAAGGCCTAAAACAATAATAGTCACAATGTAAATCTACTTTATTTCTGAATGAGTGTTCACACAGGAGTTGAAAGTGTGTCAGGTTCTTGTCACGACCTCCCAGGTACAGATATCCTCTTAATTTCACTGAATCACTCAGCAACTTTGGCAAATTTTTACCTTGCACCCAGTTGAGAGGTCCAAGTCAGACCCAAGTATGGCAGGCCTTCACCTGCAAAAAGAGACCAAACTGACTTGGGATATAGAGCCATGAAGGGGTTGGCAACATCCCAAAGTGTGCTCAGCTGTGATTAGTTGTTTCCTATATACATACAGTGTGTGCATGTGTATATATATATGTATATATGTATATATGCGTGTGTACTTTTTTTCTGTGTTAGTGAAATCAGTACAGTGCTTCAAACATGATCCTTGTTGGGCTGTTGAAGAAATCATGGAAATTTTTAATTCTGCTTGAAGAGAGAGTGGTGGAAATGCTATGAGTGATGATTCTGATGCTGAAACGGGGGAAGAAAACAAGTTCATAGCTGACTGATCTTAGGCCTGTGCCTGTGCAGTCCCACTGAAACCAGGGGGCCTCATATGTTGGGTCAACTCCTTTATTGTTTGCTGGGCCGTGACATATTTTTATACTACTTACTGTGATACCACAATTCCAGCAAAGCATGATTTAGTGAAGTTTGAAGTTAACATGTAACTGAAGTCAGGGGAAGCTTTATTCATGCCAACAAAGCAGAGACCCCCAATGGGAGGTTGGATGTGCCATCTTGTGGCATTTGCCTTGTTGCTGTGCTGTTGTGTGTAATGTTGAAAGATAAAGGCCAATGCTGCAGACTTAAATCGTAGGAGAACTCACCTTGCGGGACTGCTCCAAAGAGTATGGCAGCTGCTGCACTGGATATCATCCTCTTGTCCCACATAGGAGTCACTGGGTGTCTTATGCCAAAGTAGTGAGCACTGTGCCTCTAAACAGAGAGTGAAGAACACAGTTTATCTAGCGTGTGCATGCTTTACATTATGAGCTGGCTGGGGCCTTTTCCCTTATTTCCATACCTTTGCGAGTCACTGCCTGGTGATCAGGAAGCGCTACCTGGTTCCCTGCCTCTCCCAGTGAGGTCAGCAGGAGCTGTGGGCACTTGCCTTTTCATGGCATCCCCACGCTGGGGCAGGGTACTCGAGCTTCACTTTTTGCTGCTGTGTTTTAAGGTTATCTGTGTCTGATTTGATATGTATTCACTGAGGTCACTAGAAAGAAGGTCAGGGACTGTGGTGTAGAGACGACATGAGCAGGAAGAGAAATAAGGTGGTCATCTTCTGTGGGAAAGTGGGAGAGGCAGACCCCTGTGAAAGGCAAGAAGCTATCTGAGGAGGGTGGAAAAATCATGAATCATTGTACACAAGTATTTTTATGTAGAACTTAGTTTTTTTTTAAAAAAGTGCAAGGAAATATTTCACTGAAGTGAATTCAGTGATTGATCTCCATTTACACCTACTGCAGATTTATGCTGTTGTTGTGGGCAGCTTTGTTTTTAGCGTATCTATTTTCATCTTTTTAAATCCTGAAGTTGATGTTATGTTTTTACCAAATGAAAATAATAAAATGTCATGAGTCATTTAGAAGCAAATCTGATGTTTGTTTCCTCTCCTGTTGCTAATGATGGCTGTGTGATTTGAAAAGCATTCAGTGAAGAATCTGAGACCATGCAGCTTGTGGAGCGAGCAGCTCATATTTCCATTCCCCATCCCGAGGGCAGAGACACCAGGTGTGCCCTGGTGAGGACTCTAGCTGTGCTCTCATCCTTTTTGGTGCATGTCTGCTCCTGTGTGTGTCACGTGGCTTCTGCATCTTGTGCCTGTGACCACAGAGCATAGGAAGGAGCATGTCCAACCGGTGAGAAAAGGGAAGTGTGTCGGAAATAAGAAACTTAATATCAGCCATATGTGAGTAATGGATTGTTTGTCTACCGCAGGGGATGAAGACACACATTCTAATGCTTTCTGATCACAGTGTAGCCATGACATTTCTTTCTTTATTTTGCAATTAACCTAGTATTAGCTGTTCGTCATGTCCTCTGTCTATAATCCTAAATTCTGTCTTTACCCTAATTCTTGCTCTGGAGTGTAGATGTGTTCATAGAAAAGCCCAGGGAAGGAAAAAAAAAAGATGGACATGGTTCTTGTTTCACATGGGCCAACCTGAACAAAACATTTTGCCTCTTGGCCAGGAGTTGATCAGGAGTGTATTCATGAGGCTTGGAACAGAAAGGTGCTTGTCTGGGGTCTCTGGTTGTAGTTACCTGCCTGAGACCAAACCTTGGGCTGTAGTTCTACTACTGTACTTTGTACTTGCATAGTTGTGCATGCATGATATATTTTAACTACTTCATTTGTTTTGTCTGGAGCTGTTGACTGTAACTGAGTGTATATGTAATGCAATGAGCATTTTCAGTTGTTTATAAATGCTAAAGCGCATGCTCCCCCGAGATACTTGCCATGTATGCAGATGTGGTCTCCTAATAAAGTGCTACAGAGCCTTGTGATAAACTCTGGAGTGGGACACGATGCAGATGGTTGGTATATACTCCCACGTTACCAGTAATGGGGTCTGTAGAAAATCTGAGATTGATGGACAAGACTTGATCACTTCACCTGCCCATTGATCAATTCATAGTGTTGTTCTTAAAATATATATATATATATATATTTATTCCTTTCATGTATTTGAGCACTCCCTTTGCATTGGTGCTGGGTAAAACATTCCATTCTTGGGAGGAGTTACCTGCCTCCCCCTTTCCCCAGTTACGCAGCTGAAACTGTGCCCACTTGCAGCATGCAGTGAGTTTAACTCAGTCACATACCAAAGGGAACTTTTTAAGACAAAAACATGTACTGATTTTTCATATTTGGTTCCTATGGTTCTGCTGGGCTTTGCTGGTGTGGTGTCAAGGGAACTTAGCATGAACTTGCAAGCTTAGCATGTGCCACATTCATGTCTAGACAAACTGTTTAATGTGATGTCATTCTGGTGTCTTTTGGATTCTTCATAGCTGAAGTAGTTGACTTGATGTTCATCTACCTGTGAATAGTCTTCATGCAGTTCTTGATAACAGTGTAAAATATGCTTTGTGTAGCCTTTGTGTAGTGCTTTTGGTAGAAAGAGAGGTGGTTTAGGTGTACAGTCCACTGGGAGCTCTGTCATTCATAAAATGTAGGGTTTTCAGAAGTATAGTCGACACTATGCTCCAGTGTAGCTTATATTTTATAATATGTGATGTGTAGAGACAAGTGTTCACGTAAGACAGTTCAGCTATCTCAGACTGTCTATGGTCTTTTTTTATCCCACCTTTGCTATCAAGTTACAAACACAAACTGAATAGAAATATGGTGGAACTTTTTTATATCTCCTCGTGTGTAAACCTAGCTGTTTTGGTTACGTAATGTACGTACACATTTTTGTATGTTGAGTTTGGTAAGTAACACATAAATAGTTGCAAATGCTGGTTTTATTTTAAATATATAATGCAGGGGTGAAATGTCATAACAGCATAGTGACGTGCTTGACAGCGAAAAAATAAATTGGATTTCCTACTTTGCACTGCACTGTCAGCTTTATATTTTTATGCCCACTAGAGGGACTCCTGCTTATACTACTCATTGCAGAAAGCAGAGTCACACAGTCCCTTTAGTATCTTTTATGCAACTTTAAAACTCTGAATGACTGACTCCAGTTAAATCCTCTGAAGAGGTCAAAGTGTAAAAACTTTGGGAACGGTGCTGTTCTTCTGAGCCCAAATACTTTCCTGAATTTTCTTAATGCTCTTAAAAAAAAAAAAAAGAAAGAAAGAAAAAGTATTTTTTCTCTCAACTTCTCAGTCCAAGCTTTCCCATATGACATTGCTGGGGATTAATTAATTTATTTTTTTTTGTCCAAGAAAAAATGTTGTGTGTCTTTATGTTTGGAATTAGCTTTGGTTTTTCAACCATAGAGCCAGTGAATATGGTAAATTAATCTGTTCTTGAACTCTCAAATATTGAAATAGGTTTCTCCTTTAACTGGGAGACACTGAGTTTTGGGTTAGAGGCATGTAAACTTATAGTCAGTATGAGAAAAATTCCAAATATATCTGTTCTTTCTTGTTTAGCTGGGGGATCACTTTATGTTTGCCTTGTCAAAAAGCATTGCATGCTCCTGACCAGAAGATTTCTTCTTAATTACAGAAACATGAAAGGATACAGGAAGTCCTGAATGACCACAATGAATAATACCTGTGCTAATTAGGTCACTGGCTGGGTACTGGGAGAACAACAAGGTAAGCAGTCAGGCAATGCCAGCAGCATTTCATGTAACCTGCGTAATTGTGTTTCAACAAAGCCTTAGTGCTTTCAGATATCAAATTCATAACAAGTTGCGCAAAGACAAATAGCCTGCAGGTTTGAACGCAATAGATTCACTTTTAGTTCAGACCTTTGACAAGCAAACATCTCTGTTTTCCTTCCTGGGAGAAAAAAGTATAAGTTCTGTGTTACATTTCGTTTCTTTCTCTCTTTTTTTTTTCTTCTTTTTTTTTAATCCTGAATTATTGTTTTCTTTTTAAAGGCAATATCTTTGATTTCAACAATCGATTCATGACCAAAGCTCAGCTTCCTGGGCTGACTCAAGAAAGGGCTTGGAGGAGGGGTGGAATGCTTCAAAAACTTAGCTGATGAAAAGGCATGCTGTTTTGTGGATGCCTCCCAGAATTGTTTAAATGTGTGTGCGCGCGTGCGTGTGTATGAAAAAAGAGAGAGAGATCTCCATGACAACTGGCCCGGCCAGTCTGTGTTCTCTGCAATCATTTTAGCTGGAATCAGTGCTGTGAAAGGTCATATGAAGGAGTTGTGGGAAGCACAGCAGGTATTAGACGCTAAACGACTGGTTTTCTGGTTGCCTCAGATAATAAGACAGAGTTTTGTCTGGGAAATACAAATCTGAGAATGGAGTGGAAAGGGGAATGCTCCAAATTTCAGGTAACAAAAACTGCTTCTTAAATGTTATTTCCTCCCATTTTAGAGTGCTTTTTTTTTTTTAATCCTCTCTGTGGTGTTTACTCCCAGCCGGAGTGTCTATGCTAGCTTGGATTCCCTAGCTCTGGGGAATGATGTCATGCAGCAACAGTTGGATTCTATTAGCCAGTGAAAGAGGAAACATCCTGCATTTTTTTGGGGAAAAAAAAAAAGATGCTTTGGCTCTTTGTTGAATCTTGTGCAAAGGCTGCAAGAAGTGTTCAAAAAAAAGTTTCTAAAAATTTAATTCCCTGAAAATGTCATTAGGACCCATAAAACACCAAAAACACTGCAACAATTACTGCTGTATGCAAGAAAATAATTGTGGAAGTGTTACAGAATTCAGGAAACTTTTTTTTTTTCCCCCCCAGATGTTTCTATATACATCTTTAATGAGAAAATTAATTGCATCTTAATTGAGCAGAGGATTTGGAACCTCTACACGCTTGGGATCCTTTAGCAATTGTTTGGAGGATGTGCTGCTAAAGAGTTTCTTTTGAGTTGGGCTCTGTCTCAATCTGCTGCTTATGAATAGATGATGCTGGCAGCATTGTTCTTAATAAGGCTTTCAGTCCTGGAGTGTGTTTTTCATAGTTTTAAGCTAGCCTTTTTGGGCGGGGTTGGGAGGGAAATACAGCAAAAAAAAATTAATTAAAATTCAGTAATTGAGAGAGGCTTTTTTCTCCCCTTTCATCAGAGATGTTTGTTAAATGCTATAGTCCACAGTCAATATTAGGATGGCATTCATAGCATTTTAATAATTAATGTACAATTACTGTGTCTTAATGAAGAGACTTAGAAAATTGATACAGTTCTACTTTGTTGAACATCACAGAAAGTACACTGTACTGATAATCGTGATGAGAAGTTTAGGTCACTCCTGCATTGTTTAAAACTCTCCTCCAGCAGATGCTTGTTTCTACTTTTATGTTGCTTTGCTCCCTTCTGTGCATTTCAGATGTGATCCAAAGCATGCTGGAGTCCATGGGAGTTTTCCCATCAACTTCAAAGGTCCTGCCTGAGAACTTCTCAGCCTCCGTTTTAGTCTTTTGACTACAGGACCAGGCCACAGGCTCTAACTTTTCTTTCTTGAACTTTCCAAACAGAGGGTCTTTTGTATTCCAACAAACAATACCAGACATGCTGACTGGCTTCCGTGTGGCTGCTAACATGCACTGGAGATAATGATGATGCTTATTTCTGCTTTCTGCTATCATCATTCTAGGTAGGGAAGAGTGCAGTGAAAGGAAATCAAATCCACCTCTCCACCTCTACTCCTCACACAAGGCTATTATTTCTATGTCTGTGTGTGTGAGTAGAAATTGTTCCTTGATTAAAGGGCAGAATCAGATGTGCTTCAAGGAAGAATTCCAGGAAGAATTTCATAGGAAAACACTGTTATCACTGTGATCCCTCAGTAGAGTACTCATGAGGCTGCCACGGGTAAGGCAGTCTTTCTGCAGCACACATACAGAACTGACAGCTGTCTTCTGTGAAACCATCACTAATCAGCACAGTCTAACACTTTGTGTCCCCCTTTTCAATCAGATTTGGCCAGCATGACTCTGTAAATAAAATACTGCTGTTAGTGGATATTAATTAAGAGTCTGGTTCAACGGTTGAAAAAATTAGTAACTTTTCCTCTGTTTGATTGTTGGGAGGACTTTAATAAGAAATCCTTGTGCCGTTTTTTAACAGAAATTAATTATCTGGGGAGCTGATGTATTAGTTCAAACAGTCTTCCTCCTTAAGAAGTAATACCATGATGATTACCTAAGTTTAAGGCTCATCTGTGGAAAAAAATGCTATTCATCCCTGAAATTTCCAAGACAGAAATCATGGCTATGATTTTCAAAATCTGAACCACTGCTTGCAAGTGCTTACGTTTTGCAGATAGTCAGTTTGATACTCCTGAGAGATCTCTGCCAGATGTTGCAAAGTGGGCATCCTGAAGGCAATAGTTGCTTTATGAAGTCTGCCTGTTCTGTGGTGCAATAAAGCGGAGAACCGGGTGAGTTCTGTCGCAGTGTTTCTGGCCAAGTGGCATTTCCCATAGTGGCTGTGTTGTAGTATTTACCTGTTACTTTGTCAAATGATACAAGGCATCATTTCCCTAGTAATTTAATATAATTTTCAAGTGTCCTAGCATTCTGAATGGTTCCAAATGAAATTTGCATATGTAATATACTACATAGATCTTACCAGTAGGAAACTAAAAGTTAATCAATCATAATATATTTATAACTGCACTCATAACAAGATACCTGCTAGCTGACCTACTAAGGCTGGTCTTAAATGTAACCAGCTGCACACAGGCATTGGCACACTATATTTTTTTCCATTCATTAAGGGAGTAAACAATTCAAGAAGGCTGCTGCTGTACCCAGTAACTTGTGTGGAGTTCTCACAGCAGTTTGTGCAGGAGTAGTGGCTCTGGGTAACACATCCTGTGGACACGTACTCCTACATCTGTGCATCTTGAAGAGAGCTGTTTAACACTGCTGTCCCAACATAGATCTCCTTGTTGGTCCCATGCACTTTTCTCTGTGGGCTCCATGCCCACATTCTGTCCATGGATAGTGAGTGTCTCAGAGTTTTCCAGAGAGCTTGATGTGTTCTTTGATAGGATTAGTTGTGTTGTCTCATTGCAGTTAGAGGGAAAGTGAAAGGATGTGGCAGAAATGTTTTTTTTGCCTCTCCTTGATTATCTAACAAGTAATTTTTATATTGAGTTTTAATTGCTTGTTTTATCTTGCATAAGATCATCTTTTGTGTAACTGCTCATGCTCCATCTACCCCACAGGCTGATGTGTATGTTTCCCTGTTATCAGTTGCAGTGAGTTCCAGGTTAATTGCTGTGTGGATGTTTGTCTTTATTAGCTGGAAACAGAGTGATTTGTGAATGAAGTGAAGTTGTCTAGAAGTCTAGGGCTGACTTTGTCATACTTTACTGACTTTGTCATTCAATACTTGTTTCTGTTCTTACTCCATTCTCTAAATAAATAGTCTTCACTTTTTCTTCTGAAAGTCTAAGGCACTGTAAAAACAATATAGTTGTCTCTGTTTCTACAGTTTGAAGGCTGGATGATCTTCAGAGAACCTATTACAGATGTGGACAGATGTACCATTAAATTCTTGAACATGAGATCAGTATTTTCCTTATGTAACCTTATGCTTACAATAGACATAATTTGTAGACTGAAAACAACGGGGCTGCATATATGGAAGAGCTTCTCATGAGGATGCTCAAATCTTTCCTTCATTTTCTGTAAGTTAATTTCAGTTCTACCAGTGTGAACAACCAGTTCGCCCTGTTCTTTCTTCTTGTGTGTTGTCTTCTGGCCATGGTGACTCTGAGTGACTTTTGAAGGTGTAAAATGTGAAGTGCAAAATGATTTGTTCTGAGCAGCACACACTGGAGATATGAGTGTGGCTACCTTTAGTTGCAGGAAGAACCTTGAATTGATTGCACTGTCATTCTGCTCTGCAGTGCAGGGGCTCATTAGTGCTAATCAGTGATCTCTGTTCTGCCTTTGCATCTTTGACCTAGTTGCTTTTCTGAACTTAACACAGTTGCTAGCGTGACACAAAGCAGACTCTTGGCACAGCCCTGATCACAGAGCAGGGAGAGATCTGGCAACTTTCACACAAATCCATTATAATTAAGGCTTCCGGTCTGGGATTTAAACTTCTTTCTCTTAAAAGCCTGAGAAGCACTTTTTTTAATTTTTTTTTTAATTTTTCAGGCTGAAAATGAACCTTCTGTTGGTAGAGCAAAGTCCCCTGATAGTACTAGCTGCTGGCAGACCTGGGAGAGGCAGGTGCTTTTCCTGTTCCTTCAGAAGGCTTTTCAAATGTGCTCCTATCCTGAGCACGTTTGGAGCAGAACCTCCCAGGTTTTCCTCAGTTTCACGTGACAACAACAGAGGCTACTAAGCAGCTAGTGGAGTGTTGCACAGCTGGCTTTCCTCCAGTGCCAGATCTTATTCTGAGTTCCAGCCCCATAGTATTAATTCTCTCTGCCTACTTGGAGCCAAACTGCCGTATGCAAGGGGTGTTCAAAGGAGTCCCATTTCCCCATCCAGTCAGAGGCAGAGTTCATAGCTTGAACAGTTTTTTTTGGTTTTGTTTTTGTTGTGTTCCCTCCCTCCACCCCCCAGTGTAGTTTGATGACAAGAAGATGAATCAGAGGCTAAAACTTCTGCCAATGGCAAGAGTGCAGTTTGGCATCCTTTATGCAGCTGGCATCCAAAGGATACAAGCCATCAAATTATCCTGTGCTCCTGGTCCAGCTGAGCCTGCTAGTTTATGGCCAGAACATCCCTCCTCTGCCTTGAAGCATGCTTGGAAGTGGAAAGGCATCACTAAGCATTTACCATGGTAGGGACAGGTTGGGGACAGTTCGACAATTTTGACAGTACAAAATGTGCTCCATACAATGCGCTTTTGTGCCTCCTTGGTAGAAAGCAAAAAGCAATTTGAGAGCTGCAACAGCATGGAAACATTTGCAGCTGCACAATTCATGTTCCCATGTTTCAGTCTCGCACAGGCCCGGCCCATGCAGACCTTCTATTATTAGTTTTAGAAGGAGAATGGCTGACAGCTGATTAATTTAAATGGAGTATTCCAGAGAGCTGTTTTATGGCTGAGTTGTCAAGAGTGGCAAGCCAAGAAAACATTGACTAAAGTTACAAAGAAAATCTCTGATGTAGAACACAATCCTGTTTATTCAAAAGATTTCTAGGGGACTAAAACATCTTCATACTGCTCTGCTGTCAACATGTTCAAACTTGTGCTGGGGTAGGTGAGAAGCTGCACAGCTCAGCCTCTTGCACTTTTCACCCAGCATTTCCTGAGAAAGCTCCCCTGGGGTGTCCTGGGATGTTGTCAATAGGAAGGGGACACATTAAAATTCAGTCTTCAGAAACTTGCCTGAAAATAATTTCAGGTGACTCATTCTGGTGCTGGCTTTAAGAAAAAGTCAAGTTGGTTTCAGAACGAAGAGTGAAAAAACATTTTTGGGTACTGGATATGCTCTGTGGAATCAGCTCTCTGGATTAGAGCTGCTGTGTTCTGCATCACATTGGTCTTCACCATTACACTGACCCTGCTAGCTCACACTTTGGGCAGCAGATTGACTTTTGGGAACATATGAAGACCAAAGGGCAAATGATGTTTTTGCAGCGCTCTTTTATTAGTAACAGCACATTGCAGTAGGTTGCAAGTTGAGTGGTATCACCCTCTGGACATGCACAAAGAGCTGTCTGTCCACTTCTTTCCTTTCCTGTGGAAAGCACTGCCCTTGTAATGTTGCCTGTAAGCAAGACACTGCTCCCCAGCATGGGCAGCTGAAGCACAGCTCCTGCTGGAGGCTCTTTCCCTCACCTGAGTCTTCAGCGGGGAAGGAGAGCCAGTCCTGTTCGTGATTCTGCACAAGATGATCTGCATAGGTTTTCCCACTCCAACTGCAACGAGCCTCTGCCATGACACTGTAACGTACCTGCTTTCCTGGGACTGTTTACTCTACCTCTGCTTGGGACTCTGTGGCACAGAAATTAGAAAAGGTGAGAGCAAAGAATGGCATGGGGTGAGAAAGCTAAACTGCCCTCCCAGTTGCTCTGGGCTGGGAGGAGCCTGTGTGTTTTTCAGGGCAGAGAGCTTGTGTCTGTGAGGGTGATTGGGTGGTTGCCTGGGCAGAGACGGTGTCCCTGTGGGCTAGGCTGGGGCTGCTGTCAGGGTATGGAGGAGGTGCACCTGGAATGGACACGCAGCTGAGGTCCTAACAGACCCTTCCTCTCACCATGTGCTGCCTCTGCCCTCCTGGTTGCTTTGTCCCTTGGGACCATGGAGATGGGTGAAGGATAGCACTGAGAGTGGGTCTTTTTCCCCTTCTGTCCAGCAGGGTCCTTTTATAGCTGAACGCTCCCTGTAAAAGAGATTTGTTGCATGCAAAGGCTGGATGTCGGCAGAGGTTGAACCTTAATGCAGTTAGAAATGCTCACTTCCAGTCTGCACACTTGGCACTGCGTGTGCAGTGAGGGGGCTGCTATACCAGCTGGTTGTGCACATATCCCATCAGCAGGTTACAATCTCTTCTGTGCCAGACCCAGTGGATAGAATAATATACTGTCAAATTTGGCATTTGCATTAAGATCTGCTTTCCTCTGCTATGGAGACATTATCCAGTGTTCTGCTGAGACACATCAAGAGCTAAGGTCCCTGCTGTGTTCTATTTACTATTGGCTGACATGCATGGACAGTAGAAAACAAACGTAAACACAAATTGTTGCTGTGTACTACAAAAGCACAGCACGCTTCCTGGGGATTTATGACCATCTGGGAAGAAGGGAGGAACTGGGGGCAGCCCGAGGTCATCAGCTGCAGCACCTTGTTGGCGGATCCCAGCACGGTTTCTGTGCCACTGATCGCTCCGGTAAGGTGGGTGTACAGATCTGCTCTAAAAGTAAGGCCAGATCTTCAGGTAGAGGAAGATGATGAAGGCAGTGGGGTTGTGCTGAAGGCTTCCATATTTTTTCTGGAAAATCCATGCAGCTCTTGTTCTGGATGTGGCAGGCTGATTGCTATATGCCCATTTATGTGGAGATTCCGGCTGTTGGCTAACAGCTGTTCTGGCCGGTCTGTATGATATCCTTAAATCCTGAACAACACACAGATTGCTCTTCTTTCATCTGATTAAAATTTTCATGTGCAAAAAAAGGCTGCATTAGCTGAAGTTCCCTTGTGCATCAGCCTCTCGCAGAGCTCTGTTAGTTGCATAATATCATGTTGACAACAGTGCTGCTGGTGAGGTAAATGACCCTTGCGTACAGTAGCAATGCACATGAGCTTATCTTCTGAGACCTGGCATCAGGTCACCTTTGGAGACATGGTGACAAGACAGGCTTCAAAGTGAGTCACCACTTGTTCTGGGAAAGATGAGCTCTTGCTGCCTGTGTTGGTGCCAAATGAGGTGCTGGTTCATGGAAACATTATGATGGTACATTTAAAAAAAAAAAAAAAAAGACTCTTTTCATGAGAAAAGGACAAACCTGTTGTGGTGTTCCCAAAACAAAGCAGTCCAGGACCTTCGCAGCATCTGGGTGAAACAGAGAGCCTGCTAGGCTGTTTCACTGCTGCCCAGCACTGAACAGGAGCAGCAAATCCATCAGCTTGGACAGATTGCCCTTGTGACAGTGATTCATTAGCAGTTGTCACATCAGTTTTGTCTCCATGGCAGCCTCAGGTCTGACAAATGTGACAAAGCTGTGTTTTATCAGCAAATTCCCTAGCAAATCCCTTACTGGCCCTAGTCAGGAAAGCATATGGATAAGAGAAAATTATTCTTCCTGCTCTTCGTTACTGTTTCTGTTCTTTGTATGTGAACCAGCCAGCTAGGACTAGTTGCATTCCTCTGTAATTTGCAGTACCTCCTGTATGTGGCTGAGCTAGTGATGAATTGTTACCTTTTGTCATTTTTTAAGAAGTTTTATTCCTTGTTTCAACAACCATGGAAACATCAAAGGTCAGACTGAACTTTTGGGGAAACTGAGTGGAAGCACTGGTTTCTGACAACTACAGGGCAGGCTGGGGCACCTTTGGGTCAAACTGGCTGTTCTGCAGTGGACATTCAGATAGGTACGTTGGCTTCTCCAAGAGAAATACTGGCTGGGATTCATCTGGGGAGTAAGGAGTCAAGCTTACTCTGTTGCAGGCTGTTTGTTTGTTTTTGGTTGTCTGAGAGTGAGTGCAGGAGCATTTCATTTATATTTATCTCATAATCTTATCTCCCTTTGAATTTCCTCACTGAATACTATAAGATGAAGCAATATGCAACTATTTTTTTATCTGTAGGTCATCTATTAACATGTCATATGACAAATTGCATGCAGATATGAAATGAGGTAAAAAGAGTAAAATGATAGACATTCAGAAATCGCTTTTTATCACCAATCTTTCAATTTTGAAATCTAGAATGATCTGCAATGTAAGTATTTGATCCTTTTTTTACAGAGAAGGTAAAAGGAAGGAGGAAGATATTAGTTGAATAAACTGGATAATCTGATTTAAAAAAAAAAAAAAAGAGTTGGAGCTTTGGAAAGTATAATATAATTGCCCTTTCCTGAATTGAATCAGATCTATTCATAAGCATTCAGTCCATCTATACAGGGAATTGCAAACAGGATACAGCTTTGCTAATACTGGCAGGTAATGGATTTTTTTTTTCCTTAAGCAATAGACCACTTGGGCTTTGTATCAGAAGGTCATGAGGTTGTATCCTGATACTACACACTGGTCACGTGCAGTCTAGCTGATATCTCTGTGTGTATAGTATATATCTGTGAATTACTGCTCACCTCAGCTAGGTATATAAACAGACTTCAAGCACTGAAAATGTCACCAGCAACATTTTGTCTCCAAACCAGTTTTTGTTCAGGAGATCCTAAATTTACCCAGCAGAGATTTCCAAGAGGGTAGAGGCTAGCCTGCTTAGATCAAGACTACATTCTGGGACTGACCATCTCATTCGACCACATCAAGCCTGTGTACAGGCGGTGCTGAGTAACTCCCGGGCTGGTGTTTTCCAGTGTTATCTCAGAAATAGGAAATGGGTCAGCTGCTCACAAGTACAGTGTTCATAGTGACACAGTTGTCATTCTGAATTTGGAGGTGATGACTTTGAATGAACCACATATAGATGAATATATATATTTATAAAAAGAAATTAAGATATACCTCAGAAAAATGAACTCTGTCTTGTGCTAATGGCAACTGACCGCTCCACTGATCTCTGTGGGAGCAATTGCAGAGGGGGGGAACAGATCATCTTTCTGAATGATCAGGTGCACTCAGCAGAAGACAGAATGAAAGACAAGGGACAGAAATGTGTTTGTTCTTGAAGACCACCACGTGCCTCAGCATAGCTGGGTCTCTTGCTGCAAGGAATAACTTTTGGTTTACATTTTTAAAGCAAATTCAATCAGACTCTCTGTTTTGAGAGTGTCAAGACTTATTAAGAAGGGGAAGGTAACGCTTAACTAATGAAGTATTTATTTACAAGATTTGACATTCTATTATGTCTCTGACAATGAAAGTATGATGGTCATCATTTGAGGACAGCTAGTCAAAAGGGGTTGATAAATATGTTGTATGAACTTTGTGAGTTAGCCTGACTGACACCAAGCATGATTGTTTCCAGAACTTCACTCAGACTTGTGGGGAGCTAATCACTAGTGTAAGGACAGACCCAGACGTAAGGAGTCAGTCTGGCATTATCTTTGACTTTTAGTGTGTGGGGCAAAGCCAAATTTAAGTGAAGCAAGCCTGGCAAGAGGAACGCTTGTTATGAGCTCGAGGGCAGCTGGTGGCAATGGTATGCAGCATTACCGATTTCATTGCATATTCCTTTTCAAAGCTGCAGGAAAATTAAGCTTTAGTTGATTCATGAAGTTAACTGTGAAATTTTCTCCTTTCCCACCAACAATCAGTCACAGCAAGTTACCGCTTTCATTGCACCTTTCTGGAATGCAGTGGTCATGCAAGAAATTGTGAAAGCATCATAGTAAACTCAGATTGCTAGGATGTTTGAAGAGAAACTACTCAAGTGAAACTTTTGGTGTGTGTATGTTTTTCTCTCCTCCTGTACAGTGTTCAGAATGGTAAGTCTTAGTCTGTGGCTGAGTTTCCTAGGTAGCAAGTGTAATAATAACTGGGTTAATAAAAATTAGGCCTGGTAGCATCGCTGTTGAATTGACTGGCCTACTGCCTTACTTTTACCTCTAACTCTCCAAAAGACAGACAGACAGACACACACACACAAACTGGTTTTGAAGAGCCTTTAATTATCTTCTGATTATGAATTATCTTCTGGTAGGAAGAATAAATCAGTCAGTATGTACATCCATTTGCTCATTTCTTTCCTGTCACAAATCTGTGGTTAAAAATACAGTACTCACAAAATCTCTTCATCCAGTATCTCAATGGGAAGTTTGCATTTCTATTCTGTTTTTGTACCCAGCACATTCCTGCAGGCAGTTCAGAAGGGGAAGTGGAAAACTGGCTTTTTAGAACTGTGCTAAAGTGCTTAGTTTCTTAGCTATTTGCATCCTAGTTGGGGATTTTTACTCTGACTTTAAAATCTTTTCCAAGAAAAATGAATTTGAAGCCCAGACAGTATTCCCATATAACTGACTGAGTCATCTTCCTTGGGAATTGAGGGATCACTGTCACCTAATAACTAAGATGACCAGATAGTTAGGAATTTTTTGTAAGCTTATATTAGACCACTTATTATTTTTTCTTATTGTTATACAGTCATATATGGAGAAAAGCTGTCATTATTCTGAGACTGGTTTTCTTTGTATTGATGTAGTAGCAACCAAAACAAAGAATGTTTGGACTCACAAGGAGTAAGATGGAGAATTTAGACTGTTGTAATGCTAGTTCTGTTAGACCCTATAATAACATACTCTGCAGTAGCTGGAAAACAGACACCCAGTTTGGATGCGAAATTACTCCTCAAATTCAGAAGTACTCTCTAGAGAAAGACAGGATCAATTTTCTGAAGTATTTGAGCACTCTGTTGGACTAAGAAATTTTAAAATTGTAAGAAACAGCTTGAAGCTCTATTGAAATAAAAATGAATTTGACTTGTGGGTAGATGTGGAAATTTTGCTAAAAATTCATTACAGTTAAGAGACTTCCAGGTATCTATTGTGGTCCAAGGACAATGCTCTCAAAAGCCCCAAGGTCTCACTGACTTCCAGAAATGTTGAAGTCCTGAGTGCTCTGGAGGTAGAACTCAAAATCTGTAAGCACCTTTGCAAGCTGTTCCTGTACCTATGCTCTGTGTTCTTGTGTGTGCTAAAATGACGTATCTTTGAACTGATATGAAGTCACATTGGCCAAACTGTATTTACTTTTTTCAGATAGCAAAAGCGTGCTTTTCAGGTGAACAACTTTGTAGCATCATCACTGTAGCAAGAAATGTGAACGGTTTTCATTTTAGATGAAAAAGAGAAATTGAAACCAAGTTGTCCTGAGCTGTTCAGAAGCTGGTTCAGCAAGGGCTAAGAGGATCCACCTGGGAGTCTGGGGTCTTTGGGCAGCATTCCTTTGGCAGTTGTTAAACTAAAGAGTGGTCAGGAGCAAAGAATAAGAGATGAAAAAAGTGGTGAAAGCAGAAGGGTAAGGGGAGAGTGTCTGCACCATACAAATTAAGAGGGATGTTCAGTAAAAAGATGGTTGAGGGATCTTCTTTCTCCATCAAAAACTTCCCTATTTCAGGGCCTCGCTGCTCTCAGAGGTAAGAATTTCTTCCTTATGTCTAACCTGCACTTTTTCAGTTTAAAACAGTTACCTCTTGTCCTGTCAGTACACTCCATGACAAAGAGTACCTCCCAAGCTTCCCTGTAGGTCCCCTTTAGGTACTGGAAGTCTGCTATAAGGTCTCCCTGGAGCCTTCTTTTCTCCAGGCTGAACAACCCCAACTTTCTCAGCTCTTTTTGTTGTTGTTGTTGTTTCTCCAGCCAATAAATCTGTGATGTATGCAAAGCAGCAGATCAGGTCTTAGAAAACAGTCTGCGTGTAGATGCCTATACAGACTTTGTTCTTCCTCTCTCACTAGATAAAAAGGTGTATATCCAGGAGGCTGTGCAGGGTATTGTATTCAGTTCTGTTCTCTATCTGAAAGCTGTTAGTGAGTGGAAAAGAAATTGCCCTCGCTTCCAGTTGTGAGAAAGAAGTGAAGACGAATGCTCTGGAGGGAAATTGGCATGCATGACTTTGAACAGATGAGGAAAGGAAAGGCATGGCTTTAAAAATAGTTGAATAATTAGATCTCATTTAAGTGATGATTCATAGAACACGGTTTTGGCTGTGTTTTGATAGAATCTTTAGAAGAAGCAGTAGCCAAAAGCTGAATGAAAATGCACCGAAGTTCTTGTGGCACATTGCTTTCTTACATTGAAGGTGAACCTCTTTCTGATGGAGTTATAGCTGCCACGCTCTTTAGTTAACATAAAAACATTAAAAATACTTGCTACCTTGGTCGCAAGTAAAGCCACTCAGAAATGAATTTAGAAAAGATACTCTGCAGCAGTTGTTGTCACAGCATGGTTCGCTTTAAATTCTGTCATCCATCCTGTAAAACAGTTGCCCAGTGTCAGCCAAATAGAGTTTGAAGACTCAGAGGGATCTAGACTGATTTACTATACATTTTTAGATGACCAGGTCACTGAAATATAAGAACACTACTAAGCAAAGGAGACACAGTGGTGGTTTTACACTGGTCAAAACACATGCTTTTAAGTCATCAAATGGAAAGCTTTTACCAGCACGTGAATGTTTGGTTTATAGTTAGCAAATAAATCACTTTCACTGTGGAAGAAGACCATACATGATGGCTGTTGTCATTTCCTCCATACCCTGTGGAAATCTGATTTTGTGGTATGTTTTGGGTATATTCTGAACAAGTTATGGCGTTCTAGTGCAGTAAGTGTTGTGAATTAGCTGAGAAAATTTAGTATTTAAAAATGGCATGTCAAATCACTGGTTGGATTTTCTGGGCTGAAGATTACCAAGCTGGTTGATTTTAGAGTTTGTTTTTTTTTTTTTCCTTCCTTCCCTCTCCCAATGTGGCAATTGTACTAGCCCAAGGATTTTGGTGTAGTTATTTAAATTGCATTTAATTTGTGGTGCTTTGGCATCGGACGCGTCTTTCATCTTGCAGCATAGAGAGAACAATTGATTAAAATGTTAAAATGTTGTTAGATCTCTTGCAATTTTTGGTGTGCTTTTTTTTTTTTCCAGAGAAATATTCTAAGACACAGTGTTAGAAAATGGAGCCAAATACTGCAAAAAACAGTGAACCTGTAGGTTGAAATGGTCATACAGACCAGTGTGGTTGGATCCTAATTTGTCTTGAACATCAGAGGGTAGCAACTCTCTACAGAGTGTAAGGGAGGTCTCAAGACAGCTCTGAAAATTTAGGTTGTGTAAATAATCCAGTATCTTTGTGGCGCATCTCAGCTGCAGAACATGTGATGAATAGAAAGCACTAGTTATTTACTTTGTGTTTTGAAGTTGTCAGGAAGCATTACAGTGATCCTGTGCAGGAGTAATAGTGCTAGTGTGCTGTATAGACAGTCTGGTGGTGAGTTACAAGCAGAGCTGAAGTACAATTGAGATCTGACTCCCACTTAGCGCTGTTAGTAACAGAAGGACCCTTCTGATGCCTTTCCAGCTTCAGTGGTTGGAGCTGTGTACACACAGTAGGTTTCCTTTTACTTTAGTCCTGTGGTACATAACTGCACTTGCTTCTTTGTGTCTGTGGGCAGTTGGATTCTGCTGCATTTTCTCTTTGTGGATGATCATGGTTAAGAAGTTTGCTAATCTCTATTGGAATTGACAGGGAAAAATATTAGGGATATGGTTTTGAAACTGAAAAGTGCAGCACTATAATAAATTGTGGCTCTCTGGTTGAACACAAGGATGAAATTCATTCCAGACTCTGGAATTCGAATGGGACAGTTTATGAATGGAACTGCAGCCCCTGAATTGTATTTCAGCATTAGTCTCTAGTTTGGAATTGTGCTATTTCCAACATCGACAAGGATACATATTTTACAAGCTTTCATTCTTCCACTGTTAAGACTGTTCACATGTAAAATCTGTTGTGCTGCAGATGGCTGTGGAGTATATGCCATAGGGAAAACTCTTCAATTTTGTAAATAAACAGGTTAGTAACTGTTGTCTGAAATTTACTTATTGAAAATGGCTCTATATTTAGTTGAAGGAAAACTGGCTAATGCTCAGAGGAATCACATTTCTCTCTGTTCATGTCTTGTTTTATGGTCTTCAGCTGTGCCCCACCTCTGTCACCTGTCAGACAGGGGTAACTGCTAGACAGCCTCATAGCCATGTACATTGCTTATTACCATCTCATTAGAAGCTTAGATGAAAGCCACAATCTCTAGTAGATGTGACTTAGTATTGGTTATCCTCAGGTGAACAAGCTAGAAGGCAATAATGTCTTAGTTATTCAATAAACAAAGTAAAATATGCTTAGATAACATGTATTAGGAAATTGGGAATCTTGGACTGAAGTTTAAACTTTCTAGCCCCTGCTGTAGAGAAACAGCAGCTGAGAAATAGATGCTTAAAGACAAAGAAGGAGCCAAAACCTCCTGTCAGTTAACATACTGTGGTTTCTCCCCTTGCCTAAAACAGTTTACTTTTAAACCTCTCAGATGGATTATGTTATAAAGTTGACAGTAACAAAAAATGATATGCAAAACACCAAACAGAAAAGGAAAGCTTAGGCAAAAAGTTTGAAGTGTGATTTTTTTACATATGTTAAATGGAAACTTTTTTTTTTAAATTTCTTCTTCTTCACTGTGATATTTAAAGGTGATGAATTCCTGTAACTGGCTGAGAAAAGGTAAATTCTGTTTTAAGGCTATATTTATGTCTGTCTTCATTCTTTCTGCTAGGTTGTAGTTTCAAAGCATAGAAATGTCATTTTTTTTCTTTGAGCTAATAAAAATATTCTCTAAGTAACTGTGTGTGGAGTTTAGACTAAAAGATGAGGCATGGTCTACATTGTCAAAAGCATCTGTTTGAGTTGCACTTGAGAAAAATGGAAGGACAGGTACAATACAAGCACCTCATTTTGACCAGTTTGCTAACTTGTGCATATTGGGCAAGCAGAGGTAAATGACACCTTGTAAATTGGACTCCGTTGAAGTATTCTGCCCTGTCTATGCAAAGAATTTCCTGTTTCCCCCTCATTATGACAGGGCTGATGTTGCTCATCTGCAGCAGAAATCTGGGAGCCAAGTGTTTCATCCTATCTCACCAACTGAATTTAAACTATCTATAGTGGAATCAGCTGATTTGGTCTGTATTTAGTCCAGGCAGCTAGAAACAGAAATTTCCTCTTGTGTTTCATTTAAAACTAATATTATTAGCATAGATTATAATACTGTTGAGAAATATTCCTCAGAAAACACTAATATACTGTGGTCTATGCACCATCTTTGCAGGACAGATAAGATAAAAACACTGCTAATAATACAGGGCTGCAGGTTTATCAATGTCTAGCAACTTCATCCCTGAACTGACAAGAGAGACTTTTGGTTTTGCTTTGGCTTTATTTATTAATAGGGAGATACTGAAACTTTGGTCAAATAGAATGGTCAAGTATTCTTTTAAAACATGATTGTGTGTGTGTGTGTTTTAATAAATAGAAAGTTAATTAAAAATGGCTCTGTAACAAGATCTGTCTTTTCAAAGAGCAAATTGTGATAGAGGTGTACCAACTAGTTTGTAGCATGAGCGTGGCTGAGGTGGACAGGCACCTAAATATGGAGTAGGTCTGGAGTTTCCTGAAGTTAGGGACACTAGAACCAACAGGAAATGGCTCTCAGGAAGGGACTCCTTCAAAAACAAATCAAATTGAAGGCTGAGAGGAGCTTTTTTATCTCACTATAAATGAACTGAGGAATAGAATCAGAAGACAAAGAAAAAAACAATTTAGCCTGAAAACAATGTTTTCACAAGAATCATAGAATGATTTGGGTTGGAAAGGACCTTAACGATCACCTAATTCCAACCCCTTGCCGTTGGCAGGGACACCTCCCACCAGACCAGTTTGCTCAAAGCCCCATCCAACCTGGCCCTGAACACTGCCATGGATGGGGCAGGGACCAGGGACCATCTGAAATGGCAGAGGGAGCTACAGTTACTTCACTGATCTGTTGGGTCCCTTACGTCCTATGTAGAAGGGTCACTTAGAGCTTTCCCTTTCAACTGATGATTATGACTTTTTTTTTTTCTTTCTGGTTTTAGTTCAGGTTCTCTTAATAGCTTTCACTGGTAAGGAGGTGTGCAAACAGCAAAGTTGGAAAGGATGTTGCAAATTTTTTTTTTTGTTTTTTAATTTAATTAAGCTTTGAAAATTGTTACACAATTCAGATAAATTACCAGAAACATGCTTGTGAACTGTTCTCAAGAATTTTCTTTTAAAACAGACGGTAGGAATCTGGGTCAAATCCATTTGTTAAGTGGTGTTTTAAAATACTTTTATTTCCAAAGCATTAGTTTAAATGGTTATTTGTCCATACATTTCTATTTTTGGTTTCTTAATGCAAGTACAAATGTAAATATTTCTTTCTTTTCCTGTTCTGTCCGTAAACTTTTGACTTGGATACCTATTTTCCAAAGAAAATTTTTAATCATAGGATAGCTTTTTCTGAAACTTGTACTTGAGGGTCTGTTTGCTTTCTGAGGTGTGGGTTTTTTGTTGCTGTTTATAGTGTGCAAAGAGAACTTTAGTTTTACCTCCCCTCCTCGACCCTAACAAACCCCAAACCCCACGTTTTGCATGTACTCTGGGGGATTACTGGGGACTCTGGTGAGAAGAACAACGTGAAGCAACTGAGACTAGCAGTACTGATGAACTTTCAAAGAGATCTGTATAGAAAGTAGGAGCTTGTTTTTAGATTGAGTCAGTGTAAAATTCTCTGGCATGTTCTTCAGGCTGAAAACCTGATGAACTGCTTGTTTGTCTGAACTGCTGTGTCCGTATGAAGCAGACATGCTGGTGTTTCTGCAGCCATCCCTATCATTCATTCACAACGTATGCTTAGGGAAGACCCTTTCTTACCTCCCTTACCTTCTCTATATTTGTGTAGAACTGTTCATCTCCACACAGCTCTGAATGAGGGCGTGTGTTAAAACACCACCTATAGGCTAAGATAAAGACTTGAATTACTTGGTCAATCTGAACAGGGCCTTTAGATCCCTTCATTCAAAGTTAAAGTCTTTTCCCCTCTCCAGCTCACTTTTGTTGTTGTTGTTTTTGTTTGTTTAGCTTATAGAACTCACTAGTGCTATTTAAAGTAAGCTTTAGAAATAAAATTCAAACTACAATACAGTGGCCCTTGGCCTTCAGTCGTGATGCCTGAACTCCCTTTGCCTAGTGGAAGCTACAGAGGTCCGTTGTTATTCAGGCAGAACTGTTGATTTAAGCAATAAAAGCACTTCAAGATTCACCCTTTTGGCACAAAGAGTATATTCATTCTGTGACACGTTACTGTCAGGTGGGTATAAGAGTGCATCTATAAATTTCCTAGTTGTGAACTGCTGTTGTTCACAGAAAAACTGATAGAAATGCATCTTCCAATTTTGAGCATTCTGAGCAAACTAAAATGCTTGCTTTTATGCAAGCTGACCTCAGTGAGGTTTTGGACTGACTGTTTTACCAGTAGGGATGATTTTATAAATCAAGAGCAAGTAGTTCACAATGCTCTGGGCATGGTGTTTTTTTTATAATTCTGGCCATGGCCTTATATCATTTTCATGTTTGTAAGTGACTGATTTCTGAGATATCTATAATTTTAAAAATGACTTAGAAGCAAGGTGCTTTCTGCACACTCCATTATTATATATATTCTATATTGTATGTATAATATTCTATATTTTATATAGAAATACCCCAAAGGTATTTCTATTTTGCTCATTGTTTCTCCTTGGGTGTTTGAGTTTCTAGGTGACTGGACGACCCAGGCAGATTGAAATTTTGCAGTGTGTAGTAGTAGATAAAATAACAAGTAGAAGTTGATAAACTTAGATTTATTGGAAGTAAATTTCCTTACTAAATTAGAAGTGTGTAAAAACTCTTTACCTTGGTTTACTGTTGACCTTGTTACTGGAATTTTCACACAGATTACAGTGTTAGATCTGCTGTATGACCCATTGTCATCAAAGCAATCTCGTTGTCTAACAGCACAATGAGTAATAGGGCTTGGCTGAAGCAGGGTAGCTTTGAAAGAAAAGGTTCAGCTGGCAAATAGCTTTTATTTCTTCCTTGAGAAGAAGAAAAGTTTTTATTGAAATAAATGTTCTGTCCTTAGCATGGGTAAAGTACCTTGTTGACAGTGCTTTGAAAGATCTCTGTAATACATTTAAAGAGGTGTTTCCTCATGTGGAATTTTGGCTCCCTGTTTTCTGTCTGTTTTCGTTGGGCATTCACTTGTGTAGTTTCTCTGAAAAGACACCGTAGTGAATGACATACGCTAGAAGTCGTCCTCTTGTTCCTTGTAAGAAGTGCAATTCCTTCTTGATGCCTGAAAGCCTCGTTCTGTGAGGCAAGGGTGAGGAATATCCATCGAGAAACGTGAAGCTCAGCGGATCCTCCATCAAAGGTGTCTTTGCATGTACACCCTAGGCTTGCTGTCTAGCTTCATGCTTCTTGCATTGAATGAATTGCCTGGTTAAAGCAGATAACATCCAGTTTGTGTCAACTGTGCCTGAGACTGATTCACCTTTTCAAAAGCACCTAAAAGTTTCACGCAGTTGCATACTGTTGACTTTCAATAATATTTAAGCTCCTAAGTAAACAAGCCCTTGATAGGCATTGGAATAACACTTCTGTTAACACGTAACATGAAGGCAGTGTTTGGTAGTTGCCTGGAACGGCAGAGTTCGGTGGAAGCCTATTTTGTTTTGGCAGGAGAAGAAGAGGCGCTGTGCACCAAATCAACTGAGCGTGGAGGAGATCAAACCAGGAGCAGTGAGAGGCTGGAACAAGTAGGAGCATGATTGCTTCACCTGTAGGCAGTTACATGCCTATATGCATATCCTTGATGCAGAGCTGCTGTACTTACCTCTGGGATGTTCAGCTGCCCATGGAACAGAAGGTCCATCTAGTGCTTTGCAAAGCTGCCTTTGAACGGTCTTTTGTGCACCCACATAGGGGCTGTGCTTTATATGTCAGCAAGTCAAAGACTGCCAAGTACCACCTCTTTCCTTTCAGGGAGCATCTCTATGTTGGAACAAATACATGAAACCTCTTACATAGCACTTAATTTTAATGCTCATTCTAGCACTTGTATAGCTTTATTAAGTACACGAAATGCAGAAGAAACTACTTTCTTCCCTAAAAATCACGTGTAGGGAAAGGGTGGACCGATTAATTTCAGTATAGTAAAACAGAAAATGGTGGATACAGAATTTTGCGTAAATCTTCTTAGTTATAGTTTTAAGTGTAGTACTGTCATGTAAAAGTGTAGCCATAGTTAGGATCCAAAAGAACTCTTTGTCAATGGAGTCTGTTCAGTTTCAGCTACATTATTCATAAGATTCATTCCTCCCTCCAGCTGTTTCCACAAATTGAAAGACTTTATTTCAGCTTATAAATGCGATTTCCCCATTGTTCATGCCCACAGCTATTTTCCGTGGCCAAGTACCCATCTCCCAACCCCCCAAGAAAAGAAATCCACACCCTATAAAAGAAGCCATGTAGAGTGGTCCTTTGAGGAGAAAATGGCACAACATTGGAGTTGCCATCTGCAAAACTTCAACAGTTGGTATTTTTTGTTGTGTATCTGTGGCTGGGTGGGGATCTTGGGCACAGAGCAGAACATGGGGTGTGGCTACATTACCAAAGGGTTTTCAGTTTTGTGTTGTGGCTTCAGTTTTCTCATTAAAACTGAAAAAGACAAAACTTGCTTCTTCAAGAACTGAAGAGCAGTCACTTGATATTCTGGTGGTACAGCTACAGTAGTAGGAGAATTTGTTGCTCACAGAAACTCCAGATGTACTGGCTTTTTAATAGGAAGACTGGTCAAATGGTTAAGAAACTACAGGTGTCTGGAACAGCACAAATAATACCTTGAATCTGTGCCATAAAATGAAGCTACAGACTTTTACCAAAAAAAAAAACAAAAAAAAAACTTCTAACTTCAAACCATCTTCATGCATGTATTTTCTTCAGAGCCCCAGCTGGAGCATAGCAGCTGTGAAGATTCAGCTAAACTGAATTGCACGTTTTTGACACCCCTAGACTTTCCAAGATCAGAAAAAGGATCCTTAGCAAGACTGCTGCATCTACAACAGAGGATGAGGAAAACCCCTTGTATGTGGATGTCCAACTGTGAATTCTTCTTTCAGGTTAAACAGGAAAAGATTTGTCTAGGGAAAATGAGGAGAACAGATTGTCACAGATATTAAACAAGCACCAGAAAAGAGATGCAGTTACTCTGAACATACCGCTGGAATTGGGGGTCTATAGGACCTGTGAGTCCTGGGGCTTTTATATCTCCTATAAATTTCCAGGCACATTATCAGTTAAAATACCAGAGCCCCAAATCATATGAGTAGATAGTCATAAACGATTTCTATAATGTACTCATAATCTTATAAATCATTACCCTTTGGTGTTACAAGTAGCATTTGTTTTGTTCTAGAAAGGATGAAATCTGCTGTTAGTCTGCCTGCTATATGCTAGGTACAGTTAGGATTCTGCCTGCCCCTATAATACAAGTCATGGTCTTAGCATCGTAAAAAAAAATTCACAGGTTTTTATCTACCTTTTGGAGGATGAGGACTAAGTTTTGAATGAGCCATGGCCAAGTTTGTGGTATCAACTGGAAACCATGGGGAATTTGGTAATGCAGACTTCGTGCCAGACAAAACTAGTTCATTTCTGTGTAGAATGTTTAGATTTTTTTTTTCATTAATCAAACCCAGGAAAAATATCTTCATGTGAAGTTGAAACTGAAGAGTTTTCGCATGATGGATTTTATAAGCCTCAAAAGCCTTATTTGTTTTATGATGATGGATTTTTTAGCAGAAAAGCATTATTTATAATCTGTGCGTTTTTCTTTAGCTAATTTACTTACTGGAAGGCAAGTTTTGTTTGTGAAGTTTATAAACAAATTATGTACTGCAGTATATAATAGTTGTGTATAACTGCACAAATGTGTGTATCTGTAATAACTTGTCTCCTTGCAGATGCACATTTTCAGTTCTCTACTTACTGGCATTAGGTATATATACAAGTGAATTGAAAGAGGAATAAGGAAAGAATAGGAGACAGGAGAAAAGTCTGGGATACAATTTCATTTCTGATATCCTCTGTGAACACCAGCAAAGGAGTGTGAAACTAGACATTAGCTGAACACTATATGAACATGGACACTATGAAGAAGACAGAGTTGGAGTTTGCCCTTTTGCTAAGTGGACTATATGGCTGACCATAAAAAACCTGGTTTGATGTTTTTATTTGTTGAAGAGATGTTAAGAGTAGACAGTGTCATTCAGGAAGCCGGCCTGATGCAGAGTTACTTTTCTAGAGTAATGACACTTTAAAAGATACAGTAAAATTATTCCTGTATCGAGAGCAAATTTAAATTAGATGTCTACACTGTTCTGCTTAAATCCATGAGAAAGAAGAAGAGGAACAGGAATACCAGCCTCAGCGTCAGGCACATGTGAAGCATGTTTGAAGGTACCATTTGGAAGTTTTTTCCAGTTTGGACTCCCATAAGATAAGAAAAGTTTGCATCAAACTTTGCTGTAGGCTTATTTACTTTTGGAGTGAGAGTGTACATGCATTCAGATAACAGTTTTTACACCATGGTCTTGTCTTGAAGGATATATTTCTATATGGGGGCTGTACCAAGTTTACCCTACAGCATGCAGAATACTCTCACTTTGGTGAGGAGCCAACATGTTCCCTGTAAGGGAAAGGGGACTGAAATTGTATCTGATCTGAGTACTAATCTACATCCCTCAGGCTTATCCTGCGGCTGTTTCTGTGTCGCAAAGGCAACACTGGATATGCCTTTTCAATGAGATCATGCAAAATCAAATTGCTATTAAATTATATTTTACTCACAGTTTTAAGCTGAGTTAAAGTATGAGCACTAGTGCTAAAACTTTGGGTAGAAATACCGATGCCAGACTGATGCTCCAAATGCTGTCTGGATAAAATTAATAATTTCACACAGATATTTCAAGCTCATGTTACATGTTTTAATATTGTTAAACATAAGTGATAGCACATAACAGCATGGCGGCCAATCTGAAAACAAGCAATGGGACCCTATTCCTTAATGTACTGGCTACTTGCTCTTCCTGGACGTGTGTAGCTGAATGGAACAGAGTAGGATTGTGCTTTCTTCTTTATTTTTTTGATGCTGTGTACTCTCTTGTGCTCTCTGGAAGTAGGGCTGTTAGCAGTTCCTATGCAAGCAGAGAAGTGAGATTTGAGAAGTCAGAATCACCTGAGCAAGATGCAGTGTGGGAGAGGTCTGTACGAGGCCGTGTGAAGGGGTCTAGGTGACAGGGGTCATGGGCAGCAGTGCTTCTCGAACAACAGCTGTGGGCCTTGGTCCTCTCCAATGGATGAAATGGTTAAGTCTTGTAACAGGGCTCTGCATCAGGTTTACTCCTGCTCTGCAGACTGTGAAGAAAGATTGTTCCCTTAGCAGAACTCACCAGTACAGTGGGTCTATTCAAGCCTGCATCTGGGAAGATAGTTAGTGCCTTCATTTATGAAATTCCTATCACAGAATTGTAAGTTCTTTGGAACAGCGACCGGTCTCTTGAGAGATCTCTAACATCTCATGTACACTGCGGTATGTAAATCATTTTAATAAAAGGAAAAAGGGGAAGCTCTTCCAAATCATCAAATACCATCTCACAGCCTGGAAAGGTTTAAAAGATGTTTGATATCATTCATGGTTTGTTTGTGGGTTTGTTTTTGCTCTGCCTTTCTCTAAAATCCCCTCACTCCCTTCTGCCATTCTGAATGTAATGTACATGAGAGCAGAGGTAGTGTGTCCGTGGCCACAGTTCCGGCTTCCTTGCTCTGCTGGAGCACATGTTGCTCCAGGAGGCTTCAATAGAAACCTTGTGCCGGTAGGAGCCACAGTCCATAGCAGTTAGGTGGCTGTGATCAGCTCAGTAGGCTGGGTGGGTGTTTCACTGCCTCCTACTACAAGGAATGTTAAAACAGGTTTAAGTGTTTCCAGTTGTTTCACTGTCTAGTGGCCGGAGGCCTGATGAAAGGGGATTTATAACACTTATGCTTGTGGCAGCTTGTCAAAACTTTCCTTTTGTGCAGGTGACAAAGGTCCGTGCTGTGGGAGCTGAACTTTTTTCTTGAGAATAGTGCCTCCTCTTCTGATGGCTGTGTGTACCTGTGACTAAGAGACAGCTGGGAAGATGCTCTCTGCAAATTCACAAACTGGCTTGTAGGTACTAAGGGAAGAAAGCTCGTTAGCACAGTAGGTGGGGTACCAGTGGATATAACAGGACCATGGCACCATTTCTTTTGCAGTTTCTTTTCTTCATCATTTTAGCTTATAAAAATATCTCTTCTAGCAAGAAAGAGCTCCTTCTCTCTTGGATCTCATTGGTGTTTTTTACATTTGTGAAGGGCAACCCTTGACATTCCTTATATTTCTTCTAATGGCTTTTCAGTGTTGATTCACACTTTCCTTTTTTGTTTTAGTGTGGAAGAGTGAAATTCCAGCAAGGCTGACTTAGTGAAAACTGAATTAGTGTTGATGGCTGGAGAGAAATGTAACTTGATCTTCTGTCTCCAGTGCTCGAATCAGGAACTGAAATAATTGTTGTAAGACCCTGGTAGAGTTGCCAGAAAACGGAGCGGTGCTTCTGCCAGATAGTCACCGCAGAAGTGCCAGACATTCCTTCCCTCTTTTGAGCATGTGTGTGTGTGTGCATTTGAGAAGGAAAATGCGCACAGGCAGCAGGGGACCAAAATACTTTTCACTCTGTGGTGCTTGCCGAGTGTGCAGTGTAGTGCAGTACTGCTGGCAGGGCCTGAAGGGATATCAGTGTGTGATGGCTGGCAAGGGGTGCAGACACAGGACTCAAATGTAGGAGTTTTTTTCTTGCTTTTTCTCTGTTGAGCAGTGGCATTAGCCACTCTGTCACAGGGCTTGACGGAAGATATGAGGTAAAGCCACCAGAGGGAGGACTGAAGGGCCCATCACACAGCAAGAGAAGCTAGTTCAGTCCCTAAAGAATTCGTGGCTCACTGGAAGAGATGGTGTAGGCTGCCAACGACTAAGCCCAGCTGCATTGGTTAATGATTTGTGCTTTTAATTGAAACCGTTGTGCACTACTATAGCCCTGGCTTGTGGGAGCTGCTGGTGCAATAAATCTTGATTTTTTCCATATTAGAAAGCTGTGTTCTTTGGGGATTTTAAAGTCTCGGGTATTTTTCCCCCTTTCTGTTGCTATAGCTACTATAATTTTTGTTAACGAAAGGAATAAGAAGTAGTTTGCTGCACTTAGTTTACGTTATTGTGATTCTGATATAGCTGCCAATATTCTCTCGATCCTTTCCTCTCTCCTGTCTCCCTGCCACCTGAGTCAGTTCTCTAAACAAACTGCAGGAGGCCAGGATCTGCTATTCTCCTGCAGTCACTAGAGGGTTGTACGTGCGTGGGGGATTCGGCTTCTACCCATGAACAAGGGACTCAAAAACATGAATTTAGTCTTGTGTTTGGATTTTGAGTTTGGGCTGTATATTAAATGAGCAGCTATGCATAGTTTGGAAACTTCCCACATTTATGGGGTCTCACCCTCTTTGCAGGACAGCAGGAGTTCCAGCCTCTCTCAGTAGGGTCTCACATCAGGGTACCATGGTATTCAGCAGAATAGGGCAGATCCATTTCTGTTGAGGTATCTTTGGGAACATAAGTCTTAACCCATAAGGAAAATGTGAAAAAATGAGTGTGAAAAAAGATGGGTTTCTTTTTCTGAGGAATGTAGAGTGCACTCTTAAAGTGGAGGAGAAGAAGGGGAGCACATTTCTTTTTCATCCTTGTTGCCCTTTTTTCCTTCAAGAACTCTCATTTTCTTTTTTTTTTTTGTTTGTTCGTTTCCTGGCACAGTGTGTTATCTATCCTTCATCTCACCCTTGTTCTACCTGCCTTCAACCCTGTGACATTTGTCTGATCCTCATCCCTCCTCCTGTTTCTTCTTTACAGTGTGCTTCCTTTATTTCAGGGACACAGCTAGGAGGAAGGTTGAGGTTCTCTCATTTTGCTGGCACCATACTCCTCTTTATTATTTCTTTTCTCTCTTCAGTCATCTGAGATGGGAGCTGGAGCTGAGGCAGGGGACCGACCAAGCCCTCTCTCTGTCAGCCTGCACACACCACACTGGTTTATCGGTGCGGGAGCACAGGGTTTTTGGTTTTGTTTGGTTTGGCTTAAAAACTGTAGAGGTTGAAGGAGAGGGAGGTACTAGCCAAGAGGTTCATAAACACAAAGGGAATCTGAATCAGAAAGCCACCGTGGACAAAACAGGTGCTCAGCAGGTGCCCTGAGAGATGTCAGCCTGCTGGAGCGCAGATGCAGCAGGCAGGAGGGGTGGCTTTCAGTGCCTGCAGAGGCAGGGGAGGACTGGTTCGTCTCTGTTACTGATGTGTTCAGCGTCAGTGATACCTGCATGTCTGCGCCCCACCATGTCTCTGAAGAACTTGAACTTACTAATGAGCATGTCCTCACAGCCTGTTTGTGAGCTAAGTCATAAAGTTATTCCTGGTTCATTGATAGAGTGATGATATCTGGAGAGATCAAAGCATAGAATTCTGAGGTAGAGAAGCCAAAAAAGGAGCAGCTCGGGGAAAATGGGCCACTCAGCCAGATGCCCAAATGTGGGCTGTGGGCTTAATCTCTGGCAGTGAATTTCAGGATCTCATCTCCAAGCATCTTTCCCGAGACCACAAAAGCAACCTGACAGAGCTCAAATGCAGCTCAGAACTCCTGAATTCTGCAGTCATTGCTTTAAGCAGAGGAACACCATTTCTAAATGTAAACAGATAAACTCTTCTGAACAGTTCTGGCACAAATCCTCCATGTCAACAACAGACTTGCCATCCCATTTGCTGCTGCTAATGCCTGTGTCCAGGGTCACTTCTGGATTTGCTTTGCATAGAGGGGAATTAAAATCTTCTCTGTGCCTTTCCACAGATTCCCTGGGTAACTGCCAAGAGCAAAAGAGGCAGACCCAAGGTTGTTCTCATCTCTTTGTACAAGCCAAGACAATTTTGGTAATATTTTCTACTTATATCCATGAAGTCTCTAGCCAGTTTATCATCCTCCTAGGATGCTCTTATATCAGCATATTGAGACAGTCCATCCAAATCAACTGTTGCTTCACTTGAAGTGTAGGCATTGGCAGCTGAAGTATCACGGACAGGTCCTGCTTCTTGGAGATACTGACTCAGAACACTAACGCCATTAGTAGGACATAGTGATCTAAATGGAATAGGTCCATAGTGACACCACATATCAGTTTGTGACCTTACTGAGGCACCATTATCCAAAATCTTCCACTGCTGCTTTAAATTTAAAACAGCAATTAAAACTTGTAATAATGTCACCTTGCCTTCTGCTAGTACTGTTGGGTTTGGTATTCTTTTACTGCATAGCACTAGAGAGAAGTTAGAGTACTTTGCACCTCAGTATAGCATCAGTAGTTGACATCCCTTACTTCTACTGAAGATCTCTGTTTTTCAGTGCTTCTGACGCTTACGAAGCATCCATTCCACATCCCTCTCCAGATGCTCCTTGTAACCCTCCTCTGAAGTTAGTTTTCCTGGTGACACCTGCATCGGCCAGGAGAGTGTTATCTTCAGATTGTCCTTTGCTGAATACTGCTTACAGCCTTCCCTGGGAGCAAACTGCTGTTCAGATTCCTGTAACAGTGTTGGTCCTTAAATGGTCTCAGATTTTCTTCTAATCTCGTTAGCCATCTTGTCTATTCTCATCTGCTTAGCGCTGGGGAAACATAGTCACACAAACTGGATGCTGATCCAGGGCTTTTGCTTTATTGCTCTGACTTGAACAATGCAGCCACTTTGTTCCCCTGTTTATTTACAGCCTGGGCCAGCATACGTAAGGTCACCACGTTTCTTTGCAAAGCGTGCCTCAACCTGAATATTCAGTGTGGCAAACAACCTAACCTGCCTCACTGGATTTCAGGGTAATGTTTTCATCAGTCCTTGTTTTATGTATTTTTTTCAGCTTTGTTTGCTTTTCCACTAAAATCCCCCCCCTTTTTTTTTTCTCCTCCTAGCACCAGAACTTCTGTCTTCCATTTTTCCTTTCTTTTTCAGACCATTTGCTTTATTTGCTGCTTACTCTGTCAGGGAAGGAGATCCACCTACAAATCTGTCTGTCCCTCTTCCGTCCCTGCCATCACTGACAGGGGAAGGAAGAAGCATTGCTGTTGGTTTGGTAGAGATTGTACTTGTCTGTGTCTCTGTGGCCATGCTGGCCTTTGGTTTGTGTCTTTCCTCCTCTCTGCTCTCAGAAAGGGCTCTGCAGAAAAAGTCTGAAGCAAGGAGAATAAAACAAACTTCTGAAAATAGATGATCTGTTGAAGGAGTGAGCTGGTGAGTGCCACCAACTGCTGTACCCAAGCTGGCCATTTAAACCCCTCGATCTTCATGTTTTTTCTCAGTGGCTCTGTTTCTCACATTGTCACAAGAAGTCAGGTGCAAAATGAAAGACGATTTCAAGAGTTTTCAAGCTTTGTACATGTAAACTTCATTGCTGTCACACAGAGTTTGGGGGGAGGAAGCTCAAGGGTCTGTTTGCACAGTTAGTAGTAAGCTAAGTTATTCATTTATAACTTACCACCTGCTATGGAATAATTCACAGGTTATGTACTTAGTGCTAAGCACACCCTTGTATAAGGTAGTTTGGGAAGCGTGTTACCTACCCCAAACACACTAAGAGCATTTGCATGAAGAGTTAGTGTGGAGTAATTAGGACGCTGTAAATTCTCCTCTATGTACAGACAAGTTCTCACTTGTTTCTGTTGTATAGAGCAGGATTTGAGAAATGAAAAGTAAAGGTATTTCTCTGCACTGGGAAAGTTAATTCAGGTTTAAAGTACAGTATAGTGCAGTATCTTGCTAAGCTACCCTCTGTGTGGCTGAGTGTACTTCAAGCACAACTCAAGCAGTTTACCTAGTGTTTCATAGGAAGTCTAGGGCAAAGTGAAGACTGAATCCTTCTCTCAGATCTCTCCGTAGTTGCATCAAGATCCTATTCCTTCCATCATATATTTTTAAAAGCTTGTGCAAGCCACATAACTGCTATTAATTTTGCAGTTTGCACTCCAGTGGTGCTCAGAGTGGGAGCCATGTGTGTCTGGCAGGAAGGAAGGGAGGTGTGCTAACAACACTGGAGACAGCAGCTTGCTCTGTATTATAGCTGTGACCCATGTTTTGCCTGGCACGATGCCCTCATGAATCAAAAACTTGTAGTAGTTGCAAAGTCAGGATGCTTCTCAGGTGTCCAGCAGACTTTATCAGTCAGCCTCAGGGTGAGGAAGGCTCAGTCATCAATGTCAGTTCAACAGAGAAGTTCTTTTCAAGGTTTACTAAGACTTTTCAGCTTGTTTTTTTCACTTTGTGTTTCCCCTGTAGCCTGTGCTTTCTGGCAGTCTGTACTGAACAGCTTGAGCTGTATTGCAATGTCTTTAGGAACTGGTGACACTCTGTGGAAATACTGAAGGACAGTCTATTTTGAAATAAGGTTTCTTGTAATCTATTTTGCTCCATTTCTTTGTTATGCAAAAATGTTAATGAAGAAGAATGTGCCTTAATCTACTCCCATTTCTTAGCAAAATTATAATCTGTTTTTTTGTGTGTGTGTGTGTTAAAAGAAACAATTCATTATTGTGCAAATGATTTTGATTTTGCACTTGGATTATTATAATTTCATTGAGGAATAAGCAACAGGAGCAGGTGAGCTCGTGAGCCTTGAGTTGGTGTTTTTATGCAAATATCTTGAGGATGAAGGGAAAGGACAAAGGAAGAATAATACTGAGGAATGTATGTTGGGCACAACTTACAAGCAGCCTGTTTACATACAATTGTCTGGTCATCATTGAAGTGTTTATGTTGTGAAAACCAAAATATATATGCCTCAGATTATTCTGTACTAAAGTTTCTGCAGCAAATGTGATGACCGAGGGCTTTCAACAAAGCAGTGTTCATAAAGTCTATTATAGGGCTTGCTGAAAGGAGTCACCAGATTATGATCGATACTCAAGTACAGCAGGAGAAAATAAGTCACTTTTCTCTACTAAAGCCTGATTCAGATCTGAGGTATGCACACATTTTTCTCACTGAAGCCATGTGAGAGTAATGTGGATGCTTTGCTTCTAAGACTGAATTTTAGTGTGTGAAATCTGTACAGGGTTTTTGTTTCATCAAATGCATGAATTCCTGGTGCATTCATATCAGAGAGAAAATACTTTGTTGAATGTTTTTATTCTTTTTTCTCTTTTTGTTTTCAAAAAAAATTAAAAGCAAAAATAGCTTGAACATTTTCAAGGCCAAATTTTATACACTATGGAAACACAATGTTTAGCATACTGTTCACAATGAAAGAGATTTCTGTCTTAAAAGAGAAAGCATGCAAATGTTGTTTACAAGAACAGTATCTGTATGTGCATAGAGACATAACAAATACCTTTGGCATTAGCACAGAAACAATTTGCTTGGGATTCATCTTCTACACTCCAATAGAATCATTAAGGCTGGATAAGACCTCCAAGATCATCTGGTTCAACTGTCCCCCAACCACCAATAATACCCGCTAAACCATGTCCCTCAGCACCGCTTCCAACCTTTTTCTTAAGCACCCCCAGCAACTTTCCCTTTGTTAGAGTACAACTTAAACTATCCCTGCTTCTTTCTTTCAGAATTTAGTTTTAAATAACATATTTTGAAGGCATTTTTGAAGTACGTATTCCAGATAGTCCAGAAGAATGAATGTCTCAAATGAATGGCTGAACGTCAGCCTTAACAAAAGAAAAACAAACACAACTGTTTTTCAGATGGATCAGTTCTCCAAACTAGATAGTTTATGACTCAGACGAGTGTGACAGCGTGAGAATGTGTGGCTAGCATAGGCATCAGAAAATAAGGCGTAAGGTAGCATTTCAGATCTGAGATCAGTTTTAAGGGTAGTGTGAAGGTGTCTGAAGACTGGATGAGGCCATACAAGTTCACAGTGCCACCAGAATTGTTCTGTCTTCTCCTTGACTGAGCCACAAGGCTCTGACGTGTGCCTGCCGCTGGCCCTACTTCCCATGTGGCTGTAGAGTTAAGTTTCCTCTGAGCTTATAATAGTACCAAATAATTGTAAGTATTTTAAATCCTTTCTACCTTCATGTTTCAAATCAAGCTAAGTTCAAACCAGTCAAAGTATTTTTTTAAAATACAAACAACCTTCAACCTGCAAAGGTAAATGCTAACTTCTGGTTCGATAGCAGCCATATAGTTTCTGTTAATGTCTCCTTCTCACTTCCCTGGGGAACAGTTACTTTTAAAGGTACCTTCAGTTTATTCCAGTTTGATTTGTCAATAAATGTGAACCTGTTGTATTCAGTGACAGCTGGTTTAAGTTCTCATTTAGCACAAATGAGTTGGTAGAAGTCACAGTGAAATTACTTCTATGCTGGTAGGACAATAGCTATGATTTTTCTAAACTGTAAGAAAGTCTTGTATAGCCTTACAAGCTAGGTGGAAAGTGGCTATCAGAGACTGCAATAAATGAGGCACAAATCAATACACCTTTCACTTGTGCAGAAAGGAAGAAAAATTCAGTCCAAAAGCTGGATTCAGTCCAGCTTCTTCAGCTAAGATGTAATTCTAGTGACGTACAGAAGCAGAGCACAAACAAAACCTTTTTCTTTTTAATACTGAAGCAAGCAAGATAAAATAAACACCCTAATTGCCAGAGAGTTCTTATAATTAATCTTATAATTAATTATACTGGAAAGTTTTTCGAAGACAGCGTGCCCTCCATAGTCTGAGAAAGACGGTCACCCCAGTGTTAGTGAAAATTCCTCCATAAAGGAGAGGCAAACCTGTATGCTACTGGACTCTTTGATTTCCATGTTTTTACACCATTTTGTATATGTGATTGCTCCAGCAGTGTTAATGGTATCAGAAAAGCTTAGCACATAACTCTTACATTTGGACACAAGTTTTGGACTGCAAGGTATGCAATGACAACCAAGTCCAGCCCCACTATAGCTTGTATCAGTAAATGTGGGATAGAAGTGTTTGTCACCTAGCTATGAAAGCCTAGCAGAAAGACTGTCGATTTGACTGGGAACACGCTGTCTCTGGATTGCAAGCAGGGAGACTTTGGATGAGATTGTGGAGTTAATACTAACTAGAATCTGTGCCTTTTGCAGTGTCACAAAGATGAGAAGTTTGACAAACTCTCTTCCTTTGTATCTGTTATCCCCAAACATTGTCACTTGTTCTCAGGGACTTGGATGTAGGCAGCTGTACGAATGGCTTGATCTCATTTGTCTTGGAGATTATGCTAGAGCATAATATGGCTCGGACACGCATGTTTGTTGGGAGCGTATGGTCTGTTTCTCCAGCCTTTAGGACTAGCCTTGAGGGCAGTTAATTCTCATGTCTTGCTAGAAGCCTGTTGATGTAGTTAGGCTGGCAGCGTGCTGTAAAGAGAAAACTTGGAAAGAGATAGGTGAATGAACCCTTAGTGCACCTCTCCATGCCACGCCCTTGCTGAGCTGGTCATTTAGCTCTTTATGTTAGTTTGTACAGTATTGCATGGCTTAACTTACAGTGGCCCAGCTTACAGAACAGGTATACACGATGAAAGCATGTAGGTCTTGTAACAAATGTTCTTTGGAGTCTCTACAGGAGCCCTTTCAAGGCAGAAATCTTTAAAGATTTAATTGGACTTTCCATTTCATCAGAGCTGACGTTGTTCTGGGAGGATATAATTGTTTTACTGGAAGGGAACAGGCAACTTGCCACAAAACGAAGCTGCAGCTCTTAAATAAAAGTTTAGCTATACAAAACCTCTTGAAATGTGAGCAAGATTTCCTGAGCAATCAGAAAAGCATATTAGGCATTAGAAGATTTTAAAAATCAATAGAGACATTCTGTTGTAGATACTGTTAAGAGAAAAATAAGTATATCAAATTGATTATTATTAATGTATTTTTGAGATTTTTATCTTTATCACAGGGTACTTTTTTGAAAACCTGAGTTGGTTTTAGTAGTCCATAACACTCATTTCCCTGTAACATTCCACAACATTCATTTCTCTTCATTTACAACATGTCTCCCTTACTGTCCTCCTCTCAGGTCTGCCCCTGGTGGGCCAGGCCAAACCAGTTGTATTTCCCCTTGCTTTCCTCAGCTGTGGAATTTCAAGAGGAAAGGCACGCTGCTTTAAAAAGCTTTAGAACACATGCAGATCTCAAGAATCCAAACTGTGTCTGGTAGAATTATCTTGCTTGCGGTACAAATTGGTTTAGTCTAGAACAGTTGAATGTAAGGTAATCTTTGTAAAAAGCATGACAACAAGGATTTTACAAGCAGTGAACTGTTGCCCACAAACCTTGCTCAAAAATAACAACAGAAGTTCAGAGTGGAGTAGTTCTTGAAGGACATGCACATTTTCTTTGTAGAATTTGTACCCTTATTAATGACAATGCTAGGGGAAAGAGGGAGCTTGGGAGCCTGCTCTCAAAGACTCCCTTCTCAAGTCAGCAGGAGCACTGCATATGTATTCTTCTTTGCCACCTTCCTTACTTCATCTGCTCTACGCTGCAGCCTGGATCATAGCGAATGCCTGGCTCAGAGGGCTGCATCCGCATACATCTTGTCTTCTGCTTGGGCAGAAACATAAACAGCTGCATCTGGACTCTTCTTCGTTAAGCTGCCAGATAAACAGTGCTAATGTTCCTGACACTCAGAAAACTGGCTTTGAAGGTCTGCAACATACTCGAAGGAGTTTTTGTTGGAACTGTGTACTTAATGGAAAATTTGCCTTAGAGATGAGTGCAAAAAATGGAGTGCGAGCAATCTGTTTTAAGTCTAGGTAGGGAATCAGACCATATGAATAAGAAGAGATATTGAGCAGAGTATGGAGAAAAACACTCGGCAAACAAACAAAAAAGCATGCATGTCTGTTGAACTGAAGAAATTTTACACAAAAAATCCTCTTCTGTTCACATTGTACTAACAAAATGGAAGATGGAATCATTCAAATTATGAATGTATTTTCTCTAAGACACCTGTTGATCTGAGACATGGATAAGACAACTGAGTAACTGGTCTCAGTGTCATCAATGGTACACAGAAGGATAGGAGAGGATCAGTTCTTGCAGTGCAGGAACTGATGGATAAATTGCATGTAGGAAAGTAGAGGGGTTTCTTGAGACCTCACAGGCTCTCAAATTGTACAAAGAAAACGCCCCTGACTGCTGTGAATTTCCATGTGGTTTTGCTCCAAGCCTGGCTCTAGCCCTGAACCACCTGTGGATGGGAGCAAGCTGAGGAACAACTGCACTGCAGTGGGGCTGCAAGTTGTACCTCCGAAGTATTGGGATGCTTTAGGAAATGAAGGACAACTTCCAACTGTACAGGAAGAGTTTAGGATTTACACCTCCCTTGTTAACAGACTAGTGGAATTGAGGATTCAGTGATGTCATAAGGTGCACTAACGCAAAGCTTGATGATTTTTAGTGTCCCATCTATGCCTAAGAAGGCTCCAGGCCATGCTTTCAGTTGTACCATTCTGGAAGAGGTAGGGGAGAGATGGCCCACAGGGAATGTTCTGTCACGGGGACTTCCTACGATGATAAAAATCTGCTTGAAAATATCTGCATTGCAGCAGCCGTTTTCAGTCAGAAGAAGTGTTGTCTGCTGAGGAGCAGACCTCATGTTGCCATCACACTGGTTTTTTCCCTCTTTATTCCTGGCAAAACTTTTGTGGAAGTTTTAGATGAAATGGATTTAATAATTGAGCAGGTCCAGATTCTACCATCCTGGCTCATTAAAATACCACTTTGAGAACTGTCCTGGTGAAACTAGTGAGACTGCTCCTGGAGTGATGTACAAATAATGACTAAGTAAGGGTTTCAGAGTCATTCTTTATATTTACAAATAAATCAGAATACTGCATTTTTTGGCAAGTGCAGTTAGTTGGTTGACTGGGTAGTGCAGAATCTGTGTGACATGACTATTTTTGGATTTGTTTTTGACAGTATATTGTAATTCTTGAGAGATTTTTTTATTGCTTCATGCCAAATAATATGCAAATATTGTGCTGGAGAATGCTCTTACATAAGCCCATGGGATGTGATTCTCACCATACAATGATTCATATAAACTTACAGGGCTGTCAAACTCATTCAAAGGCCCTGGCATAACATGACTATAGAATGCATTTTTTTTTCATTTTTTTGCCTCTGTCTCCCTCTTCATTTTGAGGTGTTTTTGTTGTTGTTCATTCGTTTGTTAAGACCTTAAATTACTGAGTGCTGTTAGCTGTGCTTCTAGGCACTTCAGTAAATTGTTGACTAGTTTCTGCCAAGTTTTCAAATAACTTTTTGTTTCAAGTTATTCGGATATTTAGATTTTCTCTGTGTATACTGGGATGATACCAGCATCACCTGCAGCAAAATACTCATGAAAAATAAACATTAAAGAAAAACCGCATATAAAAGTCTTCACTGTATATAGCGTAGTCTCAACTGCATGGAAGTTATCACTAAATTTGATGTATCTTGTGAAATCTCCTTTTAGGACCAAGTTCCCCTTTTGCTGAAAGCAAAATAATTTGGCCTATTTGGCATTCAAGTTAACTTTGAAATGTGGAGTTAACTTTTTTTGTTTTTTAAATATATTGACCACAATGATTTTTATCAAGCTGTTGGGAAGCTGCAATTTGAGAAGTGTAAGGCTTCCGTAAAAAACAAACACCTTGATGTACATGCACGCGCATTTATTATTATTTTTTATTGTGAGAGAAGTGGAAGATGACTGACTCTTAATGTGCTTTTATGCTGCTGTTTTGTATCATTTGTGTGTGCCGGGCCAGTGTCCTGTCTTTTTGAAGGTCTGTTCAGCTTCTTCTGGTCTTCAACAGAAAAGCAAATCTTGCAAAATGAATGTAACGTCTGCATGCTGTTATTTGCCTTATGTCACACATTTTTTTTTTTTTACCTTGATTGCTATTAAATGATTTAGATTTAATACAGTAAAAGCATTGAACTGGTGAGTGGAAAACATTAAAAAAAAAAAAGAAAAAAGAAAAAAAAAAAAGCTGTTGGTTCCCTGTGGAATGTACAGTCCTAGAAAGTTTGGCCAGCATCAGAGGCTTTTCTTTCTTTTCCCAGGCAAGTCCTTCTTCAACCAGAACAGGCCGTTCTTTACAGCCCTGTTATCTTGATGGTATAACAGTAACAATAACACGGAGACACTGGGGAAATTTGGAGAGCTTCAGAACATTTGGAAAAAAAAAAAAGTTACTAACTGAAAAAAAAACTCAAACCTCCACACAGTCGGGGAGGATTGATACACACAGGACAATCAGAGGATAAGAAGACCTGGAATCTGTGGTCAGCATGATTAACTCTGCATTTGGAGCTGCAACCCACAGGAGATTTTCTGACCTAATTTGTGGTAGAATTGTTTGGAATAAAGTGGTTTAGAGAATGTCCTCCTCACTGCAATGGGTCTGTTTGTACAAGGATTTTGTGTGTTGTCAGTACCCAGCTTGCTTTCCAGCATCACATTACGGTTGGCTTCTCAAGCTGTCTGGACTTACTGTGGGTTTGAGTAAACAACAAGTTTGTAGTACTCCCTATTTTTGCATTAAGTATGCCATTAATGGTTGTAAAAATTGGTAGTTCTGGTTAGAACCTGGGTGGCAGTACTTCAAATTGTGGTACATGTTTCAGCCTACAAATGAAGGAACATCTCAAACCACCCGCAGAGCATGCCAGGAGAGCCACAGAGTCCTTGCTAAACAACTCTTGTGGCATCAGGTGGAATAAGTACTCCCTCATTTCTTTCCTGAGGGACTCATGACATAAAAATGTATTTCTCCCTCTTCCTGCAAAATATTTCTCAAGTGATTACGGTGGCAGAGGAAATTGCCAGTATGAGCAGTGTTCTACAGAAGAGAAATGTGGGATGTAGTCAACAGAGAGGCGTGGTGGCAGAGGTTACCACTTTCACATCCTGGCCCACATCCATATCATAAAATTCTCCCATCAGGCTCAGAACATTTCTATTGAGGTAGTGGGGCGTGGGCAATTTATATCACAGTACTGGGCTGTTTCTTAGCTGATTTGCAGCAACATCACAATGGTAAGGTCCATCTTCTGGGTTCTTGGTCGCCACTCACTGTCTTTCCTTTCCTATGCATTTGAGGTACCTCAAGAAGGTAGAGTAGCCAATTGCCTTCTATCTGCACTTGTCTGGGAGAAATTTCTTCCAGAATGTCTTTTTTTTTTTTTTTTTTTTCCTCCCTCTACTTCCAAACCCCTTTACTGTTGAGAATCAGCCTGAGGTGTCTGTTTTTATACCTGTTGTGGGAATTCACTTGCAAGGACTTTGCCCTACTGTCTGCCATTTCAATTTAGGCTTTCTTCCATGCATCTGGTATTCTTTTTGTCTCCTAGCTATACAGAAGAGCAAACAATATTTATGTGCTTCTGGCAGCATTTTAATTTCTCCTTGGAAGAAAACCATTAGTCAGGAGTTCGTGAAGTCAGGAAGACACTAGTATTGCCTTGTACTGGGAATTCTACAACACATGACTGAATATATAGGGTTTTCATCATGGCTGAAGTTTAATTTACAGCTTTTGGTTTGCTACCAAATCTCGTGCCTTAGTATTATTAGGATAGAGCTAGAAATCAGTAATGATTCTTTATATTACCTGAGGTCTTAAAAGCATCATAAGACAGTTTTACTTGAAGAATCTTGTGGTTAATAGAGGGAATAAGCCAGAAACCATTTGCAGACATTTTCATGTCACAAGCAGATCTGAAAATTATATTCAACCTATTCACTATTGAACTTATTTCACTGTTTGAAAAATATTTCCATAATATACACAAAGCTACACTTTAAAATTGTGAAGTTTCCTCCTGTTTAAAAGCTTTTGTGTGGCTGGAATGCCAGTCATAACTACATTATTTGCAGGTATTGCAGAGTGCACTTGGTGGGTTTTCAATGTATGCTGATGGATGGAAGAACCACACCAAGCCTGTGATATTTTGTGAATTCAGTATCAAGCTATGTTCATCAGACATGCCAGAATCTGAAGCATGCACCTAATGTCTGTAAGCTATCTCCTGCTATAGCATTGGTCTCTGATAAACTTGAATGGGATGTGGATGTGAAACAACAGCAGCAGAGAGGTAGGTTTTAGTTTCTCAGGACCATAACTAGACCTGATTGCATTTTATAGAATGAAAAGCAGACGGGAGTTCTGCTTTTACAGAGTGTAGTACTTACAGCAGTCTTGAACAATTAATTGTCATTTGGGCTTGTCAAAGCTTAATTGACTTTTCTTCTCACAGATATCCAGATTTCTAGAAAGCAGAAATGACCATGACTGCCAACAAGAATGCCAATGTCAACAGCAGAGCTGGAGGGAGTAAAGTGCCTCAGGACACTCTGGATAGGTAAGTGAACTGTAGGCTTTGTAGACTCTGAGAAAGGTTTGTTTGGAACAAACTTTGTTAAAAGATAAGCAAACTCTATTTTGACAGCTTTGTTGGGCTGGGAGAAGTTTTTGGTAGGAAGTGGAGGAATTGAGGTATAAGAGATCCATTTCTGGCATATGTCTGTTGAGCTGCTGCTGCTCACTGGTGATGAAAACGATTGCAAGGAAGGACCTGTGTTAAAGGCATCATGCAGGCCTCAGGAGGCTTGGGCTAAATTTCTGGACTGTATGACTACATGCTTTTCTCCATTGCCAGTCACCAGTTTGTATTTTGTATCAGTTTCTGTCACATTTGCTCTACTTCATCTGCATTGACAGACAGTGTGGGAAGAGATTGCCTCCCATTGCAGGTCTGGCAACAAGTGTGAAAGGGCTGAGTGTAAAGTATAGGGATCATATTTTTTTTTTTTTTTTGCTTTGCTTATTTGTGCTCCTCTCTGCAGCATTAAGTCATTTATAGAGGAAGTAGATCAACTGTATCATTCACACCTAGGGGAAAGCAAGTGGCCCATCCCGTTATCATATGGCATTTTCCCCAAACTCAGTACTGTAGTCAAGGACACTTTAAGTCCCCAAACCTGGCAATCCTGAGGGTACCAGTCTGTTTAAGACTAGACCAGAAAAGACAGTGGGTTTGCAGAAGGCTGTGATGTGATTACACACAGTGACACAGATACCTGTAAAATACAGATACCTTTCACTCATGAATTAGTAATATGAAATGGCAAAGAGTGTAAAGTCAGTTATTGCTCCCTTGTCCTTTATTTTACAATGATGAAAGACAGTGTTTTGAGGACAAGAAGTTTCCTTTGGGCATCTCTGCTTTGCAATATTGCTCTGGGATGCAAGCAAACAACTCATCTGCAGTCAACAAGTTCATATATCCTTGTCAGAAGGAGTCTCGTTCTTGGCCACAGCCTTTAGAAAATAATGCTGACTGGTTCAGCTTGTGGCTTTCACAGAGGACAAGCCCACCAGCTCCTCTTGGTCTGGGACTGACAGTTGCAAAACTCTTACTTTTATCTGCAGTCCCACTAGGACAGCCTTGGTATGCTTTGACTAGGAAAGTTTAAACAGCCATCTGATTAAAGAACCTGTGTGAATTAACCATTTGAACACAGGAGTAAAGTGCTAGAGTGAGTATGCCACCTTAGCAAAGTGAGCAGAAAGCAGAACACACTATTCAGTGTCTTTCTTCAAAAGCACAAAATGTTGATGTGTACCTTTGTCCCTGCTGTAGCACTTTATGCAGCTCTCCAGGGGATTCCTGCACAGGTATAACATCCTATTCTGTTTTGAAACTGTTCTGCATTGCCTTACCTAATAACATGTCAATATCTTCATTTTTCTTCTCTTTTGTCTCAAAACAAGACTTTAACCCCACTATAAACAAAATACAGGAGGAATGTGCAAATAACTTGCACCAATTTTATGGAGTCTCTGTACTGCAGCAATACCCTTATGGGGTATTGGACATAATGCCTGCCTCATTTCTGTTTGCCTAAGGAAGTTCAAAACTCTGTAAGGCTTTAAGTAGGCTTCAGTAAAATGGGATTGCATCCAGAAATGAATGTGGTAGAAGGGAAAAGCAATAGAGGTCTCATTTACCTGTTGGACACTTTGGGATGGAAGCGTGAGTTGTACCAGTGTAAATGAAATGCTCCAATCACCTTGTCTAGGCACAGCTGCAGCAGTTCCAGCCCTATTTCAGTGAGGGTGGCACACCTGGCAAGCTGTACCAAGGTTAAACCCAGCTGCCAGGAGTACTGTATGTGCATAGGAGGGATGTACTGGGAGAGCTTTGCAGTTTCAAATAAATTAGTAAAGACTGTGATTCAGGTGAGTAGATCACATAGTTACAGATTGATTTACTCACTTGAAAATGAAATGTCGGAGGCAAAAATTCCCCATCTTGGCAGCTGTCAGGTAGAATAACCAGCATAGATGGAGAAGTTTGGCGAGAGAGATCAAAGAGAGTTGGCTGCTGGTCAAAGAGAGCTGCAGGTCAACTTGAAAATGATGTCAAAATCCTGGCTTGGTTTGGCATACTCACCATTGTATTCTTAACTTTTCCAACCACAAACAATAAATATATATATATACGTGTGTGTGTGTATATATATAAAAATTAAATTTAGAGATTTTCAGGATGGAAGCAATGGAATGGATTTTCTTTAACAGCTTATTTTTTTGTTTTGTTTTTATTAAAGGAAAGTCTCTTTTTCATGGCACATCCCTGTTTTGTGTTTAAACACTCTGGCTTTGTTGGCAGTTTTGGTCATCTTTACATATTGCGTGCACATATGGCTGCCTTTATGTTGTTTTCTGTGACTAATCACCCATTTCTCTTTCAACTCTCTCTTACACCTTCCCTCTTGTCTGCATGTAGTATTGAATTACAATAGTTTCAGACAATTTTCCTGAGCTGGATGAAATGGCATCATCCTGATTACCAAGGGACAGGTTGACCTACACAGTAGAGGTGAATTAATAATCACCTTAATTAATAATTTGCCTTAGGCAGAAATCTTGCCCTGGTGCAGTCTCTGCTGGTGACCTCCTTTGTGGCGTTGTCACACACCATTTCAGGGTGTAAACCTTTCATCAGGTTGATTTGCCTTTGCCTTTACTCCAGGTACTGTTCTTCTTTCACTTTTAAATTATGCAGCTGACTAAAGAAATAGATGACCTGCATCCATCCGAGTGTCTCTTGGTAGTCATATTATGCAACAGTAGCTGTGGTAAAGCTCAGTAGAAATGGGCTTGGTATCCTTGTACAGTTCCCAGTTTGTTAGTTTGTGCATTTGGGATCTCTTAGTTCAAAACTGTAGAAAACATAGAATAACAAGGGGGTGGGGAAAAGAAGGGGTGGCTAGAGGAATTTCTAGAGGCATACACGTATGTGGATATTAAAAGCAGATCCCTAATGATATCTGGCATTCTCATGTCATTAATCATCCTTCCAGCAGTGCAGACAGGTCAGTGCTGGGAACTTGGATCTGGACTTGAGTAAACCTTGGACCTGCTCTTCTATTTTTATCTTTTCCATTCTTAATAGCTTAGAAAGTACAGTAGGATACTAAGTTATTGGATAATAGCTGTCAAATAAACTGTCTTTCCTTATCATCACCATCTGTTTTGATTAGAATTTATCAGAAAAAAGATTTTATAAGTACAAGCATGGACCTGAAGCTGAGGAAAATCTTTGAGTTTCATGACAAGTGAGGAGATGAATAGGTTGTCATGCACCGGTTCTCCATCCATTATTTTGCCTTATATGATCTTCTTTACCTGTCTTTGTGAAACCTGTAAGAGGATATTTGAGTCAGTCGTGGGGATTCTTCATTTTAGTCAGACTGTAAATCAGTGGAGTAAGTGCTGGTGTAATAAAAGGTAAAGGCTTGCAGGATTTATTGCAAACACGTTCAAAGATCCACTTAAACTGCACAGTCATTGTCTCCCTTTAGTACAGGATTTGACTAGAGATTTGGAAAACTGCAAATGTGCTTTCTGTATAATTTGTGGAGGTAGAATTTCAGTAAGGGCTGATACTGGCATAACACAGGTATATTTGTCTCCTGGTGGCTAAGGCATCTTTTTAGTGTTATTTTCTTGTCAGTCCTAGTTTTGGTGCAGTTTGTTGCTGCAAGATGCAAGGTGTGTTACAGTGATACAGTGTTGCCATCTTGTTGAAGTTGTGGAAAGTCTTCACTGGGAGGCAAGAGTAGATTGGCTGGTGACCTTCAGCCTGGAGAGGAGGGGAAGAGGTGGTAATAGAGGTCTTTGAAATTATGGGTGGAACAGAGATGGTGAATAGGGAAAAAAAAAACTTTTTCAATTTAAAAACTAAAAGGCATTAAATAAACCAGGAGGAGTCAGGTTGAAAAGAAGGTACTTCCGTGCAGCATGTCTTTCAACAATGAAACTGACTGCTGCAGGAAGTTGTGGTTACACGAATTCATGGAAGAAAAAACTACCAAAGGCTTTTATCCACAGCAGCAAAATCTGTGAGGCAACAAGTCTTTAGCGTTAGGCTGGCTGAGTAGCACTGCGGCTCTTCTTATCCTTACTTCCTTCTCTAGACACCTGATAACGGTCTTGGGCAGTAACAGAGCCCGGGCTAGGGGTGCTCTTTGGCCCAACACAGTGGGAACATTCTAATGTCATCTGGAAGAGAAGCCCTTTATATGAAGCAAACACTAGAGCATTTGTGAAACAATTGTTAAACTTACCGAATGAGACTGGAACCCTAGCTCTCAGTGAACTCCAAAGACACAGCTTTAATCCTTCCTTGTGAGTCACTGATGTGAAAGGCAAGGAGCAGGAGGTTAGGAAAGCACCTTATGTGTAGCTGAAAGTGACTTAGCAATTCTGGCAAGAAGCAGCTCTGTGAAATCTTATTACCTCTTCAATGGGAGACAAAGGAGCTCACAGTGTGCAACAGGTGCGTGACTGTTTTGCGCCAGATGTCTTCTTTGTTTGACTGCACCATACCTAAGAGGATGGATGCAACTCTGAGGAAACCTTAAGAGAACACAAGGCAAAGAAAAGGCATAACGGTGTTTGTATCTCCCTACAATGGCTTGCTTTTCATAACAAATAATTCAATATTTATTTGGAGTCGACTTTGTGATTTATGCAGAATTTTTATTTGAATTCATAAATTAATTCATAAAGTGTTTGTCCTAATCTTGTGGTTGCTCCAGTGCAAAGTTAAATGTAGAAATGGCACCACCAGCTCTATTGACTTAAAAATCACACCAGTACTATATGGTATTAAAACAGGCCTACACTTATGTTTATGAGGTCATGCTCTGCTCAGCAAAATATAGGTTTCAAACTTGTAGTCTGTTTAGTCTAACAGGAAAAAAGAAAAAATTTCTGAACAAAACTAACTGGAAATAGAAAGACTGTGTTCCTGCTAGCTGGTGTTTCCCTGATACAAGCTGGGTCTGAATGAGGAACAGAATAAATATTAAGATGCATTTTTACTTAGGAAAGGGTTTTTTTTTTTTTGGAATAAATTATTGTGGTGATTTTAGTAGTGTGTATATAAACAGACTGCCATAATCAGCTTGAACAAACATCTTTTTAGTTTAATGTCACTGGACTTGATTTGGGAATATAGCCAAAGCAGAAGCCAGTCTTTGTTTCAGTTGTGTGAAAGGACTATGTGGCTATTAGTCTGGGACAACTATGTCACTATAATCAGGTTAGTTTCAGCACGAGTTGGATTTGTGATGTGGGCTGCTGTCTCTCCAGCCAATCTGCACAGGAGCAGTATGATTCTCACTGAATTGGAGAATCCTCTCCAGCTGGGCAGTTGTTATTTAATGACCTGACAAAGTGTAGGTGCTGATGTCCGCAGGCCATAGAGCAAGGCATCTGAAATTTGTACTAGCACAGGATTAGATCTGCAAATTGCTGTAAGCACAAAGTTGCAAGTTCTTAGTCTCAAAACATTCATAGAAGTTCCCCTTTCTAAATACTTTTTGTTGGATCTTTGAATCTAATTACTCTTGTGTGAGTAAAACTGAAATCTGGCCTGATGCTGATCCACAAAACTTTATTTTCAGTTCATTCTGTCTGCTTTAGTTTCCTGATATCTTTGAAGCGGTGACTTCTGTGCACAACAGCAATCAGATTTCCAGTAGGGTATCTTTGATCTCTGAGTTGCATCTCTCTTTTTGCCTGGAAAGAGCAGGAAATAACTGAGCTGGATACCCACAAACCTCTAAGTATAGGCTTTGGTTTTTATCTCCCAGCAGTGTGTGAGGCCATTTCAGCTGTCACCAACGATTTGTCAGCTCCATTAGTCTAATGCGCACTGAGATTTGCTTGTACTGGCTTTGTGGCTCAGACCTTCTTCAGAATTTAATTTAATGGGACAGAATTTTAATTGGTGGGAGCTGGCTTATCTCCAGTGAAGGCGATGGAGATACACCACGTAATCCAAATGACTATCCAGACTTATACCTCTCCAGACGTAGCTACACAGTGTTTCTGCTTAATTATTTCTAGTTCTTTAAATTGTCACACAAAATGATGCCTTGTATTTCCCAACCAAGTGATCCCATGGGGTGAAGTTATGCCCAAGTTTGTGATGAATCCAAGATTATCTGCTGCTCTTATAGGTAAAATCACTGTCTGAAATGCAGGGGGAAGGCTCATCAGGCTGATGCCCCCACCCGGTGCTGGCTCAGCCAGAGATCAGGTCTAGCCCTGCTTCTCCAGGGCCTCGGCTTTGCTGTAGCTATCAGCAGCTCTGTAACGGGGGCAGGTGCTCGCTGTCTGGAACAGCACATACCTGATGCTTGCTTCTTGCTTTGGGCTGTCACAGGTGATTCAGTCCTAGTCAAGCCAAATTCATCCAGTTCTACAGCAAAAATCTTTTTTTTTTTTTTCCTAAGTAAAATTAATTCTTGTACATAATACATATTAATAAACCCAACTGAGATACTTTCTTTCCTTTGAAGAAAGAATTATGTGGCTGTGGCCTGGGCAGAAGACTAAGAAATATTTTGCCTTAGGAACTCAGACCTTGAAAGTTCTTAAATAAAAAGAATTTACACATGTCTGGCATTAGGTTTAGTGGATACTCTGCTGCTGTTGACACTCGAATGTGGGTGTCGGTTTTTCACTCTGCTGGCTTGTCCTGGGAGTGCTTATTCTCTTTCTTTCCATGGTAATTTTTTTCATTTTGAAGGTGATCTCATATCAGGAGAAAAACCTGTCTGTATAGGGAGAAGTGTCATCTTAGTAGAGGCAATGCCAATGCAGTAGTTGGTGGTCATATAGGAAGATTGGTTTGTGGATGCAGCTGTAGCACCTTTTGCTAACCAAGCATTTTGCTTGATGTTACCTGGTGTGTAAGAATGATTTTAGCCTCATAAAGTTTTAGTGATTCTGCTATTTTAACTCTCCACCCCTAATAAATCAGAAAAAAAACAAAACAAAACAAAAAAAACCACACGAAGACCAAACACACAGTGAGTTTCAGCTCTGTGTTAAACTCTAGACATTGTCCATGTTTCTTGTCAGGACATTTACCCAGATGGAATCCAGTCTGCCTGTACTGCCAAATGAGGGATCTTGTGACTAATGCACAAGAGCTGTGTCCAGAGCCAGGCTCGACGCCTTGGGCAAATAGTCTCCATACTGTGACTGAGAGTGTGGATGGAGATAACTGCCTGTGGCCACCACGATGGAGCCCCGATCTTACCATAGGAAAAATATTATTAAAGCAGTAAGGTAAACAAAGTGGATTTTTTAGTATTTACCTTTTTTTCATGTGAATATGAATTTAGAACTTAGGATATTTCTTACATGTCTTGAGTTTTCTGAGTGGAGAGCACTGTGAAGAAAGTAGTAACTTGGAAATCAAAGTATGCATCTTCAGCTCCTGGGCATGCCACAAGAACTTTGTGTGCTCCCAGGCAGTCTGTGTGTTTCAGCCATCCTAAAATGGTGCAAACATTACTTTTTTCCTCTCTGTTTTTTTTTCTCCCTAACATATTTATGTTGTAAGTTCTTCAAAGTGTGAGACTCCCTGCGTTGTACCAAAACAACAAGGCTTTGGTCTTATTTGAAATTCCTGTGTGTACAATTTTCCCAATACTTACTATGTGTGATTGCCATTGTCTTAGCATAATTATGATAAAGTATTCTCTCATCTCCTATTCTTTTGCTTACTAAGCATGTGTGTGGTGTTGCTTGAGTGATAGAAAAACTGCTTCTTTCCCTTTTGTGTATGGCTGCATTCAATTATGGCTTTCATCTGTAAGCAAAAAAAAAAAAAAATTATGGGTGAACGGCTGTCTCTACCTGGGCACTGAAGTTCATCGAATGGTTTAAAGGAGTCTCCATAAAACATTAGCCATAGATATTATGTTCACCTAAACAACTCCTTGTACTTGGATAAAAATTTCTGGGTGGATGATGTGCACATCCCTGCGTAACAGAAAGTTTAGCGGGATGTTTGGATGCCACTGCAATTTGAGTTACAATGATGTGTCGTGGGAAAATATGCTGGTGTATTTGCTGCTGCCTCAAGTCAGTGCTGACATGCTCACCAAAACTCCATGAGTCACCCATGTAGACTTTGTTAGAGCATCAAAGGAGCAGGGGTGTGAGTGCGGCCGCGTGCTCCTGGGGCATCCTGGCAGGGCCAGGATCTTGTCTCCACCGCTGTGCATGGCTTGCGGCAGCAAGGCGCTCGGTGCTCAGCTGCTGAGATGCCTCCTCCTGCTGCTTGGAAATACTGGTGTGAATCTTGTAAGCTCTTGAATTTGTGAAACACAACCCATAGAAAACATTTATTGTTGCTTTAAAAAGGAGTCAAGTTTTAATAACTTTGATAGAGAGCTTGAGAATGGGATGAATCACTATTTAATCAAATTCTGCTAAGAGTAAGCAATATGTTAAATTATTGGAGACACAACGACAAGCCATTTTTTTTTCATTTTCTTTTTGCCATTGAGGTTTAGAAAACAATACAAATCGGCTTCAGCCAAGCAACTGGGGAAACTGAATAACTGATGTGAAATCCATTAGCAAGTATTGTACTCCTTTAAAGCAGAAACAGCTTGAACTGTGCAGTTCACAAATTTTCAGAAGGTCGGTTCCCAGCAGCACAAACCTACCTCTGGTTCAGAAAAGAATACAAAGCTGTTATTTACCCGGTGAGGTTGGAGGTGCATTTGAGAGAGAGAGCTTGGGTAGCTCAGCCCTGATCTGGGCCATGGGAGATGGGAGGACACTTGCTGTTATCAGGAACAGAGACATCGGCAGTGGGAACACATCAGAGCACTGACTAAAATGACCCTGGAATTGGGCAATGCTTGAATACAGGCTTTGACTTCGTTGTTGCCCATCATCTCTGTCAGAAGCGTTGGTGGAGTGCTGACTTGTGATGCTCTGAGACGTGTGATGTGCCCCCTTCCTTGTCCTGTTCAGAAGTGACCTCAGGGAGGTTGATCAGAGCATGTACGTTTGAAATCTCTTTAGCAGGGTTGCAGAAATACTCTTGCAACCGCAGTGGTCTAAAGATGTGAGAGAAGAGTGGTTTGTGAGTGGTTTGTAACAGCTTCTAATAAGATCAAGAGACAGAACTGAAAAAATGGACCTACTTTTGGACACTTTTCAGGCTTCCTCAGTTTGTGGCAAAAGCTAAAGATGGGGCATTTTGCCACAGTAATTCTATAGCTGGCTATTTTGTTTCATTTTAATTTTAGATGTCAGTTCAAGGAAGAATTCCGTACTTTAAGTGCACTTATCAGTCAAGCAGTTCACTTTTTCCCAGTTGGAAATTCTGTTAATGTATCTCTCCTATATGCATAGGGGGGGGGAAACAAAACAAAACAACAACAAAAAACAGTTTTTGAGGAGGGGGGGGGGGGAGATTGCATTTTCTTTCATGCACCTTCAGATCAAGTTTGCTTTGTTATTATGTAAAGGCAGCAGGAACGTAGCCTAACTAATTCCCAGTGCAATTTAATTCTCATGGCACTTTTAATGCTTTGTTCTTTTATATGTGGAAATCATATGTCATCATTAAAAATACTTTTTCCCTTTTATCAAAGTTTATGTTTGCTAAAAACACTGGAAAATAATTTAAAAATGAAAGGAAACAAGTCTTTTAAAAAGCAGAGGTTTGTAATTGACAGGTTAGACTGAAAGCATGTTTAATGCAACTGTATTCTGCTACAGTAAAAAAACTGCTTAGACTAACACTGCAGTCCTTATTTATTTAATCACTGATGGTTTCTGTTTTTACATGAGTGCACACAGTAATACAAAGGCTTGAACTGACCTATTACATATATTTTTTGCAGCAAATTATTAGAACAGCATGGTTTTGAAAACTTTTCTCATGTCTTTCTAGTGCTTTTACTGCACTGAAATGTAGTAAGTAAAAGCAGTAAGCAAGATATATGCTAAAGCACTTAAGGGAGTCCCTATCAATGCAGCATCAGAAAATCAGATCAGGAGTCTTATGTGAATTTGTTTTTTTGGGGGGGTGATGATAAAAAGTTATTCAGAAGTCTACAGGGGATACTGCATAGAAACTGTGTGCATAACGTTTTAAAATTATCATGCCAAAGTTTCATTTCTTCTGGAGGAAGTTGTTCTTAGGAATGAAAATCCCATTGCCTTCTGGACCAGGGAGATGCTGGCGATCTCACTGAATCAAATATACAGCAAATATACAAGTCATGAGCTTTCCTAATGATGCTTTACGTTCCATGAATACACTGGCAAATGGGAGATGGCAGATAGCCTGTGTCCTTTCGAAACTGTTGGCAGAGACTTGAAAGCATTTGCATGTGGATTTTTAACCTCTCCCTTTCCTCCCTAGACAGTACTGGCATCCGTGTGACTTCAGTGTACGTGGTCAGTCAGGCACGCTTCTTTGCTCTGTCTGTGTGTGTGTGGTTTGGAGCAGCTGATACAGCTTCTAAGATTTTGTTAGCGATCAGCAGCCTCAGGTTGAAGAATGAAATGTAAACTGTCAGTCCCTGCAACTTCAGAAACAAAACCAAATCAAAGCCACGGAAGTTTTCCAAGCTGTAGGCAATCAGAAGGAAACATTTGGCTTTCCAGATTTCTCACACACCTGTCCCTTCGAAATCAGCATGTCAGATTGCAGAGAAAGCCTTTGCTAGTGCTAGTCTCGTTAACCATTAATACCAGTTTCCTCCCTTTAAGTACACAAAGGGACAGAGATTTGACAAATGTCCTCAGACCATGTGTCATTCGTTGCCTGAGAAGCGAAGCAGCGAGCTTTCAGGAAGTGCAGAGGATAGAGCAGGTTACAAGGGACTGGACGTGGAATTCCTCCCTTTCCATTCTGCACCTTTCCCAGAGGGAAGAGCTTCTGAGTAAGTCTGGAACCCGTGTGCTGGAGTGATTGCAGTGACGGACAGCTGTGTGCCTGCCAGAGGTGTGAGCGGAGGCAGCGAGCTAAAGCAGAAGTGAAGGAGCATGGAATGCTGTCACAGTGGATTCCTTAATGTTCTTTGCTACTTTTGCAGTTTGATGGGCTTTCTACTCACAGGCAGGAACTCAACAGCAGCTCTCTGCTCACTAAAGATAGTGATACGAAGAGCTTTATTTTTGAAGTTTGAAGCTCTGGTATAGGACAAGGGACTTGGTGGAGCTAAAACTTGATTTTGCTCCCCATCTCTTCCCCTCCTTCTCCACCTCTCTTGGGCTCTCAGACAGAATATAATTTCTCTGCCTGGCTAAATGCATATTTCTTGTCTTGCCTAATGAGAATCCATTTTTTTCTCCTTAATAGTTAAAGGTAATTTTTAAGTTATGCAGCAGTATTTGTACCTACACCTTCTGCCAGTGTTAAATGTAGTGCTGATGGTGCACTTTTATGTTTTGTGTTGGCCTTGATGCCTGATTTTAAAAAAAATTAATTAAGTGTGTTGTAAGGAACTTAATTTCTGGGGCAAGAGACAGCTCTGATATATACATATATATTTTTTTTTTTCCACTGAATAAATAGCAGAACTCTTATGGGTTTAGAGAAAAAAAGCAATGCAGCATTTTGGGCTAAAGCCTGTGGGTCTCTGTGTCATGTAACTTAGGGTCAGAACCTGGACTTCAGTTTGTTGCTCCAAATATTCTGTTCATGAGCTGAGAGCCCATGTGTAGTCTTTAAGAGAGCAGTATTTTTTGCTGATGAGCTTGTATACATTTAGTTGCTTTTTCTTGCTCCCATCATACATGCAGATTGGTATTGCTTCATTTGCTCTGTATCATTCCAATTTTCTTGCTGCTTTGCCTGATGCTATCACCATGTCTTCCTGTAGGGACATGAGGGTTTTTTTAGGCTCTGTCCCAAAAGGAAAGGATGAGAGAGATAAAAAATGTGTACTTGGTTTTAGTCGCTCTAATGCATTGTGTATTAAGTAACCTTGCAGTTCTTTATTACTGTGCGGCATTCCTGTTGCATGGCAGTGGTAGCAAATCATTTTCATCCTCAGGGCCATAGTATATGCAAATTCCCATATAAGATATGAGAAGTAAAAGTATATTGGCCAGCTCCTTATAAAAGCTAATAGGCCAACAGAAGAGCGTAAAACTAAATCCACAGTTTTATAAGAAGCCAAGGCCTTGTGAGATTGAAATATTTATAAGGGAAATACAAATCCCCCGGATATTATCCCAACTCCAAATTTAGGCTTGAGATCCCACAGCTCTTGTAGGTGTGGTGATGAAACGTGGTCTGGGAGGCTCATTTCAACTTAGTGAGTAATGCACATGCTTACATTACTCTCGATCATGGTGAGGAGAGTGTTCAGGAGCGTCGCTCCCTGACCTAACTCTGCTCCTGTTGACATTTATAGTGAAATCTCAGTAAAAAAAAGCAGAGAGAAACTAATGTTTAAACCTTTGGGAAAATTTCCTTTAGAACATGGTTTTGACTATTGTTAAGCACAGTAATCAAGTGGCTGGTCAATCTTCTGCTTGATAGTCAGTGAAATTCTTCTGCATTAAGGCCAGGGTCAAGTTATATTTGGCCTTGACTGGACTGTTATATAGATAAGTGTGATAGCAACAGGCATTGCAAATTATAGGTTGGCTTCTCCCTTTTTTTCCCCTTCTCCCTTTTTTTCTCTTCTCCCTTTTCGTGTGTTTGTGTCTGCCAACAAATTGGAGAATAAATAGATCAAAAAATTGACTTGAAACTTTTTTTTTGGTAAGTGTATTTGCTCCAGCTCAATGCTTTATATCTTCCTATGGTAATGAGCTTTACATCAGTTTGCATCTTTAGCAACTTTTCTTTGCAAACTCTTGATTTGTGCTGATGCAAGCCAGAAGAAAATTGAACCCCAATTCGCAAATACTTGTGAATTCAAGCAATTAAACGAAAGAGGGCCATCACTGAAGCTGAGAGAAAATTCTCTCCTAAAGGCAAGAGAAGTATTCCATTATTGCTCAATCCACACAAATCTACGCGCACTGTAGCATGTACCAAGGGTCATGTTTGTCTGTCATAGCTGGAATTTATTTTGCATTCCATGGGGTCAGACCACTGAAGAAAATTATGATGATAAGAAAGGCCAGGGCTGTAAAGATTCAAGTCATTCCTCCTCCAGAGGCAGAATACAGCCTCTGAACAGGAGACACACTAGTTACCCAGCTGACGTGTACAAGCTAAGCTCTTAGTGTACGGTTTGCTATTACACCTATGTTCCTTCGTTCTTCTTACTGCAGCATCTGTAAAACGCAGTGTTTGGCAGTGGTGGTATGGCTTGTGTGCGATTACACAAGGGATGTCAGCTCACAACGTGTACATCATGGTGGGTCAGTTTAAGCTGTGACAAGCAGCGGCACCTTCTGAAATGCTCTTTTTACCTTCCGTCTGACTGCAGTCCTGCGGCTGGCCTGTGCTGCAGCTCTGTCCTCACTGTGCTGGGGAACGGCAGACTGTAAACAGGTTTCTTCTGAGCATATGAAGCGCTACATTGCACTTTAGCTTGTCTTTCTGGTATTTGAGAAAGCAGCAAGTTCCCATGAGTTTCCTGCCTTCTCCCTTGCTTTGGCACCAGCACTAGCCATGTTTCACTTATCAACTGTTTCAGCTCTTTTCTGCATTTTCAGGTGCGGAAAAAAAATCCTGCTTCTAATTTTTTTCTTGATGTTGTTCACGTAAAAGTCACGTGTTCTGGCAGATACTGCTACTGTTCCTCACTGCGAAGTCTGTTATGAATGCTTGTCATTTTCTTAAAAAAAAAAAAAAAAAAAAAGCTTAACTCTTGTTAGGAAAAACTGTTTTGGTCATCTTCAGGGACTGCAATGAATGTGAATGTATGGTTGGGAGAGAGCACTGTCTGGGTGTGATCCCGTAACTGACTGGGAAGTTCAAAGAGGAAAGTAATAATTCCCTTTATTATGGTGGAAAAATAGTCAAAAATTTAGGCACACAGACCTTTGGAGCACTAGGAAGGTGGAAATCCACTCTTTGAAGAGACAAAGGAAAGAGGGTAAAATTTATAAAACTAAGCTGAAGATGGAGAACCAGACTGCATTTCTCTAGTCTTATCATTGTGAGAGCAATATAGGAACAAACAGAAAGCTGTTAGACTGCTTCATTGTTATAAAAGAAACATTAGAAAGTGCCCTTGTGAGGACAAATATGCTTTCTCAACCATGTAATCAGGAGCCTGCTGATTATATGCCGTTGTTTCAGCTTTGTGCTTACACAGGAAGAGTTTGCACAAAGTGGAACTGAGTTGCTGCAGTTGTCTTGATGAACAGATGGCACCCAGCTATTGCAGATATGAAACCCCACAGAGGTCTGAGTACTCCTTAGGCGAAGTTTAAAAACAGAATTACTCCTTTTTTTCCCCTGCCTTACATTAAATGTGAACTGCCTTCACCGCACAAGGGCTTCAAGTGGATGGCAGCCTGACAAGGTGGGTTCAGACAGACTGTACTCAGACAGGGCTGATGCTGAGGTTGTTCTGGATTCAGGGAGGGAATGCAGGAGGTTCCATTGTGCTGCATTTGTTTATTTTAATTTTATTTTGTTTATATTTTATTTCATATGCAGTGCATTAACTCCAGAAGCTTTGAATCACTTTGGTGTTATCCTGTTGTGACATATTGTATTTTCTTACTGGGTCCAGATGTCTCAGGCCTCAAACTTTCTGCGTTGTGATATTAATAGTTGAAATGATAACAGAAATTAGGAATGTCTGTTTCATAATAGACATATGGATAATGGCTTTTGGTTTTATAACCTGTTTTTGTAGGAAGCTTTCTCACTGTGTTAAACCAGTTTATGAGAACAGAAAACTGGCAAATCTATGCAGAAAGGCCTCGCTGGACATTGACAGCACTTCAAGACTCGAATCTCTGCTCCTTGGGGCAACAAATAGCCTTAACCTATAGATTACATAGCTAGCAAAGAGGGATTTAGCACCTGCTGTCTGATACCTTACGTGATATCAACAGCAGTAGAAACTGGGGACCAGAACTAAGCTAGTTGGCCTGGAAGGACAGTGTATCATTGTGGCTACTGGTAGAGAAGCAAACAATAGATTTTGTTTATTCAGAAAGCAACTTGTCTTAGTGGGTGAGACTGAGAATAGTTCTCAAAGACAGGATGGAGTCCTGAACTCCCTTCCTTTTATTCTGCCCCTACTAGATATTTATTCATAGGTCTATTTAATGAGGTTCTTTGTGACCTAAAAGTTAATTTGTAAGTAAAGCAGTGAAAGCAGGCTTGGCTATATTCTGGGTTAGCGTGCAGCCAGGACTCGTGACTTTCTGGCTTGCAATTCAGTTCTGTTCCCTTTGGGTGTAGAATATTTCAGTAAAGTATACAATGATTTCATGAGGTTTTTCTGGCTTGAGAGAGCAGAAAAGGTATGAACCTATCTTACAACAACTTTTCCAAACCAGAGTTCCAGAATTAGTGGTTGCCGAACCAGAACTGCCTCAGTTATGTTAAAAAATAAACGTCACAATTCATAAAAGTCATTTTCAATCTTGCCCAAATTGTGTGCATATAAGCATGGAAGAATCGCAAAGCTCTGACACAATTAGTTCCAAAGCGTTCAAATGTTTTGAGATTCCCAGGTAGATAAAGCACATTGAAAAATCACCTATGCTTTGAAAAAGCAGAGCTGAGAGCTTCCATGTGCACCGAGAGTTTGAATATTTGTATTAAAAAACAAGTTTTGAGGACTGGTGGTTCTTAAAGAGACAAATAAGAACTTGTGTGTTCTGCCTGATTTAAGAACATGCTATCATTTGCTGTGTTGCTGCGCTCAGTCCAACAAAAAAAACTAAGATCATAAAAAAGCAGGTGAGACTAGATTACTCTGAACAGCCTCCATGACATAAAAATCAGTAAAAGTGGAGACAACAGTGGAAACATTTGTTGCAAAAATTGTTGTTCAGAACATGTTAGAGGAAAATAGTAAATATGAAGGAGGCTTCCATTATCAACTTTGATTTGTATTTATTATTTTGAGCAGAAAATGAGGGACAGTGGTATGAAACCAGTGCACTGCACCTCAGTAGAAAAGAGAGAATGGCTGTCTCTGATATTTTGGTTCTTGCTTTTGATTTGTTTTTTCTGTGTGCAGTCAGCTTCTGATCATTGTGATGGAAGTACAATGTAGGCTACTGAATCTTCTGGCTACTGAATCTTCTGTGCCTGATTGCTGGTGTTTGGGGCAGTCACTTGTATATGAACGGGGGGGGGGGGGGGGGGGGGGGGGGGGAGGCGGGGTGAAAGCCTTAAAAATGGCAGTGACTAAATTCTGCATTTGTCTTTTAACAGTGCAAGACTGCCATAAATCTAGATCAGCAGGGAATCTAGCCCTCTCAGTCTACATAATTTCAAAATTTCCTTCTTCATCCTTAGAAATTTCTTGGCAAAGGCACATATCTGCTGTCCATTGATTGATCACATTTTGTCTTACAGTCATTTGTCACAGTCAGATTTTCTTGCCATCTTTGCTTTACAAATCCGGTCTAATTCAAGTATTTACGACCTGACTCATAAGCTTTGATTTATTTGCTTTTTTTTTTTTTTGTACATTTGTGGAGAATAGTTGCCACTTCAAATTTCTGTGCACTTCTCTTTATGATTCAGAACTATAAAGATTCAGAGCTTTGAAGGGGTCTATTTGTAGGACAGCACTCTCTCTCTAACATTGCCCACCATCACTCTTGTGAACTGAGTACTTGGGGGCACAGAAATTAAAGCACCTAAAAATAGCACGTAGCACTTGATCTTGTTTGTTTGACAGTCCTAGTAGCCTATTATTTTGTAATTAGTTCTGATATGGTTTCAATTTTTTATTTAAATGGCAAGTATCAAAATTCCTGGAAAAAATATCAGAAGCACAGAGAAGTATGTGGTGTTTCTATTTTTGTTCTGACTTTAATTATTTCTTGATCTTCATCCACTTTGACTTATTTTGTTGCTTCATTCTATCTAAATGCTGGGATTTTTCCACCACTAGTACATGCTCATGAAAGTGAACTGTTTCAAATGGTCTTATTATGCAAATTCACCTTTTAGTTTCGAAAATAAATTCTGTTTCATTTTTGTCAAAATCCCAAAGTCAACAATAAAGAGAGGAAATGATCTGTCATGCAGGGTTTGGGGGATTTTGAGCTATGCTCCTGGTGAGAGCTCAAAAATAATAAAGGGTCTGGTGGAAGAGCAGCTATTGTGTTGCCACTACTGTCACTTTCCTTTCCAAGCCAGAGGCAAGATGCCACAAGTTTAGTTTCTTGCTTCATTACCAGGTTAAATCAGCTCAAACCCACCTTTTACTGCTATGTGCCTAGCATGGATTGTAGAAAGTTCACCTCCTTTACTCACAGTAAGCTTTATTTACATTTAAAATAATTAAATATCAGCTGTAGTTATCTACTTGCGGTGTATGTAGACAATTAAAATAGACTGTACACTATGCCAAAGTATAGAATATATTGTAATAGGTTTACTGTCAAACAAAACTGGATCTATTTAGATTCAGTAGACCAGGAGGTCCCTTTTGTTTGGTTGTACTCTTCCCACAGCCCCCAGTTACAAAGAGTAGCAATAATACTAATTCTGAAGTCCCTTTCTACTCCCAGTACGATTAATATAAGGAATGATTGGATTTATCATTAATGTAGCATACAAAGAAATTGGCCAAACCTAGATGATCATTTAGTTTTGAAAAAAGAATGTCAAAACTCGAGCTATCATCTATACATGGGTTCTACTTGGCTTGTCTTGGCTGATCAACAAAGCCATCTCATGCCACACATTTTGGTGAGGGTTGTACATTTAACCCTCATGCTAACCACACAGTATCCCAGTTAAACCAGTTTGAGTACCTGAATCTGCCTGCTGAGCCTTCGCTGTTTCTGCCCTACAGTAATGCCTTACCGAGTGCTTGACAGCAATCACCCTTACTACTCATCTGTCCCTGCTGGCAGGAATGTACGTAGAGGTGATAAAATAAAAGGAAATAGCACAGTGTCATATGCAAATGATGTTGAAACTTTGCTTCTCCGTCTAATGGGTTTGTCTCATAACTCATCTCAAAATGCAACCAAACCACTGACTTACAGTATTTATAGCTGAAAGTAGATTTCTCATAGCTTTTCTGAGGAAAGCATAGAGAAAATTATTCCGTCTTTGTACAGAGAGAGAGGAAGAAGGAATTCTTTGCAAAGTGTTGTCCCTCAACATTGCTTGAAGGTTGTGATTTTTTTTAGCCTTTGAATTACTCTTCTGCTTTACACCTGAAGAGGTACGACTGGAATCTTTTTGTTCTGCAGTAGTTCTTTCAATTCTTATTTGTGTAAAAGTAGGGATAATTGCCACGAGCTTTCACAAATGTGTTTCTGAAAGAAGAGTGCTTTTCTGTTTGTTTGCTCAATGATTTCCTGGCAACAGTTCCCTTAGAGCAGAGTGTGACTGTACCAGCTACAGAGAGCCATTGGTATTGAAACTTTTCAAAATGGCTTTTTTTTGGTGCAGGTCACAGAAGTTATGAGAAACATCCATTTTTATTCTGAAGACAAAAATGCAACTACAGCTTTTTAGTGTGCTGAGAAGTAATACTGGCATGGGAGAAAATACCCTTTTGAAAATGCAAGAATCCAATAAATTATATCTTGTTCTGTGAATTTCTTATTTCACTTGTCTTCTAAGTGTTTGGAGGCTTACACTGGCTGAAAATTTGGACATAGATGCTTTCATCTGGACAGACAATAAAATTCTCAGGATTTAGTTTTTTTCAGCATATGTTATGTTATATATGTTATGGTTATAAATATAATTCTGTTTTTTTTTTTTATAATTCTGGTTTTTCATCCTGTAATCTGAACACGTCCATTTTGTTTAAACAGAAGCCAAAAAAACTGACAAGAAGCCAAACAGGTGTAAGCATTTCTGCTTTTTGTGATGGGAGTATTAAAACTGGCTATCTGAAAATCAGTGCCTCAAATGATATTTTTGTGCAGTCTTTTGCTTGAGTTGCTAATCGAGCATTTTTTAGCATTCTCTCTTAAAAATTTCCAGAGAATTTTGTATCTACTTCTTCAATTACATGAAACAAGTGCAGCATTAGTGACCTTATTGGGGTTCTGCTGATTTTGGGATCTAGCTGAAGATGGGTATTCTAACCAGTATAATGAAGAAAAATAAATTTATTCACATCTTTCTTGAGAAATATTCTCTGTACTCAATTAGTAGGAAAATTAAGTGTTTTTTGTTGTTGTTTTTAAATTGAGGCTTGCTGCTCTTGCAAAGAGGAATTTCTGTTGCTTTTGTTTCACATCTCTTTAAACATTGGCAGCAGCAATGACAAGTATCTAGTCTTCTGTGGCAGCCAAATCTGCTAAATACGCAAACTAACATGCTTACAGTCACAGCTGATTCTGATTTTATTATCACTACTCTAAAATATATTAGGTTGTCTTGATAAAACAGCACAATACTATGAGGAAAATCGGTAAATAACGTAAATAAAATACTAAGAAAGCAATATTTTCCTAGCAAGAGGGGATGCTTTTCTAGCCTGAGAAATATAGAAGTGCTGTTCAACTTTGTGAGCTCACCGAATTTCTGTGTTATGGTGAACTGATGGGATCTCATCAGCAGGAGCCTGGAAAGACCCGACACCTTTCTGTCAACCTGTTTTCTTGCTCTTTCTTTTGTAAATGGGCTGCCAAGGGCTTGACTTTTTTGAAATGGGAAATTACCTGGCATAGTGAGAGCCCCAAACTGTCATCTCCTTCTGTAAGTGTTGGTTTAAGCAAGGTAGATGGGATTTGCAAAACTGAAAGAATGCAGAGCAGCTTCTCCCAGCTTGTGTTTCTTCAGCACAGATGATCTGTGGAGTCCTTCCTGACACTTCAGGAGAGCTAGAGCAGTGCTATGGTGTCTGAGCTGCTTAGCCCAGAGGTCAGGTCAGGGCAGTGTGAGTTAGGGGTCCTGGAACTCTTCCAAGGCAAGTTACTTAACCACTCTCCAGTCACGTTTAATCCCTGGTCTGAAATGCAATTTACTGGTTTTATTAGTATTTAGACAATATGTGTGAATCATGGATGCAAACTCCTCAATAAATGCAAATTCTTATAATACACCTTACTCAGACATGGAAAAGAAGTACAAGACCAGCTCATTAGCCACCATTCTGGCTGCGTCCTGTTGTTGAAAGCTGTCTAACGAAGTTAGAGAGAGATGCAGCTCCTCTGTTATCCATGGATGTTCTTTAGTACTGGGGAAAGGATATGGCTGTTGATATTACCCTTTATTAGAGCAAATTATATGAATACATACGCTAGTCCAGGGAAGCCACATCTTTATTTGAGTGGGTCTGGACAATTACAGCTCTTGTAAATTAACTTTTTTTTTTTTCTATGTTTAAGTGAGGAAAAAAGAAACTGGAGAGAAGAGACCGAATCAGAACTTAAAGCTCAATTGTATCTAGAGCTCCAAATCCTACAGATAATCACTGATATTAATAGTTTTCTACTATTGTGGGTAATTCTGCTGATTCTCAGGGAACAACTTAGAACAGCAAAGCTAAGCAGGATCTGGAGGGATGGAAATCTCTCAGGTTCTGCCTGCTCCCTTCACTGTGCAGCCGTGAGTCCCACCGGAAGGTAGCTCTGGGCCTGTGACCTGCCTACGCGCATGGTGGGCTGTGTGATGGGCAATTTGCCCATGACACTGCAATGCACTGTGCCTGCTGACTTGCCGTGGTTTGAGAGCTGCACACCGCAGACTGAGTGCTGGAAGAATGCACTTTTCAGATTGGGATTTGGAGCAACTCATTCCAGTGTGTTTTGTGAAAGAGTGATAATCTCAAAGAAATGTCATTGCTCAGAGAAAGGTTCTGTTCAAGTGAACTTGTTAAGAAATCTGCATTTATTTATGAAATTAATATTATATGAAATATTTTAACAGTGATTGTAGTGGCAAGCGTTGTAAGGCGCAGCATGTATCATTCTGTATGTAGGAAACTTCAATAAAAACATTTTGCTTACAGTCTTTGTATGAAAGATTACAAGTTATTTAATTGTCTTTGTCAAGTAATATTTGTTTTAGAGACTGGAATTATTGTGCCTTCGAGAGAACATTCTTCTAATAGAAGCAGATTTCTCAGGGAAAGGAACATTTTATTATCTGTTGTTCAGCTTTTGGACTTGATTCTGTTACTTGCTGCTGTCCTGTAGTGAATGTATGCTCAAAGCCAAACAGACAAGGCTTTGCTTCTCTTTGTTGCTGAATTATTCCTATCTCTTCTACCTCAATTACAGTACAACATGAAGTAAATCAGTGTTTTAACTATGGTATCCCTAGTACTTAACAGTACACACCTCTAAAGGGCCTTTTGCTCTGCAGTTCCAGACTTGTACAGCAGTGAGTGGGAGTTGTGTAACTGACTTCAGGGGTTCATGATCGAGCTTTAAGTGCAGTCACCTTACTGGGAACCTGCGATTTAAAAGAATGGCTCATATCTTCTGAGAAGAAACATTGTGCAACTTCTGCAGGTCATGCAAATCATGCTTTTCCCCTTTCCTCCTCTCCTGGTGAGTCAACAAACCTTTTCCTGACAGTGAAAACAACGGAATATGACTTCAAAGGCTTCAGTGGAGGCTGTGGTCTTCATACGTGACATACACTGCCACTACAAAATGCTTGTTTCATTGCAACAAATGTTGGTGCAGCTCTGGGGAAGGCCTGCACGACATACAGGAATAAGGAGAACATAATCTCAAGGCTAAGCTAGAGGAGTGCTAAGAATAATATAAACCTTACAATCATGGTATTAGGCTGAAGAGATTTCTATGATGGGATAGACAGGAAAAATGAAGAGTCGGGGCAGCCCTCCAAGTCTGAGGAGGGTGATTTAGGTTGCATCTTCAGGTGCTGTGACGTTCTGTAGGCCAAGGTAATCCTAGGTAATTCACTGCAAACTCTATGCTGTGACAGCCAGCCAAAACCGCTCATCGTTTGTCACCTGCTTTTGATCTCCTGAGGTATCCTAAGACACCTGTCTGAAACTGCGTAGAATAACAGTAAATTTAACTTCTAGGACTCAAAATGAAAAGAATGTGTTCTGACATGCATCCTTTCTGACTGGAAATGAAGAACGCTTTTCACTGAGCTTTAAGTAGTTGTTGATGAAGTATTTCCATTGTCTTTGACGTAAGATTTGTCTTATGGGCGTGTTTATTGTTCAAAATGATGAAGAACAAAAAGTCACAAAAATGTGCAACTTCTGTGCAAAAAAAAAGACTTGATATCATAGGATTTTGAAAAAGATAAGTTCCATTTTGTGATAATTTGATTTTTGTCCTTTTGCGACCAGAGCTTTTTAATTTTTTTTCTCCTAATACTTCTGAGCTTTGCTTGCAAAGTCTCAACTGTAAGAATCTGGGATGAAATCTAATAATTTGGTTTGGGACTGTGTTTGAAGAAGAAAATTCCTCCCATCTCAAAGTATATTTTTCAGAGGTTATCTCAGTGCTCTGGACTTGTAGAGTCATCCACAGAATTTGGCACCTGTGGGTGTCAGCTGGCTGCTGAGGAGAAAACCATATAGCAGAAGGGATCTTCTGAATCTTTTCTCCCTTTGCTACAGCTGAGAAATTTGCTCCTGTTACTTCTTTTGGTCACCTAGTTCTTCTACTTGGATTTTATGTATGCAGAATGTTTTATAAAAAACAAAACAAATAAAACCTTGATGCCCACAGTTTTGTAGAACACAAACTGTGTATGCAAGGCATTGTATTTAGATCTTTGCTTTTCTTTCCTTATTTCTTGGAATAGAAAGTTTGCTAGGTCAAAATGTCAAAGGAGCCGTGATTATTTCTGCTGTGGTTTGTACGTGTGCATTGTGGCAGAGCTGTAAACCCCCCTTTTTTGTCATGGTTTTCTCTCTTTATTGCTGTCTCATCGCTGATGAGCCGGCTGATTAATAGGTTGTTTAATTTCCTTTTGTCTTTTTGTTTTTAAAGTCTTTACAAGAATGTACAACACCCCAGTAACAATGGCTAATTTTGCAAACTGTGACAAAAACTTCTCCTGAGGCTTTTTTTCCAAGGTGACACTGAGACTTTCTGCGTAGTTTGCAGTCTTCAGCTTGTACTGTGGGCAGATTAGCCTGTGTTTTTCAGTCTGTAATATTCCTTTGATACTGTTACTTCTGTTCTCTTTGATAAGAACTTCATCTGTTTGCCACAACATCAGACCAAAGACAAAACAGGTCTCCCTTTTGCAGTTTTATTTAAATTACTGTATACATCAGGGATTTGAAATGCTGTGGCTAAAATACTGTAGGTGCTGACCACAAGGATCATTTGCTTCAGATGTTATGCATTGAAAACGGGCATCTTTTTAAACTGGTTTGGTCACTGCAGCCAGCGAGTGAACTTTACTACTTGTTGGTCAGTCTTTACAATTTTTGTTGCAGTAGGAATCTTCCCCCTGCTGATCCCCTTTTCTTGCAGAGGGAATCCTTAACCTGGGAGACCAGGGAGCTATTCTGTTGGGGGTGGTAAATGCGTTCAGGTCAATGGTTCGCTATGAGAATGTCTCAGCTGTGTTTAAAGTCAGGAAACTTGTAAAAGTTGGGATTCAAATAGAGGTGAGAAAACTGGCTTGGGACATGCTGAATGCTCAGTTCATCACTGACATCACTTAATTACTGCCCTCCGCTCCCCAGATTCCGTGACTGAGGTGTATTTGGTAGCTTGCTGATGCTTTGGGATAGTTTTGTGGTGTGCAAACGTCCTCTGCTTTGCCTGCAGCCAGAAGAAATTTGGCAAATAACTGTAGTTTCCCCAAGGACTTGATTTTTTTATTTCTTTCTACTTCTAGGTGTCAGTCAGTCTCTCCACCACCTCTTTTGTCCCCGCCAAGAAGCCCAGCCTACCCCCTCAGTGACAGCGAGGACTCTTGCCGTTCTACTCGGCTCACCAAAGCTTCCAACTCCAGACTGCGCCTCAAGGACTGGAGCAGCCGCCCGTCTGCGCTGCGCAGCACCTCCACCAGCCCCTCGGACACCGACTCTCCGAGCCACCCTCTCAAAGCCGTCAGTGTGGGCGCTTTGGATAAAAGGTTGTCTGTGTTCAAGTCTGAGGACCAAAAGGAGACCCCAAAGGAGGCTCAGGATGGGGACGCAATAGGGAGCCATCCGCTCGCCCGGAGCACTCTTTCCTTGGGCACTGCTGCAAACTTGAGGAACCTCTCCCTCAGCCGGGCGAGTGTCCGCTCCCAGGTGCTGGACATCAGGCAGAAGATCACAGAATGGGAGTGTCGCCGGGAGCTGTCTCCCAGGATGAGCATGTGTGCGGACAAGAGGGACGCTGGGGAGAGGTCAGGCAGCGAGAGCTGCCCTAGTGTGCTGACATCTCCTTGCAGCGAGAAGACATTTGATTTCAAAGGGTTTAGAAGAATGAGCCGAACGTTTTCGGAGTGCTCTTACCCAGAAACAGAGGAGGAGGAACTGCTGGACAGGGATTCCTGCCATCGGGTAGAAAAGAGACCAGGCAGGAGCGAGCCTCCTTCTGTTGCTTTCCTCAAGGGCCATGTGAGGAAAGAGTCCTCTGCTGTGCTCAACAGAATACAGAAGATCGAGCAAGCACTGAAAGAGCAGCCTGGCAGGGGCCTCCCCCAGTTACCGAGCAGCTGTTACAGTGTTGACAAAGGGAGGAAAAAGTCTCTGACTCTGAGTACTGTGGAGGGACTGGGTGAAAACCTAAGTAATAGCAAAGGAGGGAGTGTTATTTTGGGGGGTGAACCAGAAACATCCACTGAGGCTGAGAAAAGCAGTAAGACAAAACAGGGGGTTACTGCAAACTCTGCTGACCCTAATCTGCTCCTTGAAAGCGCAGCTAACACCGTGGTGAATCCTGTACCCAAGCCCAAACGCACCTTTGAATATGAAGCAGACAAAAACCATAAAAGTAAACCAAGCAATGGCCTACCTCCATCTCCTACATCTGCTGCTCCTCCCCCCCTCCCGTCCACCCCTGCACCCCCTGTGACCAGACGGCAGAAGAAAGAGTCTCGCTTTCACAGAAAATCCCAGAATAGGTAAAAGTGTAGGAAATGTCTTGAGCTTGATCTTCAAATAAATAACTGTGGTGTATTATTTTAGTAGCAATATTTCAAATTCTCCCTCTAATAGAATGCTTTTGACCTGAGAAATGCTAGGAATTGCTTGCAAGACAAGTATTTTTTCCACTGGACTGCTCTGTTGGGATGCACTGGCAAAATACCCGTGCATAGCTACAATTTTGGAGTTCTCCATCCTGCGTTCCTTGATCCCTGGAAAAGTCTTCAGGTCATTTTGGCACAAATGCCCTTACTTGAGATTCTTAATGGAGCATAATTTCATTATCCTCTTGTAGCAGGACCATAACTCATCTGTTGTAGTCCTGTCTGCCTGTTTACTGCAAGATATATCTGCAGAGGGTTTGTGTTTCCAAAGCTTACTACAGTTGTGTCAGTTTTATGTGACATTGGTGATTTTATGTAATTCAGTGCTTAGAAACGTTGTCATAAGTTGCTATCAACAGCTGTAGAGGATTAGTGTTGAGAAAACCATATTTTAGCATAGAAGGGACTTTATATATTCCTGAGTTAATGATGAGCAGAGTATATGGCAACATTTCCACAGCAGTCTGTGGAGTTCAACTTGTTTTAATTAAATGATTCCCATTGGCTTTTTGGAAATGGTAAAACTCATTCTGCTCTCCATTTAGAAAATTGTAGGGATAATTGTTGATAAAAACTCAAAGTATTGTATTTTGAACGTTTGCTCAGCTATCTGTGCATGTGTACAGTACACACACAGCTGAAACTTAGTGATGAGCTTTGCAAGTAACTGTTAAACAACATCTCAAGTGAATGCTATGAATTCAATATCTGGTGTTTGATGTTGGCTCAATTAATTATAAGTTTATGTCAGCACAACCTGACCTGAAGTGCTCTGGGGCAGGAAAAGGAGAAGAGGAGCCTTCAGAATCTCTTCTTTCAAGAAACACCTGTTTCTGAAATGGGTCAGACAACTCTGCTGGTGTACATTGCTTCTGAGAGAAAGAGAGGGGAGAAATGTGGAAAGCCAAGCTCTGATTAGCAGCAATTATCTTTGAGTCCTGGCAATAATCTCAGTTAGAGGAAACAAACCTAGATTTTAACAAGAATTTGTGAAATAAACCTGACCTCATTTTGTTCACTGCAGCGTATACAATGTACAGAAGCCGGACAGTAATTTTTAAATGTTCAGATATAAACGGTAGCCTTTATTGGAAAACTAAGGGGCAAATAGTAAAATGGTCTGGGTGAAGTGGTAAAGTGGTCTGTGTGGTGGGTGGGAAGAGGAATGAATCACATGAGATGATTCTTGCCACAGAATCACCTTGTGGCCTATGTCTAAGTGATCAAAGTCAATCTCTGAGTACATACTCACACTTAGTTTGAGACCATACAAGTCATCTAAGACCACAGTATTTTGGTATGATTAGTTTTTGAGATGAAGTTTTGAATCCTCTTTTCAAGAAGAAGTGCAATTCATGCTTGTGCCTGCTGTTCTGCAAGCTCAGTCTCTTGTCATTGCTGAGTTAGACAATAAATTTGTACAGACAGCACAGTTTGACAGTGGAGCCTGTCCTAGACGGGGCTGGTAGGCATGAGTTCAATGCAAAAACAATGTTTATCAATTTAGGTAATGATTAGCTGAGTGTAAGTTTTAGGAGTTGCAGTGCTATCGTGTGTATCTCTGGATTCTTGCAAATCAGTTTGACATTTTGCAGGTTAGGTTTCTATTTGCTTGGAACATATGTGTGGTTTAAGCTCACTGGAATATCAAGAGAATGGACGGTTTCTATTTATTTTTTTAATATTTTGGTTGAAACCAGCTTTTCTGGTGGCTATTTTAACTTCATAATAAAATGAAGATGAACACTGGCCCTGGTAGAGCTAACAGTGCAAACCATATACCTCCCAACTTCAGTGTAGGTAGTGCCTCAGAGAAACAAGAGCTGGGCAAACTGGAGAATGGGGAGGGCATGGACAGCAGCTTCTTGCAATCCACAGGATTCTCCTACGTCCAGCTGGACTTATGACGCCAAACCTCCCATCCACAGTGACAGGAGAGAGCACAGGAAGGAGGGACCAAGACTCTCTCCAGGAAGCCGTCTGAGCCAGCTGTCCCTCACCTTCCTGCCAGAAAGCCCAAATCTTCAGGGCCCAGCCATCACCCAGGGGTGCTCATTCACCCCTGACAGCCTTTATTTCCTGTATGCTTTGTCCTTTGCTGACAGTGCTTGACACAAGCTGTGCAAGGGAGATGGGTGACTTTTACACACCTGAATCTGCCTTTGGCATTTGTACACTGCTTTTTATCTTAGGATGTATCTGAATGTTCAAGACATGAGTATTTTCAGACTAAGGTTTACATCTGCTAAGGCAACTGGTAGAGGAGTGCTTTCCAGATAAATGCCTTTTTCTTGAGGAGAGAGGGCCACATGTTTCTCCTGGCAAGCACAAAACAATTTCTAATCTAATGACTGTGCAGCTAACTTACTATGTAACTGATGAAAAATATTCCATACTTTCTGGATATTTTCTCCTTCTCTGTATAATGGGGATAACAATACTTCCAACCTCATAAAGGTGTCACTGTTTGTTATACTGACTACTGCTGTCAGTACAGGGCTTGAGGGTCCTCTACAAGTCCTCTTAAAGCATGATGTGTGATTTATTTTTTAGTTAATTTATATACATTTCTTAACAAACAATTGCTCAGCTAAGTATTTGAGTCATTTTTGCATTCTAGTTACTAATTACTTATTGTTTTAACTTCAGAAAATCCTTTGAGTTTGAGGATGCATCAAGTCTGCATTCCTTGTACCCTCCCTCCCCAACTGAAAATGGGACTGAGAGCCAGCATAAATTTGGATCCAAGAGCACTTTAGAAGAAAATGCCTACGAAGACATCGTGGGTAAGATCCTGTTGCATTATATGAACTCACACTGGGTTGTTGAGCCATTGTGGTCAGGCTGTGCATTGCTGAACATACGCCCTGTGCAAGAACATTCAATGCTGATAGCAAAGAGAGATTAAATGAAAGGTAAATGATTCTGTTGTATCAGAGCAAATGTAACTCTCAGTCCACATGCAGGAGGTCTTGATTCCTTTGAACTTTGTTGAGTGGTATTGGAGACAGACTGGTCAGATTTTTTCATGCTTTACTAGAAACAATATTTTTTTTTAACAAAGCCTTGGCCTGAAGCCTTGAGCGATGTAAAAATGTAAAGTGAAATAGATACAGAACTATCCAACAGCAAGATTAACCTCAGTGGTCTTGTGTGGTCAGCTTGAGCTTTTCAGGACTTCTGTGGGGACTGCCCCAAAGCAGTTGTATGTAGCATAATTCCTGGTCTCCCCTCAGTCCCAGTTGTTGGTTAAAGAAAAATTAATTTCCTTTAGCTATAGAGCCATCAGGAATGCACAACGAAAACACTGTTTTGATTAAGCTTCACAAGAAAAACATGTTTCTTTTGGTCTTAGAAGGAAATGTATGGCCTATGCATACATTCTTTTAACATCAAAAAAGTTGTTATAATTACTGAAAATTGGGCAGCCCTTCAGAGCACAGTTTTTCCACACAAGTGATGAATATCTGCACTGTTTTTAACTCTTTCAGTGTTGTATTATTGCAAGAAGTACAAAGGGTACTTCATTTTCATTTACTTTGGACAGTGAATCTTTATCTACTGCAAACTGGAGGGCTACCAAAGTAGTCAGGGGCCCTACAGCACATCCTCTAAAGAGATACTGAGGGAGCTGGGCTTGTTTAGTCTGGTAAAAAGGAGGCCCAGAGGCAATCTAATGCTGCTTACAGATGTCTGAAGGGCGAACAAAGATGATAGCACAAAAATCTTCTTGGTCATGGCAGTTGATACAGCAAGGGACAGTTGCCACAAATTTCAGCTTGGGGCTCTTTGTCTGTCTAACTAAATTCTGTCTCTGGTTTGTCAGCCTCAGTGAAATCAGGACTTCACTCTTTCAGTTTTCAGCTGTACTCTCCCTCTGTGCCATTCAAAATAAATGCTACCAGAACACCAAAAATGCTTTTGTTCAGTGTCTGCTAATAAAAATATGAGAGCTTATGTAGATACTAAAAAGATTTTTTCCGTGGAGAGCACCTCTATATGATCATCAGCCTTCTCCATGAACAGCCAGACCACTGTGCAGTCCACACTTGAAAATGTATTGTGTGTTATAGTGCCCATCTTTGCTCAGGGACTATCAACATGCTGCCAGATGTTAAGTTGTAATGTTTGCTTTCCTTGCTTTGGTTTGTTTAAAAAAAAAAAGTGCAGGACTAGTAAGAATCTTTCTTCAAATTAGAAGAAATCTTGGGTTCAATGAAACAAAATCACAGTGGGCACTTCCAACTCACGGGAACTATAAGTTTGCTTTCTGCAAATTATAATTCGGGCATTTTGGCAGGGCAGTGAGAAGAGAATGCAAAATTTCTGATCTGTGGACAAACACAGAATTTCATTGTTTTGTATTACTTTTTAACAGTCTCATTCCAAAGCACTTCATTCAACACAGGCAGTGAGGGGGGAATACAAATTCAGTACAATTCTTATAAACTGTCAAATGTGATTAAAGACAAGCCAAAGTAGTTTGATCTCTGGCTTTAAAGAAACTAATGTAGTTTTGCGTATCACATCTGCATAATTTATACCAGTAGTGCTAGACCCCTGTCTCTAAGTAGCACTCTTGTACTCATGTAAACCAGGTGTCTGTAAGAGTGAGTTTATTTTATAGATTTACATCTGCTTCAAAGCTAGAAAGAACTCTGTCACTGCTGCTTTGGATTTTCTTTGCAAACAGTTCTCCTAAAAGTGGTAGATTTTTTTTTTTCTATAGCTGGTTGAATATCCTTCTTCCCTAAATGCTTGTAGGTAGCTAAAATATTGTCATTGTAGCAATAAATTTAAAAAAATCTCCCTCACCACCCATAGAATTAAAACTTTTAATGCAGGTATTATCTATCAGAGAGTACCTTCTTAAAAAGTGTATATAATGTTAAACACCTACAAGGTGCTGTGTGGGATACTGAATGCTCTCACTCAGGCTAGTCCAATTATCAAAATGTAGCTTTTAAGCACATAGGTACTAGGAGTAGAGTAATTTTTTCTGAGATTATTGCATGACCTCCTCATCTGATGCACATGGACACTAAACCTTTGTCTTTCTCCTGGTGCCCTTACAGTGTTTCCTTCTTTAATGGTGAGGACAGTGATGAGCTGCTGTGGGTAGATTGTTATTTTGAGACTTGACTTTAAGACTTTTTATTTAAGGTACTTTAAAACCAAAAATTGTTGTTCTTTGAAATCTAGGGACATAATGAACCAGAGACTTTGTTTAATTTTGTAATATTTAAGTACATTTTAATAAATGAAATATTTGCATGTTAACTTCAAGAGAGGTACTGGATTGGAACATAAAGATCCATTCTGCATTAATCAAAAAGCAACGGTATAAAAGCATACACATTCCTAATATTAATCAGAGCTGTATTCCATGTGCAAGGAACCATGTGGACTTCATTCATCTTCTGTACTAGCATTCACAGGAATGTGGCAGTCATAGTAAACTTAACATTGTTTTGCTTCTTGTGGTTTTGAATGAGTCTTTAATCAGACAAAAACTGATGTGGCTTTATGAATCCAGTTGGGGAAACCATACTTGGCTTTGTGCAAATTCAAGGAACTATCATAGTATTAAGAGATGTCTGAGACAGTTGCTTCCGCTGTGTTTGTGGACAACAGTATTTCCTGTCATGTGTACCATATGGTTTCAGTGTTCCAGTCTGTTCCACTAAATACAGTTGAGATATTTGAATATTGTTATTTAATCTCTGCTGTCTCTGAGGCATTTTTCACCTGACACCTAGAAGAAAGCACAAAAAAGGTTGAATGAAAGTAAAGTGAAAGCAAGGGTAAGGGAACAACATCAAGTTTGTCTAAAGAAAATCTAGTAAAACCATGTAAATTGTGGTATGTGTTTGCAAGAGAAATTGCATTCACAATTTTGAAATTAAATACAGAGGAAGAAATCTGCTTTGACAGGGGAAGCATTCTTACTGTGTATGTAACTCATCGGAGTGCTGGACACAGTAGAACAGGTGGGAATCTCCTCTAAATCCGTCTTTCAGTTTATTTCTGCCCATCAAGCTCTTAAGAGGAGGAGCACAAGTGTCTGCCCCTGCCCCGGGGAAGTTTGGTGTTTCCCTGGCAGCAGAGCCCCTAGGAACACCAAGTCTAGGCACACTAGCATATGGCAGCCAGGTATAGCCTGGCCTGGCCTATGCCAGGAGTTTGGTGGCATGCCAAGGGAATCGGTATCAAAACCTGTGTTAGGACTGCTTGGTGGCAGGTCCCAGTGCTGTGCTTAGATCTCTCATGGAAGTCATGCTTCTCTCCTTTGACTTTGTGGTTGATATAGTCAGCAGTATGAGGCTCTTTTGTTCATTAAATACAGGTACTTTTTCAACAGATGTTTTAGGTTGTACTGTAGAAGATGGAGCCTCACAAATACCTTCTGGCTGAGGAAGTGATTTTTCCAAGCTGGCTCCAACAGCAGAAATGGACCTCTGCCTGGGCAGATGGGTTAGCTGTTAAAGAGGAACAGGTAACCTAGGCAAGAAGAAAGCTAGTCGAAGGTGTAAGATTCAAGCAACTGGAACAAATTCCCATGGGGGTTAAAAAATAATAACAAAAACAAACCAACAACAGCTTTCCTCTAAGTAACGCTATAGTTAATATGCAAAGTTAAAGGTTGAAATGTTTTCATGTTAAAGCTGGGGTTCAGCTGTAGAGTTTCGGTTCTGAAAGAGCACAGGCCTTTAGATCCGGGGTTTGATATTGTCCATGGTAATAGAGGCCAGTTTTGAAAGCTTGCACTGGAATTCAGTTCCATCTTCTCCTCATTTCTCCCTATCTCCACATCACAGTTTCTCTGTGCTCCACTAAGGAGACTAGAGACAATTGTCACACAGTCTTGATGGAGATGCAGACTTCTTCCCAGCTCTGAAATGCTCGGAGCCATATCTTGGGTTCAGGCCCATCTCCGGTTGTATTTGTATGTTGAGAAGTAACTGATGAAGCCAGTCAGAAGACTTTTCTGGAGCCTCTGAAACTCTCAGTCAGATGAGTTAGATTGTTTCATATTGGCTTCAAATAAAAGGTGATAGTTAAAATGTGTTGGAAATCTGGCCATCTATGGAAGGGAAAGGATGAGAAAAGGAGGCAAACAGAGGAAGTGAGGCAGTTAAAGGAGAAGCAGCTGCAGACAGCTACTGTATCTGCTTTGAAAGCAGTCTAGAAGTCTCAAGCAGTCTAGAAAGTAAAGCAATGTGCCCAGAAGTACTGCTGTGGAATCTCTGTAACTGGAATGAATTTCTGAGTGAGATCTTGCTCGTGGGCTTCTAATGGGAGCTTACAGAAATCTGTGGTCCCAGGGGCAGCTGGACCTCCAGGGAAGGGTTTTTTACACACCTTCCTGCTCTCTGGATCTGTTCAGTGTCACATTAGGAAATGCTGAGCTCTTCCAACTGGATGTTTCTCTTGACAAATATGTTTTGCATCTTAAGAGGAGTTGGAGAGAGGATAACAACTTAATCACTGTGCTTCTGGAGGCATATTATTAAACCATGTTACAGTTGTCACCTAAGGTGACTGAAAAGTGAAACTGTGGGATTATATGCAATAATTTATCTGTTTTCCTCTCTTTGTCCATTTGAGTATCTCACTTCAGTTTGGGGAGAATCTATTTCTTGTTTACTTTGGCACTATAACAGGACAACTAGCTAAGGGTTTGCATGGGCCTTCTTCACAGTCAGGTACCTGGGTGAAATATAAATCATCATAAAGCCCCAAACCTGTCAGATTGGTACCAGATCTAGAAAAGTTTTTTGGTGTTTTTGTTTTGTTTTATTTATTTATTTATTTATTTTGAGTAAAATTGTTTCCCCGTAAGTCTTATGTTCAGGTTATCGCTCAGCAAAATATCTTGCTTTCGGCATATCCAGCTCTTCTTGAAATTAGTGGAGGACAGTTTGTTGCTGTACTTGGGTAAGTACAGTCTTTTCCAGAGAGTTGAAAATGGCCCGAGTTGGGTCTCAGCTATTTCACAATACATCAGACCACATAAGAGAGGAGATGGAGCAATATGTCTCAAATCAGCATTATTAAACGAGTGTCAGGGCAGCCTAACCCAGGTGGGTGCCTGAGCAGTTAAAATAGGCAGATGTGGACCTTCAAGAAGGATCCTGAGTGTGTAGGGAATGTGGGTGATTTAACCTTCCCTGTGGAGTCTGGTTCTCAAAACAGCATGGTAAAGCACCTTGTCTCTCCTAAACAGATTAGTTGTTTTGCATTCTGATGTAAGCTGGACATAGTACATGTCATGTAACAAATGGGATGATTTAGCTGCTTTACTGAATCCTCCATTAAGTGTGCCAAGAGCTGCAGAAATGATGACTGAGGTCCAGTTGGAAGACATTCCTGCTTGACATTGCTTTCAAATTAGACTGTTTGCAAAGTTCTTCCAGTAAACGTGGAAAAGGGTTAGAAAAAGAGTGAGCTGGGGCTCTTGACGTTTCCAGTAAAATCCCATCATCACATGCCACATTATCATCTGTCATATTATCATACCACATTATTTTCCATCAGATCATCATCTTGCATCAAAATGGTTGTATGAATCTGGGAGAAACTGGAACTGCTGGGTTGCTGTGAAGCTGAAGCAAACTTGGAGAGAATGTACCTCTGCCAGCAGTGCTGTGCTAGTCCCTTCTCTGAAAACACTTTGGGCTTTTAGTCAGATGCTTATTAGTAGGTCTCTGGATAACTGGTTAGTAAAAGACAGATCTATGATTGGTACAAAATGATGGTGCAGGCTGTGATAAGGGAAATGTGTGTCCCTATCTTCCTCCATGACCCTAGCCTGTCTTTCAAATTCTAAAAAGCATGGGAGTGTTTTGGAAAGTGTAATTGTGGCAATTTTAATAACAGACAGTATAAGGTAATGGCAGCCAGAGCACATTAAATGAAACAATATCCATATGGGCCTGTCAGAGAAGGGCCAAATGCTCTAGCTGTCTCATCCTATTGATGATCAGGCTGTTGCTTTGTTGCCACATTGGGATACATGGATTTCAGTTATTTTCAATAATCATTTGGTATACAAGAAATATAGACTTTGCCATTTGTGAGGTGCTGACACCATCTACCTTAGTTAGCCGCACAGCTTAGGAGCCTGGGCTTCCTGTGCAGCCAGTGGGGAAAGCGGCTTTTAGCTTGGGCATTCAGCATCACTCTCTGGAGACAGCATCTTTTCTGTGTGAGCACAGGGAGCACAGTAATATAGGCACCAAGTTTAAGGCAATTTGGCGAGCCATTTCCTTACTATATACCTGATACTTGTTTCTTCCTACTTGTTGGTAGGGTGAAAGAAAGTAGTTACACTCAGTGAACCATGTGGTTCCTCTGACAGTTGTTTCTGCCATCTAAAATTGTGCATTTCCCTGCTTTCTGTCATTTATAGAGAAGTGTCTGCCTGTATTTTTTTCCCCTTCAGTCTTATTTTTCACTCCTTTCTCAGCATGAGACAGGCTTGCTGCGTCTGCCTCTGCTTCCCATTTGCCACGTGTGAGAGGCTGAGCAGAGGAACATTGTGTGCTGCCTCAGGACTCGGTGGGGCTGACTCGCAGAGTGTCACGGACTGAGAAATTGCAACCGCTGGAGGAAACTCTTCAATGCTTAAGCTCAAGGCACTACATTCCTCATGGCTTTTCTAAAGATCCCTGACTATTTTATCCTTTTTTTTTCTTTCCCCTATGGACCAATCGTTAAATTGCCTGTAAGAGCTTGTGAAGATAAATGTCATGTAGATAAACGTCCCATGCTAACTGAGCATTTCAGTACGTAGAGTTCAAGAGAATGGGAAATGTGGAGAAAAAAAAAAAAGAAAAAAGCCTGTAGAGGGAGCTGATCTGGAAGCAGGGCTGGTGATCAGAGACATGAAATAGCAAACCTTTGACAAACACTGTGACCATATGCGCCATGGGGTCTGACTCAGCTTCCTTTGAAGTCAGTGATAGTCTGCTCTTGTCTTCTGCAGCAATTGGATCAGCCTTGTAAAGACAAGCATGGCCTCTATACTATGCCATCTTTCTTCCAGTCTGTCTTGGCTTCCAATGGAGACATCATATGGAAGGAACAAGGACATTTCTTTGCTCTTTCATTGTAAATGTGTTTTCCTTTTGCAGCAAATACAAATGCATACAAAAGCACTACAGCTTGCAGATTGTAAATATTCCTTGTCTTGGTCTTTGGGATTAGAGAAATGATGTTGTTGAGGAGAAATGCTGAGGTCAAAGCTGCAAACCTCTGGAGCCAGCCCAGCTGTATGGAAATCTTCCTCATTTTCGTGCTGTAGCACCAGCTGCCACCACAGCCCTTCCCTGAAGCTTCCTTCTGGTGTGGAATCCACACCTGCAGATGCCCACCAGTCTCCTGGTCTATGTGCCTGTGGAAGGCAGTCACAGTGTACTGGTATGGGGATAAATGCTGTTCTAAGGCAGTTTAGGAAATCCTCACACATTTGTTTTGCTTGCTTGCAGTCTTGGGTTTCTTGTCACTTGCCCTTCCTGTTCTTGACACCCAGAAACCAGTCTGTCTGTGCTGCCTGGCACTCTTTTTGCATGTACGGTCTTTTGTGTCTCTTCCACCAAGAAGAGTACATATACTAAAAAACGGTGGTTGTCTCAGGTTTGAAAACAGCTGAAGACCACACAAATAAATTATCCCTTTTAGTTCACTGGCTCAACAAAGCACTTGGTTCAAATGTCAAACCAGTAAAACCAGGTTGTTTCAGATTGATCAGACTATTTCATTATCAGAGATTTCTTGGGGAAAGAGGTTATTCTTACCAAAAAAAAAAAAAAAAGTGGCATATTTAATCTCAAGACATCATTTCAAAATTAAAAAAAAAAGGACCTGAAGTAAATTGATTTTTAGGCAAATGATAAAAATAAGTAAGTGCTCTTGAATGGCAAATCAGTCATCTGAAGAAACTCACACAGCTCTAGGGAAAGGGTTAAAATCCCTGTGGTGTCTCCACTGACCTCCATGTTACACTGAAGAGGAATTTGGCCAGAGCTTTCTTTTGGTAGACAATCTGAGTCAGAAAAGCAGCCTCTGCTCATGATTTCTTGCTCCTCCTTCTTCTCTCATCCAAGACTTCTCAGGGCCCGCTTCTATACTTAATATTTTAGATCAACATTTGTAATGCTGAGTTTAGCTGGATTCAAGCTATTTTGTTTTACGTGGTGTCTTGGAAGGAGAATCACCCTAAACTTTTTAAATGCTTTACCATTTAGAAAAGGTTTCTTTTCAACTGATGAACTTGTTTCTTCTCAGAAGTTTGGATATTATGCAGACTAATGTAATAACATTAGTAATCTGTTTTCTCAAGGAAGTGTGTGTTTAACCACTGTCCAATATAGTTGGGTATTTTGAAATCTGCTGATCCATTCTAAAATGCTTGCTTGACCTATACTTGACTTGGGCTTACAAGAAATTTTATTATGCTAGTACTGTCCAATTAGCTGTATTGTTGTGATTGTCATAGCTAAAGCTGTAGTATTTAAAAGTAACATTTACTGCACGATGTCTATTTATTTTTCTTCCTGCAGAAGGAGTCAATCGGTTCCATAGTCCTCTCAGGACATCCGTATTTAAGAATATTTGTTACTTCAGATTTATCCTGTCCATTGCATTCATCAAAACGTCTTTCTTTTAAGTATTTCATGCACCTGAAGGCATCCTTTCTATACAGCATGTGGACTGACTATTGACAGTGCAACCTGTATAATCAGATTCCCTCTGGATGAAATAATAGGTTGTGACTGCCAATTCAAACATTCTTCAAGAGCAGCAGTTATTCAGGCCACTAATTAAAACAATGCTAAAACATTCACTCTTGTGCTTACTTTTGACTAGAAGTCTTAGTATGATGCACTACTGAAGCAAAACCCTAGTTTTACTGGTAACGTGTGAATGTGTGATCTTGCTAATTGCAAGCTCTTATCGCTATAACTGATGGATCAAGCAGACCTGTGTTTCTAGGCTTATCAGTAAACTAGAAACACAAACTGTTTTAGTTTTCTTTTGTGCAATGAGGAAATATAATATTCTGTCTAGAATGAAAACTGATAGTCAAAAGGACAAGGGTATTAATTCAAGCCTTGCTCTCGTTGAAAGTAACTATACCTCAGCTGTGACCTCTGTGAAAAGTGAATATTGTCTCTGTGAATAATAAACCATGCTAGAGCTTTCTGTCCTCACTTCCTAATTAATACAGTATATAATAAAACCTGGGTTTTTTCTAAAACTTATATATAATAGCTTGAATTCTGGTATATATATTGTACTAAACCCAGAAGTTTCATAGTCATCTTTAGATATAATGACGAAAACAAGATTGTCCAAAGCTTTGAACTTCCTGCGTGTTTCAAGCTTCTGCAGATTCAAGTTCTGAATTTGAGTAGATGACTTTGGTGGGATGATTTTCTGTGCAAGGTGATTGGAAAACTGGAAGGACCCTGTGCGTGAAAATCTTGAAGTTCTAAGCCAGTTGCTGATTATGTGTTGTCTGAATTGGATACAAAACTTTCATTTTACTGGTGGAGTTCATTCCTCTTTGTGCTTCTTAGTTTGGTGGGAGGTTTAGTGAGTTCAGTATTTCTGTGTAGACGAGTTGCTCCACCAGTCCTTAGATGGAAATGGCTGCCAAAGGGTTTTGGAGCTCATTTAAATCTGTGCTGTAAACTTTGGTTCTGGTTTTCAAAGACTGAGAAGACAAAGGCTGCAGTCTGCTTTTCGATGTATTTTTCATTTATCTCATATTTAGTGATTAACAGTTCAAGCCTCCATATGTTACTGGCAGGATGAGTACTCTTCTGGGCAAAACAAATTTTACATAAGTTGAAATGAATAGCTGCTCAGTCAGAAGGTGTGATATATTTTAAAGAACACCCTGAGAATGTAGCATGGTTGGTGCAGAAATTCTTCCCTCATCTTTTACATTTTCCAATCTTCTCTCTTGGCACTGCTGAGCTGAAGTGCTTATTCTTTCTTTGCCTTCTCTCAGGGGAAGAGAAAAATGAAGGTAGCATCACATAAAAGTTGTCTTATCGTGTGTAAGGGTGGTATGCTGAGAACAGTTATTTATTGCTATTCGTTTCACCCTGTGAGTAGCTGCTATAGATTTATAAAACCTACTGATATACTTTAAAGTAGTTATGTGCCTTAGTTTTTATATATCAATAAATTTTGCACAGCTGTGGATGCTCAGAAGCACGTCTTGTGAAATCTTTGTGTTTTATTTAAAAAAAAAAAAGGAAAGTAAAAAAAATGTCGACCTCATAGCCAAGTTCTCCTCCAAATACTTCCAGCTGCAGCAAGAGGGATGAGTCATGCTGAAAGCTGAGGAGCTTTTCTTAAAGCCTTTTACTTGGTTCACATGATTTTTTTTTAAATTTTACATTCCTGTCTGTTTTTCTTTTCTTACAAAAAAAAAAAAAACACAAAAAAAAATGTGAAGGAGAGTCACCCAAGGAAAACCCGTATGAGGATGTGGAGCTGAAAGGCCGTCACGCGGGCCGAAAATCCCATCAGCTCTCCGAGAACTCCCTAGATTCTTTGCACAGGATGTGGACTCCGCAGGACAGGAAATACACATCACCTCCCCAGGTAACGCACGGCTTCGCAGGGCGTGAGGTCGCGTTTCTTTCTGCGCTCAAAGCTGCTGCAAGAGAATCAGTTGTGGCATAGGAGGAAGAGCAGCTGCACTGAGTGAGAAAGGGTATCTGGAAAAAGAATGTGATCAAATCCATAAATCATTGCTCTTGGCAGCTGTAATTCAGAGGCTCTGCACTGCAGTGCAGAAGCTGATTGCTGTTTGGAATAGCCCGGACGAGGGCTGGCTATGGGCAGCCGAGTTTAAGCAGAATCCTTCTGCCGGTTGTTTGGGGAGCTGAATCTGGCCCTAAATCCTTTGTGTGGTTACACCTCTTTGTGAATTCCTCAGTGTTTGCTGATGGGCTTTTAGTAGGACAGGAGGGAGAAAGTCAGGTTCTTAATCTTGCTCATGTATTATGTGCGGCCTCTCGTGGCTTGCTAATGTGAAGTATGTAGCATGGCATGGTTTCTTGTAAGATGGAGAAAGCAAAGTATGCCCCCTGCCCTAGTAAATAAATGAATAATAAAATAATTAGAAAAACCTGAGTGTCTGCATTTAACAAGGCTGTATAAGCTGTGTTGGCAGCATAAAATAAAACACCGGGAACTCTACAGAGTTTCCATTTTGTGGTGAATTTTCCAAAGCAGTGTGTTTTCTGTGAAAGCTATGAAATGCCAGATTGCTATGCTGTTTATGGGATCATTGTGTTCATAAGGAAAAATATAAATTTATCACATACTTAATTTTGAGATTCAAAGCTCCTTTTAACGGAACTTTGTTTTGTACTGAATCAACAGAAAATTTGCAGTTAAAAAAAAGTCATGAGGATCTACATTTTTGTCATGTAAAGTAACCTAGAACAAAACTGAATATGTTTTCTTTTGCTTATTCAGTTTGGGTACATGTGAGCACCGCAGTCCTAGAGACAAAAGCATTACCAGGATTCCTGGTATACACCTTGCCCATCAGTTGTAAAACAGGAGTATTTTCAGCAAAGGTACTGAAAAGGGAAAATATGGGAAGTGAATAATCAGGCAGAGTAAGGAGAAACAGAAACTACAGCCATGAAGATAACTTTGTAGTGAGAGACATACTATGCAGAACAATTACTTTTGGCTGTACTCTGTGTGTTAAAAGGAATTGTGATAGCATTTCGATGGTCCAGAAAGATGTCCCATTGGGGTAGGACCCATACAGGTCCATGGTAAGATACTGTCCACCGTTTGGTGTTTTACACAGGGTGATAAAAGAATGTACAGATTAAAGTTGCTTCTGTAAAGTTTCTCAGGAAATAAGTATTCTCTGGTATCTACGCAACAAGGCTATCTTTATTCTGGTAGCTTCTTTTTGAAATGCTGCCAGGAGTTTCCGTCAGTCCTGCCATAATTGTGCTGTCATTTTGTTGATATATAAAGCAAAGGGACACTAAGAGCAGGTCAGCTATGAGCCTGGGCAGTTCTCTGATGACCAGAAATAGAACAGTCTCAATTTCCTGAAAAATGGCAGCTTTGTCAACAATTTATCACCCAGTTTTTCCAGCATAGCAACATAGCTGGATTAGCAACATGACTCTTCAGTCATGGATGATGATAAACAAGATGGAAGAGATCAGAAGGTCAGCAGGCTTTCACCAATCATCTCCAAAAAGAACTTTCATTTCTAGACAGCTGCAGATTTTCCTGGCATGCAAACCTGTGGTAAGCAGAGATCTCAGAAACACTGGCTTGTGGTCATTTTGAATCCCAATCTCTTCTTCCTTCCCTTTTGTTGTTTTCAATTATTAAAGTCATCAGATAGAAAAAGAATGTTTTATTGATGATGACGTGTTTGTGATGCAAAACCCACACATACAGAAACACCTACTTTTAATGCCAGATCGTATGGCCCTGTAGTAGGTAAACCCTCCAAGTAAAACAAATGGGACATTTGCTAGTGCAGGTAGCAGTCTGTCCTTCACTTGCATCATAGGGAAGCTGGAAACAGAAGCCAAAGACCTGACCCTGCCAGCCTGCGGATTAACCTTCCCAAGAGTTGGGCAGAGCTGCTTTGAGGACTGTTCCAGGAGAGGGAGAGCCCCATTTTTTTTTTTTTTTAAGATAGATGTTACTTGATGCCTATTCCCATCAGTGAGATCTTGCCTTCCTTGCTACAATGATAACTGATTTGTCCTTTAAAGAGAATTCCTTGGGAAGGTAGGACAAAGCTGTAACCCAGCCTCTGCATACTGATGGATCTTAAAGCATCTTGACATGGTGGAAATTCAGCCAGCTTGATTTTCTACTTTCTTTATCTAGGATGAATAGCAGCCTCAGTGTAGTCACTCTGGATTTTCACCACTGCAAGTGAGAGAGATCAGGCCCATCATATCAGTGTTTTGATGTCCATCAAACTTTTCAGTTAGGTTTGAATGCTCATGGTGTTTGTTAATGTGGTGTGGGTGCATGGAAATCCAAAGCCAAATGCAGTCTATTGTTTTCTTTGAAATTTAGATAAAGCCTTAGATATTGACCCCTGTTTCTTCAGTTTGACCTTGCACCCTCTTTTTGAACATACTTCATAGGGTGCAATGGTGCCACCACTCGCTCACAAAGAGCTTCTTCTGCACTAAATGTTGACGAGGGGAAGAGCTCAAGATGTTCTTGTTCCCACAGCTACCTTCAAAGCCTAGCAGCCAGTCTCTGCGTATTGGGAACTGGTCGGAAAGGAAGAGCCACCGCTTACCACGGTTACCCAAGCGGCACAGCCACGATGACATGCTGCTGCTGGCTCAGCTTGGAATTCCCTCTTCCCCCTCCAGCCTCAATGAGGACAGCCTGAGTACCGCAAGCGAGCTACTGTCTACACGCCGGGCCAGGAGGATCCCAAAGGTACTGGCAGGATGATCTTGTTCCAACAAATTGTCCTCTGGGGAGATAAAACTGAACGCAAGGCCTCAATTACAAGGCTCATGCTGGGGTTAGGTCGCCTGTCTCCAAGAGCCTGAAAATTTCTATCCCACCTTTAGCCACTATTTATTTATTTATTTAGCCATAGAAAGCTCTTTTTTGCATCCTAAAGGAAATTTGAGATCAAAACAGAAACAGTAACTCTGGGAGCCAAAATGTATTATTTTTTTACACACACCCCTACTGTGCAATCCCTTCTCTAAAATTGGATAACTCTCCACTGGTCCAAAAGTAGCAAACATCTGATTGCCATCTTTGCAATGAGTTGATTTTAAGCCAATTCTCTTTTCCACACTTTTCTTTAAGCTTTGTGGGCCAGAGCATTTTGTGTACCTAATGTTATGATTTTGAGCGGGTGATGGCCAAACAATTATTATTTATAACATGGAGCAGCATCTAAAGTGTGTTTTTTTTCCCATCACATGTTTGGTTTTGGGAAAACAGTTATTATTGACTTAATATGTTTCTCTGCTTTTACTCACAGCTTACCCCATCCTCATAACCCTGTTGTCTTGAAGGATTTGAAGCAAAAACTAATGTTCTATTTTGCAAGGAGTTCAAATTTTCCAATTCAAAATAAGATGTGGAAAAAACCTACAAAGAAACACAACCCCCTGAAAAAAAAGGGGGGGGGGGGTGGGGGAAGGCATACCGAACAAAACCCAGGCCTTTTCTAGTACAATAGCAACAAAGGGGAGAGAACTGCCAATATATTTATTTTTGGCTTGTGAACAAAGGCAATTTTTACTGTATTCAGCTCTTTCCTTTTCTTACTAAACAGTATATTTTAAAGTATGTGGCTGTAAATACTGTGACTGGGGAGAGATTTTTATGTTCCTGTCAATTAGTTTGAAATTCTCCCTAAGCCAGAAGCAAAGAAGAAAATTATCTTTATGTCCTTAATATTTACTATATTTTTACTTTCTTGAAATATACTATTTTACTGCACAAATGAGCATACATCTTTGGAGGAAGTTACTCTAACTTACAGAGTAGTGTACTTTGGTTTTGAGTAAAATTTTGAAAGTTTGGATGTTAGTTTTGTACCCAACTTTCATTTTCGTCAGATTTAAGGAATAGACGTTCTCCCCATGTAAAATTATGCTTTAAACATATGAATGTTCATGGTTTTATCACAAATTTCATGATAATTTCTGCCTTTGACAGCTTTAACTCCTGGAATCATGTATTTGTGGATAATCTCATGTTTTTATTGAGAAAATATTAGTTATTAGAGAAAAGACTTGAACCTGAGAAACCCCTGTCCTGCATCACTGCCCCATGCCTGCACAGATGCACAACACAGAGAAGATAGCAGGGATGCTTCATGAAGCAATATCTAAATGCTTTTTTTTTTTTTTTTAAAAAAAAAAAGGGCTTTCTTCACCGCCATGCAGGTGTTTTACTCTTGGTGAAGCAGCTCAGGCAGACGAAGTGCTGAGAGTGCTGAGCAGCCCAGCAAAGAGAGCACAAAATCCCAGCAAGGCCCCTCACGGGGTGCCTCCTGTTTTTCCCCAGAACAAATCTTGGTTTAGTTATTGGTTACCTCCTCTGGTCTCCTGTCCTGGCTCCTCTCCTCAGCTACTTTGGGCTTCTCCTTCTGGTAATTGTGACTCAAGTACCCAACCACATGATTGTGTGCATTTGGAAATGGAGAGAGGGGCCTTATTTAGTTCTTATTGTGCCCAGTAGAAGCGTAAAGAGAATTTGTGCAGTAACTGTAAAATTTGCCATAAAAAATAGGTATATGTTTCAAATAGCACTCCTGATGAAATATGTAGTCAGCATGATTCAACTGTTGGAGGGACTGCATGAGATTTTGTACTAGTCTGTGCTCTGTTACTGACTTTCTATTGTGTCTATAGCAAATTAGCTTCTCTCTCTGAGTTTATTTCTCTCTGCAAGCTGAAATAAAACAGCTTTTGCAAATTGTGTAATAGTTCTGTGAGTAAAGCTGCTATGGAATGAAATATGCTATTACGAAGCATTATAAAGATTAATTGCTTCATATTTGTGACTTTTCAGAAATCACAATATATTGTTTAATTGGTAAGTTTTAGTAATCCCAACCTCTTGTTAAGGTCACTAAACATCAATATTTTCCTTCATCTCAAATTATTTTGGATAGGCAGGTATTATCTGGATTAGTCTTGTTGAAGGAAGTCATAAAGATGATTACCAGGAGTTAAAACTCCAGCAACTGCTTGCTTTAGCCAGCACAAGTAGCTCATTTCAAAATACATTCATAGATAAGGGTAGGATCAGAGAAAATAGATACAGCACCTCTGAAGGTCAGTAAGTACAGCACAAGTTCGAAGGGGAAGGGAGGAAAAGTCTGTATGGGCCAGATCCTCAGCTCATATAATGTGGCTTCAAAGCAGCAGGTTACTCTGTACCTAAAAAGGCTTAAAAAAGCTACAGTCAACTTTTTCTGTCTCAGAATCCTCAGTCATATTGTGCTTTTATTGCAAGTGCCTAAGTCATTTTTGAAAATGGGATTTTGGTTTCTGAGTTCTTTCTCTATGAAAGCCTATCTATAGGTAGGGTAGTGAGATGCAAGATAAGTGATTCAAACAAATGGGATTCAAAATAAGAGACTTGCACTTTGAACTAGTAAAGGTTTAAGGGCATCCAGTTGACCTATAATCCACAGTCAAATTGTTTGGATAAATCCATTAATTAAAAGTTTCATAGCAGGGAAGTGTTTAGCCTTACTGTTTTTTCACTTGCCTATTTTGCAGCTTGTCCAAAGAATCAATTCCATCTACAGTGCAAAAAGAGGGAAAAAACGATTGAAGAAGCTTTCTATGTCCAATATTGAGACAGCGTCCCTCCGAGGTACAATACATGCATCATGGTTCAGTGATCCACTTGAATATTAGAGAATCAACACATTCTCGTCTTTCATTCACATGTACCTCACGCTCAGCTTTGTTTAGAACTTTCTGGTATGAACAATGATAATGTTGTGAAATGAGAAAAATGGGGATAAGATAAAAATAAATCATATTCTCACTGTTGTCTATCCAATTAATCCTGTGACCAGCTAGACTTACTCAGCCTGTTCTTTAGTTCACTTCTTCAGTAGTTTGTATCTCTAATTTTTGTCCAGAATTACAATTTGACTCTCTAATTCATTCATGCTTTTTCCTGGCATGAACATTTGAATATAACTCAGCCTCTGCTTTGGATTGGTTCTAGAAAAGCATGGGCCCTGAAAGAAATTCAGGCTGTGTTTGTAATAGGCGTACAATGAAGTTTAATACAAGTACACCTCAGAAATGCATCTTATTGTAAAATTACTTTTGCATGTTAATCTCAGTCTGGTGAATTCTGCTGATTAAAAATGTTATCCAGACAAAGCTCGTAAGGCTTCCCTTGACTTCTCAAGTGCTACATAACTTCCTTTCAAAAAAAAATTAGAAAAATTGCAAGTCTGAAAAGGTAGTGGATGGGATAAAAATTCATTTTCAAAATGTCTCATTCACCTCTTTAGCTTAGCATAGATGGCAGTTCAGCGCAACCATTTGCTGGAAGGGAGAATGAATTCTACATTTTCATCAAAATGAAGCTCTTATTCTCAAGCAAAATTGAAACTTATTTCAATGGAAACATAATTTAAACAGTCACTCAAACTGTTTATTTCAATATGTTTTAAAACTCAGGAGGACAGCATGTGTGGATCACAAGGTTCAGTGTGAGGTGTGTGTTTTTCACAGTTTCACCACAGTAAACTGAGTTCATGTTTGCTTTGGTTTTATATTAACTGATCCCTCTGTCTCCTCTGCAGATGAGAACAGTGAGAGTGAGAGCGACTCAGATGACAGGTTTAAAGGTAAGGGGTCAGCCTTTAACAGCTTCTAGTCAGCCACTGTCACAGACCCTGTCAACATACATTCTCATGCTACTGCACATTGTTCCTGTCCGTGACCTGTATTTTCCTTCCTGAACTATTCTAACTTCATTACTGTAGAGCTCACAAAAATTCCAACACAGCAGCATGAATGTGGAAAGCAAGGACAAAATGAACTGTGAGGATCTAACAAGGATTTGGAAACTGTGCCAGATAATGAAGAACAGGACCTTTGATAGATTTGCTTTGTCAGCTACTTCACAGATGCTAGTGTTTTTCAGACCAACTACTGGGTGCAAACGGAGAGGGATGAGGTTGGATAAATATACTTTCTTATTATTCATATGCTGCTTTAAGTGTTTGCTTCTAGCTGCTGTTGGAGGCAAGATACTGGGTATGATCCAGTGTAGCAGTTCTCATACTCTTTTATAGGTCTGCAGTCTGCAAATTGTAGAAATTCCTTTATCAGTACACGGCACCTGCACAAACTCTGCTTAAGCCAGGCCAGTAAATTAGTCTGTTATTTTCAAGAGTCCTGATAAATGGACAGAACTGTAAAAGAAAGTCAAAGGCAGCAAAAGCAGATTTTTATTACTAAAAACCTATCGTATTACTAATAAGTGAGGGCAAAAAATACCCACAGGAGCGCAGAGCTGTGGTTATAAGATGAGGAGAAAGCATTCTTATCTGTCTACTACAGATATCACCTGCTTGCTGTTCATACAGGAAACCTGGCTGGAAAAAAAAATATCTGAGGAAAAAAGGTGTGTTCCAGACAGGTGGTGGTAAGACACAGAAACTCACCCAAAACAATCCGTATGCAACATTGTACAGCAATATCTGCAAAACAGCTCATTCCTCCTTTGTAGACAGATACTAGCCCCAAAACACTTGCGATTATGTTTCTCTTTGTGTCCAAAAATCAAGGGGGTTGCTTTTACCCATAGCCCACAATTAAGAAAAACAGGGCCTCTCTTAGAAATACTCTGTTTTCACTGGAAACTGAGTAGCTTTTCCCCTTGTTGTTGTGGAAAGGAGGATCCTCATTCTGATGTTGCTCTAACTGACTGCTTCTACATGACCTTATAATTACATAGATGCTCTTTGGGCATCCTGAGCCAAAGATCCAGCTGTCATATGTAACAAAACAGGATTTTTTAGGTCCTCATTTGTTGAGGTGGGCTCTTTGGTTTTGCCTCTTGCAAATATGAAGCACTGTCCGGCCACGTGAGGCTCTCAAGGAAGACAAATCAGGATCTTTCTTAGGAATTGGCTTCCCTTGTGCAGTCACGCCATGACCAAGTGCTTTATCAAAATAATTTATAATTCTGTGTTGTTATTGTGTTGTTAAATTGTGTTGTTAAACTAGTTGTAGGACAGCTGATCATGAAGGGATTTTCTTTTATTTCTATCAGTTAATTACTGCTGTGATCAAGTGCTTGTAACATCTTATTTCCCTACAACGAGGGAGAGTCTGTCTTTTGCAAACTGTGTCAATGAATATAGCCTTAAGGGGTTGACATGTGCTGCTAATATTTTGTCTGCCATTGCACAGAGATCCTGGTGTGAAGGGGTGGGGAAAAGCATGCAGGCAGCTGTTTTTACTTAGTTGTTTTCACTTATTTGTCTACCAGAACTGGTAGTGATGACTGACTAGTCCACCAGAGAGATCTGGAGACAAGTCATTGGATCAAGGAGTATCTTTCAGTCAGGACTGGATGTGACTATAAATCTAAATCTGCTCCTTGGTCTGAATTGGCACAAGCAAAGCAATCCTGCAGGAGGCAATTTGCACGTTTTTTCTCTTCTCTCCTTTCCTTCCCCCTTCCCTGGAGCTCATTCCACAGCTTGTATGAACTATGCCTATGCTGTGGAGAAGGAGAAAGTATGCCTTTGGTGGCTCTTACCATAGAGCTGTGCTGTATAGGGACAGATCACAGAAGTGTTTTTCAGCAGTGTAAACAAGGTCCAAGTCAGGCCTGAGGAGAAGTGTTGCCCCGGAGGCTCTAGTGCATTTGCATTATAAGTTTCACGTAAGAGCTTATAATATAGTTTTACACGTGAAGGAAAAGCAGACATTTGGCAGGACAACAGTTATGAACTGCAAATGATTTCAGTGACTTAGTGTTGCATCACTTCACTACTTGGAGAGAGTTTTGATTTATGGGTGGAATTAGTGAGGGAGACTATAGTATTAAGGTCTGATTTTGTAAGGAGAACATGCTTGGAATAATTTACTGGCAAATTGAAAGTCCTTTGTGAATGGCTGTGGCTTACACATACACATTACATTCCCAGGTAATGATCTGCATTTTTTTTTTGATGCTAGCTCATACCCAGCGTCTAGTACACATCCAGTCAATGTTGAAGAGGGCTCCAAGTTATCGAACCCTGGAATTGGAGCTAATCGAATGGCAAGAACGGGAGTTATTTGAATATTTTGTGGTAGTGTCACTGAAAAAGAAGCCCTCTAAAAACACTTACCTCCCAGAAGTGACATATCAGTTTCCCAAGGTAAAGAAAAAATCTTATGTACAACTTACTCTAAATGCCTTGTAAGATCATTACTTTGCTAAGATCAGTAAAGTGGGAAAATTAATGGAATCTATTTCTTAAATTGAGTTAATCATTCAGCTTTCAGATTTTTTATGAAGGAAAGTGAAGGTGACTGAAAGCTTTCCATATTTACAAAATTGTCTTTTCTAGTGCTGGAGAGTTTAGCCTAACGGTAGGTGCTTTAAATATTGTGTTTAAATTCAGTTTCTAAATATTTCACTTTCAACTCAATTTGACTATATTAGGATTTGTTCCAAAACCCACTGAAGTCAATGGAAAGACTTTGGCTGAGCTATGGTATTTCTCTTGTGTTCTTGCAGCAGAAAGGAATTTGAGATAGGAGTGTGTTGTAAGTGGACATTGTGCAACAAGGGAGTTTCAGTCAATTAAAAAAAAACACAACAGCAGTGACGATTTCTGTTGTACTAGCATCTATAAGACTGTCCTGGGGTAGTGCCCACTCTTCAAAACACCAATAAGGAACAAGCTGATGGGCCCTTGCTCTTCAGAGCTCATTATTAACCCTCTCCACATTGCTGAGAGGTGCTGTGGAGCTGGCCCTAACAGTAACTGATTGAACTTCAATTTTTGCCCCCCTGCAGCTAGAAAGACCAACCAAGCAAATGCGTGAAGCAGAGGAACGTCTCAAGGCTATCCCTCAGTTCTGCTTTCCTGATGCCAAGGACTGGCTCCCTGTCTCTGAATACAACAGGTAAACCTTCTGGTGCTCCTCTGCCTCTGAGTGCTGATGGAGTGCATCTGGAGCAGCTGCCGGCTTGCTGATGCCCAATTAAGGAAGCAGCAGTTTGAGACTTTGCCACTTCAGGCTCAAGCAGTTGTATTACTTTTTTTTTTTTTAAAGGTCCCAGTCAGGCTGGCTTACAGGCCTGTGTGGCTGAGGGAAAGAAGTTTGAAGGTTTCTCTCAGTGCCAAATCCAGAAGTGTAAATGGAAGTATTTAAAATAAATCTTGAAAAGAACAGGGCCCTGCCCACTACCTGCCCTAGTCATCTACCCCGGAGTGCTTACCTAATGTTGCAGGGCACCTCTTTGTTTTCTCAGAGCAACGCTGTTCCAAGAACTTTTTGGAGACATGCTCTGTGCCAGCAGAAGAGCTCTATCTTCCTATGCTTAGAGATAAGTGTAGTGTGAAATAAGACACATGTGGAGTGTGTCTAAAGGGGCTTTCAGTGATGACAAGGAATTAGCATTCACCTGCAGGAATTACGGCAGAAAAGGGTGCGTATGGAACATTTTATTGGCTTACACATGGCACGTACAACATAATCATGTTATATTCTGTGTTGCTTGGCTGTATTATTCAATACTTGGAAGCACCTGAATAGTGAAGTATTGAACACACTGAAGAAGCAGAGACCTGTGCGGGCAACATTGGTGGGAGCAGCATGCAGCCCTGCTTACACAGCATTCTGCTGCTGCTCTGCTAAACAGATCTTCCATGAGCCCATGTTTGTGAAACAAGATATCCATAGCATATTCTGCTATAACTGTATAAACCATGGCACTGCACTGCAAAGAAAAAGTGTTTTATATAAGCCATTTCAAAGTTGCAAAGTAGCCAAGAACATTTATCAGCCCATGGGCAAATTCACAAATACATCTCTGTACCTGTGCTGTAATTATAGCCTTAAACTGTTGGTGTACTTCTCTGTCACAAATAGTACTTATCCCAGACAAGGATATAAAATGAGCTAGATTTTACAAATATGTGTTATTTTTGGATTAGAAAATGATTTCTCTACTCTTAGAGAAGATCTAGGGTTCTCCCTTTAAAACAAGGCACAGTCCAAAAAGAGGAACTAACTAAAAGGTAAGGGATAATGCAGCATTTGAATACTGCTCTCAAAATCTGTTTCAAGCGTCCCTTCTGCAGTATGAATGGGACTGCCATGTTACTGAAATTCAGCACATCTCTCTTGTTGCGAGAAGATAGCTAGGTTGTCCAGGACCATGCCGATATTTTTGCTCTAATACGGATGGAATTCGGCCCTGGCATATGTCCAGATGACAGGCAGGTGGAGAGAAGACCCTCAAATGGGTAGAATCTCTCACAGGATAAGGTAGTATCCCTTTTAAAATGCTCTACCTCATAGCTATGCTGTAGTTCTGATACTAAGATCTGGACAATTTACTTCCTTCTAGTGAGACCTTTTCTTTCATGCTGACTGGGGAAGATGGAAGCCGGAGGTTTGGCTATTGCAGGAGGCTGTTGGTAAGTACACACCTTAATTTCAAACTGCAGAATTCTGTTAAACAATGTCTCAAGACTATAGTCTGAACTTTGAGGCTGTCTCTCAGTGTTTTACAACAAAACTGGTTTGCTCACTCTGAAATTTGAAAACGCGAGGAGCTCAAGTATAATAACACTTTGAAATACCTGTCTGAATCAAATAGATTCCAAGTCCTTTCAGCTATTCATAAGAATGTGGGAAGTTTCTTGTGTGGGTGCTCTCCTTTTAAGTTCTTTATATCACATGCTTTCAAGCAGAAGTAGAAATACTACAACACTGCAAACAAAGGCAAATGTGGTATTTCTAAACATTTGTGAGTAATGTTTATTCCTTGGACAGCTGCTTACATCCCCAAAGTGCTCTGCCAGCACTGCCTAATCAGTCTGCAGCATATCTGAGATGTAGGTAAACGTGCTCCTACTGGCCAGGGTGGCGTAATGACGGCAGAGAGCAGACCACCATCAGCATTGTTTCAGGACCGTGCAATAAGACGATGCCCGTGCCTGGAAGTCTCGGGTCCCAGACTCCCTTTCAGTCCTTGTCACCAGGGGTAATCAATTGGTGGGAAGGGGACCCGGTTCAACAGTTCTATGTCATCACTGGACTCATCACTTGGAAAACAGTCTGGTCACCAGTTAAATGAGAGCATGGCAGTGTGCACGTGTGTTATGGGGGGGAAGGAAACTACATGACGATTAGTGAAGTCTATTAAGCCATGTGATGCACAGTTTAAACAGGCATTTTTCTGTCCATTCCTGCAGAACGTACGGGATGGCAACAAAGCATACAGCAGTTGGCCATCCCTGCACTAGCCAACACTCATCACCAGTTGGACAGATTTGGAGCTGTTTGTGAATGACTAGCCAGGGAGATGTAGCTCCTGTACTATTCACAGGACGGTTGACTGCACTTGGTTGGAGAGCTTATATGGATAATAAATACTGCGGGAGCCTTTTGCATACTCTGTGCAAAATGAATATCTGCAGCAATATTGCAAGGTTTTAAATAGGTATCCTCCATCTAAGAGAAAAGGACACTGGCCTTTTCCCCTTCCTTCCCTCTCTGGCATAATTTCCCATCTTTCCAAGCAGGGAACACCTGCCTTCAATAGCTTTCAGAGGCTTCAGGTAGACAGAGCAACTCGCTGATATTAGAACAGCACCCTCCATTCTGCATGCTGCCATTACGTGACCCTGCTCTTACTCAAGTCTCTGTGGCAATGAGTTTTGTCATGCAGACAGCAGATGCTCTGTCTGGGAGGTATTGCTCTGTGGGGGTCCTCTATTTGTAAGAGGTTTCATTTAAACTAACATAACAGAAAAATTGTTTATCAATTCTGTGGGCGGTATTTGCTTTAGGTAGCATCACAGAAACACGCTTACTCTGTGTAACAAAGTTTGTAAGCGTGGGCTAAAACAACAGGGTTTATCTGTGGAAAGGAAATGTCAATGAAGGCTTGTGTTACAGTAAATCTAGGGCTTGTCAGGAGGTGATTCAGAGATAATTAAGTGGAGCACCTAGAATATATCCTGGCTGATGTAAATAAGCATAACAAGATGTAGTGCAGCAGCACAATTCAGTTATTTTTTGTGTTGTCGTTTAAAAGGATAATAACGTACATTCAGCAAATGTTGGCTAGAATCAAATTATGGAATGTTTTCACTCTACCAGATCAAGGTGATTTAAGGCTTCTGTACTTATGGAAATGTCAGCAAGTTCAGAATCATTCACAGAGCTTATGTTTGTGAAATGCAACACACGATCAAGTTGAGACTGAAGTAATAGCCACAGTGAAAAAGATGTATACACAGGAATGTTGAATTCATTTTTCAGTGAAAGATTAATGTTTTACTCTCTTAAGGCTCTGTGAAATCCACCCTATATTAAAGGCAAGGTAAAAATAGAACGTGGACTTTCGGCTAGTGCAGAAGATAGGTTAGCAAAGTAGGAAATACCAGGCTCAGAATTAAAATCAATACTGCATACTTCTATATAAATGGTGTTTTGAGAAAGCATTAGAGATTTTTTTTTATCCTCTGTTGCCCTTGGCAAAAATCAATCAACCAGTCAGCAAAAAATAATGTGAAAAAATGGGAAAAATACATACTCCTCTGCTAAACCTATCTATTAATTATAGAGCCAGTTAAAAAGCAGATCTGCTGCTGCCCTGGGAGATCACTTAATTCAAGATGTTTCATCTGGTTCCAAAACCTGATATGCAGAAGCTGATATGTCTCATCTCACTGGTACAGCCTACCCTGCAGAGGAAAGCGGAGTAATACTAACTGTTCTCTTTCTGGGGCAAATCCTGCCCTCTGAGACCAAAACTGGCACAGCCTGGGACATAGCAAGAAAGAAGTTTTTTGAAGCTGCAGAGAAGCATCTCAGCATTTCTCTGTATGAGGAAATGGCAAAAGAAGCAGAGATCTGCTGTTTTTTGAGCCCCACAGAATCTCTCTGCCTTGCTGGGAGAAACAGAGGAGTTGGTGTTGTTACCTCAAATGCCTTCCCCAAAGTGCTCAGTTGCGCTCACAGAGAGAAACAATTTCTTGTCCCCTGCAAATGTCAGTGCACGGGTGGAACAGTCTCACGGATGTGTACTGTATCAGTGAGATACTTCTATTTAAAGCCATGTTCTTTTTTTCTCTATGCAAATACAGAATTTCCACAGGCAACAAGGAGCAGGTGAATTTGGCAGATACCGTTTACATGCCAGAGGCTTGGGCTTTAAAGCATATTTTTGTATTTGGCTGTGCAGTTTCCTGAGCAACTTCTGAAAGGTGCAGTCAGGGTGGCTCTAATGCCCAGGAGTACACAGTATCTCCTCTGAGCAGTCTGATTCCCAACCCGCGACTTCTGTCAAATACACTAACCATAATCTGGGAACTATAAGAAGTTTTCAGCAAACATTACATATGGGAAAGATGGGGGCATACTGCACAATACAGGACTGTATGAAAATCCTGAATTCATTATAAACCACTCTGCTTCAAGGTAAGCCAACTGCTGCAAGGAGAATTCCATAGAGAATATTCCCCAGCCATCCTGGAGAGGAGCGCTCATAATGTTCAGCTAGAGGTTTCTCACACCTTCTAGAGCACTTGGCAGTCATTGGCAATAGGCTCCATGGTCAGATGGACCAATCTGTCCAACCCTGCGAGGTAGTGTCCAGCTTACTATTTCTGTCTCTTTGCAGAGTTCGGTGTTCTGATGCCTTTGTTTACAAAACAATTACTTTTTTGTTACTGAACCTTTTGTCAGCCTTGTTCTTCTTTGGCATGTTGTGATATGAACAAACAGCTCCACTTTCCCTCTTTCACCTTTGGATTTCAGATTCTTCCAGACAGTTCTGGGAGCAGGGTCTAAAACCCTGCCAAAATACCTCAAGGGATACAATGACAATTATGTTCTGTTTGTATAACAAATCCTGTGCAGTATCCCTTTAAAATGTATTTATATTATCTTGTTTCATGGAATGTGACCTATTGTACCCCTGTAAACAATCTGCACTTTCATAGATAGCATGGAGTTTTTTCCAGTTACATTTCGCTACCTCCAAGGCAATCGTGTAACATCTTTCCTGGTCACTTGATATGAGAAGTATGCGCTTTCATATAAAAGGAAATTGACCGATATACTAGAGATATTAGATCTTGCTACTATCCCATTTTACTGAGAATAACAACATCTCTAAAGGTCTCCCCTGGATTTCAAGTACCTGCGCATGGAGGTGTGCTTTGAAAGAGAAAAGTGACAGGCGTGTTTTTAGGAGAAAAGGTCTTCCGTTTCTCCTACCAAAGGCAGAGGAAAAAGCAGGTTTTGGAGGGGGCTTTTTTCAGCAAACTTCAGAGTAAACTCACTGTAACAAGACTGGTGTGGGCCACTTGTGGATCAGCCCTGATGCAAATCTCAGCTCTTCCATCTCATAGCCAAGTTCTTGTCAGTTTATGTTCATGCTCTTGGGAATCTGTCTCCTGTTATCCACAAAACTCATCAGTGTTTTCATTTGTGATGGACTAAGGCTTAAAATATCCTGGGCTCTGTGAAAACAAATCAAAAACAAATCAAAACCAAAACACAATTCCCTCCATCCCTCTTCTTTAGGGGGAAGGCAGTATATCAAGGCAGAGTCAGTCTGATGCGTTTCAGCTTGGGCTCCTTAACCACGCAGCTTTCCTGAACTGGGCTGATTGATTGCATGGAAGAGTGAGCAGTGGAGGACGTGACTGCAAGGCTGTAGCTACCTTGCAGAACACAGCCTGCAAACTGGAAGCACTCTATTCTGAGAAGAGAAGAGGTTAAACCAGCACGGTTGCTGGATGCAGCCTCTACGAAGTCTCTGCTAGTGAAAGGAGATGAGTCCAGGCAGAGAAGGGAGGTGTGTGGACACGAAAGTTAAGATTAGTGCTTTACCTGATACAATTTTTTTTTTTTCTGGGAAAGAAACAAACTACAGCACAATGAACAGGTGTTTTAGATCTCTCTTTGCGGTGTAAACTAATGGCTGAGGGGGGAGGCTATGTGAAGAGTTGCCAGAGTTAGAGATTTGAGAAATCCTGCCTCTCAGAATAGCTCTGCCTGAGGCTTTTACTTGCTGTCTCTTACAGTTGATACATATGCACTCGGGAAGCTGTGCTGTTTGCAAGGAAAAGTCTCTGAAATAGCAGAAAAGGATGTCCTATATGATGAGTGTGAGGAAGAAGAGTCCCAGCTCTGAGACATGTAGCTTTTAAAACATTTCAAAGCAATGCTATTTCATAAAGCAGAATCTTTGAGTAAGCACTGAGCAGTTATTGTTTCTGGTCTTATAGATGACCCAGGAATGTGATGTTTTTACTGGCACTCATTGAGACAGCTCTTGGTTGGGAGCTATCCAAGACTCCTGGCATGGCTTCGGCATTCCTGCAGATTTGACACAATGATTTTAACCAAAATCCCACATGCTTGATATAATCACTCAGTGCCTTTAGAAAGGGTTTTATACCTAATATGGACAAAAAAGGGTTCTGCTTTTTCAGAGACATGACGTGTAGTGAGCAGGTTTGGATCCAGAAATAGACTCATCTGTATTCACTTAGCCCTGGTATTTTTTCGTGGTCTCTATTGTAGCAGGCTAGGCACCTGCTGACTGTCCAAGCCTAGATTGCAATATTCCAATTTGAAAAGCACAGCTACCTGCAGTTTCTCTTGATTGCCATGTGTGTGGCATGTAAGTGCCAAACACACTGGGGGAAAGTTAATCACTGTATCAGCAGACTCTATGGATGAGACAAAGATAAAAATATACTGGCCTTTTATGTGGATCCATAGGAGATGATCAGCCACTTTGGCTAAATATACAAGTGGGCAGAAGCAGATGGAAACGGTGACTCTGAGATCCTTTATCACAGTGTTAATTAACAATAAGGTGGAAAGCTGCTGTGCATGGATGTGTCAGCCATCTGTGCTCATTGTATGTATGCAGGACACAGGCAGAGCAGACCAGCTCTCTGCTCTGAGAACTTTGCCAGTGAGTATGGGTTTCTAAAGTGCTTGGTATTGGACTAATTGTACCTCTTTTCTAGTAAATAAGCAAAATTCAGCAAGTGGTTGTACCCTGCTTTCACGCATAGTGTTGCTGGGCCTTTCACCACCGCAGCATAGACAGGGTTGCAGCTCCAGTATGCTGCGAGAATACACTTCAGTCATGCCAGTTAAACCATTTGCTTCTCTAGGAAATATCTTCGATAGGATGGTTATAGAGAACCATTTTGATAGCTTTTAGAAGGGAGGAGATATGCATCGTTGATTTATACTTGCCACGGTTCAAGTTATTCATGGGTTTCATATTTATCTTGCATGAATCTGAAAAAGTTAATGATCTAGCTCATGCAACTTGCCTTTGTTTAGGTCTGTGAGCTTTCTTTCTGTAAGTTAAGCTCTCTCTGAACACCATGGAGTGTGTTGGGAACTAAAGCCACAATAACTTCTCCTAGCATTATAATTCTCATCTCCCAGCACATGGCCCCAGGGTGGCTTCACTTCTCATGCCACAGCAGATGTAGAGGACAGCGGCATGAGCGGACGCAGGCATGAGATGCAGTTATAGTTAAATGTGCTTTCATGGCTGCAAGTCAGCGTGATGTTGGAATACAGCTCCAATATTCTGTGATTTCCAAAGTGGGTAAGCAATATTTATGCTTTTTAGCTTCCTGTGTTATGGAAGAAATATGATGTATTCTCCAAGAGTAGCTATTTTGATGGAGAAATGGATAGTAAAAGATGTCACATTATGACCAATTGTGTGAATAGAGAGATAAGTGTATTTCCTTATGGCTCCGAATTAATATGTAATTTCAATCTCCTTTTTACTGTTATCAGCCAAGTGGAAAAGGGCCACGCCTTCCTGAAGTTTATTGTGTCATCAGCCGGCTGGGGTGCTTTGACTTATTTTCCAAGGTGAGAAGATTTTTTTCAATATTGTTTTTTAACGTGAATGTTTACTGCGAAATAGTCACATCAATGAACCAGACAAGAAGAATTTCTTCCTTTGATGGGAGATAACTGTATTTTATGGTTGCTGTTTTGGATATTCCATCCCTATTATTGGGTTCATCAAAGAATGTCTTATTACTTCTGTGACTGAGGCAGAACTTGATTCAAAAAACATCTGGGTGTCTGTATGATCTGGATGACTAGAGTATTTTCCATTGTTTTCTGAAGCCATTCTCTGCTAAGCTGTAATTCTTGGCACCCACAGTTTGGATGATGGGCCAGTACCACTTTTACTCCAGTGCCCTGTGGAATAATGAGGTTAAGAAAAAAGATAATTCAATCCGTGAAGTCTATATGCTTAACAACATAGACATGATTTTTTTTTTTTGGATTTTTTTATCCTAAGAGGCTAAGGAAGTGTGGATAATCTTTTAATTGGCCTCTACATCAATGAATCCAAAGTTGCATCATATGCTTATGTGATTTACCTAGGTAATAAATTTCTGACACAGGAGTTTTGAGACAATAAGCAGGGCATTGCAGCTAAATAGGGATTGAATAACCATAGAAACAGTTAACTGCCAGTCAGCTTCAAAGCCACAAGCATTATTCTTTTGTAAGACAAAAGGTTATTAAAATAAACTATTAAAACCATTGTCAATTGATTAACATTTCAAATGTCTCTCTGGCTGTCAGTTTAGGGCCTCCAGTCCTCTGAGAGAGTCCTGCAAAATCCAGTGAGCACCTCAGAGAACCATATAGGATTCACTGGTGATCTGTGGAGAACAATGATGTGTCTAATGTCAAATGGTTGCTTCCCCCTTTTCAAATTTCTCTACAGTATTCACAGAAATGTTTTAATTTGCCAGAGATTTTTAATTCAGTTACAAGAAGCCTCACAGAACTTAAACACAAATTTTGCTTGTACATTTGTAAATGAATAAAGTTGAAACAAACATGTAAACCATTGAAGTTAATAAAAATCATGGCATTTATATTGTTGATATGATCTAGTAATCATACAGAATGTTATCTTTCATCAAAGCTGGTTTCAAGCCTTTCCAGATAAAACTTAGTTTAACACAAATCTTGTGTGAAGAAAAACAATTGGGTTGAAATAGTTAATTAGTTCTGCTTCATAAAGCTCTGAAACCCGGGGTTTATAACAGTGACCCTTAGACATAATATGTATCCAAACACAGATATCTGTGAGCGAAACGGAATGCATTGTTCTGGGAGGATAGTACAGCTCACAAAAATAACGATCTTGGAAACTATGAAGAGAGGTTGTGAGGCTCTTTGCTTTTTTATGTTTTTGTCTAATTTTGATAGGACACTCATTTTCAAAGGAAACTTTGGGAGAGGGTAAAAAAGCAGAAGGTATGAAAAATTAAAATTTAAGTATCCTGCTTACAACCAAATATCTCTGCAGCTGGGGTATAAAGTCTGCAGCAGACAGGAAAGGTCAAACCAAAATTGCAAATAATCTGCTTTCCCAGTTATATCTGTAATCTGAAAAAAAGTGTCTGATCATCCAGTCAAAATGAACCAGAGGCTGACTAGTGAGTGTAATTTCACTGGTTTCATCAGGGGCTGATCCCAGGCATCCTGTCAAGCAGGCCCTGATGACATTGCCCTCAAAGTCTTGATCTTTGTACGGAAAGGAAGGCTCCCACTGAATTATGTATGAGGCCCTGAATGGGGCTGTAATACACCTACGCCCTACCTGGGCCACAAAAAGACCCAATCCCCACTGCAGTCCGGATACAGCCATTCTGTCCTGCAAAGGGCTGGTCACCTCCGGGAGGTACAGGTGCCAGGGTGAGAGCAGGGTGTTTGGCAGTGCCCAGCGCTGACTCCAGATTCGGGCTGGATTTAGCATGGGTCTTAAGCACATGCTCCAAACAGTGCATTTGGAAAGGTTTTGCATGAAACATCTGTTAAAGGAAGGAGGAAGAGTTCAAGCCTTAGCATCTCTGTTGGTTTTGAAGACAGATGTGGTATGGAGCAAGGCAGTTCTTGAAAACCGATACAGTCTCTTTCTCCAGTCTAGTAAGAGTTTTTCTAGTAAGAGAAACCTGGGCTCTCCTAATTGAACAATCGCGATGGTGCCCTTTGCAATATTAGTCAAAACAAGGAATGGTAGTCTTTGCAGAAGAATGTGAGTGATGAAAGACCACAAGATACTGAACCTTGGGAGTTATTTATCAGAAAAGCAAAAGGAGCCCTCTGTTTTAAAATATTTATCACCCTGATTTTGATAGCCTGTTTTATTTTCATGTTCCTTGAAGCCTTTTGTGTTCATTGCTGTAATACCTACCACTAAGACAGCCTTGAGTACCATGAGTATCCTTACTTCCACACCTAGTCAGTTATAACCTAGTGGTTATCTGCTACTTCCATGGCCTGGAATGCAACTTTGCTTTAGAGTTAGGCCTTTAGTATGCTGCAAAGAAGGAGGAGAAACTATGCACCAGTGTTGGCATTTCATGTCATCAGCTACCTCTGGAAGTCACCAGCTTGCGCTTAAGTGTGTTTTAATGTTCTGTTTCAGTGAAAAAGCATTTCCAAGAGAAACAAGGAAAAATGCCTGGCTTAGACCCACTAATGCTTGTATGACCTTTTGCTCTTGAGTGGTGGTTAAAAGATCCCTCTTTCAGGTCAAACCACTAACTGCTTTGAAGCTTGCTTTCTCATCTTCTTTAGGTTTATCATCTATATGGTCTGTCTAATGTGGGAAAACTTAGCTGTGATCTAATTTATGTTGGCCTATGTCACCAAAGAGAGAAGAAAATAATAGTCCTCTCTATCCGTAAGAAGTTCCATCTGCTTATTTCAAAACTAGATTGCCTGCCCTGCGTCATGTCAAACAGAAAATGATCTTCGTGCTGGCACCCAGTGTAAACAGCTGGGCATGCTGATTCCTGAGGCTGCTCACAGCTGTCTTCAGCGTGGCACAGACTGCAAAGTGACTGTCACCACAGCCAGGCCTCTTCCAGGGCTCTCCTGGTGGAGCCCTGCTGGTATCATAGTGTGGCAGGTGTGCTTTTCTTGCTGGTCTGGCTTTTTCCTGCCCAATAAATTGCAATGGAAAAGGTGCCCTCCTTAATGCAAATCTCAGGTTTACAACTGAGATTTGATGCTCAACTGGCCTGTGATCATGGGGTTTGTCTTGATCTTTCTGTTCTTCAGCTCACCCTGTTGTTTGGGCCAAATCCCAACAACATAGATCCATTTTTGCCACATCTTCTTTTAGCTTTCCAGGTTTGTTATTTCTTCCTTGTCTCTCTTTTCAACTGCATTCACAAAGGGCTTCATTTTGTAACTGGAGGATGGATCATTATAGTAGGATCAAGTTTAATGGTAGTGAAGAAATGTATGGAAAAGGAGAATTAAACTTAGATATGCCATGTGTTTAGGCACATATGAGCGAGAAGTTGTTTCAAAAGTGTATGTGGTGCTGACATGTTCTATCTCTTTTCTCTTTTATGTCTTACCAATGGATTAGATCCTGGATGAGGTTGAAAGGAGAAGGGGCATTTCTGCTGCCTTGGTTTATCCGTTTATGAGGAGTCTGATGGAATCTCCTTTTCCTGCACCTGGGAAGACAATCAAAGTCAAAACCTTTCTACCTGGAGCTGGAAATGAGGTAAAAAGCAATTGCAAACATTAAGAACCAAAGCCTTTCCTCTCATCACTCCACTAACAAACAGCAAAATTAAAACAGGAGGAGAGGTACAGAATACTGCAAGTCATGTGGGGTGGTACTCCTTAAAAAGAAGGTGCAGGAGCTGCACCAATGTTAATACATTAAAGCTTGTTCCAGCTGATGATTATAAACCAATTTATCGTTATGTATTTGCTATTTGTATTTTTTAATAAGTTGCGTGTAAGCAAAAAAAAGTTCTAGTATGCCCGGCCCAGTGCAGTTAACAGAACTACAGCATTCTTGGGCTTTATCACAACGATAACAAGCTAGCATACATGTAAGTTTGGAAATGAATCTTTTTGGAAATAAATTCCTTTTACCTTGGCCTCAAACCAATATTCTATATTTGGAAAAGCAGGCCATATAAAAGTTTCTATGTGTATGTGCACGCGTGTAATAATTTCATTTTTTTACTGACTCAAGTAGCTAGAAGCCTACCCTTATAAAACATAGGCCTTACTAGAAATGAGTGTTGGTAACTTAAAGTTTTTTTTTGTAGCTTGAGGCTTACTAGCCATTTGGCATGACAAATTCTCAACTCTGCATGTCCTGATGTTAGTATGCAGCAGATCCATGCAGATGGGCAACTGTATAGAGCAATTATATTACTTGAGATAAGAATAGAATTGGGCCCACTTAGTGAAAGCTGGAAAAAAATAATCTTTTTAGGGTTATTTTACAACCCCTAGGGTTAGTTCTACAGCACTATTTCTATTTTTACATTGGACCATATTTTCTCCAAGTGCAATGCCAGTGGCTTCAGTGGAGTGGACCTGTAAAGTCACTTGGGATGAAATGTAAAGGGTGCCTTGTAACAGTGACTTGCAGGGAATTTTTAAGTCACATGCATTTTCTCCTGGAGAAGCAAAGGGAAATTGAAAGGCTGATTGGTGTAACAGTGGTAAGATCGGACAGTGCTTTTTTGATGTGAATGTATATGGGAACCATGGATCTGCAGTTTTTCTATCCTCAGCTCAAGCATTTGAACTCTCCCAGAGAAAAATATTGAGATGATTCCAAACAAACAAACAACTCTTTTTCTGGCTGAGCTTTGCTCTCTGTTATGCTAGTACAAACTTGCTATTTAAATGGAATACATTGGTTTAATTAGGAACAGAATCTTGTCCTTCCATTGTGGCTCCTCTGGCCTAAACAAATATGATGATTAATTGGGAAGTAGACAGTATGTTTCTTTGTAAATAGCAGACTGAAGCAGAAGGCTTTGCCAAGCAACAGAAAACATCTATGGCATTTGTAAAAGCTGCCGTAACTTGCATTGCGTCCTACCCCCCAGCAAGATTTTAGTGTTGGAAGTTTTGCAGCAAAACTAACTCCTCATGATTTGGCACATAAATATGATCGGAGCTTCCAAAACCAATGCTAAGGAATTGAAGTGAACACCTTTATTGAATGTGAGAAAGGGTAAGCAGGCAACATTTCCCTAAGAGGTATCAATGGTACGTCACCATTCCACAATTTGATTCTTTCTGTTGTCTGGGTCAACAGCACACCAATGGGTATGTAATACTCTGTCACTCTAATGTTTATGTATTTCTTAAAAAAATCGATTAACGGTACACAAATACTGTTCTGAGTGACTTTTTAGAGTCCTATGTCACTGTTCACGAACAGTATTGCAACTTAATAGGTATGAAAAGGTTTAGTTTCAGTGTCCTGTGGTCTTGCTGCTGATCATATCCTTAAAACAGTGTGTTTGTGAGGAATTTTGTAAGGGCTACTCAAGTTTATTGCTACTCAAGCAATACTCTATGCTAGTGGAATGTGGTGTCATGTGCATGAAAACATAGAAGTGGTTTAAAGCAGTAAAGTGACGGTGATTTTTGGACATGTGAGAAGGAGATGTATATATGTTCCTGCTAATATGTCTACAGAGATTTCAACACAGCTTTAAGTCGGCCAACTTTTCCCCTTTCCCTTCTGTTTCCTCAAATTCCTCAGTAGTTCATCATTTGCTGTCTTGCACTTCGTATTTTTCTTCTTCTCTTATTCTCTTCTTCATGTTATTTTTCTGTCTTCTTTTTTCTGTCCTCTGTCTTCAAGCTCCACATCTGAGCATGTCAATTGCAGAGATATAATAAAGGAAGATATAATAATCGAATCAAGCAAAAGGCATTTGAGAAAAGGAAGGAGAGGGCCTGAGGTCATGGATGAAGTATGAAAATTAGACTTTAAAGGGATGTCACAAGTCACCATCTAAGACCTTGTCCTGACTCCCCAGTTAAGTATATATATATATGTGTGTACATATGTTTGTGACAAAAAAAAAAAAAAGGCTATAAACACTAGCTAGTGACTTATGTGTCACAAAGGAGTGAAAATGAAGTAAATTGTTATTAAATTTTGCACTACACTTAAGTTCAGTCCTTGACTTCCATCTAGATGTGAGTTTGAACTGCTAGCTCTGTTGATACCAAATTTACCTTGTCTTTATGGCTGTTTTAACCCTGCAAGCTTCCAGTTCCAGTGTTTCCAGTTTGCTGCTTGCTTCCTACTGTTGACTCAGCCAAGCTTTACATCTCTGACAGGATGTTTAGAAGGCAGAGTTATGCATCCCTAGGAAATGATAGCAGATTTAGTGCATACAACTGTATTCTGGGAAGAAAATTACCTGATAGTGAATTCTGTAACACGCCATTTCTCTGGAGTGCTGTGCCACCAGCCTCTGTTTCCAAAGGAGGATGGGCACTGTTCTCCATGCCCACTCAACAGGCAAGCCTGGACCAGGGTGCCGGGTGCCCCTGGTGCTGTCAGCCCTGACTACTGACAGTGACTGATGTTTGTTAAATGTGTTCAGGTCATTGAGCTGCGGCGGCCAATGGACTCACGTCTGGAGCACGTGGACTTTGAATGCCTTTTCAAGTGCCTCAGTGTTCGTCAGATCATCAGGATCTTTGCTTCTCTCCTATTGGAGCGGCGTGTGATTTTTGTAGCAGACAAGCTCAGGTAAGCGACAAAGGAACCTGAACCTCATGGTGTTAGGGCACTGCTATCTCTTGACACAAAAAGCTTTAAGAAATGTCTAGAATGACTGTCAGATGTGAAGATCCTCTCACTGCAGGATTTAAATAATTCTTAAGTCAGTGGAAGTTATTTGCATCAAGTGGGGAACACGTTCTCTACCTGTCACTAGCTACGAGCTGCTTGTTCTGTTTTAGCTCCCTGTCTGTAAAATCGTGATACCAGTACTTATCTGCTTCGTAGTCAACAAATGTTTGCACAACATTTTGAAGTAATATAGTCCTAATAATATTTCATTTCTGTTTTGGAACAAAGTACTCATGAACAGTAGCAGAGATCATCACTGTGGTGCTTCACCTTTGGCCATACAGCCACCCAACAGCCACCCAACAGGTGAAGGGGGTGAGGTACAGGTCATGACTCCATGTGGCCTTTACCAAGAAAATGGGAGCTCCGTGTAGGCTGCACCTCTGCCCTGCAGCAAAGAATCAGCCCTTTTTTAGACGCTTGTGTAATCTATATATGAAAGTGTGGGCATTGTAAAGAAGACATTCTTTGCTGTAGCATGAGAAATAATAAAAGATAGCAAATCAAAGTAAAGACTATAATTTATTAGATTCAGAAATATCCAGCATCTTTTAAAAGGACACAAAAGACAGTATGGGTGGTTAAAAACACAGATGGATCTACCCAAACAAACTCTCTTAAGCACTTTATCAGTCCTGACCTTCTCTGAATGACCGCCAGAAATAATAGCTGCACTTAGTGGCTGCCAGTGTATATAATAGCAAAAATACTTTGCATAGTAAAAGCTTTACAACCTTTAGGGGAGAATTTCTTAAAGCTGCAGACCCTTCTCAGGTTATAAAGTTATTTCCTTAGCAGTCTTTTTTGTAGTCTAGAACAACAGGACCATTTTATTTCATCCCTCCCCTGTCAGTAACCCTTAGTTTGAATGAACATTTGGGATAACTTAATTTCACAAAAACTCCTGGTGAGAATTGTGCAGCTAGTCCAGGGTTTCTGCAGTACCTTACAAGATATGTGAGTCACACCATGAATATTGGGGCAGGTGGCTTTTGAAAATACTGTTGATGTGCTCCTTCTGACTGTTTTTCTACTGCATGCTTAATTACATCATTTTGCCTGTTCCTATTTTACCGTTCATATAGCAGAATCAGTGGCACCCACAAGTCTTACTCTAAGTCAGAATGACACAGTTCTGTGTTGCTTCAAATGGCACAATGATTTGAGTGGAAACTCACTGAAATGGTACAGAGGAAATGAGGGCTATACTGTGCTGCTGCCAACCGTTGCACTGCTTCAGAGTTCCCAGTTACTTCTTTTAGTGTTCCGGTTTGGCAGAGTACCCTGAACCTTGATCTTGACGGTGGGCATGGTACTGTGGGGTGGCTTTCTGCAAGAGCCATCCTCAGCTGTGAGGGGACAGAAAGCAGTCATTCTCAGGAGTGTTTCTCTGGGAAAGCTGGCCTCACCAATGTCATGTAATGCTTCTGGGCACTGTTCAGAGAAATGAAACAATTAAACCTACTTTGACAGACTTGTAGCAGCTTGGCTTGGAAAACAGTTCATGTTGCTGATGCTGAGGCTAATGAGGTCTTGTGGCTGCTCCTGTAAGAAGGGACAGAAACCTTCTTACAAAAAGGTTTATATACATGTACTTTATTATCTATTTTATTATACCTACATGCAGCCTTTATTACATACGTTGTTTTGTTTCTGCTAAAAAGAATATGACATAATCTGACGTGGTAGATAAGGCCCTGGATAAAGTCTCGGGAATCCCAAGTTCTCCTTCTGAACCCGCTGACCTGCTGTGTGATGCATGCCGGAAATGTAGCTCCTCTTTTTATTTTTTTCTTTCTTATCTTTTGTTTGGTCTGTCTGGGATCCTAAGTGCTCCAGGACAGAGAATGTTTCTTGCTCTGTGTGTGTGCATAGTTATACTTGATACAGCATGGGGATCTAGGAGGTACTGTAAAAGAGAAACTAATAATGAGTCCTTTGACAAAGGCCCCAAGAAAGCGACAGTAAGAAGTGGATTTAAATTCAATACTTACAGAGGTTTTCATGATTTAAATGGGGATGAAGTCTAAAATGAAACACTCTGGCTTTGGGCTAATAACTGTCTGTCTTGGAACCTTTGGCTTGTCTGACATGAATTTTGTTTATGGGCATCATGGCTGAAACTGAAGGAGTTTACCAGTAACGTGGAAAAAAAAAAGAAGTGAAATATCTTACAGGTCCGGTCTGTGGGCCCAAAGTACCAGAGCAGGAAATTAAAAAGATTTTACAAGGGTTTGATTTCTGCATGTACCCAAAAAATAGCTTAGAAATAAATGATGAGGTTTAGGCTTCAACAATGAGATGCAATGGGTTTTTGTGGCTGCCTATTTAGCAGGTCTCCAAGCAATAAATGATTCACACATTATACAAGTTTCAGAAAGTCACACCTAGTGAAGTGAGATTTATTCAATAAATTGTTATTTATGGTTCTTATATTGCCTGGAGTGTGAAAATTTGTTCCAAAGACGTTGCCATCTTTCAATACAGAATGTGATGCTACCAGCAATAAGGAAGCAATAGTAAGGTTTTGAATGACAAGCCTGTGAGGTAGCCTTGGTTGGTTATGCATGTGTGCAGTTAGTTGTGTTTTTGTTTTTGTTCATTTTTGTTTTTGTCTGTTTTGTTTTTGTTTTTCCAATAGGTTGCTTATATTTTTTTTTCTGCTTGAAATTGAGTGAATAAATCCCTGCAGATATTTGCTCACCTTCAAAAATCCATTTGAATCTGCCAGTGACCTTTCAGTATTTTGCTTTCCATGAATAGTCAAGAAAACAACAGAGAAATAAAGATAAAAACAGAGAAATCTGGAGGAATAATAAGTCAGAAAAAGGACACTTAAAGGTCCAATTCCTCAAACATCTATCAGCATCTGTCCCATCCTGTCCCATCCCAGTTCCAATACATGTCCCATCTGGGAGCCCTTATTTATGTTCCTGGTATTCTGCCTGATCAACCCAACTATGAAAAATCCCACAACTCTGCCAGCTGCAAAGGAAGAGCTGCTCTGGTGCAGTCCTTTGGGGCTTACAAAGCAAGGCAGCAGATGCAAAATCAGGGGGTTCCTGGGCTCAAGGGACATTGGTGTGACTGCAGGCACGAAGGTAGCAACAGAAAATAAATAGATAGAAAACACTGGAGGGAAAATATTTCTTTGCTTGTTTTAGTTTTGTGCTGAGGAGATGACTTTACAGGCATGTTTGCTGAGGGGCAGGGTATTGAATCACGCCTGAGAGAACAGGCTCACTGACTTTTCCCCTAAATGCGTAGAGAGGGGGAAAGGAAGGACTTGGGCATCTCAGTGTCACTTTGTTATAATTCCATTTTTTTATGAATAAAAAGTGCTGTTGCTGTAATCTGCTATATCGTGAAGGACTTTGAGCATATTTTGCTTATATTTCACATGTGGGTCCAATCCAAAGCCAGCCGGAGTCAGTGAGAGCATTTGGATGGGGCTTGTCTTTTGCTGTGGATTGAAATCCAAGAGTATTTTTTTCAGTGGAAAGCTTTAGGGGCTGCAAAAGGTGTCTGTTGAGTCCCTTGTAAAAGGCAAAGTAACTTCTCATTGTCTTTGTTTGTTTGTTTGTTTTAATGAGATATTTCAACTACTTATCAGTGATGCATCAGTATGGGCCTCAGAGAAAATCTCTCCTGACAGGAACGGGTTTTATGCTTCCAAATCATGTAAGTGAACTCAGAAATGTACCCCAAGGCAAGGGTGGGCCGTGCATTTTCTCTGGCAGTGCCAGCTCAGGAAGTCCCCTTTCCTGCTCGCCTTGTTTGTTCCTGCCCCAGACCATGCTCTCCTTCACCCAGAAGGCGGTGGTGCCAGCCCAGCCACAGTAGGAGTTACTCGTTTTGCAGAGTTTCCCCAAGCCAGATAGCCCTCTCAGCGGAGAGCTCTCATGCTAGGACACTGTTTTCCTCCCTTAGGGATGACCACAGATGACTGTCTTCCCCCGGAGAGCTTTTTCCTTCCTGTTTCTCTGCCCCTCGGCCAGCTCACGTGCCCTGGCCCGTGTGGGGCAACCTGGCGCGACACAGACCAGCTGTCTGTCATCTGGTGGGCTACAGCCCTGAGCTACCCTTCTCTGCAGTGCTCACCCCATGAAGTCAAGAGGCACTGTTGCAAGCAGAAGCTAGGCACCCACTAGGTGGGAAGACTTAACAGCTGTTAAGGATAAAAACCACCCTGCCCCTTCCCAAAGTATTTGGGACTGCCAGGAGGAATCTATTCCAGCACAACTGTAGAAAGTTCAGGCACATCCCAGACCTGACCAAAGGTTATAGGCTCCAGACAGAAACACTGACTAATGCAGGACAGAAGCATAAATATGTAAATATTTGTGGGAAGTCATCCCGCAGGCATGTCTTTGTTAACTTTGAGGAGCAAAAAGGGAGCAGAGTGTACTTGTATAAAAGTGCAAAGGCTTTCAGAACAAACGGTGGCATTTTCCTAATCTCACGGACAGAGACAGTTTAGGGCTGTCCATGTTATGCTCGGGATGTTCAGGGAGCATTGACGCTTGTCCTCGTATTTGAATCTATTGTTTTGGAAGTCATGAGGTTATGCTAGAAAGCAGCACATTTAGCAGTTACAAGGCTGGTCCCAGTCTCTCTGTACCTACCTAGAAAAACAATATTAGGGATCCTTTTCATCCAGCAGAGAATATCATAATATAATCTCGTAGCTCAAGTTAGCACGTGCAGATTCAAATAGGAGTTAAGTGGCAACATTTTGGTAGTAAGAGTAAACTATTATTTTTCAGCCCTGTAGCAAGGTCAGGTGGAAAAGCAAGACTAGTTAAATTTTGTGCAGATTAATAAGGTAGAATATAATCCTCTACTTCCCTTATTATTATTTATTAATAAAATTAGGATATAATTCTCACAAACTAATCATGGTAATTGGTAATGAAGCCTGGCCAGGCTCACCTGCTTCCTGCTCCTTACCACTAGTCTGCCATATCATAAAACTCATAAGATCTGCCAACCTGCAGGTTGAAAGGTAAAAATGTATATGTTGGGATGGAGAGAGAGTGTGCTCAGTACACAGATAGTGATCTCTGGCCAGGAATAAATATTTCCTTTACTTTCCCCTGTCACAAAAACCTCCACAAAAAACTGCGAGGTCAATTTGACAGCAAATGCATGCCAGAAAGCAATTTTTGAGGTATACTTTACAGTGTTCAGTCTTTAACTGATCTATACCACTTCTGAGGAGAGGCTGCAGGAGACACAGCTGTGTCTTCTCTTGGTCACAGCTGGCACAGCCCTTTATTGAGCCAAAAGTTCAGCTCTTTGTCTCAAGGAAAACTTTTTTTTCCCCATCATCATCTGTGCATTGAAGACGTTTAGAGATGCAATCTACCATACCTGTTGAAATGTGTAATAGCTTCCAGATCTTCTGTCTTCTTTATTTCTTTCCTATCAAATAAAGCTGTAATCTTCCGTGAGTAGGATGTTTGTATGCAGCCCAGACCTGCAAGATGATGAGTGCCTCATCTTACCATCTAAATGCAAGAATTGGAAGTGTTCAATGTGATGTGAAATTGGTAGCTTAAGGTAACTAGCAGAGGTGTCTCTTCAGATTTTGAGAGAGAAATTTTGCACTTTATTCTGCCTTCTCAAGAGAGACTTATACTTTGTACCACTTGGAGTGGTACCAATCTGGCATTGAGATACTGTGATGACTGATGCCAGTAGGGAAACTGTACATTGACAGTATTTCAATGGATTTTCTCAGGAAATGTATCAGGCAGAAGAGAGCCTGAGAAACAAAATGAACTTTCTAAGTCCCTGTCTTGTTTAAGATTACACAGTCCCATAGAAAAGCAATGTAATAATGACCTTTTTAATATGTAGTAAGCTTCGCTGGTGTTTTTTAATATGCCATATCACTAGAAGGGTATAATAAGCTCGTATAATTTTCCTTTTCCTCCTTTCCTCCTGCCTTTTCCTTCTTTCCGGTAATATTTACTCAGGTCACCTTAGGCTTTGGCTAAAGCTCTACTGTGGGAAAACATCATCGTTTTCTCACTTCTGGTTTGTGCAACAAAATTCTTTCGCTCTTCCACTTCACCATGAAAGAGAATGGCATAAAATTATCTTCTGGATTGTTTATTGGTGTAATAACTATATGTCAATAAGTTGCAACAGTTTCCCAACTTGTACTTTAGCTCCGAGTAAGGGGATTTAAACAGATTCTCTGTTTATGGCTTTTGAATAAGAAGGATTAGGGTGTTGGAATTGTTCTTCTCCTCCTTTGTCACTATCTAGAAAAATTCTCCGTCCCGCTTTACAGCTGTCATGTTGTTAATAGTGAAGTGATTGCCAGTGAATCTGACCAACAGCGTGAATGTTAACAATGACTGGTGGGAATGAAGGGTCCTGGTGTGGAAAGCGCAAATAGTAGCTGACACTCCTCTGGAGCACCTGGGCCTGAACCACTTTCATTATGGTCTTATGCTAAGAAGCTGTCCTGCAGGAAGGGTCTAGGTAACTCTATGGGCACTAAGGATAACTTTCTCCTTTGAAATGTTGGTTGTTCTTTTAACCACCTGACAGAGCTTGGGCAAGTAAGTGGTTGATGTGTCCGATGAATGATTTCTTGCCAAAAATCTGTTTCTGAAAAACAGAAAGAAAGCTTCCTGTATAGTCCAAACCAATCCTGTATTTGTTTGTTCTTGGATAGTATGTATCCTCTAATGAGGGGTGTAATTATAAAATGTTGGAAGTCTAACTGATTAACTGATTAACAAATCCAGTGGCAGATTAACAAATCTGTTTAGCTAGGAGACATCTTCCTTGGCTGTTCCTCCCAACACCTCCTGGCTGCTCTATGGCACTGTAATGTACCTGCTTATTCCTTATGCTGTTGACAATAAATCACAGTTGGGCACAGGAGCTCTACTCTGTAACATGGGCTGCCATGAGCATCACAGACAGGGTCTTTGTTCTCTTTGTTGTCATCTTAGAAAATACTAAAATTTGAATAATAATACTCTTAGAATGTATTTTGAACACCTGAAGTTCTGTGATATTCTCTGTTCTGATTAGATGGGATATTTGCCATGACAAAAAAAATAGAAAGGCTTTTCTGTGTACGTGCTTATGAACAAACTTTCATGGGTGAGCAATGAAAGGACAGGCAAGCAGCATCACGGGCCCTCACTCTTTCTGTGCCACATTGCCTCATGCACTTGCAAAGTGAGGCTGCTGGTGCAACTACAACGGTAGGACAAGATCACACATGATAGGGGAGAATGTTGCAAACTTACACCAAACGAGATGTGGTCAGAGAAGAATTTATGGATGAAGATGTTGTCCACTCATTTTTATATAAAATATGGTGAGGAGGGACCAGAAATGGACAACATCCACAGAGGATGACACAAACCTTCAGATGGATTTCTTGCATTAATTGTACCCGTTGACACAGCAGTGTGGCAAGTTCTGTCTCCACAAGTTAAAGTCAGAGAAAACAAGTCCAAAAAGTGGTTTGTGACCACTGTGTTTATAACAAAAAATGGCCTCTCTGGCATCATCAGTAGCATGGAGGACTCATTGTTTGGGCTCTCCACAACTCCTTGGAATCTGTCCCAGAATTACCTGTACCACTGGTGCCCCACTGATAAGGACACAGCACTGCCAGACAGGTGAGGCCATATTATGATTCCTTTATGAGAATTTTACAGGCTCATCTTTTCTCAGTCTGCATCACACTGGATAACACCTGAAGTGTGACTCATCTAGCAAAACAAGGTTAGGGTTTGGCTTATTTTGATGGGGAAGAAAACACCATATGAGGGGCATGAGGGATAAGTAGCTACACTCTTTGAGTTGTAAGCATAGTTAAAAGAATTCTGTGAAGGAGGATAACTGATAATTGGCTGATGTGATGTAGAAAATATGCATTTCCTACTTGGTTTGTGTCCCCTCTCCCTGCCAGTGTTATCACTCTGGCCTTGTTTGCACTCAGTGAGATATCACAAAGCTGGTTTGCAGAAAACATGTCAGCGCTCAGATTAGGGGAGCCACTGTGACTTGAATCTGCCTTTCTTTCACATGTGGTAAATGCACAGTTAGACTCCAACTTCTGCATCAGGCTGGTGCCGCCACATGCAAGAAGCCTGGCTTGGAAAGCAACGAAGTGTCCTTGAGGCTGATGGGCACGTTCCAATAGCAGTGCTGCTGGTTTGCTGAATCAGTCTCATCCTGGGAAATGCTCAGCTCCTGGATAACATTTTTCCTTTGTTACACTCCTCTGATAAGTGAAGAATTTTGACCTGCTTCTTGGGCTGAGTTGTTAGCTCACTGCTGATACTGGGTAGTACGTGTTACAGTTCATCTGTATTAAGCAGAGAGGAGAGATCTCCCATCTTCTATTTTTAGAGAATTCTTTGTGCTGTTGTATACAACAACTGTAGCAGTACTTGTTGAAGTATGGGTAGTGATTAGATATAAAACGTTCAAACCTGGCTGCTGAGTTGGGGTTGGGCAGAATCATGATGAATATAGAGGCAAGAAGCAAATAAGTGTAGCAATTACTAAGGAATATTCTCTCTCTCTCTTTTTTTTTTTTTTCATGGCAGCCAAGCCTTTATTTTTAGTTTGGTTTTAAGCAGAACATCAGCAGAGAAACATTACATCACAGTGTAGATTCAATCTGAAATTAAGCCTGAAAAGGAAGTAAACATTATAAAATGGCAATGATTTCCATAATTATTGCCTTTTATTCAAGCATGGGTATAATGGCTGACCTTGCAGAGACTGCCAGCCTCTCTGTACAGTCCTTTCTAATAGGAGCTGCGACAGGAGGAAAAATGGTAATAAATTCTGGCTGCTGTAAACAGCTGAGTTTAATACATGCTGCAGTGCTCTTTACACTGTCTTAGACAGAGGAGAGATGGCTTTTCTCTTGTGCCCCAGGGGAGGTGGACTGCAGGGATGCCTGTATCTAGCAGAATCCGAATCAGAAGCTGCCTGTGAGCAGTGTTTCCCATGAGCAAAGGGCCGTGCCAGGGAGATGAGAGGTGCCCTGGCTGCAGCAGGAAAGTCCTCGTCCCCATGTGCCCCTGTGGGGTGGGCCCTTTGTAAGGGGGTTCTGCCATGGGGAATTCGCTGTTGGGGAGAGAATCTAACAATTTAATTAAAAGTAAATTAAGGCATTAAGAGTTAATAAATGTATTAATGGTATATTAAAATTAAAAATAATTAATACATTCAAAAATTACAGTGTCTCTTTCCAAACGACCTTATAAAGGCTTGAGGGATTCTCTGTAGTTTGTTTTACCCCTGAAGGGCTTCTAAACAAGCAAAAAAGGATTCAGATTTCAGATGCTGAAACATGCCTTGCTGACAAAGAGAAGCTAACTTTACAGCCATTCAAACAGCACTCCTTTCCACAGCAGTCAGGGTACTCATGGCTCAAAAGGGGCTGTCATGTCTTGTGCATGCACTTGTGGGCTGATCTGATGAGAATAGAAGTGGAAGAAGGAAAGGTCTTCTAGGCTTCATTTCAGCAAAGTATTTCAGCTTGACAAAAGTAAATTAAGGCTGAAATTGTGCTGAAGTACTTCTCTGAATCAAAGCCTAAAAGAGTATTTTGCCTGTTCCCTTATGCTTGAGTTTTAATTGGTGAAGCGAGACATGAACTAACTATAATTCCTGCTATTCTGTAATCATTAGAAATGATTTTTCTATCAGTGTCCAGGTAGGTTACTGTGTTAGAATTAATTTGCATTTGTTTCAAACAGCAATAAGCTAAGCACTAATTCTGGTGTCCATTTTGATTGTAATCTTCTGTCTTGCACGTATAGATATATCTAATCATCGTGGAGGAAACTTATCTTTTCAGTTTGCAAATTTTTCCTGATAGAAACCATGCATTTGTGTGTGTGTGCTTATCAGCAACTTGTGTGTAGTGCGGGGGCATGGTACAAAACTGGCTGAAGCGTAAGAATGTTGATAATAACTGATTTGCATCTGTACCTGCATCTGAAAGCAGTCCTATGAATAGGCAGATCTCCCAGAGCCTTTGTTAATTGCAGACCTTATGCACTAACACATAAAGGTATCCTTTGATCTGTAATCAGCAGTGAGGTTACGCAGGGCAGCTTCGCTTCTCAAACATCTCCAGTTCAGCTTCGCTTCAGTATTGAGTTACAAGCACTAAGGTATTTATTGCTTCATGTTCTTCCTGGTGAGGAGGTTGTCCCATATGCTTCCTGCAGTCATCTTCTGTCATGCTCCCCCAGCCCTCTCTGCATCTGATGCTGCACCTCTGAATGTGGCTATTGTTCACGAGTGCCTGTGTTTGCACATTCCCTGACTCAGGGCCTTTTCTCATGGCCATAGCCATGCAGTCCGATTGCTCCATCACCATGCTCTCTTTTCCTGTAGCAACAATGACTCACATGATTTTGTTTTGAAATATTCATGGGGTAGGTCTTCTTGCTAAAAAGCTGCAAAAACATGTCATTTATTTGGTTTGAGTCAAAAGAGAGGAATTCCAGGATTTTTTCCCTATTTAAACAGCCTGGAGTGGTAAATGAGAAACAATCAGCAATAATTTTGCATAGGTAGAAAAGCCAGCATGTTTGAGAATTTCACACAGCCTGGATAATTGAAAATGTCCTGCCTCATTGTATCAAGGACTCATTCTTAAATTCTCATTTTATTCCTCCCTGGCCTATCTGGGGAGTAGTTGGTGGTATCTGGGTTAATGAAACACATGTTCTCACAGCACAACAGCCCCAGGCACGAAGCACAAGCCATTGATCTAGGGAGCTCTGGGTGCCTGCCACCTCAGAAGGGGGTGCCTCAGGGTCAAGGAGTGTACTGCAGCTGAGCACTCACACTGGGGAGCAGGAAAAAAGCAGTAACATCTCCCTGTCATCATCTAGCTCTTCAGACAGACCAGAGATCTTCAAGGGCTTCCTTTAAAAGCTGGCCTCCTGCAGGAATGCTGCAAGAGCTGATTGCAGCGAGACGGCTGCAGTATGGAGACTGTTACTCATGATACTAATATATTTTCATTTATATCTTGTCCATGATGCTGTTACTTGGTCTTATCCACCTGAATGAAACTGCTGCTATTATTTAGTCTTATCCACTGAGAGAAATGTTTATTTTTTCAGTGTTTGGGTGTGTGTTGTATCTGGTGCAGTGCAGTTCTGACCCAAATGCCAGCCTGTGCAGGAACCGGAATCCGCCCCCAACACACACACTCCATTTCTCATCCAAACTTTAGCAGTCTGCCAGAATTTTCACTGCCATTTTCCCTTTACTTGATGCCTTTCCAACTTTCTGCTTTTTCCTTCCCCTCTGCCTCTGCAGTTTGTGTGTGGTGAAGGAGGAGGCTGGCCAAATTCTCGGCCTTGTAGTTTCTTCCCAGAGCCCTTTACAGTCCTCTGCAAATCTCTCAGACCATTTCGTCTTGCAGAGTTGTTGCAGACTTCGCCCTCTCTCTCAGAGACTGGATGGAACTAACCCAAGATCTGGGGAGGTGTTGAAGGGTGCAGTAGAAAAGTGTCAGGCGGCCAGTCCTGCTACAGAGTTCATCAGTGGCATGAGGACAGGAGCTACCACAAGAAAGCACTGCTGTGGCCTGTGATCAGACACGTGGGTGTGTAATACCCACCTGAGTCAAGGTATTACACTGGGGAAGGTCAGAGGCTCCAGACTCCAACCACAAGTGGGAGGAAGCCCTCCCAGGCAGACGAGGGGATGTGGGTCAGGAAGGTGCCGCGGTCACTGAGCAGTTGTAGGCTGGAGCACGTATGCGTTAAAACAGCAGCTGAAGGTGTTCAGCAAATGTGGACAGAGTAGCATAATTAAGTCAGCAGGAAGAAATGAGAAACATGAAAAGGCTGTGGAAAAGTAAACACAGGCGGTGGAAAGACTTCTTTGTGAATTTACATTTTTGGCTTCATTTCTCCATCCAAGGAAACAGCAGGACCAGTGCTGTGCATGGTCCAGAGCATCCACGCAGAGCTGGCGCCACCCCTAGGGTGACAGACCTGCTGTGTGGCTTGGACCTACATGTAGGGGTGGTCCTCCCTCCCCTCCTGGCAGATTGAGCTTGTCCATTCCTTGGGAGAGGAGGAGGAGGAGGCAGGTGTCTTCTCACCTGTCCCTCTTTTCAATGTAAGTGCCAAAACGACAGTGGGGAGGCATGAGGGTAGCAAGGCAGGGTCCAGGAGGCCTGCCAGCACATGGTTGTCCACACTGGAGGCACAGTCTTGGATTTAGGAGGTGCTTAGTGTGTGCGACTCCCTCAGGTGTCTGAGGAACTGTAGGTGGAGGGAGGAGTGAGAAGGAATACAAGTTTTGGCTGTTAGTATGAAGAAAAGGCAGTTGCCAAGTGTATCTGTGGGATATTACCAACGTCAGTAGTGTGTGTAACCAAATATGACTTTAACGTTTCATGGGAGCTGATGGCTTGCAGCACTCAAAGACCAATGGTCTTCCGAAACAGACACATCCAGAACTGGCATCTGCATTGGCAGTGCTCCCTGCAGCCAGGACAGTGTCCATTCACTGTTCAACAGCAGACAGCATGTGCTTCTGAGAACCCGGTGATTGTGCTATGGTATATATCGATGATTAGTTTTTAATGTAGACTAGGTTTGGGGTAATTTGTTGGTGAAGTGAGCTGGAAATTGATAGCAGACATCATCCCATCTATGGAATAGTAAATGTGCTTGATCTCCTTCTCTGTTGTTCTCTCTCCAAGGTATAGCCTAGTATCTGCCAATACCAAATTCAGCATTCCCAGAATTATATACTTTTTTCACTGAGAGGCAGTAGGTATATTGAGAAGTAGGTATATCGTACAGCCTTAGGAATAGAAATGCTCCAGCAGCTACTACTTAAAGAAGCAGTATCACTTTGTGTGCCAAAATCTCTATCATTTTGGTCCTAAAGTCAAATTATGGCAATTTAGGTCATTTCTGTGCGTAGGATGAGCTGTAACAAGTGTTTGTGCTGCAGTCTGTGACATGAGAGTGGCATTATCGGTTCGATTACCATTCTTCTATTAAGAGATAAAACTGAGTCATGTGAATTTGCTTTTGACGTGGGCATTAACCATGCAGTCCCTACAATTCAGCTGAGTCCTGACAGTATCTGAAATTCATATACCTCATCTCTTTGTCTGACCTTTGTGTCTCCACATGCAACAAGGAAAAGTTTCTATGTGCTACCATGAGAAAATGATTTGGAGAACAAACTACCTCAGTGGAAGAGAAATCAACTTTGAGTAGGAAAGAAGCAGTGTCATTTTTTGCCTATAAAGTGACAAAAGACCTTTTCTTAAAGAGTTGCTTTGATGATGATGAAACCTTTCCATTTCCGGGAAGATTCAAGTTGTATAATTGTAAATGTAAAGGAGAAGTGTCTCTCGTTTCCTGTCATTATTGATAGGCTTATAGAGAAAATGTCAGATTTTTTTTCTTTATCAAGAATGTATTAATAAGGTGGTATAACACCATGTTAGTACTTTCACAGCAAGAAGGTCATGGTATTTTTTTTCTAATCTAATTAACAAAAAGGACAGCAAGAGCCCAAACCCGGGCAAATTCCAAGTAAGGTTAGGCATACGTTTTTAACAAATGACAACCATGGGAAAAAAAAAAAAAAAAAAGGAAGTAGAAGTGGTGAATCACCTGTGTTTTGAAATCAATTGGAACTGGCTATTTCTTCTAGAAATTGTTCACTAGTTTTGCTTTAGCTGAGTGCAAATTTCTGGGATAGGTACAGCTTAATGGGATGAGTTCAGTGGACTGGGCGCGTGCTGAGTATCCTGACTATATAATAGCCTTACATATCGATGTTAAAAGAAACTTCCCTTATCCCACAAAAGTTACAAACCCAGTCACCTTTTCACAGTTGATTATAGTAGTAGGCTTATTCAGCGTGTACGGTTAAATGTGCCTGCGGGACAACCCATCGCTGATAGACCAGGCAGAAGTCTCCGTCAGCAGCTCTGCCGGGACAAAGCATCCATCACGGGGTGGCAGAGCAGCCCGTGTCGCTGGGACACATGGCTCAGCAGCGGCACTGCCGTGTGTCAGAGGGAGCGAGCCCCATGCCAGCGTGGCACGGGCACCCCAGCACAGCTGGCCCTGTGCTGCAGTGACCATAGCGCGTCTCCCGCATGCACACCGGCAGTTCTTCCCCTCTGAACTATGTGGTGCTTTATGCTCCTTGTTAGTACATGACTCATGCAACGGTTTGGTTTCTTGTGCCCATGGATAAAATTACCTGCACATAGGTAATAAACGCAGCCTTTTCCAGTAGAATGACAGCTAAAATATTATGCAGAGTTTTTGTAAAAATGCATGAACCAGATGAAGAAGCCTACTCTCAAGAGCTGCTCTCTGTATTGTCAAAACTACCCAGGACTATTACAAGTGAAAGTATTCTGAAAATATTCTGTGAGTTTTCTGTTGCTTTATTTTGTGTGTTTCACACACCTTAAAGGAAATAAGCCATCTGATTGACTTCACATTTCTCATGAACAAGAACATTTGGGACAGCATGTGGGTTGCACAACTTGAAAGGAAAAAGTAGACTTGTTTTCCTAGGATAGGACTTTCTTCTTCTAATTTACAAAATATGCTTCTCATGAATAATAATACCCTTTTGAAAGGATTTGAATTGTATTTTAGAGATTTAAATTGTGGGTTCCCTTACATCTGTTCTCTCTGAAGTTGACCTTACGGAATGTAAAAGCCTCACACCAAAGTGAAAGATATGTATCCTTTGTAATTATCTTTCCAGCTATGGCAGAGACACAGATGCTTTGGACAAGTAAGAGTTTGGTGACACTGGTGGGTGTCTTCAAGTCTCTCTGACCTCTGCACAAGCAGTGCCTGTGCATGGAGCCTTAAAAAAAGCACAGGCCAAGGGGCTGACAAGGGCAATGGTGTGACCTGCGGGATGCTCGCCAAGCAGGGTGCTGCCACATGCTGTGTTCAGCTGCTGCGCTGCCCTAACCGCCTTCTGGGAAAGCTCTGAAGGAGAAATCGATGTCCTGGGCTGGAGCCCGAAGCCTCCCCTGGCGTGGGAATAGCACACACACGAGGATGCAGGGGCTGATTTACGTCACAGCACTGTGTGTAAAACAGCAAGTTACAAAAGGGCATTCTATAGAAAGGAAAAAAATATTCACTGAATATTAGAAGAATGTTTGTCTTCCTGCTTTTAGCTTGGCCTGGCTCTTTTTTTAGTCATTCATGTAAGACGACCGAATCGGTAGCAGTTGAAAATGCCACAGCATCATTAAAGTGAGCTTGAGAATTGTGCTGGGAGTCTGCACCGTGCTCTACAGTTCTTCCAAAACACAGCATTATGTTTGGTACTGCAGGCACTCTAGGGACCAAAATAGGAGTCAATATCAGCATCGTTGCATGCTATAAAGAAAAATTAGAGAAACACGTAATTTTACAAGAATACTGGTTTAGGCTTCATATGTTATAAAAACATGCTGTAATTGATAGACCTTAAAGGAAGTATCAAGTAAAAAAAAAAAAAAAAAAAAACCAACAACAGAGTAAGAAGACAAGTGTTTACAATTTTTATGTTTCCCAAAACTTTTCTGTCTTCTTCCTCTAATTCTCGCTTTTTCCATTCACCAAACTTCAAAAGTTAATCACTGACAGGAACAAACAGATGAAACCTTTCTCCTGGCCCTAGGATAGTCAAGTAAAAATGCTTCTGAGAGTTATTCCAGTGGAAGTCTGATGCCACCTAAAGTTTCCAAAAAGTCTTGCAGTAAAAGAAATCAGCATGCCCCCTTCCTGCTCCCCCCCTGCCCCAGCATTCTCAAGCAATAACCGCTCTGAAGTTATTAGTTATTTATAGTTATTTGTGGCTACATTAAGCACAGCAGAAGTTTGCACTGTGAGAAAATTAGCTCAGTCATGCTAGGCAGGGTAAAATCCCAAATTTCTGTCATCCTCAGCATGGAAGAAGCAGACATCAATTCAGTCCAAAATCAAAGCTCTGTAACGGAGACTTTATTCCCCTGCAGTTAAGACTGGCTTGGTAATGAGGTTCCTTTATTTTTTATGTTTGGAGACCATGTAACTGTAAAAGGGAATCAGATTCAGTAGGTGGAAGGACAACGTATGCAGTATATGTTCCGCCAATGACATTAAGCCTTAGTATTTAGGGTATGCTGACATGGATATTTCTGAGCAGGGTTAATGCCATGATCACCACAGTTAGTCAGTAAGCCCATCAAAATACACTGCACTAAAAGTAGGCTGTTGTCACAAAAATACACAAACTTTGAAAAATGTGTCGCTTTTACTAATTTTCTTTGGAACAAGCATTGTTGTTTTTTTGTTTATTTTTATTCTGTTTTTATCTGAGTTAATAGTTTTTCTTAACAATACTTTGCATCAATTTTTATTTTTTCATTTGCTCGTTTGTGTACCAGTGATTCACGTAAGAACACCAATATTGTGCATTGTTAATACTTAAGTGGTCATTACAGCTGAGAACTGCAGTTGGTTTGTGATTTCAAGCAGTCATTCAAAGTGGCTGTTATTTACTGTTGCTGGGAACATTAAACATCATCTTCTAGATCATAGTCTCCTGACTGCTGTGATGAAACAAACTGATTCTAGTCTTTTAGCTTTAGTTTCAAGTCACTTAAAGGTGGACATGGGAGGAGCTACCACGCTCCCCACTGCAGAGGGAGTATGGACTGGAACGACACCTAGGTCATCAGAAGTCAGAAGCAATATGTTGAAAAGCATATGGGGAAACGGGGGCAGCCCCTTGGGCACTTGCGTTTTAACACACTAGTTTATCAGCTGGTGATACATGTTCTGGATGAACAAGCTCTGCTCACACAGATATTCCTCTCTCTTCAGCACCCTCTCGAGCTGCTCGCACGCCGTGGTGGCTCTGCTGTACCCCTTCTCCTGGCAGCACACCTTCATTCCTGTTCTGCCCTCATCCATGATTGATATCGTGTGCTGCCCTACGCCCTTCCTGGTGGGACTGCTCTCCAGCTCTCTGCCAAAACTGAAGGAGCTGCCTGTGGAGGAGGTAGGAGCTGGCACCAAAATTATTTGCCTGGACTAAAACTGGCCTTGCCCTGGAGAGAGGCACAAAAGTCCACATGTGTGTAATTTTTAATATTCCTTTTTGTTTCTTCTCTGCCAAATTCTCATGTACAACTGCCTCTTGGTAAAACTGCAGTTTTAAGTTTAGTCTTCTCTTTTATCCCGCTCTCTGTGCCTGGCACCTTGACAGAGAGAAGCAAATCGTAACCTGGTTAACAATTAAGTAGTGTAAATATTCTCATTTCTTTTGATTTTGTTGTTCCTGGAACAACAAGAGGAAGTACGAAACGCCAGCTGCTATGACACCTGTTAATGCTAATGGAAGTTGTGCATGAAGCCATAGGCAGGAGAGAAAATAAAGCCTTTAAGGCCTTTTTTTTTTTTTGGTAACTTTTAAGACTTTGCTAATACTATATTGGAATTCAAATGAGAGTTCCACTTCATCAGTTCTTCCAGTAAAATACCACCAAATTCCTCAAGGCCACACTGTTCTTTCTTACTTCTCTTTTCCTGTCATTTTTCTATTAAATCATCTTTTTGTGCCCACTTTCAATATATTGTGTGCATCAGGTCCTTGTAAATCTCTGTTGTTTTCCTCCCACTCTCCTAACATTGCTCTCCCACATCTTCCCAGCTCCTTCTCGCAGCATCAGTGCTTCATTAGCATCAACATTTCACACCCTTGCACTTCAGAAGTCCTGCTGCCTAAGACAGTACCATTTTCTTTGAAGCCCTCTGAAATACTTGTCATCCACATGATAGCAAAAAATGATTACCAATAGCTTGCATTAAGTGTGAGAAAAAAACCTGCCTAATCCTTTTAACTTTTTTTTTTTTACATATTTACAGATCCATTGTACTAGATCTGTTGTATTTAATGATGATAAATTAGACTTTGAGCTCTACAGAAAGAACTTCATAAACCTGTTGTTTTCATAGCAGGAATTTGATTCATGTTGAGGCTTGGGACCATTCAGATGATCTTTCTCCATTAAAAAGCAGACACAAATGTTTTCTGTCTCTTAATACATATTTCACTGTAATGTTTTATTTCTTCAGGCTTTGATGGTTAACCTGGGATCTGATCGATTCATCAGACAGGTAAAGTACAGCTTGCAATGTTGCCACACAGCTTAGCAACCTGTTTAGTCCTATCATATTACTAGATTTCCATTTTTTTTTTTTTTTTTTTAATCAGAGATGTGTGGCAGGAACTGTGCAGTAGGCAAGACACTAGGAAAAAAATGCTCATTTTCTGTTTCAGTTGCAAACTGGCACTACTCTCCTCAGGTATCCAACAGGGATTGGGGCCGTAAATGTCAGAAGAAATCAAGAACTGTGTTTGCGGTGTAAAGAAAGCATCCAAAGATAACAATATCATGTTAGCAAGAAAACTCACAGTGTTAGAGACAAAAATTGCAAGGAAGTCTCTGAGTGAGAGAGGAAAGGTAGAGAATAGCAGTTTGGTAGCAGAAGCAGGAGCCTTGTGAGCCAGGAGATGAAGGATCACCATCTCCTGTAGTAATATGGCACTAGATAACTTCAAAAGTATCTGTCTGCAGGTTAGGTGAGTAAATTTCCTTGTATCCCTGGAAGACATGACTGGTGAGTAGTGGTTGCACTGCTAAGATTCTTGTGTCTGCTTGCTTTTGCTGAATAAGCTTTAAATAAGTTGAAGACAGCAGTGGGGCAAAACCCCAGAAAACAAGATATGCTAGAATAATAAGTAGAATCAAGTACCAAGCAGCTGTGTATACATGTAGCTAGGTTTTGCTGCCTTGGTCTTTGGATTATTTTGCTCTTTGAATTATCTTTTCTGACTTTAAGAGTAATGAGAAATCTTGTTCAGAAATACATGATAGCTGCATATATGTTTTTATTATTTCATTTATGTAGTCATGACAGTAGCTAACTGATAAAAAATGCTTTTCTTCTGAATTTTAATCTGTGCAAAAGTATGTACTATAGTTGCTGTACATGATGAATGTGATCTAAAGATTTTTTTTCCTCTGTCAGATGGATGATGAAGACACGCTGTTACCTAGAAAACTGCAGGCTGCTCTGGAGCAGGCTCTAGAGAGAAAGAACGAACTGATAAATCAGGATTCAGATAGCGATTCAGATGATGGTAAGTTCATTTGGAAACAGGCTCATTATTAACAGACATGTAGGTAGTATTCTGACTTTCTACCCAGGAGAAAGAAAGATGTTAGTACTCAAATACCTTTTGCAGTATCAAAGATAATCTCTGAACACATGGAATGGGACTGATGACATCAACACACAGTAATACATTATCAGCAGTCTGTTTTAGTTTCTTTGTAACTGACATGCACATGAGTACTTTTAAGCCTTTACTCAAAAAGAGTTTTGCAGTTAACTTGGCCCTGGTTCAATCCAGATAACTATACATGTTTAGAAGTGTGTCTGAATTCAGAGTTGCTGTTGACTCTTGATATATTCAGGGGAGGGAAGCAGGTACCTCCCAGGAATGGTTTCTGTACTAGAGGGGCTGAATTGCCTTGGAAGGTTCATATTTCTCACCAGCAATTATAAAAAGAGCCCAGGGCGAATTTAACTGACTGTGGTTAAATGGTATGCAACGGGCCTCTATTCAGTTTTTGAAATGTATTTCTACTCATCTTTGCTTTACATATGTAAAATTATTTTAACATCTCAGAAGCGATGAAAACCTAAATTCTACAACACACCCTTTTTGATCTGTTTTGGTACAGGTTCATTATCCCCAGAGCAAACATTTTAATTCGCAGTCATACAGAATTTTGTTAAGAAAACACTTATTCAGATTTAAAGTAAGAGGTATAATTTTGATGAGGCACCCACAGAATTTTTAATTTCCTAGCCTGTCTCCTGAGGATTTGTATTTCTTGTTGATTTTTAGTTACGCAACATCAGTTTTGTAGGCTGGCACTCTTGATTATAAAGCATTGTTCCCTATCTGACACATATCCATGGCCGCAAAGGATTTGGTACAACTCCTTTCAGTTATTAGCATCAATAAACTGCTAGATGACAGTACCTGGCTCAGGGGGGATGACAACACTGACAAATCTGGGAGCAGCTGATTTTGGTGTCTTATTGCTGCCTTGTTTTGCAGAATGTAACACCCTGAATGGATTAGTGTCTGAGGTTTTTATCCGATTCTTTGTGGAGACCATTGGCCATTATTCCCTGTTCCTAACCCAGAATGAAAAAGGAGAGCGTGTCTTCCAAAGGGAGGCTTTCCGTAAATCTGTGGCCTCTAAGAGTATCCGGCGCTTCTTGGAAGTGTTCATGGAATCCCAAATGTTTGCTGGTTTCATCCAGGACAGAGAGCTGAGAAAATGCAGGGCAAAAGGTAAGGGTGATGTCCTTTGCTGTGATGCAGATCATGTGCATTTCACACTGATCCAACAGTTAGCACCTTCATTTGCTGTCGGAGCCTAGCAAATTCTGTGTAGCTAACAAACCGCCAGAAGCACGTTACCTGCTTCTCACGGGGCTAAATGGTAGCGATCGCGCAAAGGCTTTAACCAGGAGAATCCACGGCTGAGCGCCTTAAATCACTCAAAGGCAAAATTGCTCGTGCCACAGCAGTGCTCCCGCGAAGGGCACAGCCACCCCTGGCGTGGAGCTGCCCGGGCGGCTGCCCTCGGAGGCGCACCGTGGCAGGGCCCGCACGACAAGGCTGAGCGGCGCAGGAGGGGAACGGGGCCGTGCTGCGGTTCCCGGGCGGGCTGCAGCGCCCCCCCCCGGGGCCAGGGGAGGGCCCGGCCGGCCCCAGCGCCACCGTGCGGGGCGGCGCTGCCAGCCCCGGCCGCCGCGGCCTGCGAGGCGCCGTGAGGGGGCCCCGTGGCGCTGCGCGGGCGGCGAGCGGCGGGGCAAGGCGGGGGGGATGCGGGGGGATGCGGGTTGTGCTGCACCGCGCGCCGCCCAGCCCCGTCTTCCCCCCTGTCCCGCAGGTCTCTTTGAACAGAGGGTTGAGCAATATTTGGAAGAGCTTCCGGACACCGAGCAAAGCGGAGTAAACAAGTTTCTGCGAGGCCTTGGTGAGGAAAATCTTTACAAGTGTTTCTGAAATGGATGTGCATGTCTGGGTGTTGTTGTTTAAATTCAAAAAAGCCTTGCCTGAGGTGAGATGAGATGATCGACTGGTGGTTTCGGTATGCGATAGGAAGTATCAAAAGGAAAAAAAAAAGTGAAAACATACTTAAACCTGACAAAAAGCAGATTTAATTATGATCTCTGTGAACATCTTCATTTGGGGAGAAAAAGCAGGGAAAACATAATTGAATAATTGAGGAGGAAGAAAAAATAAGAAGGCAGACTACCAAAGACTCTGTCAGTTGGCTATCTCTGCCGGTATTAAGAGTCACTGTAGCAACTACACTACAAATTAGACCCATTTGTTAAGGGATTTTTGATTGCACTTGGCTTTTTCAGTATATGCTAGTGATTGATGGTGTGTTTTCTTTAGGAAATAAAATGAAGTTCCTTCACAAGAAGAATTAAACCCTTTCTGCTGAAACATCAACCCAAAGACTATTTATGACACTGTCCTTAAGACCCCTGCAACTCCAAATTTTGATGTGGGAGGAGAATGAAAAAAGCTGACCACAGCTTTGAGTGACTACCGATGCTGTTACAGTGTGTCAGATGATGACTCCTTTATGTATTTGGATAGAATTTGTAAATAATGTGCTGTAAGCTTTTGTAACTGATTTTGTAATGAGCAAGAAAAACTGTGGTAAATATTTGTATATTCCTGAGAATAACAGGTGCTTTTTTTCTTTAGTATGAATTGAGTTATGCTTGGTGCAAAAATGAATAGCTGATTATGTGCAGCTGACTGTCTCAGCAGAACCACTGACTTCAGGGAATGTTTGTGAGAACTACACTGATGCCTGAGTACTGCGGTAATGAATGAGCTCTGGGGTACGTGGGAGAGGTTGTATGCGCGGGGGCTGTTTTCATGTGGCAGAGTTGGTATTCTTTTCCTAATTTTCCTTCTAATTAATTTTAAAAGAAAGAAATAACAAAGTAACTTGATAATAAGGTACTTGGTTCACAATACAAACCTTCCACTCCGTTTGAACTCTGGTCAGTAAACTACTTGTAATCCATTCTGCACTAAGACTGCTAACCGTGAGGAGATCTCAGTTCTTTGACATGCAAGCTGCAATGAGTAGGTACAGTTCATCCTTTCCTAATGTATGTATGTATGGTTCCTAATAAACTATGTAAATATACCTGTTTGTTTATATTCTTTGCAAACCTTTGTGGATTTCTGATTTTGAGTGGGTACAAAACCAGAGAAACTTGTGAATGTGAATTTTCAATTAAAATACCAAAAAAAAAAGGTTATTATGAAACTCTTTCAGTAGGTTTGCTATTTCATGATACTACTTGGTTTTCCTTCTAGTTAATGCTTTTTATTAGAGCCGAGACATGGCATTTTATATCATCACTGTTTTGTTAATTTTATCCTAACAGAAGCATCTCTTAAAACGATTTTCCTTTTTTCTTCTTCTTCACACGGGTTAGCAGCAAATTATATCTTGTATCATAGACAACTGATCCTGAACTGTGATATTTTCACATTGTTTTTATGCTACATATGTTTTTACGTTTAATTTGGTTAAATGATCCAAGTAGAATAAGAACAGCTTGTAGCAGACAAATATTTTGCTTAAATTTCTGATGAGCTAATCAGCTGCATTCTATGACAATCTGCTTTTCTTTTGTATTAATTGCAGTCTGGTTCAGGTGGTGCTTGCATCGTGGTGAATGCTCTTCAGCAGGACAGGAATGATTAGCTTGCCATGGCCCTCTGCACAGCAGCAAGTGCTACCCAAGTACCACATTCATCTTTAATCCGGTAACACAAATGCTGTTAAGAGATTCTATTAGCTTTTCCTTAGCCTGAAGAAGAAAACAGAAAATACTTGAATATTCTTTCAAGTCTGACATCTAATGAAAATTACCTAGAGCTTTCTTTTTAAAGAAAAAAGACCACTGTATTTTTCTTCATTTGCAGTGTGACTTCCTTGTGTAGTTAAACTGTCTTTGAGGCTTGCGCAATTCCTAACCTGGCAGTGGTTCTGGTGTGCTATCAGCCTCATAGAACAAAATTGAGGGTTTATTCACCAAAAAGGTGAAGTCGTTTCCTTTTTTCCTTACCTCCCTCACACTCAAGTATATACCAAAGCTTAAGTGTACATGAAAAGAAGCATCTGTAGAATGTAGAATATCAAGCGCTTCTGATTCAATTGAAATGTAATCACAAATGTTAATTTCTACAGGTTTTATGCTGTAATACGTTGTAAGCTACGGAGTGACTTTCAGATGTAGTTCTTCAAATCAGAAGCAATAGCTTTCACTTGTACAGGTGGATGCTGGCTATTTTATAAACAACAGTAATTATATGTGTAAATACATGTTCCTTTTGAGAAAATGATTGATAAAACATCATCCTTGGCTGATGGTAATGTTGACATGAAAAGAGTTGTTAGGAATGCAAGAGAGACACAGGATGCACGTGTTAAGAGAATGCGGTGCGGTAAAATGCATCTCCCACACAGAAGCTGTTTTCCTCCATCTGCACTGTAAAAATCTAAGCAGGAAGCTTTTGAACGATAAATTACCCGTCAGCATGTTGTTCTGGGTTTTGCAGTCAGAGGAGTGCACCAGTCAGGGTGACAATCACATTTCAAAAGCTTGTAGGTACCTTCCTGGTCCTCGGACCATGGCTATGTAAATCAACCTTAGTGTTTCCAAAGGTCTGTGTTTAAAACAAACAACTGAAATGAAAGTGTGGGGTGTATTATTCCACCTTGCACCTTAGTTTAGAAAACTGAGGTGACGACTGCTGAACGGTGGAACACCGCTCGTGCACCATGTAACCGAGAAGGAAGTCCTGAAGAAAAACCAGCGTGGAGGCCTGTGGTTCAAAACTGGGGAGAAAAAAAAAAAGTGTAAAATCTTCTGGCGCGGAATATATTTAAATAAAAAAACAGTACGAAACAATTGTTTCCAGTTGTCCAGGAACTGTTACTCTGGCGTGACAGACGGCGGCGTTTACGGGCATTGCGTTTATTGTCCCGGCTACTCGTGCGGAGTGCCGTGACCGAACTGCCCGGCCTCCCCCCGCCCCCCTCGGCACAGGCCGCAGGAGGCGAGCGGCCGGGCCGGGCTCCGCGACACCGCCCCGCGGCTCGGCGCCGGCAGGAGGAGCCTCCGCGAAGTCTCGCGAGAGTTCGCCGTGGGCGACGGTGCCTTCCCCCGGTCTCGCGAGCGCGGCGCCCTTTCCCTTCCCTCGCGCACGCCGACAAGATGGTGGGTGCGGGACGGGACGGAGCGGGGCGGGACGGGACGGGCTGCCCCTCGCCGCGGGACGTGCCCGGGGGTGGGCTGAGGGTGGCCGTGGCGGGCGGTTCTCCAGGCCCGCGGCCTGCTCGGGGCGTTGAGGGCGGCCCGGGGCGGCCGCTCCGGCCTCTCCTCGCAGGGCCCCGGCCGCCGCCCGCTGTGGGCCGTGAGGCGCGGAGGAGCGGTGGCTCTGCGGGGGGAGGGCCGTGTGCCGCCGCGCTCACCTCTGCCGCTTCTCCGCAGCCTTCCCGGCTCAGGAAGACCAGGAAGCTGAGGGGACACGTCAGCCACGGCCACGGCCGCATCGGTAAGTGGGGGGCTGCGGCTCCGCAACGCCGGCGGGCCTTCGCTGCTCGGGCGCCGCCTCGGGCGGGCAGACGAGGAGCGCACAAACACGGGCCCGGCGAGCAGCTCTGAGGGCCGCAGCACGTGCGGGTGGTGCCCGCACCGTGGGGGAGATGCCCCAGGAACGTGGTGCTCCGGAGTTTTGCCCATCCCTGTGGACTGGGTTTGTGACTTAACTTGGATAGTACTTGGGCGGTAGGTGTTGCCTGAGAACGTGGCTGGGCGACATTTTAAGTTTGCAGGCTGATGTTGTGCCAGTTCAAACTATGGCCGTTCCTGCCTGTTCTTGTCAGTTTGCTTGTGTTAGCACTGGTGTCTTCTCATACTTCTGTAGGTTAAAGACATCGGGTTTTTTTTGTTTTTTTTTTCTTGTCTAGGGTTAGTCTAGTGGGTTTAGCTCACTGAGTTGATATGAATGGAGAAGGATAGGACTGCTATCATCAGAGTAATTAGCTTAAGTTGACTTTGTGCTCCTAAGCTCAAGTATTACATGTGATATTCTTAGTTTAACCAACTTCATTTTTCTTTTCAGGCAAACATAGGAAACATCCTGGTGGCCGTGGTAATGCTGGTGGTATGCACCATCACAGGATTAACTTTGATAAATAGTAAGCTAACGTTTTAAACATGTGCTAGCAAAATGCATGTGTCTGAAGTAGAAACAACTAAGTTTTATGTGAACCACCAAACTTCCCTACAATCCTATGTATCTTTTTCTCAAACATGAAAGTTTAATAGCTGAAATCAACTTGTGTCCCCATTTTCTCTAAACTCAGCGGCCTTTTTTTCTTAAGCCAGGCATCTTTGAGAGTTCAGTGCAGTAAACTTGACCAAGCTTGCCAGTTACACCGTTGTCCATACTAACAGATGTGCCCACAAAATGTTAGGTAAATCTGAAGCGTTATATAAATCAAAGCTACACTCTACTTAACTGCATGCTATAGAGGCAAGGGTCGTTGTCTCACTGCCGAGACTAGAGTCACATCTGAACACTGCCTGTTGTCCTGGTGTGCTAGAGTACTCGGAAAGTAACCACTAATCTCTATTCGCTGGCTGTGACCATTGTTGACTCAGTCAGTCACCAGGTTAGTGACAGGAGCTCTGAAGCTCCTCGTGCAGTGCAGTCTTGCACCGAGTTGGTTTTGCTCAGAAAATGCAGGATTGGACCAGACTCACCATGAGAAGGATTAAGTTGTGAGTTCAAGGGAGAATAGATGCTTTAAGGAAAATAATTTTCCCTTGCTTTGGATAGCAATGATTATTGCACTTAGATACCACATGTATTAATACAAATAAACGTGTAATGTGAAAGTAAGATAAAATTTTACTTTTAATTTCTTTGAACAAGTAAGATGTTGTGTTAGTGTTGATTTGTAGTCCTACTTGCTTAGGATGAATTAAAAATGTGACCTAACGAGGAATGTGTTTTCTTTCACAGTCACCCTGGCTACTTTGGAAAAGTAGGCATGAGACACTATCACTTGAAGAAAAACCAAAAGTTCTGTCCTACTGTCAATTTGGATAAACTGTGGACCCTTGTTACTGAACAGACAAGGCTCAATTATGCAAAAAACCAGGCTGGACTGGCCCCAGTCATTGATGTTGTGCGCTCAGTAAGTTTCTGTTCAGATTCAGATCTGCAGCTTCTGCTCGCTTGAAGTGTAACTTAGCTTTGCATATCCAAGTAACAAAATGGTAAACTGCAAATAAGCTGCAGTGCATGAATATCTGTAGACTTCTCGGTACAAATTCATGCATCTTAGCATATCAGTGGTTAAACTAGTACTTAAGTTATGTTTTTTCCTGTAAGAATGACTTCCCTTATTTTTGAAAGGTGGTGAAAGATTACTTGTTCAAAATATCACCAAACGTAGGTATGAAAACATGATAGAGCTATTCTCACTTATATAAAGTCACTTTTAATTCCGAGACTAGAGTCACATCTTTACACTTGTGATTGTTCTGGTGTGCTATCATTCTCGGACATTAAACTTCTGATCCACATTCACTGGCTGTGATGCTTCGTATCTCAGTCAGCCACCAAATCAGTGACACTAACTAGTCTGTCAAGTAGGTAGTGAAACTAATTACCAAGTAGATATGTTTTGTGTACCAAATACCTCTGCTGGCCAGTTACACCTCTTCTAACAAGCTGTGACTTTAAAGGCTGTAGTATTAACGGGCCTTGTGCCATGGTTGTCCTTTTTATGCAAAGGATAGGAGTGAAACGAGGGGAGAGGGCAACTATTGCTGTGACAGCTTGCAGAGCAGAATAAACCACACAGGTGCTTGGGCACCAATGTGTTGACGCTCTTCAGTTTTACTTTTAAGATGTGCAGAAGAGTCTTCTGCTCTCTTCAGGAATACCAGGATGTCCAGCAGGTAAAGAGCATGTGCCAGATGTAAGTGGGTGTAGTAAGTAGTTTGTTGGAGAAATGCAGCCAGCTGCTCTGTGCTGTGGGAAGTGGAAGTGGTTGGCAGCTTATTTACAAGACTTCAGTGTTTTCTGTATGCAGTACTGGGAATATTACAACTTCCAACATTCTAAGTTACCAAAACCTTTAATTTACTTTATAGTTTCCACTTCTCTGAATGAATGCAACGCCACTAGATCACACAGGATATTTTTTTCCATTCATACCAATCTTGTATTGGAGACGGACAATGAATGAGGTCAGCAGCGGTGATCATGGTTTTGTTTTTTACTGGTGTGTGCTAAAAGACAGGTCTGAATGTAGGAGCCTTTAAGCTGATTACAAACATATAATGTTTTTTTAATCTTTCTAGGGATACTACAAAGTCCTGGGCAAGGGCAAGCTGCCCAAGCAGCCTGTAATTGTGAAAGCAAAGTTCTTCAGTAGAAGAGCGGAGGAGAAGATCAAAGAAGTTGGAGGTGCATGTGTGCTTGTGGCATAAAGGCCATTGTTTTATTTGAAGTTTTGAATAAAGACAATGTGTAAAATGTGTTGATTGATAGATTTTTTTGACTTGTTCACACACTGTCCTGACTTCAGTCTTGTGGATTTAGTGATTTCTGGCTGTTTTTGATCAGTGGTTTGGCTGATGCTTGCTACAATTTTAAACTGTGTGGCTACAGTGGCGTCTGGCATTTGAAGAGATACCTTGCTGCTTTGTTTTTACAAGGTAGCAATGTACATAGGTTATTCCTGTATTTGTGCAACTCCTTCAGTAGGTGACGCTCTCTGGTGACCAGCGATAGGACCTGAGGGAACAGCATGAAGCTGCCTCAGGAGCAATTCAGGTTGGGTATTAGGAAAAGGTTCTTCACTGAGTGAGTGGTTGAGCACTGGGACAGGCTCCCCAGGGAAGTGGTCATGACACCAAGCCTGCCTTGCTTAATGACACAATTCATGTAACTTCATTTTTGCAATTGACTAACCTCCTTTTCAAGTGTACAGCACACAATTCCTGAAGTTGCTTTTGTGGGACAAATGGTGCCAGGTAGCTTCAAACGTGTACGCAGCTATGGCACAGCTGTAGAGCTGCACTGTATGAATTTCTATACGTGCTTTAAAATGATTCTATAAAACATTATTTGCGTAGTTGTAATGTCAAAATAGGACTTCAATTACCAATGCAAGGGTTGGCCATGTATGCCAAAGAAGAATCCTTACATGATGGTTAAAATCAAACTGTTACTATAATGCTCAGCATTATAAGTCTTAAAGTATTCCTAGGTGCTACAGATTAACTTCTAGTACATGTGATACAATCCTATTAATGAACCCTTAACCTAGTGTTTGGCATGAATTACTTCAGGGCTTTTAGGGTAAAGTTGATGTGCATTGCATTTAAAGTTTGTGAAATACTGAAGTTTTTAAGATAAATAGTGAGTGCTGGGACGCCTTTATGCTAACACATTATGCTACTGAACGGCTGTCAAAGGTTAAAGACCAATGAAACATAAGCACTCACTGGCGTTTACAAGTTGCCTTAGTCCAACCCTGCAGGCTAACGTGTTTATGGTAGACTCTTCATCAGGTACAGTGTGGGGAGGAGGTGAAAAGTGTCTCCAAAGGGGGGGACTACAGGCTGTGGAAGGTGAGAGTCCAGCTTCCGATTATTTCAAGCAGCTAAGGATGTTGCTGCAGGACAGATAACAAGGAGAAGCAGTGTAACCAGAACATCTATCGAGGGTTTGGTTCGGTCCTCAAAGGTAAGTCGTGGGGTACAGTAAAATAAGGACCACTGCTACTGCCTGCTGTCAGTATGGTGTCCGACCAGATCCCACTGACCGTGAGAAGCTTGATTCACACAGAAGCACCCTGTGCACACAATCAGCAAGTGATTCCAGATAGCTAACGTACACAGCAGACACTGCTCTCAATTCTTTGGTATTTAATGTTTTAATACATTAATGTTGTAAGTAATTCTTCGATATTTTGTACAGTTGAACTTTGAGTACAACCCAAAAGTTTGGCGGCCCCTCTCGCTCCGCGCCGCCGCCATCTTCCTGAGGCGAGCGCCGGGTCCCGCCCGCAGCTCTCAGTCACGGCCGTTGGGCGCGCGGGGGCGCCCGCTGCTGAGGTGGCGGCCGTTGGGCGCGAGCTGCCCTGTCCGGGGGGCTCGGTGCCCGCCTGTCGCCGCGCCGTTTCTCTGGGTTTGTTTCCCAGCCGGTCCCCAGGTACTTGGAGAATGTTTCCAAGGTGTTAAGAGGGCTGAGTAAATAGCAATTTCACTGCGTTTACCGCCTGCTTTTATTAACAGGACTAATTTCACACACCGGCTCACCTCATATTTTTGTTTAAAGTCATCAAGAGTTTGGGATTGGAGCCCTGACTTGGTGATGGTTTAAGGTCAAAAATCACATGCAGCATTTTTCTTTGTCACTGATTTTTATCCCCCCCCCCGTTTGTTTTGAAACAGTTAGTTTGGGGATTGCGCACGTGAGGTATTGAGCCTGGTCAATCAAGCAGACGGGTTTTGCTTCACTCACACCGCTGCCTTGGCTGAGCTCCACAGATCCCGAACAAGAAGCTGCTGTGAGGGCTGCTGTGGAGCCACCGGAAGGTTGTCCGGCACGCTGACTCTCTCTTTTTCCTCAAAGGACAAAATGGGCTGCTGCTAATAAAGTTATTCTAGAAGTAATTCTAGATGGAACTTGCAAAGTTTATGTTACAACATTTTAAAATGCTGTAGCAATATCCATTTTTAATTGAAAGAAGAAGATACAAAAAATCACCTGATTAGATCTGAGAGAACAGAATGGTGAAAGTTGAAAGTCTTGCATAGGGATTCTATCCCTAAAATACTAAAATAATATAATTATGGGAATATACCTGTTACAAACTTCTCCTGTGTGAAATATATAGGTGCTTCACTGGAAGTTTCAGTCCTGTGATACCTGGCTGCTTCCCTTTGATTTGTTTGGTGTGGCTATTGCCCTCCAGGGGCTGTCATTGATCTTTTGGTCCTGCAGCAGCTCCCCCAACACTATACAGCGCCTTTCGTTTTCCCTCCTTGGGCTGATAGGCCAAATGCTAGGGGCTTTTCTCCCTGTTTCGGGTGTGACTGCTTGCCAGCTGCCTCCCCCTGCTCACCCACCCCATCTTCATCCATTTCTGTCCTGTGTCCTGCCTCTTCACCCTCACCACATCCCTTCAGATGCAGTTATTTGCTTTGTAATTGCAGCTGCTGGACTTGGTGTTTCCCACCAGCCTAGCCAAGTCACTGGTAATGTAGCTGCCTGACTGCTGCTTTGCATACCTATCTCAGCAGGAAAGTAGCACTTTATCTCACCCTCATCCTTCCCCCTCCTATCAAAAAACTTGCACATAGTTTCACGTGTTCTGCAAAAAGCATAGATTAAAATGTATGGTAACCCGCTTCTGGCTCATTCAGACAGGTTTGGCCTTTATGGTGATAGAGCATTTCCCAATATTTGGCTTTGTGTTTGCACTGATTCTCTGTGCATTGATACTTTGGTCCCGGGCTGTGGTTTCTCTGACTGAACAATGCGGTAGCCGAAGACCTCAACTTCCTATTGCAGGCATTACATGTTTTTGCAGGTTCTGGTCTGTTTGCTTAGCAACAGGACTTGCAAGAAACAAAGGAGATGGTGCAAACTGAAAAGCTGTGCTTCCCTAATCACATTTGTCTCTGAAAGATGGTTGATGAAGATGAACTGTAAAAAGTGAGCTCATATAATAAGCACTTTTGTAATGTTTATTGTTTAAACTACAGGTGCAATTACCACAGCTGTTTTCTAAAGGGACCTGTAGTTTTGAAATTACAGTCACAAGTTTTAGTGGTATATTTGAATTTGTTGGAGTGAATTCAGTAAAACTGATGAATATCTACTTATTTTCATTGGTTCTTAGAAGTGGGCCTTGGGTGTGAGGTGTTATGGTGACTTTAACGTGAAGTCCAATTTTTCTTAAATAGCAATGACTTCAGGATGCAACACACAGAGAAGGCTGGTTGTGAACTTCTGAGACTTTCACAATTTTGTTTCATTGTAGAAGAAGTTGTGTCTGCTAAACATTTCTATTGGAATCTGCCTTGAGATGGAATCCTCCAAAAGAATACATATCTCTAGGATTAGTCGCTGTTCTTCTGTGATGGGGAAATCTGAAGATTGCTGCAAGTAGTGTACTGCTGATGGCAAGGCCACCATGCCAAGGCAGGGGCAACTACATGGGACTGTGGCCCCAGGAAGGAGGTTCAGTCAGCTAAAGGGTGATTCCAAGAGAGATGAGACTGCGTTTACTTTTCCTTCTCTGATGCAACTTGCAAAAGTTTCCCTTTGCAGGCTGTGTCTGATTGACATCTCTATAAATTTCAGAAACAAGGATAGAACATGAACTGCAAAATACTCAATTTACCTTGGGGAGCTTAGGTTGGCAGGGGAAATGCTGTCCTACCTGTAGAAAATTCTGACTTGGTCTATAATTTGATCTGTGGTCATCTTGACAGGTGAAATTTAATCACTGTGAAGTGCATTTTATTACATTTCTGTGAAGAAGATTAGCAGAAGATATTTTACATTTCTCAAGGCAGCTTTCTAATGGGGTGTTGCTGAAATGATGGAGGTAATGATCAGTTATGCTTATCATTATTTTCTTTACCTGCAAGCTATAAAATATTGTGGTGAAATTATAAAAGCATCATTTTTGTTGCACAGTTTCAGTGCTTCTGCCAGGAAATGTACAGCGTGTGACAATTCAGGCTGGTAACAGCTTTGTAAGTAGATCAATAGAACAGATTATTTCTTTTTTTTTTTTTTTCAGAGGTTGCAAGTACTATAGAGAGATAATGGGATCATGGTTTATAAACCTTAAACCACACTTTCCTGCACAACAATCTGCAAAGATATTCTTTTTTTTAAAGTGGGTATGTGATTTTCAGCTGCAAGGGACTTCCTCTTTCTTCAAAAGGACTAAGTAAATGTTGTTTCTGAGAACATGCATCCCGCTGTTGCCTTCTAGTTTGTGCTTGAGTGATGAAGTGTATTGTTAAGTGAAGGGGCTGTCATGAGCCATTTTGTGACTCTTCATGTTTTTGATGTCAAATTTCAGCCAACGGCAGTGGGGACTCTGGATCTGCTGAGGAATTGCTTGGTATGCAAACGGAACCTGGGCAAGAGAGACCCCAGAATGCTCCCTTGCCTCCATTCCTTCTGTAAGGACTGTCTTCCAGATCTGATTCAAGGATATAGCTGTATTCCCACTGGATATGAAGTTCTATATGAAGGTAATGTTTAAGAATCTCTGTTTGGCTTATGCTGTTTGCAATACAGTATTATGAAAATAGATGTATTGGGAATACTTTTTGTAGCCTGTTCCTCTAAAGCACTACTTGAAAAGAACAAACTAGGAGACTGGAGATTTGTATGAGCAGAGGGTGGACTGAGAACAAGCCTCCTTCAGAATGTTTTCCATTTAACAGCAGTGCTTTGAATAGAAACGACACAGTCAGGCAACCTTTACATTTTCCAGAATGGTCTTGATTTCATTTACCAAGTGTGACATTATGGATATTTGCTTTGCTTAAAAAATGAATAAATGCTACAGGGTAGTTGCTAGGTTACATCTTTATTCAATCTTTTAGACATGTCGGACCTTTTTATGGTAGTGGTTGTGGTGAGAATTTTATTCTTCCTTTTCTCCCCCTCCTGCCCTTGCAAACACCACAGCAATCACTGGTGTCTGGTTCTTTGCTCCTAAAGGAGTGCATAGTAATTTTTATTGGAATATGACTGTTGTGGCGCACTGAAACTCTTGGCGCCTTCCTTTTTTCCCATTATAAGTGTGGTTTCACCCTATCTGAACACTCACCTTAACAAGCTGACTAAAGCTAGCGAGGACGAGAAGCATTTTGAGACCGTGGCTTTTGAAATCTTGAAGTTATTTGTACAGTTTTTTGTAATGATGTTAATAGAAAATATGTAACTTTTTTGGAATAGGATTTAAATCACAGAATGCAGTCACTTTAAATGAATGAGGCTTAATTACCATAGGGAAACATTCCAGACTCATTACTAATTTATAAGAGGAGCAAAGGCACATAGATGACTGGTATTTTCACAGGCTTTGAACTTCAGATGAATAAGTGGCATCATTTATTATCTCTTCCAAAGCAAATTTTAGAAACATGTAGGAAGAGAAGATACTTTCCCTGAGGTGATGATAATCTGAATTGACAAGAGAACACAAGCTAGGTAAGTTGAGGTTTGAGAACAAATGGAAAGAGTGTTAGGAGATCACCGTTGAAAGGCCAGCAAAGGAAAAGGGGATAACTTAATGACAAAGGAGAAAGGCTATTCGTGGGAGGGTACAGACAGAAAAAGATATTCAGGTAGGAGGAGACAGAAAGCAAAGCAGTCATTTTAATTAAATGCCTCAAAATTTTAAATGTCTGGTCATACCAGACAGAGGAACCTACTTTATAATAAAATGGTGTTGAAAACAACCACTACATTACTTTTATTTATTCTCATTTGACATGTAAGCTATTCCTTTCTCCCGCTTGCTTATGTCTGTGAAGTGGAAAAGGGAATTTTTGCCACTTGGTGATATTGGATGAAATGCAGCTATAGGTTCTCACGAGTCATTAAAATATTAGGTATTTGTCTGAGCACTTGAGCAGGGATCAGGAATTATTTGTCTATAGCAAATTGGAACAAAGACTAGTTTATTTCTGTATTCTTGAAGTTTCTCCATTTAATTCCTCATTCTCTTGTTGGTGGGGAACTTCTATGGGAAAAAGCAAGATTAGAGAAATGATTGAGAAAAGAAATAATGAACAGTGATGACCCACTGTAAATGGAGACACCAGGTGCAAAGACTTGATTAATATATGAACAGGAAGAGCAGCAAAAAGAAAACATCAGTGTCTCTTAAATCATTGATTGAAACTGCAACCACCATGGGTCAGCTAGGATAAGTTTGTGAAATCTTCTGATGGCATGATGCTAAGCACTGCTTACCTCATCTGCACATGCAGGTAGCACAATACCTGCTCAATTTTCAGTGTTATCTTTCAGTATGATCATACATTTGTGTCAATGATAAAATGTATATACAATAAGTGCTAAGCAACTTCAGCTGAGGTGTGAAATATTGTCTGTAAGTAAAATGCATTTGCTAATTGCTATGAATTCTTTAAGCAACATATAAGAATAGAAAAAGTGAATGTATTTCCAAGTGAAGTCAATCTGAGATTTACTGTAAATGCATGCTTTAATTTGTGGGTTTCGATATGTCATACTGTAAGTAGTAGTATATCAACATAAAGCTGTTTTGTAGGTTGTTGTTGTTGTATTAAGATTGCTGAAGAGCTGTAGGTAAGTGGTCTGGATATTTGATGGTAGTTGATGTTGGACACTTACGTTTATACCTGTGTCTAAGTCTTTGGGCTTAAGATATCCCCTGAATGAAAGCTCAGAGGTAGACTGAGTTCTTATGGAAAAAAGCTGCATTCGTGTCAGAATTTATTCCAAGCTGTGAGAAGTGAGAGTTTGATAGCAATTTGAATGAAACAAGAAAATAATTTTTGAAATTTGAGTCCTACAGGTGCTTCTAATATGAAGGGGACTTTAAGTTACTCAGTTTTTCACTTCTTTTTCTGCAGGCCAGTATCACTTTCCTTTTTTTTTCCTCCTCTCTTCATCTGGAAAAAAGAATCCTTATTTTATTCTTCTCTACAGATCTGCATGATTTTTGCTTCTGGTCTGTTTCATACATGGGAAGGAAGAGTTTTAAAGAGTGGGACTGGGGATGAGAAAGACAGAAAATTCCTAAATCTCCTGAGATGATTTTCCCAGGCTACTACATGAATTCTGCCTGTGTAAATTGCCACTCACAGTACACCATGAAAACACACGCAATTGGTTCTTGAGTGATGCCTTGGCTTCTTGGGCCTGGCCTTCTTAATGAGTACTGGAAACATTCAAAACCAAATTCATCCAATTTGCTGTGCCTATGCCTTCTTTCTGAGTTGGGGGTGTGTGCAAAAATAAATTACCCTTTATCTGCAGCTCTTTCTCTCCTTTAGATGTTTGATGATCGAAGTTGTTTTAATACTTTCAATATCACCAATGTAATAGTTTCAGAAGTAGCTGAAAGAGGAGAAGTGGAGGTCTGTTGTTGTGAAAAGTTCACAATTTGGAAGACTGTATCAGCTTGAGGGCTGGCTTTTTGTTGTTGTTTTGTCTTTCTTTTTAAAAAAATCACAGGCAACCACTGTTCAAATTGCAAATTAGGCCTTTGAGAACAAGGCAGATCAGAACAGATGTACTAGAAAACCTTGCAGATTTACTCTAACTGATACTAAACCCTAGTATTATTTCCATTTTGTGACTGAATTAGGTATATCTGATCCATACGTTACGCTTCACATTTGTAAAATGAAGTTAGCAGTTGCCCAGCTTTATAAATTGCTTTGGGAAGTGGTGGATTTAATTGTATTATGTTTTTGTATTGAATTTGTATGTTGGGCTATTTTTTTTCCTGAAGTGCTATTTTAAGAACGTGCTTTGCCCTTTTGTGCTTCTCTAGCTTGGATAACAAAAGTCTTAGAAAATGGCTGCATAATTTCTTTCCACATTCCGTGCATAAGTCAAAAACCATCCACACTTGCTTCTTGTTAGTTTTCCATGCACAACAAAGGGTCTGAGATCCCCACTTAAATGCCAGGAAAGGTGACATGAGAGAAATGCAAATTGAACCGATAAGACTGACTGAAACCAGACTATTAAAGAGAACAAATGTGACTTTAACTGTTGACAAGCGTCCACTTGCTGCATTCTATCATTTCCAGCTGAAAATGTATAGTTTTCTCTATCTTATAAGATAGATGCTATGTATAACCATGGATTCCCAATTGTGAATGGCTCGTTAGCAAGGGACACCCAAAACTCCACCAAGCATTCGTCATGCTTGCATGTACCATCTTCAAAGTTATCTTCAAGGGGTTTGTTTCAAGAAGGTTGAGCTTGGACTTCCTTGGCTCTAGGCTCTGGCATTAAGAGTATGGTATACTGGCATAAAGAGGAGCCTCCAGGTGCCAACACACAATGCCTTGTCTTGTACTAAGTCTGTACATAAGAAAAATACACTTCTGTAGAGTTCTTTAAATTATATTTAAGCTTAGTGTGGAGTACAATTTGTCCTTCTTGGTGTTACAACTGTTATATCTTGAGGCCCTAAATAATCTTGTTTTGATGCAATCATATATGGTAAGTGATGCAATGCATCATTCCTATTAATTCTGAAGGAGAACACCAATTTGCTTTAATTAGGTCCACTTAACACAAAATATGTGTTTTGTTTCTAAAAAGGGAAGTAAAAAGGTTATCCCAAGGAGGGAAACTGTTCATAATGTATTTATTTAGTCATCCTAAAATGGATTTAAGGTTACTCAGCCCTTCTCACACTGTTGTTCAGATGCCAGATCCAAAAGGCAAGTGAAACAATGGGGGGATAGTTAAATAAATACGAAGATGTAAAGTCGGAGGTTGTATTCAGAACTGTTTCCTATAACCTGTAATTGGGTCTCTAAGGAAGTGTAAATTATGTCTGCAGTTTGAGCTGTAGCTAATGCTCTCTGAGAATAATTATTCTGATGGTTGTTGGAGGAAAAAGAACAAAGGAGTAGGTGCAACATGTGGACAGCAAGTATAAATGTGGTGTGTATGATAGCTCCAATGTTTGTTTCTTTATGCTAATCAATTCTCAGGATAATAATAGGCTGTTAATTATCTGCATTGGTTTATTTCCCAGACAACCAGCTTGAGGGTTCTTTCTGTTTAGACCTGACCAGACTGTAAGACCTTGAAACAAAACTGTGAGGTGAGGCATTTGATGTTCAAAAGGTCTTTGTACTCAGTTTCTATACGTGGTGCAGAGGTTAGTTTGCACTTTCAGGGATGATTGCTGCAAATTATCTACAGCTCTGTCACTTACAAATTAGATTGCTGCAGTACAGGTGGATTAAAAACTTGAGGGCACTCAACAAATTTACATTTTTGTGCTTTTACAATGGAACACTCTGTATAGGGGCCACTGCCAAGATGTCCACTTACTATTCCTTGGGTTCAGTGCAGTGTTGAAGCTTTCACTAACAGAAATGGAACTGTTGTGGTATGTGAGAAATGTGACCTGCAATGCATTAGGGCTTGAATGGCATACGCTTGAGTGGGCTTTGGTGGCAGAACCCTAATGTTTTCCTGAAAGCTGATTTTGGATATGGTGCTGGAATGTCCAGACTGAGTGTGTCTGACTACTGGATCCACTGTCTTTGAATTTCTGTTTTCCCCAACCTGCTGTCTATTCACTATTGCTGATGGGAGTGCAAGAGTGGAAATGAACACTTGTCTTGTGAAGGGCTGCTAACCACCTCAGCAAAGTACAAGTCTGCTGTTGAAGCTTTTCAGGGCTCCAATGTGTGTATGTATATAAACTTAACATGCACATACTTCTATAAGTACACATACACACTTCCATAAGTACGTTATTCTCTAGTGCTGGTAGTTTTTGTGGTGGTGTTCAGGTGCAGTAGTCTACCATGAAAAGAATAGTGGAGCCCTGGAAGGATGCATGTGTAGGACTACTCCTCCACATACCTCATGTGATGAAACTTCCTGGGAGTCTGTTCAACACAAAGTGGTCTTCGGTGCTTGCTCAATACTACCTGATAACTCAAATACATAGAGAACAGCTTATCGGTGGTTTATCCTGCATATCACACTGAAACAGAGCTCAAATCTAACATTAGGATCCTTGCTGGCCTTTCTAAATTTGTGCCCATTCCTTTAGCAATGAAGTCTGATGTCATAAATGATTATTTCAATGGATAAACAGCAGAAAGTAATGAACTTCTAAACAAAATTATTTATGCAAACATTTCTAACTCCTTCCTCCAATATTGTTTACATACAAACTCTACATAGTTTATGTCAACAGCTCTTATTTTTTTTCTACGTCTAGAGATTTTGATAACAATAATGGACCTCATTTGGGCATCATGATTGCATCATAGCTGAATTTGGCTCCTGATCTCTTAATATGTCAACTCTGTTGTTTGAATGCTGTAATTCCATGTTGGATTACTATTTAGATCCAGAAATTGCATCATTCTCATACGTACAAACAGCAAGTCTCTGGGGCTTCTGACTATTCTCCCCTTCAACCACGGTGCTGTAATTATGATACATTTAAATGAGCTGTCTGCAAAGTACAGGTTCTTAAAACAAGTTAACACAGTTGTTTAGAGGTAGTGGTAAGGAAGTAAGGCAAGAAGAATATTTAGGGAATGTCCTGCAAAGTGTATTGAGGGAGTGGACGGTGTAAGACCTGCTGCTACCTGAGCCTGGAAAAGCTCTACTCTTCCCTTCTGCACGCTTGCTCCAGGTTACTCTGATGACTGAGAGAAGACTCAGGCAAGAAGGGAAGTAGGATGCTGCTATTTATTCTCTCTATGGGATTTTTATTTCACCACTTCAGGAAAAATACAACCAAGGCAAGTGAAGAGAGGCCTGAATGACTCGCAGAAAGGTGAAAGCAAGAAGGAAGGCGAGAAAAAAATACCATGCACTTCATAGCGGGCCAGTACATCTCTTTGCACTGCTGATTTGTCAGCATTTCTTGCTGAAGAGGGGGGCGCAGCCCCACATACTCTGTGGAAGGTGCAGCCACTTCTGTCTGCAGTACGGCAAAGCCTGATTCCAGGGAGCACACTGTGTGTGCAGTTCTGCTTAATAACCCTCCGCTTCCTGACAGAAGTGACTTCGTGGGTAGCTAAGTGACACTTTATCCAGAGGACAGGTAAGGGGTTTCTAGGAAATTGTGCTTTACTGGTGATTCTACTTTGAGCACAAACACAGCAGCGTGCTCGCTTTGCGTTGTTGAAGTAGCTGCTGCTTGTGGCTATTTGTAAATGTCTGTGTAAAATGTACTTAATTTCAGGACAATTGCTTCACAAACCATTCTGTAGTGTATTTATTATGCCAAACTATCATTAGATTTTGGGGGGAATTTGTATTGAAAAAGGTTGGGCATTTCCAGGGAGCACAGATTTTGATTAAATGGAAAAGGAAGGAAATCGGAAGTCCAATTAGCTGAACAAGTATGATCTCCAAAGCTACCACATTCAGGGAATCCCTCTTCTAGCAAGATGTAGATGTCTTCTGTGCTTGTAATGGAATCTTAAAAAATATACTATTCAGTATTAGGACAGGTGAAAAGGTGCTTGCTGATTAGTGCTTGTATGAGTAGGAAACTGCATCCAATACAGTACCGCCATAGTGTCCCCATTATTTTTCCTGTTAACTTACAATGTTTGTTCTGATTTTTTTGTTTTATTCCTTTAAGCTGAGAGCTATACATGTTTTGTATGTTCTCAAGGGAATTTCAGATGCGAGATCCCTGTAATTCAAAGTTACTTGGATATTTGAGACGCTCTTGGCATTTACACAAAGCTGTACTTCATTTGGTGGTCTGTGGCAGTGATTCTAACGTGATGTTTTGACCTATGTGTGTGACTTGTTCCATGTATATCTTTGTAACAACACTGATTTCAGTAGCAAAGCCATGATCTAAAACATGGGGGAGAAATTGTAACGTGGCATCCTGGGCATTGCTTTTAGATGTCCCCAGATACTAATCAGCAGTAGTGTCTTGTACCCTCAAAATGGTGACTGTTCTAAACTTCTGAATACCGTCGCGCTTCTCAGTATGTTTAAGGAGGATTCTGTGCAGAACTGAAATCTGTGCATGGAAAATATGTTTTCTTAAGGTGAAAAGTATTGAAGTTTTCTTTAAAAAATATTAAAGAGAAGGTATTGTCTGTTCTTAAATTAATGCATTCTTTATACAATGTATTTCATACTTCACTGGTTTGAAACAGATTAGTACAATTTAAAGTTCATGCGAACTAGCCTAAGGCTGTGAGCATTACATTAAATATCATTCAACTGGTATAATTTGATTTAACATTCTGCACTAACTGGATAGTCTTGGAATGTAATAAAAAATGTAACTTCAGTATTAACTTTTTTAACCTTATGCGGAGGATTCATGGAAGTTGTCCTTCCTATGGCAAAGTCCTTAGCACCACTTTTGTTTCCCAGTGAGCAATTCCTAGAAATGTTTTGCGTAAGACTGTGGTCACCTGTATGGTGTGTCAGTGAAGGAGTAACTGTGACAGCCATGCATTTCTTACTTTATAGAGTAACCTGTTGATAATTTCCTCTTTAGTCAATTTGTGGCGTACTGCGTAGTCTCAGTATGGAGGTTTTCTCTTTGTATTAGCCAGATCAAGGACTGACACTGCTTGGACAGTGCTGTTAGGGGAGTAAGATGCTGGTTCAAGGTCTCAAAGGGCTAGAGGCTATTCCCTGTAAAGTCAGCAGATGGTTTCCTATCACTGCACCAAGAATTAGAGCATGTCCTATGAGACTTACTTGAGAGGCTGCCTGTAAAGTAGGATTTTTGCTAGCTAGATTGTCAATCAAAATGTATCCATGTATTTCTGCTGCTGCTGTTATAACTGAGTTGCTTTGTAAGGTGCTCACATAGATACTTGAAAACGGTTTCACCTTCTAGGAATTAGCACTGCAATTCACTAACACTTGTAGTACACACCATTTGCAAGGAGTAGGAGGGCACTGTCTGTGTAACACATCTTGCCTTAAGTACTGCAGTGCTCCTACTGTGGTTACATTTCTCTAGAGAACCGAGCTGTTAATGGAATGTGTAAAAGACACAGAACCGTAATTCAGGGAAGCAGAGGGAGGTTACAGTGCGACTAATATAAAAGCATCTCATTGTCCTAGGGTGTAACATATGAAGGTGATTAGCTACAAATATTGTAGGTAAGTAAGATACCCTTTTAGCTGCGCTCCTAATATTAAGGATGCAAAGGGAAGAAAGTTAGACTTCTACAGCTTTTCGCTGTCATGGGCATCTTTATCAAATGAATTTTTTTAGCCTGTTTGTAACTCCTGTCACCAGAATACCCTTAAACAGGTCTCAAGTTACATACCCAGGGGATGAGCAAAGCACTGGCAGTTGCTTGCGTTGCCCTTTTCCCCAGGGGTGACTTGTAGCTGAGTAGCACAGCCACCTGTGGGTACCGCCTGCTTTCTGCACGTCTGTGTGAACACCGGTGTTGTATGAAATGCAATTAAACAAGGGCAAGGTAGACCTTAGTCTGGTCCGTGAGTCGCCAAATCACAGTTCTGTTGTAAATGCAACCTTGGAAAATAGTAAACAATATACTTTTGCTTTCATTACAATGATAGGGCTTAAAAAGGCCTAAGCCTTGTGGAAGCAATTCTATCTAAGATGTCCTCTTTCAAAGGAGATGCAACAATGCAAAGTGTTTTTCCAAAGCATTTATGAAAGAAAATGAACTTATTGAGGCATCTGACTGTATAGTGCTTTTGTCAGAAGTGGTAATGTAGGAAGGGTTTGGGCTTTGTGTCTCTGCAATTTGTTAAAAATAAAAGTAGCCCAGATGTGAAAATGGTAGGCATTCAGGGTTAGAACTGTGCTTCTGGTCAGGGACTGTAGGAGCTGTATTGCAAAGGCAGGTAACACCAAGCTGGAAAACGTGAGTGTCTCTGATAACCGTCTAATGCGAAGAGTAATAGACTTAAGATTTATTTTATCTCCAAGTCACCTTCCTTATTTAAAAATAATTTTAGTTAAGGGGAGAGCACATTGAACGGTGCCAGTCCAGTAAAAAGTTGTAATTGATCTTGCTTTTAAAAACTTTCTTTAAGTGAGTTTGCATCATTTAGTCATGGAAAATATTTCTCTTAGTTATCATAAATGGATCGCTTGACAAGGTGAGAGTAGCATTAAAATTCTGTTCTTAACAAAATGGAAAGACTTAGAGATATAAAAAAGACTCGATGTGATAAGGTAAAAATAGACTGACACCACCACCACCTCTAAAGGTTTGGATTCACATCTACAGTAGTTTACAGAAATGTGGTCAGAGACACGCACATCCCTTTTCAAAAAAGCACTAGATCGTCTAGCAGAATTCTAGCCCCAGAAGTCTAGGAATGAAATAGCAGAGACACAAAAATGCAGTTATACAGTTATGGACAACTTCTTGAACGGTGCTGTTAGTTCTCAGCCCAGTCACACCGTACCTAATGAAGGTGGAGCCAGGTTTTGCTGCTTATGCTGCTCGATTTGCTCTGCTTTGGGAGTGTCAGTGGAACACAGCCTGATCGCTTTGTGTCACCCGTGGACTTGTTGTAGTGGATGTTTTGCAATTCTGACTTTTACTTATGCAACTTTGAACTTTTATATTGACTTTTTACTTCTGTTAACAACTTTTTACTCCTCTTTATGACTTCAATTGGAAAGCATGCTGTGCTGTAAAACTAGTATTAGGCAATGTGTATTTTATGCTTTGGTATACCTCTGGTAATGCAAAGCTGATCGAGAAGAACTGTAGCTAGTATCGGAAAGCACAAGTAGCAAAACTCTGTAACAAGAGTATACAGCTTAAGGTGCACCTCAGCTTTTATCAAAGCTTCAAGCCCTGATGAATTCATGGGAATTTGGACATGTGGATATCCTTGATAAATACTGAGATAAATCACCTGAACCATAGTGTATTTCTAGGGATTTTGTTGCTTTGTTTTTCTTCTGTATGTATTGAACTAGATCTAGCCACAAGTAACTTAAGGCTTGAAGAATGCCTCTAGTTTCCTGGAACTAAGTGTTGGTTTGATGTTAAAAAAAAAAAAAAAAAAGCCAGCAATACTTAAGTGTGGTTTATATCGTTTCCTGGTTCACATGGCTGCTGTGTGTTGTTTAATTTATTTATTTATTTTAAATGCAGGTATCCTTTCCTGCCCTGTGTGTAAACAGACCTGCTTTGCAAGAGATGTAGTTGAAAATTTCTTTCTCAAGGACTTTCACACTGATAATTCAGCTATGGCAAAGGTAAGTGAAAACCACTAAGTAGGGTGCTTTGTGAGTTGTTAAAACACTACCAGACTGACATTGTTTGATGAGCAGAACAAATAGTATTGAACAACAGACTGTCTTACATTTTGCTTATGCAGCACTTTAATTGCATCACTGCAAGGCATGGACATACTGCCTTCATATTACTCTTCTAACTTTATTTGAAGAATGATTTTGACTCTGTACTTACTTATTGATACTAGTGATGTAGAACTGGATCTATGTGACACATTTTTTTATTGTTTATGTTGTTATAATTATTGCTTATATATTATAATTATTGCTTCTATATTGTTTATACATTATCTAGAAGATAATGGATCTCTTGGATTTCTCATTATCCTGTTTCTGCTCTCTACACAAAATAAACAGAAACAAAGACTATTGGCTTAATGGTTACACCAAGATTACCCTTTAGATCCTATGCGGGATTATCATTTTCTGATTGTCTGTTTTGATCATTTAAAAAAAAAAAAAGGTCACATCACATTTCAGTTTCTCATTGGGGAATGGATGCAAAAGATGATTGGGAAGCATAAGATTACTATCTTGGCTGTGTATTGACACTGTACATAGATGGATTTCACTTGTGTAAAATACCCAGATGATGAGCAGGTCTATCCTCACAGTATTTTTACTTGCTGCTTCTTTGTGATGCCAGGAGAAAGGGAGAGGAAGGTGTGTATCTCTGATCCATCTATTGCAGTACAATATTATATTATTTGCATGAGTAAGAGAAATTTCAGAATGTGGTAGTATTACCTGTATCTGGGAGATAAAACAGCTGGAAACTTGTCAAAACTAATCTGTAATCTGCTGACTGCTTTAGCCAAAGCATGATCCAAAGCAAAGGACTGGTACCCAACAAGCAGGGATGTTGGACTTCACCGTTTGAACCAGATCCTGGACCTCTGTCTCTTCTGTGCTTTTGTTGATTCCTAAGGAAACTGGATAGCTGCATTAGGCATTCAGTTTCAGAACCACTGGGTAGAGGGGAACATTTTTGCTATAAAGTAGGATGGAAGCTGTATCTTTCCACTCCTCTCAACTGCCATTGTTATATATGTGTTGGGATTTCTTAATTATCATGACTCACTTAATTTACCTTTCAATGAGAGTTGGTGTAGAAACAAAATCAAATGAGGATATCTAATAACTTCAAAAGCACTAGATTATTTTTTAGACCTTCTTTAAAAGAAACTTTTTCTTTTGTGTAACTCCCTTAGGAGTCCTAAGAGGAGTTCAGTAAAGCAGAATTCTCACTGGAGCACAGGAGTACCCTAGAGGGACTTGAGAACCGTCCTAATAGTTTTGGGCTTGCTTCCTTTTTATTGACAGTCATGTAAGAGTAAGCCTTGCTTACTGTCTTTTAACCACCCTTCCCTCAAAAACAAAGCTATGAATGATATCAAAGGGAGAAGCACCAACTCATCCAATTGAAGCACAGCCGAACAGCCATCATTTTCTTAACTCACCTAATGTTTTCAAGTGGGAATCTGTCAAGACTCATAATAATGTGTTTGGAAACCAGATGTTTTTCAATGTGTGAGATAGTGAAGCATAAAGAATAGAAAGTACTATATACAAGCTGCAGAAATTTCAAAAACATTCACTTCAGAATCCCTTGCTCAAAAGGCTGTTTTTACGTCATAAATAACCTAACTCTGGGAGCACTCTGTGCTCTGCAACTTAAAAATAACGCTAACATAAGCTCTAGTCAGACTGTCTGACAGCTGAACGGTGGCAGGTAAACCTGTGATTAGGCAGTTTTGGTTATTACCAAGAAGGCAGAGCACCTCTGAACTTGTGACCTGTTTCCCAAGCAGGTGGTTCATGAGTACCTTATAACATAGCCACTTCTTTTTATAACAGGCTTTGCTTCCCAGAATACTTTTGCATTTTGGTTATATAAGTTATATTAGGCTTTTTGTTTTGAAGTGTTACACGTACATTTTGGAAAACATTGTTGAGAAGCAAATGGCTAAAACTGTGTAATGGCTTACATGAATACTTTCCTGCCTAGACAACCTAATACATTTAAAAATTTGCTTTTGTTGTCTTACTGTCAGAGAGAAATCTCTTTGAAGGAGATGGGAAATACTTAGAAACTCTTAACAACGAGCTGATAAGAGATCAATTGGGAAATTCCAGCCCCACTGAAGAGGATGGTAAAACTTAAATGAACAGGAATAAAAATTTTTGTTCTTGTGCTGAAGTAAAACCTTTGAGTCAAACGTGAGTCTCAGAAGTGAGCTGGATATGGATATTCCACTTAGTATTAAAGCTGTGATTTAACACTAAGAAGACCAGCAAAGAAAGAATTGTAATTGTTTTACCCTCAGGATTTCTAAGGTCATGATCTGGGACACAGCAAAGAGAAACTTGACTTTTAAATTCACCAGGACTTGCATCAGGGCCTGTATGCTGAATACGTTCAAATAATTCTCTTTGTGTTTCCCATCAGAGTAGTGGGGATGCAATTGTAACAAAACCATAGTGAAGATAAGCTGATGCACAACAGAAAGAAAGCACACCATAGGGAAGTCACTTTGCCATCTATTATTAGCTACTTGAGTAGCTGTGACAACAGCAGTAATATTCAAGAACTATGCATAACTACAGTAAATATTTTGTAACTGTGTAGGAAATGTTTGAGATTGATAAACTGGTGGCAAAGCTTTTATGGTTTGAATATGGTAAAATTATATAATTATTTTCACTCTGCCCATTAGTACCTATTCATGGCTACAGTATGTTAGAAACATTGTGTTAGGAGATTTCAACAAGGTATTTTATGCCTCATGCAAATCCTTTTTAAGAGAAGTATCATTATAGTCCCCTTGAAATAACTCCTGAGGTCATTCTGGATAACAAAGGAATCAAATCACTCTGTTCACTTATATGCTGCTTTATTCATTTCACCTTTAGTGACAGTTCCAGACAACATGGCCTATAAGAAAGGACATTTCCTAAATAGTTGAATTGATAGAGATGATAGTTAGTTACGAATTCCAGTTTATTTGATGTTCCCATGTCTGTCTTATGTTTCCAGTTCATTACAGTTGATAACAGTATATGAATTCAGCTTGGTTTTGTTCATCTCTTTAGAGTATAGGAAATAAGTTTTTTTTATTAGGAGTATGTGGATGTTCCTGTATTGTGTATACCATAGCCTATAGATTTTGTAGGTTTTCATACCTACAAATAACTATTGTGCTAGAGCACAGAAAGACATTATGATTTAAGAGCTTCGAATCGCAATTTTACTCTGGGCCCTTTTACAACAATAACTGAGCTCCTAAAATCACTTGAATTGTTCTAATCTAATGAAGCAAAATACTAAGTTTACCAATCTGAATCATAGTTTGTTGAAGATAGTTTGTACAGTCTAATTTGTTATCCATATATGTAACTGTGCTTTTTGTTCTTAGAGCTGCTCCACGTGTAAAGAGAAGAGACCTGCTCACAGTCTCTGCACAAGCTGCAATAAGTGGTTGTGCAGCACGTGTACAGAGGAACACAGACATGGCAATGAAACTGGAGACCGCTTCCTGTCTGTATCCCTGAAGGGCTGCACAGGTACTGAAGATATGCTTTGAAAGTTTAGGCTTGTTCTCATATCAGTTATTCAGTTGAGAATGGAGCACGCACAGGTTCTGTGCTAGAGAGGTTCTGTGCTGTCCTGTCTGAGTGTGACTTTAAAGTGTATATACATGTAAATGAGAGATTATGGGATTCTCTATCACTTTAGGTGTCTGAACTTGCCTTTGCCACAATCAGTAATCTATGTTTGAGAAATCCTGGATATCTGTTTCTCACAGAGACAGTCTGTTCCATGTACCTTTTCCAGTTGTGGAGTGATGGGCTATGGTTTGGTAGGCTGCAAGACCAGTTGTCCTTGCCCTTCCGGTATTTCTGTTCCCATCAGGAAACTGCCATAAAGCAATTCCCGTGTTTTATGGACAAGGTGTGGGAGGGGAAGTCAGACAGCAAAAGGCTGTGACCTCTATAGGATGTTCCTTTCACAAACATGGAGTGAAGAACATGCTTCCTGAGTGTGATCGGTGTATTGCCGTTAGCAAGCACAAATGAAACCCACTGGAAAATGTTTCATCCCTATATAGTAATGATCCATAGAGAAGGGTCATCATCTCCTATTACTGCTCATTTTTCACTTTATGTAAATACTGAGGAGTATGCTAACCTAAACTTAAGTAAGCAATTTGTACTCTAAAACAAGAGTGTTGCAATTTAATAAAACGATTCAAGTTTACACTTCGCTCTCATATGGAGTTGTTTGTGTTGCCCTGTCTTCCTCCTTTAGAAGGAGGAGGATAGAACAAGGAATAAACACAGGTGGGCCCTACTGCTTCTAATGTATTATTTTGACTGTAGGGTAGAAGCTTATACTTTATTCTGATGAGGTTACACTTCCATAGTTGGTACCAACTGGTTAGAGTAAGAGAGATTTAAAACTTTGTTTATTATTCAAGAGAGATTTTTTTTTTTAATCCACCCTAGATAAAGAAAATATAGGCTGTAGAAAATGAGGACTCAAATGAAGTTTCAGAATTTAGGGCAACTGCAGTTTCCTTGTGCTTCAGGTGAGGTTCTTAAGAAACTGACTTGGATAGCTGTGGTCAAGTTGTCTGTTCCTACGAAAAAAGACTCCTCCCCCTCCTTTTTTTTTTTTTTACACTTTTACACTTAGATAAGTAAAATGGCTTTGGTGTAGGGAAATTGAACCTTTTTTTCTTGTTTTATATTAGCAAAAAAATTAAATAAGTAATGTTTTTATGTCATTTGCAGTTTGTATAAATGTTTTCTAAAGATGAATGCTTTGTTTAATTTCTCATGCGTTGGTCAAAAGTAACAGGATATTGTCTTAGCAAGGAAACTTTGAGGATGCAATCGTACTTTTTTTTCCTTGTCCCTTTATAAATGCCTATCTGCTAGTAATGTTAATGGTAATTAAAAAACAAACAAAAAAACCTGCTTCATATAATCAGATTGTTCCAGGATCTGAGTCTTTAGAGGTAACACCAAGGTTTTCAATAAAATTATGTGAGGGTATGGCAACTGACTCTTAATGTCAGTTCTTGTCAATGATGCCATTGTTTTATGTTCCTCAGCAACTGAAGATGAGGCAAGTGAATTTTCCTTATTTTGTCCAATGCATGTTCAAGAGCCACTCAAGTTGTTCTGTGAGACCTGTGATATCCTTACCTGCCACAGCTGCCTTCTGACAGAGCATAAGGAACACAGGTACCAGATATTGATTGCTTAATGTCTTTTTCATAATCCTATATAAAAACATAGTGAATATAGATTTAAGGCTGTTCCATCTGCATTTCTTGTCAGCTGAAATTGCAAACTCAGTTCCAGCTTCAAAGCCTCAGCAAACTCAGTTCAGTTGTCTTATGCCCAAGCAGCGTACCACGTGGGTTACTGCCCTTATAGAATCATACACCGGGCTCAGCAGTGTGTACCTTCCCAACTGTATCATCTGCCAGATATGGTGTATGCGTGTATCTTTTGAGTACGATCATGAGAAACTAGTTGCAAATTGAACTCTACTTAGCATAACCAACTACGTCTGTTGGTCTTTATCCAAGACATCATGACTGTAGCTTAGCTTGCTGTTTGCTAGCACACGTGTGTGAGCCATGCAAGGAATTACCTATACACTGTGACAGACCTTTTTTGAGATGTGCCTGTCCCTTTGAAGGGCGATAAAGTTTGGGATAGCTGTCACAGCATTTGCAGTAGGAAAGAAGCAGGGGATCATGTCCAGACTGACATGATCCCTTAACTGACTTGAACACACCAATTCCTTCTGCTTCAGGCATATAGCTTCTGCTTTCAAACGCAGGAACCCAAAGTCAATCCACAGGAATTACTTTTGGAAGAAGGCAGGAGAAATTTGAGAAAGGCCGTATCTGTGACTGTTAAAAATAAATTGTCTGGGTTACAGGGCCCAGTTCCTACTGTAAATGTACTGTAGGCAAAGCTGTTGGGTAGTAAGCAGTAGGCACAGATAAATAAAGGATGACCCCGTCTGAGTATTCGGTGTACCGGTTTGGAAGCTCAGGTCCAGCTAAGCCCTCTTTGAACAAGTCATGCATTGTCCACTCCTTAATCAGCATGGACTGCGAACCTTCTGTAATGTAAATAATTAATTTTCAGGCTGTCAAAGTATGTTTTTAAGCACAAATTTTAAAATATTTAAACCTAGGCCTTCTGGTAATCCACCAGTTATTTTCAGTGACTTCTATTTCTTGAGTAGATATATGCCTTTGTACTTGAACTATTCTACCAGGGAAAAAAAAAAAAAAAAGAGCTAAGATCTATGTTTAGGCCATGTACGAGCTGTGTCCAATAGAAAGTCCTGTAGTTAGGACTGTTTCCTTTCCTCTCACCATGGGATGCAGGCTTTACAGATAAGGCAGAATGGATCCTTTGGAGATGCGCATCTGGCCAAGTCCTTAGTGGAGTCTGGCTGCAGAGAAACAAACTCTACCCGAGGGAATTAATGGAGCAACAGCTGAAATCTAGCAGTGGGCAGTTTTGCTTAGTGGTGCAATGCTGCTGTAGCGACACTAGTTCCAGCCGTTCCCCTCTAACTTTTATAATAGCAGCAAATGTAAACAATGTTTTATTTGAGCCTATAAAAGAAAAAACAAGTCATGATCCAGCTTCTCAATAGTTTCTTATCAGCAGAAAAAACATGGTGTGAAAACTTCCCTTTCTTTTGCAGGTTCAGACATCTTGATGAAGCTTTGCAAAATCAGAGAGCTATCCTGAAAAATGTCATAGCTAAAGTGGAAGAGAAAAAAAATGGAATTCAGGTTTCAGCTAAACAGATTGAAGACAGGTAATAGTTGTGTATTTTTCCCATGAAAGTGAATGACGAGTAACAGTGTTATTTTTCTTAAATAGTGTTTACTAGAGATAAAAGCTGATGCTATATATTTTTTTCTTGGAGGGTAGGAAATATGAATATTCCGGTGCCCAACCACCCTCTCAGTGAAGAACCTTTCCCTAACACCCAGCCTGACCTTCCCCTGTCCCAGCTCCATGTCATTCCCTCAGGCTCTGTTGCTGTCCCCAGAGAGCAGAGCTCAGTGCCTGCCCCTCCGCTCCCCTCGTGAGGGAGCTGCAGGCCGCCATGAGGCCTCCCCTCAGTCTCCTCTGCTCTGGGCTGAACAAACCAAGGGACCTCAGCCACTCCTCATACGTCTTCCCCTCTAGACCCTTCACCATCTTTGTAGCCTTCCTTTGGACACTCTCTAGTAGTATTATGTCTGTCTTACGTTGTGGTGACCCAAATCAGCATTATCACATTTGAAGAGAGAAGTGTGGGAGAACTTAAAGGAAATGGTACAACTTTCACTGGAGTTCTTTGTCAATATTATGTAACAGATAACTACCAAGCACTGAATAAATGACATACCAGTTGGCTCATCCAGGGATATGTATCTCTTCCTCATAGGTTGCTTGAAGTAAAACACTTATACAAAAAAGTAGAAAATCAAATCAAAATGGCGAAGATGGTTTTGATAAATGAAATCAATAAACGAACAAACATCCTTCTTGAACAACTTGAAGTAAGGCTAGTTTCTTTCATACCTTGGGAAATTAAACTAAATTAAAATTAAATCCCAGTGCCAATGGAAGAATATAGATTGTGAATGTTATTGTCCCTTTGCTTGTTTTCAAATATTCTTTTTATTGCAGGATTTTATTTGAAATCAATGGTTGACAAAGATTAATGATGAAGTGGCAAAATGTTTGCTTATCGTGTTATTCACATTTTCTAATACAGTTGCAGAGAATATGTGTGCACATTTTGAGTAATTACAAAACAAGCCAGCTTTTGATTTTCATCTTTCATTTGTGAAAGATCTCTAGCACCACATTTAAAATGTTTTGAAAATGATCTTCTGGTCTACTTTCTGTAAAACAGCCTGCAGTTTTGACTCTTCAGTTTTTGCATGTCCAGTTGAAGAATATGTGATAGAAAAAATACCATGAGGAGGATGATATAGCCTCTGTCTTTGTGGTCCCTAAATCATGAATTGCTGGAGACTGGAAGACCATTCTGAGGAAACACTGTGTGCTTCCCCTCTGCTGACATTCGTTCTTAGGTCTCCTCTCTTGTGTATTGTAATAGACAAGAAAGAGATCCAGGTTCAAATTTGATCAAACGTTTACACCTTTCCTGTGTTACATTATTCTGCTAAACCATGGCCAGAATGCTGTAATTTATTCCTGAAGAAGTCATTGTTCGTCTTGAGTTAGATATATCTGTTGAACAGGATTTGCTTTCTCTCTCTGATTGGTGCTTTAAAGAGATTATAAATAAGAGTGTCTATGTGTAACGTAATTCCAATGATTGTATGCATTATGTGTGTCTGAAGGATGACAATTGTCTCCTACCTATTCTACATTATTAACAGAAAATCACAAGTGAAAGGAAGCAGAAATTGGAGCAGCAACTGCAGGGTGTTGTGGTTTTAAGCAGACAGGTTGAACATGTGCAGAACTTCATCAGTTGGGCAGTGTGCAGTAAAAACAGCATCCCATTTCTCTTCAGTAAAGAACTGGTAAGAGAAATACTTTCTCAATAAAGCGAAATTGTGCAGTACATGTGAGAACTGTTTTAAGGATGTAATGATTCTCAAATAAAACACTTTTAATGGTCTTATAACTGTTAATAAAATCATAATCCTTTGATATGTCACCAGATTGTATTTCAGATCCAGCGCTTGTTAGAGACAAATTGTAACACAGACATAGGCCCTCCACTGAAGATCAGATTTACTTGGGATCCATCCTACTGGACTAAACAGCTGTCCAATTTTGGTAAGAAAAGTCTAGTGTTCTATATTATGCAATTGCCCAAAGTTATACAAGACATACACAGACAATACAGTACTTTCCCTGAAGTGCTCTCTTCTTATTTGAATTCTAGTTTTGATCTTCCTGTCACAGCCCTAAAGTAATGCTATTGTGGCTGAAAACTTTTATGCTTTTCCCCTACTAAAAGACATCATTCTATATAAATATTACCCTATAAACATTGCCTATAATATAATCCGTAAATATCATCTTTGATAATCTTAGAAAATCATAACGTAAGAACACAACTACTAGTTTAATCAAAACCCTGTACAGGGCTAAGTGGATAAACTTTTAACTAAAATTATTTAAAATATAGCATCACCGTCTACTAAACAGCCTTGACTTTGCCGAATGTATTTGAATGCAGTTTTGTCCCAGGAAGCAGTAACTCTGCAACTAGAACACTGTGACTCTGGCAGTCCCATTAGGAGTATCCTGAGTGAAATGGATTACCTGCAGCGAGCCTTGTGCTATTTCCTCTGCCTTACCCAGGGACAGCTGGTCTCAGCTATGCTTACGCTCCTCAGAGTGCAATACTAACAGATACTCTTTTAATATCTCAGTGGCCCTGGGACCTGAACAATGCTTAAGATGCTTACTATTAATGGGCACAAAGATGGCTTTAAGCCTTTTTCTGTGTAATATTGACAATATTATTTATATAATGAATGCACATTCTTTCAGCTTGTTTCCCAGCAACTATAAATTTTCTAACTGCTGCGAGTTTTTACAGTAAATTCAGTTTGATGGGTAGATCAATGTTATAAAGGGTTGGTTCTCATCCCATTTTAAGTTATTTAAAACTAAAAGGGGTAAAACAATAGCAAAGGTATTGCAGGGAATAATCTTCTCTTGGCTAAAAGCATGCATAAGATTAGTTCATAGGTCATTTTTATTTCTAGTTTTTATGATTCTCTCGTATATAACATCAATCTCTCTTATTTTGCTCACTTTCACCCTGAAAGCAGTCTTCTGTACCTGTGCTTGTGGATGAGAAAATGTGCTCAGAGTTTAGTAAAAAATGAAAGTATAAGCCATATTCATCAGTTAAAATAATGTAAGTTGAGGGTAATTTTTCAAAGCATTTGCTGGTATTTCAGTCATGAGTTCCATGGACATTAGAGGGAGTTTAGTGTTATTTTAAACCACTGAAAAATCTTGAAAAATTTATGTTGGAGGTATATTGAAGGACTACTTGAATAGGATATGAGCCCTTTTACGTTTGAATTGAAGAAAAGCAAATGGCAGTCATTTACAATTTTTATTGCGTAAATTTGTGAAGATCTTAGGAGTGAGCAAGTTTACTGTTTTGTTTTGTTTTGCAGGAGGTTTCACTATGGAAGGTGGACACATTTCTCATTCAGATGTGCTACTCTATGGAAATGTGCAAGGATTACAGACATCCTTGTATCATGGACAGTATTCCCCAGCATCACAGCTGGAGCCTGTGAATAGCCAGCCACATCAGTTTCCACCTGCAGTTCAGTGTCCTATGCCCGTGTGTTGCTCACACTGCCTCAGTGTACCTCACCCAAACAAAGCTCAGCCTTCTCACCAAAACATAAACCGCCATCAAAATTTTCAACAACATCCCGAACTGCATCAGCAGCAGTTTCCTCTGCAGTACAGCATGCAGCAACGTGACAAAGAGCAAAGGGATGTTCCCCCACCTCTGAAGTTAACGCAGTCTGGGCTGGAGCAACAGTCACGATCAGAGTCAGAGAATACATCAGGGAAGATGGGAAAGCATTTACCACCCCAGCAGCTGCAGCAGACTGCACCTCTGGGTTATGCTGTTGTATCACATGAGGCTCAGCAAGTTCACACAAGCCATCCACAGTCATTCCGCACGCAGACTGCTTTGCAAACATCAACTGTGCAAGTGCAGCTTGGCCATCTTCAGAAGATAAAGTCTAACCACTTGCAGCAGCCACCACAGCAGCAGCAGCTGCCTCCAGCGTCGCCACTGTCAGGTCAGAATGAGAACACCCACAAACAAGTCATCCAGCAGAGCTTGGACATAATGCACCACCAGTTTGAACTGGAGGAGATGAAAAAGGATCTGGAGCTTCTTCTCCAGGCCCAAGGACAGTCCAGCTTGCAGCTGAACCAAACCAAGCCAGCTCAGCATGTTCAACAGACCATAGTTGGTCAGATCAATTACATAGTGAGGCAGCCAGCCCCGGTTCAGCAGCATATCCAAGATGAATCTCTAGTAAGTTCTCTAAAAGTTCTTTCCTATTTCTTTTAGTCAATGTAAGCTCAGAAATGGGGAACACGTTTGAGATTTCAAGTAGATTGAACTTTGTTGTCTTTTTGTCTATGTTAGTAATCAGCAGAAGTTTCATGTTTCATAGAGATCTGTGCAAAATTTCCTGTAAAGTGCTGCATAAACAACCTGGATCCCAGATATCTGAATCTGTAAATAGACAAGGCAAGCAGCAGGTGGGAGAATAAAAGCATCATCATTCCCCCTTTGTGGGTAGGTAACCGAAGGACAGAAAAATTGAATAACTGACTTTACTTTTATAGCAAAGAAGGAATAAAACCTGTCTTCTGAATCCCAATCCAGAGTTTCTGCCTTTGCAAAAGGGACAATTGCTTGGTGGTGGGCATACAAACTCTGTAAGGAAGATAAGGTGGCACAATAAGGTGGCTTTAAGACTCATTCAAAACAGTTAGAATTGCCTTGGAAAGGTGGTTGAGATTTCCCATTCTGTAAGCTGTGTGGAGTTCCCACTCTGAATGACTCTCAGCGGCTTAGATTTAGGAGCAAAGAGCAGGTTTTGGGGATAGCTGTACATTTCAGTAGCTTTATTGATCTTTTTCCATGAATGTTTGAAATAGATAAATCTCTCTCTTTTCATTTTTCTCTCTAGCTGGATTTACTTTTAACATCTTTGCTTTAGAGTCCTTCCAGACTTTTCATATTGTGTATGCTGAGTTGATATGAATTTGCTACTTTTTTTTTAACTGAGATTTTGAAAACACTAATTCTTAATCTTGATTTGTAGGTCTGTGAGAGTTCCACTGAACTTGATGTCCAGAAGCCTGTAGTTCCTCTTGACAGAAGTGATATTCCCTCCCTGTCACAGTCATTAGATGAAGAAGCCAGGGCCAGCAGTCACTCCCCTGAATCAACATTGCAACAATCAGCTTACAACCCAGTGAGAAAGGTATAAAGAACTTTTTTAAAAAAAATAAATGTTTGGAAGAGAAAACATGTTTTCGTAATATTGAGTACAATATGGCACTAGAATTTGCAATTAAGGTGAAAAAATAAAATACAGTAAAAGTTGACAAAATAGCTTGTAAATCTTAGAAGACAGTCATAGCCTAACCTCGTGTGCATCCCCCAGTAACATGTCTATGCACCGTACTGTATGTACACAGTTGGCAGATCAGCAGCTGTTCTATAACGTGGTTTAGTGGGTGACATTGGTAGTAGGGTGATGATCTTGGAGGTCTTTTCCAACCTTAATGATTCTATGATTCTATAAGCTAGTAGCGTTTAGATATGATTGGCATGACAGTTAAACATGAAATGGTGAATAAATAGAATATTTCTTCACTGTGTAAATTCTGTCCCGTTCCTATCTCCATGGATGTAACTATCAGGAATTGCTACTGCCACGCTAGTAGCACTTGAATTTGAAAAAGGAGTCAGGGATTCTGATGAAGTCCTGAAAAGCATCCTTCAAAATACTTGCAAGGAAATAACAACATTAATTGTTACTGAAAATGTGGTTCTGAAAGGGATATGATTCTGTTATACCCTCTTTGCTTGTACATAAGCATAAAAATCATAAATTTCTATATCTCTAGAATATTTTAGCACATACTACTGACCCTTCTGCTCACTGGTAATCCCCAACTATCGAAAAAATCAGCAAAAACAGGAGAACTCATCTTTATCAGTAGATTCTTGCTGACTCTGGGTACCACCTGTGCATTTGTGGCAGGCAAAAACTCTCTTTTTACCTTGTCTAAAATATCCCGAACATGTTCTGGTTGCTCAAAACTGTTTGTTACTTCTGTGCGTGACTCATGTTCTGTACCATGTAGAAGTCTTTCATGACTATTTTTTCTTGGAATTGATGCGTGGAATATTGTGGAAGAACTTGTCTTTCCTTACTAACCCAAAGAAAGAAGTTATTTTATACAGCTTTTGTGTGTAGCTTTGTTGATCCAAAATATTTATGATGCAACATTGCGGGAGATCCTTTTGGGAATTGTAGAGACAGAAAGGTAATGACTACTGAAGGTATGGAAGCAGCACGCAAATCAAATTTGGAAGCCACAATGAGATCTGCAATTGCTAACTTAATCCTGTAGATGTGATGACATTTCCGGATCAGGCTGGTGGGATCACAACATTACAATATGATGGTCTTTGGCTCTGAACTTTCACATGTGGAAACTGATCTCTCTCAACCTCTGAAGACAGAGCACAGGACTGAGGAAAGCTATGCAAATTTTCTGTGAAAGGCCTACCTTTACCTTAGGAAATGACTGAAAATATTAGATGTTTAAGGTGTAAGGAAGACCCTGAACATGAACACACATTTTTTTTTGTAATGCAGGCACACCCTCAAAGTTATTTGTGAAAATAAATGGAAATGCTAAGCAATTAACTTTCAAAGGCTCTTTCTACATGCATGTTGAAGAAGCAATCCATGTCTTCTGTACGTGCAAAGGAAGGTTTCTTCCAACAGCTGAAGTGAAAAAAGTCAGAAAAAGGGAAGAAAATTGAAGCACATGTGCAAGAGAGAGTCTATTGTAGTCTGATGGGAAAAGGAGGTTCTTAAAAAAAAAAAAAAAGGAAGAAAGGCTTATTGTTTGCTGTACAAGTTGAGAAGGCAGCAAGAGGAAGAAAAAAATGGATTTTTTTCTAGTGGTACTGAGAAGTGCATGCTCTTGTGCAGAAATCACAGGTCTCTACAGTTTTTACTGGTTTCTTGGTATATCTGCAAGAAACGAGGACACTCAACAGCTTCAGTACCCCCCATATTTGTTTGCATATATCTTTTCTAATGAGCTGTTTGGGGTAAAGTCACAATATCCTGACAGCTCTGGCAATGGCTGATTAGAAATGATGAAGGAAAACAATAAGGAAAACTTGAAAAAACTTTTTCATGAATGCTGTTTAAAGGTATCTGACTGCTTTTGTTAGAATAAACTAGAATAGTTTAAACTATAACTAGAATAAAGCTAGGTTTAAATGGGAGATTGGTTCTTATTTAAGAACAAGGGAATATGTCTATTTATTATCATCTCTGTTTCACCTATTTAAATGTTTCCACACTTGTCTTCGGACAAAAAAAAATCCATATAGGTGTCTATCCATTTATTTTAGTATGGCCTGTATTCAGAACATTTCATCTCTCATGTTCTTGGAGGACATGGAGAAATCTGAATGTGAAGTCAAAAATACTACACTTGGAAAATATAGTAGGGAAAATGGCTAAAGAAACCTTTTGCTACCAGGAGGAAAATTTCATTCTGTCTTTTGGAGAATAATCATTGTTGGACCTCTTGGCTTTGTTTTGCAGTTTTGCTGAACTCTGGCACCCTTCATTGTGTGCAGCATTCCTAGTGGAGCAGGTAATTCCCTGGCTGCTGAGATTCTTTCATTAAAGAGAAAGTGGTGTGAACCAGAATGTATCAAAACTCAGAATTAACTGATCAGTGATGTATTTGCCAAGATCTGTCAAAAAATAAAAGTTTCCATTAGTCCAGTGATTTTCTTTATTTTGGAGAGGTGAAAGGCTTGATTGCTTTTGTAAATAAACATATCTGTTTTAATTGTGAAACAAGCTTACAACATACATTTGGTATTACAGACTGATAACTATTGAATTGTCTGAATATGGGATCGTGTTTATGTTTGAAGTGATACAGAACAGATGCTATTAATAGCTTGGGATCACAACATTACTCAAATGGGGAAACCACAAGTGCGTTATTCAGATCATTCCAGACAAGTGCTAGTGCAGCCGTTACACCACAGTGCAAGGCACTCGTATGCCCTGAGCGCCTTTGATTTCAAAGACGCCTGTTAGAGTTGTTCCGATGTGTGTACTGTTTTCTGTCCCTCACAGTTAAAGCTGATTATTGATAAACAAAAGTAGAGAAGCAATGATGAAACACTTCATACACTTGTAAAATATCCTCAGATTTTATGTTTTAGCCTCTGTCAGGACAAAAATTAAATCCAGCTTTATTGAATGGACAGAATTTTGGCTTTCTAGTGGTATAAAGTAGGGATATCTAGTCAGTGTCTATCAGAAACATCGACAGCAAAGCTACTGCTGTCTTCAAGTTCAGACTAATTCTTGTCTGTGCTCACCTGGTCTGTACGCATGTGCATAGTCTAGTTAACCATGTAACTTCAGTTACATGCATGCTTGATTTTGCTTCTTTCACAGTTATTGGAACATTAAGGGTGATATTTTGTCAGCCTTTGTCTTCCTGTGTATTCCTCTAACTATTCTTTCTTTGTGAACGGAAGTTTTTGTGCAGAATAAATGTTTCTATGCTTAGGCCATGGAGTGTTTCATATAAATTTGAAGTATTACATGTAGTATAAATTTGGGTTTGAGTAGCACCTTTTAAGAATGCAACACTAGAAATGGAAGTTTTCTGTTTGTGCAAAATGGATACAATTTTCTCTTCATACTCTCCTTCATACTTCACTTGTATAGCTGGAACCCCTGTTTAGTATCATGGGGTCATTCTGTCTCTGTACCAGTCAAAAACCCAGACACTCCAGTAAGAATGCCAGCAATACAGAGGACAAATCTCAGGATAATTTTTGTGATATTTGCTCTTTTCTTCTGGGCAACTATACCAAGCTTCAGCAAACAGGTTTTATGCAAGTCATTGAATTGCTATGTTGCCGTATGAAGGAATGAGTACTCAGATTAATAATTTTGTGGAGAGGGTTACCAACCTTCTACAGTGATATGGTCTGCCTGTTGCTTTTACGTAGTATGTTGTTGAGTTATTAATTTGCACACGGGACTGGAGAGATCATCTATTCTAAAGCACAGGCAAGAATAATAAGATTTTTTTTGGCCAAATTATGTTTTCAGGAGTAATAAAGGGCATATGGTCCTTGTTTCGCATATCTGTATCTAATTGTCATTGTGGCTGTGATGAGCAAGACGTCTAAAGGCTGTACCTAGCATTTGAGGAAACATCATAATTACTGTATATCTACAACAAAATTGTAGTTTAAGGCTGAAGTACTGCTGCAACAGACTTTGTCATTGTTGCAGAGCTAGCTGGATCTCTCTTCTCCTTAGACTTTAAGTGCATCCCCTTTAGTTAGAACCAGGGCTTTTACTTCTGGGAGGGAGGATTCTTTATCTTGTTCTTCTGCTGGATTGGGTCCTGGGCTGTGGTACACTCTGTACCACACTTACTCATCCTAAAAACATAACAGGCTTTGGCACTCATGGTTCTGCCCTTTTGGACACTGCAATCATGACAGCATCTGTCAAACTAAGGTTTATGTTTCTCAGCAAACTTTGAGAGTTTCTTCCCTTGAGCTGTCATTTCACCTTCTGCTTAAAATAAATCTGAATATGCCATACACATTATTTGTAAATTATTACTGAATAGCTGTATCTACTCAGATTCCTCCCAGCCATTTCCTTCTGAAGCTGTAAAGTGATTATTAGTCATTTCAGTGTCTTTGTTTTGTGAAAGCCATTCTGTGCTTTGGTCTTTTTATCTTTGGCCCTCTTTTCTATATTTTGTTCTTTTGATATATCCCTTTTGAGACAGGATGACCAGAATTAGTATTCAAGATACAAGCACAAGTGAAACATATATAGTGCTCTAATACTGATTTTTTTGCAAATTTCATTGTGATTCACAGTAAGTCCCAGCATCTTAGTTCAAGCACTCTGTTTGTCTCGAGCACCATAAAGTACCTGAAATGGGGAAATCCTAGAAAATATTCCATGCCTTCAAAGGAGTGCAACTGAGAGCATTCTGAGAGACTTCTGTTTTATTCCACTGGTGGCATTTCATAGGTGGCAGAGCTAACATAGTAGCAGTTCCCTGTGGAACCTCTCTCTGCCTCCCCCTGGGACTAGACGTGTGGGAACTACTTGGGCTTTGCTATGCCAATGTCACCAGTGCTGCAGGATTCTCAGAGAGAACAATCAATCTTAATTTGTTGTAGATGGCCTTCGTGGATATTTTGCCTGAACACATTTATCCTAAGCTTTATTAGGGACAACTCCTCCATCTTAGTGGCAAGTGCTTAACTAATATGTTTTGTTGTTGTTGTTCTTTTTCTTTCAAAAGCAATGTAAAATTTGTGATGGGGAGTCTTGGGGAGCAAGGTACAGGTTTACATTTTTACTAGATTTCCTTCAACATGCTACATTGTAACATTAGTAATTGAAAGTAATAATAATATAATACCAGACCCTTGGACTTTGAAACTGAGCTTGGGGGTAGGGTGAGTTTGTTGTTGCTGTGCTTTTTTTTATACCCCCCCCCCCCCCCAAATTATTAGTAATTTTAGGGGAATTATTAGGTGAAGGAAAGGGTGATAACAGACTCTGGAATTTAGAGTCCTGCAAATTCCGAAAGTATCAGAGTATTTTTTGACCTTTTTGATTTCGTGCTTACAGCGCAAATGTGTTCATGCTTAATGAAATTAGGTACATTTCCCAGAATGTTAATTTAACAAAATCTTTTGCTTTGACCTGGAAAAAAAGGATAAATAAAACATGATGCTGCTTGCTCCATACAATCTCTTCCTCCTTCCACTTTAAGCTAGCTCCAGTTTATTCAGACAAAATGTAAGGAAGCTTTGGATTCTTTTTCTCATAGAAAATGGGAAGAAAATCCTTTGGATTCTACTCTGAAATTGGAAAATATGAATAGGAAGCATGTGTAGACTGTGTTAACGGTGCTGCTGTGTGTGGTGAGTTAAACAACTCGATTGGAGTAGTACATTTGTTTAACCTCCTAGCATAATGAGCTGCCAGGGGGATTGCTCCACTTAATAGCAGTCGTTCATTACTCTGCAACCATTTGCAGCGTGTTATTTCTCTTATAGCAAAGAGAATTGGCGGTTCCTAGTTTTAGCTTTCTTTATCTGTGACACTTAATGTCAACAGCCTTGAGACTTTGCCAAAACAATCCTAACAAATCCTAATCCCAGTATTTCAAGGTAAGTATTTGCTTCTCAGAATTCTTCTGTATTAGTGCTGCATGTTTACACTGGACCTTTTAAAATGCAACAGTGATCAAAGAAATATTTGAACTGAACAATATGTTTATTTTTTGTTCTCTGAAGGCACTTTGCATGTTCTTTATTCTTACCTTTCACTACCATAGCTGTGGAATTTGTGGTAGAAGGCATTTTGGGGTGATGATGCTGCTGCCATTATATTATAGGGATCATCAGACCAAAATTAATTATGAGACAATGAGAAATCCATTTCTAATGTCAGATATAGTTGGATGTACCAGACTGTACGTTAAAATGTCAAAAGTTTCAACATTAACCTACAGCTGAAGCCACCTCTACCCAAGAGCATAATTAATGCTTGTTGTTGTTCAAAGGGTGCAATGTAAAAGCAGTAGAGCTTTTATAAAACAGAGATCAATTCTTTAAAGGCATCCCATCTGCAAAAACTAGCTGAACTGTCAAGGGAAAAGAGAAATTTTTGCTAATGGCAAAAGAAATGATTATTTTAGGGAGTGAATTAATAGGCTATTAATGAGCCTTGTTCCCAGTGCATTGTTCACTTCACACTTGACAGCAGCTCCATGGATCAGAATGGAATGTGTCTGTTCTTAACTGTGAGTTTTAATATTTTGCAGTGAAAGATCATAATGTTGCTTCATCATTAAAAAAACCACAAAATTAACTTTTGCCCCAAGGGAAAGACAGATGGCAGCTTGATGGCCTCATTATTCTTTTTTCTTTTTAACACGGGTAAGGTTTTATGTTGGCTTATATAATCTAAAAAAAAAATCTCATAAGAAGCTGATGCTAGCTAGAAGAGTAAAAAAGATATAGCCATAAAATGCAATTGATTTTCACCTTTCTAAAAATGTTTGTTATAACAAAGTCTTACGTGTCTATGTATTTCTTTCTTCCTTCAGTAAGAGTAGACCCAGTGACTGCTCCCAGTAAGTAAGCTTGGCTCTCTGGAGCCAAGAGTAATCCTACCGTTGTCGTAGTAGGGCTAATGTTTCACCCACAGTGTATGCAGTTACATGTGGACAGGTCTACGAGGCCTCAGTACGTAATAGATGACGGTATGCTTTTGTAATACAAGTATAGGAAAACGTGCAGTGATTGGAAGCAAGTAGCCTCCAGGTCTCCAGTTAGCTTGCTGCACAGCTTTGTGTGATGTTCTTACCATGTGTGTGCCTCAGCATGCCCATTTCCCCTGGAGCACACCATTAGGTAGTTCCTAGTGACTCAGACAAGAATTTGTGGATGCTTCACACCTTTGAGAACCTGACTAAATAAATATTTAATTACCTCAGAGGGAACTAATTAATGCTCACAATGGACTTAGAAATAAGGGGAAAAGGGATGTCTGATTACAGTCTATCTGTTCAGTTCAAGTAGGAATTCTGTTTCTTACTTGCTTATTTTCTGTAAGTGATACAAGATCAATTCAACCTGTCACAAGCAAATTATGACAGCAAATGAACATATCTGGTCGTTGTGTTCATCTTTAGGACGTGGGACCATAAACGCTGGATTCCATTCTGACCTACGTATATTCCTTTGGTTTGAAACCTAAGTGATCTTAGAAATGCTCTGTCAGATGGGGTGTAAGGAAAATGGTGCCTCCATCAATGCATTTCCTCATTTGTTGTTCTCTAGTTTTCAACTCGGATGTAAGGTAGGAAGAACATATTTGCCTAGTTTCCAGCTGGTTCCAATAATTTATTGTAGCCCAGAAAGCTTAGATTCAGGGATAGTAACCCCCAAAATGAGGAGAAAGATGTCTAATACCCTGGCTGCAGAGACCCAGTAATATCTGGGGTGCCTTCTAGATGGAAAGGACCCTCCAGGACTGCTAAAAAAACAAAAAGCTTTACTAGGGCACTCCGTGGCACAAAGCCTCCCTAACTCTGCAGAAGAGCTGATGTCTTCGTCTCAAATGCAGGCTATTTTGTCTCATAGAATGTGGTGCTGGGTCTCACTGGTCACTGTTCAGGCAAAGCTCCTACTGCAGAATCTATTGCAAATTGAGGAAAAGGCAATTATATTACATCCTTAGACAAAAGTCAATGTCTGTGGCCAGAATGTTCTCTTAGCATATGGGTGACATGTATTGCATGCAGAGGGATTTGAGACTGATATCTTTGGCATTATGTAGGATTTACACAGGCACAACTGGACAGCTCAATCTAGACTACTGTTTTTACCACTGCCAGATTAAGATGGACAGTTATCAACATCAAAAATGGAGTGGCAGTTGAGAATTAAATTAATTAAATCTATAAAATGGGTCCTGTCTCAGATTCACTTCTAAGTCACAGGCCCCAGCAGAAAAATCAGTACAATGAAATTAAACTCTAATTCAGATGCAATCAACGCATTTCTTTTTGTCTTGATTTATATTATAATGAGTGCTACTTACTGTATTGTAGTCAAATGGAAAGGATTTATTCAGTCAATTACCATGGGTAATGAAACACCAATGAACTATGATGAAGTAAATGGAAAATTACATATCGAAATGACACAGATCTCTGTACTTCTTAAGGCTGCTTGTATTTGCTTTATATGGATGCTAGCAGAGATGTGATTTCAGTTCAGTCACAAGTTCCTGGCTGTAAGGGAGCTTAAGGAAATCACTTAAATGGGGTGGATTTGTTTTGTTTTGCATAACAGTGTTTCTGTATTTCTAATGGTGACGAGTCATGAGATAGTAGCAAATTTATATTGCTAAAACTGTTACTTCAGAGTCTTTAGTAAATAGGCTTCTCCTTTTCTTTTGAAGCTAGACATGTACATCCTTTCCTTCTTAATACACAGAATATGCTTTTGGGGTTACACTATGATATTTAAATGGCAAGTGTCTTCAGTTTTAATGAAACAGACTCACTACCATAAAGTGTTTGGCATCATAAAGTAACAATAGTTTCATCTGTTTATGTCAGATCTTAATCTTATTTTTTCTAAAACTTCATCCTGAGTAAAATGATCTGATGATTGCTGAATAAGATGATAAAATTTGTGGTCTGAATCTTATTCCTCATGGAATGGCTTAATGGAAATTAGTAGGGTTGATATTAAAGATAAATTTAATACAGTGTTCTACCTGCTTAAGTTTCCCATTCATTGTAGGAAGTTAAAAATCAGGATCCCTGGGAGTGATCAAAGGATGACGGTTTTTCTAAATCACAGAAGAGTAACATGGGCGTCTCCTTTTCCAGTTTTCACTTTTAATGATGGAAACTGTAAAGCTTCTGGAAATGGTGTCTGATTACAATAGATACTCTCATGACCTTGTGACTCAACTGCTACATTACCTACAGCTGAAACAGCATCTCATCCATTACAGAAATAACAGCAACATTTTGCTGCCAGAAAACTGATTAACATACTGTTTTTATTTCTTTTCCCAGCGTTCAGCATCATTAAGCATTGTGGGCTTTTCAAACGATTTAGAAATGGAACTACCTTCAACAAGGTTATCTAGGTCAGCTGATCCACAGATACAAGGTGTGGCCGCTGTAGCACTTGGTTCATCCCCGAACACCCATTGTGACTGTGATACTCCACCAGAACCAGTACCCAGCTACAGCTTAGTACGGGGCAGAGCTCCAGGTGACCTGAGCCCTGGCCTTGCACCAGGTGATGCACTCCAGAGCAGCGCTAAGTGCAAGGTAGGAATCACTCAAACTTCTCTACTGAAAAGGAATCCATTTTCACTGGCAGCACACATTATTGTTAGTCAGTTAAAAGCGCCTGTTTCAGTTAAGTACAGTTTTGCTTCAAGCTTCAATCAGTCTTCAAGCTGGTACTTGAAGACTGATTACAAATTGTTTGCTTAAGGTGGAAACAAAGAAAATTAATTATAAAATTTGATATTTTTTTCCCCTGAAGCTGGAAAATGAAGACTTGAATACTGTGGATCATCCTCTAGAAAACAGCATGGCCTCTGATGGGCAAGATGTAGTAAATGAATTAAGTCTTTCTATGCAAAAAGTGCTGGAAGAACCTATTAATCTTTCGGTCAAAAAATCTCAGCGTTGTAATTCTCCTTCTGAAGTGCTCAGCAAAAATTCTTCCCTGCCTGTGAATGACAGAATGAGACAACTTAGAAATGAAGAAGGTACCAGGCTTTTCATTGTTTCATTTAGGTTTGGGAGTTTTTTCTTATCACTGTGCATTACAAGCATTACAAAACAGTATGCGTTTTAATGTACTTTCATAAATGTGTTTTTCCATCAAACTTCAAATATTATCAAGTACTTAATCCAATGGAAAAGCGTGCTTGATTTCATTTGTGAAGAAAAACTTGGAAATTATATGCCTTGAATTTGTAATATCCTTCATCTCTGAACAAGAAATGAGTGTGTCTATGTGAAGTACCTGGAGTTTTAGTTCTCTTAAAAGCACTTCCTGTTAATGAGACCTGTCGTTATGACTATTGAAGAGCTGGTTTTAAGAGCCCAAATTCAATTGAGGAAAAAAAAAAAACTTCCAAAATATAATGTGCTTTCTGCTAAGTCCTTCACATCAGTCATATAGCAAAATTTTGTAAGGTTAATATATTGCACAGTATGTGCTTTTGCTTGGCTCTTCTACTGTGGAACATTCCCTTCAGCCAAGGCCTATTTCTTCAGTCTTAATGGAGAATTAGACCTTACTTAACTCTTTTCATGGGCAAATTGCCAGCATCCTTGTGCTATACTGTAAAGCCTCATTCCTGCAAACTCTAAAAGTCAATGGGACTATTCATGCAAGCAAGGGATTTCAGGATCAAGCTGTTATTCTGTGACTTATGCCAGTATTTGGCTGCTTTTCTCTGTAAAAGATGAATTAATATTTCTATCTTCATGCTGTATTTTTATACAGAGAATTCTAATTAGTACAAAGAAGGCCTAGTTCAGTGAGCCAAGGAAATGTATTTGTCTTCTCTTATATGTACTATGCCAAACTGTGACAATTATGCCACAATCAGCTGTAAGCTGGAAGTAGTAAGGATCAGCTGCACCCCTAAAAAGCTGTGCCTCAGTCAGGTTAAGCCACTTTGAGACGAGCAGTTTTGTAGTATTTGGTTTGGGTTGTGTGACACTATACACAGAACACAGTCCCAGCATGCAGAATCACGCGATCCATAACAGACACTACAAATTTGCTCTGAGCAGGGATGGGAAGACTGGAGCATTGACTTCAATGCTGCTCCCTTTCCACAAGGAAGGATCAGTAGTGAGTAATTCCCATCCTGCTCTCTGTCTGAAGAAGTGCAGTGAAGGGAGACCTAAGGAGATGTCGTCATGGTGTGCAGCATGCATCAGTGAGAGATTCTCTGTTGCAGAGGTAGCATATCTTTGCTAGAGGCTCTCTGTAGGACTAACTGGCTTCAGCAGTGCTGTGCTGCCAAAATCCACTCCTTTTGGTGTGCATGTCCAGTGGCTTATCCTTTTTTTAATATCAAATCTAAACATTGCAGCTTAATTTAGAGCAAAACACTTCTTATCCTAATCCCTAAGGGATGTGGTAAAATTGTACATCGTTTCATCATTTTTCTTCATACAGCCTCTTTTCTTCTTATCATGGTTTGCGCAGATCCTCCCACCCCTTTCCTAGACTAAACAAATCTGATGATTTCAGGCTCTCCTCATGGCTCAGTTGCTTTTTTTTTTTTTTTTTAAACCGCCTCATTCCTTCTGTGGTATTCTGGGCTCTCTGCAATTAGAGTACTGCCCACAGCTGAATACAGTGTTGCAGCAGAGGCCTGTGGGGTGCTGAGCAGCGCAGGGTATCGGCTTCCTGTGTTTTACATTCCTCACTACTGGTAATACACTGCAGGATGGCATTTGCCTTCTTTTGCAGCAGCATTACATGATTGACTTGCATGTAGTGAATGGTATAGCATTAACCTTTAGTTCCTTCTACAGAGCAGTTCCCTAGTCAAGTTAATTTCCTTTGTGATTTCATTCCTCTGATCCTTCCTTCATAAGCATAGGACTTGGAGTTGTCTCAATTCAGTCATGCTGATTTAGATTTTTTTTTTTTTAATGTATTAAGATAATTTTTGGATTGTCAACATTCTCCAAAGTGCTTGCAACCCCTCTCGGTTGGTGTCTTCCACATTTTTTATAAGTACTCTTACTTCATGAACCAAGTTACTGATGGAAATGTTGAATAATGTTAGGACCCCAGCACCACTGGAACATCCTCTGGTTTGACAGTGTACAAGAGCTACTCCTTCAGCTAAGTGTGCAGTCACACCTTAGTAATTCTGTCCAGAGCCTTGACTGCCAACCTTCACCTGAGCAACAGTCACAGGCAAATAACGCATTGGAGTGACATGACATACACCTTTCCTTGTTAGTCTTGATTGTTTTGTGTTTCCTATGACTGGGAACAACAAGAGAATATCTTAGAGGCACATTGCTCTTAAGCAATGGGCTAGGGACCATTGGCCTGCGCTAGATTATCTAAAAAATTATGTTTCGATGGCGCTTACTTGTCTCCAGATAGACATGATATTTGGTTTATTTTCTTGTTAGTATTATCTATGTCAAAATAATTCCTAACGAAGTATGGAGGTTGTCAGTGGACTGATGTTTACAGGGGCATCTGTTGGAGCATTCATCTCTACCCCCCCCATTCCATCTCTCCGAAGCTGCTTTGTTACTGGTGTCTAATATCAGTCAAGAGCTACAGTTACGAACATGCTTATGTAATAGAAAATTTTGAATTGACATGTTTATATGTTACATATTTTGGAGGGTATAAAGGAATCCTATAGGATAGCTTTTGTCCCTAAGAGACAGATGGGAGGCATGATTTCTTTTCTGTTTCCAGTAACTAGAATTATCCAGGAGCTTCTAAGCATGGAACAAGAGACTGCAAAGACTTACTGAGGTCTGAATGCTTGAGGCTCAGGAGGTCTGTTGTTGTCAAGTGAAAAATGTATGGCAAAGAGGATTACTTACATTGTTCCCTGTACATGGATGAATGTGTCATGTCTGTGTATGTCTGTAATACCATACGAACGTAACCATTTCCACAAAATATTTGGGAAAGGCTCCTCATATTCAATACAGAAACTGTGGTTGAAAGCAAAGAGAGAGAGAAAGACTGTATCCCAGAATAGAAAACAGCACACACATTTGATATACATATAGATGAAATGATTCCATAATTCACTTATGATATCATATTAAACACCAGTCAGAAGTACATGAATATTGAAGTACTTTCTACACTAATCTGACTCTGATATTATAAATATTTTATTCATTTTCTTATCTTCTGTTCCAGATTCCAGTAACTGTGAAAAGGAACATTTAGAAATGGATATGAAAAGCAATCAGGATGTCAGGTAACAGTCTTTTCTATAGAAAAGCACTGGCCATGAAATTTTATGCGTGTGTTTAGAAAATTTCTCATACTCATTAATGGAAAACTTGTTTTAAAAAGAATGCAAGATTCCTTATAGATAATAATTCTGAAAGTTATGAAGTATTTTCTTAAACTTGAAAACAATTTAAAACAAGTGGTGAGTTCATGCATTTCTGTTCTCTTGTGATTTTTCAGAATGTTTAAATATTTGCACTTATCTCATTTGAACAACTATGAGCTGTTTAGCCCCAATTAAACCTAAATATATATATATATATATATATATATAATGGTAACAGGATTAACATTATCTTGAATTTCATAAAATTTTGGTTTTTTTTGCTATTGCTGTGATAAGATTTTAAAATAAAGTTGAATGATATGCTGTATTCTTATTTAAAGCCAGCCACACCGAAAAGCATCAAACCAGGCTTGAATTGAGATGATTAAAACCAATACATTTGAGGATAGTCAGGGAAAGATTTTAGGACAGAAGTTAATAATGCATTTGCACACACCGTTAAATGAATATTCTTGTATTCCAATTTCTTAAAGAATCGACATGTGAAAAGCTTTTCAGATTTTAGCCAGCAGAGTCACAAAGGAAAACGAGAACAAACAATTGTACATGGAAAATGTTGAAACTGAGTAGGGAGGAGAATTTTGTGGAATATGACTTAATTTAACCATGTTTCATTTTAATAGTAGCTCTGGCCCTAGAGAGCTGAAGATCCCTTATGTGAGACTGGAACGTCTGAAGATACATGCATCAGAATCCGGGGAGCTCCCAGTTTTTAAGCTCCAGCCACAGGAGAGTGAGCAGGAGGGCAGTTTCCTCTTGATAATTGAATGTGGGACCCAGTCTTCAAGCATGGCTATAAGAGTGAGTGAAATTTGTTTGAAGTTTTACCTGCTTTCTCATTATTATTTCTCTGGCTTATATTCATAGTGACTGAAAGTTATTATAAACTAAACAGGTCTGTTTATAAGTACTCTTATAATTCATTTCACCCTCATACACTTCTGTGATGGGCTGAAGTAAGAGGATGCAGCTTTTGTTTGCTGCACAGCTCCCTGTTACTTCCATTTCTGAGAAGTCTGTTTCATCAGATAGCTGTAGTGTTTTTGTGTTCTAACAGTCTGGATTGCCTGTCTAGTCACAAATATAGGAAAATAATTTAAAACTAACCTAAATGCATATTCAGGCATGGCATCTTTGGATGATAGGAACCAATTCCAGAAATTACAGTGTTACAGATTTTTAAAAAGCTTAATATTCTATCACTTCACCAAAGTCTTAAATGTGAATTTCTTGTCACAGAAGAAAATTGGAATTTCTGTTGGGAAGAAAAAAAATGTCCTCTCTTTTTTTTTTCTTGAGCTGTTTCCCGTAAAACTTGCATCTTGCAGAGGTGCTGCATACAGTTACCATAAAGAGCATATAAGCTTGTTTCTGTGACATGAAATCTATGCAACTCTGTCTGTGTTATGATACTGTGGTATGTGGAGGAAGTGGCTTGACCAAGATGACCTGGCCAACCAGTGTCAGATTCTGAGCTGAGCATAAGCCTGCTAAAACTCAGTGCCCTCTCCAGTAGGGTTCACTGTAGAGAAACTATGTTTTTCTGCAGGTAAGTACTGCTGTTATATGCTTAGATATGAAAATGATGACTGTGTGATCCCAGATTTTTCTTCCTTTAAGATAAATAAAGATAGTCCACCTGAAGGACTGAAATGCAAAGAGGAGAACACGGAAGACAGAAAATTTATTATAACCCAGGCTGCAGGACAGATACAATCTCCTCCTGTAGGTACTCTACCTTCTGATCAGAAGCTCAGTAATGGTACCTCCATCACGATGAAAAAATCGCCAGTCACTCAGGAAGTCAATACAATTGAGAATGAAGATTTCTGTGCTGTGTGTCTTAATGGAGGAGAACTGTTGTGTTGTGATCACTGCCCCAAGGTCTTCCATCTCTCCTGCCATGTTCCAGCTCTGCTCAGCTTTCCAGTGTATGTATGACATTTCACTAATGTGCTCCATTTCTGCTTACTGCCTTGGGGTAGAATATTTCCTCAGAGATGTAAATGTCAGCCTAACACAAGGGCAAGGACTGCATCTCTACTTACCTTTTTTGTTATTTTCTTACAAAGGAAAGAATTTGTCTTACTTTCATCTAGTTTCAAGTATGTATTAACAACAATCATTTCCATGCTTTTCCTGCAGTTAGCTGGCCAGTACAACAAAGGAAGTGGCAGACCTAAGCTTTAAAATCATTCTTACAACTTTCTGGAGAAAAAGTAAAATTCTAACTCTCATGTAACATTGGTGGTATAGATGTCAACTCTTTCCTGCAAGAACAGTGACTTGCACAAGTACAGGGGCAATCAGTGAGCTCGACAGTAAAAAAAAAAAAAAAAAAAAAAAAAAAAAAATATATATATATATATAATAATAATGTTCAGTTTTCCAGACAGGTCTGGGGGAAATTTAGGACTACTGAGGCTTTTGTTGGCAGCGTTTAGGACATGGGTTTCCTAAGACATATAGTCTCATATAGCAACTTGTCACAGACAAATTTTATGTGACAAAGATCCAGAGTTAGGTATGTGTCCACATAGCAAACTTAAGAAGTGGGACTGTGTGAAAAATGTGCATTATTGGTGTTGTATAATTCTGAATTCAGTTATAAGTTTTTCAGTTATAGGTGGGACCAAAGACTTCATTTGTGCCAAGGCCAAATAACTGTCTCAGCTGACCAAAATACCTTCTGGGATACTAGTTTGGAGGTTCTGGCTTGTTCTTTCTGTTAAGAAAGCAGAAAGTTCCATGGTTTGGCTTTTCCTTCTTTTCTCTAAGAGCTAAGTCATTATTAACCTTTTGTTTTAAAACACTGTGAAAAAATAGTTTTCCTTATACAATAAACTTCCTAAGCAATTAAATTCTAATTAAATTAAATTCTAATGAAGTAAGTTAGTTCCTCTAACTAAACCTCTGTATTGATAGGTCTGTAATATACCATTGTCTTTGAGGTCCTGATGTTGCACAAGTTCCATCACCATTCTCATGAAATTCTTCAAGGGGGTTCTGAAAATAGATAGGAAGGGCAGTTATGCTCATGCAGAACTATGTCTATTTGGTTTGGGATCCTATGTACTAGCATGCATTATGACTTTTGTGATAATGTTAATTTATTTGATAATTGATATATTATCTAATGGAGCTGCTTTTTTTTTCTTGTGACCCTACTGTTGGCTGTATTTCCTTTCCTTAATATATATATATATATATATATATATATTTAAACAGAACTTGAGTCAGTATAGCTGCACGCTTTGCTGCTATGTAATTTCAAACACTTAATATTTTGTGTTTCTCTTTCTGTAAACAAGAAAGTGTAATAAGTAGAATGTGGAATTACTACGCTTCTAATTATATTTAAATCTCTTGAAGAACATCTAATAGAATGGGCTTAAGATTGCGTACAGTTGTAATACAAATTAAGAATGAGAACTGAATTTCTGAAGTTTGTTATTTGACAAGGTAGCTCACCAAATATCACACAATTTTGTTTGTTTGTTTGTTTTGCAGGGGCGAATGGGTGTGTACACTTTGCCGTAATCCAGTGAAGCCAGAGGTAGAATATGACTGTGAAAACACACGCTACGGCCACAGTTACAATGCACAGTATGGCCTTGATGATTATGATCAGAAGGTGGGAATAACTATATACTGTTACTCTGTAGGAAAGGAAATACGATCTCAGCATGAGACTTTGCCTCTTCATTGGAAAGTTGACTATTTTGCCTTGATTCCTTCTAGAATGTTTCAGAGGATAGTAAATACACCAAAAGTGGCGTTAATATTCAGTTATATCATTCTATTCTTTCTAGAAAGTTGCTGTTTAATTTAAAATGAACGTTATGCTATAGAAAAGTGAAACTGGCAGATCTGGAATTCTCTTCTGCTTTGAACAGAGAAGTTGTACTCAGCAGCAGAGCAACCTTCCCTGTGTCAACTTTGCTTGGCACTCTGCCACTTAATCTCTCTTCTTCAAGACTTGGCACCCTCTCAGCCGTCTGTTTAGGCCAGTTGTAATGATATTTGCTGATGTGGATGCTTTCTGACTCTCAGTTGGATTGCCATCATCTTATTGTCTTCATATGGACCATTGATCCCCTTTAGGATGACATCTAGGCCCTGTTAACCCAGCCTAGATGGAAGTTAATCCTTTTACATCCCCATTACCAGTTTCCTCTACCAAATCTCTTATGAAAAATACCTTTTCTTAAGTCTGATTGGTAACAGGAAGCCAGAAAATCCAAATAGACGTTCTGAGTATATTAGTAACAGCTGGACAGGGAGGGTGAGTTCACACAGCTGCATGCAGATGCTGAGCTTGCCCTACACAAATGAAATCTAGGATAAGGCACTGTACATAAAGGAAACAGCAATTATTCCCAGAGCACTGCAGCTCGTTGGCAAGGCTGAAGAGCCTAGCCGCAGCACTGCACAAATTCATCCATGCTATTTCCAGACCTGAGTGACTGTGTCCTTAAAGAGCTAGACATAACTTCTGGACATTTATGTGATCCCTCATTGCATTGTGTACAACTGGCCAGAAATAGCTGTTATCTGGGTGTTGATTTGTGAAGTTCTTTTTAGAAAATGGAATTGATTAGAAACTTCTTTTCTTAGTGAGAAAATGTGGCTTATAACTATTTTGTAGTGCATTTCTTGTAATCAGTTTGGTGGGGGGGGAACAAAGGAAGACTTTGGAAGGAACAAAGGAAGACTAGTATAAGTATTTTGCAACTTAATGATTAAACAGCTTACATCCATTTGTATGTATCATAGATCACAGAATGGTTTGGATTGGAAGGGAATTTAAAGATCATCCAGTTCCAACCCTGTGCCATGGGCAGGAACACCTCCCACCAGACCAGGTTGCACAAAGCCCCATCCAGCCTGGCCTTGAGCACTTCCAGGGATGGGGCATCCACAGCTTCTCTGGGCAACTTGTTCCAGTGCCTCACCACCCTCTGAGTGAATGATTTCTTCCTGATATCTAATCTAAATCTGCCTTCTCTTAGTTTAAAGCCATTCCCCCTTGTTCTATCACTGCACTCACAGACAAGAAGTCTGTCCTCAGCTTTCCTGTAGGCCCCCTTTAGGTACTGGAAGGTCACTGTAAGGTCTTCCTGGAGCCTTCTCTTCTCCCGAGTGAACAACCCCAACTCTCTCAGCCTGTGAATATAGGAGAGGTGCTCCAGCCCCTTGATCATCTTTGTGGACGTCCTCTGGACTCATTCTAATACTTTCATGTCCTTTTTGTGCTGGGAGCCCCAGAGCTGAACGCAGCATTCCAGGTGGGGTCTCACAAGAGCAGAGTAGAGGGAGAGAATCACCTCCCTTGCCCTGCTGGTCACTCTGCTTTTGATGCAGCCCAGGACACAGTTGGCTTTCTGGGCTGTAAGTGCACATTGCCAGCTCATGTCGAGCTTCTTGTCAACCAACACCCCCAGGTTCTCCTCATCATGGCTGAATTTCAATTATTCTCTGCCCAGCCTGTATTTGTGCTTGGGATTGCCCCAGCCTAGAAGCTGGGTATCAATAGCAGGAAGGGCTATCAACAATGCCATCAACAAAGCCATCATCAATGGCTATCAACAGCAGGAATGGCTATCAACAGCATGAAGTATTTTCCATTTAACTGTTTCAACACTGCTGCTGCTTTTCTTTTAGATAAGAGCCAAGGAATAGATCTGGAGTACAGAAAGAGTTAGTGACAGTGATGAATTCCCAAGAGTTTCCAGGAAAGACACATGCACACAAAATACATTGCAAAATGTTTCGTTTCTTCCATTTCTTTTACTATCCTCACTTTCAAAACTACAAAAAACAAACAAACAAAACAAAAACAAACAAAAAAAGAGTCAAAATGTTCCCCAGATTAGAATGAAGCATGCTGTTTTGCATCAGAAATGTACAGGCTACATAAAAACTCCCTGTGTCATTACCATGATTGATTAGCTAAGTGCAAGAGTGAAACTGACTTGTTTTGAATTATTATTTTTTTTTTCCAAAATTGACTTCTACAGAAGTGTGAAAAGCTGGTGCTTTCCCTGTTCTGCAGTAGTCTGAGCCTCCCATTCCATGAACCCGTCAGCCCTCTGGTAAGTACTGAACACATCTCCATCAGAGGAAAGCCAAAGAATACTCTGGTAGACCTCATGAGTTTCTCCTTTGTCTTCTTGAAATATACTAATTGCATTTTTTTTCTAACTAACTTCGCTTCCTAGGTGGGGGTGGCTGTTTCCCACTTCCAAGTGCTTTGAAGTGTCAGATTTGAGTCAGGTAAATGCTGGCAAACGTTCTCAGGCCAGGTTTGAGTGTCAGTTTAAGACAATGGTATGGATACTAAGGGTATGTAAGGTGTTCAAGTGATAAAGGAAGTTGCATACAGCAACAGTGTCGTACTATTGCCAGAGGAGTGGTCTGCTTCTGAAATAACCCTGGACTCCCTGTTTTCTGGTCTGTTGCACAAAGGCAGTCGTGACCGTGTTCACGGGAAGGTGTGGAGCCTGACTGCTGTTTCATCCATGTACTCAGCTGTTAACTGGCTGCTTTATGGAAGTTGTAGATTCATGTGATTTTAACAGGGGAACACAATGTGAGGCAAGTTGAAGGAGAAAAATGAGAGAATAACAGGAGTGTTTATGTGAAGAAACAGTCCAAATAACTCTCTATATGTATACATACATATATATATATATATATATATATAAAACCAACACATTCTAATAAAGCTTGCAATGAACTTACGGAACACATTATCTAACAAGTAAATTCTGTTCCAGAAAGATTTATGGAGTGGGAAATCCTGGTAGCTGGTGCCATTGAAAAAGACTTTTGTTGAACTTTAGAAAGAGTGCATAGTAGCATATTTTTTAGTCACTCTTGGCAGACTATTACCCACAGTATCAGCTGCCAGTATCTCAGCACATTATTTTAAAAACTGCTAGGGGGAAATAGTAGCTAATTATCAATGTTACATATATTATTGATTATGGTTTAATGATGACATTTATATCTGGGGATAAACTTTAGGAAGTGAAAATAGCAAAGTAGTCCCTGAAGTGTGCTATTTTCAAGACCAATCTTGCAAGCAAGTATAGATTTAATCAAAGCTAAAGGCGTACAGGAAGAAGATGTGCAAGCATAGCTAGCAGAAGATCAGAGCTCTCTTCCTTGCTGCAAGGAATCCTCTGCAGTGACTTCTGTCCAAACTACAAGCAGAAGTCACTGGACAGGAAATGTTTTAAAAAAGGTTACATACCTGTATTTTATTCTTATTGCAGGCTCGACATTATTATCAGATCATAAAAAGGCCAATGGATTTGTCAATCATACGAAAAAAGCTGCAAAAAAAGGACAAGTTCCACTATTCTGCACCTGAGGAACTTGTGACTGATGTGCGTCTCATGTTTTGGAACTGTGCAAAGTTCAATTATGTACGTTTCTAATATACGTGGGTGAGGGGATACAACTTCTTGGAGGGTTACGCTTTCAGGCTGTCACAGTGGCATAATTCTGTTGGTTCCATTAACATCAGATATAGGACTAGGATAAGCAGGATGATTAATCAGTTTTACTCTTGGAGTTACATAGATTTATTTATTTATTTGTTTATTTAATGGCAAACTTGAGATACATGTGGATCCAAGAACTGGAGGTACATATAGATCTCAAATTAAAGAGGACATCTCAGCTGACAACTTCCTGGAATGATGCTGAGTTTACTGTGAGAAGCTATGCTTACCTAGCAAAATAGCTAGGAAAATTCGGGTGCATAGAAATTCCTAAGCGGTGGCAATGGCTATTCTTTCTAGTCCACTGCACATCTCTTTTTCTTAGAGGTGCAGAATCATTTCCCTTAATAGCAGCATCTGGTTTTTACTTACATTGTTAATGCAGAGGAGCTAATGGCCTGTAGAAAGAGTGCAGAAGACTAATGGAGATGTAGCAGACAGAACCAAGGCGAGACATTAGGGTAGGGTAGGCATTTGTTTCTGATCGTTGATGATTTCTTTGTGCAGGTAGACTGAATGGTTATTTATTCTTTTACAGCCAGATTCAGAGGTTGCTGAGGCTGGACGATGCTTAGATGTATTCTTTGAGAGCAAACTGAAGGAGATCTATCCAGATAGGCACTTTCCTTCAATGCAACAGGATGAGACTGATTCTGAAGAGGAGGAGAGCCAGAATAGCAAAATGCCCCCCCAAGATTTTCAGTGGCCATCGTATGGACAGGAGTGCATTCAGCCTAAAAGAAGACGGCGCCATGCTGTAAGATTGCAAAAACAAAAGCATTTGGTTGCTAAGTGGCCACCCTGCTAATTCTGTTTACAGCTACTGATGGGAAGTTTTGACAGTGCTGTGTGGGAAAACTGTCAAGCTTCTATCACAGAGATGTGATCAATTCTACAGTTTTATGTCAAGATCCTCTCAGTGGAATAAAGTGTCAGTTGTGTATAAACATGTGAGAGTGAACAAGTGAAGTCTCTCAGGCCACACAGTTATCTTCCTAGCAGAAAACTGTCATTTTTTTTTTTTTTTAAGACTAGGCTCTCTAGCTATTCATTGTTTGTTTCCTTTGTACACAGGAAAGTGAAAAAAAATAAAAGAATGATGTTTCAGCCAGCTAACAGCCTTCCTCAGGTATGACCTCCTGAAGATACCGGATTTACTATGAGGAATCCAGCAGAATAACTGACAGAGTTAAGGTGTGTGGGAGGAAAGCAAAGCACTCGGGCTGTTAATTGAAACTCTCCTAATCTGCTGACCATATGCCTTATTTCTACATCTTGAGGATAGATAACAGATCAAATGTGTTTCAATCTGTCAATATTCCATCTGTTTAATCATGTATGTGTTTTGCAGTGTTTACACTGAAGTACTAATGTTTTGGTGATAGGTAATCATGATTAATAATAAAAGTAACATGCTAATAATATTTAACTTTGCAGTACCTTTTTATAATCTGTTCAACATAGCATCTCTATTTTATAGAACACAGGTAACCATGTAAAAATCTTATAATGACAGTGAATTTTGGCCATGCTTTGTGATAAATACAATGTGTGGTCATAAGACATAATCCTGTTGTCTTATTCGATGATTTTTCTAGGAGCTTGACTCCTCGAAGCCTACGGGATACAGTCTAATGTGATTATCTGATTAGCTGCTTCTTTTGAAGCAGAGCATTTTCATTAAATCACTAAAGAGCTAGTACTAAAAGTGCTAATATTAAGGCTCATTGTGAGCTGTTTCTGAGTGCATACTGGATGCTGGGTTTGCAAGGAATGATTCTTCTGGTATCTAATTCATGCTCTGTAAAGCAGTGTGGGATTCCTTGGGTCCCAAAGGCAACATTTTTATACAACCCAAGCGAGTTGGTTTTCTTTAAAGCAGATATTGGACTAGATATATGAACTAGTCCAATAGTTAACTATGAAGCAACTAGGTAATTAAGAAGCAATTTACATGGTTATAGAAGTGCCTATAAAATAATATAATATATTCCAGATTTTCTCTTATTTCTGCTTATTTCTTGTAGTTGTGATTACTAGCAGTGCTAAAAGATAATGATAATGTGTGTATGTAGAAGTTGATACAGGATGAAAGGATGTCTAAGCTTTTGTTTTCCTAAGTTCCATGATGTATTGGCAAAACAACACCAACAGCTGAAAGAGCAACTTTGGAGTTCACTTGAGCAAAGGGTAGCATGTAATTTTAAAGCCTGAATGGTGGGATAGGTAACGAGACATGACACCTGATCAAAGTGATGGTTTGCAAGCTGCTTTCTACATCTTCCAGAAGAAGGTGAGCCAGATCCTCACATGGCTGATGCTTTCTTCCCATGTATGTGAGGGGCATCTTCCTTGTTAGAGCTCTGCCCAGCGGCGTAAAGCTGGGCTGTTTTCTGGCTTTGAGAGAGAAGAGTTGTTGAAGATCTCATACCCAATTAAAGTTCATTTTAATTGGCTTCCTGTAAATAAAGATGATATTTTCAGCATAGTTTATATGGGCTATTTGGTCTGGTAACCATGTATGTTATTTTAGATAACACTTTAAAGTAAAAGTTTATATATGAAACAATAAGATGTGAATGTTATATTCTAATATTCTACTATCTCTGTGACTTAGTTTGCCATTAACTTGGTAGTGAGCTGACGTTTTCTTTTGTTTGAAAAAATAAAATTCTGGATATTATAAGATGACTGGAAAACTGTGAGACCAAGGGACACTCTTTATATTTTCTGTATGTTAATTTCTATGTTTGCTTTCTGTCAAACTCATATTCTCAAAACAGTAGGTATCTTGGCACAAGGAAATGAGTGCAGGTTTGTAACTGAAGTAATCATGCTTATCTCTGCTACAGGTGTCAACTTCTTTCAGTTGGCAATTAATTCCCCCACCGAAGACCTATCTTTTAGCATTAATAGTACAAAAATGATATGCTGCATAGCCTTCAGCTAGGGGCAAAGGTAGAAATAGAAAAGACTAATCTCTTTTTCCTCTTTTCCTGGAAAAGTAGAGACAAGAATCTACTTCTGTTTCATAAAGGCTGTAAGTTTGTTAACTGTACCATTAGTTTTGGAGAATGCCTGTTTTAATCAAATGTATCAAGAATATATCATCTCTTTATTAAAAATAGAAGCATAACAGTTTATCACCATATATAAGATATTCTTTGGGTAAGTTCTGGCAGGACACTATGGCCTGAGCACTCTTAAGGGTAACTTGTTTTTTGTGATTACTTCTCTAAGACATAGCAACGGTTTTAAAAATATTCATAGTCTTTATGTCGTGCTGGTAAGCAAAATAAAAATTTAATTCAGATGTATCACTTCACCTACTTTCAATCCCAAGTCTGTGGGTAAGCAACTTCAGAAAGCACTGCATGTTGTAAGCATAACGTTATCCATTTCAGAGGTTGCCTTGAAATTGCTGGCTTGATATGTTCCTGCTGCTAGGTACCATACCACCAGGGCACAGAAATTCTTAGACTCTGTTGAAGTCCAATTACACACTGGTACTGGCACTAAGAGGTATGAAAGGAAGGATCTCCCTTCTAAAATCAGACAGCCCGTGCAGCCCAAACAAAGTGATAGGTTATGTAGTTACTTTTTCTTCTGTCACACAGCCTGTTTCACAAGTCAGAATGTGTAGGAAGGAGAGCAAGGAGGAACCCCTTAAGTATTCCACTGGAAGCACAGCTGAAGCAAATGTCAAGAAAACTGTGGAAACCCCAGCAAATGCACTAGGCTCCTGCAAATGCAACCAAGGTCATAATTTTTCCTTTTATCTTTAGTAATGGGTTACATATAGAATGGGAAAATCCTCTTCATGCTTAAGCAGTTGGAAAAGAGAATAATTGCACTTCAGTAAGAGGTCTGTTGAAGAAGAAATTACAAGCTATGCATTTGACTTTCATTCCCCTACAGACAATTTCGAAGATATACTTCTAGTACCATTAGAGCAGAATGAATGACACTAGAGTTAATATAAACAGGTATTTAACAATTTAGTTTATCAAATGATTGCATGTTTATATATGTAATGTGCTTTGCTGAACAATAAAATACATGAAATGTATTTTTGCACATCAATCTGAAATTTTTGCTCTGACTACATCTGCTTTCAAGTAATATACAGATTATATAGTATCATTTATCACTTACCAGATAAGTTGTTGATAACTAGTGATGGCAAAGCAAAATGATTACAAAAGCAGTTATGCTAACACTAGAAATTAGCTTTCTATTTGTGCTGGAATTTTCAGTGCCAAGTAGGTATTCTGCCTTTTTGTTTTTCAATTAGTACAAGTTAAAATCAAACACTCTATCAAAAAGTAGCAAAACAATGCTTGAAGTTTAAATTTATGTATATGTTAAATGGACAGGAAACATAACATTACTGAGATGAAAAAACTATTTTAGTGTATTTGATCAGAAGGAATAATAAAAGAAATGCTAAAATTGAACATGCTAGAAATTGAAGAATTATGGAATAATTTACAAAAAATGTCAGTCAGATGTTGCAAGTGTTTTTCTATCATAATTGGTTCCTCCCAGTTTGGTTTATTGTAGTATAAAACCAACAGCAGCACCATTCTAACCTACTGGCCTGAGGGATACGAAGTCCCTCTTTCAGTGGATGGGTTACAGCTGCGCTGCTTTTAAGACATAATTAAGACAAATTAAGAAATTAAGACAGACTTCTATTTTCAAATAGAGGTAACCTTTAAAAATAATATAAACAGGAAGAAGTAGATAAACTTTTGGGCGTGCAATTCTTTCAAGTGTGAAATACAGGCAGTAGACTTCAAAACTAAATACCAGCTGAGTTTCTCAAATTTAATAGATATCAATGAGATAATAGCAATGAGAGGAAAAATAAAGATAGATGGTAGTTTTGAGCTAGGGAGGATGCACATCTTTTGAAGCTATCCTGTAGATCAGGAGTAAGAAATGAGAGGTGAGAAATATGTTTGAGAATTTTGAGAAATCCTGTTCTTTACTGAATGTTCATGAACATCCATTTTAGTGTGTAGTTATGTGTATTTTCAGGAGAACACTTAGTAAACTGGATGAAGTTTATGTTGGGATATGGAACCAAAAGATGACTTTGTTGTGAGAAGCGTTTTAACTGTGGTGAGAGTACTTCTGGTGGAGATGAGAAATTACAATATTCAAATCTGTCGTCAAATATTTAGCTCTCTTTGCTCCATTTTGGTTCCTGGTATCTGAATATGAGGTTCTTGAACTTCTTCCTGCACAGAATGTAATTTGTAACTTGATTCCCTGTAAATTATATATCACAGTATATTTTTGCTGTAGAAAAGCCCATTTTAGATTAAGGAGATAGAATGACATGCAGGTGTTTTTCCCAGAGCAAATAGGGTGGGCAGCATCTGAAGGTCAGGGAGTATTTACTGCTCTTGGAGAGTGTTTCAGATGGTTAACAGCTTTATGGAAGTAGCAACGCTGATTTACGGTTGTGCTGTGGATTGGTAGTCTGTAAATTACTATTCTTGATCCTGATTGTAATGCCTAGGACAATTATGTCAGTTCAGAAGTGTTCTAGAAGCAGTCAGATACTGAGACAATGATTATTAAATTTGCTGTGAACATTAGTGAGGGAATTCAGGTTTCCAGTACAGATGATAAAGATGTCACTTAGGTATTTTAGGCATAACATAGATGCTGTGTTCCTACATGTTCTGTGCTGAGATAACATATCTGCCCTTTATTCCAACACTCCCTTAACTGATGTTCTGTGGTGAGCATTGCTTGCCACACTAGAATGACTTTTTGACAATGTTTCTCATTAACATTCATGTATTCACTTTAATATATATATTATATATATTTATACACTGACATTTGGGCAGCAAATGAAGCATACTTGAATATTTTTCCTTGTTTGCTTATCAACCTGCTCTTCCTACTGATGAAGTCACTAAGAGCAGGAATAGTTCTTACATCTCTTATAAATTCAGCACTTGCTTATTATTCCATGATATCCTCCTCTGAGAAACCGTGTTGGTGCCATTTCATTTTTACAGCAGACTTCATAGAGTTTCTTGATGTGGTGCAGATATGGGATGCACAGGGAATTTGCAAGATCCCTTATGGGAAATATACAGTGAAAACATTGTGAAATATTAAAACCAGATACACTGTTTGGACCATACCTCTGAAAGAGGGTGAGATTTTCTCCTGTGGATAGATGTTACAGACTTAGCTGGTTGCCATGTCTTGTGGTCAGTCACTGCCTGCACTGGGCTGAACTCCTCTCCTGGCTGGCTGAATAAACAAACACAGCATTCTAAGTGTTTCAAGTGCTGAATTACTTTTGTAGACACTCAAGGAGCATAACCTTTATTTTGGGCCCAGCAAATGTCAGCATAGAGCAATCATGGAAAAGCACCAAAACAAGTGCTATCTTTAGACATTGAAAGTAAAACAGGATAAAGTGTTGTATTGGGAAAGTAGAGAAGTGGAGTAATGGGATATTTTATGTAGCAATTTCTGGATTGTACTGCATTTTGTAAGTTAATTCTATAAATAATCACACTTTTGCTATTTCTTACTGTTTTAATATTTCTTTCAACAGCATTAAAACACTTTAAGCCAAGCAGAGTTTATGCACATACTGTGTATTCTGTGGTGCAATGCTTCTGACTTTACAGATCACTGGGCCAAGCTAAGCAGTTCTCTCCTGCAGCTGAACAGCAAATGGAAAACACCCTTAATCTCTAATGATGAAAATATTAATACAATGAAACAATAGCTACAGAACCAGCAGACAATGCAGAAGCGTTCTGTAAATCACAGAAGTTAAACAAAAAACTTAGAGGATATTTTATTCTACTGCATATAAGAAAGAAACAATATAGAGCTTAGATAAAATGAAAATCAGTTCAAAATTCATCTTAACTTCCTACTCAAACTCTGTGCTGCATCTTATACATAATTGTAAATACCTCAGGCACCTGCAGTATATTAACACATTCAGGTGGGATTGTTTAAGATAAATAACATTTAAAAATTCAGTGCTTTAAGTAAACACCGGGAACTCCTCTCTTTTTTCTTCCTTGTGGTCTCTGAAGGCTTTAGAAACATTTATACACTGGCTGCCTTCCATCCATGTTTGTGATGTACTTATAAATATGTCCCATTTGTAGCAGTGAAAAACAGCATGATAGGCTAACAGAATAAGTGAGTGGTAAAGATGCAAATTGAATATAGCTCTCAGACCTCATTGCAGGATTACCATCTAGCAGTGTTACATGACAGAACTGTGGAACATTTCAGGTTTAAGACCCAAGGCGAAAACCATTCCTTATGGAGGAGGGTATTCGGCTCTTAGCATCTCCAGTCCTGGAGGGGTTCTGAGAATCATGCAACCCTTTTCTTACCTACGTGGAAGTTTCACCCAGTGAAAAGAATGGGGCAGTGCTCAATCCACTGCTGCAAACCTACCGCTGTCTTACAGCACACAGTCACATTGGCCTGGGCGATATGGGTACTATAACTGTCAGCTCTGGCTGGGTGAGGTTATCTCAGAGTTATTACAAACAGGGTGGATTTCCTCCAGAGAATGAACCTCATAAAGGCTTACCAGAAGTAATATTCCCTACCATTCAAGAAAAATGAAAGTCTTAATCTTCTTTTCTGATCTTAGAAATACCACAAAAACCTCTGCAGTGCCAGTGTTACTTGTTGGCATGAGTCTGCTGGACAAGGAAATCACACCAATGATCTTTTGAGGTGACAACCTCACCACTTGTTTGTAGCTCTTGCATCATGTTTAAAGCTCTTCCCAGACTGCTACTGCTGGGGTGTGTTGCATCATGCCAGCCTGAGCTCTGCGCGGTGGGGCCAGTAATCCCTGGGATACATTCAGCACCTGAGCTGGGAAGTGTCCCTCCAGCACACCCTTCATCCACTATCTAGATGACTAATACAGCAGGGGGTATTTAATAGAAAGAGAATATAATTTTTGTCCTTTCACTGGTCCTAATCAGAAAGTACTGTAAATATGAGTGTGTTTATATCAACAGAACAAAACCTTCTACTCCTCTGGCTAGAGAACAGGAAGATATCTGAAGAATTAGTCTGATTCTGCATTTATTGCATTGTATTGCTTCCATATAATCTATGTTCACTTTACAAATAAACTTACATTGATCGCAGCACCTCTTCACAGCTGTCAGTCCTGTAACACCCTTCTTCATATTTTGAGTTACGTTCTCCAGCATTATTAATTCAGTAGTCTGTAATTAAATGATTGGCTGATCAAATTGTTCCCTCCAGAGTACCCATGTAAATGAATTGAAGCCTGACTGATTTAACTGAGGTCACTCAGAGATAGTTTAGTCTTCAAAAACACCGTTATGAAAGAGATAAGAAACAGAGAGGAACATATCTTAGGAGGGAAAGACTCTCTGAGCTGGGGGCAGGAAGACTGTGTTTTTTAACCTTGGATATTTTTTCTTTTAATTCCCATGAAGCAAAATGATTCTGAAACCAGAGACCCAAGACCACACAGACTGTTGTGTTTTATTACTTTACAGTGTCAAAACTGCAGTTCAGATTTAAAAATACATCATGGTAATTAGCTGGTTTCTCTGTTTTGCATTCTGTCATCATGTGAGAACAAAAGGAAAACTTGAGTGTGAGGGTGTAAAGGTGAGTAAACACAGAAGGGGATACTGTGGGAGTGGTGTTGCATTATTCTTATTTATTTATTTTATTGTATTTGTTTTTGTCAGAGAAGTTGAGTGTCCCTTCTGTTTTCATAAGATCTGCTTCCACATCTCATATGCAAAGATTAAGAGGCTTACACAGATGTAAGCTGTTGGGGAGAGATGAAGGTTTTCATGAAGGTGTTGTTTGGTATGTTTGTTTGTTTGTTTGTTTTTAATATTCATTGGTTATCCGTTTGCAACCAAATGGGTGTTTTCTCAGGTTCCTCAAAAGCATTTAGGTAGCGGTCACTTCCAGAGGTGGCAGGGCAGCCTGGATGGATCAGTAGACTCATATGATGCAACAAACTAAGTTTTTTTCATTAATCCTTTTGGACCAAGAGACACAGTGAGGCTACCTATTCCTCTCCAGTAAGGGAAGATTCACCCCCCCCCCCCGTGGTAAAGTGATGTACAGATCTGGTACGTAGGCTGCTAGGTTGACTATAGGATAGCAGAGCTGGTGCTTCCAAAACAAGGCAGTTGGCTCCCTCTGCTGATTTGCTACATGATTATAGTTGTCTTAAGCAACAAGCACTTTTCCTTTCGGTCCCAGAAGTTCCAGTATCGTTATGCCTTGTGTTTTTGATGTGGTTTCTTTCCCTGTGAAGTAGCTATGAAGCTGTATGGTCCCCTCTAGCTTAAAAGCTGTACAGACCTTTACAAAGATTAATATACGTATTTATAACAGAGAATCAAACTGTAATGTGGCAGCTGAGTATTTTAGGTAAGAACTACATAAAACCATAATTACACCCATCTGTTTCCCTTAAGTATCCTGTAGAAAACAGTTATTGCTTATATATCTTTTGATAGCTCCCTCTCAATTTGGTACTTTGGGGAAAGAGGGAAATGAATTTTCACCTTTATTTTTTTCTAGAACAAGATAGTGCTTAAATTCAAATATATGAGAGAACAAAGCTGAAAGTGTTTGTTAAATGAGCTTTATTTGTATATTGATAGTTTCAAAACACAGCAGAGCTTTCCAAAATTCTAACACTTATGCACCGAAAACAGAAAGACAGAACAGACACAACTTTAATAAAGCTGTGGCTATATAAATAGACGTTAACAATAAACACACAATATTTCTTAAAAATGCACAGAATTGCGTCAAAGCTATTGGATATAAAACCAGCTTTCTAAATAGCTGTAAACTGCATTGAGAAGATACACAAATAAGCCTTACTATTACGAGCTGGCTGTTATGTGATCATTTAACTAGATTCACAAATGGGGTAAATCTGTGAAATGTGAGGCTTCAGTGAAGGACTTTGAAAGGCCATTTTCCAATGTGGCAGGACTGATGCACTGACTCTGATGTGTGTCTATAGCCAAAAAAGGAACTGATTTGAGACACTGTGAAAAAGGAAACTGGACTAAGGGAACTTGTCTACTTGTTTTTGTTTGTTTTACCACATATTGATAACCATTTTAGGAATGTTAGTGTTAGGATATATTATATTGCACACTTTTGAAAAGGGCAGCTTGTAAAAATTTGACAATCTGGGTACAACCAAGCTACTTAAATGTAAGCTCCTAGTGCCTTTTGAAGTGTTCTCATGTATAGTATCACTTGGAAGTTACTGTGAAGTCTCAGTGATTTTTTTGAGCACATTTGAAGGTACTTGAGACTTTCAACAGAAAAATGAAGGTAACATGCTCTGTCTCTCCTACAGATACCTGCATTTGTCTTTCATGTACGTATCTTTTGTGTCATGTACCTATATGCACCTTTCTCTTTGCACAGACTGATGAGAATTGCTGAGCATATACTCCAGCTGTGTGTTGAACATCAGTACTAGGCAGTATGGTCACTTCATCTGGGATCTTCCGGATTTGCTGCAGCTTCCTAGAAAGGATCGTATTCAACTTACAATTCCACCTGCAGTTGCCCTGTGTGATCAAGTGAGTGATGTCTAGCAGCTGTCACTTGGCAGGCTGCTGCGGGTTACATGGCACCAGTAGATGGAGCTAAAGGATCCCAATCACTAAAGAGATGGTAAAATTAATATCGAAGGTACAGGCCAAAATTTTGCCTTTTTCATGTGCTGCTAATGTTTGCCCTCTGCTATGACATTTTTTTTTTCCTCCTGAATTAGCATGCATGGAGAAATTAATACAAGTGGAGCACTTTATACGATCTGAGAAATCAGGTTGTCTAAAAAAATTTAGATGAGCATTGCTGTGTGCCTCTGTCCAAATGATGCGTCCTGAATTTCACCCATTGTCAGTGACACTGCAGCTCTAAACGTCACGTTGTCACTGCTATGGCAATTAGTTAAAGGTACCAGCACTTTGTAAGCTTGTTATGCTCTGCTGCGAAAGATGTAAAATTCCTGCATATCTGTAAATGGGCTCTTATTAGAAACATGCTACTGTAAGATAAACTGCATCATTTTATATCTCTTGTAATTGTTTCCTCTGGTGCTGCTAATGATAGGGGAGACTGGTGTTACATTATCTACTGCATATGTAATGCCATACCTATCTGAGACAAAAATAACTTTCTGCAGGCCCTAAGGAGACAAGCAGATATACTCACACACTGCAAGATAAATGTTTAGATAAATAGAAATGATATCTGAAGCCATACCTAAAGCATTCCCATGGACTTCCCTTTAGTACACACTTTAGCTGTGCTTTGAACAGAATCCAGTTGAGTAGCACAGAGGAGTGAGAGCTTTCAAAAATTCCCTTCAGATAAAGAAGTTTAGATGTCTCATGTCAAACGTAATTTGACCTCAGGGGTTGCAACCTAGTCCTTAATAGGCATTTCTCACCCTTGAAAAAACAGCTGGCATTTGAAACAATGCCTTCTTTTGGGAACTTTGGCTTACTGTTATGGCATGAAGGTCAAGACTGTGTTGTACTGACTGAGAAGAGCACAGCAGCTTTCACAGTGGTTCCTTACTTCATATGTGGCTCTTACTTGTACTTAATATTTTGAACTAAAAAGAAAAAATGCAGCATGAAAAAGTGTTGATTCCTGTGTGAGGCTTTGATGTGTTTTATCTTTTAGCTTCACTACTGTTGTCATATTACAGTAATATTGAATGCTTAATCTCATTTTAACTGATGCCTTTATTTGACAGGCATCAGTTGGTCAGACCAACTTGTGTTGGTCGTAAGTTTCCTGGCAAGGTACATAGACAAGTTCAACTTGAACCTTTCAATGGAAGGAACACTGACAATCTGGTGTATCTCTTCTGTACAGGCTACCAAACGAAAAAAAAACAAATGATGGACCTGTATGAGACTGTGATCAAGCCAGGTCAGCTCAACCCAGACACAATGGAGGCAAATTACAGCACAGGCAGGCTGGGAGCAACCACCAGAAGAGCTGGAAAAGGTTGTATTAAAACCTCTCAGATCTGAATAGAGGGATTACTCCTAGTTATAAAAAGAGTCCACACATTATAAGTGTGCAATTACTTCAGAAGAGCAATTCTGCTCTAATTGACCCAAAAAGGCAGTTAGCCGGTCAGGCAGCTGGCTGGGGACAATGGGGCTGAAAAGAAAAGGAAAAAGAAAACAGCCTCACATAAGATTAGATTACGTTTTTTTTATCACCCACACTAAACAAAAACCTCCTGTCTTTACTCCAGGTGACTGCTGGGTGGCTGTTTGAGTTGTTCTTGACTTGCTTTCCTGGGGGTGGTGAAGCATGCCAGAAATAATGCGATTATTTGGCAACTGTGGATCAGAACATAAATCTACAATGCAGGTATCTTAGAACAGTCAGAGTTGCTCTTGATTCACAATCTACAGGTGTCAAACACGCAATTTTTCTTCTGTAGCTGATTTTACGTATGACCTCTTCTACTGGAAGTAGACTGTCACAGACATACCTGTCACTGTCACATCAGGCTCCACTTGTTGTGATGTGTTTTTTCTAAGGCTGAAACTGAAGTCATCTGGATAGGATGCCTGAAAGAATGAATACGATGGGTTAAGTAACTGGGCTCTTCCCAAGCTCTTAGGCTTGTCAAATGTTGAGGAATTTAAATATATTATCTTAAAAAAAGAATGTATTTAAACTTTTTGTTTGGTTGGTTTTGTTTTGTCTGGAAGGCCTTGGTTTTGATTAAATAAGCCTTTGAGAAAGGTCTATAAGTATTTGTACCCCTGGTCATAGCTAGCAATTTAAACAGAAAGAGAACTGGAGGTACTGTGCCCAAGTTTTGAAGCAAGGTTGTAACTGGGTATTCCATGTTGAGGCTCACTACATGAAAGGAAAAATACAGCACCCTAAAGAAAGGATAGCACAAGTGCTCCAGTTTTGGTGGGAATGTCCTGAAATTGTACCCAAAGGGTTTCTTCCTAAGTTATTAGAGGAGCCAACTTCACTTGTTTTCAGATTATTGCAGGGCTGTCTGACAAATACATATCCATGTCTTTATGTCTAGGAACTGAGTAATTTTTATTCAGGATAAAAATAATGATTATACAGGCATAATAAGGAATGTTTATTACTTTATGTGGAGTAACTGATTCATCTATTATGTTAGTCCTTAAAACCTCAGTTACTAAATGGGGGGATATCTGAAGTCTAATATTAAACTCTTTCAAAGCAGCCTATCTATTTGAATAATATTGATTTCAGAGGCCTATTTAATACAGTGATAGCAACAGTTGTGGAGAACATTCTCAAGCTTGGCTTTTTAAGTTTCTCCTCTGTAAGACCAATTCTTACTGAACTCAGTAGGACTTGATACTGATTTCCATGGGAAGCGTCAGACTCTTAAAATGGTACCAAGGAGAAAAAGGCATCTGAGAGGTCCTCCTTGATTCCATTAAATTTGATTTATAATTCAGCTACCTTTTAATATAATAAATCTGCTTAAGTCCCTTTCTGCACTATTTAGCATTCTCTTTGCCCTGCCCCTTTATTTTTTCCAGCGGTAGGCTATGACATTCAAGCTTTCAAACAGCATACTGCCTGTGCTGAGAGAACCTCACTGAAACAATTGTGTTACACACTGCTTAGCAATGCAGGAATTTGTTTTGTATCTCCAGCAACCTTATAATACCTTGTTTGTTTGCTTGCCTTGTGAAATGCAAGCAGGGGTGCATTCTACCTTGCTGGGTCCACATGGATCCTCATCATGTACCACAACAGGAGAGGCTGCTGAGGAAAGCTGCTACCCCTCAGCATCAGCTAGGACTCCACCTCATTGTACTTTAGGTGGATTGTAGTAACCTCACATATGTATTTCATAATGTATAATGAACAGAGTAGAAGTCCTTTTTAAAAAGAAAATCTTTTGCCTTTGTTTTTTACTGGAAAATCAAAGGCATTTCAGTCAGGTACTTCAGATATTTGTATCCACTAAAGTTAATTTTTTTTTTTTTTCAAGGAGTATATTATTGGGAAACTCAGAAAAGGAGATAAATTGTGTAGTTACTGCTTGGATGTAGCTTTTAATACTCTAATTCCCACAGGTGCTGCCTCCTGAGCTGAGAGCTACCTGCAGGCATAGGTGCTGTGCACCCACTGGCTTTATTGGCTCTTCAACTGTTAGTAACTTCACAGAAACAAGTGTAATTCGTTGAAATGAGATTACGTGTGATGTTCTTAACAAAATGTTTTCATTTAAGAATAGTTCTTTATATATATTAGAAATACCAATATTTAAGAACATTCTATTTTTCTTGAGATAAGCCTATCTGAGCCTGAATTAATGTTATGCCAGGGATTAAGCTATTTGCTACAGGCAGGCCAGGCAGTAACTCTTAGAGTACAATTTCTTCCACAGAATTTCACGAACAGACAAGAATTTATTAATCTAAAATCCTGGGCCTGGATCCACCAGTCAGACCGAGCACATAGCTACCAAAGAACAACTGGAGATTACAGTGACAGTTACTTAGCACACGAGCTGACCGCAGCAGGTGAGTGTGCCTGCTTACAGCAAGCACATCAGAGATGCAGAGGGATAGCTAGCCCGGGGCGGCTCTGAGGCACGGGGCAGGCGTGGGGGGCCGGGACGGCTCGCTGGCGAGGCGAGGCGGACACCGGTCCTGCGGGCATACAGCGGGACGGCCGCCGCCGCATCGCCCCCGCCGGGCAGGCGCTACGCGGCCGCGGGCCCCGCCATTTCGTGCCGCTCCGCCATTTTGTTCCCTGCGCGTGGGCGGGCAGCCAGACGAAGGCTGGGGGCAGCCCTGTCGCCTCGCCGAGAGCAGTGAAGATTTTCCTAGCTGAATCTTTCCTTAAATAACTTAAGGGAGAAAACGTTTTAGTCTTTTGTGCCTAGGTAGGATTCCGTTGCTTTGCACTTGCAGATGCTCACCAGTGCATGCATCAGCAAAACCACATAGGCTGCTGAGTGCAGGTGTGAAAATTCATACCTCTGTGGCTTCCACCTGCTCGTGGGGAAGCGCTGGCATGCACAGACTTCCCTGGTGCTGCTGGAACCACAATCCATGGCTGCTGTGGTCCAGTCGGACGGAGAGATGTTAGGCTGAAGAAGAGGGAGAAGCATACGAGACTTGCCCTCTGAGGGAGGAACAGACGAGCCTTGGTTCTGCTGCTGGCACGCTGGGAGAGGCTGCATGGGGCCATGCTGTTCTTTCCCTCCGTGCCTGTGTGGTGAGGCAGTCTCCTCTGAGGGGCTTTGGCCCCTTGGGCTCATAGAGCAAACACACGCAGCTTGTAGCTCCCCTTGTTGTGCAGGAGGTTGTTCGTTTTTGCACAATGCTGACTTTATTTACATGTCAAATCCAATCTGTATGTGTAGCAGAATTTTTTTTAAATGAGTTGAATATTACAAAGTTCATTTATTTTAAAATGAGTAAATTTTCACAGTCTAGATTTTTCTGACATAGCAGCCAGAGACTGGTATTTTTTCCATATTTAACAGTATGTCTGTTTTCATTACAAACTGAATTTGCTGTAAAATACATGGTTTAATTTTGATATTAAAACTATTCTCAGGTAGCGATAATTGTAAACTTCCTCTGTTTGCCCACAGTATTCCAGTTTATCCAGAGATTAGGGAAAAGGTCATTTAAGAGTTACTCTACTGAAATAGAGTATGTTGGTGATACTAACTGCCTGTTTACTAAATCAAGCCATAAATATGTCCTTCAGTTTTACTGCTACTTTTTTTCCTCTTTCCTAATAGCATGGTCATGTCCTTGTTATATCTCAGTACAAACATTCAAATTCTTTGATCATATCTACTTCAAAATTGTTTAGACCCTGATCCTATAAAGTATTCTTTACATAGAAGTTGCTTTTTATGTTATTCATACAAACACAGAAGTAATGCTTTACAGTTAGTTTATTTTGGCATTGGCACAGGGGTTAGCCATTGTTTCACCTCCATTGCCATAGCTGTTTTGTGGTTAAGATATGGATGTAATTTTTCAGAGCTCTGATACTATTCATAGCAACACAATTTTGTAAAAAACAAAAAACCATTGAAAAACACATTTATTTCTGTAATGACGTCATGCAAAAGACATACAGTGAGCAGGTAAGATTGTATTTGGCTGTGTTCCAACATTATTACCAGGGACATGGATGATATGGGGATTTGTGTTGGTGTGGCAGTGATTCTAAACATCCATCTGCCGCCCCTAGAAGCCATTAATTTATTTCATGTTTGGTCAGATGTAGAAGTTGCAGAGGGTGTTCAACATATTTGGTGGTTTGAAAAGAACTAGGTAAAAGGAAGTATAATTATTAGATGTAGATAGAATTAGAGTAAAAAGCTTTTAACTGCTTTCCAGGAGGACTCACAAGCTCAGACTTGCCTGATCTATTTCTACCCAAGTCTCTTCACAGTCTTTTTTTGATTCATTTGGGAAGCTTCCTTATCGGTGCATTGCTCAGTAAGGGGTATGCCATCTGCATATTATTGTAAATTAGAAGATTCATCCATCTACTATCTTAGATGAGTATGGCTTTCCTGCAGGAATTTGTTAAATTGTATAAATTTAATTCTCATATCCCTTCTGGAATATTGAACAAAACTCATTTTATGACTGCAGGGTTTTAAAGCAGAAGGGGCAGTAAACTAATATAATTAATCATTGTGTCATTGCTACAGAATAATGGACTAATTCTCTTCCTAATTTCCAGTTACTTATCATTTTAAATCTCACAGGGAAAGCAACACAGTATAGAAGCAACAAGGAGCAGCCAATTAAATAAAGTGTTTTGTTTCATCATCTTAAGCAGGTGCTACAGAACTAGGGAAGCTCTGTTTGTGATTTATTAGTTACATTTATTCTTTGAGTTTTCAAATGCAGTTAAATATTTCATTGTACTGTTTTGCATGGAAAAAATAATGTATTTCCCCATATTGATATGTATTTTATGTATTGAATTTGCCTTAAAAAAAAAAAAGTATACAGAATAATTGGCTTGAGTTAAAATGAACAAAACAAACCATCTAAATTTCTTTTTAGCTGACAGAACTTTTCTTTTTAAAGTCAGCTGTGAAGAAATCAAAAACTCCTTCAATTACAGAAGTTGAGTTTTAATGCAACAAACTGTCCTAACTCAGGCCACTTAAATTAAATACTTATGTTTTACTTGCAAGACTTCTTTGAATCTTTACTTCACCACAGATTTCAACTTTGCCAATAGAGGTTGGTGACTGTGTTCTTACATACATTTTACGTCTATCTAGTACCTGTCTCTCATTTTGGAGCGAAACTGTAGGCTCTCCTAATTCTGGATGGTTGGCTTTGCAAGTTCAAGTTTAGATTGGAACAGTAGAGATGACCAACTTCTTATGTTCCCTACTGGGATTAAAATCTGGATACTTGTAGAGAGATTCAGCACTCTTCTGCTAGAATTAAGGGGAGAATATCAAGAGGATAAAAGATAGTGAAAGGAATGAAGCAGTAGGAAAACTTGTTTAGAGATAAATAAGGAAGAAGCTGAAAAAAAAAATAACTGTAAAGACTGGAACCTGTGAGGCTGTAGCTGAGTGCAGGATGAGATAAAGTAAAGGCAGGGTGGGAGTGCAGCAGGGTGCTTGATGGGAATAGAGGGGTGTTCTGGGACACACCAGATAAGGCTCCAGGGGATAGGGACAGCTTGACAAGGGGAGAGCTAGTGGTATCTGATAGGACTGAGTAGAGGAGGAATGCAAACTGATAGTTCCTCTTGCTGCCTTAGAGAGTTCTGTGTCATTTCTAGCTGCAAGTTGGAAAGCATTTAACAGCTGAGCTTTCAACTAAAAATTCTCATTAAGGTGAGGACCAGTAACTATCTGAAAGGTTAGAAGAAAACCAGTAAACTGGCTGGCATTTTTTTTCCACTGGTTTTCTTCTAAGTGTGGCTAATGGAACTGAACCTAGAGGAAGTACTGACTTGAAGGATTATTCTTTTTCTTGAACAAGTAGTCAGTATGAGTTGTTACTTCAAAGTTTTGTTAAACTGTAGCAACTTCAGTCAGTTCTGAACCGAAATTAGAACCTAAGAGGATAATTAGCATGTTAGACTGTATTGAAATGTCATAGTTTTAGTATCAGTTTTGGGCAGTACTGCTGTCTGCATTCTCCAGGTCAATGCCGCTTCACATTTATCCTGCCCAGAGTCTTTCCAGCCTCCTGTTTTGAATCAGGCAGTGCTACAGGTTGTAGAGGACGTTTCAGCAGTATGCTGGAGAAAATCAGCAGGGTTTAGACTGCTTGAGCAGCATTGATCAGAGTTCTCTTTTTTGGGATTTCTTCGGTAGTGTTAATGTCCTTGTGAGGAACTTCCTAAAAGGTACAGGGGAATGACCTGCCTGTCTGTCAGACACAAGGGAGAAAGTTTCTGCATGGTCTGTTGTACTGGTAAGGCAGCTATCCTCTGTGCCTCACTGTCAGAGGAGCACTGCTGTGACAAGCGTTCAGGAAAAAAAAAGTAACGGGGATTGTGCAGGTTTTCATCTGGAACCGGCTTCAGGTTTGAAATGTTTTAGTGAAAATGCTGGGAAATTCATATAGAAATTACCATGCAACAGTCAGTTCATGCCAGTTATGTTGTTAGTAAAATGAAATGCTGTACAGGCAAGCTTTTTGAGTTTGATTTTATTTCACTCTATCTGGAGAACATGGTGTCAAGTGCCCATTTTTTGTTTTAAGAATAGCCTTGAAGACTTGATTGCTCTTTGATCCTAATGTTGTGTTGAAGGTAGTTCAAAGTTATAAGGAGTTATGTATGCTGTATCTTAATGAAATGCTTGTCTGAAATTGTACTGATAGCCTGCTGTGAAAAAATCAATTTGCCATCAGCAAACTGAATGTACTTGATGCTCAATTTAGTTCACCCAAGTATTTCATGTTCTTTCCCTATAGTAAAACAAAAGGGTCCTGAGAATTAATTACAGCACTAGCATCTGCTCATGGCAGCTTTGCTGATAGACTTTGTAGAATAAGATAGTTAAGGAGTGAGTGAGATGGAGTGTAAAGTTTTTACCAGTACCATTCCTTATGCAGATATCTCTTAAATGACAGGCCTCTTTTGTGATTCCGGTACATGTTTTTTACTTCTTGCACTAGATTACCCAGTCATGTATAAAACGAGAAAATACCAATCACTTCAAAATAATTGGTGTTATGCTATTTTTTTTTTTGTGGTGCATATTTCTATAACCATTTTTGGCTGCACATTAGAGTGCTGGTTATCCGAATACTGCTAACATTTCCTCTTAAAAATAAATTCCAATTTTTTGGGGGGGTCAATAGACAAATGAGAAGTTTGCTGAAATGACAGGTTTGTGAGATTCCTGATGTTGACTCTTGTATTAGAGTAATTCCAGCCTGCTGTGCCAAGTACACCGTGGAACAACCTTGAGTGCTGGACAAGCATATTTTTGTGTTGTGCAAAATCTCCTCTGACAGTTTTGTCTTTCTTAGCAATAGAAATGTTACTTTGCTAACACGCCACTCTAAACTGAGGTTTTATTGCATCAAACATAGATGCAAGATGCAGCAAAAGCCCACAAAATATTGGTAATTTAATTCTGTAGTTTTGCATCTTAATGCGTATTCAGGTAAATAATTCTCTACTCATTTGAAGTAGAAGTAGGAATTGGGTCCTGTTTTTGCTGAAAGATCACAATGTATAAATTACCTTTCTTGGAATGCCTGAGAAAGCATGATCTCCCAAATCCAAGAGATACTTGTTATTCTTAAATCCTCTATGATTTCTGTCATGTTGGATTTGAAAGGCGTTCATCCATATCACTGTAGTTTGGAAGGGATCTTCTTAGATTTCTGTGGGAGTGTGCCTCAAATTTGGTATTGACATGAATGATCGTGATACCAGTCATGGTAATAGGCTTATTTTTGTTTGCACTGGAAAACAATTTCAGTTCATATAACAAAAAAGATTGGTGAAGAGAGAGCAGGTCCATTGTCTTCAGTAACTCCTTACTTGAAAAAGGAAAATGATGACCATGACTACTGAGAATTACTAATGTTTTTAATATTTGTTTCATATTTTCCGACAAGCTATAAGCACAAATGGAAAAATGGCAGATGGCGTTCACCTGTATGAATGTGTAATATATACTTGATGACTTCAGAAAATTAGCTGGTGGTCCATTAGTTGCTTGTACATTTTGAATGATAAGTCATTATCCAAAGACATACAATCCAAACTCTCATTAGATAAGGTTTTTTCTTCTTGAAGACATTTGAATATTCTTTATTATACCATTTGTTAATTTTATGCTTTTCTCTGTATATACAACATTATCTTCAATGCTTCAGCTTTTATATTGAATGCAATTCTTAATTTTATGTCCATTAGGTTGCCATATTCCAATACTTTTAACTGTTAAACTTAAATAAATAAATAAATAAATAATGCATCTGACTAGTGCCAGACAGTGCTTCAACAGTGATAGTTAATACTGAAGTGAAAAGGAAAATATCTAAATTATGTATTTCATAAATGAATACTCTTATAAAATTGTGGTAGCATAGTGTGACACTTAATGTCCACAGCTGAATATCTTATTTTATCAACTAAAGTTTTAACTAAATAAGGATTGAAAGAATGGGTCTTTGCTTCATCTTGGCCAGCTGAGAAGTATTTCTGAGTTTTCTATGCGTGCTTTACTAGAACATCACATGGCATAAAATCTATAACTCTATGCATTTGTGACAGTTTTTGAAGGAACATGTTCATTGATACTCTTCCAGAGCAAACACATCCTCTAAATAATACCTATTTTGGTAAATACTTTGAATGATTCTTGAGTATGTCTAGAGAAACACTTGAAAATAAAAGGTGGTCTAAGTGAAACAAAAGCACTACTAACTATCAGTAGCCCTGGCAGTAAAGGAGCAGCATATCTGTATCTCATAACTGGGCTGCACAAGCCCGTCCTTTTCTGTTTGTCAAAAATACAATTGCAAAAATACAAATTGCAACTGTGCAAACAAGGAAGGAATAAACTGGCTTAAAACTAGGAAACACCTTTTTCATTTTCTAAAAACTGGATTAATCATGTTCTTCAACCTCAAATCTGAGAGTGTTTGCTCACTGTATGGGGAAATATTACTGAAATCATCGTGCTCTCCCCATTGCCCCCCAGTTTGAACATATTTAATTGGTGAATATGATAAATACACAGTTTATGATGGAACAAAGGTATTTTTGTTATTTAAGCTTCTTAATCATTTAACATATATGGACTGTTGCATGTCATTAGTCAAAACAGTCAATCTATTTCACATAGAAAATTCTGTTGTCCTTCAGAAAACAGTTTCTTATATATTATTGTTTTATGAAAATAGCTTAATATTGTGAAATGTTTACTACCTTACATTTTGTTACATAAGTAGTTTCTATCTACATTGTGTACATGTAGAAAGAGTAGGCTGAACATGGAAAAAGTTTTTATAGTCTGTTATTAATTTTATCATCATTTTGTGTCTACTGAGAAAAAACATAATTAGGAAAAAAGTCTCGTATTTCTATGTAAAAATTATTTATTAAAATTGCTGGTAAAAATGTGATTCCTTTACATATGGTGATAGTAGATATGGACTCAGGTGAATTGAAATGTAGTGGGTTTTATGATTCTTGAATATAAGTCAAAGCAGGATATGTGATTTGTATGTTGTTTAACAGTATCGAGAGGAGGGAAAATAGATGCACCATGTTTTTATTATTCTAAATTTTTATGGCACATGATAATTGTTACCTTGTAAATGGTCAGGGTATGTTTTGCGTAAACTGTAGATGCTGAAAACTACTTTTTTTGTGTGTGTTAGGTTTGGTCTAGGAGGTGTGTAAAATCTTGTGATTTTCATTCCTTGTATTTATGTGGGAAGGAATTGTCAGAAAGAAGTACTTATTGGAGTACTTCAACAGAAAAGAAATGGAAACTGTAGCTAATATCTTCTTCTGTGCTTTGAATTTCGTAACAAAGGAAATCAATTTAGTATGTCTTTCTTTGGTGTGGGAAAGTCATTCCTGATAGTTTAATATTTCGTACATCTGGGGAGAAAAACTCTACGTTTTGTACCCATTTACTTAATTTCTCTAAATGTTGAAGTGTTTTCATCTGGAGAAGCAGCATATAATTAGCAATAGCTAAAAATGCTGCTCTTATGCATTAATACTCTGAAGAATATCCAGGAGCAATTGGATCCCCATCGCCAACGAGAAGGGACACCTGCTCCCAGAAGCTCTCAACAAAATAACAAAAGGGTATATGTAAAGGGTATTGAAACAACGTATAGCTTTGATTACTGTAATTTCACAGATTCACAGATTCACAGATTTCTCTAGGTTGGAAGAGACCTCAAGATCATCGAGTCCAACCTCCGACCTAACACTAAGTACTCCACTAAACCATATCCCTAAGCTCTACATCTAAACGTCTTTTAAAGACCTCCAGGGATGGTGACTCCACCACCTCCCTGGGCAGCCCGTTCCAATGCTTAATAACCCTTTCGGTAAAGAAGTACTTCCTAACATCCAACCTAAAACTCCCCTGTCGCAACTTTAGCCCATTCCCCCTCGTCCTGTCACCAGGCACGTGGGAGAACAGACCAACCCCCACCTCTCTACAGCCTCCTTTCAGGTAACTGTAGAGAGCGATGAGGTCGCCCCTGAGCCTCCTCTTCTCCAGGCTGAACAAGCCCAGCTCCCTCAGCCGCTCCTCGTAAGACTTGTTCTCCAGACCCCTCACAAGCTTGGTCGCCCTTCTCTGGACTCGCTCGAGCACGTCCATGTCCTTCCTGTAGCGAGGGGCCCAAAACTGAACACAGTACTCGAGGTGCGGCCTCACCAGAGCCGAGTACAGGGGCACAATCACTTCCCTCGACCTGCTGGCCACACTGCTTCTTATACAGGCCAGGATGCCGTTGGCCTTCTTGGCCACCTGGGCACACTGCTGGCTCATATTCAGCCGACTATCCACCAATACTCCCAGGTCCTTCTCGGCCAGGCAGCTTTCCAGCCACTCATCTCCCAGCCTGTAGCTCTGCTTGGGGTTGTTGCAGCCCAGGTGCAGGACCCGGCACTTGGCCTTGTTGAACTTCATACAGTTGGCCTCAGCCCATCGCTCCAGCCTATCCAGATCCTCCTGCAGAGCCTTCCTGCCCTCGAGCAGATCGACACACGCACTTAGCTTGGTGTCATCTGCAAACTTACTGAGGGTGCACTGGACGCCCTCATCCAGATCATCAATAAAGATATTAAAGAGGACCGGCCCCAGTACCGAGCCCTGGGGGACTCCACTAGTGACCGGCCTCCAACCAGATTTGACTCCATTCACCACAACTCTCTGGGCCCGGCCATCCAGCCAGTTTCTAACCCAGCGAAGCGTACGCCAGTCCAAGCCCCGAGCAGCCAGTTTCTTGAGGAGGATGTTGTGGGGAACGGTGTCAAAAGCCTTACTGAGGTCAAGGTAGACCACGTCCACAGCCTTTCCCTCATCCACCAAGCGCGTCACTTGGTCATAGAAGGAGATCAGGTTCGTCAAGCAGGACCTGCCTTTCATAAACCCATGCTGACTGGGCCTGATCGCCTGCTTGCCCTGCAAGTGCCGCGTGATGACCCTCAAGATAATCTGCTCCATGAGCTTCCCCGGCACTGAGGTCAAACTGACAGGCCTATAGTTCCCCGGGTCTGCCCTGCGGCCCTTCTTATAGATAGGCGTCACATTGGCTAGCCGCCAGTCAACCGGGACCTCCCCCGATAGCCAGGACTGCCGATAAATGATGGAAAGCGGCTCAGCCAGCTCCTCCGCCAGTTCTCTCAGTACCCTTGGGTGGATCCCATCCGGCCCCATCGACTTGCGCACATCCAAGCTCCGTAGCAGGTCGCCAACCATTTCCTCATGGATAGCCAAGGCCACATCCAGCTCCCCATCCCCTTCCACCAGCTCAGGGCACTGGGTGTCCGGAGTACAACCGGTATTGCCGCTAAAGACTGAGGCAAAGGCGGCATTAAGCACCTCAGCCTTTTCCTCATCCTTAGTAACTAGGTTTCCCCTCGCATCCAGTAAAGGATGGAGATTCTCCCTAGTCCTCCGTTTCGCGTTGATGTATTTGTAAAAGGATTTTTTGTTGTCTTTAACGGCAGTAGCCAGATTGAGCTCCAGATGAGCTTTGGCCTTTCTAATTTTCTCCCTGCACAGCCTCGCTACATCCTTGTAGTCCTCCTCAGTGGCCCGCCCTTTTTTCCAAAGATTATAAACCCTCTTTTTTCTGCTAAGCTCCAGCCGCAACTCTCTGTTGAGCCAGGCCGGTCTTCTTCCACGCCGGCTCATCTTTGGGCACGTGGGGACGGACCGCTCCTGTGCCATCACGATTTCCTTCTTGAGGAGCGCCCAGCCTTCCTGGACTCCTCTGCCCTTCAGAACCGCCTCCCAGGGGACTCGGCCAACCAGCGTCCTGAGCAGCTCAAAGTCAGCCCTCCGGAAGTCCAAGACAGCAGTTTTACTGGTCCCCTTCCTGGCCTCGCCAAGAATAGAGAACTCTACCATTTCGTGGTCACTCTGCCCCAGACAGCTTCCGACCACCACATCTCCCACCAGTCCTTCTCTGTTTGTGAAGAGAAGGTCTAGCGGGGCACCACCCCTGGTAGGTTCACTGACCAGCTGCGTCAGGAAGCTATCTCCCACGCTCTCCAGAAACCTCCTAGACTGCTTTCTCTGTGCCGTGTTGTGTTTCCAGGATATGTCCGGGAAGTTGAAGTCCCCCACGAGGACAAGCGCCGACGATTTTGCAACTTCTGTCAGTTGCCTATAAAACTCCTCATCCGTCTCCTCATCCTGGTTCGGCGGTCTATAACAGACCCCGACCAGGATGCTAGCCTTGCCGGCCTTCCCGCGGATCCTAACCCACAGGGATTCAACCTTATCATTCCCAGCCTGGAGTTCCACAACATCAAAAGATTCTCTAATGTAGAGAGCCACGCCACCACCCCTTCTGTGCTGCCTGTCCCTCCTGAAGAGCCGATAGCCAGGCATTGCAGCACTCCAGTCGTGGGAGCGGTCCCACCACGTCTCCGTGATGGCAACCAAGTCGTAGCCTGCCTGCTGCACAATGGCTTCCAGCTCCTCCTGTTTGTTACCCATGCTGCGTGCATTAGTGTAGATGCACTTCAGCTGGGCCATCGCCTTCTTCCCCGGCCTAGCCATTGTTTCCCCCGGCACAGCTCCAACAAGCCTTGTTTGAGCCCCGTCCCCCTTCTTACCTAGTTTAAAGCTCTCTCTATGAGCCCCGCCAGCTCCTGGCCTAGGATCCGTTTTCCCCTTGGAGATAGAGACCCATCTGGGGCCATCAGGCCGGGTGCCGAGTAAAGCTCCCCATGGTGAAAAAACCCAAAATTTCTATGCTGGCACCAGCCTCTGAGCCACCTATTAACCACATGAGCTTTCCATGTCCTCTCCGTGCCTCTCCCTTCCCCCGTAGGGATGGACGAAAACACCACCTGCACTCCCGCTCCCTCCACCAATCGTCCCAGCCCCCTATAGTCCTGTTTGATGGCCCTGAGGCTTCTCTTTTCAACATCATCGCTGCCAGCCTGGACTATCAAAAGCGGGTAATAGTCAGAGGGGCGAACCAGGTTTGGAATTTGTTTATATATAGTTTTAAATATGAAAAATGAAGGAAGTAGAAGCCTTAACAGAGAATAGTAGGAAGGGGAATTTTATTTAATAAATAATTTGTTGTTGCAGCAGTGCTGGATATGCTTCCCTTTTCCTGTGGTCCATTGTAGTTGATAGTGTTGCTTAATTTAGTTAATTTCTGCAACAGAAGCTCTATTTGTTATGGGATTTGAGAAACACTATCTGACTTATAGGGTATATTTTAGCATGTGGATCAGATTGTCTTGTGGACGTTTTTCAAAGTAAGCATCCTTTGTATGGTTGCATGCCACTGCATGAAATTGAATTTGATGTTTGATCAGATAGTCCTAGGTATAAGCTCCAGTGAAGGGGTGATGGGACTATTACCTTTCCTCATGTTTAATGTCAGTAATATTTTGCTAGAAATACCTCCTATTTAACATACGTTTAACATGTATCAAGAACGTTCCCATAGTTTATTTTTCAAACCACATCATTGTCCTGACTGGTTCCTTGTTATGGTTTTTTGTTTATCTCAGTGGCAAAAAGTGTTTTCTTTCAGCTTTCAATGGACATCGTTACTCATCTTTCCAAAGTCTACGAGAGCTAGATACATCAAGTTGCAAGTCTCAGCTTCCTTCATAGTAGTAAAATGCATCTTAAAAATACTTTGGGAATGTAACTCATGTGCATAGTAAAAATAACAAAATAAAAATCGATAGAGGTCCTTTTTTCAAAGAAATGGCTGGACACAGTAGGGCAATTGCATACATAATAATAAAACCAAACAAAAACCAAAGCACCTTCTTTCTTCTCTGTTCTCGTGCTAGTCCAGCTTATAAGTTTGGCAGGTGTTAATTTTTTCTGGATAAATTTTCATCAGACTTAGATGGAGGTCACAGGGCTGCTGCTGTTTCTTTAATCATTCTCTACCTGCCCACAGAAAGACCAACCAAATGGATTTCAATTTGTTGTTGTTTGCTGCTTTTCTGCTGCCAAAGGTAGGAAATTAATGTAGAACAAACCTTAATAAACCAGGGGCTTATAGTTTATTGGAGGCTGTTTGAGTGCCACAGGTCAATGGCTAAGAAAATTATTTATGTAAGAGCATGCATTTTCCCTTGCTTCCTTTCTTTCAATTATGCTTGTTTTTAACTGAGAAAACAATTTTGTATTCATTATATAGGAGTCTGTGAAATTTCTGAAATGTTTTCTGTCATTATCGGAAAACTTTTAGGGGTCTTCAGACTGAAGAAGTTTGGAACTACTGCATTAAATTTAAAGATTGGTAGGCAGTCCTTAAAAACGAATATAGAAAGGTGTGTTGGCTGGGCAAAGTAAAGTAACTGTAAGAATTAATTTTTACTCTTGACATTTCTATTCAGTAAATACAATTTTACAACAGTGCATATAATTCATATTCCTCTGTTTGTATTCTTAAATCCTGATAGGTTTCTAGTTTTATGACTGTTCGAATTGCATGTCGATGACAGTATAAAAATGAATGACATTTAATTTAGTACCACTGAGTTTTCATTTTCAAGAAAGATCTAAGTAAAATGCAAGAGTGTGATATATTATACTCTGGAAGATCCTCAGAGTGGTTTTCTGTAGACTTTTTCCCCCCCCAGAGAGCCAATCTTGGGAATTACGGTTGATATTTTGAACTTTTTTTGCATAAAATAGTTAGCATGTGTTTGTGTGCACACAGCAGTGGGTGTTCCTTTTAAATTTCTTTTTATTTAATGTAAAAGAAAAATTGGTATCTTCCCAGGCCAAGGTAACAAGGTATAGAATTAAGGCATACGTTTATAGTGTAAAATTGAAACAAGACAGCAGAGCTGACATTAGTTCATGAGAGAAAGGCATGCTTGGTTGCTCATCTTTTTCCTCTTTTTATTATAATTACTTCATTTGTGACTTTGCTTTAGAATGTGTCTTATTGTCATCTAAGAAATCCTTGTGTAATTTATGATTAATGTTTAATTAGTGCTGCCTGCTTTCTGTGCATTATTTACAGACACAGTAAAATCTATAATTATTGAGGTAAAGAAAAAAAAAGTGGTAAAATTTATATAACTTTTAAAATTCAAATCTTTAGGGCATAAGTATTGGATGACTTAACGGTTTTGATAAGTGTGAGACAGGTACAAGGCTAGCTTTACAGGTTAAGGTAGCCATGTACGTGTTCATAGAGTTTTCATTTTGTTAAAATGTCGGTACTGAGAATACTGAGTATTAGCACATAGAATACCAAGTGATTTTCTGCAATCATGTCTAAAGCAATTTGTCTTTTATATTTAGTAGATAAGTGGAGTTGGAAGAATGTGGAACTAGATACCATAACTTGTAAATTGATTTGTATCTAAAAGGTAAAATCAGTAAATGCTTGATTTTACAGGAGAAATATTGATGATCTAAGAATATGAATTCTGACATGCCTTTGTACAGTGGCCTCCATTTTTCATTTGAGTATTTTTTATAAGTGATAGGCCAGTCCCATCTAGGTTGTTAAAGAAAATGTAGAATAAAAATGCCACCTTGTGGGTGAAATAAATGATGCAGTAGACACAGTTCAAAAGAACTAGTTTGCCAAATAGATAATGTGCATTTGTAACTTGTTGCTAGAATTTTAGCTTATATCTTCTTAAACATTTACAATTATTTTGGGGGTTTATGTTCTGCAGTTTTTCATGAAGTATCTAAGCAACTGCAGTTAGGCCATTTGGTCTTAAATGTTAAATGACTGCTAAAAATCTTAAAATGTATTTTCATTCACAGTACTAATCACGACATAATTTTGGCATCAGGTTCAATGTATCGTTCTTAAAGTGCTGAAGCACAATTTTAATTCAGATGTCCTAAACTGAGTGGGCAACCAAAATTCATGGTTTTGTAGCTATTCTTTGCATGAAGACAGAATGATGATGCATTTGGCTTTCTGTGCTGGAATTCACATTACATATCCAGATTAGTGTGTTACATGTATTTACCTGTCTTAACTGCACATCATGGATTTCGTATAGTGGTCAGTGGAAAACCAGCGGTCTACAGACCATGGTGCCAGGGTTCTTAATCACACAGTCTTGACCGGGTTTATATATTGCATTCTAGATTTTGAGGACAATACAGCAGTGGTTTGTTTTGTTTTATTCAGTTGTAGTGATCTCACACAGCTGCTGTATATGGGGAATGCAACTGAGAGAAATGATAACAATACTTAAAAAAAAAAAAAAAAAAGGACCGGCAGGCTGTGGGTGAGTCAGCTCTTGAGAGCTCTTGGCTGAAGGCAGTAGTGATGTAGAGCTTGGTGTTCTTCTGGCAGTCCAGCTGGGTACCAGAAATTCCCCAGGCAGGTCTTGGCTGTGGAAAGATGTAAGCTAATGGGGGCTAGCGAGAGTGGTGTCAGGTAGTAAGTCAAAATCCATCCTCTAGGGGAGTCACCTACCCTGTGTGACCTCTGGTTCTCATCCACCAAGGAAGCAGCCCCTTACCATGTCTCACTGAGTCATATCTTGTACTTGTCCTCAAGGTTGTTTACTCTTAGGTTTTCAGATTCTCATGGTAAAATTTTATTATGTTTTTTGAAGATCGAAGGTGTTCTAGTAGGAGAAAAAGGGTTATTTTATTACATAGGAAAGTTTATCTATGCATGTAACAGAATTTGCATTCATCTGCCTCCAGACAAGTACTTACCTCCCCATGAGGATATCTAAGCTGGAGAAGAGAAGACTGCTTCAGAGCTCATGCCTCTTTCTCTTTTCATGTTCCAACAAGTGCAGAGCCAGACCCAGCCTCTCCCAAAGCATCCATTTCCAGAAAAAAACTACATATGTGTTTGGGACAGCAGCCAAGACATAACAGCTCCTGATCCGAATTACCAAAGAACGGGGACATCATGGTATGCAGGAAAGAGTGCTTATCCCTTAGTTTGGCCCCTGGCTCTGTAGCCTTAGTAATCTAAGTAGTAAATGTGTTTTTATTGTCATAGCTGTTTTTCTTGTGGTTTTCTGCTGCCCAAATTTCAGAGAGAAAGATATCCAGTAATACGATATACAATTCTTTTTGACTTAGTCAATGGAGAGTGAAATAAATAAAGTACTCTACATTTCCACTGGACCATAGAGTAATAGACTTGTGCCAGATAGATAACAGGGCCCTAGCTTGATGTGTTTATAATCTCAGTGCACAAAGGAAAAAAGTTCTGCCTGAACACAACACGTGATTAAGAGGGGTCTTGTGACTGCAATCCTGTTACTTCATGGAGTAGGCTAGATGTTTCCTGGAAAGAAACTGTAGTGTTTTGATTTTGGTTTTCACTTTATGGTCTTCAGATGAGGTCTTACTGGTAGCATTCTTTCAAAACTGAGTTTAACTTTTTTTTTTTTTAGATTCTTCATAGATTTTTTTTCTTAGAGATTTTGTGCCTAAGACTGTATTCCATTTAAAATATATCATGTACACCAGTGTCTATTGGAAACCAGGTTGCTAAGCTTGAAGAGCCTCTAAAGAAAGGGTCAAAAAATTCAGTCAGGAAAAAAACTATACACATACAAAAGTGCCATTGTTAGAAGCTGCTTTTGTCTGTCCCAGCTTCAAGTAAAACAAATGAAGTAGTTGGGTCTTTCTGCTTCTTTGCAGTGTCTGTGAGCAACATAATGTTCCTTTGGCTTTGGAGTCATTTCTTGCTGATTGGTCTGTAGGTTCCAGGAGAACTGATAACAAAACTTGTATAAATACCTAAGCAGGTTTCTTTTCAATGGCTAACTTTACGTCAGGTTAGGCAAAGGCTATTTTTTGTTTGCTTCCTTTAGTATGGACATCTGGAGTAATGCGGATGGGAGTTCTGCTGTGCAGCTGAGCAATTCATAGCTCGCAATTGCTTTCCTCATGTCTGACCTCTCAGGTTATTTTATAGAGGACTGGTTTTACTGCTAGGCAAGTGGTGGGATTAGACCTCCTTTATTTCAGAGATGGAGAGGTAGCAGAATTCCCAGCTCCACATCAGTGCTCTGCAATCTGCCTGCTCACATGTTGTCACTGTGGGCTGCTGGGCAGGCTGCGGGGTCGGTGTAGCGCCGGCTCTTCCCTGCGTGCTCTGAAGTGCCAACCAGGGATGAGGCTGCCTGACCTGCTTGGCTCTGGTCTCCCCTTAGGGCTGAATAGTAGCGTCACGGGTTTCTTGGCTGATGGTGAACGTAAAAGGTCAGATGTTTAAACAACTCTACTGCAGCATGTTAAAAAAAATTCCTAGTCTGAATATGTTTTACTCTGTTCTGTTATACTTTCACTGGTTTGTGTACCATTAGGAAATAATCGCTCTAGAATCATCTAAGAACATAGGTAAATACTCTCGTGATAACCATTCAGATGCAGGCTTTTTGTGTATGGTTCTGCACATCTTTTAAGCATGCCATGCTCTTTGACATATAACCCCTTAACTTATTATTACTGGGGTGTTTATGTGTATTTAAACAGTAATGTAGTGCAAGTAAATACTGTCTTATTTACTGGTTCAAAAAGATTTTACTGAAGCTGTTTCTGAAGTCCTATGAGAGTGCCTTTGTTATGAAAGATTTGTCTTCCCTATTGACAGCTTAGTGTTCTGATCTTAATACTTCTTTGCCCCCTGTTCACAAATTACAGGGTATACAAAACATACTCTGAAATTCATTCAAACCTTTAAAACTTATTATGTCTAGGAGAGACAGATTTAAGATTACTGAGGTTTCTGGTTGAAGTACTTCAAGCAGAAATCCATACTCCATTAGGTTTTCTAACATGATGTGACCTTAATTTTCCAGGTACTTTGCACTTTATATTGAAGATAGTATTTTAATAGTATTTAAGTCTCCCAAAGAATCTTGTAATATGTTAGGCTTAAGTTGTGAAATATTTGAACAAAAAGATAAAAAGTAATTTAGATATTTTTAATGTATAGCAACATAAGGATATGCATCAAATAATAAGTTGAAATAGGTGATAAAAATTGTTTGGTGTATGTTTTCGTAAGGTTGTGTGTGCATGCAGTCAGCCATATTTCTTGAATGAAAGTCTTTCTTTGCATTTGGTTATTTTAGGCAAAGTAGTTTCCAGTGCTTTGAACTTAGGGATTTGTCTCTTACATGGCAGTGTACGTCAAATGAAAGTCTGCCTAGACAAGAACTGTGGGGTTGTGATCCCATCTGAGGAGATTTCAAGTTACAGAGCTGTGTTGACTTGCTGCGGAAAAAGCTGAAGAATTGTTTTAAAAATAATTATAGGAGAAGATAGCTCCATTGTATGCTAGAACTGGACCTAATAAACTGCAGCAATGGTTTGTGGAAGCTTCTGATTTCCCTCCCTCTAATGTAATCCTTGAGCAGTCAAATAGTTATGCAGTACAAAAGATGTAAAGCACATCATTTTTGAAAATCTTAAAAAAAAAAAAAGTGAGAACAACATGTAATTGAAATGTAACAGCACTTACAATGAATGTGCAATTACATATATTTAGATGCATATTTGTACAATTTGTAAGTGTGTATCTGATGGTTACCCTGGGAGTTTTTTGTATAAAAATCATGTTTTATTCATATATACCAGAAGTGTCAATTGCTAGGTTTTCTGTAACTGTCTGCAACACTGATTGTTACTATATACTGTAACAACTTAACATAGATTGCCTTATTTAAAGACTTCCATTATTTTGCTGGTAAAAACAAAATATTATTTAATGGCATGTCCATTTTGCATGCTTGTGTGCTGATAACTGCCTAGCAGATTATATGAGTCTTACAATGTCAAGCAGAATTGCTTGAGATGTGTGTATTAATACTGAGGCATTTTTCAGTCACAGCTTCAGGTTGGGTATTCTAGTTACTGAGTACAGGAAGGAATTTTAAACACAACTCAGCAGGCAACGATTAATTAAATTTTGCTTGTCTGAACTGTTATATTCTTGTTCTTAGCTGCCAAACATTGAGATTTCCCCCTGTATTTCATTAGTTGTTTCCCAGTCCCTTGGGCTTATCCATATATCTGATATACTTCTCTGAGTTTTTCAAACGTATTGATAGTGGCTACTTAATTTGGTCTTACTGGCTGATGCAGTTTTGGTGGAGTCAGAATAAATTCCTTTTGCTGACAAGACTTTCAGTTCTGATTTTTAAGCATCGCAGGCTGCCTTGGCACTTGGTGAGTGTGAATGATCACCTTGTATTCTTGCAGAACGTGGAGGAGAACAATATGAGTGCAGAATGGCAGCTAGGTATCTTGAATAAGAGCTATGAAAAATTAAGTCCCTGTGAAAAATTAAGTCTCTTTTTGTCTATGCTTCTGGACTCTGTTTTGTTAAAAGCTACTAACTTGACCTCTGCTTTGCTGAATTTTACAAACCAGTAGCTGTGAGTAATAAAGTGTATATTCACAGACATTTTTTTCAGCTAGAAAGCTGCAAAGTTTGGTGTCTACTAACTCGGAATAACTACACAAGCGTCCTAGTACTCTGAAATGCAGAGAGAAGGGGTTTAAGAAGATTGCAGATAGAAAATTGCAGTCAAAGTATGAAAAGATTAAAAATACAAACAAATTTTAGGCATTGCTTGTATTAAGGAAAACAAAGCTGTAGTAATGGTTGAGTTCAAAGGAAGTGAAGGGCAAACACAGAAATGGCTTTGCATCATGACAGTTTGAACTAGTAATTTTGTTGTAGACAGCTAACAAAGTGAATATTAAAACAGCCTCTAATGTTTGGTTCATATATGAGTGAATTGGTTATCATATCTTTGTGTGGGTGATAGAGACCTGAAAGGTCTTTTTGGGATATCTAGAAATACCATGTTCATACCTTAACATGTCAGTTTATGTTCAGAAGTTTTCTAAGCCAGGTTATTGCAGTCCAATTAGTCTTTACTGAGACAAGCTTCCCTCTGAATTTAGAAGGACAAATGTGTTTTCACAGCGTATTGTCACTGGGAACTACATAAAATCACAGCCACTTTTTCTGCAGTTTGCAGAATCGCTTTATCATAGAATGGTTTGGGTTGGAAGGGACCTTAAAGTTCATCCACTCCCAACCCCCGGCCATGGGCTGGGACACCTCCCACCAGACCAGGCTGCCCAAAGCCCCATCCAGCCTGGCCTTGAGCACCTCCAGGGATGGGGCATCCACAGCTTCTCTGGGCAACCTGTTCCAGTGCCTCACCACCCTCTGAGTGAAGAACTTCTTCCTAATGTCTAATGTAAATCTCCCCTTTTTTAGTTTAAAGCCATTACTCCTTGTCCTATTACTACACTACACTTTAGTGTTACCTCAACTGTAATGATAGTATCAACAGAGCTACGATCTTTGGTGGTGTGGCATGATAGCGCTGTTTGTCAGTTTTAAGCAAAATCAAAGTTCCATGTTCTTCACATTCCAGCCACAGATGAAAACAATTCTTATGGTAGATACAAGGCACAATGCTAGTTTCTGACTAGCATTTTACAAGAAAAGAACCAAACTTAGTTTTTAACTTTGAAAAAAATGATACGGTCTTGTTCTTTTAATTGAAAGAAAGGAACCTTTGCCTGTGAAAATTAAATCCTCCACAGTTGCTCTTCAAACTTGTCAACCTGACAGTGAAATTGTGTAATCTGGCAAATAGCATGCCTGAAGCTTATTGTGTTTTTGGGGGCAGTGATATCAGCAGACGATGTGCTCTGTTGATTTTAATCACATTGAGTTTGATTCTGATCCCACTGACCTGGGTGTAAACACAAAGTAACATCACTGACTTCACTGGATTTACCATCAGTGTGTAAATGAAATCAGAATTTATTTCATTGCACTTAGAGTTCCCCTATAGGATCTTCAGAAGTCACCAAAGAAAGAAAGGTATGGATGAATTTTTCCATCTCTTCATGACAGCTTGCTTATTCAGATAGCAGGCATCTCTGACCAGTTGTTAAAATTGGCATGTACCTCTGTGCGTGCTCACACTGAAGACTCAAGGTCGTTGCGCTAAGTGCACGTGGTAGTTGACTTTTCATTGTCTTACAGTCAGTTTGAGCTGCTGCAGCTTGTCACTAGAATCTCTCTTTATTCATGAGCTTTTGTGCTGACTTTACAGTCAATATGAAACTGATAATACACTTTGGTGTATCTGGATGGATGGAGTAATCGGACATGTTCTGGAGTACTTTCTGGTAAGCAGCCCTAATAAACTACTGAAACGTAGGATTAAATCATGCAGGTTTTTTTCCATCTCTGATATTGTCACTGGAATTCTGTCTCCATAGAAGGCAAGAAGACATTAGGCTTGTACAGAACAGAAATGTAGCTTGTTCACAGCAGATTTTATAGCACAGTGATGCAGTAGCTTCACTGACACAGATGTGAATGTTTGCTAGTGAAGGCTTTTTCTTAACATTGAAAGCTTGCTTTCCAGACTTAGAAGCCAAAATCTCTCCAGTAGACCCTTTTATAGATTGTGTTTGTTTTAATGGGATAAGACCAGTTAATTTGGTGCTGAGCCTGATGTTTTTTTCCTCCCTTTATTTTACTGACCAATGAAAATTAATGGGAATCCTGTGCCCGATTGTTACCTGTACTTCTCAAAATCTCCCATTTCAGTATTTTAAAACCTTGAATAACAGCTACAACTTGATGAAGTTCAGAGATATCTTTGTTAATAACGATTAACCGTTAGTTGTAACTAGTAAGTATGTAGTAACTAGTTTCTGTTACCTCTGTTAATAATTTGGTCCACTGTAACTTTTATTTAACCTCTGTATAATTAAGGGATAATACAGAAATATTAAATAAGAAAGGAGGAGCATGAAAAAATCAAGTATGGGCTGTACTTTTATACAAACAACCGAACTGCTTATTGTAACATGTTAATACCGTTTAATGAACCTCTGTCCTGGATTTTTCTAAGGTACGGATGCGGGAAAAGAATGGTCTATAAGCATTTCTAAAGCCCTGAAACACTGGCATATTTAGGGCTAGATCAACAAAATACTTGAAGTGTTTCACAGGCAGTGCTATGTCGTGGTACTTCTAGGTGTTTACGTTCTGGAAGAGAGCTTAAGATCCTTAAATTCCTGCCCTGCTTTCTAGGAATTCACCCTTCAGCTTTGTAGGCATTTATGTTGTAATTTCTAGAAAACCCCATCTTCTGCTTTCGTCATATATTTCTCCTTTGCTTTCTAGGATTATTTCCCATCTACTTTGTAGGAATTTTCCCGATGTTTCACAGTAACTTTCCTCCAGGTGTTCCAGGAAGTGCCAGTCTGCTTTCTAGAAATTTCCTCTTATTTCCAGTAATTTTCCTGTACTTTCCAGGAATTCACCTTGTCTCCTTTCTGGGAATTTTTCTCCTGTGTTTTTGGAATTTTCCTTGGGCTTTCTGAGAAGTCTCCCTTTCAGGCAGAAGTTCTCCAGAACTTTGTAGGTCTTCTCTCTGTCCTTTGTATGAATTTACTTTGCGTGTTTTAGAAAAATTTCTTTGTGCTTTCTAGGAATTCCCCTCTGCCTTGTATGAATTTTCTCTCTGCTTTCTGTATGTTTTCTTGTATATTTTCTAGGAATTCCTCTTCTGCTTTCTAAGACATTTTCTGTGTGTTTTGTAGGAATTTTCCACGTTTTTGGGGAACTACCCTTTTTTTTTTCCCTTTTTTTTTTTATCATATGCTTTCTTGAAATTAACCTTTCACTTCCAGGTAAATACATTCTTTTCATTTAAAACATATTCCTGATGAGTAGGTAGGTATTAATTTATTAGCTAATAAGATCAATTGTTTTTAGTTGAATGTGGAGGCCTTTAATTTTTTGCAAGAGGCTATGATTGGATGTAGCCTTTCTAAAGAATGGTGCGTGGTCAGATTTTGGGAAAACCTATGTAACATGAAAATATTTTCACTGCTTTGTTAGCTCAGTCTAGAGTGAGCTGTGTGTACACAGAGACCGTCATCTTGCTTTTGCATGCACACATTGCCAGCTGCAGTGAGGTTCTGGCCCTGCCTTTGTATGTTCTAGGTGTTATTCTTCCATAACTAAAATCGCAGGAGGAGGCCACAGTATTAATTCATAGCTCTTGCAGTGCTCGTCTTCCTGTACAAATGATTTTGCATGTATTAATATTTTTACAACATTAAGCATTATAAGTGGCATTATCTTAATTTAGCAGATAAGGAAAATTGTAGCAGGAGGGTGATGTAACTTGTCAGATCCCAAAGGAAGTATTATGCCTGAGAGAAGATTTAATTTCTGAGTCAGTTCAGAAGCAGATATGCCAAAAGTGGAAATAAGCAGTCAGTAAGGCTTGAAGGCCACAATTCTGTGATTTCCCCCCCAAGTTTGGGTATTGTAGATGCTAAAAATCATAGAATTGAAATAAAAGCAGATTCAGGATGTTAGATTATGAATAGATATATACATGGGCCAAGTAGCTCCTACCTTTCAGCACCAGAAAGTTGAAAGTGGAAATTCCTAGTGTGTGACCATTCTTTATTCACAACAGACAACGTGCCTATTAGCGTATCTGCCTTGACCAGTAACAACTAAATATGTCAATGGGAGCTTACATTCCCTTTGCATCCCTTAGCATCGTAACTTTGATCAAAAGCACTTAAAATACTTTTGGACTGGAAAGGAAAAATAACTTCACATTGCTTTTTGATCACATTGTTAATTCACAATAGGAAAAAAAAGCAAGCTGCAAGTATGATAGGGAAGTGCTTCTTGGTGCCTAAAGCTGTCACACAACATTTCCTCCTTTGCTATTTCCCTTCTTGTGCTGCATGCATATTATAAAGTCCCTGTTTATTAAAAAGAAAGGAAACATTTGTCTGCTATTTCTGTACAGCTTTTGATTGTATGAAATATACGTTTGTCATAGTTACTCAGTTAAAGTAGTTAAAGCAGAGAATTCACCACTGGAGCATTTGAAAATTTGGATATTTATAACCAAAAGATACTTAACAACCATACTATATATTCTGGAGTACTCACTATTCTTGCTGTATGCTGGATTCCTCTCTCAGCCACTTTTTCCTCTATCCATAAGGCTGTCTGTTCATGTCATGCTGTCTGTTCACTATTTGATTGGTTAATTAAATCTGTTGTTATAGTTCCTAGTTAAGCATTTAATAAAGCATTGCAAATTACTCTTAGGTGCACACAGGTGTTGTGATGGGGTTTGCCTGATGTCTTGCTTGTTGTACTGAAACTCAAGAGGGTCTGAGGAAAGCCATATGACGCTTAGAAGGTGATTAAAGTGTCAAGAATAAGAAGTCTTAAGCAAAAGCCAAGGTAGGATATTTTTTTCTTTTTTTCTTTTTTTTTCCTATTGGCAGTAATTTGATTTAAAGCAGCTGTAGGTTCCTCCTTTTCTGTATTTTCTTTTTTTGAACTAATCTTTAAAAACTTGTCTATAGCACTTTCTTGTGGCTAGACACAAGCGTTCACAAAGGTTTTCTGGAAAAGTAATCCCTCCTTTTTCTTGTGTAGCCTTATTGATAATGTTAAAAAAGAACACGTCCTTCATTTTATTGATAGATCAACAGAAGACTTTATTTCAGCATTTTTGAATGCAAACATTTTGTACAGAAGCAAAAGGTTAAAAAATGCAGAATGTTAACCTCTTTTATATAAGAAGATCTTCAAGAGAATGAAAATATTTCTACATATCATTAATTTATCTCTTCTTTGTTCTAGTTATCAGATCTTCTTCTTGCTAAGTTTCAGAGAATCAAAGATTGTAATGGTTGTATCATATGACAGCTAAAATTTTCTGAGGTGGTAGGAAAAAGAGTACTAGTATTGTGTTAGAATATTAATGGGGTATTAATCACATTTCATATAAATTGCAGATTGTAGGATATCGAGTGAGATTAGAAGCTCTCTCTCATTATAGAAGCACTATATCTGACAAGAGGATATACTGAAGTAGTTCTTGCCTGCATGTAAAGATTTTGTATTATTGTTTGCTGCTAAGCTATCTGCTATTCAAAAAAGAAAAGTCCTAGATCTGGTAAGTGAGATATGGGTAGGAAGGAACCTAGGGACTTAACCATGTACAAATGACATCAGACCTTTTCTTTGAGGTGGGGTGTCAGAGGTGCTGGAGCAGAGGAAATTTTGCAGAATGCCTACTGAAAATTTGGTCCTTGTTTTCTGCAAAAACACAAGCTGTACACTCTGAAGCCAATCTCTTCCATTTTCTTGAAATTTGGATCATTCTTTTATCTCATTTATCAGTCTCTAAAATGCCATCTCCCTTGTAGTCTCCAGAGGTTTAAGCCTGAATTTCTCGAAACAAGGGGTGCTGCCTTTCACGGCAGGGCTGGACAGGGAAGCAGCTGCTCAGCTGCCTCAGCCTGGGGAGCAGGTGCTCGGAACAGTGGCTACAGGTGTAGGTGCTGTGGTCTCCAGCACATTCATCTCTCAGGTTCGCCTTCTGGCAAGCATGAGATAAATTTGTGGAAAGCAGAGGGGAAAAGTCCTTTAGAGTAGTGGAGAGATTTTCTAGAAAGCACATGGAAAGATTCCTAGGAAGCACAAGGTAAATTCCTGGAAGGCAGAGGAGAGGTTTCCTAGAAAGTGAAGGGCATTTCCTGGAAAGTATGGGGAAGTTTCTGGAAAGTAGAGCTGGGATCTCTCCCAGCACATCAAGATGGGTTAGGTAACAGGCTCAGGGGCTCCACCTAACCCTGGCAGGGGTCTAGGTACCAGGGGCAGAGTTGCAGAGTGTTTGTTGCAGGCACTGAGCTGTGGTCAGTGTGCTCTCATACAGAGGTTTGCAGAGAGAAACATTTGTGAACTTGAGTCTTATCACGGATAAAAATTTACAAATGCTTCGTTTCTGAAGTCAGGTTTGTACTGATGTTATAAGTGAAAGCTATCACCATCTCAAGCCAAGTAAGTCTATGTTTTTTGCCTGTCTCTCATATGCTGAGACAGTTATTATAGCCTAGGTTTTTCTTTCTACCTTCTTTGAATTCTCATTTTTTACCCCTGTTCTTTCAGAACTAGTGCAACAATAATTAAATAGTTACTGTGAGAGTTAGGGTTGTTTCTTTCCTCTTCTTTCCTGTAGTGCTGTATAAAGGAGTGGGTCTCTTGTATGTCCATAGCATTTGTAACAAGGGGAAACAATAACCCATAAGCAGTCTTTTCATTTTTTATACATTTCTGTTTCAGAAATTGTTATAAAGCTAAAGAATGAAGGAAATTTTATTTTTGAGATGAAATTATTACTATAATTTTTCTACTTAGTTTATTGTTGCAAAAGTGTTACTGCTGAGATGAACAGATACGATCTCAGGACGTTATAATGACAGAATATATTCTAAGTACTGAATTAACACATGGAACCTGATATTTGCTATTAGCTGTAAGCATATGTTTTTTTCTTTGGGCACTGAATTGGTTAGATGTCTTGCTTGTGTAATGTATTATAGTTTTCATTCCTAATCACTGAAAAGTTGCATTTTTTATTTTTTCAAATGTTGGTACTCTTTTAGGTTTTTTATAAAAAAAAACATTGATGATGCATTGAATGAAAGAGGCTTTAAGCTAAATCTATACTTAGTCCAGATTTTTTAATTGTAGTATTTTAATATGTTTGTGAATGTATGTGTTTTGAAGGCTCAAGAATTGTAGTACTCTAAACACTGGCAATATTTGGGGCAGGTCAATTGTCTTTTGCTTGTGTTCATAAAATGCTAACTGTGTTGGGCTTTTGGGTCATCAATGCAACTGGGGCACTACCGTTATTTATATTGTTGTTACATTAAAAGAAACACTAAACTCAGAAATAACAAAACCATTATGTTGTCTCTTTATTAACATCAGCGGATGTATCTTGTAATGCAGATGTGTGAGCACAGAGAACTTAAAAAACAAACAAACAAACAAAACCCTTAGTAGTAAAGGACTTTTACAGAAAATGAGACAAGGCACATCAGAGTCTTGGTTCAGCAGTAGTGTGTCTTCACACAAAAAAAGTAAATTGCTCTGTCTCACCCATATGTTCATTGATATCAAGTGTTCATACATTTAACAAGAGCAACTAATTGCTATTTTTATTTATTATTTTTTTTCATAGCATATAGTCCAGTAAAGAAAAAGTAACATACGCTACGTGAATGTTTTTTTTTTTTTTAGAGCTTTATTTTTCCTATAACTGCATTAACTGCTATCATATTCTTTTATATCTTTCTGTACTGACTGTGGATAATAACATGGATTATTATTTCTTAACTTGCAACCGCTTTGCATTATATTTAGTTTAGTAGTTAACTAGAGGAAGAGAAAAAGCAGAATTGGAATGCTTCTGATACTTCTTAACAGTATGTGTTGTATTTAGGATTCAGTAAGCATCAGCATTTTCATCCACCACAAGGAAGTGTTAAAATTCTGCATAGTCCACAACAGAGTCAACTTATCCAGCAAAAAATTTAGAGTAGGGGATAGGGTAGGATTGTGAATACTTCTGGATTTTTTTTTTAGTACAGAAATTATTTACCTCTCTCTGATAGCATACTACTTGTAGGAATCCTTTATTTACCTTTTTTTTTTTTTTTCCCTCCGTAGAGGTATTTAGGATTATGAAATGGGGCTTTGTTTAGAGCTCAGTCTATTCTCTGTAGTCATTAAAAGGGTAAAAAAATCTACTGTTTTTGAATATGCAAATGAACTGAAGGTAAAAAATATGTGCAAATTTGATAATTATACTGCTTGTTTGTTAAATGATACTAGGTAATTTACTGATTTCAATATTGAAACAATGTTAACTTTCTTCTTCTCCACAGGATTGTGCGTAGAAATGAGATTTGAAAACTTGAAATGCTCACATGACTCCCTGGAGTCATGTGGTTTGAGAGACTTTGGTTAGGCTTCCAGTAGTTCTGGGTAAAGTGCAGTGGAAATGCTCAAAGAAATTACTAAATCAAAAAAGTTTAAAACATTTCTGTCAGACTATATTCTCTATGACTGGTAACAGTTTATTTCTTACTCTTTCTTGGCAGATCTTGTTCACAGAGATTTAAAAATGGAAAGCATTTTAGTTAAAAGCAGTGACATCAATGAAGCAAATGAAATTAAACATGAAGGTAACATGACAATTGTAGGTGTTCTGCTTAAAGGATTGGTTTTAATATCCAGTTATTACTGGGAGACTTGACTTTGATACCTATTAAAAGCTCTTGAAATGAGCTGCGAAGTGGTGTTCTTAGGGAAAAAAACAAAAACAAAAAAAAAAAACATTTTGGAAGCCAAGTGCCACAGCTGAAAAAGGTGGTTTTTTTTTTTTGTAAAATGATGTGTATTTCTAGCTCAACTAAAAAACAAAACAGAAGAAAAAAAACAGAAAACAAACAAAACAAAACAAAAAATAAAACCCTACTACTGCAAGTAATCGTACTTTATTCATTGTGATTTACATCAGAATAGTACAAAGCTGTTGGTTACAGGGAATCAGTACGCACTGTAAGATGTAATTAATTCTTAAATTACAAATATTGTCATTTAATGTGCCTGTTAGTAATTTAGGAAAAAAAGCCTATTTAGACTGTGCCCTTGATTGAAATACAAATATATTACAGGAATTTTTGCATATTAATACATATTCACTACCTAAGCACAATATAGCACATACTTACACCTTCTTTTTTATTAAAAAAAAATGGGTACAAAAGAATAGGAGCTATTACAACACCCCCACCCCAATTTATTTATTTATTTATTTTTCCTGCTAGCAAAAAAGGGTTCAGTGGCTGAATTGTAATATCCTGGAAAGCAGAAAAACTACATTTTTGACCAAACCTCACTTACTTCATCATGGTGTACAGCATGACTAAAATATTTTAAATAATCTTTTCTTGGCCCCCAGGGTTTCAATATTGCGCTGCTTATGGCATACCAGTTGTTTGAAACAGAGAAACTTTTAGTTTTGTCTCCTTGTGGTTAACTTTTAGAGGCAACCATAATTTGGCTCCATTTCATTTCACTTTCATCTCAAATACATGGTGCTTAAAGGGATGTGGAGACAGAATGCAATAGTATTATTCCTTTGTGATGTAAACTTGAGAAAGTATAGACATTAGTAAAAGATGTGGTAAAATGAAAAGGAGCAGAAAAAAAAACCCTTTGTAATTAAAATTTTGCCCACTGTATAAACATCTTGCTTCTACTTTCCTCAAAAGATTTTTTTGAGAGTTGGGAAAGGGTGGACACACAAATGTCTGTTATAGTTTCCAAACGTGAGTGTTCATTCTATCTCTCCCCTGCCCTTCCCTTCAGTTAATTTGCTCACACTAGCTGCTTCATACAGCATAAAATTTTGGGGGTAATTTCAAACCAAAGCAAAAATTTCTAGTTCAGATTTTCTAGCCACTACTTTTTGGGTGAATGTTGGAGTTCGTATTATACTTTGTCTGATTCAGACCAGCAGATCAACAAACAGAAAATTGCCTCCAGGAAGTGAAATTACCATTTTTCATCGTCTTTTCCTTGAGGACCAGCTTGAGTGACAGTGGAAGCCAGTGGAAGTCTAATGTACAAGGACAAATATGTTTGTACAATATAATAGAGATGTTGATTTCATTGGGCCAAAGCTGCTGACTTACTGAGTGACTGGCTCTGAAAAGCTGCCCCTGAAGGCAGAGGAGGAAGGTATGCTGCTTAGTTGGGTTTGCAGCCACACCAGGCATCATCTCATTCTGGTGGAGATGATACAGGCATGTTTCCAGCCATTTGTTTTTCCTGCTGCTATGTGTCCTGACAGCTGTGAGGAGGAGAGGATCCACCAAGAGCATGCTGTAGTCCTAAGTTTTGTAGTTGTCCGTGTTGATGTGACAGTCCGGGTTTTCACTTAGGTTCTTAACAAGCAGCACTCTGATTTATCAGCAACTTGGTGTTATTTATCTTCTAAGTTCTGTCTCTGTCCCTCCTTGCCCACAGTAATGTATGTCCCCACCATCAGTTTGCTGTAGTTGGGATTTCTGACCTGCCTTGTTCACAGAGTATGTAAAGTGGTCAGCAGATTTGTCTTGCGTCCTTGGAGGATTCTTAGTTAATATGAGCTTGAATGTCAAGAAAAAACTGTTACATCAAGACAACAAAAAAAAAGCTTTGCTGGTGGAGCAGATTGTCCTGCAAAGTAATTACAGGATAAGTATTAGTGGTGGTTGGCACAAACTTGGAAGAATAGGGGAAGAAGAGACTGAAGATCCGTATATGAAAGTTTCATTTGTACTGATTTTTCTCTGACTTCAGCATTTTCACTACAAACAGTAACTTCTATGGTTGATCAAAAAAAAAAGTAAAAAAAGCCCATCTCTATTTCTAGTTTTAATACTGTATTTTTTTTTCCTATTAGGTGACTGACTTTGGTTTATCTGTACAAAAGGCTGGTGGTATTGACAGCATGTTTCAGTCTGTCTGTGGGACTCCTATATACATAGATAAGTTCAGTGCTTCATCATTCTTAAGAGCTAAAAGAGTTAAGTCGTGCTCTGTTCCTTGCAGACCATAAAAAGTCATCGTATTTCTAAGCTCCTCCTCTTTCTTTTCTCAGAGGAATTGTCGTATTAGCTAAAATTGCCTCTATTTCTAATCCCATACAATTGTGTCAGAGACCCAAAGTATCAGTGTCAGGGAAAGGTTCAGCTATAAAGGATAACAACCTTTTAGCAGAGTTCATCAAATCTTATGCAGCTTCAGTGGAATAAATTGCCCACCACTATAAGAATTTACATTATGTATGTAGTTTGCATTATATAAATGTGAATGTTAGTATCTGTTTCTGACGTGTCCATTTTATGAAGCTGTATCTTCTGTTGAGCAGTAAATTCCACAGATTAACGTTGTGTTTGCGGGATGGTGCAACTGCTGGATTCCTGACAGATTGCTCATGCTGTCTGTCTCTCTCTGTGGTCTGAGAGAGATCAGACCTTCTGAGGATCCAGAGGGAATAGGTTGTACCAGGTATTGATAGGTATCGAAGTAAGGTGGCTGACCAAATCAAAGTGGCTGGTGTCGTAAACATGATGATCTTTGGGTTCCCTACCAACCCAAGCCATTCTATGATCTAGCATAACTAACTCCTTCATAACTTCTGGAGAAGGCTAGGCGGGGCATCTTTACAGCATTCCAGTACTGTAAGGGTGAACACAAAGAGGATGGAGGCACACTCTTCACAAGGAGCCACATGGAGAAGACAAAGGCCAATAGATGCAAGTTGCACCATCAAGAGGTTTTGTCTTGATATTAAGAGAGAATTTTTTTACAGTGAGGACAACTGATCAGTGAAACAACCTCCCCATAGATGTGACAGAATCCCAGTCACTGGAGCTTTTCAGGATGCAGTTGGACAGGTTGCTAAATAATTTCATCTAGACTCCCTTTTTCCATGACAGGTTGGTCCTGAGGATCTTTCGGGCCCTTCCAACCAGGACTGTTGTATGATCTTGTGATTCTATAATTTGGGTCTGGTAGGTGAGTAGAACAGCTGCATTCTTTGTCTTCCTCCATTAGTTCAGTGAACTGGACCGTAGACAAATGGGGCTCTGAAGAAAACAAGCAATAGTTTATTTTAAATTAACTTTGGGGTATGTTTCTTCCTTCTCTTGCTGTTATGGACGTTCAAAACCTCTGAAAGTCTTAATTGATAAAGAACTTTAATAGTATTTAAGGTTGTGCTGATCTTTAATCCCCTCTTGGAAGGTTCGTGGTTACTTCAAGCCCAGATAAAGTTGGCAGCAGACATTACTGACCAAAGAATGTCAAAACAAGTGCATGTGATTTTTGCAGAGATACCGCTGGTGGCCAGAGGTAATCAGAGATTTGAGGTGACATTTTTAACAGAAGGTAGCTAATTCTTTTCAAGTTTCCTTCTGCATAGGGAAGGTAGAAGAACTCCATGCAGGAAAAAGAGGTACAACTGTTGCAAAACAGCTGAGGACTGCTGCCACTCGCCACTTGGGTCAGCCAATGGAGGCGATACTCACTCCACTCACTATCTGGCTCATAAAGGAAATAAATGAGCAGGTCCCTACAATGAGGACAAACAGCTGTTCCAGCTGATCATGAGTGCAAGCAGTGATATGCTGTGTCATGCAAGGAGTGACTTTGTAATCAATACCTACAGGCTACATGAAATTAACTCTGTCTACTACAAAAAAGGAAAGCAGCAGTTAAGCATGATTTAGATCAGATCTTGCGTGTTACTGTAGAGGAGTCCAGGTTCTTGTATTGGTTTGGGTCCCAATGATACTCCTTGGTGATGCTGTACTGTTCATTGATGATGATGTCACGTGCTTCTTTTCTGCTTTTTTCTTTTTTTTTTTCCTTTTTCCTCTCTGCTCCCCTAACCTATCAGGTATTCATTGCAAACTCTTAGGTGATATGCACAACTAACTTATTCTTATTTTCTCATGAGCTTTATCATGACCTCTATGCAGGCAACTGTCACTTTCCATTTTCATTCTACATGTTGTTGTCTTCAAACTGCTTAGTCTACCTTACATTATTGCAAAGTTAAGTTCAGTGCAAGTAACACATTCCTTTGTTATAAGGTCAACTTCTCCTCTATTGCTGCCTGGTTTTGAAGCCAGTGGCACTACCTGAATTACCCCTGCTTATATAAAGTTGATTTGTAACTTCTGACGTGCTGCAGAAACTTTCAGGAACGTCCATCTAAACAATTAGATTAAATTACAAAATAATTTTTTCCTAGAAAGTTTCCATACAAACACTGTCTCTTCCAGTATGACACTGATTGTTATCTGATGTTCAAACAAGTGTTGAAAAAGACATTAAAGAAGGTATTAAAGAAGGTAATTGGGACATATATAACCCATCCAAAAGGCATGTTTTTCAGGTGTGGTTTTTTCTACTTAAACAATGAATGCTTTGTATTCAATAATATAAATCTTTTTACCCCTTTCTGATCTATACTGCATGCTATAATACATTTCACTCCATTATCTGATGTCATTTTTGTTAATTCTATGAAGTTTTTTTCCTCCATGGTATATACCAGCAATGCATTTCACAGCTTGCTTAGAACAGACTGAAGCAAGAAAGAAATCTTCTTTGCGGAAGATAATTAGTCCTCCTGACATTTTGATTGATGAAATACTAGCAGTGTTAAATACTTCTTTAAGTGAGTGGGTTGCATGGGATGAAATTACTTTCCGATTTACTAATCATGACAGAAACACAGAGTCTCAACACTGGAAGGGACCTTGAGTCACTTGATTTATTTCTCTGTCCAAAGAAAGAAGCAGCTATACTTGAGACATTTCTGATGAATATTTGTGTAAAGTGTACTTTAAGACCTCCAGTAATAGAGACTCCCTAATCTTCCCAGGCGGTCAATTCTGATGCTTCATTATCCTCCTAGAAATTTTTCCTCCTGTCTGCCCTGAACCTTCAGTTTGACAGTCAGCTTAAACTTACACCTACAGGCCATGATCTAATCACTTTTTTCATTATAAGTTTTCAGTTGACTCACCTGCAGCCACATAATTGCTAGAGCTGACCTAAGGGAGGTGGTGGGAGCCTATGCGTGGGGCCGAGGAAAAGGGTGGAACAGCACTTTGTATTTTTAGACTATTATTTCTCACCCTATCTGTCATGGATATGAAGAACAGGTAGCCACCTTCTTTCTTTCAGCAATCTGCTATCACACTTCTCCCTTCATCTGTTGTTCTTTAGACTGAAAACCTTGAATTTTCTCAGCCCTGTCCTGCATTTCTGATCTTTGTGATTTACCTGCCATGCTTCATTTGGTAGCTATTATGTTAAAAAGGGGTGTCCAAAATTGAGCACATCTGTTTGAAGCCTTGCCAGTGCTGGGCTGAGTGGAAGGGCTGTTTTGTATGTAATGCAGGCCTTTTGCTTGTGTATGAAACACAGGTGATGACTGTCTTTTTGCAATTTATTTAAGGACCCTGAAGTCCACTTAAAAGAATAAGAAGTAAGTGCTGGGAATCAGACAGCTAGCCTATTTTTCATCCAGCATGTTTAAATAAACTTTTAAGACAGAAGAGAGGAGGAGCGTTGGCCTTCGTCTCCCTCAGTAAGGACAGGTGTACGCAAGGAGGGCTTCTGCCAGAGTGACTGTTCTACACTAAACCTGCCTCACAGAGCCTTTGTCAGGTTAGCCCAGAACTGTTAACTCCTGTTCAGCTTGTGATTCACTACAGTCCTGGAACTGTTGCCTAACCAACTGTTCTCCATGTATTCGCATTCTGAGCTTGTCTTTCAATATACTTACAGTCATTCATGGCTTGATGTTGTCTTCAGATTTAATAAGCTTGTTCTCTAATGGATCTTCCAGGTCATCAGTTATAAAAGTATCTTGTCTAGGACAGACACCTAGAAAACATACCTTTGATGCAGCCTTCCACTTTGACAATGAACAAATAATAGCTACTTTTTGAGAAACATTTTTATAAGCATGTGTGCATTGTTGCTGTGATATTTTCATGCATGCAGTATGAAAAAATGAAAAAAAGTATGAAATGGTATGAAAAGCCCTACTAAAAGCGAGAGAGATGATGATACTTAGTGATCCTCCTCTAACCCTGAAGCCTATCAACTTATGCTATAAGGAGATTTGTTGCTGACAAGCGCATAATGGCTTACTTACCTCTTTGTTTTCTTCTAGATGCTTATTATTTCCAGTATTTTCCTGGGAATTAAAACTAATGGGATATATCTGTAATTCTTTGATGCCAGCATTTCCACCTTGTTACAGATAGATACCATGATTACCAAGCACTTCATCCGCCTTCTGCAAAGTTCTTGAAACAGTAATAGCTTTGAAAAGTCTTGTCAGTTTTTAGAGTACTCTGGAATGAATTTTATCGGTTACAGCTGATTTTAAAATTTCCAACCTAAGTACTTGCTAACCTTTTTCTTGTCTGTAAAAGACTGAGGTCTTGCCCCTTTGTCACTGATATTGATTGTGCTATCCCCTGCTTGCAGTTGACATTTTGGTCAAGATTGATGTTAAAAGACATTAAATACATTTGCCTTCTGAGCATCATCTATCAGTAGCACTCTGGGTTGAATACAGTAGCAGCCCCTTTATTCATTGCCTTCCTACTACTCATATAGTAGATTGTTTCAGTTTTTATCTATATTCCTTGCTAGTTGCTCCTCATTTTTACTTTCTGATTTTGCCCTGCTGTCTTTATGTTTCCCTGTTGTTCTTGTTTGTATTTCTTGTATGCTCCCTCCTTGTGTTTGAGACTTGTGGAAATTCATGGTTTAACCAGACTGGTTTATTAATAGTAAGTCATAGCAGTTCCCCAGTTCGGTCATTCTATTTTGGATATGTTATCTATATATATAGTTATAAACTTAAATACTTGTAAATTTTCCTGTGGTGTTAATAATATGAAGTACTGTTGGTTTAAAATATTTTCAGAACACTCGATTATAAATAAGATGATATTTGGGTAAGTAGGTTTTGGCCAATTTGGAAGTATTAATGGTAAGAATTTCTTTTAAAGTCTTGTTTTACCAGCTGTGGTATTATCAAATCATTCAGTTAACTCATTTTTAAGTCTTTAATATAAGAAATAGATATCTAAAGCTTGGTATCTACCTAAATCATTAAAAACTGAAATGACAATTAACCAAGCTTTTTGGTGTGGTGGGATAGCACCAAATAAAATAGTCTCTGCCAATCTGCTCTTCTGTTGCATGAAGGTTTTATTTTCTCTTCCTTCATAGGGCTAAATATATCATCTCCATTGATTCTGGAATTGAAGACCATAGTTCTTGCTTTGAACTCATGACCATATCTCCCATGATGTAACAGATAAAAATATGGCCCCAAAGCAGCATCTTTTTGAATGGCTGAAACAAAATTAAGTGATTAGTGAATGGACTATAATTAGTGAATTTTTAATCTAGGATATAGATCCATTTTTAGAGAATATTTTTGGAGTATTTTGGCATTGATTTTGTTTATTGTATGATGTATTCTAGCCAATGTGCAAACAGAGGCTGTTGTGTCTTGCAAAAACCCTGTGTTCTTTTGTTCTACTCTTATTTCTGGGAGAAGAAAAAGTTCGTATGGTATCTTGCAGTACTTAAGTCAGCATTTTAAGAATGCCCCTTTAATAACTTACTGTGGGGAAAAACAATGCTAAGTTTAATCATACAGCTAATGTCACAATGTCACCACCCCCTTAACAGCTAAATGATAAAAGTGAGGACACATCAGCATGAATTGTTAAGGTCTGTACATTATTCATTTAAACATCTGCTATTGGTTCCTCTTTACATATGGGAATAAATTATACCACATCAGCACATTCTTCATGCTTTGTGTTTAAGCATTTAAAAGTTTTTTTTTTGTATTATTAATATTATTTTTTCTGCTTGGTTGGCAGCCCTTGAAGTTATCAGTGCCCAGGACTACAGTCAACAGTGTGACGTTTAGAGCACAGGTGTCATTATGTACATGCTGTAAGTAGATTGTAAAAGTAATATAAAATGTACAGAGCCATTTATAATACAAGCACTTACAATTTTGCTTTGAAATAAAAAGTAAACCTTTGTGCCAAACCTTAGCAAAAGACCAAACTCTCTAATTGCTTGTATGTAAACATTACAAATTTCTATGCAAAAGAAAGTAAAACCTACAGCTCAGTGTTAAAAATTGAGTCTTTTACTTATGAAACATTTTATAATCCTGAAATAACATAATATTACAGAATATGACAGTGTAACTAAAACTAGCTGAGAGTCTAAGCTCGTCTTTTTCATATGCTGGCTAGAGGTGTACGTGGGAAATAAGTTATTGATTTACAGATTATTGGTCAAATCCTCAAGTGGATTGCACAAACCATGCAATCAGGGTAAGGGCTTTTCTTCTCCACATCTGCCTGTGATAACTCTGTAACCAAGATGCTCAAGGGCTGCCAGGTCTCCTTGTACAGGCTATTTGGGTCCTTTGAATGTTTATCAGTCTGCTCTTATTACAGGAAGAAGTGAAATTTTACATTTGTACACACAAATTTGTACACGCAAATTTTTATTGAAGTCTTTCATAATTTGTAATGTTTGTCATAGTTACAGAATAATAATTTCTTTCTGAAAAATCTTACCCTGCCCATACTAGCTAAATAACACAAAAGGTAGCCCAGTAATTAAAAATAAATTGTATCAAAGTACATAAGCAACTGTTCCTATGATGCAGTTAAAATTGAGAATTATGCAAGTAAAATCTCATACTGTGAGCCAGGACTTTTTTCTTTCGTAGTGTGTTTGCATGATTTTATTCCCACTTTCAGTCTTTTTCTTCTGTCAGTTGCCTCCAGATGATGCTTTAATGCAAACGTTTTAGAACATTAACTCTTGCCGTTTCATTTGTTGTTATTATTTTCTGTCCTGTGATTCTCTTACTTTTGTTGTATATGGCCAAGTTCTTTTATAACTTCAGACTGTACATGAGTATGCAGACATAGTCATACGGTTTCATAACCTCCTCTTTTCTGGATTTTATATTTTTTTTTCCCCACTTTATTTTGGTTCCTCAGTTTCTTTTCTATACAATTAGCTCAGTTTTCTTCTTGTGTCAGCATGACAAAGTGTTCATGGTTCTATTGCCTTTGTAATTTTTTTACTTCTACAATCTGCTTGTACTTTTTATGCTGATACAAATGAGTTTTATTGTTGTACTTCATGGTATTAATGTTTGCATCACAGTGGTTGTTGTACTTCATGGTATTAATGTTTGCATCACCATAATACAATATATTATAAATTGGGCAACAAATTGGATGGTTTGACTGGCTAATAAGAATCCAGAGCAGTGCCTGCAATCAGCACAATTCACAGCTCAGAACTTGTAAAATTCAGAGCAGTGAACTGTGCTGATTGCAGCTTGAGCTCAGAACTTCAGACCTTCTTTCTTAATTAGCAATATAAATATTTTTAAAAATTAGCATTTCATAATCACAGTATTGTCAGAACAAAGTAACATTAATTCCCCTCTTGTTGTGTTGTCTACGTGAGAATGAAAATACTGTGTATGAATTAATGGAATAATTCACACACTTTTTATTGCTTAATTTGAAAATAGTAATACAAAAGCCATAAGATCATCTTCTGATTTTAATTCTGTTTTTGCAATTTACTTTTCTTTCTACCCTGAACAGTAGCTTGTGCTCCTCTGATGGGCTTAAAGATGCTTTTACAGCCATTATTGCTACCATCACAACTTTGACCCTTCTGGGCTACAGCTAATGCCTCCCTGGTAATTTGCTAGCTACCAGAACTCTTTTTGCAGTGCAGATAGCATGCTCCATCTTGGTACCAAGGGTATTATTGCCACAACGGGCTCAGTCTCTACCTATATGGGGAGCATAAGCCCTGAGGTGACTCATGAACTCTGTTTTCATGAATGTTAATGCACAGGGTTGCCTCTGCATAATGGGGCAATGTCAGTGTGATGGATTTTTATATGTAATTTAAACTGAGGTCTACTTTATACTTTCCATTTCGCTTCTATTTTAACATATACTAACAGAAACATATACAATAGTAACGGACAAAAAAGAAAATCCATTAAAATACAGAAGTATATTAGCACATTGATAGAGTGGATGAGCTAGACTCCTGCTGCCTGTCATACTTTGAGAATAGTCTCAAAGTATGAGACACATGAGACAAAGTATGGGCCACATGCTGCTCCCTAATAGGAAACGGACAGGGGCTTCTTTTTCCTGTGCAATCTGTGCTATTGCATTTCTTGCTTACTCTTCCAAGTGTGCTCAGAGACTCTGGCCCCTGCAAGAGTTCTCAAAAACCTTTGTGCAACTAAAGAAGTCTAGGGTGCCTAATAAATTACTTCCTGCACTGCAGCAGTAAGAAACCTTAATATTACAAAGATGTGTTACTTTTTGCTCCTTTTTAAAGGCATGGAAGAAATTTTTACATATTTTCAAGGTTCCATGTGATACATTTCACCTGCTTAACTTGATTTCTTTAGCTGAGTTATCTGTTGTTTGTCACTGCTTTATTTTGGGGAGAATGTACTTTTATCTGTGAATAACAAGGTAATGGGAATTGTCACCAACCAATACTTACAGTACCATGTCCTGAAGTGAATGCATTCTTCCAGTTTTCTTTAAATTGAGTTTCATGGGGATTTAAGTCCTGAAGGAGATTGGGAAGGAGAATTGGAGGATAAAAGAAAACAACAATTTTTTAAAAGATATTTTGAGATTATAAGTTTGGGGGAAAATGCACTATGGTTTTAAACTTCTGCTTTACCTTAAAATTAAAGCCTTACAAAAGAAACTCCAGAATATTTTTCTTTGGTATAAATAGACAGGCATCCTTCAGTAGGATGTGACAGATACCTTTTCAGTAGCTACTTCTGTGTTTTGAGAGTAGAACTAAAAACATAATTCAATGCAAATAATTTATTTGGTGAAGTTAGCTTCTTCTTTGATTTAAATAGCTACAAATGGGTGTATTAATTTATTGGAAGTATTTGTGTATTTCTTGCATATCAGGTGTGCACGAATGTGATATAAAATCTAATAGAAATTTAATGTCTTTATTAGTTTTTATTGAAAACAGATTACATGATATGGTTTTTCATTTGTGATGTGATTAGTAGAACAGATCAATATTTACTTTCAAAGTATATTCTCCAATAAACATTTGTAGTTGATATTTCTGGTTAATACTTCTGTTGGTAAACAGTAATAGTCTCAGAAACCAAATACAAAGCAAGTTTAAACACTGAATTTGTTATTAACATAAGTTTTTTTAGGAATGCATTTGTTTTAGTTTCATAAATATTACCTTTTTTAATTTTTATCAAATCAATTGTTAAGATTATAACTGGCATAAAGGAAGGAGATGATACAGGAGTAAACTGAATTTACAAACATTGTGATGCCCCATTTATTTAAGTATTTTACTCAAAATAGCAAGAAAAAAAATACAGGGCAAGAATGCAGTCAAGATACATTTTTATGAACTTATGTACACTTAAGGGTATATGTTAAATTCTTCTGTAATTTCTGATATATGCGCTTTTTTATTATCCTATTTCTACTGACACCTTAGTTTAGATTAAGCCAAATTAAACATTCACACTATGAAGCTATAGGAGACAGATTGATATGATAACACAAAGCAACTAATTAAAAATTTTGTTTTACCATAGTATTTTTATTTTTTTTTTTAGTACTAAAAGGTTATTATGTACTTCTGTATTTTTGTCTGAATTATTTACTTCAATTTACTGCTATCCAGTGGAGAAAAGCCCCTCCCTGCTGCCCCTGTTTCCACCTCAACCCTAATCTTAGACTAAGAAGTGAACATCTTAGACGGTAAGGTTTTGAAGATGAGTTTATCACTTTTTGAAGAAGAGTAAATTTGACTTCAGGGGCATAAGCAACATACCGTATGACTAAACTATATAAAATAAGAATTACTATATAAAATAAGTATGACTATACTATATAAAATAAGAGTAAAATGGAATAAAATAAGAATATAAGCAAAGAGAATGTATACAGTAATTTTTATTCTGAGTCAGCAACTTGTGGTTGATCCAAATCTGTTTTTTTTTTTTTTAGAAAGATAGCTGATTGGGATTTAAATGCTTAAATTGAAAGAGGTATGTTTTTTTCTTGTGGCTGTTTGTTCAGTTCTTGTGATAGCTATAAACTCAGTTGAGGCTCACTAGTCTTTTTTGGGACAAAATAATTCAACACTAAGCAACATAACACTTGTAGAGGCCATATCCAAAGCCCACAAATCCATCACCATGTTTTATTTGTATTCCTTGCGCTTCTGATAAGCCCACTAGCTAGAAAAAATCTTTTTTACATGATGTTCCTTACCCAAACCAACTTTACCTGACTTTCCATATATTTTGACATGATATGGACATATGGATTTAGGTTAGGTTTAATTAATTCTCACAACACTTCTGTTACTACAATAAACGTGGAGTTTTTTATTTGTTGTGTTTTGGTTTTAATTTAAAAACGTAAGATTGAGCTACAGGGAAACCTGGCCCTTCTGAAGGTAAATGAACTGTAGGGCTGGAGGGGGGAGCCTGTGAGCTCCCAGCTAGCTGGCTGGGCTGCAGAACACAGTGCTGTGAGAATACTGAATTTACAGCTGTCTGATGGAACGGTTGCACTGTTTTATGTTTTAAATTAAAATGGAGAGGATGTGTATGTAACACTGATTATCTTGAAGACAGTGATATCCCTTCTGCTTTGAGCTTTTCATGTGTGTGACTAGCCAGTCTTTTCTATTACAATAAAACTGCAAGGAAGGATTTTGCCCTCTTAAATATCTATACGTTAGTGTTAGCTGACTTCCAGTGCCATTTTAAGTCTTGGGTTGCTGAGCCATCTATCTGCCTGTAAGCAGTAGTTCCAACATTAGATGCTTTGAACCTGCTCTGTACGCGCACTGTGCAGCTGATCTGTTTGCAGATGGTACTTGGTTGAACTTGCTCTGTGAACTTGCTTGGTACTGTGCATGCGCAGTGCCCATGGCTGCACAGTGTCCTGGTGCAGTTTTGCTGACTTTCTGAAACTTAACGCTGTCTCTGTTCAGTTCTGGCATTTCCAATTTATTTATTTATTTTTATTGATGTTTTTGTCTCATTTACATAAATGGTCTGTGTTGTTCAAGGAGCTAAGAACATCAGAATGGTTGAACAGGGTAAAGTCGAAGTCTTTCTAGCCCATCTCACATCATCATCAATGACTGAGGATAGATGCACAGAGAAGAGGGTACAGGAAAACCTTTCAGTATTGGAAAATTATACCAGTCTTCAGTCCCTTGTAGCTCAGGGTTTTCTGAATCAAAGGAGAGTGTGGTAATAAAGCTCAGTTGATTTTTTTTTCCCACTGATTTGTCCAAATATTTTTAAACTCATAAAAATTTACTCGTGGCAAGGAATTCCACAGCTTCAGTAGGCAGACTGTGAAAGAGAGTCTCCATTGCTGTTTTGTACCTTCCATCTGCTTGTTTCATTGAAGCCCCCACTTGTCTTATCTGCCTTTTCCTATATTGCTTATGGTTTTCATACATATTACATATTGCAGCGTTCTAAGTGGTAATTAAATATTTTTCTATTTCTAATAAAAAATTTAGATGTTTATAGTGGTATACAAAGAAGAAGAAGAAGGAACTTAAAGTGATCAGTGACACTACACAGAATTCTTTAACAAGTGCTCATTAAGATGTCTTACTATGGCCTGGTTTTCAGAACTCCTGAGCACCTGTGGCTCCCGTCTTCCTTCAGTGGGAGCTGCAGATTCTCGCTACCATTGAAAATCAGGACACCAGTTTCTACTTCATGCTCGTGCCTTCAAAGCCTTTGTGATTTTACAGTAGCCAGATGGGGAACATGAAAGTGCATTATCATGTAGAGAATTCTGCGTGTAAAAAAATTAACCCCTTGGTGCCAAGTGACACATGAGCTTCTGCACTGGAGTAAACGCATTTGTCACCACAGTCTCCCACCAGTAAATCCCTACCATCTGTACCAAACATTTATGAAGTCACAAGTCATTCTGTATGATTAAAACTGTCATCTCAAACATAGGTGCAGCAATTTTATATTCCAGAACAATACTTAAACAATAAAACTTTTCATTTAAAAATTACCATGTACTTACAGCTAAACAAACGGCCTCAAGCTCAATTCAAGTTAGTGGTTACCTCTAGAGGTTTACGTGTTGTCAGTTTGAGACCATATATAGTTTTGGCTGGGGGCTATGCAAAGGGTTGATGATTAATTATTTACCAGTAATACTAATTAATGCAATTCTGTTACTAGTTTTGATTATTCTGAGCTTTCTAGCAGTTAAAACTTTACCAGACATATTTAACTTTTTAAGTCTGCTAAAAAGTAAAAGCAAAAATGATGTCCGGATAGCAGAGTATTTTTAAGTTTTTGAGAAAGGCAAGGATTTGAGAAAGACAGCTGTTGTTTCTGCACAGTCTGCAGGAGTATATTAGTTATATATTAAGTGTAATATTCATGAAATACGAAGTAAATCAAAAACAAAAGTAAATCTTGTTTTTCAATAAATATTATTATGGATGCACATATTTTGGTTTGAAACTGGAATTTCCAATTATTTCATTAAGCTAGATTTTTAAAATGTGCTCTATTCCATTTTTTTTTCACCTAATAATATATACTATATATATATGCTGAATAATACTATATATTGCATGGATCATGTTATATTTTAACTATAAGAATACTCTAACTCCTTTTCTTCGCTTCCCAGTAGAAGACTTCAGTATTTTCTTAGGGCTGATTTAACAGGAAATGGTGTTTCTGTTCAGGTAATGATTTTTTTTTTTTCTTTTTCCCTCTTTTCTGATTTTTTTTTTTTTTCTCAAGGAAGAGCTTTTGAGCATGTTGAAGGTTAGCTCTGGCTTAGAATTCTGTCTTATTGCTCTGATTTTTAGTGAAAGATACATGAGTCTGCTTGAATGAAGGGTAAAAACAAGATCCTAAATATAAAATCTATGCATACTGTGTATGAGATTTCTAGTTTCTTTTGGGGACAGATTGACTTTTACAAGCAAATGAAATGTGTAAAGCTCAGATCCTTTGGTGCCTGACTTAGAGCTCCATCCAGTTCAGCAACAAGCATATGTGTGCATTCCTGTTGTGCAAGTTATTTAAGCATGTTTCCAAAGTTACAGGATGACCTGAAAAATGTGATCCAGTGAAGGACTGAAATGCCTAAGGATGCCTAATGATTCTGAAAAGAAATCTGCTTAGAGCCCTTTCAGCAACAAGGAGGCCTCTCACTTTCCCATTTTAAATTTTCTCAGCTCTGTGGAGTTGGATGTTTTTGTGCACTTTGACTTCTCTGCCATAGCAGTGCTGGGCAGTTTGGAGCTGAGCTGCAGCCAAGGCAAATTAGGATTTAGAAAGCCAGCGTTTAGATTCCTCTGCCTGAAGACAGAATGGATGAATTTCCTGACAGAATGCAGTGAAAATCGTGGCTTTCTTTCAGAGACTGGAAGAGATGTGACCCTTTTGTGTGGCAGCATAGTGGTGAGACAACTTGTGCAAGATGCTGAGGCCCTGGGCTCAATACGCAGTATAAACTTGCCTAGAAGCAAAGGCTTGAGTGGGGTTAGAGCACAGCATTTCTTTTTCTCCCCTTGACTGAAGTGATGATGTACAGGTTGGATGACGTATGAGAGGATCGTTTTACTGTAGTGGTTTCTGCACTTTAGTAGAGCAGGTATTTGAAAAGAATGATAAGGACTAAAATATTCAGAACACAAGTGGATTTAATCTTGCACATGCACCTTAACTGCACGAAATAGGGAATTTGAGATCACTTCAATATTTTTGTTACCAGCAAAATAATATGTTCTGCTGTCATATCTCAATTATATAAATAGCAGTTGCCTGATTCACTCCATGATATTCTTCTAATGCAAGTCCCCTTTTGTTTATATAATCTGTAGTTACTTGTTGGTTTATGGCTGTCCTTGTCAGTTTATTTCATCTTAGTTACCTTCTGTTTAGATTTTCCATTTCTGTGGATCAGAATCTCATTTTACAATTGATGTGTGCTCAAGATTTCTCTGAGCTAAATTAAAAGTATTGTCTCTATTGTTCTGTGTAGAAAAAAATGGAAGGCAGGCAAGATAGTTGATCTGTTTTGCCTTGTCTGTAGTTGTATTGTTTTTGTTTTTCAACTCTAAGACCTTTTTTTCTGTATGCATCAAGGTTTTGCTTTGCCTCTGCCCACTTTTCCCATGATTCGTATCAGAAGCTTTTCTAGTATTTTTAAGCATCTTGTTTTTCCTTTTACTGTGTACTGCACCTTATTTGAAGGCTTTTCTGTTTACCTTTACAATGGTTTAATTGTTTCACTGTTAATGCTTCTTGGATTCTTAATGTCTGAAAATGAACCAAGATTTTGACAATTCTGTTGTCTGCTCTCAGTTTTTGCCCTCTAATATAGCATCTACAATACTCCAAACTAATGCTCTGAACTGTTCTTTAACCTGATCACTTCAGCCTGGCCTTCTCCTTAGTGTTTTCAAATTGGTATATGTACTACTGAGAAGAACAGAATAAAGGTGTTCATAAGGCCAAAACTTTGTGTATTCCTAAGTATATTAGATGTGTTCATGGAGAAAATATATTATTGTATGTTCAATTCCATAAATAGTTGGACATCTCTGCGTTTTTGTCTTGCATTCTGCTAAAGTTTGCTTCCTAAGAATTGAGCAGAAAAAAGCTGAAATGGAAACAAAAGAAACTGAAACAATATAGTCTGTCACTCCTTTTACCCACAGTTGGCACCAGGTGCTGAAGAATTAAACCCAATAGGTGTTCAAATGAGGCAACACAGATAATTAACTTAAATGGTCCCATTTTCTTAAAAACTGTCAGGAAATAAACTCCCTCTTCTGTATGTGGTATACAATTATCTTGTGCTCTGTAAGGCCTAGATCTTTCAAAAAGGCGTAAAATCAGCCTCTGATTTTGTGGGTGCAATTCACTGCACCTACATAGCTACATAATTGTTTTTGCAAAAGAGGTAGTTAAAAACGTGTCCTCGGTTATGCCCACAGATCATAATTGCAGATGTAAATTCGCATCTGCAAAAGATGAGGTGTTTTTTAAAAACTGAAACCTTTCTAATGGTTATGAGAGTTTCTTCCTTGGTCATTTGGTACGTATACGTTCATAGCCATCTATTTCAAACAGAGGACGTACTTTATAAATACCAGTCATCATGTAAAAGAAGACAAACAGGAGTTTGAAGTAAGAATTACTAGTCTAATAAGATGGGGGAAAGAGCTGTGAGCAAATTTCTTGTCTGTGACCTCCTTCCTCTTTTGGATCAACCGTGTGACCTCAGAAAAAGTCTTTGTTTTCTGTGCCGCAATTTACCAGTCTGTACAGTGCAGATAACAAACACTCTGGTAACTATATATCAGTAATTCTAGAAAAAATATCCCTACTGTTAGTGAAGTGCTCTAAGATCTTCAGGAGATTGGTACTTTAATACAAATTATTAACTCTTAAAAATAATTAATGGGTCAATTCTAGTTTTCTGAGTTGCATAGAAACTTTGCATATACTATGCACTTGCCTTTCTCTCTAACTTTCAGATAAGTAATTGCCAGTTTTACTGAAGGGCTCAAAGAGTCAAAAATTATTTTGGTACATCTAGTGTGAGCTGAGAGAACAGAAATGTGATCAGCGTAACAAAAATAGTTTCTTCCAGACCTGCAGATCATTTCACTACTACTTACATTTCAGATTAGGCTAAGTAAAATAGGAGTGTTGTCTGGATGCCTTCATTTTCTGTAACATAATTTAGTAATTTGATCTCCTTCTATGGTAAGGCTCTACAATAGAAAAAGGGTATTAAGATCCTTGAAAGCATCCAGAGGAGGGCAGCAGAGCTGGTTTAAAAAAAAAAAAAGGCTGGAAGACATTTCCTGTGAGTAGAGGCTGCGGACCCCTTGGGTTGTCTACTCTGGCGAGAAGAATGCTGAGAGGTGACCTCATTGCTCTCTACAACTTCATGAGGAGGGGGAGTGGAGACAGAGGCGCCAGTCTCTTCTGGTAACCAGTGATAGTGATAGGGATGCTCCATAATTCTCTGCCAATTGAACTACTCTATTCTGTTCTATATAAAAAAAAAAAAATAGAAATAGATACACAAATAGGGAGAAACAAGTGGTGGGAAATCCCAGAGCTGTACTCTAGCTTTTGGGTTTTGTTGTCGCTGTCCTTGTAAAAAGGCTTTGGAAGATTTTAGGGGCTAAAACTCCTCTGCAAATCTTTGGGATCCATAGTTGAAGTTGTTGTGGGGAAAAGTTCTACTTCCCACCAGTCTGGAGTAAGGAGATAGTAGTAGTGCTTGTAAAAGAGATGTTCAGCATTTGGAAAACTTTTTTTTTGTGTGTGTATTTGTGTATTGAAGTGCAGGACTTAGAACAAATAGGGCCATTACACTGGTGTTAAGTTTTTAGTAGTAATTTGTGGATGAGTAGAAGTCAAACTTTAATAAAGTATGCTATTATGTCTAGGGTGAAACACATTTTGTCCAGAGATGATGTAATGTCTTGGAGTTGATGAAGGAATGAAGTAATAATCTGGACATTGGTGAGGGATGCAGTAAAGACGAAGAATCAAATATTCCTACTACTACATGTCAACAGGATGAAACCAGTGAAGCACAAGAAAGCTCTACCAGTGACAAACAGTGACATAGAACTTGGTGCAGGAATTGAAACAGAGAGACAGTATTCCTTATCTTAAAAACATACAACAAAGTAAATGTTAAGTAGAATTGAGAGTAAATAAGGCAATGTTGAGTGTTACCTAATGCACGGAGAAATTGATGTCTGGTGAAACATTCCAATGTAGTGTAAGAGAAATAAATACTAGGATATAATGTGAACTGTCTGCTGCACAGCTGTCATGTAAGTACTGGCCCAATGAGAACCCATTTTGACCAGATACCAATTCCGTAACACGTAACGTCTCCTGTTTGTTCTCTTCAGGTGTAGCATGTGCAGTTGTGCAGGAATGTGGCAGGAAAAAAGTAGGATCTTGAGACAGCATTATTTAGGGGCAAGGAGGAGGAATCTTTTGTAAGGCAGCCAAATTTTTGTACATATTTTCTCTAAATAGTGTAAGTAGCCAGCGTGGGATGCTAACTACAGGAAGAAAAAGAAGGGAAGGGATTGTTCATAAACAAACATATAATCCCCCAATTAATACTGAAGTCTGAAGTTTAACATTTAGAATAGTCATTTGATTTCTTCAGATCATTGCCCAAGATATTGAGTCTTCTTTCATAATGCATCTCTTGATCCTTCAGCTGAAGCAAGTAAAAACCATAATGCAAATACTAAGAATTCTACGTTAGCTGTGACCTCTAAGGCTCTTAGATTTATCAATCACAAGGTAGCTTGCTGTGCTGCAGTCTAAAGGCATGATTGTTACATTGGGTGGATTCTGCTTTCAAAGAATCTACTTGGTGAAGAATGAGCTTTTGATATGGAGTATTAATGCATATTTATTACAGCTGAATATGCTTGTGTGAATTGAAAGTGAGGGGTCTGTATGCAAAAAAAAAAAAAAAAAAAAAAAAGGATTTAAATACACTTTATACGCCAGAATCAAAGTTCTAGAAATTCTGTTTCATGTCACCCTAAACTGGAGATACTGAAGCTACCATCCTTACTTTCAAGCCTCATAGGCATCAAGTTTTTGCCTGCCGAGCGTGACCAGAAATGTCTGGTCTCAGTAGAGTTACCTTCTTTGGCCTAGGCCTTTCTGAAGAGCTGGGTCAGGCAGTGTTTCCAGGGTGTAATATGATACGATTTACATAAAACATTGAAAACTGCTTTTTCTCAGAGATGGGCTCTGAGGAGGTAGAGGTGGTGGTGCTAGAGCTACTGCTCTTTTTTATGCTAGCCTGGACATGGAGTACGAGCTGCAGGAGACATCAGTTTCCTCATCTTTCTGAGTGTGCTACCTGCAGGCAGTTCCTTTCTCAGGAAGGACTTTTTTTTTCTATTTCTTACCATTTCACATCTTTTGCTTCACTCGTCACTATTGCTCAGGGAACCCTACTGCTCCTTGCACAGACAGAGGCCAAATGCTGCATTTTGGATTCCACTGTATGGACTACATATGTACAAACTACTTTTGATGGTGCCTGTGTTTTAAGGCATTCACTTATGGGTGTTTGCTTCTATCTCCCTTTTCCTCTTCCTTTCCCATGCAAGATAAATGTCAGGACTTTTCACAAAGATTTTTAAATAGGATACTGGGGAAAAAAAGTCTTTCCATACCCAAAGTGCAGCACTTCTGTATGGACAAAATTGCTCCAGCTACTAAGCTGTCAGTTGTTCACAGTTCCTAGCAGACAAGCATAAGATGTCTCCCCAAGAGACCCATTTCCTTCTAAATCAAGTAAATAGGAAGTCATAGCAAAATAGACAAAAACCAAAAATGTAAGAAAAGTCTTACAGGGTCAGTTCACCTACCTCAGTACTTCTTCTCTGGCAGTGACAACAGGAAATGGTATTTAGGCAGAATATATGAGCCTGCCTGTTTCGTCCTATGTAAGTGTGCTGGCATCCAGAATTGTCCTTTGGGTTGTTTGAAGGTAAACCCCAACCTAATCCTTTTAGTATTCATTATGGACCTGTAGTCAACGAACATCTGATTCCTTTTTGAATATGCTGATACCATCTGCCTCTACAGCTGCCCATGGCTGCCAGATCCAGAAAAGTACTTTTTGCTGAGTAAAGCAATAATTTTTTTCCCCCATTTTAAACTGACCTACTCAATTAATCAGATGGCCACTATTTCTAGAAGTAAAGGATGTGGTGAACAGTTCATAGTCATCATTAAGTAAAATTTTGGTCATATCCCTTCTCAGCCAACTTCTCTCCAAAATGAAGGCCCAGGCTATTTTATCTCTTCTCACATATGGGTGCTTTCCCACTTTGATTATTTTAATTGCCATTCTCTGTAACTTTTCTAAATCCACTATATCCTTCTTGGGATGTGGAGACCAGAACTGCATACAGTGCTAAAGATGTATTGTCTTGTTGTTTCATCAATATCAAATATTTTGTAGCTTTCTGGCTACCACTTGTCCAGCTGGTGATGCTGGAGAGCCCTCTGTGAAGCATCCAAGATCTCTTTCCTGGTTTCTGACTGCAACTGCCAATTCTGAGTTAAGCATCATGTAGACCTGCTTTGGATTATTTTCCCTAAATGTATTACCTTACATTCTCTCTTTTTTCTTTTCTGAAGTCTGTTTCTATGTGTTTTGCAAGGGAAGAGAAACTTGATTCCACCTAAGGGTAAACGTGTGCTTAGCACATTTCCAGGAGCTTAAGTCTCTAAGATTTTTACTGGTGATAAACATACAGATGTTGACACTTACCTGGACTGTTCTTTTCCCCCAAATAGAGCAATGTTCAGAATTAATTCACCGATGCAAGGTCTCTAGGGCCTTTTAAAGCCTCCAAAGTGTATCAGTTTATTACTTCAGCCCCTTCAGTCGTCTTTCACAGACAAGCAAGGAAAAAAGTGGCACACCTGCTTTACCAAATGGAACACTCAGAAAGAATAATATGACCCTCCAGACACCAGAGGGGTGAGCACCTTCTCAGTTGCCCTTGCTAACATTTTACTGGGAGGCTATTGAACTTAAGGGATAAATAAATGTGTGATTAAGGACTGGTTGCTTCATATTCTCCTGGTAAAACACTATTCTGCATTCAGGTAGGAAACAATACTGAGGACCCAGTATTTCCCTTTGAGATGAGTATGATTTAGCTACTTGGGCTTCTACCTAGAGATTTAGGAGCATGATTTTAAGTTTTAAAAATGTGACAAAATTTCATCTCCTAGTGCCAAGTATTATCTATGTTAGCAGGATCAATTACAGAATAATATGTTTGAAAGTCAAGAAATGGTTGTCTTCTTTTTTACTGAAGAAGAAAGCTTAATTCCTCATTAGGTATAAGCCATTGTTATTATCATTACATCATTACTAAAATCACAGATTCTTATCATAAAGAACTGTACCAAGGAATATTCAGTTGTTTTACTAGGTTTGTCTTGTTTTCTGAAGAGAGAAATCTTATACCAAAAATGAGACCTTGCCCAATGAAGACTATTGATAAGTTAGCTGAATTTTGACCATGAAGCAGACCAGAGAAAGAAATCACAAAGCATCTTGTTTGTGAGAACCGAAGATACTGTTTAAAATTGTATGTGAATATTGTGTTGAGTTGGTAACTGCAATTGATTTAGAAGCCTAGTTAGTGAAGATTAGAATCAGGAGAATAGTCATCTGTGGTTATTAAAGCAAGAAAACTCTGTCTGTGGAAGACTGGATTTAAAATTTAAAGGCAAGAAGCTTGTCTCTATGCACCGCAGGAGAAATTAAAAATTATCTATTATAATGCAGCTCTTCTGTTACTGTATTATCTTATGTTTACATTTTTTATGAATTATAGTACTGTAGAGTTACAGTATAACAGTATTTTCTAACTGTTGTGTTACTTTGTTCATATCTGTATTCTTCCCACCTTTTGAGTGTGTTTATAAAGATGTAGTCTTTACCTTACTGTGTTTTTTTTTTTTTTTTTTTTAAATTATAGCCTCCTGCAGGAAGGTCTGTATCTCCAGTATCAAATTCAAAGCAGGAGTGTGAAGAAAAAAAGGGAGAACTGAACAAGTCCTCAGTACATTCAGCCGAGGAACTGGGAAATAAAAACATCCTGAAGTCTGCTGTCTCACTCAGAACCAAAAAGAAATCATAGGACATCTATCAACTCTGAACAACTTAAGAGTAAACAACTATTACGTGTGCCAAAATGAGCAGACTATATAAAGATGGACAAATATATCCTGAAGTGTTTGTCTCTTTACTCTCCTGAACCCTTTAATCAGAATGCTTTAGCTTTCCTTTAACACTGGAAAAAAATCTAACAGCAGTGTGAACTCCTAACCTGTAAGAGGACATCCACTGATAGTATTTTTGTCAGTGAACAAATTACAGAATTGCCTAAAAATGTATATAATTTATTTGTTCTGTACTAGCAGGCACCATGCCAGGTAGGCAGTTTGCTTTCACAAATCCATTTTGCTGTGTTTTACTTGCTTTTACTTTCTTTACTTTTGTCACAAATGTTTAGGGGGAAAAATGATGCTGGAATCTGTAATAGGGATTCCAGGTAACTGTGTGCTTTGCACTGTGAGAATATTCTAGGAAATTGCTTATAAATTTGCTGGAGGCATTATAACACAAGTGCTTCAGTCTATGGAATTTGTAACTGCTATTTTAGGTTACTGTCAATTGCTTATTTTTAAGCAGAACTTATTTTAAGCTTGACAAATATAAAATGTATTTTTAAGTACAACAGAATTGCTATGGTTCTCACTGCTGAATTTCTGGTGTTTTGATTAAATTCTTTAAATAAAACAGGTGTTAGAGTAATGGCCTTTACAAGTTAATTAATCTTCATTTTCAAGGGGATGAGCTACCATTCAGCTTAGGTTTATTTTATGTTTGTGTAAATTGCAAAGTGATTTACTGTTCCACAGACAAAACCATTCTCTAAAAACAGATCTCACCAGTAGACTGGCATTGAGGTACCTTATGTAAGTAAAATACACACGCTCTTTATTGGTTAAAAACATTTCCTTAAATTCTGTGTTTTGGCTCATGCAAGTAATTCTGCTGTGTACATCAGTCTGAGGAGACATCATCTGCTTAAATCTCTTCTGTTCTCTACACTAATTGTGAAGTTCCTCTTACAGTTGTTAACAGCCTCGATTTTATTTAGGTGCCAAGTAATGCTATTACAGGGCCAACATGCTTCCTTGTAGGTACCTGAATACTTGGAGAGATCTTATTTACAGTAAACTAAGTAAAAACTTTTTGTCATCTTAAAATATGAAAAAGTTAATGTATCACTCATTCTCACTAAAGAATGTGGGTGGGTGTGTAATCAGGCACCTTTGGGGGAGTATTCATCTTCTAGTGTCAATTTTTCGGATGAGATTGAGTCTGTTGAGGAGTTGGGCACAAAAGGTATATTCTACAAAATACAGTGAGTGGAAGAAAGTCACAGATTTCTTTTTTTTTACAGAATTTAGTAAGAATTTCACTATAAGTAGGAAGTTGTCCTTTCTCTTTTTGTTATGCACTCAAACAGCAGTGAAGTCTACTTCACATAAGAGCTCTAATAGTCACACTGTTTTTATCTGATGTGGCTCAAATCTTTTACAAAGTCCAGACTGCTTTCTGGTTCTCTTGACACCAAAATGTTAGGTCAGATTGTGGCCTAAATAACTGTCTCCTTGGCTATTAACTGACACTGCTCATTCTTTTCATTTAGTGAGAGTCACTTGAAGGGCACGCCTCGGCTCCCTCTATTAAAACAGTGGCTGCATCATTAGCAACCTCGGGGCAGTCCTACCTGATCACAGTAGCTGCACAGTGGTGAACTTCTTTCCTTGATGGGGCACAGTGTTGAGGGTGCTGATACTCTGTTTTCAGATGCACTTTCTTCTAACACAGATAAAATTTTCAGAAACCCAGCAGACGTGCTGACGTTTTCTACCGCCACTGTTCCTTTGAACCAAGGAAGCTTGAAAACATACTACTTCACATCAAAGGGTTTTGTCATTTCTACAGCACTAACAGAACACAGTAAGTATAATTTACCTTTAAAGAGTGAGCTATTTACCTGTCATGGGTTCATTCTTCTATCCTGAGGTATTGAATCATTTCCCAGCTCTGTCAATCTTAAGATATTTTGGCTAGCATGCACCTTTTGTGGCTGGCTTCTCAACAGATCTGACTTTGATCTTTCCAGTTCTGACTTCATTCTCCTTTCCTCTGCACTCCTGGATTTGTTTTGCTTGTTCTTTTTTGCCTAGGTACATTTCCATTTCCACAACTCCTCTCGCTTTTTTTGCCACCGACAGATGAATGTCCTGTGTTATCCCAAGCATGTCCAGTGTTGTCCCAAGGTACCAGTGCATTTTGATCATGTACAGAGGAGCGTCACGGGGCTCACATGAAAGAGGCAGCAGTCTGTCAGATCTGCAGCTGGTAGCCTGCCCCCTGCCCAGTGCTGCGGTGTTTCAGGGAAAGAAGGGGGCGAGGAGCAGGCCATGGGCTGTGTGTATCCAGAAGGCAGTCATCAGGCTGTTTGCGTTGCACTTCTTCAGTTGGGCTTCGGTGAGGGGCCAGGAGGGACTGAGCAGTCGAGCTTGTGTTGGAATTGCAGAAGAGTGGAACATCATCTTCCCAAAGACTGGAGAAGAAACTTTCACTGTATCAGTGACTCCTAGCGTTAAACCTCTTGTTAAACAAAACAGAGGTCTTACAATAAGCTCCATGCGTTTTTCCTTTTTCCTCCTTATCCTCTTTTCTCTTTATGCCTTTTTTCACTCCTTTTCAATACCTACATTTTCTCTGTTGATTTTTTTCATTTGTCAGAAGATTTCTTTTCTTCTTCCACAAATCTCTTTCTTGTTTCTTCTTTTGATGTGGCTTTTCTCTGTTTCTCTTTCAACCCTCAGAGCTTACTTTAGTCTCTTCACTGTATTTGCTACATGGAGGAGTGCTATTGAAAAATGAAAAGTAGATTGCATGGGAATTTCATATTTCTCCTTTTCCTCTAGAAGCCCATTTCTCTTCCCTCCCATTTCTGTGAAGTTTACCATCCTCAAATGCTTTCGTCCTCTACTTCCAAATCATTTTACTCATCTTTCCCTCTCTTGCTCTGTCCTTCCACCTTGTCTTCCCCTTCGCTTACTGCTTGATCTTTAACTTCTTAGGTAGAGTGAGAATTTGTGGTAGCATTCAGGTTCCATGTTGTGGATAAATACTCCAATCTGTCTCAGTTTTACTGATGAACACTAACTTTCTGACTGTATCTATATTGGCTTTTTCTTCAATTTTTTTCTGTTGCATGCTCAGGAGCAGTGACTATGTTGGCAGAATTAACTGTAACAGCCACATTATAAGCACAGTCTTGTATAACCCATTACCCATCAGGTCTATGTGACATTGTAATTTAAACGGTGGTAGTTGCTGGCAGCCTATCTGCTTGTCCTGCTATTATTACAACCACCAGTAGAGCTGTTCTACTGGGAAATTTCAAGTGTAGACAAAGCTTTAATCAACAGTAATCTGATCCTTTAAAAATGCAACACCAATTCATTTATTTCTCATTTCACATATGAAATTTTAATAGGTACAATCACCCTTAAGGATGTTTCAAATATTAACATTATGCACAATTACAAAACAGAATCTTTTTTCTGTATGAAACTATCTGCATGTTTGAACCAAGTAAGTAGTTTTCCGTGCAGACATCAGGTTTACTATCAATCAGAAACTTATTAACAGCTGTGTTAGCCCTAATTAAGTGCAGAGCAATGGCAGACTTTTTAATTAAGTCTTATTTTCCTAAGAGGAGACTGTTTTTTTTTTTTTTTCCATCCCTTCCCCACCTCCATCCTTATTTACTATGTAAAGCCTGCTTTAAAAATAACTGGGACACAAGATGGGGCCATTGAAATGGGGCCAAGACAGTAGGAAATGTTTCCTTTACAGAACAGATGCATGATTTTACTGACCATAATTTACTTCTTTGGATTTGTAAAAATAATTTTTAAAAAAGTCATCAGTTTTTCATTTTTATTTTCTTTTTTTTTTTTTTAGTTTTCTTCTTGTCTGAAGTGTTTTGTCAGTGTCAGCAAACATCTTACTGGAATTAATTTCAATGTATAAATTCATATGAGAGAAAGTGGTGATGTGTGGCATCAGCTGCACCAAATAAAGTCCTTGTTGCCCAAGTAGACCTCTGGGTGTGTACTAGAAATCGTGCTACACATGAACAGAGTACTCAGTTGCTGTGAGAAAAAAGGGAGCTCACAGTTAAGTTAAAAGTCTCCCTGAGTGTTTGATTCTCTTTGTCCTGAGCAGCGCTAAGTGGTATATGCCTACCCCTGAAGGAAGAAGTACCCTGAAACTTTGCACTTTCTATGTGGCACTATTAAAAATGGAGATCTGTAGCTACCAACCATTGCTGGATCATTACTTTGCTCAGAAGATAAGTGGGTTTCACGTAAGACTGCAGGCTAAGCTCTTACTCCTCCTGACAGAGTATCATCAAGGGTGAATATTTTTATTCACCATTACAGGTATAAAAATGCCTTTATCTGAGTTGTGTTCAGTTTTATATTTTAATCTCGGAGACAACATCACTTGAGGCAGATCCTGACTTGGGTGTGCTGGCAGTTTACACCAAGGACTCCAGTGAAATGCTGACAGATTATGTGGGGTGAGGATCTGTCCCTTGCTGTTCAAAGAGAGGACAGTATCAGTCTCCTTTGGATCACCACTTAATGAATTTCAGTGTTCATTTCAGGCACATAGCTGCTGGGTTTGCTTTTGCCCTTTTTTAGGGTACAGGCTCGTTTTCTTTCAGCAGTGTGTTTGGCAGAAAGAACTAAACGTGTTCCTGGAAAGAAGTGCTCCAAAAGTCTTGATTCTTCGTTAAAAAAATAAAAATAAAAATAAAAATTAAGGGGACCAAACATTAGCCAGCAAATTTAAAAGGAGCAATAGTCAACAGAGCCTAAAAGCTGTAAAAACTGATGGTGTTGCCTAGCTAGCCTTAATACTGGGAGCTCTGGGGAGCAGGAATGGCCATTTTCTAAAGGTTTATAGAGCACTTGTTGCAACCTGAGCTGGACTGAGCCTAAGGCACTGGTGTTAATATCAGTGCTGAAGACAATAAAATAACAGTTGTAGTGGCCAGCAACGGCTTTAAAATGCTCCGGCTCAATTATAGCAGCAAAAACACGTCTAGATGCAGCAGCTCTTCATTTGTGGGCATGGAGGTATGTCCTAATTGTCTGTAATACCTTGATGGAAATTAAAAGGACAACACTGTTTAACTCCTGCCTCGTGGAGAAAACTAGTTGTTTGCAGCTACTCCTACTGTGCTCTTTCTGTGTTGTTTCCAGTATGGATTCGGGGCCTCTATATTTAGCATCTGTGTTTAATAGTCTGTATGTGCTATGCTCTGGTTCATTAGATGCAGAGGGGTCAATGAATGGCTGTGGTTTATATGTTGTCTGGATATTAAAGCTTAATCCATATTTGAGTCTAACCCAAGCTTTGTTTCCAGGGACAAAGCAGCTGAGATAATGCCCAGGCATATTTAAAAGAATACTTTTTTTTTTTATAATGGTTATGCATCATTTTTACACTTAGGCTATCTTGAATACATGGGACCTGTATGATTCAGGAATCTCCAACTTCGATTGCCTTTGTTCTCTTACTTTAATAAAGAGCAGAATAAGCTCATGAATTTCTTTGGTTTCTGCTCTCTGTCTCTTATCTACTTGTATTAGGTTCAGATTCATAGTGTAAGAAATGCTTATGTCCTCTGAAGATTAAATGAAAAAACGTGATTTTACTTCTTCTGATGTCAGTAGTGATTCATAGAATCATTAGGGTTGGAAAAGACCTCCAATATCACCTGGTCAGTATCATCTGGTGATGATAGGTGAAGGTAGGTTCCTTATGTCCAACCATGAAGCTGCAATGTGCTTTGGACAGGGTAGGTGCTTGTGACCAAACAAGTGCTAGCAGTTGCTGTTCAGTAACGAGTGCAGCGGGAAGGTCTCTTGGGAGCAGGAAGCGAGTGTGCATGAGAATATGGCTCTGATGGAACGGATTTCAAGGTAGCATCCTCTTTCCATGCTTGGCCCATTTGATCCAACTGTGGCCTTGGAAGGTATTTTTCAGAAATAGCTAATATGGCCTAAGTCCTGAAGCTCCTGCCCCTTTCCCCTCTGAAATACCTGCTTTCCAAAGGTGCACGTTTGCTGTGGTAACTCCTGTATTGCTGAGAGCTCTGCAACATGCAGCATAGTTTACTTTTCTATGTCCGGTGTGGAGTTTCCACTAGTGGAATGTGTTTTCCTGTCCCTGTTAAATGTATTAAGAAACACCGTAAGTGATGTAAAGTATATCTGAATAAGTACATTGCATTCTGATAAATTTAGTGTAGAACTGAGGTTTAATTAAATGTTCTAAAAGTGAATGTATATTTCATGTTGATATTGTGAAATCATGCAGCATAGCTTATCATGCCTATGTTTATAATTGAAAAAGCATTGCACAAATATTATCCAATTCAGAATGTGCAAATAAAAGATGGTGATTGAAACAACAGTTATTTCCTTCCCATAAGCAACCAGTTTGCTAATTATCTATAAAGATAAACGGACAGGGCAGTCATAATTGAAGTGTGACTGTTGAAGAATGCATTATGGAGTTGCTGGAGGCTTCTTAGCATTAACTAAGAAACATTTTGAAAAAAAAAAAAAACAACGGTGCATCACTACATTCTATGAAAGAAAAGGGAACTGGGGGCTTGAGGAGTTGGAGGGAGAAACAGTAGCCCAAGGGTAACTGCTGTTACTGGTATCCCATATGGAAAGAAGACTGCACCAGTCTGGAATGAGGAAAGTCAGCAAGAACATCTTCGAAAGAGCTAAAAGGACTCTCATCTCCCTTTTCTCCCTTTATTTATTTAGTGAATTTCAGAGCTTGCAGAAAGCACCTGGTTGACAGCTCTGTACTTTGTAGTCCTTGGTTTATTCCCAGCAGGGTATACAGCACAGATATCTACAGCACCAGTTTCCCCAGCTTATGCTCCTACCAGTTAATGAAGGGACAAAGGCTTGGCTTTTTTTTCCAAGAGGTGTTCAGCCACAGGCCTGTCTGCCTGCTTTGCTTGCTGACCGCAGTGATGTGGGTATGGGCTGGGGTGTCCAGCACACTCGGAGGCTGGACTGAGTGAGACAGATAATGCTGTTACTGCCCCAGCCATCGTCCCCACCCTGCGGTGGATGTTGCCACCCCTGAGGCAGCAATATCTAATCCACTCATGAATCAATTATTGAGCTGTCGCATTTTTCAGCCTGGCCTATTAAATTAAACTGACATCAGTCTCATCTCACAAAGACATTAGATAGTGATGAATTTCAGGTACTGTTAACCTGGTTTTGAATGGGCCAGCTAGAGACAGACAGATTCATTTTTCATTCCAGCTGCCAGAACCATTGTCATATCCTGTCTTGCTGTTCTGTTGCAGCTTGCTGATCAGTGGGTGCCTTTCCTTGCCAGCTCCTGAGAGGGGGCAATTTCATAAGAAGAAGGAGAGCACAGTAAAGCCAGAAAGGTCAAAAATTTGTGTTTTTTTTTTTTCCTCCATCTTTGTTAGAATGATGAGGAAGAGAGTGCGTATGTAAATGGTGAGATTGGCTAGCTGGTTAAAATGGCTTCACTGGAAGAATGTATTGACACAATACTGCCTATATGGATTAAACAGGCACTGTACGGAATTAATTTAATATATGTTCGGGGGGAGTCTCTGTCCATGGAATCTTTCTTTTCCATATTTCCATACTTCGTCGCTACAGGTACCTGTAGGAGTACAGTTACAGTGTATAAGCCCTGCTTGCTCTTTGCTGTACCTGGCATTCTCTGGCTGTCCCCATTAGGGAAGCTGCAGAAACCGTTTTGTTGCGTCTTGTTAAAAGGAGGGAGGTCCTTGGAGTGTTCTGAGCCAAACCTGCACACATTTAGGATGGATTCTGGTTTTAAAGGAACTGAAATGTTCAAACAGAGGTTGTCTGCTCCTACAGTTTATCCCATTTTCTCTGTCTAGGTGTTAGGGGGAATTGCTAAGTGGCTGTGTGCCTCATTTTGTCCCCTCATGTCAAGAAGGAGCCTTGGGAGACCTCTGTTACAGATGGCCAGGAATGTGCAGAAAGGCAGAGCCCTGGTTCACAAAGCCAGATGCAGACCTGTGCCAGTGCCCCCTAAAGCTGGTGTTTGTGAGTGCACTTCTTTTTGAATGCACTTCTTTCTCTCAGTGAAAAATGTTCAACAAGGAAATCCTGGCAGATATTTCCTTCCTACTGGAGCTATGCATTCATTACTATTAATAGAACTGTTAATTGACTACTTTAGAGCAGCTATAAAAATTGATTAGATGCATATGAGGAAATAAACGTGGGTCAGACTGTAGTGGTGCAATGCTATGAATTTGATGACCTTTTAGGACTTTTTCATGTCTAACAAAAGATTTTTTAATAAACATTAAACAGCCCAAATTCTGCCCTCCAGCACTTCTCCTAGTCTAATGAATGTATAATGAAAGCAAATATTTGGTATAGCAAAAGAATCCTGGCTTTTAAATCTCATTCCTGTATATTTTCAAGAGGTTAGGTTACTTGACATGTAAAACATCTATGAATTTTAAGTGAGGCCAGATTAGTAAAGTTCTATAGTTGGTCTTTCATCTTAATGTGACCAAGAATGTCCTCTCGCTCACTCTATTTACTAAGAAATTAAAAAATAGCAAATTGCACATCATCACATACCATATGTCCATTCCTCTCCTGGGCTCTGCTCTACAGCAATGTTAATTGACTTGCCAAAACCTTCTTCTCCTGAGTTGTGACCACTCCTGAGGAAACAATCAACAGCACAGTTGAGCAGAATAGGAAATGAAAACAAAACAAACAAAACAAAAAATAATAAAAAATTACACCGCAAAGCAATGAACCATATTAAGAACAAATTCATTTCTGCAAAATGAAGATAAAAATGAAGTGGTGACATATAACCTACGCTTTCAAAGGTACTAGCAACTGTAGACCATGCTCAGTTTTGGGTACTCACTTAGAAAGCTGGGTTTTCAGGCTTAGCCTTACCTGAAAGTCAGAGCATGTTTTAAAGGCATTGTACGTTGAGGAAACAAAATCATTAACGAGTAGAAAACAGACTGTTATATGCATTTGTTTCTGTTTTAGCAGACTTTTGAGTAAGGCACACAAAATAAAATAAAAAAAAAATCTTAAGGGCTGTTAAGTAAAGACCATATATCCCCTCTGCGTAAGGAGTTAATAAATCTCTATGTAGTAGTTCAATTGGATTAGATTACATTGAGCAAAACCAGTACGGACCATAAGCCTGCAGCGCATTTATGAACTTACTTTTTGCTTTTTCACTCTAGTATTCAGACAACCTACGGTTAATCGCAGGGTTTGTCTTTTATGCTAGTGCCTGGTGTTTAGATGACCGTGCATCGTGCCAGCTTGGTCTTCCCCAGCACAGCACAGCGGGGTGTCGGCCAAGGCACCCGCGCACAGGAGCCAGCTGAAGGCGGGCAGCAGCAGAGCCCTGGCGCAGACGCCGCTGGCCTGGCAGCCTGCTGCAGGTCACTGCTGAATGTGCCCTCTGATGCCCGCCTCCACCCGGGCCTGGCTTGCTGTTCCTACCTGCTGACCGGGGCTTTCCCCATTTCCCTGCGGCCTTCCTGCACTGCCGCCACCCCTGAGCTTTACGCAGGTTGGTGCTGCAGCGGTAGCGGTTCTGGTAGGGGTGTGGATTGGCTTGTGGTTGGAAGACCTGCAAGGCACACACAGAAAGGCAGCAAGAAACTCTGCCCTGCACACCCTCCAGCTCACAGAGCCTTTTGTAGAACTTGGGCTGCTGCAGCCCTGGGAGCACCCACCTGCGTTTGTAAGGGCTGATGAGCAAATGCTGTCAGCCAAGCAATGCAAAAATAAAATAGAAATATAAACTCGTTTGTCTTTTAGCCTAGGTCATGTGATCAGGTCAGAATTGGTTGCACTTTTTCCCATTTAAAAAGAAAACCAACTAGTTCTTGTGGTTGCAGAGAAAATCCTGAAAATATGTAATCTGAAATGACTCAGGAATGAAAAAGCAAAAATGAGTGTGACTTATTGTCATTAACAGTCTGATCATTTTCTCTGTTGGTATCATAATTTTTGACCCCTCAAAGCTGGCGATACAGAAAAATGGAGCACAATTAGGGCGAACGCATTCCAGGTTCCCTTCCTGATGTTATTTATTCAGGGATACTACAAAATAGCTATGAATTTAAAATTTTAATTTTAATAGCACTTTTTTCTAGGTACGGTCAATCAATCTTTTTATTATGATAAGTTATTTTAAACTACTTAGTATTCAGGATATTTGCAGTTGTGATGAACAAGTTCATTTAAACACCAAATCAATCAGTATTTTCACTAGAGAGAAAATTTTAAGTACCAATTAAGAATGAAAAAGCGATCTACATTGTCTAATACAATATTAATGTGCTGAGATGGGTGATCCCAACTGCACAAGAAAAAAAAGCAGCTGTGTGTATGCTTTTTTTAAGAAGTTTTTTTTTTTCTGTCACTTAGAATAATTTTATGAATAAAAAGTGGTTCTTTTATTACTGCTAATGAACGGAAATCCCATCAAATTGCAAGGCATCAACACATGACATTACTCTTAAACTAAAAGCCCGGTAGATTTTCCCAGTGATAATGGCGGGTATTAGCACTTTGCAGGATGGATGGACTGTACTTGTCTTACATAGTATACTGGTACCTTTCAGCAGTGCATAGATCACAGTTAAGAGTTATACTAGGTGCTTAATTCTGTTATTCTCTGTTGAATTATCAACCTATCTGCTTATAATGAGACTTAAGAAATAAAAAAAGAAATTAGAGACACAGGGGAAATTATGTCCTTTAGGTCGCATCAGAATGTGTAATGATCTGCCAAGGGGAGTGGTGGCAGTCTTGCTGATGAAGTCATTTAAACCCATGCTGATACAGCAATCAAACACATAATGGTGGTAATGATCTTGCCCTGGCACTGTGATCTACTGGCCACATTATCTTCTGGTATCGCCAGGTCTGGTTTCCTTCACTTTAAAGAAAGGGGAGCAGAGTTATTTAAAGGAATGAGGCTTAGATGAGGGCACCCTGCTTAAGTGGGGATAAAGTTGCGCAGAAAAAGTGTTTTACAAATGTCTGACAGCTGGAGGGCTATGCCAGAAGGCATTTACTGAAAGGTAAGGTGCTTTAACCAAAGGAGGTTTTATCACCTCGCCTTAGATAGCTGTGTTTCAGGTTAACACCCACTTGGTTCTTTAGCAGTTGATGTGCCAGGGACAGTTGCTGAACAAGAAGGTGATAACCTCACCCTATCAAAATGACATAAAATACATTTTCTTTTAAGTTGTTTGAACTTGTCTTACTGTAAGGGTATGTTCTCAGCACAGGCACCTAAGGGAATATTGGAGAATACCCCGGGCGATGGGGGGGACCTGAAGCTGAGTTGTTGAACCGAAGATTGCCTTGTCTCTCTAAGGATTTTGTTAGTGTTTTGCCTGTGAAACAGTTTTAGAAGCCTATTTACAACAATTTTGGTGTTCTTATCTTGGTGACACGCTTGCATTAATTTCTAGAAATGCCTTTTTCTTTTTCTGTGATATTTCTGTAAGCATTATCTAAACTTACAATTCAAAGGGCTGGTTTTTAAAGTATTTTAAGACAGCATCCTTATTTTTTTTTTTTTTAATTTTTTTAGGATAGTAAAATATATGTAATCTTATTCTGATTATCTGAAAAAAGGTATTTATTATTCTTAAACAGATGAATTTGTGTATATAAAACTAGATGCAGTGAAGTTAGCTTGATTTTGCACAGGTTGGAAATCAATCCAGCTTGCTCTTGAAATACTTGTTTTGCAGTTTTTGCATGGAGTCTCTGCAAGTAAAACACTATAGCTTTTGCTCCCTTGCTGGGTTATAAATAATTGATAAATTAGGCATTTAGTATGCATTTCTTAATAAATCATCACTTGTCCAAAAATTCAGTATGCTTTGATCTGTGCATGCTTTCACAAATACACAGCACCTTTGTTATGACCTGACTGCTAATAGCAAACTGCATGAAGGGTTTTTCTTAAGAATATTTCAAGTCTTTGCTGTTTGGTCACACATTGTTCTCTCACCATGCACCACTCAGTGTTATTACAGATATCACCAAAAAAAAAAAAGCTCAAAGTTACTGTATGTGGGATAAAACAATACTTGTATGGAATATTGCCCTGGTAAGTCCAACCTCACAAGGTAAAACTACATATAAAAGGTCCCTGCAAAAGAGAATAGGGAATGCAGGATTTGGGGAAGTGAGTGGAATCACGGGGGAAAATATTCGCACCAGATGACTCATTTCCAGCACTACGGATGTTACATTAAAGAGCTAATGTGTAAGTTGATGCTGCCTGAGGCAGGATTAACTTCTAATGTGTAGGGACTGAAGTTTGCTAATGGCCTTGCTAGCATGAAAACCAGCTCATGTAGGAGGGTGGCTTGCCTTCCATGTGGCCATCGTTAGGTTACTTATGCTGAGGGCCTGCTGCTGAATTCTCCTTGCTCCTTTTGACTCCTGGGTGGGTGGGAGCAGGTCATGGGGCTAACGTGATGCAAGGCAAGGCAGAGTTGTGCTGCTGGAGGTGCAGTTTGGCCATGGGGCCAAATCAGTGTGCATGACTGACCGCCTTCCTGATTGCCCCTCTCTTCTGGAGGTATTGGTGCTGGCAGAAAAGAGCTGCTGCTGCTTTCCCAGACCAGATGTGTAGCTGGTGCCAGTCCATGGTATCCCAATGAAAATGGCAAAGACTTGCACCCACTGGGGATGTGGTGTTTCTGTTCAAGTGATTGACTTCCCTCTGCTCAGGCTTTTCAGTGTAGGAAGATGCATTCTCATGTTGACAGAGGGCATTTGTCAGGGTGGTAAATGTCATGATGGAGATGAGAGGATGCTTTCTTCCAGGGCTGCCCCTGGCTCTCAGTCCTCCCCTGACATGCTGGGGTGGCTGGACTCTCTCCAGTGTACCCCAAGTACCCGCTGGAGGCAGTTTTCCACAGAAGCCTCTGCCCCTCTCTGGTGCAGGTGTGAGGAAATGTGTTCGCAGGGTGACCTCACACAGTCAGCAAGGAGATTTAATGTGGGTGGCAGTTCTCTGGAAACACTTGCCATGGTGGTTTGTGTTGTTTGTTGGATGCTATCTTTATAAGGATTTACTTTTAATTGTATTTCTTCCCTAAATGTGCTCCTAGGCTCTTCCTCTGGAAAACCACTCCAGCATGCTAAGCTGTGTGTAGGGCCCTTCCTCTCCATTTCTGGGCCGCTTTGTCACAGACCCCATTTCCCTTTTCCTGTCGTGGAGGCAGAGCAGAGCACCTGTACATATCCCAGCCAGATGAATGGCAGCTTCCACCCCCTTCTGTAGCAATAGTTTCTGTTGATTTGTATCTCTCTGTTGGCAGTTGTGCAGTTAATCCACTTTCTTATTAAGGTGCATACAGCTTTAATATTAATATTGCTTCATAACTATCCTCTTAAGATAAAATGAAATCTCAAAAAAAAAAAAGAGAGAGGGAATAAAACAAATTTCTTCCTCTTCTTTTTATAAAATATGCTAATTATGGGTCAAAGAATGCAGATTGATTCATCTTGACAAAATACTTGTATAGACTCAGCAGTATTTTTTCTCAATAAGAATTTTTCCCATTAACACCTCAATAGTTGTTCCTAGACATACTATTTTAAAGGTAATACCTCTTTTCCTATATGTCTTCTTTATGCAAGTATACTGTCACTTGGATGTTGAAGAGACAACAAGACCCATCAGTACCTGTCAGTTGGTCTGAAGATACCTTTTTGGCTGCTCTATGTTAGAAATTGCTGCCTGTTGTGCAGCCTTCGGGCAGAGTGCAGATCATTTCTCTAGTACATGTGTGCACGATGGCCGTGCAAGGAAGCGGAGGGGATAAGTGGTGTAGGTGAGAAACCGAGGAACTCCTTTAGTAGCGCCAGGCCATGTTCTCCTACCAGTGAACATGGATAACTCAAATTAATACTAATGGGTGTTATGCACAAGGGAGAGGATGATCTACCCTGTTGCTTGCACTGGGAATGCAATTTAAAGCTTTCCTGAGGCTTCTTTAAATTAGATTTCTTGGGCCGTCTGTCTTTGAGTTGTCTCACATGCAGAGCTCCCACTGACTCAACAGGGCTTGTTGAGCAGATCAGTGGTGTGGGGTGTCTCCTTTTGTTGCATCTTTTCAAGAGGTATAAAATAGATGTAAATTGCTCTTATTGGTACGATACGCATATGCTTGCCTGTGTATATGGTAGTGATTCACTTCAAGGCATGTGCTTTTAGGCTACACAAATGCCAAAATACTGTAAAAATAAGCTCATTAAAAACTGGTGAGGAACTTTCCTTCAGTCCAGAAGAACCTCTTCTGTGACCTTGATTGCTGACAGGAGTTGAAGGAGGATAGATTGATCAGATTAACTGTAAAACTAGGCATTTAAATGGCTAGCAAGGATGTACGGGGTTGCTGTGAGAAGTTACGCGACTCCTCCCATAGGACTGGGGTGATAAAGGGGTCTACCCATCAGCAGGTGGATTGTGTAATAGCTATGCCAGGGCTTTTAGCATCTTCCTCTATAATATCCGGTATTAGCTGTGGTCAGTGGTAAAAATATGGGGTTAACGGACCTTTGAAGTTGACCAGTTCCTGTGTTCTAGTTAACTTTTAACTCAGTAGAAGATGGCTTGCATTATCATAGTTATGCAGCCTTTTGCCAGATGCCTTGCAGTTAGCTTGTTAAGTGGAGGCAGCAATATATGAATTGTTCTGGTGAAACTGAGTCCTAAGCTGAGCTAAGTGGAGGAGAAATAATGTCAGAACAACATCCTCATATGATGCTGGTGTCTGCAATGCCAAACTGCCGCTTTACAGTTTTACCTTACTTCTTTTTCTTTATTTAAACACAAGGGAAATTTTGAAAGTGTATCTTTCTCTTAAACAGCTTTTCGAAACCAGTGGGGGTTAATTAAAAACTAAATATGGAATCTACAAACACCCAGAAATTATTTACACTGTTGTTAATTTCTTCTTTAATATTCATAACTGTTTTCTGTTAATTAAGAAGAGAGGGAGAACATGAAGAAAGGCTCAGAACAAAAGCAGTCTGCATACAGATAAGGAGCTGAGTTCTCAAAGAACAGGACTAAATGCATACTGCCTGCATTGAGCGAAGAATTTATATGCAGCCAATGCATATTGCAGCTCAAAAATTGGGTAGACTTATGTATGAATCTTACTACATCAGCATTCGGCGTGATCCTCTCACCACCACTGTTAACATTTCCCTGTTTTCTGGCATTACACATTCTGCAATCCTGGAGCAGTTTAATTAGCTCTTAGAAAGTGAAGCTTTTAGTTGGGAAATATTTCTAGCTTTTGCAGTAGTAGTATGTAAAGCATTTGTAGGAAATAAGGCTGCATAGCTTAGAATAGGAAGCTACATTCTCCCTATACTGTAGGAACCATGAGGGAGCCACTAATCCTTACAGAAGTAGTCATTATGTTAGCAGCATCTAGAAGCTGTGGTCAAGCTCAGGCTTTTGCCATGCAAGGCACTTCATGTAAACATGTAGACAGTCATTTTCCTGGTGTCGGCAGCACTGGCCAGACAAGCTACAAGCTGGCACTTCTCTGTGTTAATGGCAAATTGCTTCCTTTTCTCATATGTGAGGTGAAGGAATTTGCAAACTCTGCCACATCCAGGGCATTTACCAGCTTTTTTCTATTCGGTTTTCAGTACCACTTGTTTAGTTTCATGCCTACAACATATGTGCCTTCAGTCTTGAAATAACCCTCTAGTGTAAATTTCTTAAATGAGCTGTTTTGAATACTGACCTATCTATGAATCAGGCTGCTATCTCTAGTCCGTTTTGTATCACTGCCTGCATTTTTTCATCTCTATAGGAACTGAGTTTTAAACAGTGCATTTTAGAATATACTTATGAATATAAAGATTGTCATAAGTGCCTGATAAGTTTTGGGAATCCTATGTTTGTTATGAATAGTACAGCAAAGCTGCTCAGTAAATGCTTGTAAACAGCAGGGTTTCATGAATGTTAGTCCATCAGCCTAGTACAGCCCTTTCCCAAAGGGACAAGGAAAACAGTACTGCTTTTTGCTGGACATCACTTGATTTCTGGCTCTTTATTCCCTTCAAATCCGTTTGAAAACCCAGTGTTAAATGGTTGTGTAATAGTCTGCTTAAAATGTTCCTGTATCTTTTTCTGACCAAGTTAAACAATTCTGTGCAGCATAGGTGACCAAATCACATACTTGTTAACAGCATGATTTATAGAAATGCTTCATTTTCAGAGACTGGGAATTTAATAATCACAAAGAATAAATTGCTTTGTGGAAAAATAGGGTAAATTAGCTTGAAAAGCAACAACTGTTTTCTCTTCCTCTTCTCTATAGCTACACCCCCAACTCCTTGTAGTGATACATAATATATTTCATTACCCATCTAATGTGCTATAGTATCTACTGACCTAAATACAAGGTTAATTGACATTTTTCATTTAGAGACCATCAGTAGAAGCTACAATAAAATAAACAGTGCCTTTCAGGCAGTCAGCAGACCTCCTGCTGGATCACGCTTGGTAGAGGCCCCTTCTTGTCTGTATGTATAAAATGTATAGTACAATACACCACAAATAAGAGTGCAATATGAAGGAAGAAATGACAAGGTGAGATGAAGAGCCTGGTGCAACATGCTTGGTGATACAACCTTATATCATTCCCTTCCCCTTTTCTTCACTTTTATCTCAGCAGACATGGTTTGAAAGACTGTTGAGAAAGTAGATGGCTACTATCCAGATGAAGCATGTGATAGGAAACAACTTTAAAGATAATTATTACAAGCCAGGATCATTAAAGTTTGCTCATCAGGATAATCCAAAGAAAAATGATCTCTTGAAATAATTAATGCAATGTTCTAGCTTTGATAATGATAAAAGCTTGTCTGTGTGCCAAGGGTCTGCACACCGCTGAAGTTCACTCAGGGAGAAGGTTTAACTTGGACTTGATGGCTGTGCATAGATCTCAGTATAGAGATGAGATTGTTAAAAGACTATTGGGCCTTAGCTGAGGGTTGATTTCAATTAGATTCATTTTATTAAATACATCTGTCTGATGTGTTCCACAAGTGGAAGAACCTACATAAAACATACTGCATGACTGGCACTTCCAGACTGATGTTTGCTGTCTTGCAGTGCTACCAAGACAGGCCCGTTTTCAGGTTTCAGACTCCAGCAGCCCTACCATCAGGGCAGTCTTCTCAGAAGGATAATAGAAAACTGGAAGTAAGGAAACAGCAGTTTTTAATGAAAAAAAGAAATGGATTGTATTTCTTACCTCAGATCAAAGGTAGCAAACGTTTTTCTCCAAGGGTGGAGAATCGGGCATAGAGCTGAGGGAAGAAACAGAATTAAGAGAATCTGAGTTCCCCTGTGCTCCAGGGAAGATGTTGCGTGCTCTAAGCCATATAAGGCTCATCGCATTCAAGATTTAAGCTGTGACAATAAGGTTAAAGTTGCAGCAAAAATTATTTTAGCAAAGATTTGTGGAAGAAATGCGGAATATAAAGTAGCCTGGAGATTAGAAGCAGACTTCAGACTCTGGCAGCCTGAACACAAGTTAGAGACCTAGGTTAGAGATGAGTGAGCTGTATGTACAAATAGATGTCTGTGATGTTTTTGATATGAAAAAGATCACAAATTATATCAGAAAATACAGGGTCAACAGTAGCAAGAATACCTTGAGGGAGACAAGAGTTACAGTAATATCAGAAGACAGCTGGTAATGGGGCAACAGCAGATCTTTCTTCTCCCTTAGGGACACTGATGGAACAGTAATTACCAGGAAAAGCAGCAAGCTGCAGAGTGTAGGAGTGTCTGTCTTGTAGTTAGAGATGCTGAAATCTGGCATATATAGGAATCGAAATCTCATCTCTGAATCTACAGATGGTGGTCAGGTAAGAGTGAAGATGGGATGAGGAAGGTGGGCAAGAAGGGAATAAGCATGGCAATGCAGTGCATTCCTCAAAGAGCTGATGCACTCTAGCTGTGTCCCTTTAAAGGTTCATCTGTTAGTGAAACCACGTCTCTCTAACCCAAATTTTATCTAAAATTGAACCCAAGAAAAGGAAGAGCCTGGGTGTAAATGGATGCGGTTAGATTAGTCCATTAGGTCACCCAAATAATGCAGCATGGCTGTGCTCTTTGATCTCTGTTCTTCCCTAATCTCCTATACAGCAATATTGTGCTGTTTAATTGGTGATCTCTAACCCCTGATGATGTTGGAATTGCAGACAGCATTTGCAGGGATTGCTGGTGTTGGTGTGAAGATGAAATGGGTTAACTGCTATAAGTAATAAGCCACAGGGTAAAAGGAACAGGCGTATATAGTTCGAAGTGACAGTGACTTAAGATGCTTGAAGGCCAGTGTGAGAAACCTGTAAAAGGACTGAGATCAGGGGACTGCTCAGACACTGGTAAATATCATCCCTCTCTATGCAGTGCCAAGGAAGTCCCTTAAAGAGAAGACCAGGCACCAGTAATCTCTACTGTAAGTGTAGGCTGGTTTGTTTAAATAATGCTGTCCCCCAGCAAGACAGTTAAAGGTGAATGCCTGGGAAATAGGATTTTTCCAGTAGGCTGTACATGTTCCATTTTATACTGATTTCTGTGGCTGGGACTTACTGATGCTTGCCTCTGTTCTCACCACTATTTGTCTCCTTTCCAGAAGTAAATGTAGTTTCCTAGGGGATCTTTTTTGTTATTTTCTTTTCCAATGAACTCCAGAGCGATCTGCAGTGTCAGAAGAAAAGCAAACCTCAAGTCATTCTGAATGTTCAGTGGAAAATCATCCATTCCCTCTTGTCCAGCAGGTGCCTCTGGAGTAGCTCACACACAACTCCTTGTGCACTGAGGGCACCTGTGTCTACCCCATAGCTATGGAAGTTGGGCTAAGATGGACCCGGGGAGTAAGGTCTGTCTTCTGCATGGTTTCAAAAGCCAGTTAAGACCTCCAAATAGCTTCCTTTAAATTAGATGGAGTCCTCTGTGAATTTTGTAAGCTGTTATACTGTATTTATATGTAGGCATGAATCATTCTTCTCTTTAAATAAGAGATGAAACAAGTGGCAATGAAAATGTGATTGAAAACAAAAATCCTACACACCTGAATAAATAGTGTGCTTTGCATATTAATGAAGATGTGATGGGATCAGCAGAAAGTACAGCAGTGTAGAAGTGTTAGAGTGTATTTGTCCAGCCTTACTGTAAGAATCTCAGAGGAGCCAGGAATTAAATGTATTTATAGTAGAACAGAGTTTAAATGCCACAAATAAAAACTTTTTTTTTTTTTTAAGAGAAATAGAGCAACTGATAGTGCTTTTCATCTTTTAGCTAGGGGTTAAATTACAGAAGTAATTTAACGTCCACATTCATCTTTCAGGGGACTGCTGCCTGCTTATGCATGCAGCTGAAACCAATATAATAAAGTTTTTCCTATTTCTAAGTGTTAAAACGTTAAATATTGGGAAGCTTTGAAATGCATACTTTTTATCTGAGATCTTTCAAGAAGTAAAATTAACTGCACATCAGACTTTAATGCATGAAACCATGACTTACTGTCCTGAGAACTAATTTAGGCTCACTGCAGATGTAAACTCACCCTCAGTGTGCTACAGGGCCTGATTCAGAGATGGCTGAAGTCGACAGGTCTTTCCAATTACTTTTATGGGAATCAGATGAAGTTTTTAATTAATGCATCACTGAGTGCTCAGACTCATTTAAAAAATTCTCAATTCTAGATATAATGCAGATCTTTCAAAATGTCATTGTACTTTAAAGCTGTTCTGCTCTCTTGGATGAGAAGTTATTTACACTTGTGTGACTACATCTGATATATTCCTTCTTTCCTCACACCATAATATGCCTACAGTATGTGTTTTGATATATTATGTGTATCTTTGAATATATAATATATTACCAGATGGTATGTGATTAGCAGGGTACACTAAAGTAGAAAGATGTCTTCTGCCCTGGGTACATGTACACAGTCTGGCAGTATACATATTTAAAGTGAATATTTCAGAATGTATTTTTAGGAGAGAGAATAATCTGATACGTGCAAGAGTTATGCGTGTGCAGTAAATTGGCTACTCAGGAAAGTTTCATATCTAATATCCTACTCAAAGTATTGGAAAGCTCCCTCTGGTTCATGAGCTTAGCCTGGTGAAATTCTGATTGAGAAGATTTATTGTTTATGTGTCCTTCCCATGTTTTCAATCCCAGTAGCTGAATAGTTAAAATTTAGAAATATCTATTATGCTATAAAATATCTGGCGCCCATATATGAACTCTTCAGGTCTCAGATGTTCTTAGTTTGTAGAAGAGGAAGAAAAGTTTCTGACGGTTTACTGTCTGGTTGGGTGGGAGCATGTAAAAGCGATTGTTTTCTCAAAACGAGTAAGCAAAATGCCAGCTTTGGGCTTCTAAGCAAGGCTCCACTGTAGAGGAAAACTTATGGACGCATTTCAGATTCCTGAAAATTCGACATGAAGCATTGATACAGCATTGCCTGAAATCATGTGATTTGCTGTTGTAATTACAGCTGGTGTTGTGAAGAGACCTGAAGTCATGGCCACCTGTTCCTAGCACAGGTTTTTGTCATCAGAAATTGAATGCCATGGGCCAGCCAAACTTTCAGCTCTTAGAAATAAAAATCGCACAGTGAAGAGAAATTATAGACATTCCAGAAGTGTACTGTGTATGGGTCGATTCAGGTCTGGAGGTAGCTGTAGGTTGGAAGTTGATAGAAAATTGGTATAAGAGCCGTAGCTCACGTAAATCAATAAGGTTTCCTTGACTGTAATGGGCTAATGCCAATTTATACCACCTGAAGAGCTATTGCCTAGATTTACAGTGTAAATATAATTACTATGACATAGATTTGCTTTGGTTCACTGAGCTGGCAATGAACAAGCTTTATAGTATTGTATCTTTTTGTTCTTGCTTAAATTGTCTTTCTAGTGGGTGGCTGGAGCTAGAACCCAGACCACAGTTTCTGTCCCAACAGGGTTTTTAACAGTGTTAGCGTATAAAGCAGCTATCATTGCCGTGCGCCGGGCTGTGCCTAGAGGCCGTATGTGCTGTGAGCGCAGCAGGGAAGGTCCATATCCGTGTGTTTGGCACAGCAGGAACCTGATGACTCGGCAGTACCTGCAGGAGACTTGGTGTTTTTCGGTGGTGGCTGCTGTAAGTGGTTGCAATTAAGTTTTGACATCAACATCTTGCCCTGCATTAGGCCGCCTTGGGGAGTGGCACAACTTGCTAGTTAGTTTTCTTGGTCTCTGCCAGCACAACTTGGAAGACAGCAGGGTAATGATTTACAGATGTGAGGCTAGCTTTGCAATTAGATGGGTTAGAAACTTTAAAAAAACTAAGTATTAAAATCCTAAAGAATATGGTGATGTCTGAATAGAAGTGAAGAAATATCTGAGCTTAAGTTATTCCTTCGGACCTGTAATGAAAAGCTGAGGATTGTTACTGTGCAATAGAAACAGAGAAGGCAAAAGTGTCACCTTGTTATTTTCCATTATGGTACATATTGTGTAACCTGGAAGACATTTCATGTCTTTAGCCACAAGCCTTTGTGGACTCCAAAGTAGAATGTCAGCACAGGTCTTTCTGTGCCTGGTCGCAGGCTATCATTTAATTTCTATTACTTTTCCCCTTCTCTGTTCATGCTGTGATGTCCCTGTTGACAGCTAATATCCATAAAGGAATCAATAAAGAATATTACAAATAATAATTAAAGCATGGGTAGTCCATTAAACAGAGTGGGCTTGCACAGCTGAAGAGACCTGATGCAACTTCAGTGATCTCTGGGTGTAACTGAGAGCAGGATGCAGCCCCTGGCTCTAGGAACTACACTTAAATTATTGTTAAAAGCAGGAAATCATGACTTCTAGTTCTAAGTGGTTGAAACGCCATGTAACTCAGGAAAATTGTGAGGGGGGGAAAAAAATGGCTGAAGTGAGTCCATGATCAACCTTTTGTGTTGGGGGAAAACAAACAAAAAAACAAAAATCAGAACAAGCCTGTTTTCAAGCACTCTCTGTCGCAACTAAGACCACAATAGTTTTCAGCGCTAGCATCTAGCACTCATTTTCCCCAGTATAAATGCACCATAACTTAGCATGATTTCTGTGTTCTTGGGAGGCTCAAGACTTAAATAAAAAGGATGCTCCAGGTTGCAGCTGAGATGTAGTTAACCCTGAGATTGAAGAAATGCCATCCCACCTTGCAGGAAGGATTCTCATTTTGAATAGCTTTCCATTAGTTTTCCTGTGGGAATGGTGTAATACTGGCAGTATTTCTGGAGCTATTACGACAGTGTTAACAAGGAAGCTGCTTAGCTATAGGTCCTTAACACTTGTGTGGTCACTATGGTTCTGTGGCTTTCAGGCTCTGGCCATCTTCTGGCTATTGGAAAAGATTTTTGTCCTTCTCTGATTGAGGTAACTCAGTGTGGCAATAGAAATACGATGCCCGTATTTCAGTGAAGAGTGCATTTGTGTGCATATGCATTGTGATTTTTGTTGTTCCTTAATTCCATATTCTCCCTCAGGTGGCAAATAAATCTAATAATGGTTGTGTTTTCAGCTGACCCAAAATATTCAGATGTGTTTGAAATTCCACACAACATTTTTATTTGTATCCAAGGAATAACCTGGTAGAATAAGCCAGAGTAGGAATACAATTAGAATCAGGAATTCTGATTATTCAAAAACATGTAATTAGAGGTGGCAAAACTTTAAAAGCTTGAAAATGATCGTTTATGATGGAAAACAATATAACTTTGTTTGTTTTGTATAGTTTTAACCCAACTGTAATTTGTTGTGTGTGACATCAGAAACTATTTGTCAGCTTTCTGCGCTCTCTGAGTTCCTTTACGTCTTAGGGGTTGGTTGCAGTTGCATGTTGTCTCTGCTACTGAATTTTTAGATAAACTGGTGCATCAAAATCCAAATCCTGATTACTACTTAATGACTTAAACGTTGTCTCATCTTTTTTTTTTTTTTTTTTTTTGTTTTGCATAATTGTTACTTTACTGCAGAGGGAAACAGATTAATAATGGAACAAAGCAGGGAAGAAACTATGGAAAACTTGGTTTGGATAAAGAACACTTCAGGGAATTTGGAAGACATCCTTTTAGTATTAGGAAGTATGGGTTCTTCCAGCATGAGATGATCCCACCCACAAATAAGTTCATCTGAAGAATGGTTTTATGATGACTCATGGTTCATTTTATAGATACACCTGCAAACTTCCCTGTTCGGACAGGCAACACCAAAAGCCTTTGGCTAAAGGAAGAGGCTGAGTTGAGTTGATGCATGTGAAATCTTTAGAAGACACAGCCAATGGACTGAGTCACTGATATATGAGAGTAGGACCGCAGTAAATTCAAGCTGTATCTGATACAGAGGTAAAACAGCCTTTGTGAAATCAAGCGTTGCGTGTATGCTGGCTGCCTGCCTCCCCCTGCCTGTGGAGTCTGACCTGTTTGGCTATCCAGGGTTGTGACTTGGCAAGTACTTCTTTCACGTATCAGGAGATTATTGTCACTAGCTCATGTTATCTTTGTAAAGCATAACCTGTAGGATCCTGTAGAACAAACCGGGATGATATTGAAAGCAGTGAAATGTGGCTGTAGTGATGAGGAGAAAAATGATAGCTGTAAAAGCATCACAGAGGCACTCTGGCTCGTCAGGCACTGCATGCTGTCATACGTGTGTTTAGGAAGGGATTATTCCTAATGATCAATTCTCACTGCAAGCATGAGGTATGTCAGAGTAAAAGTACTTAGAGGTATGAAAAAGCATTGAGGACACAACCATACAAAACTGAAAGCAGGTTATTTAATTTCATAGACTCATAGAATCATAGAATATCCCAAGTTGGAAGGGACCCATAAGGATCATCGAGTCCAGCTCCTGGCACCACACAGATCTACCCAAAATTTTAGACCACGTGACTAAGTGCACAGTCCAAACGCTTCTTAAACTCCGACAGGCTTGGTGCAGTGACTACTTCCTACTTCCCTGGGGAGCCAGTTCCAGTGTGTGACCACCCTCTCTGTGAAGAACCTCTTCTTGATGTCTAGCCTAAACCTCTCCTGCCTCAGCTTGACACCATTCCCTTGGGTCCTATCACTGGTCACTAAAGAGAATAGGTCAGCGCCTGCCCCTCCACTCCCCCTCGTGAGGAAGCTGTAGACTGCGACGAGGTCTCCCCTCAGCCTCCTCTTTTCTAGGCTGAACAGGCCCAGTGACCTCAGCTGCTCCTTGTACGTCTTCCCCTCTAGGCCCTTCACCATCTTTGTCGCCCTCCTCTGGACACTCTCCAGCAGTTTCACATCCTTCTTGTACTGCGGTGCCCAGAACTGCACACAGTGCTCGAGGTGAGGCCGCACCAGCGCAGAGCAGAGCGGGACAATCACTTCCCTCGACCGACTAGCGATGCTGTGCCTGATGCACCCCAGGATACGGTTGGCCCTCCTGGCTGCCAGGGCACACTGCTGGCTCATATTCAACTTCCTGTGAACCACAACCCCCAGATCCCTCTCTGCGGGGCTGCTCTCCAGCGTCTCATCGCCCAGTCTGTACGTATAGCCAGGGTTGCCCCATCCCAGGTGCAGGTCCCAGCACTTGCTCTTGTTAAACTTCATGTGGTTGGTGATCGCCCAGCTCTCCAATCTGTCCAGATCTCTCCGCAAGGCCTTTCCAGCCTCAACAGAGTCCACAACTCCTCCAAGTTTGGTGTCGTCGGCAAATTTGCTCAAAACACCTTCTAGTCCTACATCCAAATCGTTTATAAAAACATTGAAGAGAACTGGCCCTAAAATGGAGCCTTGGGGGACCCCACTGGTGACCGTCCGCCAGCCTGATGCGGCCCCATTTACCACAACCCTTTGAGCCCTGCCCGGCAGCCAATTGCTCACCCATTGGATGATGTTTTTGTTTAGCTGTATGCTGGACATTTTGTCCAGTAGGATCCTATGGGAAACTGTGTCAAAAAGGGTTACATCTGATTTTGCAAAGTATTCCTAAAATTAAACCAAAGTTTACTATGACCCAAACTCTCAAAGAACATATTTAGAGTGCAATAAGCTATTTTTCTAGCATTTTTCTTCCTTACCTCAAGAATATCAATAAAATTAACAAAACTAACCCTACTAACCTCAACCCTACTCTCAATGCAATCTAACTGTGTAAGCCCTAATGTGCACAGATCATAGCCAGGCCTTTTATGTATTTTCAACATCACAGATGAAAGAATTACAAAAATCCCTGTTGTTATATATTGGTGTCCAGATTTCTAAACTTTTTTTTTTTTCCTAAATAATTTGAAAGCATTAGTGCTGCAGGGCTCAGTTTGTTTTTAAAGCTACCTGGGATGAATATTAGAGCTATCAGGAGCTCATTCTGTCATTTCATGCAAAAGTACATATATTGAGACCCCATTTATTATACTTGAGTAATCAATATATTAATAAAAGTGAAAGCAGAGAGTTGGTTAATTATTACCATTAACAGAGCAAATGGAAAGGAGAAGAAAATGCCACCATTCAAACAATACCAATTCCATATAAGACAGAAAATCACTTCCAACGGCAACCATTAAACATCTAGAGGACAAAACATACACGCATAGTACACTGCTTAGAGAAACCAGAGTACACCACACCAAATCTACTCCAACTGTAATGAGAGTAAAGTGCCTCAGAAGCAATCTAATCAATAGCTCTGCTTTTCTACAAGCACACACTCTACAAAAGCAGACTTCTTTGTAATAAATAGATCCTTAATGCATTGCATTAAGGGTAAATACAACCACCTTAATAAACACACTTATTCCCGCTTTAAAGATAAAATGCACTAATAAAAAATGCACACATATAAAACTCAGGAGAACAAGTTTCTACCACAGAAATTACATGAAGGGAAGTCTGTTACTGCTCTTACTAGAGAGTCCCTAATTAAAGGCTCATGCATTCCTGCATCAAATTAAAGATACATGTTTAGCTTGTCCTAAAAGCTGCCCAAAGTTTCAGCTACGTGAAAAAAATTTGCTTTACTGATTACACAGGGTTCTGTAAAAGTTACAGCATTATCTTAGACTTTGATAGGATTCCAGTCCAGCAGTCCACCCACTGCCTGTCCTGCATCTATTCGCACCGCTTCTTCCCACTGCTCTGCAACACCCAGCTAACCTCTTTCCACCCACCCCTCCCCATTTCTTAACCATTTACGAGCTCAGTTTCCCAAACACTGGAACAGATTCATCTGCATTTGAACATCTGCATTCAGAGCTCCTATAAATGCGCAAAATTTATGCCACCTCCTGTCTTTTACGGGTACTGTAAATACATATATGCCACTTAAAAACCTGATTAAAAACCTAGCTGTACCTAGCTTTGAAGTTTCCCTCCCACCTGGAGGTCCCAACACCACTTGTTGCCGATGAGTTTCAGAAACGGATTTGGGTCCCTCTTGGAGTTTCCCAGCAATTCTTTGCACTGCTCATCTTTCACGACACTTCTCCTGGCTGTCACTCAGTGGAAAGTCAGATCTAACACTTCTGTGCTCTTCCAAAACACACTGCCACTATTCTACCTCTGTTCCCTCTCATGTCTTATCAACAGCATTAGCACTGTCGACACACCTCAGGAGAAACAGCCTCACAGCCGTTATCAAATGCATCGATACTGCGGTATATAGTAAGGCCCGAGTTCCACTGGAGCACTGTTCACAACACATTGCTTTCCCACTGCACCTGAAAATGCTTCCCCTTGACCTTGAAATCAGGAGCACAAACGGTTCCCCCTAACACTGCTCCTGCATGGACATTTCTCGGAGCAGCACTCGCCTTGCACAGCGGAACAAGCTTTTCGATCTCTCCTGGCATACAACCATGGTATGCCAGCAACTATAGCAAAATTTTTCCTGTGGTTTGTTCTATTCTCTGCATTTTCAATTTTTAGCCTGATGAAAAAAAAAAGAGATGCCTGTCTATTGGACTAAAGCAATTTTTTTTCTAAAGAAAAGCTAGAACCAAAGGAAAACTGTTTTGAACATATTAGTCTGTAAGAGCTTATACTGAATTCCAAAAGCTAAACTGTCTCTATACACACACACCATTCTTAATCATTTATGACCTTGAATTTGTGCTACAATTGCATATTATATTTCTTGATGTGCCAAGGTCTTTTAGAACCCATAAATGCAAACCAGTTGCTTCATTTCAGTTTACTTTCACCCTGAAAAAGTGGCTCCAACCATCAGAGGGCAGCATTTCTGGCTCTACAATACTGAAGATGCTGCTGCATAACCAAACTTTGGTTTATTATAATTTAGACTCTCATCACTTCAATCTTATTCATGTTGTGAGAAAACAGATTTTTTGCCTTCTGAGCTACTGTGCTTGCAAACTCGGAAAGGCAAGAACAGACACTCATCGGTATTGGCTTACAAAATTGGAGTATTTGCTTTCCTAGTGTTACAAAGTTCCTGTTTTAGATATAAAGATTGCTCTCTATTTGAGACCCTATGCACAAAAGGTTGACAATTCTGCCTTTAGTTGGACAGCATACAGGATCTTGTGCATCTCTAACCCCTCTCCTTCTACGAAAGACTTTTCAAACTTCATTTTTAACTCGCTTTGAAGATGAAGGCACATCTGTTTCCAGACAATGTTTTCCTTAGAAGGTGCTGAATAAATCAGTAGATCATCCAATTACCCTAACAAAGTCTTAACAAATCTGTTTAGTGAAACCTCTCTGCGCTGACCCAAGATGCACAACATAAGTGCTAAAAATTGTCAGTAATTATCGAAATCCCCATTTCACCTACTGGTCTACAGGAACATACCAACATCTGTAGGACTACCAGTTAAAGCTACCTGACCCAGGCAGCCTTCTCCAGAGCTTCCAACTTCCCTTCTCTGCCAGAGCAGGGTATTTTCACCCCCTGTGGCCAAATACAGACCCTGGGACCCTGCAGGTAAGCACTGACTTCTGGCACAAAATGGGGATCCGGATATTTTCACAGGAGATGTGTCCTGAAATCTTGTCAGGAGAAGAAACCCAGGCCTCCATTATCTTAGATTAGGTAACCACCCAGTGAGCTGATCTGCAGCTGCCACCACCTTCTCTAGCCACAGCTTCGGTACAGGCTGAGCCATTGCAAACACCCCCTGGATCAGGCCCTGCAAGCACCACGCGTGGGGCCAAGTCCTAGGGACTGACCTTGATGGTAGGCTTAGAGAAAAACCTGGGCAGCCAAGAGCACCACAGCAATTGCCTGTCCAAACTAAGGCACATTGACAGGTGACGCAAGAGAGCTTGAAATTACGTTAAAGTGACCTCATTCCATAGCTAATTTGACTGTTGCTTCCTCACCTGTTCCCTTAAATATCTGAAGAAATAGCTGGTCACTCAAAACCTTCTTGGCCATCGGCATTCCCAAGGCTTTGTTCCCTTTTTAGGGGCATGTTAAGACTTTTGTGTTCCTATCTAAGTAACTACTGTGCCTGTTTTCTATCAGATCTTCTAGTTGTCCTCTGTGTCTCTGAGTTAGATAACAAACAAAAATTTAATATTAGGGATTCACAACACCGAGAAACTCTGATAGACAGCAGTGGAGCTAAGAGAAAATGGTGCTCACCTTTCTAGCTGGCCTTTTGCAACAGTTCTAGGGGATCCCCAGTTTTGCCCTCATAACAAGGTTCTCTATTGATTTACTTTCCAGTTGGCCCATTATATTATATTTTAGTTATTTATACAGCACTTTCAAGCAAAATACTGGGAAAGGATAACAGAAGGACACAGCAATAAAACAAAGTATAACAATTAGCAATGACAAAGCCATGAGCCAACAACTGGTGGCCTCAAGTGAGTACAAAATATCAGGCTGACATGAAAAGGCATAAAATCTATGGACAAAATGCTTTTAAGAAGTCAGGATAAAAGAGGCATTATAACAAGACATTAAAGGTGCAAAGAGCAACAGATTAACAAAAAAGGAAAATCCAAAATACTGGGTTCAAAAGAAAAAGCATAGTATCCAATTTATACATAGTATTTACAAGGATTAAAAAAAAATAAAAATGATCACATGGGAAAACTAAGGAAGAGTATGTTTCAGTCTGGGTAAATGATTAGGCAAAGAAGTCAGAATTTATCACTACAATACAAAGATTAAAGTGAAAAGATGTCTCCGACCTAACAAGACATACTGGGACTTGAACGTTCAGTTTCTAGATCTGTCACAGACATGCATGACCTTGGTCAAATCACAATAACACTCAACTCTCATCTTGCAAAATGGAGATGCTAGTGCTTCCTTTCTAATTTACATTTAAATCATGAGGAAGACAGCTGCTTACGTACATCTACATATTAGCACCAGCTGCCGCCCAGGCCTCATTTTAGGTGAAGCGTTTGTGGTCAAACACTAAGTGACTAGCTAGGACAGTGAGAAGAGAGTTGAAACATGCCTGGGAAAAGAGAACACTAGATATACATCCTGCTTTAAATCTGGCTGAACAAAATAAATTAAAAAATAGGATGCTTTAAGAGAATGACACAATGAAAGTAATGGTAATTTAAAAGAAAAAAAAAAAAAGCACAGACCTCCCAAAAGCAGGCAACGGACCTAAGTACCAACTGGTAAAGAGAGAACTTACAGGATGTTCCCTCCAAGTGAACTTCTATCAGACTTTTGTTTCCTTGGAAGCTACTTTCAGATGAAGCTAGGGATGATGCTTGACTGCGGTGTTTTATTTATACTGAGACGTAACCCTGACATGAACTGACAGGTAACAGAGATGCACGTCTTCATCCTCTACTCCTATCGGAGCACCAGCTCCACTAGCTTCCAGAGCTTAAGGACCCTCCTTCCCCTCTCACAGGTATATCCTTCAATTCAGCAGCAAGCAGCTTCTCTATTTTAATACATTTTATGAACTTGCTAAAGTACATTCTTTAAATCTGCACAAATCCACCTCCACTCAGCACACCATTAACGTAGCCCTGCTTACTGTAAAGCCTTGCTAGCTATTAAGGAAGATACATTAAAAAAAAAAAATCACTAAGGTGGCTCAGGCAGAACAGGTATCAAGCTGCCTGTATTACTTCCAAACTGGCTGACAGTGTTATATGCCAGCACAAATTATCTCTGAGTAGTTCTGCACATCTGCAATTTTTAGTACCCACTTTCCACACACACACCCTTCATCCTTATTCCCATTAGGAATAGCCCAGATTCTTTAATTGACAAGAGACTGCCCACAGTTTGACATTTTTATGTTAAACTAACAGTCACATTACTTTTTCATTTTTAAAAGGTACTATTCTTGATCAGCGCCAACACACATATTATTGAGTGCCTTTCAAAGATGGCATTTAAATATTGCTAATGGAATTTCTTTGTAATCAGTCCCAGAGAGTTTAGCTCTACCGCACAGCAAAGCCTTCCTAGCATCTGCCATCGACTCAAATAACAGAAGATTCATAACTAACTCTCACTTCAGTTTTTGTAAACATGATAAAACAAGAAAGTAACTTTTCAAAAGAAACCTTGTGAGTGGTGCACTGGTAAATCTCATCTGGAGTTGAGCAGTGTTTGGTGAACCTCTGAAGACTTTTCTGAACATGGCAATTAAAATAACAATTATGCAAGGAACTCAAACGCATTTGGATTTGTTTTCCATTGTCAGGCTCCTTCCTTTGTCGACAGAGATAACTCTATTATTAACCTTACCACAGATGCATATTGCAGCACTAACAAAAGTGGTTTTCAGGCTTAGATTCTCTTCCTCTTACTTTACAGAAATAATCTTATTACCCACTCTTGAAGTTAATATGTTATTGAAATAAATTCTAGACAAGGACAGGTTGGTGGGTTTTATTGTAGAAAACAGCCAACCAGCTTCCTTTAATCTGCTTTTACTGAGAAAGCAATGAAATATTTTTAACACTTCAAAAATCTGTCAGCCTAGTTTGGATTAAAAAAAAAAAAAGGAAGGAAGCTGTTGGCTTTATTTGGGGTAACATTACTCTAGGGATCACAGACCAACGTTAACAGGGTTGGCTGTACCCTCTGCAAAGCAGGGACAGCTACATTTCCCTAGTTAATACTACCCTAGCACAGCTACCTTGATAAATAGTAATGAATCAGACCCTCTTTCTATCTGTGCAATGGAATGTAAGTTTGGCATCAGTGCAAAACACAAATTTTAAATGCAGGGGCAATTTAAGTTAAACGCTGCCTTACAAAGAAGTTTCTGATGGTGCAGTTACTAGAACTTTCCTCTTGTAATTGAGACCTGAATCTCACCCTGCATACAGCATGTCTTAACAAAACAGACGAGCTGGCTCTGTCCATGGCTCATACCAGCTACTTCAAGGAAAGGAAAGAAAACTCCTCTTTATGATATTAGAGAAACTTTCTTACAATGCTTTGCAAGCTGTGCTGGCCTGACAATATCCAGCCCTTGAGAAAAGGTAACCCATCCAACCCAATCGTGGATTTTTATTTCATCTACACTGATGTCTCATCTACTTATTTAATATCATGGACTCAGCAGTATGTTATGCCAATGGATTCCACAGGCCAAAATATCCTTTAAAAGTTTATTGCCTCTTGGTTTCATCAAAACTGAGAATCAATCAACGATTTAGGTTGGAAGGGACCTTAGAAAATCATCTGGTCCAAATTTCCCATTTTCCAGAACAAATTAATTCAAAGATCAGTAGGATAAATAAGAGTCCCTGATTTTATGCACTTCTCTCATGACCCCTTAAGGAAATTAGAGGGGGAAAAGGATTTTTGCTCAGGAGTTAGTGGGGCTAGATAGGGCTTTAAACTAGAGTCAAAAGGGGAAAGGGATAAAAGCAGGCACGCCAGTGATAAGCTAAGGGATGGTGTGCTAGAATCAGAGGGACTGTGTGCTAGTGAGGTCCTTCGGTCTGCTCCACAAGGTGCTGTGTGTAGGAAGCTGTATTTGAAGTGCTTCTATATAAACGCATGCAGTATGAGGAATAAAATAGATGAGCTAGAAGTCTTAGCCCAGTCCCACAGCTATGATATCATCAGCATAAGCGAAACCTGGTGGGATGAGTCCTGTGGCTGGTGTGTTGCAATAGACGGTTACAGGCTCTTCAGGAGGGACAGGCAGGGCAGGTGAGGTGGGGGGCTGGCGATGTACGTGAAGCAGGGGCTGGAGTGTGTGGAACTTCAAGTTGGCGATGCCAAAGTTGAGAGCCTCTGGGTAAGGATTAAGGGACGAACAAATAAAGGGGATGTCGTTGTGGGAGTCTATTACAGACCACCCGGCCAGGACGACAACGCCGATGAATTATTCTTTGTGGAACTAAGAGATGCCTCGAGATGAACTCCCCTTGTCCTCATGGGGGACTTCAACTTGCCACATGTCAACTGGGATTACCACACGGCCAACACGAGCAAGTCCAGGAGGTTCATAAAGCACCTAGATGATAACTTATTGGTGCAGGTGCTAAGGGAGCCAACTAGGAAAGGTGCCCTCCTAGATCTGTTGCTGGAGAACAGAGTGGGTCTTGTGTGGGATGTGGCAATTGGCGGCCGTCTCAGTCATAGTGACCATGAAGTGGTTGAGTTTAAAATTTTTGGCAACAGAAGGAAAACTGCCACCAAAACTTCAGCCCTGGATATAGGGAAAGCAGACTTCAGGCTGCTCAGGGAACTAGTCAGCAAGGTCCCCTGGGAAACTGCTTTTGAAGGCATTGGCGTCCATCAGTGCTGGTCAGTCATTAAGCCCTGCCTCCTAAAACCACAGGATCAGGCAATTCCAAAATATTGGAAGTCAGGCAGGCGGGGCAGAAGGCTCGCCTGGATGACCAGGGATCTTCTACTGGAGCTTAGGCGAAACAAGAAAACGGGTACGGCTGCTGGAAGGAGGGTCAGGCAACATGGAAGGAATACAGGGACACTGTTCGTGTTTGTAGGGAGAAAATTTTTGTGACCAAAGCCCAATTAGAGTTGAAGCTGGTCAAGTCCGTTGGAGACAATAAAAAGTTTTTTTTCAGATATGTGAACAGAAAAAGGAGGACCAAAGAAAACACAGGTCCGCTACTTGATGGGGAAGGTCACCTCACGGACAAGAACACAGGCAAAGCAGAGATGTTTAATTCCTTCTTCGCCTCCGTCTTCAACGCTGATTATGGGCTTCGGGACCCAGGGTGCCCTGAGCTGGAGGACCATGATGGTGGGAATGACAAACTCCCAACCGACCCTGAATGTGTGTGGGATTTCCTGCTCCACCTGGATCCATACAAGTCCATGGGTCCGGATGGGATTCATCCCAGGGTGCTTAAAGAGCTGGCGGACGTCATCGCGGGACCTCTCTCAATTATTTTTCAACGTTCTTGGGAATCTGGAGAGGTCCCAGTAGACTGGAAGCTGGCAAATGTTGTCCCAGTTTTCAAGAAGGGCAAGAAAGAAGACCCTAGCAATTACCCGCCTGTCAGTCTCATGTCAGTGCCTGGTAAAATTATGGAGAAGATAATCCTTGAAGTTATTGAAGCACACCTGGGGGACAATGCAGTCATTGGTCCCAGCCAACATGGGTTCATGAGGGTTAGGTCCTGCCTAACAAAATTTCCTTTTATGATAAGATCACCCATCTAGTCGATCCAGGGAAACCACCTAATGTGATCTTTTTGGACTTCAGCAAAGGTTTTGACACGGTTTCCCATAGGATCCTACTGGACAAAATGTCCAGCATACAGCTAAACAAAAACATCATCCGATGGGTGAGCAATTGGCTGACGGACAGGGCTTAAAGGGTTGTGGTAAATGGGGCCGCATCAGGCTGGCGGACGGTCACCAGTGGGGTCCCCCAAGGCTCCATTTTAGGGCCAGTTCTCTTCAATGTTTTTATAAACGATTTGGATGTAGGACTAGAAGGTGTTTTGAGCAAATTTGCCGACGACACCAAACTTGGAGGAGTTGTGGACTCTGTTGAGGCTGGAAAGGCCTTGCGGAGAGATCTGGACAGATTGGAGAGCTGGGCGATCACCAACCACATGAAGTTTAACAAGAGCAAGTGCTGGGACCTGCACCTGGGACAGGGCAACAAAACTCACTTTTCCTGATAAAGTTGAAGTGGTCTTTTTTGTGTATTTTCCCTTCTTGACCCTGTTTTCTCAGGTCCTCACTCATTTATACCATACACTACTCCAGATACAGTGCAAAATCACTTGCAGGTTTCCAGTTGGGAGTTTTACTACAAGACCCTTTGCTTCCAGCTTTTTAATCCAAGATTCTCCATGTAATACAAGTAAAGAAACTTGCTTTCTGAAAATTGATGTAGTATGTATGGGAAGTAGTGATATGCTGTTTTATGACAAATTAAACATTTCTGCTATGGAATGTTGTATGCATTTGTTGTTGTTGTTTTGTTAAATAAAAAAGCATGCATCCTTATCTTTGCAAACTAGGGAGATCGGAGTTCATTTTTTGGAAGACCTTTCTGCTTCCTCTCCCTCCTTTCCCCGACTGCAGCACAAGCAGCAATGGCAATGCCTGTGCTGTGCACAAGCACAGAAGGATATGAGTTGGACGGGTGGGGGAAATCAGAAATATAGCATTAATTTCTATAGGTAGGAAGCTGTGTGTACCTTTCACAGCCCTTTCACCTTTCTAGTACTGATCTGCAGCAGCAACATCAGAGACTGAGAAATATAATAGCTACATCTCTTGAAAAATCAGCATTCACCTCATTTTTAGGACAAATTCTTAATTTTTTGAAATTTTTAAAAATTCTCCCAGACAAACTTTGTGAAATTTTGAGTAGTATGGCATCCCATCACAGTGCTTTTAAATTCCTGCCGGCAGTCTTAGGAATGCTACAGCTATGAACAAGTTTGTAAACAAAAAAAAATAGGCTCTAGCAAGCCTGAAAATTAAAGAGCTTTGGACAGCTTTCTCTGAGGTAAAGAAAATAAAGTAACAAATTGAAATTCAAGTCAAATTTCTTTTATTTGTTAGATGCGTGTGGATTTCTTTTCTGGGGAGTTAGATATGTAATTTTATCTTCCTTTGTTGTGCCTGAAAGACTGCAAATTTTCTGTGTTGCCTTTTCAGCAAGGGAAATGCTAGTACCTGAACAGCCACAACTTTACAACTACTGTATCAGGACTGGGGCTTGTCAAACAATCAAAGCTAATCCTAAATCAGGGTTATTCCTCCGGAAAAACCTTCAAATTTGTGTTGTGGAAAGCTAAACACATTTTTGATTTTCCAATGAGTGGGAAATAATCATTTTTTGAAGGAAAGGAATATTTTAATTAGTAAATAAAGTAGGTTTCTATTAGAGACAGTGATAATGGGTTGATGTTCTTTCCCTGTTCTAAGTAGCTCCTGCAAATTTACCGTTGAGAAGCTGAGAAGTTCTTTGGTAGGAGTTTCAGAGTATATATTAATAAATAATAAATTTAAGAAAATGTAAATCTTGCTTTTCCATTTGCATAACCAGTGCCATACACTGAAGCTGTGAACATGGGTGTTGCTCCTCAGTAAGCCAATGTACAGATTCCTGGTGCCTGTTTTTCCTCTACCGAGATGCATTCTTTAACCATGTAAAATTGCCTATATTGGGCCGAATGTAACAGATTAATTATTTTAGTATGTCTGGGGAACAGTGTAATCAAAGCAGATTTTATCAGTTGTGCAAGTAGTTATTCCTAGCATTTGTATCCCTGTCATATTTGGGATCTTAAAATACTAGAAAAGCTTGATAACCAAAAAACTGTATGAGACTGGAAGACAAAAAAAGTAATATTAGCCCTGGGTTATCTTTTTGATGATTAGTATGGCTTATTTTTTTCCATCTGTCTACTGCTCCAGAAATGGTATTTATTGAAAGGCTTCAATATTGATTCCTGCTGCCCCACTGATCCCAAGCACTAAAGTAATGGCAGGTGTTTGTGCCTGCACCCTGGTGAAAACAGAATTGCTGTCTGCAAGAAAAAGTACGGCCATTTACTTGGAAAATGTGTGGGATCTGGGATTCCCCCATAAGTACTTTCCAAGGTTTGTCAGCCTTCTTACCAAGATCCATCTTCATGCCTAAATCACATTTATTTATTTATTTAATAGCCACATTCCTAGATTTAGCCAACCTGCCACTAGCACAGGGGCCAGAACGAGCATTGTTTTCCATGTAAATCTTCTTTGCTAGATTGAAAGACCCTTAAGCACTTTGTCTTTCTCTGGCTGCAGAGACAGGTCCATACCCACAAGTGTTTCTTCTGTAGCAAAACCACAGCATTGCACGTGTGTGGTATCGCAGTGTTTGGGAACCCAGTCCTGGGAAGGTACTTAAGCTCAGATACATGACAGTGCTTATACACATAGCTGACAATGCTTTTACATGTGTTAACTGTAATAACACTAGTCTGAATCTCATTTGCACGTTTTTGTGGTACTTACATGCCTGGCTGGATTGGGGGGCCCCATGCAGCTGCAGCTCCTCTTCCCGCTCTTTCGTCCAGGAGAGGCCAGAAGCCATGTTGTCAACTCAGAGTCGCTGCTGCAGCCTTGCGGTGGTCTCCTCGCTGCTGGTTTCTCTTAATTTAAACCTTTTTCTCTTACCACGTGTGCCCGTAGAGCCCCCATTTTCCGCCATCTGCCTTTTGGGGGAGGAAGTCCAGTCTGGGGGGCTGGGTGGGTGTTCCCTCAGCCACCTGGGGGGAGCCCATCCTGCCCCAGCTGCTGTCCGCTCCAGAAGGTTCCACAGAGGGCCTCTGGGCCTGTCAGCGCTTCAGGGGCAGCCAGTGCCTCACTTAGTGCCTGTGACTGAAGGTGCTTCTGGGGCTCTCAAAAAAAAAAAAAAAAAAGTTGGAAACAACACAGCTTTGGAGGGAAAGCACGCTCTCTGCTTTGGTGGGGGTTCAGTCACAGGGTTCACCCCTGGTGCTGTGAGAAGGGCAGTCTCCTGCTGTGGGCTGGAGGAGCGGTGGCTGCTTGCTAACAAAATGGCAGAAATGGTAGGAGGAGAGGGCCTGGGCAGTGAGCAGCACCAGGTGAGGGTGTGGAGATTGGCGTAGTGGGAACCAAAAGGGCTGCTCCTTGGCCAGGGGAGGGTGGAGATGGAGGTGCTGCGGGGTGCTTCTTATCCTAGGACTGGCAGGGCTGCTGAAGGCCAGAAAGTGGGGAAACCTCCTGAGGGCAGTCCCACAGGATGCTGAAAGTATGGCAGGGTGAAAACATACTCCAGTACACTGAACCGAGCTAATACCACATCACTTGCTAGCCTATCCTTACTGATTCTTAAATTAAGTTTTCTTTTATGGATTTGTTTTGTTTTGAGGATTTAAAGATTCTTGTCCCTTTCTTTTAGCAATTATCTTTTTGAACTACAGCTGTGGAGCTGTGCATCTCTCCCCCGGGCTGTGGGGCTCAGGTAATGGCAACAAGCGCCGCACCGTGGGTCAAGGAGCAGGCACAAGAAAGGCTTCCACCTGGCAGAATCATATTTTATTCCGTGGGGAGACAACATTTCTTTGCAAAACACTCCTCTGGCTTTAAAATAATACATAATAACTATAGAATTACCAAATGTCAGGTAAACAAAAAGTTATTAAGGATGACCTTATTAGTTCTATCTGCAATTCGCAGAGCGAGGTAATTGTCAAGTCTCACTGTTATTAGGTTGAAATAATAGTTTTGGGACCATCAACATTAAAATTTCATTATGATGGGACAAAAAGGCTCATGTATAATCAATAGTAAGAATCCATTATTATTGACTTGAAATGAATGAAGCATGAACACATTTGTGCAGATACGAACAGTTAGCAATCTTTTGAATAATAAAGAATTAACACTACACAGATAATGTCATTCTGGGAATTGGACTCGAACTTAAATTGGTACATGTCTCTTTCTTATGAAGTCTGATTCACATCCCTTGGTAACTCCCATTAAGCTGTTTCTCAAAATAACGTGTCTACAATTTTGTATTCTCAGACCTGGTTTGTGAGGGAGGTGGCTGAGCAGGTCGGGGTTGTGGTGGAGTGTGCTTGGTCAGTTGCTGGGTTTGGTGGTACCACTGAGACCATGACTGAACGGGGATGCTGCTGATGCAGTGGCCATGACTGCGCGGGAGCAGGCTGGGAGTGTGCAATAGTTTTCTCCTGTCCTGCCTTGGAGCAGTGCTTTAGCACAGTGGTGTATTGCTGCTTGCATTGCAGCTGCCAGGTTGCAAGAGGTAAGGCATGTTGAATGCCAGATGGAGAAAAGTACAGATCCTCTGGAGTGTGCTGGCTCCTGGAGATGTGGCCAAAGCCACGGACATGGTGTGCAGTGTTACCTTGTCTACTGTACGTGATGTGCTGAGACAAGCTGTTCCCAGCATGTTCTTTTCTGTCACTGTGGGATACGTCACGTTGGTGTTATCGTTAGTCTCTTGTTTTCCATTGAGGAGGTGGACCCAAAGTGCACTTAATGACTTGCCTTTTTTTTTATGTGCTAAGTCTGATGCATTTAAATTTTTTTTTTCTAAATGTACTTTGAGTTTCTATAAACTAAGTGCCTTTGAAAGGTGTTATTATACGGGTATTTTAACCTTGCCTACAGACTAACAACTGCTTCTTAGCATTATCTTCTGGCTCCAGTTCTCTTGTGCTAGTTTGCAGCTGCTAAGATACCCAGAATCATTGGAATTAGCAGCTGACTTTAAACTGATGTTTTACAGGGAAGAAAGTCTGGGTTGCTCTGTGCCTGTCTCTACTGCTATAATGAAGAACCTTAGACATGTAGCGTTAGTTTGTGTCATGGAACGTCCCTCAGTGCTCCTATTCTAATGCCTTTCAGATTTTCTGGCATGGAGTACTACTGTAGAGTTTTCTGTTCTCCTGTTATGAAGTATCCCCGCTCCAGGTATTGGATGTGCAAACTTACAAAAGCCCTCCACATGCATGCTAACCCAGCCAGAGAGCACCTAGGAACAGTCTCTTCCAGAAAATCTTCCCGTTTTCTCTAGTGCTGTCTTCCTTCTGTGGCATGCCCAATTACCGAAGGAAATAGGGGAGTCAACTGATGCTTTAAAAAGAAGAGATCTTGTGGCTTTGGCACTTGACAGGCTTGAGGAGACTTTCTCAGAAATCTGGAAAGTCACTTTTTTTTTTTTTTTTTTTTTCTTAATGTGAAATGGGAGCAATCATTTTCTTAGTCAGTGGAGAGGGAAGATAATTATTTATTACTTGTATTACAATAGCAGTGAGGACTCGTTGGGCTAAATGCCCAGAAATTGAAAAGTTATTTAAAGAATTAAAAGTGTTTTTTTTTTTTTGAAAGGCACCAATAATAATACTTTAGATGGGAGCCCTGAGAGGGAAATAAGTGGTATATCGCAATAGCACCTGCTTTAATCCATTAGAATGGGTATAATTACGAAAGAAAAAAAGAGAGTGTCATTTCCTTTCAACTTTTACCAACAGTGTTTTTCCTCTTCCCTATATTTAACTTTCAGCTGCTTTTCAGAGGTAAGAGAGGAGAATAATTGAGACACAAAGGACAGTAATCCAGCTGAGCAGCCCATCTGTTCCTGGGAGGAGCATAGGAAGGAAGGAAGGTACCACCAGTAGGGCCTTTAGATTCTGTCCCCTTTGCCTTGCAGTTGGGGAATATAAAAATCGGACCCTGTCCTTGGAGACAGGGAGGTTTATACCGGTTTATTTCCAATACAGCCTTCTTCGAGAAGGGGGCTAGAAGAGGGAAGCCCTTAACATTTACAGAAATGGATAGACAGAGATCAAATGGTCTTAGAGCGTGTAAACATATAGTTAATTTGCCTTAGCACTCAAAGCCTGTTTGACAAAGTGATGTACATGCATCCTTTTTCATCATTTGTCCTTGGGAGAGCAGATACAATGGATGGTGAGATGCCCTCAGTGAGAGAGACTGAGGGGAAACATTAAAAATTATGAGAGGTGATGGAAAGTTTTTGGCCTGTCAAAAGAATGAGTCACTTTCTCACTTTTTTTTTTGACCCATGATGTAAGACATTGGTATTTCATTTACCTGTCTGAGGTGAGAGATAAGGAACATACAAGTGTTTTAAACTTAAAAAAATATGAAAATAGAGGCAATTCTTCTGACTTATTTTGGGCTGTACCTCGTTTTTGAAGCTGTTCTTAAACTTTTTTTTTTTTTTTAAAGCAAGAGATATATGCAGGGCACATGAAAACATTTAAAAAGTTCTAAAGAGCACATGCCACAAATCAATAAGTTGTTCAGAACAGCACTAACAATGAATATAACTGAGGACATATAAATCTAGGGAGAAGGAAACCTTTTTTTTTTTTCTCATCTTGTCAAACCTCCTGCTGATTTATAAAATGGACGAGTTGCCAGAAAAATCATCAAAGTATGTCCACGAATTATACCGTAGTTTAAAAATGCAATACTATTGTATTCACAACACAGAGTATTCATCACAGATACAGCTCCTTAATTATAATTATTAAACATAAATCCTCCAAACCAAATTTGCTACTTCATTAGATTAAATGATCACTGCAGAGTTTGTCTACCTAGAAGAATCCTATTTTTCTCCCGCTGAGTTGCCTTAACCTGCTTTTCATTTTAGTGCTAAAACTAATTTCACATAATCCATTTCAAAGCTGATTTTTCTAGCATAATGAAGTTTTCAGTTAAGTTGTAATTTTAAACCCAAAGTCTTTATTTTTCATATTTAAAAGTAGGAAACAGTTTTAAGTCTTATCTCTTGTGCTTCCTCTGAGTGTTTACTTCCCTGCTATGCCATTTGATCCCTGTTGACTTCTCTGTGTGTTTGCATTTGTATGCAAAAGTTCTTCTTGTACCATTATCAAGAACAGGTAATATATGGGAAGAGTCTTACTTGAATTCTTTTAATGGGCAAAATATTTCAGTTCTGTCTTTCTTGTAATCTATTTCAGAAACTTTGAGGCATTCAAATGATAAAGATATAGTGTCTTCCATAAAAAGTAACACTTCAAGTAAAAGCATTTACTTATAGGTTGTAATTGTTTTTTAAGTCATATTTATAGGGGGTAAATGCAATGCAATTTATGATAGTTTAAACCAACCATGAGAATGCTTCATGCTCGTAAACTGAGTTTCACTTCACTGTAACACTAAACTGTTACGAATACCCAAGAGACAATGAATTTGCACACATACCTTTTAAAACCTGGGTTTTCTTCCCTTTTTTTGTATACATGGAAACTACTACTTTGCTGAATTGCTACCTCATGTCTTTGGCCTTGTTTTTATTCCTGTAGCATACCTGTGCTCAAATAATTGCAAGTGTAGGGAAGGTCTAATTTTATTTTTTCTTTCTTACCAGCTGGAGAGCACATAATATTGCTGAAGAGATGCAAAGAGAAGTTTTGATTATATTAAGGTAAGAGAATGTCTGAACTCAACAGTAACGCTTCTTGTATGACCCCTCCACTAATGCAGTGCTTTGGATTAGAGAGAAGGATTTATTTATTTATTTATTTATTTATTTTTTAAAAAGCAGTAATCTACTTACAGAACTGTTGGTACTGTTATTTCTTATTTTGTATGGAAGCCAGTATAGTGACAGAAACTGTAAGTTGTTACTTCTTGGTGGTTTATTTTTATTAGATGAGGGAAAAAAGTCTGCATGTTTTAGCATCCTTCATATTTAAAACAAAGACCTTCCTTACCTTCCCTCCAACCGATGAGTCCAACCAATGAGTCCCTCCAACCAATGAGTCCAAGTTCAGACAAAAACAATGAGTTTGTCTAGCTGACTCATGGAATACAATTTACAGAAATTGATCTTTTTTATTAAAATGAGATGAGGCAATTGTATCAATTCAGACTGAGTCTGTGAAAACAGTTCTAAAAATTTTGTAGTCACTCAGATCAAATTGGCAAGAGCTGCCACGTTCAATGTTCTTCAAAACAAGAGGTGTGAGCCATTGAGAAATGGAAGTCCAGTCTTCAAAAACAAATCTGTTTGATTCTGTGAGTGCAAAAAGCATCTTAAAAATTTAACTTCTGTTTCTATGTCACTTTTTGACTCAAAAAGTGTTTTTGAACTTCAGAAAGACTGTGAAGTTTACTGAATTTTGAGTAGTGGTAGGAAGATTCTGATAAGAAATGTGTTATGCTTACATCGGCTTCCAAAATCTTCAGTCCTTGTTTAAACTTGTTCTGGTCTTTGATCTGGCAGATGGACTGGAAGTTTTTTGTCATATAATAATTTAATATTTTTTTTAAAATTTCTGCCACTGCGAAGATTTTGTGAGAAAATTCTGTCTCACCTGGCTCCTTTCCCATCTGTTCTCAGGTGAATGAGAGACCTTGACTTCAGTGGGACCTAGATTTGGCCTTCAAAAACGTAGGATGGAGGGAGGAGAGGAAGTTCCAACACTGAGTTCTACAGAGCATTTTGATCACAGAGAATCTTGTTAGCCAAGCCACAGTTTTGTTTTGTTTTGTTTTTTACTATTACACGCTTGTCTTACCTAAAACTGTGTAGAGAATACTGTAGCAACTTAGAAGAGGGGGTCTCTCAAATACTGTAGTTGTTTACATCCCCTAGTTACAACTAACTGAAAAATGATTGTGCTTGCTGTAGGTAACTATCTTCCCTGTGATGTTTGAACTTCCATTATGGCATTTGTTATATCATGTAATATAAAGAGTTATTTGTAATCACAGTTTGATAGACAGCTTTAGCTTCTGCCTCGATTTTATTTCATGATGCACTATGTGATTTTACTGTTCTTGAGCAGCCGTCTTTTTAGGGAATATGCGAATGCCACATGTAAAAATGAATTCAAATTTGTACCTGTGTGTTTTCATATTTGTCATACTCGTATATCGGAGGTATAATTGCACATGTACTTGACTGAAAGCCTGTCTAAATATCTTAACAGCTGCACTGTCTCAAGTTGGTTTAACAAAGTCTTTGGTTCTTTAATTCCCACTTTAATGTTAACAGAACTGAAAAGTTTTAGAATGGGATTCATCTCACTTATTATACAGATCAAGAATCTAAGTGCCTAGACTGAGCTCTCATTGTGAGTATGCAAAAATACTGCTAGATTTGTCGCACTTATCTCAGAAACCTTGACCTACTGACTCCTCTCCAGTGCTCGTCGGGAGGGAATGATGACCCTTACGTTAAACACCTCAATGTTAAATTTAAACATAAACATCTAGCTTCTGTTCTTTCACCTCACCAGTTAAAATAACATTTTCTGAAGATGTAGACTCCATATTCAAATTTCACTGTTTTTTCAGAGATGGTAACATAAAAACAAATACTGTTTTCTACTGTAGATCAGAGAACTGTTGAGGGCAGGAAATATACTGGCAATGAGAATTTCAGTTCTCCCCATAAGCACTGCATGAATGTCACGCAGAGAAATACCTGACTGGGACTTGAGCAGCCTTGCACCCCTGACTGGGACTTGAGCAGCCTTTATGAACTGGTACAAAATCTTGTATGGAGAACTACTAGATAAAGTCACCATGACATACATAGGTGCAATATTCCTGCAGGAGCAAAAAAGACCAATAAATCCACTATACTTTTGCTTCCCTTTGAAAAAAAGGATTTATGTGAAAATGAGGAAGCTCATTAAAAAGAAACTAAAAGGGGGACAGCCAAGAGGATTAAATCCTTGCATGCAGCCTATATGCCACTCAATAACAATATATTGGAAGCACAGGGGCAATACATAATGACTGCATGTAAAGGTTTGAGAAAGGATGGAAAGTGTTTAGGGTAACTAAACATTAGTGCAAGAAAGGTTGCTAGAAGAGAAAAAAAAAAAAAGAGTTGTCCTTTAAAAATCAAGTCCAAATTGAGAAAATAGAAATCAAAAAGTTCTTGTGAATTTTGAACTAGGATGTCGTGGACTAAAAAGAGTTTAAGCTAATGTGTCCTCCAAACATTAGGAAGAGGTCTGCTGAAGCTGTTCAGAGTGGTATGGACAGGAGGTGACTAAAAGGAATTGCAGTTACACCCTATGCTGAGTGTCTGGGCATGGCAGTGGCACATAACATGCAGTAGATGAGGAACATGGCAAATAATCCATTTCACATTTAAAATGGGAGGCTCTGAGGTGATTTTCTTGACTCAGGAGAAGAATTGGCTTGCCCTGGAGCTTGTGTATTGTGGAGAGATCAATATGTTCTGGTGGTCACTGAAGTCGTTTCTAGCATGACCGAGCACTCAGGGTGGGGTGGTTTTGTTGTTCTTTGTTTTGTTTTGGTTTTCTAGTGAAAGGAAAATGAATACTGGTTTTGAGAGCCTCTTGTTGGATTTTTGTGTGTGTTTTATCTACTCAGTTCCCCAGGAAATCGACTCCTCTGATTATAAATTCTACTCGAGCAAGCGAGTGTGAGTGGTTTGTTTTCTAGGCGAGGAAGATTCCCATTTACCAAAATTAGTGTCATTTGGAGTTAGCTGATGTTTATCCGCGCTTGGCCATCTCTGGAGACTGCTGCACAGCAAAGGGTGTATTTTGTATTTTAATCCTTAAAGCATTAAGGAGTTAATTCCTCCACTGAGCACAAGCATAAGTAAAACATTCTATCAGTAGAATCCTTTAAATCCTGAAGTTCTCCAAGTTGCCTCCAGTATTCAGGTTTGGTTTGTAGTATTTTTTGCTCATCCAGATCTATTGGACTGGGTTCACATTGTGTTTTTCCCCCATTTGCAGGAAAACATTCATATGTTTTTTCCACTTGTCACTTTGCTTTTGCTGATTGCCCTCTGCTCTTCAAATCATTCATGAGTGAGGCCTGATGGGGCTTTTAGGACTGATACCTCTGTGCTGACAATGAGTGAACAGTTCTTGTATTCAACAGCATGTGTTTGGTTTTGCAATCTGCCTTTGTTCCCATAGAACCAACTGTTTAGTCAGCTCTGTCCATTAATGGCAGACCACCTTGTATCATATTTATTTTAAAAACCATGGGAATATTGTTAACCAAAATAGCAAAATTGGAATACATTCAATCCAAAGAGATTTTTCTCCTCTGCATTCAAGGCATCAAAATTATTCTTCCATCAAAACATAACAATTGTTATGAATGATATCATAATACTGTGAACTGCTTAAGAGCTTCCACTTTAAAACTGTAATGGGCCATGCAGACAGAAGGGGAAAAAAAGGCTAAAAGCATAAATTGAAGATAATCAATGTGAATAGACCTTACCCATTGTGCAGTTTGAATAGGATAAGCACACATTATCTGGCATAATTGGTTCATGTGATTTTCTAATTGAAGAGAAGAAGTAATTAGAGCCTAATTGAACCAAAGTAACACAATGTCTGTCAGCATTTCTCCTTCTTCCACACATTATATTATTACCTGTCATCTTTTACTTTAGTGGGACTAAAAAAAAGAGGGGAAAAAAACAGTATAAAACATTTTGGAGTTTTCCTAGCCAAAGCAAAGGTACAGAAAAAAGACACTAAATAAAAACAAGTAAGACCATGAGTAACTACGTACATCCATGTGCTTCTAAACTAGGAGCGTTCCATTTGCCTCATTAAGAAATAAATTGCATTTTGTAAGATGATTTTATAAATTCAGTCTTATTCAGTCTTAGGAAGAAGAATATTTACATCATATTTCATTTGACTTGGCTCTGTACTTTCCACTTTCTCTTTCTAAATGAAGAGTTTTGCAGTGAAAAAGATATGGTTGCTGTTTTTAGCAAAATGATAGAGAACACCTTTGCAGACTTCTCTTGCTGGATTTTTATATGGAAAAAAAATCCAAAAATTGCCTGACATGAGATGCAGTCACTGCCGATGCAGAAAAGAGATTGTACTCAGCAGTGGTCTGTGAGACTCCTTGAATAGAGTGAGAGGATGTTGCAGGATATCCTCCACCTCTTGGGAACAGAAGCATGCTTTGGGGCTTTTTATTTCCAAGGGCAGAGAAAGGTCTGTGGTGGAGTGGTTATTTCCCTCTACGCACAAAACTTTGGGTGTAACTTGAAAACAAATTTCCTCAAGACAAGATTCAGTTATCCTTACTAAGGGTAGGTGATTTCTTAATGTAACAGGAGGCTACATTAAGTAAAGATGGCAGAACATTGTGGGCAGAGGAATTGTAACTCACCCCTGCTTCCCATTTTATTATTACATATTTACTATTGTCATTGCCAGTGGAGCAGAATAGTGAAAATTCGAGGTCAGTCCTTTTAGAGGTCAGGTCCAGCTGCAAAGCTTGTCAGGTTTCTTCCCCATTTCTTCCCCGTCATCCTGATATCAGCTATTAGCACACACTGTTACTATGAGAAATCATGTATCTGTAACCTTTGAATACTTTTGTAGCTGTTGCTATCTTTTGGTTTTTCATTCCTGCATAGCAGTCTTCAAAGTGTGATAAACTCTTATTAGTGTTCTGCTGCAATGATTGCACAGGTCAGAGGTCCTTTGACATTATTTGCTGTTCCAGGTCTTCAGACAAAAGCTTCTTTCTGTCCTGATGGTGAGTTGCCCCAAAACTTGTGCTGGTGGAAGTGACAGCTGTTGCTAACGCTCAACTCCTTTCTGTCAGGTGTTCTCAGTCACAGGATACCCTTTTTCTTCTGAAATGTGTTCTTCCTTTGCAGAAGAAAAAGGAAGCAGTTAGTGAGGGTGGGAATCTGAGGAGGTCTGGTCAGCAGTAATGGTGCTTTCTAGATCTAAAAACCTTTTGCTGGAAGCTTGAGATCGGCACTGTGAGAACTGGTTTGCCATGACTACAGCAATGCAGCCAGCTCGTGACCAGCAAAGTAGGGGAGGCTTACTGAGGTATCTTTCTCACCAAAGTGAATGAAGAACAGCTAGAGACTAAAATAGCAGAGGGATTGCTAAAAAGGTTTTTTAAGCTTTTGTATTTGAAGGGCCTAAATTCATGAAATTGAATAGGAAGGCATTTGTTTTCATCCTGGTGCTGTTTCAGAATCAAATAAGAGATTTCACAGTATAACTATGTCATTGTCTGGTGAAAACTGTGCTATCCTGTGTTAATGATAGGTAGGCTCGTGCCATCCAGCAGAAAGTGAAATTTTATTGAGAACAGTGGGAAACAGTAGAGGAGTAAGTGAGTCTAAGTACAAAAATGGGTAATTGTATGTAGGCTTATACACAACTTCAGGATGTACAGAATGGGACTATATGTCTCAGAGCTAGGCAGGCAACTAAAACTGAATGACTTACACTAGATGAAGAAATGAGAGTACTTTAAACTTTTTTTTTTCTTTAAAAATACTGGAAAATGATTGGCTGTATTTCCTCAATGAAATCTGAGGCAGTTCCTAGCTCTACTGATGCACTTAGAGAAATAATTTGGATGGAAAGGCTTTGTGGAATTTCTTCCATTTTTATTCTGTGGTCGCAATTTGACACGCTGCCCCCTAGTATGTTCTGGAAAGGTTAGAAAGACGTCCATTGATATTGTCCCGACTGTAGTGCTTTCTGTAAGTTTAATGGTGTTACTACTTACTTCTAAGCAAAGGAATCATGGGCATTGGAAGACAATAAGAGTCTAGAAATGAGTCTAAAGTCAGAGCTGAATAAATTGACTGGGCTGAGGTTTTGGCTGCCAAATTCCCAAGGCCGAGCCAAATACTTTCATTTGGGAGAGCTGACTTGTTTTGTTTGTTTCCTTGTGCTGGAATTTGGTTCATTTTCCATGAGATGAAAGATTTCTATTAGATTCTCTAAACTTTGAGGTTTAACTTTGGAACTGAAAGTTCAAGAGCTTTGCAGCCTGCAGTATTTCTTCTTCTTAGCATGGCAACAATGGAAGGCGCTGGATGCTCTCACTGACACCTTCTAGTTTTTCACATGTATTCACTTTTCCATTTCATGTTGTGACATTTTAGGTAGAATCTGTTACCCTCCCATCTGCTGTTGACCACCACTGGGGCCAGACTCATTTCTGAATGTCATTTACTATTCTGAAGTACATGCTTAGTGATGAATCTGTAAAAATGATTTGCTACATCATGTTGCTTTTTTCTAGAAGTGAGAAAGAATTACGCTTTTTAAATAAAACACTTTAGACAAAGTAAATATTAAAATAGTAATGTTCCAGATGCTGCCACTGCTGAAGGTGCATCCGTTCCATTTATCAGCCTCTTAACATGTGGGCTTTTTTTCTCCTGTATCTCTTGAGTAAATGTGGTGCACTTTGTCTGCATGGAATAAAAATTGAATGTAAAGACATGCTTTGAACAACCTGATGGACAAAAAGGGATTAAATCTGACACCTGGCCAGGTGGAAATTCCCGGAGTGAGGGCTCTAAGGCTGAGCCAAACACCTGACTCTTGCATCATCTCATTTCCTCTGATGTAAGGCATATATTGGCAGCTGAGCATTGAACATGGTCTTTACAACCTGATCAGCAAACACATCTTGCCAGCTGATAGCACTTAGCCCTCTTCCTTCCTGACCCCCAACTGTTTACGTAGTCTGTGTAGAGCCCAAGTCCTCCCTAAGGACTGAGGAATTGCAGCTCACTCTCTGACAACCACTACTTGTGAGAGGTACGGACAGCAGCGATGTGAGCTCTTCAGGCTTACCAAATACCCCTCTGCCTTACTGCTTACCCTAAGCTTCCATTAAGCCTGATCTAATGTGTCTTCCCTTCTGTTGATTAAATTAGCTTGATTAAGACTAGCATATATGACTATGCTCCAATCATATGCCCTGGCTGATTGCAGTGTCAATATGTGTGTAGTTAAACTCTGTTTTGCTTTGCTTAAGCACTGTGAAACTTTGACTGTCTTTAATAGCTCTACAATTTATGCTCATTGACAATGGATGCAAAACAAAATGAAATTCAGGTTGTAGTGAACAGCCTCCTTCAATCTATGAGTTTAATTAAATGAGTCTCTTCAGGAATGCTAAATATGAAAAACTTCTTTGCAGAAGAGACAAGGCTACCAATGTATTATGAAGGCTGCACACCCTGGAAGTGATGTTTTGATCTTTGTGTATGTTCTTCTTTTTGTTTGACAATACATCTTAATAAGGTTTTACCACTAATGCCTTCTGTTCTCCTTGAGGCATATTGTGCTGATGTTTGAATGTGTAATTTTAAATGCTTCTCTGTGTTGTCAGACGTAAGTGTGGGTGGAAATGTGTAAAGATCAAATGGATATCATCTGTGTTCCCTGAATGCTTTTCATCTAATTCTTCTAAAGCTTGCAACTGTTGAGGACATTAATGTGGAAGAGTAATCTCAAAGAAAGTCAAAGGCCAAGCTGTTTTTATTTTTCAATACAATGGGCCTCATTCATTTGGAAATTGATGGAGAATTAAATTAAGCATTTGCATGTACTGTAGATTGGTGGAGGTCATATTTCCAACTCACTTTACGATTACTTACATTGCAGGCTTCCTCACAAAGCAGATAAATACTATAGGTAATCTTACTTAGGGCAAATGTGGCAAGAATAGTTGTTTGCAAGTGCCCATAATATTTAAGTTTGATTTTTACAGTCCAGAAACACCAAGAGTCTCACTGTGGAACCTAGGAGTACTGTTTGCCCCCCAAATACAGCTGCGTCAAAATACAGAGTCTCATGTATGGCTATGGAAGGTTGGAGGTATTTTGTGCTTCTTCAGTTACAAGTTGTTATTGTTTGACTCTTTTCTTTGCCTTAATTAAATGGGGAGAGAGTGAAAGAACCTAATGACAATGACTGGATCTTAAAACTCTTCTTTATGCACCTTCCCCATCTGTTCCTTCCAGTGCAAGAATTAAGGAGCATCACATATTTGTATTTTTTTTAATTTTTATTTTTCCTAAACATGTAGGCAAGCTCCTACTCCCTGCTGCAGGGTGTTGTTCATGGTGAAGTTTACAAGGTTTCCAAGTGATTCAGCAAATCCATGAATCAAAAAATCCATCTAGAACTAAAGGATAAAAAGAACCATTTTTGGCTCAGAAAATTTAAGGAGATGTAATGGCTTAAGACTGAAGTACCTCACAAATATTCTTTCCCTCATTTTACATTCTCCTTTTTTCATCCACCGTTGATCAGAGCTAAGACAGGCAACTCAGCTAGACACATCTTTTTTTGTGCTATATTTGCTCTTAGCTAATTTAGGCTGAACACAAGGGTGTAGTGCTATTCCATTTAACTGCATGGGCATCCTCTCTTCTCAGATTCCTTTCTATGCTGTTGCCTACTTAATGAAATTATTCTAAGGGAAGAAAAGACAGGCTTTAAAACTCATCTCTTCTGCTGAAATTAGATTAACTGGATTTCACCAAAAAATTTAATAAATTTCTACAAAATATTCCTCACAAAAGGATTTGATATTTTGTTAATTTGAAATAATTTTGATCCTGTCTTATTTTTTACCTCATTAGTCTAAAGATGGCCACAAAAAATGTAGCAAATAAATATAAAACAGTTAGTTATGGCAAAGCAGCTCTGTAGGTTTTACAAAGGAGAAGCCTATGGTGCATACTTTGATAAAGTAATGAACATGGACTTATAAGAAAGTTTTTGATCGAGTTACTGAGATTATTGTTGGTTATGGGCTTTTAGAAAACTTGGCTCCATTGCTCCTTGATGTTCAGCAAAACAGATGAGCAAAAACAAACCAACAACAACAAAAACCACCTGAACCCCTTGAGTAGCTGTTGTGGACACTGGATGACTTTATTTTCATTCCTTTAAGGGGGCTGTATCTCAGATCTCAAAAATTAGTCCTTAGAATTTTTATGTTATTAAAATTAATGGTTAGTGCTGCAGCATAGTACGTCAATCCTCTTGTCCTGTTGAACTTGCTGTTCAAGCTGTTGAGGGAAGAGTGATATGTTGTACAACTCTGTCCTGTACAACTCTGTCCACTTTGGGCCAGCTAAGGCATTAAGTGGAGGCGCAGGACAAAGGTATCCAAGGGCAGCAGCTGCACTGTGGGGCCTTGGCTCTGAGAACTGGTCTTAGTCTTCAGCAGTGGCACTGTGTGAATTAAACGTCCCTCGGTCACATATCCTCCACCTCATGCAGCCCATCCTAATGGCAGAGCAGCTTCATTTCCACCTCCAGCAACAGAGACAGACAGTAGAGACAAGAGTACACCCTTGTGCCAGAAGCATGTATGGTAATTTTGGATGCAGAATGGAAAAAGAGAGAAAGAGAACTTTATCCTGATTTTTTCCTCTGATTAACTGAGGACTCTCAGCTTATAAGGCTTTTTAATAGTCAAGAGCATCAAAAAGGGGAAAATGAAAGGATCTTGAGATGACAAAGGATTCTCTGCAATGAAGATTGACATTACAACAATAATGCATCCTTTTGTGAGCTTGAGGATTACAAACTTCTGTGTGTTACGTGTCTCATACTGCTAAGTCATAATATACTAAACTAAGTTTACCAGTTTTTGAGGCTCAGGTTAAGCCTTTAGAACTACAGTTTCAGCCTTGCATCTAATGTGCTTCTGTAAATTATAGTGAGATAAAATCATATATTTAGCCATCTGCGTGTGATAGATTGTGCCAGCAAATAATTGCATGTGCAAGAAAATGAAAGCCAATGTTTGAAAACTTGGCTCTCTGTTTTTCTGAAGTAATTTTCCATTTGTGATATATAGTAATACAGTAGCAAGTTAAAGTGTGTGCAATCAGTTATTTGGATAAAGCATCTCCGTTCTGCTGAAGGTACCAGTGTTGAAGAACTATAAAATAGTGAGGTGAAGGAGGAAAAAGATTTTTCTACATTGAAAAGATCAGCTCACTATGTGGCTGCAGTAAAACTAAGGCAAATGGATACCAGCAGGCATTATGTGAACAGGACGAAAGAAGGATCCAAAGACGTTTATATGCAAGGTGAAGGTAGAATCTCATCTCATCTAGAACCCTACTGTACAGAAAAATTATTACCGCCTTTGCAAAAGTTATATTATACAACAAGCAACCAGAACTAGTTATTTTCTAGGAACGGTTTTACTATGAATAACGTATGCTTATGTACATTCTTACAGGAAGTACTTACTGCTTTTGTTTCTAGCTGGAGCAATAGAAGCTCTTCTGTGAGATTATGGAGACATACTGAACTAAATATGGTTTTGTGATGTGCAGTTCTGTCCTGAAAAGAGCCTCTGAAATAATTTTGTATTCATTTGACTTGACAAAATTCTGTCAAATATAAATTTGCCAATAGATTGAGCAAATAACTCTTAAATCTTCCAGCTATTGGAATTCACTCAGTGTTTCACATTTGATAATGTTTCATTATCAATCACTTCACAGATGTCATACCAGCATCAGGATAACTGGGAAGGAATGGTGACTTCAATAGTGATGTGAGAACAGTGTCCTAAAAGGTTTTAGGCTAAAAAATATGTACAGAAAAAGTAGTGTAAATCCGTTGAAAGGGAATACCTGGATATGGCAGAAAGAAATGGATGTATTAGGATTATGCTTTATTTTTGAATGGAATATTTTTTTTTTTGAAGAGAGAAGAGGACCACTAAATACAAATCTATTATTGTGTGAAGAGGATAGCTTGAATTTATTTCCATTGGATCTTGATTACATTTTTCACAGTCCTTTTAGAAAAGATCCTTAAAAATTGGTAGTGAGGAAGAAACCCCCAAAGCTGCTGATCAGGTCCAATATCTGGTTGTTAATAAGTAAAAAGTAACTCTCAAATAGGATTAATTTCTAGTATTTTTCTACCAATGTTTGGTTTTAGTTGCCAGACACTTTCTTTTGCCTTTGAGACATTTGTTACCAGAATTTCTTCTTCATTTATGTCCCTAAAGACAACAATCTTAATCTCCTCTTGCCTGAATCCTCAGATTCAGCTGCACAAGTGATGATTAATATATATATATATATCTCCTCCATTTTTTCATTATTCTCATCTCTAACTTATTAATTGCCTTTCTGGACTGTGGATATTAAAATTAAACTCTGTATTCCAATACTAATCACCCTAATGCAAAGCTAAGGGAAATTCTTGATTTCATCTTGGTATTCCCCTTCTTCAAGCACATGAGAATCAGATTAGCCCTTTGGCAGCATCATTGTGTTTAGGATTCATGCTCAGCTGATTATTGGCAATGACTCTGAAGTCCTAGTCACAATTTGTGCTCCACAGCAGAGAAGCCCATACCCTGTACAGCTACACAGTGTTCCTGGATTAATAGCTTTAAAAGTGACATAAAAATATGTTCATTGGGCAGCAGGTTGTTCAGAATCTCTGCAGCTCCGGTATTAATTTTAGGTATAAAGATTTCAGCACTATATGATATGAAGTGAGATGATGGAGACCTTAAACTGTAGAAGCTGAAATTTTCTGTGTGCTAAGTCAAGGTGATGATACATTGCCTCTGTGCCAGGAACTACCTAATTGGTATGCATAGTTACTGCTAATGACTCCCCTTCTCCTCCATTTCAGGCCAATTCAGCAGCCATACTGGTTGCCATGAGGGAACTTTCAAACTGAACACCCTGTCAGCAAACACCTCAGAGCTACCATCTGTTTCATAAATGAAAGAATCAAATATTGCTTAAGAAATAAAATAACACAACATTAAAGGTAATGTTATGCAAATTGACTTAAGCCTCAATGGGCAGTCCTCTAAGCTGCATCCCTTCCTACGGATTTCCTGTTTGGTCTTCCAAAGCTGAAATGAATACTTTATGTGAATGTTTCCCTTCACTGTTTTTTTTTTTTTTTTTTGAGGTGGAGCATTAAAAAGCAGAGGTTGAGAAACAGCTGTGTCCCAAACTTCACGTGTGGAAGGCTTTAGTAAGATATCTTATTGGTTCTTCTAAATTGTCTCTCGCCCCGACATTAAACTGCTGCAATTAATGCTGTCATTACACAAACTTGTTTCCTATACTCCATGTCTTGAAAGTTGTCTTAAAGATGGTGGCTAAAGACCTCTTCCTGAAAGGTCATCTGTTTTCTGTGGTGACCAACTGCAAAATAAACTACAAGAGATTGCAATTTCAGGAATAGGTGCGATCAAATGCATTTGTCTGCTTTGTGACAACTTCATCTCTTCTATATATACACCTGGCTACCAACCCCAGAGAGGGCCACGTTTTCAGTTGACCTGTATGAACCATTGAGCAACCCAGGCTAAAAGTAGCTGCAAGTTCTGAATTCCTTCCTATTTCAACTATGCATTTTGGAAGACTTGAATTTAACAGTAACTCAAATATGCAAGAATCTGTTGCCTTTGCAGTCTCTGTGGATACAAAGTCTTGTTGCAGAACTCTCCTACAAAGATATGTATTTTACACCCTTCTTGTTCTGAATGAAATTAGTAGCAAAATGGAACAGGAATTCACTAACATCTCTTCCCAAGGTCGTTGCTACTGCTATGAAGTTGTATCAGCAGAACTGTTTTGGCACTGCCTTTAAAAGGTGACAATTTTGGTGGGTAAATAGGAAGTTGGACAGAACTGTCTCTGAACCTATCCTCCGTTTGCATTTATTATACAATCTTAAAGGCTAGGTGATTAAAGGCAGTATATGTGTGCTTTGCTATCTCATATTTGGCAGTAGCTTGGAACAATTATAGCATAGCTTAAAAATACAGTTTTATGGATTTTTTTTATTTCCAGAAGCTGACAAAACTGGCATCTCAGAAGTTCAGTCTTCTGTAATAATGGATATATTTATAAAAGTGGATTGAATTTAGTGTGATGTTTCAGAAACCCTAAAAAAGCTGAGGTGACTCATAAGGTCTAGAAGGTATACTCATAAGGTATATAGATAGTCAGGTCAAAATGGATATATTCAGACAAGAACATGTCCGTAATCAGAAATTTAAGAAGGCCAAGGAAGAATCGGTTTTAGGTATGTTAATGAAGAATCAAAGTCACTGCATTTGGATTTAATGCACTTTGGTTAATGGCTCCCAACATGCTGGAGAGCTAGAATAAAATATGTAGCTATTGCTAGTGTTCTTGGGCTTTTTCCAGAAACAAGTCTAGGCAGCACTGATCTTTTGTCTCCTTTAGAAGAATATAACTCTGGAGTCAATTACTCAAAATTTAGATTTAAGCTAATGTAAAAGAGAACAAAATGTATGTCTCAAAGTGAGCCAAATAATACCTAAGATGAGTCTAAATTTGGGAAAGTCATGCTGTCTTTCATCCCTTGCGTTGCTAGCTTTATGATCATGTGGATTTCTCGTAGGCCATATGCTATCAGAAACCTGTAGTTGCTATACATTTGCTGGACCTAGCATTCACTTATCACTATTTAACTTACACACCCACATCCATAGTCAGCTCTGAATTTGGCCATTCTGTCCTGTTGTTATTTCAGGGGCTTTTTTGCCTTTTCTTCTTTTTTTCTTTTTTTTTTTTTTTTGGTCTCCCAGCTTCCAATTTTCTACTTTTGAGTTTCAAATTTCCTTTTTCTGTCACTGTGTTACTGACTGGAGTTTTTCAAATCATTGGAGCTTCTCTCTCCATCTTGATCAATTCACTGCCTTGAAATACAGAAGAGCTAGTGATCTCTTTTTCCCTTTGCCTCACAGGTGAAGGCTCTGGGGATAACAGAGGAAATTATGCTGGCAGCTTAATACAAGTCCATCAGTAACACTTGGTATTGATACTATGCATAGAATGAATCTATTAAAAAGTCAAAGAATAGCATTTATGAAAATACAGCATTTACAGCAATATTTTGCCTTAGCATCAACCAAGAAATATATTCATGTAGAGCGACATAATATTCAGTGGAGTGGAAAATAGTTTATGTAAAGTTGTCCTCACTATGAAATTGTATCAATACACAGGGAAAAAGAAGAAATTTTTAAAGGTAGGAAGCAAAGCTGTTCTGTTACTTCATGAAAAAGGCTTTTATATGTGATAAAAATTAGTTTAGACAGCTAAGCAAAAAAGCTAATTCACAAGAATTACCAAAGAAAACAAGCCACAGGCACTGTAAAGAGTGGTTACATTAAGGTCAGGACCTCATAAATGATCATGACAGGAAATCGTATGCTCTTTTTGTCTGACCTGCATGAAATATCCGTATGTCTTCCCTAACTCATAAATGATATTAGGTCTGTAGTGTGACTCGTTCGTAAACCTGTCTTTGATAATCCCCTGATGGATGGTCATGATTTCCAGTGCTGAGAAGACATTAATAGTCTGGTGGTTTGGGTGCTCCTTATGCAGATCATCTCTTCCGACAGAAACGAGGGAATGTAACAGGACAAAACCCTTCAGTATGTATGTTTCATTCCTGTCCAAGTAAGTCTTCAGCCCCTTTGGATGAGTGAAAGGCCAGAAGTGTGCATTTCGAGCCTGAGTTCTCACTGCTCTGCTGGTGCCTCGGTGCCACTGATTTGTGGCTCCAGGGCTCTCACTGGCTGCTGCCATTCCTTTTCAAAGAGAGGAGGTAGAGAGCAGTTAACACAGCCCCAGCTTTAGGCTGCGGGTGTCTGTTGTATTCACTCGCTTTTCCCCTTTTGACTGGGCCTGCAGCCAGAACCCTAGAGTTCTGAAAGGGAATGGGTACAAGTGCAAAGGTTTATGCACTCAATTAGGTCTAATCAGATAGTTGAAAACTCTAGAGACTTTTTTTCTGGTTGCATCGACTATGTTAGCTAGAGGGTATTCTATTGTTGTCTTTCCTTTTTCACTCTCTATCTTTTTTTGTTGCATGAACTCTTACATGTGTGTTTATGTAATGACTTTGACAGGTATTTGATCTATGACTTTGAGTTATGCAAGTACAAAGTCCAAACTATTCCTCAGTAAAGCGAATATTACAGTGCTCTGATAACCTCAGAAGGGAATATTAAGATCCAGGGCTATGTCTCAAGAAAGTATTTTCCATATTTGACTAATATCTAGGAAGTCAGAGGAGCTCAGTCTGAGTTTAGGTAAGCTGTCTATCTCAGTATCTTAGAATATCTTAAGTGGTTGTTTCATTTGATCGGTTTCCCCTGAACTTTGCAGCTTCTCATACCGAATAATAGAGGAGACTTAGCTGTGCAGACTTCTAACATCTGAGGTAAATGTAAAATAGGATTGAGGGATTACTAATGAATCTTGCTAAAACAGTGGTAAGCTGCATGCAGTTGATAAAAAACTATCTCTATTTTTGGTGGAGAAAAAGTGTGTTCAGTGAAAGTTTTTGTATTCTGAATTCTGCAATCCTGATACAGGAATGTTGTCCTTCGTGAGCTGATCTCCCCGTATGTTTGACAGGGCTCATAGGCTGCCTCCGCATTACGTTGAAGTGACTTTCTTCTTCAAGTAGTGGCAAAATCTTTAAACATCTGGAGATATTACCATTCCAAACCAGGCACTGCAGGAATCAGGATTAAATATAAGTTTTCATCACCTTACTGTTTTCATTTGAGTCAGTAACATCCTTTTAAGCAGAGCTTTATAATATTTCCTTAAATATGACAGACCAGATATTTTGATCCAATAAATGTTTATTAAAAAGATAATCACTTTTAACTGATGGCTCAAGTAAAGGAATGGGAAAGTGGACTTGCATCTGTGCCCACATGACAAGCATTTTGCTTTTTGATGGAAGTAAGAGGAAGAGGGCTGCTAACACCCTTATAAAATTTTTAAATGATGTGATGGGATTGGGTTGTTGAAGTATTTGGAGTAAATATGACAGTGCCATCATTGGGAGCAGAACCTGTGATGTTGCAGGAACCAACATGTGTCTACAAACTGATTAAATTTTCTGTAGAAGGGAAAGAGTGGAGTATGATCAGATCAGTAACACTGCAGGATCTGATTTCAGAGGTGCTCAGCACTCTGAGTTAGTACCTGTCCCACAGAAACACTTCCTACACCTGATAGCTGGGCCACCTTAGAACATTTTCTTGTTCTCCATTATCTACAAAACCCCAAACGAATTATGACTGTACGGAACCTGCTTGGTGGTGAGGAGGCTAAGGGTTTGCTGTCCATGTGTGATACGTGAAAATAGTAGGGGGAGATATGGAACAAAGTGAGGAATAAGCTTGGTCATGCAGAGAATTTGCTATTAATAGGATGAAAGTCCTCAATGTATCAGAAGTTGTCCCCAGAGAGAAAGCCAAGACTGGTTCACTCTTGCTTTAACCTTCTGTGCTGAAGGCAAACAAGCTTAAGGTACAAACAGATTGGAAATTAATTGGTGTAATTAACATTTTGTGATTATAATGACTTCTAATCAATACTTTATGCAAATAGCTATATTGATGTGTAGAACAAAGGCTGCTAGTTATGTTCGGAGGAAAAAAACCAACAACTTTAAAGCCCTAATGAAATTCAAACCTTTCAGTTCAGTTAAAGTTGCGAACGCATCTTTTTCGAGGTAAAAAAGAAGATCCTTTTGTGACCTTTTTAATTAAAAATGTCTCTGATACAGTTCCTGACTAAACTTCATAAAATGAGTTGACTGGAGGATGTAGCACGTTCTGCTGTTCATAGTTCCCAACATTAAACCACTGTGTTTCATTAGTTTAATGGAGGAAAATAGTGAAAACAACCTGATCCAAGCTCACAGCCGCAAGAACCCTTCCCATGGCAGGAGTAGTCTGGGACTTGCTCCAGATACCAAAGAAATGAATGGGGTATCAAGAAGAATGGGTTAGAAACCTTTTTTTTTAGATGTGCAAATGGGATATAACTTTTTGTTTCTGGAAATCACCTTCAAATTTTTTCTCAGTTATTTTTCTTTCTGAAATTGTATTTAAAATGGGTAGGTAAGAGATGAGAAAAGATTAGATAGAAGCTGTCTGTTTTCCCACATTCCAACCTTCAACTTCACGTAGTCAGTAGTACCTCTAGAAAACCCTATTTGATAATGGTTCTGAATTTTTCCTCTTTCAAATAAGACTTGGACACTGGGCAGCATAAAAATGCAATCTGCTAAAATTGAAGTCAAATGCTTTCTGAACTGTTCGTTCAGGTGCATCACAGAAGAGTCTTTTACCTTGAGTCTTCGTGTTGAGAAATAGCAGGAGTGGGCTTGGAAAACTGTAAATTTTCGGACCTAAGGAAGCCTCAGATGTTTTGGAATTAGCCCTTCACAATTGAAGATCAGATAAATAACTTCTTCCAAATGCTTTTCAAGTCTTCAGTCTGGGTGCTGATGGATATCTTTTCCCTGCGGACAGGAGGCCATGAGCGACAAGCCTTATTCGGGGCACTCCAAGGACTGTGACAACTCAGGACTGACAGACATTGGTAATACAATGTCGCAAAGACTGTATAATTGCTTTTTGTGATAACTTTACTCATGACCAGCAAATTTTAGAAAGAAAACAATGACAAAGTAAATGAAGAGGGACTTCATATATCTGCTGTTAATCTTGTTTTAAGAGGTGATATAAAAATACTTCTATTAGATTTTTTTGTATTCTGAAAGGAAAAGCTTTGTGCCTTAATGCTAGGTGCCTTGGTGCCTTAATGCTAGGAAAGCTGAAGGAGGTGCTGGACTTTGTTGTTAATGTGGTGTTAGTTTTGAAAACTTGCGAGCCTTTCAGTCATAATGAAGCACTAAAGTTTTTCAAGACAGCCTGATAAGCAAACCCCATTAGCCCTCAGAGAGGAGGCAGTTCGTGCCAGGTATTGGCCAAAAGAGCTGTTGGGATTTCACCCAGTGAGTGTGTGTCTCATCAGCATTCTGCACTGCTGCCAAAGTTTGCTATAGCATGAAGGAGAAAGAAACAAAGAAACATAAGGAGAAGGAGGGGGGGAAAGGAATCTAATGAGAAGAAAAATTGCTTTTTAGCTGTTCACTGGAACTATTTTGGTTTCCCAATGAACCTGAACAGCATCTTAGGTGATGATGTGGGGAAGTTAGTGTTTTTGGCACCTGAACAGGAAGCATTTGCAGTTTTGGCACTCTGAAGGGATGGAAAGAGCTAGTGTAAGTGCTTTGCTGAAAAGGGGTGGAAAAGAGTTTTTGTCTGTAAGGCCTGGTGCCTTGCTGAACTGGGACCTCAGCCTGGCTGCAATGGTAAAAGTGCCCAAAGCAAATCAAGAATCTTAGGCTTCAACTGTCATGGACTGCCATATTAATGAAGGGCTTACACTTCTTATGTATTACACATGCCCGTTCAACTGCCCTGGAAGTATAAGGGGACCTTATAGTGGCTATAAATGCCATGTGGTACGAGACTTTCTTACGTAACAATCATACCACAGGCCGGTTTTCTTAGCATAGGACAGCATAAAGTGCAGTAACACAGAGAAAAAGAGACATTCAAAGGAAATTTGAGAAGAGTCCTGCCTGGGTATGTCTTTATCTGACATTGCTTCCACCATGCTACTTGGAATAGCAAATAGTGACTCTCCCTCTGAAGATTTCATCTTTTGTTTGCAGCTGATGAAACTCTCAGTGTTTGGATGGGGCTGACAGACTGTTGAAGTCAATGTGTTAAACCCCAAGCCACAGAAAGATGACAGGGTATGTGCCACACCTTTTAAAGATATAAAACTGAGAAGTGTTCAGAAAGTAGTTAGCAGGACAAGGATGGCAGTCTCACTGGCTTCCTAGAGAAGCAATCCCTGGGAACTTTTTTCCTTGTGGATATAGTCTTTTCTACGCATCAGTCTTCTCATTCCTCATCTCCAGCCAACAACTTTTGAATTAAGTGGTTAGTTAGAAGCTCAGTGGTCTCAAAACATTAAGTTAATACAAATTTCATGAAAATAGACATTGCTGGTGCCCTAACAAGCACGCAGGCTGCTGTGCAACGCTCATCACATACTGAAGAGTACTTAAAGACAAGAGTACTTATAAACCATAGGAGAAATTTATTTGGCATGTGATCCGCTAGATGCGCAGGATAAAAGTGTTTGGAAACTTTATTTGACCTCCTGCTTCCAGAACTGCTTGCCTGGAGATAGGGGAAGTGTTGTGCTGCTTATTGCAAATAGAATAAATTAATTTTATGACTTCCCGGTGTGTTATAAAGGTCCTTCACTGAACTAGTATACAGCTGTATCTACGATGTTTGCTCTTATGCTGTAGCCTAGCCTGATGGCAATAAAAGTTCTGAAGTCCTGTCTGCACTTACGGTGTAAGATGGATCTGACAAATAGCACAGTTTACCAACTCTAAAGTACATATGCAAAAATTCAGTTGCTGGAGAGACTCTTCTGCTTTGTCCTCAGCATAGCATAAATTGCCAGGAAAGACAGGATCCAACTGAAGGCTCTAATGTTTCAGCTTTGCTGAAAGTACAAAAAGCCAAAAAGCCTTTTCTGGGGATGCCTTTGATTTGGCTAAGGAAGCTGAGACTGCTCTGTATCTTCCTGAATTCTACTTCTGAAAAAGATGAGAAAATATTTCTACTCTTTGTACCTGTAAAAGATACAAAAGTGAAATCTGAGGAGTCCCTGTAGACTTTGGGAGTATTCTTCAGTCCATTTACTGGCTTAGCTTCTGTGCTTTCTGATTTGCTCTGTATTTGGCTGAAATAATAGTGGCTTAAAATCAAAATACTTCAAATACCCCGTCTCAGTAACTTGCTACATGCATCTTGTATGCTACTTGCCTTCCAGAGGATTATATCCAACTGAAGGCAGGCTGTTGTTTCTGCTGGCTTGTGTCACAAAATATTTTTACTTTGCATAACACTTGTGTCCATTTACAAGTGATATTTTTTTCTGGCATGCATCCTGCTTTACTTTTAATATAGAAATGTAGTAAGCATCCTATGTTTCTTTGCTACACATGTATTCTGTAAACACTCCTGAAAGGCAGGGCTTGGTGTGACTTCTAAGCCACTTTGGTATTCTTGATGTCTTTAAAACAATGTTGCTTGGTTCATACTTTTCTGCAACAATGATCTATGCTATTGTCAGAGCCACACTGGAAATAATAGCCATATTAATAGCATCAACACCTTTTCAAATCCATTAATTCCTTTGAATTCTCTTGAGAGGAAGGAAAGAACAGCAAATCCAAAAATAGCTCTTTGAAAAGAATTAGCTTGAGACTGTAAGATAAATGAACAGCGAAAGCTGACCAACTGTACTGGGCTGGCACAACTTTACTGGATTTTGAAGGCTATGGAGAGCTGTCAGGCTGGAACGTGGTGCTAGGACTGTGGCTGCTCACTGAGCAGGCAGAATGGGTGGTTTCTTGTGACATGGCTCAGGGTTCACAGAAGCAAACCAAAGCAGTTGGCCAGAACAAGGTGTTTTATAGAGATTGTGGATATGTGTACTGTGTGCCATTGTCTCACTGAGCTGTGTGGATAAGGGCCACCAAGCATGTGATGGAGACAAACCAGGATGCAGGAAAGCTGGGATTTGGAATTCTTAAAAGCTGGTCTGAATTCTAGGCTACGTATAATTTGTAACCAGACAAATCTTTATTTCTTCTTTTTTGTTCCTCAGTCTTACGTTGGAAAAATGGTTGTGAAACCTTTGTGGTTCACTTTGTTTTGCTGTAGGTTCCTTAATTTGCCTCTAGGTGAGCTCTGGGAAATAACTGATTAAACCACTTTAATCCAAGTGCGAGCCAGTTCCTCCATTTACCTGTTTTAAGAACTCCTTGTGACTGTCTAGGTGTACTGGCGTGGCTGTACAGAGTGCACTTTGCCTTTCTTCCTCTTCTGGGTGAGGGTGAGAATAGGCATTGACCAAGCTGGTGCGATATTTGGTGGGAGTCCTTTGCTGTGGTATTCTTCCTCCACACATTTTCATTACCTAATCTGTGTCAACTTGATGCTTAAAAAGGTCTGGCCGAGTCCTCTCCCCAAGATAAGAGCAGTCAGTGCATCTTTGAAGAGACGTCAGTGACCTGAAAGAGGCATTGGAGAAGGCCGGGGTTTGTTTATTTTTGTTGTGTGCAAGAAATGAAGTTAGTGCAAACTTCAGGACTTTCTAAATGTTCTTGTTTGCCACTTTGGCCATGTAAAGAATAGAACGAAATAGTTGCAATTGGAAGGGATCTACAAAGGTCATAGTCCAACTTACAGACTACTTCGTGTCTGACCCAAAGTTACAATACATCATTAAGAGTGTTATCCAAATGCCTCTTAAACACAGACAGGCACAGGGCACCTCTCTAGTAGGAAGCCTGATCCTTGTCAATGTGTGGAAGCGTTGTCTTCATGATGCTCCATTTACACTAGGAAAAGATGCTTCGAAAAGATGACTTATTCTTGACCTTTTTGATGGGACTGTGTCCATAGACATGTTCTACAGTCATAATTAAACTGATTTGAAATAGCTTAGCTTGAAAAAAAATAGTTGGAGACTCTTTTTTTCTTCATAAATGTGTAGTAAATTGTCATGTGCTTTTTTTTTTGTGACAAACATGAACAGATCATAGAAATAACGAGGCCTCCTTCAGAGAGGAAGAAAAGCATTTATATGGTGGACTGGGTATCTTCTGGTTGTTAATGAAATCAGACAATGCAAATCAAGTGAAAATGAATTAGATTTGATGCCTGGCAGGCTAGTTGTTTACAAGATTCTTCTGTGTGCTCTAATGTGTGGAATACTTTTGCCAAGACTTACTAAATGATGAAATGATAGTGCAATTATATAGAATTAAGACTGGCAGAGACATTTGTTAGAATTCTGCTATTTGGTCTTCAAAATATAATCAATTAAAAAAAAAGCCTTTGAAAATGAGAACAAATGAGAAGTCATGAGGTAGCCAAATAATCACTTGACTGCTTCTGTTCAAAGACACCAGAAAATTCTTCCCAGTGACATTAAAAAATAAATTACACAAATAACGTCTTCTGTCCTGCAAGTTCGTGGGGTGTATGAATTTGCAAGACAGAATAAGCTGTAGACCTGCCTACTTGTCTGCAGGAGTGAAGCCAGTAAAGGTCATGTTTAACCAAAAATCAACATGTTCTGAAAAAGTGATTAAAAAAACATTTAATGCTCCAAGTATTCACTACCTCCAAGTGAGACCATTTGAGCTAGCTGATGATTCTAAAACTAATCACATTCTTGATTCTATGCTTATAAGTATTAGAAATAATAATGATTGATTTGCATAGCCCAAGCATACAAACCATCAACCTGGATTAATGTGTTACTGTTCCAGGGATTACACAAATAGAATAAAAGCAGACCATGGTAAACATTACAGTCTGAAAGAGAAATATCATACCTTGTGTGAATATAGCAAAACTGAAAGAAACAAAGAGACCGAAGAGAACGTTTATTTTATTTATTTATTTTTTCTGGATACTGAGGCCCACCACTGGAGCTACCAAATCATACATTTTGTTTAAAGGACTAAGCAGCATAACTATTAGGAGTAGGATTTTTGAGACATCCTGCACAAAAAGTCCGCACCAGTTTTTCTGAGAACTGAACACCTATTTCTCTAGAGAACCTTAACTTTTTGGTAATTAGATATTTAGGCAACAGAGTATGAAGCCATGATGTGGAAAAATAAACCTAGCTGCTATGTTTAGACACCAAAAGTTGGACAAAATTTAACTAATTTTGGAAACCTAGACTTGAACTAAATTGTCCATTGTAAAACTGGGAGTCTAGAGCATTTTAAGATGAGATCTCTAAAAGTTCTTTAATTTCAGTGCCACTAAATTTATATGAAAAGCTTTTGAGGCTAGGAGGATTGGCAACAAGATAGACTGTTCCATCCACACTGGATAACAGTCATTAAATATATAGTGAAAGCCTTTACAAGATTTTGCCAAAATTACTGAAATTATATTAAGCCAAACTCATGTCTAGTGCAAATCCATCTGTGTCAGTGATCCTGCTTCATCTAAGTATGGGGAGATAGTGAGTCATGAGGAAATGTATATTTGAAAAGAAATGAAGGGCAAATGGGTTACTGTAGTACAAATATCAAGCAAGTTTCTAAAATTATGCCAAGTAAAGTCAGTATGTTTAATATTTTTCCAGCTGGTTAAGATTTAACTGAATGATTTTGGTTTCAGGAGACAATGTACAGGGTTTGGTCAGAACTGGTGGAGGGAGGGGAAGCCTTTCATAAAGAATTGCTAACAAATGGGATTCAACACTCAAGAGGCTCAGATGGCCTATTAATTCTGGTTCTGGCTTCCTTCCAAAACAACTGTGCTTCTCTTTTAATTCATGGCTAATTTCTATCAGAGATACCAAGAGACCATTTCTTTTTTCGACAGGAAGCATCCACATTGCTTAAATGGATTCATGCGAGGGCCTTTAGTGAGCAGACATTGATTGGCTCGTCTCTGGGGCCTGGCAAAGGCCTGACGGGTACTGGTTTGACATCGGCAGCAAATGAAATATGACCTCCTCTAAACAGGCCTGAGCTTTTGGGCCTTCGTGGAATCCAGTAGCTAAGGACCTTTTCAATCCCTTTTAATTAATGAAGTGATTTGACTTGACTGAGATTACACTTACAATAATGAATTAAAAAGTAATAAAAAGAAATCTAACAAATATGCAATAGGGAACAAGGACTGAGTTCAGTACCTATCTGATCCTCATTACGTATCTTATTTCTGTATACACTTCAGATCAATGATCTTAAAAGGGAGGCTTTTATTTTCCAAGCACTGACATCTGCATACTTCCTATTTTCAAATGCTTTTCTATAGAAGATGAAAACTATGAAGATCTTTTATGCCTGTGCGACTAGTTTAGTCATTTGTTATCTCTGTTGTGCTAAATCTCTCTATTCCTCAGGACTCTAGCCTCTTCTGCTCTGTATTCTCTCCTGTGGTGTGGCACATTTTTAGCTGCCCTTTGCTGGATAGCAGCGAGCAATGGTCACTGTGTATATTTTGTGTAATGGGAACGCAGTCCTCCAGTGTGACTTCGGTTGGGCAAGTAGTGAGTGTGAATCTGTGCCAGGCCAGTTCAAAGGATTCCCCTGAGTACTATGTCTGAAATCACTTTTTTTTTTTTTTCCCTCTCACCTTCTACTTTATGGTAGCGTATAGCAGAAATGATCCGAAATTTACCCAGAGAACAGACACACTCCGACTGTTTGGGGGGTACAGTATAATTTTGGAGGTAACTCGCTGTCACTAACTTTTCTTCCTTTCTGTACTGAGTTCAACTGTGATTTTAAGCTGATGCAAATCTACAAGAGCTCCACACTGTAATGATCTGGGGCCATTCTGATCCAAGGAAAGAGCCATGGCCAGTTTAGGTTTCTTGCTGATGTTGTTTCAAGGTGTCAAAGTGTCTTGCTTGGTAGCTGAGAGGTTGCTTCACTTAAACTCGCGATTTAAATGCTCAAATGATAGCAATTGCTGAAGCTGAAAAAAATATGAGTTGATAGAATAAATGATTTAAGCCTTTATTGTCTTGGGTAAAACAATGTGGATTGTAGAGGCTTCCAAGAATACCAGATATATTTAAGTGTATAGATGAGGCTAGCTATGCAAAACCATGGAGGAAACTTCCATACCAAGAGTTACATCTGCCCACAGAATTATGTGTTTTGATCATGGATGCTTGGAAAGTCCTGCATGGGAGCATACTGTGGTGAATTGCTTCATGCAGAGGTAATTTGGAGACTTCCCCACACTCATGATTATTTCAGTGCAGAACTGCAAGATCACCATAGTCATCAGCCTGCTCTCTTACATTATAGCGTGTGCTTAACTTTCCAGTTTATTCATATTCTTCCCTTTTATCACAACACATTGTCATCCTCTGCTACAGCATAGACTTACCCATTTGCCAGAACCTAAAATTGTTCTTTCATTAATTGGCCATGGGAGCCAATCTTTTAATTTTTTTTCTTCTGCTGTAAAGAAGAAACACCATCAATGTAAAACTGAAGCAGAAAAGTTGTGTTTGTTTGTAAGATGAGTTTTTAATATTTTAGCATTTGACAGACTAGGGCAGAAGAGGTGTAGAGATGTCATTAAGGCCTTGGGTATGATCCACTGGAAGCTGATGGAAAAGCAGTACTAGTACTGGAAAAGCTACTAGTAGTATTATTAGGCTTTTAGGATGAGATGCATCTTAACATGTAGAAGAGGATTTAGAGTGGGTAAGCAATGAGCATAGAGTGGTAGCTGGTTAAATAATGGTGCATAGCTTCTATTAAAACTTTTCAGTGTTTACAGCTTGGTTAAGATGCCTCTTAATTACACAAATTTGTAAGAAACACCTTAATTGTTAAGGTAGTGGGAGAATTCACAGAGAGGTGGTTATCTTCTAGTTTAATTTGTTCTCTGTTGCTTAAAAGTAAGTGACCTTAAAATTAAAAAGCCTTCCTGCTCTCCTGAGAAGTTTTATTGCAAATTTAAGCTTGGAACTGCAATCATGTTAAGTGTAGGTGTAGACTTTTAGACTAACTTGAAATTAGAAGCCCTCAATGAACGATCAGCTGCACGTTAATAAACGTGGTTGTACTGGCCAGGGATGCTCATCGACACTGCGCAAGGGAGTAAGTCCCCTGGCTACAGATTGGGTAGGCCTAACTGCATTTCCCTCTGAATCTCACGTTCGGTACTTTTCAGCTAATGCTATCCATTTGCAAAGCAATCTTTCTGCAGACTCGGTAACGCTTCTACACTCGTCGTTCTCCGGTAGCTCGGCCGTGAATTCCTGCACGCACCGCGCAGCGCCCACCGCTCCCTCGCCGCCTACGTCCGGGGGCCGCGCGTTCCGAGTGGCCTTGCGGGAGCAGTTCCGGCGGGGCGAGCAGCACCTCGGGGCGGCAGGGAGGGAGGGAAGGGAGGCAGGAGGACGGGAGCGGGGCCGGAGGGAGGCCGGCCGGCAGCAGGTGGCAGCAGCGCCCCGGGCCTGTCAGCCGCCGAGAGGAGCGCGGGGCCCGGCGTGCGCCTGTCAGCGGGCGGTGCGCGGGGCCGCGGGGCTGACAGGGCTGCCCCGAGGAGGGAAGGGCACGGGGAGGGAAGGCGTCTCTGAGCGCTCGGCAGCTGGGGACTCTCCGGGTCAGGCCGCCCCGCTCCGGGGCGCCTTGTAACCGAAACGGCTGCAGAGTTGGCAGGTGGCCGACGAAGTAAGTGACAACAGACACACCTCGGTCTGTGGGAGGCGGCAAGCTGACCTGAGCATGGGAAGGTGGGAAATGTGGCTGAAGCCAGGAGGAGCAAGATGGCCATGAGTCACGCGTAACCATGCATGCATTTACACCCCCATAGGGCTGTGGTTGCTTAGTTCAGTTACCCAAATAACCTGGCGCTGTGACTTTCCTGAGAAGTGGGAACGTACTCATATCCTATAGGTGGGTCTGTCAGATTGGGATTTTAGAAATAGTTTCAGGTAATGTGAGAAATACACTTGGGAACAGAGGAAGAAGCCTAACTTGTAGAGTAGAAAGAGTAGAAAGGATACAGGACACTATGAAGGCAGGGAAAGAAATGTGAGGTGTTTTTATCTGGCAAACTTTTAAGAAGGTGCTTTGGTTGCCCACCACAGAAGGTGGTGATAGCTAGAAGTTACTTAAACTTTAAACAGAATCACGTGGAAATGGGGAAATAATACCAAGGAGGAGAAAGGCACGTGTGAGAGTCTATCTTAGAGTACCTTATCATAAGGTGACACCTTGTCATAAGGTGTCGTATAGTGACTGCATCAGTTGACGGTGACTGCATCGGCTGACAAGGGAAGACCAACCAATGTCATCTACCTGAACTTCTGTAAGGCCTTTGACACGGTCCCACCTGATGTCCTGGTCTCCAAATTGGAGAGGGATGGATTTGGTGGGTGGACCATTCAGTGGATAAGGAATTGGCTTGAAGGCTGCATTCAGAGAGTAGTGGTCAATGGCTCTATGCCCAAGCAGAGGCCAGTGATGAGTGGTGTCCTTCAGAGGTCTATCCTGGGACCAGTACTGTTAAGTATCTTTATCAATGACGTAGACAGTGGGATCGAGTACACCTGCAACAATTCTGCAGATGACACCAACCTGAGTGGTGCGGTTGATACAACAGAAGGAAGGGATGCCATCCAAAGGGACCTGGACAAGCTTGAGAATTGGGCCCACATGAACCTAGTGAGGTTCAACAAGTCCAAGTGCAAGGTGCACCTGGGTAGGGGCAATCACAGACACGAGGACAGACTGGGAGAAGAACTCATTGAGAGCAGCCCTGCAGAGTAGGACTTGGGGGTTCTGCTGGATGAAAAGCTCGACATGAGCCAGCAGTGTGTTCTTGCAGCCCAGAAGGCCAACTGTGTCCTGGGCTGCATCAACAGAGGAGTGGCCAGCAGGGAAGGGAGGTGATTGTCCCCCTCTACTCTGTACTTGTGAGGCCTCACTTGGAGTGCTGTGTCCAGGTCTGGAGCCCCCAGCACAAGAAGGATGTTGATCTGTTAGAATGGGTCCAGAGGAGGGCCACAAAATGAACAAGGGGATGGAGCACCTCTCCTATGTAGAAAGGCTGAGAGCTGGGGCTTGTTCAGCCTATAGAAGAGAAGGCTCTGGGGTGACCTCATTGCAACTTTTCGGTACTTAAAGGGGACATAAAAAAGATGGAGAGTGACTCTTTGTTCAATCAGATAATGAGAGGACAAGGGGGAATGGTTTTAAACTAAAAGAGGGGAGATTTAGATTAGACATTAGGAAGAAATTCTTCACTCAGAGGGTGGTGAGGCACTGGAACAGGTTGCCCAGAGAGGTTGCAGAGGTGTTCAAGACCAGCTTGGATGAGGCCCTGAGCAACCTGATCTAGTGGGTGGCATCCCTGCCTATGGCAGGGGGGTTGGAACTGCGTGATCTTTAAGGTCCCTTCCAACCTGAGCCATTCTATGATTCTATCAATAGCATTCTGGACAATCTAGATTTGAAGCAATGATTGTTTAAATCAGAAATAATGTAGAAGGAAAGATTTGGGAATGACAAAATAGATGAGTAAAAACTATTTACTCTTCCAAGATTAGGGCACAGTGGGAGAAGGGAGGGCTGGGCAGCAGGAACAAAACTATGGAATGTATTGGTATATGACCTTGGTATAACAGAAAGGAAAGTCATGAGATGGTATGGGAGGGCAAGCTGAAGGATTATGCTGAGATTGGAAGGAGCAAGAGACAAATCTCTTCCAGGAAGAAAAGATTTAAAGTGTACACCGTTCTTAACAGAGTACTTTAGGAGGTGAATTGAGAGGGTTCAGAGAACCTGATGGGGTCTGGCATTTCAAAATAGACATCTCTGTTGGAAATATATGCTTCATTTTCTAATGTGGAAATTTCTCATGTGGGCTCTGTGACCTATGTACCTTCAGTTTCCCTTCCATCAACTCTTTGGGTGTCACTAGTCTGCTATGTTATCTGAGATTATCGATGAGATTTGTGCTGCTATATTCCACTTCCAGTGTGCACTGTTTCCTGGAAATACTCATCTTTAGGATTCCTGTGAAGTCTAATGGTGCTTTATGAAAGCAGCACCCTTATTTTCATTATATAAATGAAGACTCTGTGCCAAGGACTAAAGAGTTTCGTGAAAGAAAGGTCTGTCACTAGTCAACGTGACACTCTGGACACTCTGTAATCCAGCATGGAAAGTCTCTTGGTGTTTGCCACCAGGAACACCCCAAGCAAGATGTGTCTCAATGGTGCTCTCTTGTAAGTGCGCCCCTCTCCACTGATGAAGCTCGCTGGGTGATGTAGGCTGTGTTCTGACCTGGCATGTCCATTCTCGTGATGTCTGTGAGCAGAGGTTATGCACGTTTGCTTTTAGTGATAAACAAAGCAGATGATTTAAAAATTAAAAAGGAATAACATTTCAGAAAAGCTTACTTGTGGTGAACTGGAGATCCTTCTCAGTGCACTACCAGGTTGCAACATGTTTAATGCAGCACTCTACCTGTGGCAATATTTGTCTTCCGTTGTGTCTTCCCTGCCTTGTGTCATGTGCTCATCTCTCAGTGTATTGCCCTCTAGTATTGTCTAAATAAATATGAGAAGAGTCAGCAATAGAAATTGAGTTATTTTTACTATTTTCGTGTAATAATTGTGAGCCCTGCAGGCCTAGTGCTGGCAAAACACCGTAGATTTGTCATTTAGAAGCAGAAATTTCTGTATAATTTCCGAAATAGATATTTGGTCCCCTCTGCTGCACTGGATTTGTTATTGTTGCATGTTTTTCCTGGTGTTTCTAATGAGCTGTTAATGAGCTTGTAACTATGTATGTAAATTAAATGGGGTTAGACATTGAAAGGTTATCAAGAAATAAAATGCCATATAATACTTCAAAGTGTTATAAAAATAAATTAGTGTCTTTAATTTTGCTGGCACAAAGTTGATATTTAATAACCTATAGTTTCAATTCTTCTAAATGATGTTAATTTAAGACATTTTCAGTCTGTACCCTGACTGACACAGCAAACAAGTTCTTTCATTCACCCTTCATTACTAAGATACCTCTGGAGGCTACATGTGGGTTTCTTTGTGCCTAAAATGAATGATCAAGTTATCAAAGATAGGTCAAGACCACTGCAACTTCCTCTAAATATCTTTGTAATTTAATATGGCAGGTAAGAACATGGCAATGGTGAATATTGAGTGCTTTGGCTATAGAGACACTTTAGAAACTATGATACTGGCACCTCCCCTTATCTTGCTTATCACTTTTTGTTTGTTATGTTCTAGCACCACATTACAAAGCATTGTGGAGCACGCCTTAAACAGCACAAGGGTGCCACAGTGAAAGCTTATTGTATGCCACTGTCACCTTATTAGTATATTAGTATTTCTTTTAGATGTATTAGTACTTCAGGAAAAGGGCCTCCTTGTTCTCTCTCCAACTCGTCTTCCCAGTGCTGACCCCAGGCTGGCTTCTGAGAGCTTCGAAGGCCTCCTTGCATGTGGAAAACTGACCTCCACCGTAGGTCAACCTGCTCAAGCCTCACCTGAGCTAAACAACCCAAGGGCTTTAATATAGTTTTCATCTGGACCTTGTGGTATACAAGGCTACTTAAGTGCAACAAGGCATCAGCTCAGGATTACTGCTTTCAGGGTAGGCAGGTATAAAAACAGTCCAGCAGGCAGATTTATTTTGTTTGGACAATTAGCAAGCTAGGAAGCACGACCAGAGTGAAAAATCTAGGATTATGCATCACAAGCTGTAATTTAGTCATTTGTTTGACAAGTGTAGTTTAGCTTAAATTATTTACAATACTTCAGAGTATGCTAGCAAATATACTGTAGTCTGTTTTGTGAAATTAATGAGGTCATGGTAATATGAGACCTCACTATCACACTTTGCCATTAAATGTTTGCTGAGAAGTAGGACAGGACACAGTTCATTATGGTGGCTGACTCATGAAGAAGCCTGGTTAGTCTTATGTGCATCTGCAATATTCTGCTAGACTTCAATGTAACTGCACATTTGCTGTGTCATGCTGATTACTATAAAGTTACATACAAAATGTTTAAATCGGAATGGCTTGTCTTTGTCATGCTTTGAATGTTTAAAGATTTTGCAGAATTTTATGGCTAGACTAAGTGTAGTATTTAATTGATTTTGAAAAGCAAAAGAATTATTAGAAAAAAAAAGAAAAGTGTATTTAAGAATGCTGTGTTTGCTTGCCTTAGTTTCACTGAGTAGCTGAAGCAATTTAATCACATTCAGAGATGTCACATGCTGTACCATTTTATTGCAATACCTAGCCCAGAAGGATGAACTCGTTCTGAATTTCACCACACACAGAGGTCTGGGATTAGATCTTTAACTTTATTTTTCAGAGCTTTCATGGAACTATCCAATATGTCATTATCCAATATGTGGCACTGAAGCAAATGGTAATATTTTTTAAAATTCTTTTTGTATTGTGCCATCCTTGCTCTTTGCAGAAAATAAGATGCTTAATTTATGTTCATTTCCCAGGAGACTGACAAGTATGTCCTAAAAGGCTGTAGGGACTCTAGTACTCCAAAGTCAGCACTCCAAAGACTAGTAGCATAAAGCAGCCCTCTGCTGTAGGAAAACTAATCCTCCAACAGTGTTTCATTCAATCAAAAAAATGCTGCAGATTGACGGTGTTATTGCATGCCTGCATTTTCAAGAGATTATTGTGAATGAACTGTATTTTTCCACTGAATGGTAACGGCAAAACAGCCTAGCCATCTAAATGTTTCCCATGGTAATTCTGCCCTAAATAAGCAAAGATTGGGAAGCATGTTTGTTTGTTTGTTTTAACCTTTTCCCCTTTGAGTATGTGAATAAAAATTGTGGGGGAAAGAAAAGTGATTTAAAATTACAAAGTCAGCTTCTTTCATGTTATGTGGTGCTAATCAGTTCTAAAGCTGATTAGATCCTGAAAACTGTATCTGTTTTTGTCCTGGACTAAGTCTGAAAAAAAATTGCTGAGAAATCTTGTTGTGACACATTTGAATTTATTTTGCAACACTAATCTCTAGAAAGCAGCCACTTCTCTCCATGTACGTTTTTTCCGTTTTAAAATCAATGCCTGATTGATCTTTTCTAGTGCATATAGTTTTCTAAAAATTTGCATTAACAAAATACACTGCTTTGGACAAAATCTTGTTTCTGATGTGGTTTTAGTGGAGTGCCCATATCCTGTTGTGTTTTGTTTTTTTTTTCTTCCTTTTAGATGCTCAGCTATGTGGTCATATATATATATATATATATAATTTTTTTTTCTGTCTGAAAGTATTTGTGTGTATCCTGATGATACACCAGGAAATATTTAAAAAGCAAGATTTGTCTGCAGAAAGAGAGAGTGTGGCTAATACTTCCATGGATGAGATGATGGGTCAGTACCCTGTTCTGCTGTTCCCTTCACCAAAGGCTTGAGGCTGATTCAAGGGGGCTCACAGAAGGCTCGCAGAGGGGCATACCCTTCTGCTGCAGTCTCAGGGCAGGATAAAAGTTACTGCATTTTCTCTGCTAAAAGCTCTTCAGTGAACTACATGAAGATAGATGATGGTCCTGTTGTCCTTCCTGTTGAGTACAATTTTCATAGCAAAAAAAACTTGAGGCTCTGCAAAGCTACTGTCAGATGTGGAGGGGATCCACAGTGTTGGGTCAGGGGCTTGACCACATCCCCTGGTCTGAACTGTTTGGGGCAGAATGGCTTTTCATGTTGGGGAGAAAAATCAGGCCTGTCAGCTTGGGTGAAAATTGGGAAGTCAGGCTGGCTAGCTGTCAGCTGGTTGCTTTATCACAGACCCATGGTTTGGTCTTAAAAGAAAAGTTAATAAGACTAGCCAGACAGCTAATCCAAAGCCGTGGGTGCGCACGTACCTTGTGAAATCCACATGACCAAGTAAGCTAATGACGCAGTGAGTGCTTCACCTGGGGACTGCTTTTTATTTCTATTCACGTCTTACTGCTTCAGAGCAATTAAATGTTTTGTTTCTAAGGTTCACAGCCCAGATTCACAAAGCAGAGGTAAAGTTGCAGTCTAGATTTAAAAGGGTTTTTGTGTGAGGTGCCATCAAGTACTGCAACACTACAAATGGACGCTTACAGCTTATTAAACTGGAAATAACTCCACTGGTGCATGCTGTCCCATTTGTCACTTTATGTGACTGAGATTGAAGATGAGGGGATAAAGGTGTGATTATACTGAAAGCAGTGCGGGTAGGAAGGGGTGATAATGAAATGTTTGCACTCATAATTGTTTTACAGGGAAAACAAAATGGCAAGAAGACAAAGAAAAAAGAAGAGAATAAAAATTAGTTTAATGCATGATGTATTTATGAACTCTTTCCATAGTGAGGGGGAAAAGGGTCTTTGAGCCAAAGGAGGTCATTCCATGCAAACCTCTGAAGGAAAGAGGATTTTGTAATGATAAAAGGAGGGGAGAGTATGCTTCTTACACTTTAATGATTTCTTTGCTGCTCACAGATAGGAACTGGAACTCCACACTATTAGCCACAAATGGCATTTTGAAATGACTTTTTTTTTTGGGCAAACCCAAAAGACATTGCTAAGATTTACATTTTCAAATATATGCTGACCTTTTTTTCCTCTTTCTTTTAGTTCATTTGTCATCAGTATGTAATTGAATCAATATATTTCCTGATCAACCCAAAGATTGAATAAGGTCATGGGAAGCCATGTGTGGACATTAAAAATCATTATTTTACTCAAAATGAGCAGAGATGGCATAGACCATTCAGAGTTCCAAATGAAATTCTATTAGATTCTATTACACTTTTACAATTATAGAGACGTTCCAATATTACAAGGGGAAATGAAGTCATAATAAAAAAGCCCAGAGGTGTATTACAAAGAAATGGGCATACTATTTTTCTAGTTAAAAACTTGATGAAAGGAGCTCTGCTACTTTTCAGTTGCTGAGATGTGACCTTGTTCTTAAAAAAAAAAAAAAAAAAAAAAAACAGGCTCCAGCTTCCTTCTTATTTCCCCTTTATACATGTTTCACAACATGTTTTCAAGGAGAGCAAGATATTTAAACCGATTCTTATTGTAAAAATATTTAGAGGAAGAGGCACAGTAATAAGTCTGATACATGTACACATGTATTGTTATAGTCCGTGTCTCTGGAAAAGTGTCTCTGGGGAGCTGCTTGCCTGTATACAGTAGTTGATGAGGTGGGAGCTTTTGGCACATGAGACACCAATTTCATCACTATTTTATATGTTTTCCTGAACTGCTCCTCTTTATTTCTGCCCGCTACCCCCACTGAAATCTTTTGTCAAGCCAAAAATCCTAGATTTGAAGTGAACTTCTTACGATTGGAAATTTTGGGGAAATCTAGAAATCAGTGTTGTAACAAAACCCATTCCTATATCTAGGAACGTGTAACAGTGCATTGACCTGTAGCTAAGAATGAGATTAGTGTGAAGCTGTAAAGCTACAGTCATTATGTGATCAAGGATCGTTTTGTTTTGATATTGCAGGTAGAAGAGCAGAAGAAATGGGTTGGGTTTGCAGAGTTTGGGATTCCAGTCCTGCAGGAATTGGGAAGGATTTGGGTGTAACTTTTTTTTCTGGGAATCAAACACATTGTTTGCGATAGCTGCGTGTTTAAATGTTGGCCTTAGCATTAGGGAACCGTTTCTCTACTGCATCCAAAGAAATGAGGCAAGTATTAGGTCTGAAACAAGTTAAATGACAAATGAAACAATGAGATATTGCTTGCCATACCCAAGAAACAGAGAAAGCTGGAACGGCTTATTAAAATCTTCAATCTGCATAACAAAAAGTTACTGATACTAAAGTAATATAAAACAAAGTAATACAAGCACAAAGTTGGAGTCTGGCTCCTCGTGTATGATTTTTGGACATCTGTGAAGAAAACTGGGGCTGTGCTGGGAAATATTCTTTGGTATATACAATGTGTGTGCATACGGGATTCCAGGCTGACATAGGCTGCAAAGGCAGCTCAGCTAACACAGGCAAAGGGGAGGGAAAGGAAGTCTTCCACAGAACTTTTCTATGCTACAAATCAGATGGCAAACTTAAAGGGCATCTGTTAAACCCTAGAATAAAGCACATTACCCACCACAGTAAATTATACCTGTTTTCAGAAATGAACTCTTCAGAGGTCATCAAGTGCAGCAAGTGGAGGGGTAGGATAAGAAACAGTATCTTCTTTCCCAGGTCTGGGACACTAGCAGGGCAGTAATGGCAGAATTCATAGTAATTAGGTCACCACTCGTCTCCTTTCTGCATGGTTAAAGGCAGAAGCTGTGATTCAAGACAGAAAGAAGTACTTGAAGAGTCCCCTGGTAACGTCAACAAGAGTTAGTGTGTTAACTTTCCCTGATGTTTCCAGTGTAACTTTTTTCAATATTCCCTGGGTACCTGAGCTTGTTTCTGCAAGCTATGAAGGCAGGCTGCAATCCAGGGACCACCCTTGGTACTCGCAGCGTTACTACGTGCTTACACAGCCGAGGCGACCAGCTGTGGGCATGTCTCCAAATGCTGCTGAGCTGCGCTGTTGGATGGGTGCTCTCTGAGCACGTTTATGATTTGGCCTCTAATTTTAATAGCTACGTAAATGGAATGTCTTGGGTCTCGTTTCAGGATATAGATCACAGGTTTACCCTGGTCTCTCTTCAAAGCTACCAAGAAATATAAATGTGCTGCAAAGGATAAGCTCGAATGTGTTTCACTGGTGCCTTTAGGTCCTTTTTTGCAGGCACTTACGTATGCACAGGAGTACATATACATCAGCTGCTCTGAACTGACTCTCTGAGCTGGAGCTGTTGTCTTGGGTTTGCTTCTTGATAGCCACCTTGCATCTGACACTTTGACCTCATAAACTGCAAATCTGTTCATCTTCATTTTTTGTGTTCCGTGGTGGGCCTTCTGTCACCTGGGGAAGAGACTTCCTAACATCTTGGATTTTTTTGGCACCTCCTCAGGACTTAGACAGCTTCACAGCTTTCAATCAAATAGCGGCAGAATGTGCTGTAGCAGTATGGTTGGCTGTTGCAAATGAATACAAATCTAGGTTAGTTCACTTCCCTCATGGAAGTGGCTTATAATGCCAGTCCTGATAACATATCTTCATTTTTCTTCTAAAAGCATCTTGCTTGGATAAATGTATTTTGGTTTGCATTGGTTGCCTTTACCTTACAAAGTCTTGTGCTAGGCCTGTCAGAAGGGGTTAGTACAGAATGCAGTGAGGAGGAAGTAAAGTGTTTTAATGAAGTGTGCAGTCCCTTTAAAATTAGGCTGAAGTCATCTCCAAAGCAAGAGGCCGATATTGAAAATTGAGCGAAGATTTCTGCCTGGTACAATGCTACCTCCAGGTTGGGCAGTGAGCTTTGTTTTAAGCTGGTTGTGTAATGACAATATATGCAGGTGTCACAGCATCTTTTAAATGGCTTAGTAATAATTGATGAAACAGTCAGTTGCTAGAATGACCTCCCCAAGCCCTCCTAGCTGGTGCTGAGACATTAAAGTGACAGAGATGGGATCAAGCTAGCAAATGAGAGCTTGTAATGCCGTGTTCTTGGGATGATTTCCAGTCTGAGTAACTACTTGAGCCCAGCGTATTGTGCAGCATGTTTAAAAGCAAATGCCCAATGAAAGATTGTATTTAAATGCCATAACTGTTTAGGGGGATTTGACACCTGAAAATATTGATAGTTTTGCCATTATTCTTTCACTCTTTGTTCCTCTCTTTGTAGTCGTTCTATATGGAGGAAGTACAGAAAATGATAGGAAAATTCAGAAAAGTAGCATGTTTGCAAAGCAATTTTTATTGCACCCGTTTTCTAAGGGACTTTTATCTTAAAACTGGAAAGGTCCTTTTTTAGCCCAAACCTTTGTCCAGCCCTATTTAGTGTTCTTCATATCCAAAGCTCTTTCCAAATGTTAACTACACTAATTCATTCTGGTAACTGCCTTGCAAGAAACTAAGTGAATATTTTACACTAGTTACAGCAGCGGGCTGATTTGAAGGGCAAACTTGCTTTCCTCTGTTGTACTGCATAGTACCTGCCCTCCTGCATGAGGCGAGCTATTGGAATCTGACCTTAAATGATTTGTTGAAAGCCAGAAAAGGAGTTGGTGTTAGAGTGGAGGAATTTTGGCTTCTAATCCGGAGTTCAAATGACTAAACCATGCATCTGATAAAACGAAACTTAGACCTGTGATACTGCATACTGTACAGCACATTTAAAATGCATTTACTTCCCCACCCCAGGAGCTTCAATAGCTCCAAAATAACTTTTAAAAATAAATTGTTTATTGAAAGATTAAGAGCATTTTATTGACTTTGCAGTTATGGCCAATTTCAGTGCATTTTTGTGACGGTATCTAGTCACAGATAGTCTCTTTCCTACGTGTGATGGTTTTATTATGTGAAAGAAGCCTACCTCCTGTTTATCCTTCCCTTGCTCTCAATCTCACAGTCTCCAATGTTCCCCCAATGCTTTGTATGTCAAATGATCTCCCTGTCTCAATTCAAATCCCTCCTTAAGAGATTTCTTCTGTGCACATTTCCTATAATGATCCCCCCAAGATATCCATACTGATGTGAGACAGGACTTTCATCTACTGTAGCACGTGTGGCTGATGACACAATTTCTGAACCTAATACTGCTGTGTTCAGAATAGTTTTGAAAAAAAAAATCTTTAAGAAAAAAATCAAACACTTTTTTTTTCCCCTTGACTTCTTTCACTGTACCTCTGTAACAAAAAAGCTTACTTTAAAAGCAAGGTAAATGAACAGATCAACTTCTAAAGATTAACTTCTCAATATGCAGAATGAATGATAATTGCTTTGCAAATATTTTAAATATGAGCACTGTTCTTTATTAAAATCTTGTGGTACCCTCCACATCCAAACGCATAGAGCAGCGCAGAGAGGCTGAATGCCTCCATAATCCTTGGCACTTGGCTGACTCTTGCAGCCCTCTTGAACTTTTCTTCCCTGCTTTTGCTGCCTATATCCCTCAATGCTCAGGTGTGTTCAGGGCTGAGTATGCAGCTGGGGTGCTTTTGCAACCATTGCCTGCCCCGTGGAGAACCAGAGGAGGTTGCCCTTGGCGAGGCTTCCTGCCTTCAGAGTTCGCCTCTGCTCAGCTTGGTAAAGCCAGGGCTCCATACTCTGGCATGCTGTGCCAACCCTACCTCTTCAGCGGAGCCTTTGCCAAACATTAAGTTAATAGGTTACATTCCTTTCATACTTTTCACTTAGCTGAGTAATTTATTATTTTCTCTATTGGCTTCTGTATTATCACAGGAGGATACATATATTTTTAAATAATACAGACTACTCCCCTATTGTGGGCACGATAAGTTGTGGAAATGAAGAAGGGGTGGATTATTTGGTAGTTGCACATGTGACTATTGAACAGTCTTCTAAAGCAGCTGTATGCTGCTAATTTCTGCAAATGAGACAGAATTAGTTGACCTTTGGTCTGCAGCTATGGCAATTACTGTGTTCAGGGTACTTTCTGGTAATGTGCTACATGAAATCACAGAAAACGGGGGGGGGGGGGGGGGGTCGCAATTTTTTTTTCTGTTATTTTCTCAACTTACCTTTTTTCCCTTTTTTTATGTTCATTATATTGGGGGTAAAATTGACCAATAGTAGTAGCAATGCAAATGGCACCTTTTCCTAATATAGATTGGATATTAAATCCCCAGAAAGTCCAATAACCTCAGAAGGATTCTAAAAAAATGCATGTTGTTGTTGCAGGTGGGCTCATGACTTATGAGCACTATGCACGTTGGACAAACAAGTGCACATAAATACAGAGTTTGTGGACCTGCAGTAATTTTTAATTGCAAGCCTAAAATGTTCACAATAATTCAGTTCACTCTAGGTGAATTTTGAACTTGTGTCTGTCCTATGGTTTCTATTTGGAATATCATGCAACAGAGGTAGAGTCACGGCTTTTAAATTCCAGTCCTAGCAAAGTTTAGCTTTTGACAGGTGGTCTGAAAACATGCAAACCAAAAGGCTTTAAAAAAAAAAAAGCTTCCCCTTGATTTGTTTTGGATCCTCTGAACTGGAACCTCTGAGATAATAGGTATATCATGGATATAGATCTATAATCCACGACCTTATTACAAATGATAAATTAATATTTCCAAACCTAATTGCCTTGCTAATGTGCACCCACACCTGTCCTAACTTACTTCTGCCATTTTTCAAACAGCCAGTGAAAACAGCTGATCACCAGTCTCTGCTGAAACAAATCTGCATCTAGAAGGCAGAGTGAATAAGAGTATGCTACTGACACAAACAAAAATAAGCCTTATGAAATGTAGGCAGGAATGGTCTGGAAGCAAAGTTTGCTAGCTGGACAGCTTTGAATAGAGAGCTGTTTAACTTTCAGGCTTCCCAGACGTTCCACCTTGAAGCTAATGGGCTGGGACCATTACAAATGAGAGAGGAATTTGGTCGCTTGTGTCAGAACACCCAGGGCCTCTTTTCTCCTCTTATGTGCTGGTTTCGTTCCACGATGACTCTGTTTCACAGCCTTCTCTCAAGCTGCTGTTCCTTAGGCTAGAGCCTCTCTGATTCCTACCTATGCCTTACTCAGGCAAACTCCCATTACAAGTCAGCAGGAACCTGACCAAGTAAAGTTTAAAACAATAAATGTTCCTCTGTCGTTCAGCAAAGCATGTCTCTGCAGGATCTGGTCCTGTTAGATTTTCTGCGTAAAGCTGAATTAAATCAGTGTGTGGCCTCTCTGTAACCTTTTGGTGATGTAGCAGGTTTTGTGGTAGTTTTATCTCTAGGCTTCTTTTTCGGTAAGGTGATCTGTAATACCATGGTAAAAGAAACAAATGAATGCCGTCCTCACTGCTTCCTCCCAACATTCCCCCTCCAAATATATTTCAGTTTGTTTGCATTTGATCTATATAGCTCCTCCTCTTATACAGAAGGTTTTGGTTTGATCAGATCATCTTAATTTCATAAACCAAGCGATAATCCCACTTTGCCATGTTTCCTCCAGTACTTTTTATTCTTCTAAGAACTAAGTGATTTCAGCAGTGTCTAATATGTGTGTTGGTTCCTGTGCACATGGGCTTTGGGCAAAGTGATAAATGGGAATATATTGATTAGGAAAATTACTTAGCTCTAATTTCACAAATGTCACTGAATAAGAGATCACTCTCCTGTGAAGCTGGATTGCCTAGTTTGAATACATCTAGGATTTTTCCGTAATCCTGGTCTTCCATTTCAAAAATCAACAGTCTATTGCTAATAATAAAAACAGGACAACATTTCTTCAGTGTCTTCAGATGTTCCTCCCAAAAACAGACATACCACACTTTAAAAACAGACCAACCAAACAAGCAAAACACCTCACCACCAGCAGAACAAAAAAACAACCCCCCCCAAAACCACCTTATTTCAATTTAATTTTACAGTCCTTGAAAACTGAGAAATCCTTAAAAATCATAACAGATATAAAATTAGAACTGGGTTGGAAATAAAGTGGAGGGGGATATGGAATCTCATGAGAATTTCTATAAAGAAAGTTGGTATACTTCCAGAGTATGAAATATATGATGGGCTATTTTGAAAGCTGATATTGAAAGAGAACAAGATATGAAAAATCAGAGCAAGACAGTCAGAATTGTGTGTGAAAAAGCCACAGGTGATTTTTAATAGAAGGACAGAAAAGATTACTTATTTTTGTGGAAATAGCAATGCTTTCATTTTCCTGCAAGTTTTTAGCTGAAAAAAAATTAAGTGCAAAGTAATGCAAAGAATAGGAGGATAATTGTGAATTAGGAGCCAAATTATGCCAGGCACAATTGAATAAGTTCTGACTTTTCTTACTGACAGACATGTATATTAATAGTTGGCACTTATTGAACCAAATATGAATATTCATCTTCATTTATATTTCAAGGCCTTTCATTCCTCAAGGACCACAGTGCTTTTGACCAATTTTCATCCACATTACTAAAATGACAGCTTTCACTCCTGGGCCCTGACAGAGGTCTGCAGAATTCATTGGAGGTCCTGGGAGGAGGGAACCAGCTCCCGCTCCCAGCTGTCCACAAACACTCATTAAGAGAGGCAAATATCCAGCAGAATCTCTGTGAGAATTTTTAATCACGCAAAGGCTCTGCTAATTAGGTAGCTGATGGGGCATAGAGAGCACAAGGACGAATTCTTTAAACAAAGGACTAGAAACTTTAAGAGCTTTAATTACTTGGGCACAGAGTTCATTTCAGAACTTGGGAGCAAATTATTCTAATAACAATAAGACCAAGTAGCAGGCCATATTATTGAGAATTGTGTAGAAAAGTTCAGTTTTCTTGGGCTGTCACAACCATAATTGGAACATATTGGAAACCAAGGGGGTTATGAAAATATTATTCATAAAAATTTTAATGTGAAATGAATTTGATGCAGACAGTTTCCTATAGGTGCACATTCTGCTCCTCTTTTCTGTGAGCACTGCTTTGCCAGGCAGTATTGCACCGTGGTCAATACCTCAGCCTGCTCACATAGAGCATGCTGTGCTCTAAAAAGAGGGGTATTTATTCATTTACACAAATGAAGAACAACAGCTATTTTCAAAACAAAATCCACCCTTTTGTTTAGCACAGACTGTCTCTAAAACCTAAAAACTGGAAATACATTGCTTTTCTGTAGGCTAGAAGGAAACCTATTTCCCTGGCTGAAAATTAAGGGTTTGGTTTTTTGTTTGCTTTGCAAGTGCCAAATGGCATGGCTGCGTTGTATGTTTTCTCCCAGGACACTGTTCAGGCTAGAATAGTTTCCAGTATCCATTTCTCCTAAATGGAATAAGGAAGAGGAAGAAATAGAGAACTCAAAGGATTCAAACCCAGAAACTGTGCCCTCTCGCCCTTCAAAAAGAGAATGTAGAAAATACACAGCTCTCCCGTGAAAGCTGGAGAACAGCTGATGTGCTGCTCTTACCAGTTATTCCTAACAGCTGAGAAATCTGATCAAGCTGGTCAATAATTGAGCACAGGGGCAGAGCCTGCCTGCGTGCTGGATAAAAGTTGATTTCCTGGGGACAGGAATTGTAGTAGGAAGGAAGGGGTTTGTTGGCTGCTGTAAAAGGTTTGTTGGCCTTGGAATAGCTACGCAGTCAGGGCTGGGGGGGTCCACCGTACCTCTTCTGTAGGTTGGAAGTTTTCTGTGAAGATAGCTTTTTCGCCTTTTCTTTTAAGGGCTATAACTTGTCTGGGGGTTGGCTTCTGATAAGGAAGAAGCTGGCAGCTATTACATGTGTATGGTGTATCTCCAAGGAGAGTTAACTTCTAAGGGCTTGTGGGTTTTGGTAGGTTTGATGCAAACCATGTGCAATGGTTACTTGTATATTAAATGCTCCTTGAGAGTTTAGTATCCAAGAACGAAGGGTTAATTTTATAGCCAAGAGGCTTAGCTTTCTGCTGGTGGGTGGTTGTGTCAACTCCTTGATTGAACATGTAAGTGGTTCTAGGGAGTGCAAAGGGATGAGTGGGGATAATCGGGGCCTAATTATGTTCAGTGAGCAAGTGGTCTGGTGTTCAGAGTTGCAGGAATAAATTAGAGAAGGAGGAAAGAGGTATCTTAGACCACTTCTCTGAGCAGATAAAGCTTCATGATTAGTCTTAAAACTTGAACAACACTTCTTGCACTTGGTATGGTGTTTACTGAATGTTTTAGCTACTGTGAGGAACAGTGAAAGAGGAACTGCTGCAGTCTGTGGTTGTAGACAAGCTCTTGTTTTGTGTGGACCTTCCTCAGGTGGGTAAACAGAGGTGGGAATGCAATAAACGTAGCGGAGTCATTGTGTTAGAAAGTCATTCTGCCTGGGGTGCTCCCTTGTGAAAGCTGCTAGGGTAACGAAACTTAGATGGTTTTTGGTCCTTGTTGCTTTTGGTTTTAATTCCCAGGACAGCAGGTTATGCTGACACGCAGGAATAATTCTGTCACCTTAGTTCCTGATGCTATTGACAGCAGTTACAACAGAATAAACAAATATGTTAAAGGGGAAGTGTAAAAGGAAGAGGTTAGCCTCATGTCTCACGTAGTATCTTTTATTTTAAAGTAATTCCTCATTTTTTTTTTTTTTTTAGAAGTGCGTGAACTTCAGATATGCTGTGTTAGTGTTCTCCTGGTTCCTTCAGGGGAATGGAGATAAGTGTAGTTTGATGTTCAGTTCACGTGCTGTTCTGTTTTTTTGTCCATTGTTTTTACCTATTTGCAAGTCAGGTCCTGGACAGGCAGCATGCAAACAGTACTCTCCCCAGTTTGATCACACTACATTTTTTTTATTTTAAAAAAAAGAGAGCTTTTATGGCATGTAATTTTACAGTGACTGTAATTTAGCAGTTCTATACAGCTTAAAGACCAAAATCCAGGAATCTAGCTGGAAGTGAGGTATTTTTTGTATAAAAATATATGCGATCTACTTCTTAAAGCAAGCACCACTATAAATATTGCTTTAATATCTTAATCTCCAAGTGTTACAAAACAAGCATTGTGTGATTGAGTTTAATTTGTCCTTTTTTGAGGAAATGTGACCTGTGGCAAAGGTGTGTGGCTATGCTGCCTCAACTTACCTGATATGAGTCGGATCCAAAATAAAGCTTCAGTTTTTCAGCAATTCTTCCATAATTCTTCCATACATCAGAAGATTTCATTACAATTTCATCTTTATAGGTGTAAATTGTGTCCTTTTCTTCTTTCTGCCTTTGCTAAGTGTAGATATTAGTTGCCCATTATGTAATTGTATTCTGAAGCTATGTTCCTTCAATCTGCACAGAGATTCTTAGCAGAAAGAAAATGTGTAAGACAAGAAGACATTCAATGACGTGGTTTGTCAGCACTGCACAGAAGTTTTAAATGGGTCTGTTTTTGACATGCAGTCAATATCAAGTTACTGACATATGGACAGTTTTGCTCAGAAGGATGTCTGTCTGTTCACATATGCAACATTTGTCAAATGTTCTGTTTTCTTTAGGAAAAGAATCATTCATCGTGTTACAATCGGTGTTCAGTGAAAAGCTGATCAAGAGGTATAACCATTAATTCATATTTGTCCATAGATGTGAACTATGGAGATCCACGTTGTTTATAAGAAAATAATAAAACTATTCAAATATCTGGGGTCTTTAGAACTCTCTCATATAATTTTGAGGGAGTTTTCCCTGAAATTGGAGTGGGAAGGAGCTAGCATTTAGATTTGCTGTATGCTGGGGAAAATACTCTTGGAACTGGGGAAACTGCTAATGGCTCTTGGGTGTGGTGTCTTAACTGGAAAGAGAGGTAGAAGAGAGTCATTTCTCCTGATGTATTAATGTATTATGCTGGGTTTATGTCAAGAGCCACTCTGAGAAACTTCCATGATGCATAAATGCTAGAATTCCTAAGGCAGAAAGAAGAGGTGGTTTCATATTTGTATCATACCACCCCTTCCGTTTTAACCACTGAGTTAGATTCTCTTCAGGAAAGAAATCGTGAATATCAGTGAATTTAGTGTTTGATAGCAGTGCTGACAAAGAGGGAACAGCAGGCTTGTATGGACAAGGCAGACTTAACAGATCCCATACTGATTACATGGTTAAGATGCTGATTGAGAAGAACTTTCACCCTAACTGATGTGATAGTCTTATTCTTCTCCTCTGTAGGATTTCCCTCTCTCCATTTGGAGCTGTGACCAGGCCTTTGACAAATGCTCAATTTGGAGTGCTCAGGCTTAAAATAGAGACTTTTAAAAATCTTTAATTGGGGCTAAGCGCTAGTTTCTTCACGAGGTTCATTGTTTTGAACAAGGAAGCAGGACTAAAGAGTTAACTGCTTCCAATTGTAAATACATCAGTGGCAGGCACATTACAAAGCTCTATACAATCCTGTAGAGTAAATGGTGGACAGCTCATCACAATTAGGCATGGTCATAATGAAGAGCCAAAAGAGAGAAAAGAGGGCATGGGGAAAAACAGACCTTTTACAAATGTTTTATATGAAGAGAAATTATAGCTAAAAGGGATAGTTAATTAGTTTAAAGACTAGATGATAATGCCTTCGCTTTGCAGAAAAAGAAAACTTTGAAAGCATGGAAAATGGGTGAGTTTCTAGCAGCTGATCTGGAAAAAGAGAAAACAATTCAAAGCAATACTGTACGTGGGTGTTTCTCAAAAGAAACTGTGGTGGGAAGTGTGTGAGCTGAGTAATTTACTCTTAGCAGAGACCGTAGGCACTGTTGTGTTTAGCATGGACCCTGCACATAGCCTTGTTTTCACAGGAATGCATCTGTATTATTACAGGTGCTTATCAGAGACATAGATGCTTATGGTCTGCTTCCCAGCTTTGCATACCGCCATAGGAAGGCAAAACCCCATCTGGCCTGTGCTGAGAAGGCTGCACAGAGGAGCAAGGTTACAGTCAGGCTTGTGCTTAGCCTCTGCAGTGTGCTGGCTAACCAGTCACCTATAAAACCAACGTGCATTCTGATACATGTTATTTGGAGGAGAAATAAAATAGCAAAAACTTGTGTCATGATCCTCTAAGCAGCAGCATGTATAATGTGTAGTGTTGCCTGTGAGATATATCCTGCGTGATGCTTCCTGGAGATGGGGCTTTTCTAGCATCAGTGAAGTTTGAGAGCATCTTTCCTTCCACAGCTCCCACTGTGTGTATCATGGGTAAGAGACATCTGTGCGTCGTTCATGGAAATGCACGTTCTCTACACGGACTCTCTTGTTTGGGTATGGGTATGATGGCAGTCATTTCTCACCAAATTCAGTTGAGTTCATGCTGCTGGAATGAACTTGCTGCTTCTACTGCTGACTTGGGTATTTCTAGGTTATGCCAGAGCTTCTGAGAACTGCACAGTAGATGCAACCTTTACTTTGTAGGCTGGGATTTGGAAACTGCAATCCTCGCTCCCTATGACAGCTATGGAGACAATATTGTTTATTACTCTCTATCTCTGTCACGTGGCACAAAATAAACTGCATTATAGTAGTATGTGTAGCATGCCTTCTGCTTGCAAAAAGGACATAAATTTGTCATGAGAGCCTGGTATTTTGTTGGTAAGTGGGTGGCTGGTCTGGGACTGCTTCAGTCTCTCCTATCCCAGAGAAAGCGAAATGCCCTGTAGGGAAGTAAGGAGGAGGCTGGTACCGTGGTTGTGTTTACCCTGTCTCCTGGCCCATCTGAGCTGTTAGTACCCCTGTGATCTTGCTTTTGCAAGTTGCCTTCTACTGCCATCTTCCTCAGTCTCCGAGGGGAAATAATGTTCAGCTGCATATCCCAGGAGCTGTGATAGTGCCTCAACAACCCATCATTTCTGCAGTGATTTTGTAGTTAAAGCTGGGATACAACAGACAGAATTTTAAAAAGGACTTGATATTAGCCTAGCTTTATTGCTATTGAAGTCAGTGGTAAGACTTGTGTGGGAACAAAGTTAAGCCCGTTTTCAACACTTTAAAAAAATCCTTCCTGGAAATTTTTTTTTTTTATTAGCTGTATGCATTGGCTTGTCCTGGTTTCATAGGCAATACTGTAGCAAAAACTTTGTCTTTCAGTATCGTTCTCTTGCAGCCCCCAAGTCAATGTTTTTGTGACTCCCCTTTTCTTTAAATCCCTTCCAATAAGATCTACTTTAGCATTTCAATATGCGCAAATAATATGGCTTCATGCCCCCAACTACATTTGCCTTTTACATGAATAAACTGCACCAGGAACTTAAAAGATAAAACTGGTGTCAGTGGCTTTATTGGGATGTTTGTGAATGCAAGCCCTTAAAAATTACACTTTGTTAGTGCAAATGTGTGTAGAAGACAAGCCAGAATCACAGCAGACAGGTACACTGCTGAATGCTCAGAAGGGCAAGCGCAGGAGTGTAAAACTGGGAGTTGTATCCAAATCAGATTGATCAGGTCTTTCCAAACACTTCTTAAATGGAGTTTTGTAGGAGAAAAAGATGTATTCATATCATATAGTATAAAAATAAAGCAACACTTGCTGGGTGCTTGCCTTAGTTTAGATTTAACGTAGGGCTGATGTAGGCTGTGATACCAGAAGGAAGAATGGAGGATGCTGCTAGAAGGATAACAGATGCGTGAACTTATTCTGAAAGAGACATGTGTCCCTAAAATAATAATATGCAGATAAAACATTACAAGAAAGACCCATGTGAAAATTTGGAAATAATGAATAGGGTTTTGTACTGTATGGAGACAAATAAAATCCTAGGGTAAAGTAGGAAGTTGGAAGAAAATGTATTTTTCCACTCAGCCTTCTGAAAGTAAATTATTGTTGCTTTCATATCTATGGTTATGTAGAGACTGCAATTTCAATAATTTATTCAGCTTCTCTGCAGAAAGCTATCCTGAAGCTGTAAAAAATCTCTTTAACTCTGGTCTTTAGGTGGGTAGGTGCATCCGTACCAGATCAGTCCACGTCTGTCACTTTACAGAAATATCCAACTCAGAACCAGAAATCTCTGAACTTCAGTGTAACAGAAGCAAGGCTCTTTCATATGCTACCCCGAAGCTGGGACAGAGAACTAAACATCTTTAGAAGAGTGTTTCTATGAGATTTTTTTAACTGTGGGGTTAAGCAGGGCGGCAAATACGGAGGTGATCCAAACCCAAGAATGCGTAACACAAATTACTGGAGCATATGTAGAATATATTTGAGAGAGAGATGGGAGCAAATAATGAGAAAATCTAAGATTTTAAAGGTCATGGTGACAAGGAGAGGTAGCAATTGAAGAAGGCCAGACCTATAATACTTGTAGTTAAAGCAAGTTTTAGTAAGTTCTTCTATCAGTCTGTGACAGTATGCACAAGGTATTCTGAGAAGACCCCACTCAGTTGTCTGGTAAAATCTTAAGAGAAGCAAAGGTGGCTGAGATGAAGATGTCAGGGTCAGACTGCGGGGTCTCAGTGGATAACGAAGTCTCTGCTAAATGGCACCACAGATGTGGGCAATTGCGATGAAGAAATCTCGCTGTTACAAAAGGTTGGGTTCTTCTGGAAGGTTGTTTGGTAAGACTGAACACAGCAGCCTGACCACCTTGCCTCTGTTGTGATGGGTAGCGCATTTGTGGTGTTGGTTGTATCAGGCTGAGTCTGTAAAAACCAAGCTTCCTCATGGGCTGCCATTTACATAAGCAGTAAGATTCATGCTAAACTTCAGTATCTGAGAATGTGAGCCCTATTTGCTAAAATTCAAATGCTAGTGTTTAGCTAGAAAGTGTTCTTTGTGACCAGGTATTTTTGTCACATCAAAACCTATCAAAATTCTTTTAGCTGTAAGATTTATTCATAATTGAAAACTTGTTATTTAATCTAGAGCTTAAATGTAGTTACATATGCCAACTTAATGCCACAAAATAGCCTAAGAATATTCTTAAGCAGTATGTCAGCTAAATTTTATTGCAGGTCCATTAGTATTACCATTAAGCTGCTGACTAAAGGTCATAATGAATACTTACTATTTTATATCACCCAGGAGCTACTAAGCACAGCTGGAGTCTATTTCACTACTTGAACACATATAATACTCAACAAATCATTGATCAGTGGATATGTCCATCTTATCAATGTACTTTGCCCAAGTATGCAGCAATTCTTCCAGTGTGCATTGCATAATAGACTGAGGAATTAAAAAATATTAAATGGCTTGGTGTTACAGTTCTATTTTAGGTACTGCCTATAACTGTGTGGTTGCACTGATATTTCGAAAACCCAATCAGGTCTTACATGGCTTTGTCTGATCAGTTCAACAAGTGGGAAAACTACTGTTGAGATTCCTGATACTTAAGATGATGGGAAAAGTTATTTTGGAGATTTTATCTAATTGATGCTTTATTGATATTTGTTTTCCGTATTTTCCCACATCATCTTACATCGTTCCTCCTATTGAGATCAAGTTCTACTGGAGCAGCAAGAAGATTACGTCTTTCGAATTGTAATAGTTTCAAACAGCTATTGCAAAATATTCCTTAACCCTCAGAATGGACTTTTTAAAAAGGTAATATAATGATAAATTTATCAAAAGAGATAGTTTAATTTATATAATTACTTTAAACTTATTTCTTGTGAGAAGATAAAAAGGATCATGCTGAGGTGCGTGAGCAGGATGGACTTGGGATTTCTTTAGCTGTTATCTAATGGATTCTCTGTAGTTCAACATAATTTGCAATAGGGAAGCCTTGTCTTTAGGGTAGAAGTACTTGATCGCTTCAATGCTAGTATTTGCCATGTCCAGGCGATTTCATGAGTACACACAGCTACTCAAGACAAAGGGGCAACTTCTTTATGACAAAATATTCCACAGTTCTCTTGGTTCTATTTCTTTTCCCTGCAGAAAGTCTCTGAAACTACACACTATATTCAATTTCACATTCATTTCAGCAGCAATGACACTGTAAACCTACCCATTTCTTACAGGGCTTTTGCAATATGTGTCTTAGCATAGACATTCAGCAGTGACTGACTTTTGATCTAAAATGAACTAAAAATATTTTATTATCAAAAATGGTGTGTGCCTGTGTGGGTGAGTAAGGGAGCAGGGTTAGCCCTCAGCTGTATTTTTCTTGAGTGTCTTCTGACATAAACTTGTTCAAAAGAGAATTATTTACATTCAGAGTTATATTAACAAATGAAAATAGGATCCTCATCTGGAAGATTTGCTTTAAGGCCTTCAGGTGAGCAAATTTATTTCCTTTCCTTCCTAAACACATTTTTTCTTCTTTTAAGTCACATCTCCTTCCTCTTTAGTCCATTATCACTAGGCAAACTCGTAGTAGTAGTAAACTGCAAGGCAAAAAAGAGTAATATTATCATGGAAGAATGCCTCCGTGGTCTCATTAGTCTAAGCAGTTAGGTAGGTCATTTGCCACTGTTGGTGGTGACTTGATGTTTGAATGTTGATGTTCTCTAAACCTCAGCCTGGCTGAAGCTGGTAGTGTACCTGAGGTTGCAGAATACCAGTGCTCAGAGGTATCCTGATCTCATTGTTAATGCCAAGATTATGTGCTCATCAGGTGGCGCGTAGCAGAGCTCGAAGTTGAAATGCTGCCTTCCCATAAAGGGATAAAATAGATGCATCTTAGCTGTAAATCTTACTTTCTTGGCAGGCTGCTCTAAACTGGAATATCTTAGTCTGGGGAGAATGGCAAAGCTACATTGTGAAGCAGTGGAAATTGAAAAATGCAAGCAGAAAAATGGGAATGAAAATTGAGAGTTATTTTAAGAGTATCAGAGACTGAAAAAGCCAGAATTTCTGTTCTGTATCAGAGAGAAATAGAAGGCACCCTTGGAATAAATCAGTTAAGCTATATATACCCTTATCTATCAATTGATATCTCTATTTAAGTTCTCATAAACTAGAAGTAATGAAGTATAAAAATTGAAGAGGAAAACTAAGACATGAGGGATCCTGCTGACAGTATCCAGGACAATAGGTTTTGTAGCTTATTTAGAGACCCAAAAAATATCCCCTGAGCCCCAAGAACTGTATAGATCCTTTAACAGATGGAAACTTCAAGATTGTTTATACTGGAGGGAAAAAAAAAAAAAAACCCACCAGATATGATCAAATAAATAGAATCATAGAATCATTAAGGTTGAAAAAAACCTTCAAATACTTATGCTATGTTTTGAAAGAAACATGGTATTGTGTCCAAATGCCATGTCAATGCAATGAACAACTTCAATTAGTAGTTTAATTAGTCTTGAACTAAAAAAAAATCATTAAAAAAAAACTTTTCTAAAATGACCTCACTGCAAGAGTCCTAAAGGACTTGGCTGAGCTGATCTCTGGTCTACCTGTGTTTGTTGAAGTATGTGATTTTGCACTTATTTTAAACCATGGAGTGATGATACTGTGCTGGTGTTTAGAACTGTAAGCAGAATGGTTTTGACTTGTATAGACGAGTCAGCTTGCAATTAATGCAGGTAAGCTAATGGAAAAGTTGGTAGTGAATTCAGCAGACAAAGAATTGCATAAAGGGAGCTTGCTTTATGGCTGTCAGCATAGTTTTATGATGAAAAGACCTTGTCAGGGAAGCTTTCAGTTTCTTCATGCAATTACAAATCTAATGAATGGATGGTGTACACATCGAGTATTTAGGCTTCAAAGAACTTTGGATGCTGTGTCTGGATTAAGAGGGATGCTAGCACTTTGCATTGTTGCTGCAGTATGAAACAAGGAAACTGAAAATGGGCTCACTGACAGATGCTGGAGAGCAGATCTCAGTAGAGAGCCCTCATTGCATCGGATGCTTCCAAGGGTATTCTGTTGGGATTGGTTCTGGCCGTGTTCAATGTCATCCTCAGTGGCTGGACAGCAAGCATGACAAATATGGCCAAGAACATGTGTGAGCAACGATTGGTGGTAAATTGAGAGAGGACATCCTTAGATTTTTACCACTTCATATCATACAGACTCGGCCTTCTTGTAATATGTATTTTGATGTACCCAGTTATAAGGTTGTACAAAGGAGGCAAGTTTAAACAGAAGGGGTAACTGTGTCTTGTGAAACAGTCATTGCCTTAAAAGATGCTGAGGTTGCAGTAGAAGGAGTGCTAAACTGGAGCTCCTAGGGAGATGCCTGTGGGATCCCTGGATGCTTACCTGGCAGCGGTGGGCTGGTAGGCTCTTACCTCCTAGGAGTAACTAAGAGGTTGCCAATCAATACCTTGCTAACTGTTCTCTTCCTAGTATTATCTGTGGAGGCATCCTGTCTTTGTTATTGTATTTCATGCCCCTTTAACTCTGTTATTGACAGAATGTTATGAAGCAGAAAAAAATGAGGTACACACGCTATTTGAAAGAAAAGTGCATAAATACTGCCCCAAAATGGTCTTGTGGTTGAGGCAGTAAAGGAAGACTTGGGTGTCCTGGAGCTGTTACTGGTTTTGTGCAAGTTTTCTGTGCAACTTAGAGCTGTTTTTAACCTCCTGGAGCATCCCATTGTGGTCAGGGAGATGAGATTCTGGTCTCTACTCTTGAGGTAGATTTCCTCTGGGACACTGCAGAAATCACACTGTGTGTTGGGTTTCCATTTGTAAATAAGGCTAATGTGTCTTCCCAGTCTTGGAGGCACTGTGAAGGTGAACGCATTAACAACAGTGTAAGAATCCTGCAGCAGTGAGCACCTTAGGGAAACCTGTGAGTAAACGAGACAAATGTGGTATGAGGCGGGTGGATAAAAGTGAATCATCTGGGAGGAACCTTCTCTCAAATGCTGCAGAAAAATACCAGACAGTCGTCTTGAAAGCTGACTGCACATTTGTTTTAAGGAGACTTTTAAATGCTTAAGACTTAATTCTGAATGTATTGGCTTTTGTGTATTCATGTAAGCGCTTCAGTTCCTTGTACGCATTGGATATCCATTTACATTCAAGAATGCATCACTTCTTTATTAAATATACACTCTGAGGTCCTAACATACTGGCTCTAAGTAGTGGTTCTCCATTCATGTGTACTTTACCCCTTCTAAAACATTTAGTTCTGTGTAAAACATTTAACTTCCTTGCTATCTGTAAGTACTGTGGTAGCTATCTGCCTAGGTAAGGGAGACAAAGATTAGCTGTTTATTAACATAAGTAATGTTTTAAACCTCACCAAGGCTTTTTAAATAACAGAGATGCAAAGATATCTTAATACAAAAATGGTTTGGGATTAAATGTAATGTACAGAGAAATAAGTGTATATGTTAGAAAACCAGAATAATGTTCAAACTAGTCAAAATAAGTACTTATTTGTTTTAAAAAATGTTTACTGTTTAAAACTTCTAATATTTGGTTTTTGCTTTTAGGTAGCCAGAATCTTCCTACTAACACTTTTTCCCAAATTCTTTGCAAGGTGTAGTAGCTAAGTAATTCGATAGCTAACTGACAATAATTAGCCTATTAAGATGATTAATGCTTATTCAGGACATTTAATTTGCTTGCTATAAGCACGGTGAGACAGCTAATTTGAAGTTATGCCAAATGCAGTATTTAGTTTTTATATACAACATTTGTTTGGCTTTCCAAATGTAAAATAATTGACAAGAATAATCATAGCCATGGATGTTAGGTCAGCAAGTTTTCATTTCTCCTTTTAATAACAATGATGTGTTACTTAGTGAACCAATTAGCAAGGTAAACTTTACTTGCATTAAAAAAATGCATAAGGCTAAGGAAGAATTTCTAAATTGTAGTTAATGAAATGTCAGCGAAGATGCATATTCTGTCACTTTTGCCCAGGTGAAAACCATCTGTCCTATACAGATAGCATTTCTCCAACTCTTCACAAGGAAGAAGGATCCAAGGTCATTTTTATACACCTTGTGATCAGGGTTGAAATTATATATTTATTTTTTTGATTTATGAAAGTCAATTAAACTACTACACCTGAGCCAGAGGTTCAAATAAATAGACAGTGAAAGAATAAATTTCTTCAGTCATTGCTACAACCCTCCCTCACTTTTTTTTTTTATCCTGGGAAAAGCCTACATTTTGTGTGGCTCTTGTATCCCCTTTGGCATATTGGGAGAGGCACCGTTTCTCTTCTGCTGGTTGGCCAGGTTCTTTGCTCCAGATAGCAGGACATGCTGTAAAACTTGGTGCTCTTCACCAAACTGCCCCTGGATTTGAAACTGGCCTCCCTAAGAGCACTCTAAAGGGGTGAGCCAGTAGGGGAGCCATGTCGGGGCTTGTAGGGAGAAAAAACTTCTGCAGTCGTCTAGAAAGCAATCTGATCTTTTTGGAAGCTAAGGGTAAGGTGTTTCTTCACTATAACTGTTGACATTTTCTTTAAAATTTGACTTGGGTTTCTGCCTCTGAGGCAGAATACTTTATAAAAACCCACTGTGGACATCACAGAGAAGTAGGTAGCATGATCTAAATCCACATAACCTGCAATCTAATCATCTCTGCTTAATAAACATCTCCGCTTGTTTGGCACAAAAGGCATTTTCAGCTAAGTAAATGGCAGTGGCTGGAGATGGGGATTCCTGATGGGAAACAGAAGGGTCTACTTTTGTGAAGTGCCCTACATTTTTTAACCATCTATCAACCTCAAATTTGAAATACTTGGGAAATGTAGCAGTATATTTGTTCTTGTTCATGCCATTGTTTCATCAAACTGCTGAGAAAGCAAAGTGTCCAGATGCTTTCTGACTGTTGAATAAGAGGAGGAAGAGGCAATTGTTCTCTTAGAGGTGATGACAAAACCCAAAGTCTCTGTCGGTTGCCCAGGGTCCTTCTAACCTTTTGTTATTCGGAGGAAGCCGGCAGCTTGTATTAATCCGTATAAAAATAGTGGACCTATTTCTGTCCACTTGATCTCCCCTACCCTGAAATGATCACAAGCTAATAGTGCAGGTTATAGCCTGCATTTATCCCAGCACTTCCACTTTGTCGCCAAAGCACTGTCATAGCATTTACGACTGTCTTGCAAGGAGCCAATTAGCATGTCCTGAATCCAGTTAAAGTAGAATATAATAGCTCTGTCTGCACTAGTAAACTAAGCAAGGCCAGGCACGGACTCGAATACAGCACTGCAAGTGTTCGTAGGGCTTTGCTGCTATCATGTTGATGATGTGATGTTGATGCCAACTAGCTCTCTCCCAGATGATGCCCAGGTGGGGGTGAGGGGGTTGCACTGGCCAGAGGTTTTCCAATAAGCTGTGTGGATGAGGGCCCACATGGTGCGTGAGGCAAAAACCTGGCCCAGAGCTGAGCCATGCCACACCATGTAGGCCTTTGTCTGGTTTTGTTTACAATTCCAGCCAAAGACACATGAGAAACTGTTCACTCTGAGTAAGGTCATGGGGACTCACTGGATACCCACCACCGTCTTAGGTTGTCTTTATTTTTTGATTGGCATCTCCCTGTACTTCATTACCACCTTTCTAATTTAGAGGAGCGTGGGGACCAATTTAAAATCCACTGAAACAGCCTTTGGCTCTCTGCAGTGGATCCTGGATCAGGGCCAGGGGGTAAACTGCTAGTGGCAAGCTTACAGTAGTGCTCCCCTTGTGGGTGCCACTGCTGGGGTTACTGGGGTGGCTGGAGATCATCACAAAAGCGGCTTGGCAGGTTAACCCTGTGACAAGCTGTGAGGTCTCAGGGGAATTGCTCCAGAGTTTTAAAAACAATTACAGTTCTCTCTCTGTGTCTGCCGGACTATCATACTTCCAACATGCAGAAGTTTTTTTGGCTATGATGAAGCTCCCTCTGTCTTTGTACTCCAGCTAAACTAATCAGAGATTAATTTGCCTCTTTATTAGCTCAGTAGTCAAACACACATGATGTAGCTGTTTTGTGAGCTCACCTCTAAAACAGATTATAGCAATGCTAAAAAAAAAAAAAAAGCCTCCTAGCATTGCAGATATATCCACTTAGTACAATACTAGTCATGCATTAAAAATGCTTCTGATCTGGTATTACCAGGGAAAATTAACTGTAAACTGAAAGGAAAAGTGGTACATCACGCTTCAGACTCACTCTTTCAAGCATGGATTTATTCAGATCTAGTGCCTGAGCAATTTAAGTACATTAGTCAGTAATTCAGCTCTACTTATTCACAGGTAAAAAAGTCGTCATTTTCTTAGTTTTGTGAAAATTGTTCTGATGGAAATGCAGATCTTCAGGAAAAGCTCTGACATGGTTTAAATAGTCCATTCCCTATTGCTGATCACTTATATGGGGCCAAGGTCTGCCCCAGTGGAGGCAAAGTTCTCAGCTAAAGCAAAACAGTGAAACGTGTTTGTGGGAGAGCATCTGTCTAAGAAAAGTTGCTGCTTTGCTGCATTCCACCCAGGCTGGTAGTTGAAAAGCGGTAAGGATGCATCACTAACAGATAAATCAACCCGACCAGTTATTGCAACAAATGCATTTCTTTAAATTGAAGCAATATGTGCTTGAAACATGCTGAGGCTCAGAGAGTAGGGTCCACAGTAGGCTTTCCAATGAAGGAATATTTTATTTTTTTTTCATTACAGATATGATCATTCATATTTGGGTTTCTTTGCTGTTGAAAACTTAGCCAAAACTTGAAAGTGTTTGATGTAGTCGGGCAGCCTTGAATTCACCATACACAAGCTAAAAATCCAGTGATGTGGAAGTCGCAGTCTATTTATTTATTTATTTACTATTTCAGCTGTGGTTTGCTCCGTTCTGCTCCCTTCTTTTTAAATACCACCTGAAGGTCCCTGGTTGTTTGTGCATCACTGATACAATTCTTTTGCAACAGAAAAACAAAAGAAGGCACTAGTGCTTTGAATAGAGGGTGCCTGATTGATAAGCTAGTTGCAGCCAAACCTGCTCTGGCTAATTGTCTTTCAAATGCCCTCATTAATCAAACAGAGGAGTAACTCTGACAGGAGGGCTGTCACTGTTTTCATGATTTCCTAGCACTCCTGCGCAGTGTGAGACCTGGCTGCATCCCCAGCCCATGGCCTTTAAAGCGGTTTGAACGCCTGCTTGCTGCGGAGCACACCTGGCTTTGGCGGGATGGGGGCCTGCCCAATGCCGAGGCATCATCTATCCCCGGAGACCAATTTAGCAGTTACTTAATGATTCATAGCGTGATGTCTGGAAATGAGTGCTCCACACGATAACATACATAAACAAATTTAATTAGTTTTCCCCTTTTTTGCATAAGTAGCCACCAGTGTATTAAAGCTGCAAACAAACCAGGTAGGCTGCCTGAAAAGCACTGAAGCTGGTTAACAGCCTGTCTTTGAAAAAGGCAGTGGTGGTTTCTTTCAGCTGCTGATAGTCAGTGGTGCTGGCTTGGTCTGCTCCTGGGGTTGCCAGCTCCTCTTGTTATGGAAGAAGGAAGCAGTGATCACAGCTATTTTCTACTCTAGATGTAGAATTGCGTACCTACAGAAAGGCTTCAAACCATCTCTTGTCTGCTCCCATTCAAGGCTGCAGAATATAGAGGTTTTTTGGATGTGTTTCTTAAGTGTTTCATATATTTCCCATTTGCAGTCTGTTCCAAGTATCTGAACACCTTAGGTTTATGTTTACTGAATGATTTTTTTTATTTTGGCATTTGACATGGGATTTTTTTATTTTGGGATTTCCATACATGAGGACACTGTAAAATTATTTCTAGTTGCTCACACTAAAAAGTAAGGTGAAGTGCTTCATCCTTAAGAAAGTAAATTGAAGGCTTAAGTGACAGGGTGACTCCTTTCTTTTTTTTTTTTTTAACCTCTTGCAACATTGCACAATTAACACTTGTGCTATATGAATTGTAAGGAGGTTTTGTTTCTCTGCTGTTAAGTGTTTCCTGTAGTCTGTGGAACAAGGTTCTAGAGCTGATTGTCCAGAATAATATATTGTTATTCTGCTGAGGAATGCAAGTGAATATATTTGTGTGGAAAAAGCGTTGTTCTGCATGTACTCATACTGTGTGAAACTTTAATAACATTCCATGCGGCTGAAAATCATTCAGTGGAGCACAAAGTATAGAGAAGTCTCGTATCAGAGGGATGCGATGAGCTCTGGTCAGCAATACAATATATAAGGGATTATATGAATGAGTTCTGCCCTTTTTCTTTTGCTTTGTTCTTTATAAGATCATGTAAGGCTGCCCATAATGTTGAGTAATGTTTGATACTTTTGGACCATGGAAGATGTTTAATGATGTGAGTTGATTTCTTGTTTAGTGCAAACTAGTTTAGATATAAACACTTTTTTTTAGTTTTTTCCTAACCATAGTCATAAATGATCTTATCTTTTTCAAAATGTCATCCTTCTCATAGATTTTAGGGGCTGAATGTTACTAATTGCTGCTGCTGATTTGATAGCCAGGCATGACTACTGATCAGCTGGACCGGTTGCCACTGTGAAACGCTTTGGCCAGGGAAGAAGCACTGTTGCTGTTATGGTCATTCCAGTCCAATGTGAACGTTCACAGGCACAGTTGTGTTCATAAACATTTCTGGTTGGCTTGTCCAACATGCTGGTAAAGACATCTATTTCAGATCACGCATTAATTAGAAGAGCGCGTTCCATCCTAAAATGAATTAGAACCAGCTAATCTGCAAGTTAAATGAAAGTGCAAGCTTGCACTAGAAGATAAGCGATGTTTATTTTAACATTGTGTTAGTTGATGTTTCCAAAACGATTCACATTCTTAGCTGGTCTTTTCCTCTTCATTTGGGAACAGCTTCCAGACTGAGGGTAATTCCTGTGAGGAGTGTCTTTTTCTTTAATAGGGAAGTTCTCGCAGATCTTGGTTTTAGATTGCAAACTGCCTAAAACAGGCACTTTGCTTTCCTAAGCATGCGCAGGAAAATCATGGCACAGAATGTGTCAGTTCAGGTGTCCTGCAGTCACCACTGTATAAGCATACTTGATCAAGGGGGACCAAAACTTGATTTAAGATGATATTTTACTCTCTGCAAGTGAAATTCTGTCTCCAGCAAGTTCAGTGGGAATCCTGTTATTGACCTCAGTGGGGCCAAATTTTGCTCCAGGTCTTTAGCTTTTGTTCAGGTATTGCCACTATGAAAGCAATTTGGACAGAGGGTGGGTGGGTTCTGGGGGGACAAGATTGCTTGTGACCTTTCTTTTAGAAATTTAACAGATTTTTAGCTCATTTGTGCCAGTACCTCCCAATGCCCATTTTTGGACAGTATTTTCTGTCTTGCTATTAATTTTATATCAAGGCATTTTATTTTACTGTGAGGGCCAGGTCTCCAAGTGCAGTGATTGATAGGGTGTGTATACTGGGGTGACTACTGCCTCTTTCTTTCTCTTTAGTAACCAAAAGCTAAGAGCTTTATGGGGTATATTTAAAAACTAGGTACCTGCTCCTAAAACTTGACTGGCTTTCACCAGTGGCCAGTAGCATGGAGGTAAACATTTCCCAGTGGCTGTGATTAATTTTCTGGACTCATTCAATGCCTTTATATTGTACTCTGTGGGCATTCATAAGGATTTCTAATCAGTGCCACCATGCCCCTTATAAATCTGTTCTCAGGACTTTTGTCTTAGTAATAAAAGCTTGTCCTGCTGTGAAACATGACTTGAAGGTCTCCACATACAGGCAGAATTATTCTTATTTTTACTGCATTTGAAAAGCCTTTCTTACATGTTGCCCTCATCCTACAGAAACATGTTCTGTATTTTTTTCTGTGTATAACACAAAGCCAATGAATTTTTAAAACTGAAATATGTAGACCACTAGCTACTTCTGTACAGAGAGTGTGAAGGGGAATCAATCCTAAATTAATCTATAAAAATAATGCCATGAACAAAATACTTGCTCTTTCCGTGTACAGAGAGTGATACCTAGAAAAAGACCAGAGCTGTGAGATTTGGGAACACAGAGGAATGAGAGACCTTCAGACAGAGGAGTGGTTTTGTCAAGTTCAGTTGTTAACTTTAATTAGGCCATTTAAACCCATATATGCTTCCTTTCTGCTACTGTTTATTGTGGGCTGTATGGCTACAGCCTTGTAACTGTCACCTGGATGCTCGTGCTGGCTGGCTGCTTCTGAAGGGCCCTTGCTGGGCCGAAGCTGTCTGCTTCTGCCTCTGTTCCTGTTGGCTCTTTGAGATGAGGCTTCCTAAAATGTGGTTGGCAGTAAGATACAATGAGGAATCAAAATTTGTGTTTAAGCACTTTTTCAAGAACTATGAGAGTTCAAACCATTTTAAACCTTCAGGTATAAGTTTTTCAGACCTTAGCGTGACATGAAGAGGGACCCTTTGAGAACAGCCAGAGCCTGATGCTCAGCGTAGTGCAGGTGCCCCCTTGACAGCCCCAGGCTGCTGTGTTTGGTCCTTGGGGTTCTCTGGCCACCTTGGTGTGCTGTGGAGCGGTGCATGACAGCTCAGCCTCTTAGGTAATCGTTGGTGTTTTCGGTGTCCTGGTAAATGAGGAGCTTGGTTTTGTCCTGTCTCTTAACTTCGGTGTGTAGTCCTTGTGATCCCTCATGGCAACTCTGCAGCCATGTAAATAAAACACTTGTTTGGGAAATAAATTGCTAGCAATTTACACTTTAGATCCGCATGTGGAGTACTTGCAATATTTATGAGAAAAACATGCTGCCATTCCCATTTGAGATCAGCCATGGGTTTTAAGCTAAGCCTCTGGTTAAATGCATTCCTATGTGGGACAGTTATGAATCATTGGCAGAGAGCTTCCCTAAAAATACACTTAAGTGTAGCATCTGATTGCATGTAGTTAAGCACAGCAGTGTTTAAAATCTGCTAAAATTCAGGAAGTGAATAGGACATCGGTAGATGACGGCTCCAATTTCAGAGCTGGCATTACTCACAGCTTCACGTGGGATGGGGTTCGCGTTCTACATTCACACAAGCAGGAAAGGAGAGTCTGCCACAGGGTAACTGCAAGAAGATCAGTAATCAGATACTAATAACTTGACTGACTGCTGGAGGCGCCTTTTTGAGCAAATAGATTGTTCCGTAGCAACGCTGTATAGAGTGAAACTGTGGTTAGGCAGACTGAAATAAATGGATAGAGTTGAATGAAACTGATGAATTTTTTGATTTGTTTTAGCTGGTCATGTGGCAAAATTTTTTTATTTAGTGATGATAGTTGTGATATATTAAAAATGAACAAGTTCATAAAGAAGATCTCTTCAGTAGCATTTTTTTCATCTTGGTTTCCCTCTTGTTTTTTTGTATGTCATTTTGATTACTGTTCAAAGTTATTTTATTAGCTGTGACTTTTTTATAACAAGAAAAAACACCCAAAGCATACTTAAAATAAACAAGGTGGCAATCTAATACTTAAAGAACGCTGTATTTATGTATTACAGAAATAACATTGTTCGTTCAGACTTGACGAGAGAGAGATGGGAATACATTGTACATCGGTGGAAGAAGACATATGGTAAGAGTTTGCCATTAAAGGGAAAACATATAGGACTGTCATTTAAGTTAAATGCTGATGGATCATGGATTAGATTCTATCTGAGGGCTCATTTAGCCTTAAGGTATAGAGTATATCCGTGAGTACAGTGCTAATGGTGGGTGTTGCTCTAAGGGATCATCTGTCCAAAAATAATAATTGAAAGGACCTTCCTGAATGTCTAACATCACCTTATCCCACTGGAAAAATATGTAGCTGGAAGACTTCTGTTATGAAAGGGATATGCATGGAACTGCTTCTTTCGGTAGCGTATCCTGTAATTAATTTGTATGTTGCTATGAAGTTACAAAGGCTTAAAACTAAAGTTCCTTATCAATAGACATGGCTGGGAAGAAGAAGTTAGCGGGACTGTCGGGGGACAAAATGCAGTTACTGATGAAAGATATGCTCATCACGCTTTATAATAATAGAAGTGTACACACTGAAAGCGCTTCACTGGTGGTTCCGGAAAGTTATCCTGTGGAAGTCAGCTCTGAACAGGAGAGAACAAACAAAAACATTAATACTTCAACAGACAGTTACACTCATTTTTGCCTTTTCATTTTTTTTATTGTGGGGTCCTACTGGCTTGGATCTGCAAATAATTAAAACAAAGGCAGTAGTCTTGTAAGTGCTAGGACTGTGAGAGTCAACAGAAATGTAACTTGGTAGTTTGGTGTGAAAATTTGAGTTTTACAGAGTGGATACTTAACACTGCTGGTTTGCCAAATATATTGGTTTGAGTTCTAAAAATTGTGGGTGGAATTCAGGTGTCTTCACTACAGTATCATAAATGTAGATGTCTAAATGAGGGGAAGTCACCCTACATTCGCTTCACAGTCAATTGAGGAAAAATGAGCACCTTCAGAGATTCATCTTAGCCTGAAATGGGCAGGTCAGATGAATTGCCCCCTGGAGATGCCTGTTTCTCTCCGTTGACTGTAGAAAAACGTACAGTGACAAATTCAGAATTAAATGCCTAACCTTTTGATGTCTAAAGCTAGGTTAGATGAATCTCAACACGTCTTGATAAGGACAGGCTCTGTCAGCTGTACCAGTGTTGAATAACACCTCCCTCGGGTACTTCTGTGGGGCTATTTCTGGAGTGAATTTAGAAGGTCTGACTGAGAAGTTCTGGGGGTCCCCAAGCAGAATGTTCCCAATGCTGATTTTAGGTTTTCATTTTCCTTTTTAGTTTCATTGGTGGTAGTTGGTTTTATTCTAAATGGAAAAAGACTAATCTGTTTTTTTTTTCCCCATGGAATCTTAATATTTTATTCTGTGCAGTGTTAAAGTGGCTGTGTAACTTCTGCAAAAGCTGAAAACTGTCTGGTATGTGTTGTCCAAATTTCCTCTCCCCATTTGTTGTATTGCAAAGTAGATGGCTGCTTCCTTGTTAGCCTGGTAAGCATAGTGGAATGGGAGAAAAAGAAGTTTTTTTTAAAGGCTGGCAAAGAATGCCACTCTTGGAGAACATCTGTGAAGCTGAACACCTAGGTAGTTTCATCACTGAAATCTTTACCATGTTTTAGAAAACTGTGTTTTTTTTTAAGAGGGATATGTGAATGAATCCTTTTGTTGTCGTATGTAACACTGGGTATTAATGGAGTAAATCCAGGAAGGATGTAATGTTACAAAAAGATTTAAAGATATGTTATGATTGTGTGTAGTCTGCAAATTAGGTAAACAAGAACGATCAGAAGTACTCTTTCTTAAAAAGGAAATAGCCAACAGTTGATTATTCAGCTATGGTGTGATATAATATTTTCAGTCTTTTAGGTCACAGAATAGTTTTCATGCTCAACTACCGCAAGTACAAAACAACTTGAACATAATAGGAGCAGGAGGGCTTTTTACTACTGCCAGAAATCCCCAGATGTAGGAGGAAGGAAAAAGTCCCAGTAGTATCTGACTTTTTGTGTATTTTCTGTTGCTCAGAGAACCTGCCATGCATATAATAATCAGAACTTTGTGCTTGAGGTCATACTGGTTCAGTGAACTTATACCCAAGCTGATGTTTTCAGTTAGACTGTTCTGAATCTTCTGACAGCCACAGATGGGCCAAAGTGGCTCAATGGTTCAACCTGCTAGTCTCCCTCCTCCATCCATTTTTTTATTCATATTTTGAGGAATATTTAAAAGAGAACATAGATTGCCCAAGAATCTTGTATATTTTGTTTAATTTTTTTCTTTTTTTTTTAATTTCGTTTTAAAAAAAAAATCCAAACACACAAATCCAACCAAGCATATGGAGAGAGCTTTTACCAAACTTTTACCAACTCCGGAAAATTCGGATTTGCACAGACTTGCTTGTATGTCCTTAAATTAAGTCCCTCCTTATTTAAACATTGCCTGATATTACCTACCATCCCCAAATACTCTTTTATGGAGAAATATAGCCATGAATTTGGCTGTTTATACTTCAGTAGGAAAATGCATAGGGAAGGCAGGCTTCATTCTCTGAATTGGATTCATGTGCCTACTTCAGCAATAGTGTTAGGATCTCTAAACAATGGCAATAAACCTTTCTATAATTCAGATATAAGCAGGTATGTTGTATAATACTCTGCATCCTTCTCTGAACAATTCAGAAATGAGGTAATTTTGACTGCCTGGAGTTGAGAGCATGTTGCTAATTGGTCTTGTGTGTACAACCACGTCAACGAAGGAGGTCCTGGACTTCAATGAGGAAGTTGTGCAGTAGTAAAAATGTTTATCAGAACCATCTCCATGCAGTGGGCTGCTTCATCTGGATTTACTTTTGAATTAACCCTGTGTTAGGTCTGCAAAAATAATCTCTGAAGTCTGTTCCTCACTCTTATCATCTCTCTCCATTGAAAATGATGTCCTCAAAGAGAACAAGAGCAGAAGGCAGCCTCCTCTGTGTAAGAGCTTTGAGAACTGCTAAAGGCTTGACTTTAATATGTGTATGTGATAATATCACTATTATAAGGCATGTTTTGACCACATAGGCAAACAACTAAGATAAAGTCTGGCTCTGATTTCTGTTAATGAATGTATTTCTTATAATGCACAACCTTCTTAATGGGGTAAATCCTTCATCAGAAAGATGAGCAAAACTGAATAAAACCAAATATATTAATCTTGTGAAGGGCAAGCTTCCTTGTGTTTCTGTGGCAGTTACTATTTGCAATCTGTAGACAGGTGAGACTTTGAAATAGAAACATCACCTTTAATGACAGTGAATACTGGGATAAGTCTCTCAAGATTAGAGAAAAGCATTTTACCTTCACTATGGAGTATGGACTAAAGCAGAAAAGTTTGCATACACTACACAAGTGTTAAGACTATTACTGCCTTTTTGGGCTTCTTTGACAATAATGGTGAGAAGCTAACAGGATTAATGCATTCTCCAGGAAAATGATCAATCTGACAAAGCTGAGGAGGTAAGATATTAGGCACTTCATTTGGAGGAGTGTTTGTGCGAGGGGTGGTTCTTCAGCAGGCACAAGTCAGGAGAAGCCCAAGTTATCAGTCCTTTAACAAAGAAACTTTCTGTAGGACCTCACTGCATGTTTCAAAAAGTTTAAGAATATAGTCATAATCGTGACTGTTATGCTGTGTACAGAATGTTTCAGGTTGGACTTGAGAAAATGAGCCCATAGCCACAAGTAGTGTAAACAACAGAATTGGTACAGCAGAAATGTCTCCCTTTGCAGTCAGTCCCTTGTTTTAAGGAAAACATTTCTGGGCCTTGGAAATGGACTGTCTGAGCCAGTTATTTAGGCACTAATGTGAAAAAATACTAGTGGAAGTTTTTTGGTTGTTTTTTTTTTTTAGTAGTGCTAATTTGTGATAGGAAATGAGATGTCAAAGTACATCATTCAAGTCTTCATAACACTTCTTTCTTGCCTGCAGTGATCAGCAAAGAAGCAACTGCATTTAAGATACCAGTATTAGAATTCATCGCTAAGTCTCAGCTGAGATCAAGAGAGTCATGCCAGCCATTCCTCTATTTCAGGTGTCTACAGACTAAGTTTGTTTAGGAGGTTTTCTTCCCAATCAGCTCTAGAAGTACTTTGGAAAATGGAAATATGATTGAAAAAAAATAATCATGAGGATCGTAGGTATGCAGACCAGGTTCTCATAAAAATGCCAAATTTGAAGGCTTAATAAATAAAATTTTGAGCAAATTGGAGGCAGAAATAACTTTATATTTACAGAATTCACAAATCAGGACTTCGTTCAGACTTGGTTTTGAAAATTCAGTTTGGACTTAATATTGTGGTGGTGGTTTTTCTTTATATAGTGTGAACAAATACATGGATGTTACTGTGTTTAGCTGTAGTCCTAAATCATTGTATGCACTGAGTTTGTCTCACTTTTTTCCATTTCATGCATGTGTTTGTGTGTAGCTGGCAGTTTAACATGCCATCCGGAGACAGAAACTGCTTGCTTTGACAAGGGCAGACTGGAAAGGTGGCAAGATTCTCTGAATCAGGCCAGAGCAAGCTATTTCATCAGGCAGCCTAGGACTCCCTTCTTACAGAAAAAAAGGGAAAATGAATGCTATGGAATTTAAAATAACTATTTCAGCTTTTCTCTAGCCTGGAAAACGTTCCTCTTGGGCAATATTCTGTTAATGACCACTGTTGGGCCAGATGTTCACACATGTAAATTAGTGGATTTCCATTGACTTCAGTGGAACTGAGCCAGTTTACACCATCTGAGGATCTGTCCCCTCAGCTTTATTTCTAAACCAGTAGTGACTTTAGATAAGGGAACCATTGGCCATAGTTCCAGTTTCCAGGGGAAAAGAAAATTCATGTTAGTATTTACATCATCAACGTGAGTACAGATTAAACTGTGAGAAGGAATCAAAGTAGTTCAAATAAGCAAATCTAAGAACACTGAATGTAATCATGTGCTTTGTTTTGCAATGAGGTTTTTTTATCAAAACAAAACTTTGTAGCTTCTAGACAGTCAGTCTTCAAAGCTTCTGATATCACTTGGGCCACTGGAGTGGAGTAAATTGAATATATGAACATGAAAAAGATCTGAAATGTTTGTCGTCATTTTTTTTAAATTAAGACTTAGACTTGTGCAGGGCCTCTAAGAAATGGGATGAGCTCTGAACTGGGTGCATTCCTTCTGCCTTTCTATTCTGCTCCCATTCAGCACTTATAATGGTAATGAAGTCTAATTACAAATGCATGTGACTGCCTGTTGTAATCTGTCAGTGTGTTTCTGAAAAACCTTGTGCCAGTTCAGTATTGGTCATTAGATAATAAGGATTGATAAAACGTAAGGGGCAAAATGTTAAAAATGCTACTATCGATTAGAACGCACCTTAATAATGAAACCATGGGCCTGGGGACGAAAGCCATGGATCATTTTGACAATTCGGCCTTAGATTGTGGATGAGACAGAGTGGGGACAATTAATCCCTCAGAGCCACAAATCACAAATAAAGTAGTTGCAGCTCATTACAACCTGACCTTGCTAAACGGCCTTGAAAACATAAGTGACCTTCTAGTATTTCAAAAGATTACAAAGCTCTATTGAGATTTTTTTAAAAATGTTTGGGAACCCCATGACTTAATTTTAACAGAACTGTCTTGATGAAAGAAGCTTTTAACTTCACCACCTTTCATGAGCTAAATTGCTAGCATCTCGTGGAACTGATGGCAATACTGTAGGGGAATGGTCGGGAAAGATCTTAAAAGTCAAAAGTCTTGCTTTGTGCAATTAATCAGTGGAAGATTGTGCTACAATAGCTTTGAAGAGACAATAGTTTCAATGAACTATCTAGTAATTCCAGTTAGGTCTTTTATAAATGATCTGGTATTATTGGAGCCCTGCGTAATTACAGGAAAACACACTCCTTTGTGCACTGCAGCCAAGTTCCATCTCAAAACTGGGGAATATGTTCAGCAAAGTGTTTCATGAACTCTCCTTGTGTTTCCACCTACCCCTCTTTAAAATATCCTGACATGGCAATGAGGAGAGTGTGTGTGTTTTGCATTCATGTCTGTTCACATGTGCTGCAGATGTTCTTTGACTAAGTGGAGTCATGACTTGAATGCCTTGTCATGGGCTAATGCGTATGGAAATCACAAAGCATTAAGCTAGCTTACTGCATGACTAATCAAAGATCCCATGATAAATAGCTAGATTCACATCCCTAAATTTTCTGTTTAGAACTGTACACAAAGAACTGAGTTTCTAATGACATAGGCCAGTTTAATTTCATCCTTAACATTGAGATAGGCTCAGCTCTTACATATTCTTCCTTCTGACTGTGGTAGATGGAGACATCCCTTTAACTTCTTCCTGAGAAGAGGTGATGATAACAATCTCTGGTGTTGTGGTAGCTGTGCGATGTATTTGCATTGCTGATTGACTTGGTGCTTTGAACCTGGCCTACGTGTCTCTTTGCCTATTACTCTTTCTTCTTTTCAATGAATCTGAATGAGATGTTTCTAAAGGTCCTCAAAATACATGAAATTAAGGCTTTTTCTTCTTTCCCATCCCCCTCCACTAGATAAATGCAGTTTCCAGTAATACCCCACTTCTCTGTAAATACAATAAATACGTAGCTTTTCCATGCCTATTCTAGGCAAGAGATAGGGTCTGTTGCAGTGCTGAAGGCTACCTGTTAGAGTGCTCTACCTGCACACCTCGCTGGTTTTGGTAAGAGATGCATTTAGCATGACTTCAGGGATGGTCGTGGAGAGAGTAGCTCCAAGTTCAATAGCTCTTTGGCACACAGGGAAAGGCATCAGGTATCGTATCATAGTATGGAATCAGTAGATGAGCATACATCTGCTGACGCATGCTGACCCTCAGAAATGGCATGTGACAGATCATGTTTTTTGCAACAGTGCAATTTTCAAGATAGCTCTGAGATGTAGCCAGTGTAGAGGATGTTGCAAGAAACTGCTGAATGCATCATGAGCGGAAACAAGCCCCATTTTTGAAGTAAAGCCTTTTGGTCCACTGGCTGTGCAGGTAGCAAAGTGAAGAAAGCTCCATGCTGCTGTTAGAAGAACAGCCTGCTCTCGCAACAGCTGGATTTGGGGACAGCTTCCAGGTTGTTTCACCCTGTTATTACCAGGGCTGAGTTTCAGCCATGCTGGATCTCTTGCTTTGACACTGGGCTTGGATGATTGTGCTTTCTGTTTTGAGAGTGACAGAGAAGGGTGTGTTATTGCCCTCTGTAATACATTGATACTGGATCTATGCCGCTCTTACCGGCCTGGAAGACAGATGAACAAAAAGGTTCAGAATGCTGTCAGATGTATAAAATATTTGGGCATCATGGAGGCTCTGTAAGTTACTGTAGTGAAGTGAGCAACCCTTTGTCTTGCATTTAAGCACTTGGCTCTGCCGTAGTGTAAGGCAGGAAGGTAAGGGGGAGTTACAGCTCCAAGGTCTGTTTGTGTAACCATGTTGGTTGCTTTCTGGGTCACAGCCTCTTAGAGCAGTGGGCAGCTGGCCCTTGGGAGTAGCTTCCTTGGCTAGCTACAGGGCCTTGTTGGGTAGGAGGGATGGAGGAGTGGATACACAGGGAAAAGGTGCACACAAGTCTTGGAGATAGATTGTAGAAGTGAAGGGGAATGTGTTTGACATACAGAAAATTCCTAGTCTTTAGCTGCCACTTCCTTGTTTCTTTGATTGGGTGAAGACCACATCAGTGTTTTTAGCTGCTTGTTTGGAAGCATAAGGTCTGTTTCCTCACAAAAGGAATTGTTCATTTGGTTTAGATCCTTATATTAGTCAACACTGTTAATTATGGTGTCCTGTCACCATAGCATACTCCACCAGCTGTGCAAGTGGATTCTCTGCTCACACAGCTCTCTAACTGTTGGCAACGGCCTCTCATGAATCCGTGTTCCTCTTTGTGGAGATCTCCTTCCACCTGCCCAGCACCGTACAGCCATGTTGGGCCCGCTGCCTCCTGGCTTCTCGCGGGCCTGGCTGCAGCCTGGTGCAGGGCCAGCCCTTTCTGCGCCAGGAGGCCATGGGGGGCTTCTGCCAGGGCTCTGCTCTTTACTGCTGGTCTACTGACTGCTCTGGTCCTGTGTTCTTTGCTGCTGAGAAACCCAAAGATGTCTTCCTGTGCAAGCCGAAGGAGTGCTTGGACTTCTGTAAGCTGGGGTATTCACCTCTGACCTCTGTACTGAAAGGAGGTGGAGAGTCTCGGGCCTGGCCTGAGGCAGGCCAGGCAGGGGTTCTTGGTGCCTAGCTTAGGTGTTAGTTTTTTCGTACTTAGGTCTATAAAGGCCCATATCTGCTTTTTTTTCCTCCTTTTTATAGATAGAATTAACAAAAGGCAATAGTATAATGCTTAGTGTTGGTTCTAAATGATCTGTTTTAAAACTTCAACTGCAGTTTCTTAGATTTTTATAATTTTCATTAAATAACTTCAGCATTATCTTTGCTGCAACTTTGTATTCTGGATGCCTGCATCATCTACTTCTGCCTGTTTGAAAATTTAGAAGGGGGAAAAAGTTTTATTCTTTCCAGGAAGAAAAGAAGGCAAAATACATTTTGTGTGTTCTTGTATCTGTTTGATAAGCTCCATCACACTGGTCTTTAGGCTCAGTCTAAAAAATCTGTGGGATCATTGTCTTTTGCTAGTCCAGTGAAAATCCATTAGGGAGAAGAGTGAAAAAATCTTTTTTTTTCACTCGATCAGTGAAGAGTTGGTAGTAGCTAAATTCCTTGAAATTATTGTCCGTACAGCACACACAGAGCACAGCATTGCAGGGGTTGAGCAAATCTCACTGAGGATTACTTATCACAGATTTTCAGGCTATTGTGGAATCAAGTGTAGGAACCTGAGGCGCGTGCCCACCCAGCGCGGTGCAGCGTGCTTCTGGGGGCGCTGGGGCTGGGTGCTCAGCTCTGTGCTCTGAGCGCAGCACGAGATGGCAAGGCTGACGGCAAGGAGGTGCTCTGGGGGCTTTGGGGTTCTCTTTACTGTCACTCAGACTGAGAAGGAGAGGAAGATCTACGTAATTGTAGAACTGAGGAGCTGTAAGAGGACTAGGCTGGGACTGGCACCTAGGAGTCAGCGTGGATATGGGTTGGGGCAGGAAGCAGAAAGAAAAAAGGTGGGGAACCTGGACTGGAAGAGTCAGGGTTGCACGTGCAAAGAGATTGGTGTAGGACGAGGACTGTGAGTAGGGAAGAACTTGAGAGAAGCATTTGTGATGGCAAGTGTCAGGTGGGGACCAAAGCTGATTCTTCTCTAGACCTGAAAAGGAAAGCCCAAATCTGTGGTACCCGGTGCTCCTAGTCTGCCAGCAGGGAGACCTGTATGCCCCTCAGGCCTCCCTTCAGCCTGCTCTGTGCACAGGCTGCTCTTGTGCCTACCACGTGCCCTGTGTTTTGGTGTCAGTGATGTTCCATATAGTGCATCTTTCCTGGCTTTCTTTTTCTCTCCCATTTTGTATTTTTAACAATCTGTCAAATTACAGATTGAAGGGTACAAACACATGAACATTACAGTGTAACCAAGTGCTCAAAAGTTAAAATAATAGAAAAGGCTGTCCATGAAGCCTTAATTGGGCCCCCTTGTGTGTATACGTTTTGATACTGTCGCTAATTAAATGGTCACACACTGCTTTTTCCTGTGGACCCCTGCATCATTCTGTGCACTAAGTGGAAGATATCTGCTGAATGAGCACAGCTTTAAGTTTTTATTCTCACTGTGACTCAGGTAGTCCCAGGCCTGCTTTACTGTATGCTGCTCGAGACTGAATTGCTAATTTCCTTGTGCATTCTTCATTGCTAACTGCTTTGCAAACAGTAACACTTATTTTCAAGACACACTTTCTCTGAGGTGAGCAATAAGGCTCTTCTGCTCCCACGTGTGGGAAATGCGAACGCAGGGTGTTTGAGGTAGAAGCAGCCTGATGCTTTCCCAGTTCTCCATGGTGCAAGTCAAGCAGTGTGTGCAGAGCTGCAGCCTGACTCCAGGCTGCAGCTGGTGAGTGCAGTCTTCTGAGATCTGGAGCTCTTTCTTGGGTGTTCTTTCTTAGGACACAAAGTGAAGATGCTACCAGTAGTGACTGCTATGAGAAGGTTAATGCAAACGACTTGCCTGAGTTTTCACAGGAACCAATGTTGAAGACCGACTCTTGAGTTCTGCTCTTGCAGATTAGGGTTAATCCTGTGACTGTTCACCCCCAGCTTAGTCCCTTGCCTTGCTTACCTCATATTTCCTGGTCTCTGCAAAGAGCGAATGGAGATGGGGTGGGCAGGCAATCTCCTTCACTGCTCAGGCCAGGTCTGGAATATTAGTTCGGTATGAATGATATTGGGATTACCTGGGGGAGGAGGTGATGCAGTCCAGCAGCGTATCATAATGAACATGCAGGGGGTGGGGGTTGAATTAAGATTGAATCTTAATTATGGCATCTTAAAACTTCCAAGAGCTTCGCTTTGCAATCTTAACGTTCTTCTAATGTAGTTCGTGCGTACATGTGTCTAATATATATTGTTTTTCTGCTTACAAAAAGATGCTAATGGGCTGCACTTCAAATACTTTACAAAAATTCTGAGTTTAGCTTTCTGAACAGGTATTTGAAATCAATACAGAGAGAGAGCCGCTAACAGGAGGTAAACTACAAACCACAAACACTTTCAATAGGATAGCTCTTTTTATATAACATTTGATATCATTTTCACAGCATGATCTCTACTTTCATACTGTGATAGCTTTTACCTGGAGTTTAGATGATTCATTTTTGTAGTGGATACTTAACTTTTATATGAGGAAAATGCAAGAGAAGCCAGCACAGCATTAAATGAGCTATAGTTGCAGCATTAAATGAACTACAGAACAGTAATAATGTAGACTGCTCAGATCCTTGGTATCGCACAGGTTGGACTCATGAATGCTCTATTGATCCATATGTGAGGAGATATGGAAGCCTAGGAGGAATTTTTCTCACTGCTTTTTGGCTTATCTAATTCAGTTTTTAAAAGTAGGCTGGGCACTCGGTCTCGTTTAGTAACTGTATGGAATCCTCACAGGATTCTGCTTGAAAATTAACTGTGATTTCCTGTTGGTGTGGATCATGAAGATTCACATGACTACATCAGTGTTCTTTCCACATCTTTTCTTGGAAGGTTTCTGGAGGAATTTACCAATCCTATCTGTATACTGAATTCTGCAATAACTGCTGCAGAGCGAGGAGAACTTTTTTAAAAAGTCTTTCATGTAAATGGTGATTATTCTTTCAAAGACAACTAGATTTTGTGCAATGTGTCAGGAGTGCGTGGAATTAAGTGTGATATTTTGACTTCTCTGGAAAATGAATGCTGGGGTTGAGGTTTTCTGGGGCTACGCTGCCAAGCTTCTGTTTTCACATGCTTGTAATTTCTTATGAACGGTTTTTAAATGAAGTTTTCTGCATAAGGTTCCCAAACAGTTTTTCAAGTGAACACCTCATGTCTGTATATTTCTGAATAATGTAAAAATGCAACATTAGCGTGGTCCTGTTGAAAAATGGTTTAAAGATAGAAATTCAAATAGTTTGCCTTATTTCCTCCATTCAGCCCATCATCAGCCTTTCTTTCTTCAGGTTTCCATCACACACTCGTTTCACTGTTCCTCCCTAGGAAAGATGTGTGTAAAAACATACACTTAAAATGGCCTGAGAGTTGCATGCTATCAGAAATCTATCAAACTCAAGACCATTCATCAGAAATCATTTCCTTAGTTTCTGAAAAGGAGGAGCAGACTGATTTATAACATAGGTCTGATAAGGTTGAGCTAGACTCATTTATTTTAATTCGTCTGAAGACTTTGTGTCTAATTTAGTTCTTGCTTTAGAAACAGACAAAAAAGAAACCTTTCCTTCATACTCAAAATGCAACAGCCTTTACTGACTCCAAAACAAACAAAAAATCTTTTGGCTGTTCTGTTTTTATAAACTGAGGATCGACCTGATTCTATCAAACAGCATCTTCCAGGGCCTGCATTGCAGTTGGTCAAGATGAAGGTGTTCAGCCCCTTCTATGTTTGTCGTAATTATTTTAAAGTCATTTTAAAATGAATGAGTCAATTGTTTGAGCACTACCAGCTTTGCTAATAGGTGATGAAAGGTCCTACCCTAGCGTTTCATGCGCGTTTGAAAGCAGCTACCCTTGATGATTATCTCCTGTACTCTTCTGTACCGAACAGCATACTGTGTCAAATCGATATTGCTACTGCTCCCTGGGGTTCTTAATTCACGTGTTCAGAAAACTTCATGTTTTGTATTCCTTGAGGTACACCCTATAAAAGCTCAAATACACACAGAAATGCACATTAAAGGGCCCCTGCTTGCACCTATCTGTAGGAGCTTATCTCCAAGAACGAGCGAGGTTTGCTTTACAATTCTGTCTTTTTTGCACAGGGACTTGAATGGTGCTCTCCTCACCACCTAGCTCTGTCTTGGGGCTCTGTTGTTTCTCCGGCTGGAACTCAGGAGACGGATATTACGTAAAACATGTTTACAGCGCATGTGTGACTGCAGCGCATGATGGTAGTCATGGGGAGACCCCACTCTGCTGTTTTAGAATTCCACCTTTGAACTAATTTCTAGCAGGCTAAATTATTCCCTAAATTATTCCTAAGCTTAGATGGAATAACGTTATTTCCACAGCCACCTAGCAGTTCTTGTTTCTAACGTCGTAGGGATCCTAGTCAATCAGGGTCATAGCCTGGGTGTACTAGCTGCTGTACAAACACACTGACAGCTGTGCTCCAGAGAAGGAGCCGTAACTCTGAAGAAGGTGGCTGACTGGGCTTTAGGGTTTCTGTCCCTTGATGTAAAGGTTTCAGTGAAAACACTGGGATGAGTGAAGCAGGGCTGATTTACACCTTCTGAGAACTCTGCTCAGGAACTCAAGGTAAAATCTGGGACAGAGCTCCATGCGTTCCTGTTGCTCTCTTGCATAAAGGACAACTCCTCCTCACCCTTCCAGCCTGTGCTTCTGAAGGAGCCTGCACCTCTCCATCTCAGGGCTCCCGTCAGGGGAGCTATCCTGATCCCAAGGAGACTGCAGCCTTGTAACTACACAGACCTCTAATTATTCCCTTTGTTTCTCATGCTGCTTGTGTTAGTGTTAACAGGCACTTGAGAGAGCCACCCCATTGTGCTGATTTCCAAGTGAAAGTGACCGCTTCCCCCATAATGCTGCCCTCTTCTTCTTTGTTTATGTGACATAGGCCCCTATCAGCCCTGTTTTGTTGGTTGCAAGGTCCCTCCTCTCCACACCACTCCACATGCTTTGCTTGCCATCCCTGTCCTCTTCTTCCTCATTTGGTCATCAGTTTGGTCGTCAGCTCCCTCCCATGTCATTCCCAGTTTAAAGCACCTTAGAGAAGCTATGGTCCACTAGGTCAACTAATGGAGAATTTAATGTCTCTAAAAGAATTGTCTTGTAGCTGTGAACAAATACATCTCTGAACGTTAAAAAATTGTCTAAAGATGCTTAAAAAAAAAGTCTCTCTCATTCTGGGGCGTGGGTGAGCTGAGATGCACAGAAAGAGTCGCAGGGATCTAGATGGCAGGGAAGGGCAGGTATGTGAGAGACCCTCCCTTGCTGAGTGGCCTTTACCAGTTAGAGCTCTGCTCTCTGGCTTGCTGGGGTCTGGGAGAGGTTGCTGATGGAACTACACCGAGCGTCAGCAGTCAGTCTGAGGACCTGCAACTGGGAAGGAATGTTAAGGATCATTGCTCTAAATGGGAAACTCTGGAGGAGGAGAGCAGCTTATGATGCAAAAGCTAATATATTTTTTGTCTCTTAAGTGCAGTAAATCGTAATTCCTCTCTGGGAGTTTTCTGCACCACAGCAGGAGCATGAGCTGACAGCTAGCATCTCCCAGCATATGCAGAAGTCATAAAGGTCCTAGCAGCCTCTGTCTGTGGCTGGAGCTGCCCCTTCCTGTGCCCCACACCTTCTGCTCTAGGCTGCTTTTGTGAACTGGGCAGCGGAGCAGCTTCCCACTAAAGATGCGTTAAGGCCAGGAGGTTGGAGATCTCCCTCTATGATGTTTTTGCACAAGGCAGGGAATCTAGTAAGGATCAAAGGTGGCCAGAGGGGAATCCCAAAGCTTTCACATCCTGGAATCCCTGCAGTGAAACTTCAATCGCTAGTCTTAACTTTGAACAAACAGGTCAAAAACACTCCCTGTGAAAACCTTTTAATTTAATTAGACTTTCTCGTGTGATTAAAACTGTCTTTGATATAGTTTATTAACAGTTTCAATCCCAAATTAACGTCTTAGTACTACAAGTTAGGACATTGGTCTCTGACCCCTCCTTTTTTTTTTTTTTTTCCCTAGGAAAGGTTTCAAGCAAGTCAGTATCTTGCTAAGCAAGAGAGAGAATACCGGATAAATAAGCATGTGTCCTGCGGAAATAGCTGCTCAGACACTAAAGGTTAAAATAAGTCTTTGGTTGTGTACAGACATTCTGCAAATGATAAAATTATATGAGCTACCAATTAAATTATAAAATTATAAGCTACCACTGAAAGGGTAGCTTACCTGTTTTTTTTTGTTTTCCCCAATATGAATACTGCAACATGCAGAGGCCGTTGATAATTGAATTAGAACCATGTCTACACTTGTAACACCATTGCTATAAGGATCTTAATTGCCTATTACTAATTTCTATTAAAAAAAAAAAAAAAGGCTTAACAAGACCACAGATGAAGTTTCTGAAAAGCCAAAGAGTTTAAGTCTTAACCTGAAGTGAGCCCTAGCACAAGATTTCAGGCCAAGTCAGAATCTGCCTATTCTTAAAGTCCTAGGCATGCTGTTGAGATGCTGTAAAGAGAGACGGGTACAAAGGCAAAGCCAGTTTCCTTTCCTTTTATCTTCAAAAGAAGCATGATATCAGCTTCACCTTGAGCTAGACTTTGCCCTCTGATCTGATAAAATCATTATTTGCCACTAAGATACAGGAGAATTCTCCTACCTGCTCCTGCACCCCTGCTGTGCACAGTGGCATTCTGTCTTCAGTTATGGCTCGTGTGGAGCTGCGCCTTGGTGTCTAGCAGCTTCTGAGTGCCAGCAGAAGCCTGCCATGGTACCTGAGATGGTATCTCTGATTAACTTCTCATACGTGGTGGCCATAGAGGGCTTGACATCACAAGTTAAGGGCAGTGAGTGTTTCATCCTCCATCCTGAATCTGCTGCCATTCACTGACTGAATTAGAGAGTCAACTTTAGTTTTATGTATGAGAGTTGTCAACTGGAGGAATTATTAGGCTTTTGTCATTAAGTGAGACTTAACGAAAATATACCAAGAATCAATGGTATAGCTGACTTTTCAGTCAGAATTAGAGAAATGGTCATTATGAGTACTCACCCCCTCCACTCCTCTCACTTTTTCATGTGCAGCCCCTCATCATATCACAAGAAAAATCCTCCCTTGGGCAGAGCAGTAGACAGCAGCTCCTTGATCTGCTGATTCTGATCCCAGCAGCATTCTGAGCAAGGGGGGAAAAACAAGTGTGTTTGAGCTGTAACAAACTGAGTTGTGGTACCTACCAGCATTTAAACTGATTCTCTTTCAAAATATTTAAGTATGAGCAGGTGTTCATGTAAATGGTGGTTCTCTAATTTGTCTAATAATGTTGATTTTTTTTTCCTGCTCCTATTACTGACTTCACTATTTTGCTGTTGGCATCCAGATTGATGGTCAGACCATTGTTTTTAGTTCATCAAAAGGAATTGTTTTATCTAATAACATCCAATAATGACATTTATAATTTTCTGCATGTAAAAGTCACTCAAAGGAGTTCTGCATGCATGAGGTAAAATACATGACTGAGGGAGGTAACCATATAGATGACCTAATCAGCTCAAGCTGTTCAATGAAATAAGCAGTGTGATGTGTTGGAAAATATAGGTAGCTTTTCACTGCTGGAAACTGCAAGCTAAAGAAAGTGTCTTTTAAAGTTCTTTTTAATATTTATAGTGGATCTACATATAAAGATTTTGTAACTAAGCATATATGCTTTAAGGTATGCAGCAAACTGAGTGCATTCCTGGCAATATCATACATCATATATAGAGTATGCACTCAAAGGAGAGCAGTAGGTCTGAGCAGCTTATTTTTAACTGGTGGTGTTATCGTAACAGAGGTAGCTGGGCTATTTACCCGAGTAGCAAGAATTTCTTTGGTTTGGCCAACCGTGCCTTGCAGTCGCAGAAACTGCAGGTAAGGAAGGAGAAAGTGCGACAAGGATGGCTGCAGAGCAGCTTTTTGTAAACCGCCAGTTCTGAGGCACATGAAGGGCTTGAGCATTGCTGCTTGTCTTCTTTGCCCTGAGCTGGCCCCAGTCGCTACGTGCTCAGGCAGCAGAAAGTCTCTGGATTTCAGTGAAATCCAACCATATACCCTTTCCTGACTTCTGGCTGCCTCCTGCAAAGTGAGTGGCACAGAACAAGCTCTGTGGGCCTCAAACATCACAAGACTTTCAGAATAGCGTTTTTCCTTGCTATCTGTATAAGGCGAGTCAGCCCAGTCGGGATGCCTGTTTTGGTCCGTGTTATTCTAAACTGTATCTGACCTGCTATGTGAGTTGGTGTGGGGGATCACGGTGAGCAGGCAATGGGGGACCCATCTCCTCTTCCAGGACTCAGTGGGATTATGGCCCTAAGCTAACAGTTACGCTGAGCTGACCAGCCACCCATTTCCTTTTCCTTGGTTTACTTTCTGGCAAGGATTTTTATTTTAATATTTAGTTTTGAGGAAGTGTTATAAATAGCAATAGTAACTGATAGCGTGCTAATGCAACCAAACTGCATTTCACTCACTTTTACCAGGACTACTTTGAAACTTTGGTTTTCAAAAACAACCTTAACTGCTGCTGCCCAGAGAGATAGGGAATACAACAGAGGATGTGACCTTTCTGAATGTTTTCTTATCAGGCAGCGTAAGTACTGTATGTCCCACTAAGCTGCTTCAATAGAACCTTGTCAAGTTATCACACTACTCGACATGTTGCTGATAATGAATACATAAAAGCTTTAGATATTGAAGACTCAGAGGAAATAAATAAGATTTACTGAAAAACTGCTCAACATATATCCCAGGGCCATGTTTTTTTCCATGTGGGTTGTCTGTTTCCTTTGATCCCTTAGATAAATGGGATGATGCAAGAGTTTCAACTTCTTGAAATGTAAAAGTGCAGACGTGGGTGGATAAATGAATGGTCATCTATCTAATGGTAAATGGTCATCTATCTCCATTGCGGAAAACTCAATTGCATCGTAATCATATCAGTCTCATTCTCCAAAACTGACTAATATTTTGCTTTTGTGCTACCACGCGCTGTTGTAGCTGGTATCTGGAATATCTTCTCTTGTCCTGTATTTTTATGAGGGCTGAATGCTGGGGAAGAGTTCATATTTATCTTTGTAACTTTGCCCAGTATAGGTCAATTATTCTGACTTTGAGGAATTAAAGAAAAAACAACAGCAAAACCCTGCATACGGAACTAGTGTTGACAACATCCCTTGTGTCACTGGCAGGAGGCCTTCAAACGTGGGTATTAAAGAGCACTTGTGGAGAGGTTGCCCAGGCTTTGCCTGCAGATCCCCTGGCAACAGGTGGGAACAGGACAGGATGGAAAACTTCAGGATCTGCTAAAGAGGTAATAACGAGAGTGAACCCCTACACTCCTTTTCTGAAATAATGCTTTGGGAGTCATATAGCTTTGGAATGCTTTTGGCTAGGTTTGGTTAGTCTTATGTCTTAGCTGTGTCTAGGAAGCAGTGTCTCATCTGACCTGAAGATAGCCCCACTGGTTGAGATTTCATGTTTGCTTTATTAGCAGTCTCACAGCATACTGGGCAATAACAGCTGACAGTGCTGAGCTGATGATTTCTTGCAAAGAAGCTTCTGAACTTTGGATGCAATTTTTGATAGCTATCAAGGATTTATTCAACAAGAACAGTTTGTGTGCCTTTTACTGTAGATGGTAACTTAATACCTTCTGAATCTGATCTCCACAAAGTCTGACTTGGAAGGGCTGTAGAATTTTTGACAGTTAGTTTCTTAAATAAGTATCTAATAAAGTATTTTAGTAATCTCTTTACTTCAAAAATATACATTCTCTTTCCTCTCTAATTCCTAATTTTTCATGCTTAAATTAAATGTGTTCATTCCTTCAGTGAAGATGACTTTGAGATTTACTTCCAGTTTACTCATTTAGTAGACTACTGTATGTTTTATGCAGAAATTAAGAAACTCCTATTTTCCCCTTTCAAAATGGCTCTGCACACATGCAAATGACTAACCTAAGAAGAGGCACCCATAGAAGCTGTTATTTCCTTGTAGTGCTCTGAAAGCCATCTTCTTCCAGAAGGCTGTGTTTTCATTCTGGGCTCCCCACTGTATGTAAAGAGACAGTTTTGTGTCTGGTATCCTTGGCTGCTGAGGCTTTTTCTTGTGTTTAAAGTCACCTCTTGTATTTGACTGATCAGGAGAAAGTGGGAAGCGCTATTACAGCACAGTGGCTCTCTCAGTGGCTGTAAGCAATGATATCTAACAATGCCCCAAGGAGCTAGTTAAAAAGTGCCTCACACACTCAGGAAAGCACTTTAATGTAACTGCATTAGAAAGCTGTCAGTTGCTTGTTAGGCAAAACAGACTTTTTTTGCATTGTAAGGATTATTGAAGCATTTGTTACACAGTAATTTGGAAATCATAATAAAACATTTCTAATTTTATTTCCCCCAGCAAACAACTAATGGGGGTAGTACATAGCAAGCCCAGAAAGCATGCTATAGAGCCATGAAATCTTGTTCGTTCTCCTAATTGGGAGGGCAGGGGATAGAAGCTGTAGCTATTCTTTTAAAGTGTACTTCCCAGAAGTAGAATTTTCAAAGGCAGAGGTAGGAAAAAACTTGTTTGTATCTTTTCTACTTCCCCACTGCCTTAAACTCTCGGTGTATTTCTGCAAATGCATTTTAGTGTTCTTCAAATGACATGTTAAATGCTCGTGAGGTGTCAGAATTCCAGTAGGCAACTTAAATGTTCTCAATGCTCCCCTGTAACAGGAATTGTTGCAAAATGGTGACAGATGAATAGAGGTTAGATTTTACAAACACCTGAGTGTGAATGGCAAAAAGTACTTTGTAGAGGGCATACTTAGATGCTTTTTGCAGGCCAAAGTCTTACGTAGTTGAAGAGAGATGAGTGATGCTTAAAAATATAAAAGAATTAATTTATTTTCTGAGCTGTTTCTTTAGACTGGTGAACTCGTCTCATTCTGATTTCCTTCATGAATTCTCCTTGGAACTGGAGATGTAGAAATCTGATCCAAAACTCGTGCATAAGCCTCTAGTAGCTTTTTGGTAGCTGATTGGTGAATAGTAGGGATGTGCTTGAGTCCAGATATCCAAAGTTTCTACTTTTCAGTTAAATTGTAAATACAGATCTACCATTAAAACAAAAATAGCCTAACATCAAGGAAGAGGGACAAAAAGAAGAAAGGAATGAAGGAATGATTTGCTGACTTTCAACCTTAAGTCACAGTTAAACCTGATCACATGTCGCTGAAAATGTCAACTGTTATTGTTGTGTGAATAAGCTGTGTGAATTTTTGCAGAATTGGCATTCCCGTGCATCCAAAATGTCATAGGCCTGAAGGTATAGCAATGACAAAAGTGCATTAGGGAATTCATAAATCTGTTAAATGGGTTTGCAGTTGGAAATCCAGAATGCTCAGGTGCGTCTGAGCAGAGGCTGGTACATTTATTATTCACTGCCCTCCAAAATTTCAGGTAAATTTCTCCTTTAAAAAAAATCCTCCCAAAACAACAACAAAAAAGCACTCCATATTGGGAAGATCATTTAAAAAACAGTGATACACAAATCATTTATTTTTGTCAGCTAAGACAAGATCAATTTATTGCATCATATATTCTAAGCAATACTTGCATGCAAACTTGCTTTCTTGGATTCTGAGATCAAGATGAAAATTGTCTTACGTTGTCCATCAATCACACTTACTGGAACAGCTCTTCATGAGCTAGAGCTTATATTGTTCGAGCCTGGATATTAGATGAGCTGCAGTAGAGTTTGAGTCATGGACCTTGAGCATGAAAAACTCTGGACAGCATGTATTTTAGCTGAAGGGGACGCGAACCTTTTGCTTCAAAGGGACAAGTGACAATGTCTATGTTTAAGTCTCTAAAAGCAGTCTTTGGCACAGAGGACAACTTAAAATCTGAGTCTTGAAAACCTATGTTTCCTGACTGATAAACAATGGCTGTTGTAGAAGTTTTTTTTTTTTTAAGTTCATAAATTTTAGCTTTGTCATTACGATTTCAGCCCATCTTTTTCAGTATGGAATTTCAAGTTAGATTTGAAAAGCTTGGAAGTATTCTAGTTCACAAATTGCTTATGTTTCATGTCAGATTTCAGAATGAAGCATTGTGTTGAATATGTTTATTTGTTCCGGTACGTTCAATATATGCTGTTAAACAGTGGCTGTTCGGCTAACCATATGACACACGGTGGAATGTGTGGCAGAATACAGGGAAACAGAGAATGAGATGGAAGTCTTGACAGAAAAGATCAAATACCTGATTTTATTTTTGAATAGCAGCACACGTGAGAGAATTTTTAAGAGATCATTGCTGTGGAGACGAGGAGGAGAGGAAGACAGAAGGCCCTGGAAGAAAGTAGAATCGAGTTTCTGAAAATTGTAGCCTTTACAAAGAAGGTCCGTTAGATACAAATAATGTGCAGGCTTTAAAAAAGAGAGAAGTGGGTTTGGAATTAGGAACTTAGAATACCAGTGAGCTTCCAACAATGAATCTGAGCAAAGGAAAATACCTATTGCTGTAGGAGCTCCAGTTGTGCCTTGATAGTACAACGGAGAAAGCAAAAAGACGAGTCTATTCTTCTTTCCATTCAGGAAAGGACTAGCCTTCTCTTCTGACAACTGCCAGCTAGGTTTGTGCAGTGTAGCCCTTCATGAGACCTGGAAGGAAGCTTGATGGTAAACTGTCTTCAAGAAAGAACAGTTCATTACAAAAAGCTTTAGAATTTGGGCCTCCTTAACAGCCTTTCAGATGAAAGGGACAGACCAGGCTTTCTTATATGATTTAAGTAAGAGTGTGATCACTGAATAGATCCGCAGGAAGGCAACAAGGACAGCGATTTATATAAGAGCTTTAAGAACAGAGGTTTATAATTAATTAGTCAGTGGTGAATTGGTGGAGCGTTGGGAAGGAGAAGTAAAGGAGAGACCCACAGTGCTGCTTGCAGGTTAGTCTGAAGTGAAAGCTCTTGGGGTGTGGGCCAGGCTGACAGGGTTCTGCTAAAAGGAAAGAAAAAGCATTAACCTGTGTTCATGCCTGGATTTAATTCCACAAGACACTGCAGGACCTAAAGCAAACCAGTTGGGACCTAAGGTACATCAAGTAACATTTAACCAGTTGTATGTTCTTTTTATGACTTCTGTTTGTGAGGGAGATAAATGCATGTCTGAGGCAATAAAACATTTCCCCTGATTATAGCAAATGGTGTTTCTTTTCCCTCGTGGGATGTAATAGGAATATCAATGTTTTATATTTCATATTAAAAAAGCCCAAGTTTGATAAAAAATGAAACACATTTAGTAGAGTTGTTATCTCAGGTAAGTTAAAGTAGCATCGTGCAGTCACAGGCACAGAACTGTAAGCACGGTGGGTTCGCTTACTGCGAATCCGGCCAAATTTCTGTGTGCTACTTCCCAAATCCAAATGAGCTTGGAGAAGAAGGCGAGCAGCAAGGAGTTCGTAAAGGCCACTAAATGAAAGCTAAGGCAGGTGGTGCCTCGTATCACAGGTAACAACCGTCTCGATAAATGCAGCAGATGGAATTTAAACTGGGACAAAGAGTTATATAAGAGAGAGCAAAAAAAAAAAAAGCAGCAGAGGCTGGGAAAACACAAGAGAAGCAGCTCAGAAAGAGAATCCCGGGAAGTGTGTCCAATTTTTCTAACATTTCTCATCACTAACTTCACCAGAATTGTGTGGGTATCTGCGAAAGCAGAATTTGTCCCCAATAGAATATGATTAGTGTGTTAAGCAGATGTTTTATTTCAGGAATGGAAATATGTAAAACAGATATGCCAAAATATTTTCTTTTGATGTGGAATATTAAAAATCAAAAGAAATGGTGATACAAGCTCTCCCTTTTGTTCTTCTGTAGTGAATGACAACTTAACGTTTAGTTGGTTTTTGTGTGGCTTCTGGGGGGAACCTTTTCCAAACCTGCCAGAACTTCCAGGAATTCAGGTCTGATCCCATTCTGCGCTGCAGCAAAACCAAACTCTCCTGGCGTGCGTGTCCCACTTGTCCAGCAGACATGCCTGTACTGGCACAGCCCTGGGAAGGAAGCGTGTCCCTCGGGGGGCTCGGGGCAGGGTCCCCAGTCCACTGGCCGGCTGCTGCACGCTGCCCATGGTGGCAGAGTTTCTAGGGGTGCCCCAATCCCCCCCCACAATGAGCGTGGAGCTGTGTGCGGGTGGTAACGTAATGCCAGCAGGAGGAACCGAGAGACCATCGAGGCTTTCTTAGTTTTGTTTCAGGCAAAGGACTTGAAGTTAAACGTTTCATCTCGAGTTTCAGTGGTATTCTCAGAAAACCAGAAAAGGCAAACAGTGAAGAATTGGGCGTGGGTCTCTTTAAAAATGTTGCTCTGAGTTTTCGTTTTAACTCCCTAGAATTGTTGCATCTTATTCAAGTAAATAAGAAATCTTCTATATGCTTCTAGGGGAGCATGCGCTGTTTGACAGGTTCTGCATATCCCTTCATTTACCCCCTTTGCTAGCAGTCTGGTTCCTACTACTTCTCAAAATATTGGCTTCATATATCTGATTATGGCATACAGGTCTAAGCAGGGGGTTTCAGGCATATCAAGGCGTATGTCTGAATGGAAGTGGTTACTGCTGTTTTAACTGGGATTGCACTGCAAAATTAGGCAGGATAGTTCTTGCAGTTAATCCTTGTGAAGGGAGAAGGTCGGGTGTATATTTGCGAGATGGCATTTACGGCAGCCAAGACCTATACAGCACAGAAGAAGTTTTTAAGAACAGCGTACGAGTGCAGTGCCGGGGGAGCGCAGCGCGGTTTGGCTAAGGCTCGGCTGGGATTGAGCGCACGCAAAGGGCAGCCAGCTCGGGTCTGGCGTGGCACGGTGCTGCCAGCCTTTGCTCCTGCCCGCGTGGGGTCCAGCGGCTGTGGCGAGATCTCAGCCTGCCAGTGCTGGCTGTGCATTGCTTGTAAAGTACGAAGTATGACATTGTATAGAAAATTGGATATAATCTGTGTTTTATGGAATATACATGAAGTTCAAGGAACAGATTTCAGATGCTGTACGTTGGCACATCTATTTCATGTTTTATGTACGCACTGAATTCGATATACTGTGGTTTTACATTTGTGCTGGTTTACATTAGCCGTAAATGTGACCTCAGCGTGTTTACATATAATGTGCTGAAGCTTCTCAAGTTGACAATTACCAGGATGTTTCTTGTGCTGCATTACAATTGAGAATCACAGATCCTACAAGATAAATTTGTGTCGAATTGTGTTTATCTAGATTTTGCAAAAAAGCAAAGCAGTTAGTTTAGCTTATCTTTTGTCATGTTTTCTGCTATGCCAGTTGGAAATTTTTCATTGGTAAAAGCTTATTTTCTTTCTAACAAATGTCTGTCTTCCAGTTTTGTGAAAGTGAATAATTGTTTCCTGAAGATTAATCCCACAAACGTTTGTACTGAGTAATGTCATTTCTGACCTCTAGTTTCATGGGCTTTTGGCAGTAAAAAATTGAAAACCTTACAGAATTTAAAAATCTTGGGAAGAAACCACAAGAATAAATTTTAATGTGAAAAGATCATACAGTTTTGCTGAAGTATGGAGCATCTGTTTTTTCAGTTAGATGCTTTAAGTTTTGCTCACCCCCTCAAATATTAGAACTGAGCTAACCTAAACATTATGGTATTATTTAAAATATATATTTTTTAACATACATCATGCGTTTCATGTAACCTAAACCCCTTTAAAAGTTCTAGTCCCTGAAAATGTGACTGTGGTAGCCTGAATTGTCAGAGAACACACACTAAATTGGAGTGTAAACTTATTTTGTTACCCACAGCTTCTTTTGCTGCTAATAACTACTTCCTTTCTTTCTTTAAAAAAATAAGCCAAAACATTAGCAGTTTTGCAAATTTAAATATTTGTGAAAAATTGGGCACGAAAAACCAACCTGTTTAGCCATGTTCATTTCTTAGATTGTCTTTGACAATCCTTAGTAAGAAGTTTATGGACTGAAATGAATGTGACAGTTCTGTATGGTTACCAAACTGCCCAAATTCACCAGGTTTGCTTGATCTCTGAAACTCTGCCTTCCCAATGGTGTGTGTATCCATAGCTGCCTAAATACCAGGGCAGCGGGGGTGTGACACCTGGCTGTGCCTAAGCTGCGGCAGTAAAGTCCTACCTGAGAGTCGGGGTTTGCGGTACCCTTGCGGTCCCGGCAAAGTCCCAGTAGCTAACAGGCAGCTTGGAGGCGCAGCACACCACAAGCAGCCATCCCACAGTTGTAATGCACTGCAGTCACTTATTAGGGTGACCAAGACATGCTAGAGTATCCTTACGTACTGTCTAGTAAAATGTTACTTGCATCATGCAGCATTCCTGTCAGCCCTGTGGATTAGATGTTACCCAAATGTTCCTGATTTTTGTTCTTCTGTAAATAGAGCTGAAAAGCCAATAAGGAATGTCTTGTATACCTTTACGTGACATTTCAGAATTTGCTTACAGGAGATGTTTCTACTTCAAGAAGTTTGCAAAATACTGTTGTGATTTTTTTTCACTGAATCCATTTAGACTTTCATTTTCTTCAAAATAAAATTAAAAAGGAAAGAAAACTCGCTGCAAAATAATGTTTTCAGAAATTATGTATCTTATAACCATTGGTGTTGAAGGCCTGGGGTGTAGTATTTCCATTTTGCAATTTTATTCAGAAATTAGAAAGTGTTGTATCTAAACCTTTTGCATATTTATTAAAAATTAAAATATACCATTGTTTGTTTTTTTTCTTAATGATCTTTTAAAACATTCATCACTGGAAAATGCCCAGCAGAATGTGGTTCTGTGCTGTAGTGGAGGTGTGAGTTTCATGGGCTACAAGTTGTGGAAAATCAGTATAACTAACACACTCCAGCGAGGTAATTTAGGATTGCATCATCCATTTCTTTGCAAGCGTGCGCAAAGCTGAAACAGCTCTACAGGAGCTGTGTGCAACGTACTTGGACTTGCAATGTGTCATCCGAGTTACAGGATATGTGCTGCCTATGGATCAAGCAGCAACTGTGTTTTTTCCATCTGTTTTGGGGTTTCTTTTTTATTTTGTGATGATTTTATTTGAATCTTTGGCTGAAATTTCACAAATTCAATTGGTTGTATGAAATCAGGGTAAAACTGGATCTTAGTCATTTTTCAATGTAACTAACGTACGCGAGGTTACTTGTACAGGTCATACAGTTTGTGAGCAAGGATTGCATTAAAATAGGGTTTTAAGGAACTGATAAAGAGATTAAAAGCATGCTTTTCCCACATTTTGATTTACACAGAAAGTCTGGCACTTGTAAGTCAAAGCTGTGGTTGTACAGCCTCGATGTGAGCTAGCAGTGATCATGCAGGTTCGGCACCAAAGCGGGGCCCCGCGGCTGAGGACCAGTGCCACCTTCCCCTCGCTAGGAACGGGCAGCATTCTGCCGGCAGAAACTTGATTTCCTTGGCAAAGTCCCAAGCAGCTGAAAAAAAACAGTAATGCCTTTTGTATAAGGTTTCAAAATCTTCCCAAAAATGTAAACCAGAACTGTGCCTCTGTTAGAGCTCCACGGGACAGGATAAAACAGTTGTACTGAGAGGCCACCCTTCTTTATTAAATTACGCAGACCTTGGAAGACTGTTTGTGGGAGCCAAATGCATCCTAGACCCCAATTTGTGGTGTCGCTCTTTAAATCCTGTGGGGTTTTCCATGAGGTTTGTTGTTCAGTGCAAAGAGCCTGGCCGTTGCTGGCCCTGGGTGCGAGGGTTGCTCTCGCCCCACGCTCCGCTCCCCAGCTAATGGCTGGGTTTCACCTCTCCCGCGTCTGTCCCAAGGGAGGAGCTCGTGGGAACGAGGGGGCAGGTCATTCTCAGCACCAGGCTCCTGGCTCGGGCCGCACTCCTGCCAGAAATCTGTCTGAGCCTGAATCTGGCAAAGTTTAGGAAGCTGTGTTAAATGCACCTCTTTGTTCAAGTCTTCCACTAACGGCAGGCGCAGGAATTTCACTTGGCAATCGGTATCCTGGCTACCCTTTTCAGGGTACTTCTATAGCTGCCTCAATAGCTGGGAGGGACACGGAGTGTTTTGTGTGATTTCGATTTGGGTTACATTATGTAAACGGCATCCAGGTGCTCTGATAATCATCCTTGATGACGTAGATATAGATGATTTGGGGCTATCGCTTCCTAATTTCAGTTCGAAAGGAGAGCCTTTCAGGTTGTATCGTTTTAGAAAAAGTAGTAAGCCTGAAAGTACACAGAGGGATAAGGTCTGTGTGTAGCAGGTGAGCAGTCTGCAGACTTCTTATCATGATGTGTTTCCTTTATTGCATCGGATAACTGCTACAACTCAGAAGTAGTAGACAGATAGGGATTTTTGAAAACAAAAGTTTTGTTTAGCCTTAGAAACAAATGTGACAATTGGGCGTTTCAATGTGGTTCTCCTTTATTTTTCTTTTAGAATTGGATCTGGATTTAGATGCCGGCTTTCATGGTTGAAGTGTGTAAAGGTTCTTTGCACAGAACAGATTTTCCTATGGGTAAAAGCATGGCAGCAATTAGATACTGAACAGTAGCTGCAATGGCAGCCTGCCTTGGGAATTGGCTAATTTCACTGCAACAAAAAATTGGCTAATTCCATTGCAAAAAGAGCTGCTGGGGTAGCCCTTTGCAGAAATGAGCTGATGTCTGTCTCAACAGGCAGGAGATCATTGCCTATAGGAAATTCACTATGGTGCACAAATACGTTGGGGTCTAGCCATTAGAACAGGCCCTCGTGGAGGAGCACTGTGTATGTGCCTTTTCCAAATCCTGACGGGCTTTCTCAGTTCTACAACTAGTTGCTTCTGTTGCACAACTGCTGGGCGCCGTTATCCAGGCACACAGGCAGCGCTTTCTCCTAAAAGCTATGTTTTCTGTGAAGTTAGTGCAAGAGTTCCTTTTGTGTTTTGTTGCTTGCTGTCATGCCACTTAGGTGTATTAAAAGATGCTCGTGCATGAATAGCACTCGTTCTGTTGCTCTGCATGTGTATTTGCCAGGATAAGGCTTTCTGACTAAAGAAAAGAATTGAGAATAACACCTTTAGCTTATATCTTTGACTAGACAAATCAGTGAGTTTGACTGTTTGTTTTCCCTTCCTTCCCCAGTGTGTTGACCCAATAACAACTGAATAATTCTTTACAGCTCCTATAGCAGAACAAGATCCTGGAGAGAGGTGTGGAGGGGAAGAGGAACACGGAGGAGAAACAAGTAGAGGAACTTTAATATTGCTGCTGTTGGCAGAGAGAAAATGCTGTGGGAAGTGCTGTAAGGCAGAGGTCAGACAAACGTGAAATGGTGAAATTTCCATGGTGCTGAAGAGGAGTTGCTTGAACATTGCCGTTGGATTAGAGAAAAAGGCAAGTAAGAAGGCATGTGTCTAGGTGGCAGGGAGCTGGCAGTCTGGAGTGACAAGTGAGCTGTTGGGTTATTGCTTGATCACTGAGGGTGGGTGGAACCTAACGTTTTTTTTCCTAAAGTTTATAGGGAAATGATTTGGAAAGTAACACATCTCAAATTTGCTTCCCCCACAACTCCTTTTTCCAGCTTGAATCACAAAAGAAAGTTCAGAAATCAAAGGACAGGTTCTTGTACTGTACTCTTTCCAACCTAACTTAAACTGGAGAACATTTGCATAGGTGTCAAGTCCTCATGAGGATTGCAGCACGATTGTTCAAAATCGCATCTCTTTAGTTACTTTTAATCTTGAAATGTTCACCCATCAGGAAGCAAACGGTGAAATCACAATTGCTTCCCATGCTTATACCTATTTTTAAAGAACATTTTCTCCTATGTCCTTTTGCTTTTCCAACAGCTTTTTGTGAGCGCTATCTTACCCTCACATCCCAAGTAAAGCGTTCCTCTGGATTCCCCAAATGTGTCGCTTCTTCATGTTGACTCCACTCCTACTGGGATCGGGTGCCCAGATGTCATGCCCAGCCCTGCTGAGTTAGATTCGTGGTCACGTCCAGGATATGTAGCTTGCTCAACGTGTCCCAGGTGGCTAGCAGCCCGCAGCTGGGACTCTTCTTACTGCTTTACCCACCACTGATTCGCTCTTTGTTGAAGGCAGAATATGGTTCAAAGTCTCAAGGTTTTTCAGAGCTTTCCGTGGACTTGTTTGCTACTTTTGAGGCCATGAGTGAGTGTGGTCTTTCGTTTTTCACTGTCACCAGGGGACATGAATCAGACTGGGAGACCTGAGACTCTGGGAGGCAAGAGCTTCCAAAGAGCCTAGTGAGACCTGCAGAATGCTTGCCTGGATGGCATTGTCCTTTCCACTAGACAGTGCACCAAAATGCCGGTCTGGAGATTGGAGGGGAAGGGAAGAGAGAGAGGTGTGTTGTCATCCTGTTTACCTATCTGAGTTAGCACAATGCTTCAGCAGTGATGTTTCTTAACAGCAATACTTCTATTTCGTTCATTTCAAGCAAATCGGAAGATTTCTTTTTAACTGGTCAGTAGCTATTTTAGGTTGCATTTTTTACTAATAACTTATGCTGACTAACAGTGCTAACAAAGGCTTTACATAAAGCAGGCTGTATAACAACTTGATTTTTTTTTCCAAATTATACATTTTAATTAGTAATAAGTGCTGTGAATGGAGATAATTGAAACATTTCATCACTACATACTTAATCTTTAGATTTGAGTTGGACCCTGGGGAAAGAGGTTGCATTTAGACCTAATGGCTTAAACACATTCCTGATTAATAGTCAGAAAACAATTCCTTAATTTCAGTTTTGGGGAGTCTTCAGTTGGATGTGCTTTTAGCTATAGCTATACATGCTATTATTTGAACAAAGGTTGTATGTATGACAGTGCAATTGTCTTGTTGCATACATTCCCATCCTGTTAAATTTCACATTTCTGTAGGATCTCAGTCTAAAGAATTTTTCTCTTATCATTCTTTGGGCTTAATTTTGCTTTGGAAAATCAAGCTCTGTTCCCTTTTTGTTTCATTTCTTGTCATTTAGAATCAGACAACAATAATTCTGGAATCAGAATGTGCCTTCTGTTATCTGACTGATTTTGATGGATTGTCATGCGTCAGTTTGACTTTGCAGGGGTTGAATGTAGCATTAAAAATGTTTTGAGCATTTAACTGAACAAACATGCCATGGAAACTAGAGAGAAAGGTCACTGGCACAGTGTTTGGCGAACAAAGCTTTTGTGGTGGTGGTGTTTTTTAACTTTGCAAAAAGCTTTAAAGTAGTGTATCGTAACAGTTTGCAGATCACTGAATAATGTACTGTACACATGCTTAACGATTTATGGGGCCATGAGTTATTTAATCAGGTAATGGATATACTTTGTATGACAAACAAGCAGATGAAAAACTCTGAATGGAAGAAATCGCTCATCTTCTGAATGACACACATTATATCCGGCCTTATCAGGAAATAATATGACTTTTTCCTGCCAAAAGTTATCATTTCCAGTGGCCATTGTCTCATCTGAAAACATCAATTAAGCAAAAATGTGTAATAAATAGTGCCTTTCATTTGGAGTGTGTTAAAGAAGTGCAAAGCAAAATAGAAGTGATCTCAGATCTTTGGCATTAGGCTCTTGTGTTGTCATTGTCATAAATTCTGTTGCTTTGCAGAAAGGACACAGACTGCAACAACACACTTGGTTTTAATACCTGATGGAACTAAAATGTGTTCTTGCTGTAGGAGAGATTTTAATCCTAATGACTGGGAGGTGGTAGGTAGCTGTAAGGATGTGTTGCTGCATAGGATAAAAAGGGTAAGGACAACCAAGCAAAAGCGTTGCGCTGTTCGCAACAGGGATGGCTTTTTCAAGGTGTTGGCACAGAACTTAGCATGCTGGGGCTCTTATTATGGACTGTGATTTGTCAGTTGTATAAAATGAAAGGACAAGAAAGGATGAGAGAGGGCCACAAGCATGTTGAGGTAGGAAAACACAGGAACTGGTTAGAGGGGAACCAGAGGTACAATGCAGAAGAGGGGAGCAAAGCAAGTTTCAGAAAAGAGATGAGATGTGAAGAACTTTGAAGTTATCGTGGCTGGGGAAAAAACCTTAATCTTCAGCACTGCAGGGGACAAAGTGTTGAGTGGAAAGGGAAGATCAGCTCTCACTCTGCCACAGGCGGCCATGTTTATTGACACGAGAGTGGTGGACGTGGAGGAGCAGCAAGGTCTTGTCCCACTTTGTCCGTCCCAGCAACTAGAGGCACAGATTGGGTCAGATGGGTGACAAGAAGCTCTTTAAGAATAAAAGCAGAAGAGCTGTGTCAAAGTAGGGGGGCGGCCTCAAAGGAAATAAAACAGCATCACAGGCTCGGACCCCTCTGTGTACCCTAGAAAAGTACTCCTGTGGATCCTTGAGGGCAGATCCCACTCCAGCGCACTGGACAGATCTAAGCACTCAGCCTCCTGTGAACTGAGACAGTTTGAATGACACGTTCTAGATGTGAGCAGTGGAGCCAGAGCATCACTGAGCACCGAGCTCGGCTAGAGGGCTAGAAAGCTGCATCGAGATGACTGGCTGTGCCAAATCATATAGCAGTGAAAATATGCCTCTACTTCAGACGTGTATCCTGTTCCTCTAGCCAAAGCCTCAGGCCAGTGCGAAGTTTTCACCAGCGCCGCTGCTGAAAGCAGCTCGGGGAGCAGCGTGCCCTACTGGGTGAGCAGGAGATGTGATGGAGCAACGCAGACAAGCGTGGAGCCTTCTCCGCCCCGCAGTGTCCCCGTGCTCAGCAGAGCTGCCCCTGTCCTGCTGCGCCTTTCTGCAAGCAGCACTGGCTCATGACGATCCTTTCAGGTCAGATTTTTCTCTGAAAGCTGGCATACCCTCTGGGAAGAGAGGGAGGTGCCCTAACCTGTCAGAGAGCACGGCTGCATGTGTACTTCTGCAACAACTGGGCTCTCTTTGTATTCTTCACAGAGTTTGGAGGATTTTTTAAAAAAAAAAAACTCTTTTTTTAAAAAAAACCCTTTTTTTAAAAAAAAAAAAAAAAAAAACTCCTGAGAAAGCATCTACCTTTGAAATTTACCCTGTACATGAAGATGCACGAGTCTTTCTTCATTCATATTTCCAGCATCTGACTTGAACAAAAATCCCTAAGGTTTTCTAGTTTCAAATTGTACTTTTTTGAATAATGGTGACTCAAATATTCCAAAGCGATTTTAATGTACTTCAAATCCCTCAAAACACTGCATCTCTGTCCATGCAACCAGCCTCAGAAAGCCACGTGAAAATGCAAATGTTTGCTTTCTCAACCAGAACTGAAAAATATCAAGCATTTCTAAAGGAGAAACAGAACAGTATGTTCTCCTTTCCTTATGCATTTTATAAAAAATGCATATATATATATATATAAAGATGAATATAAATTCTTTTAGAAGCAATTGTTTCATAAAAGAAACATGAGTTTGCTTTGGCAAAGATGTCTATGATTTATGGTTCATTCTGTAAACTTGGCCAAACAATTTCCTTCTCCTTCATGACTGGGGAGCAGAACTGTCGGGGGCAGGGAGTTACAGGATGGCATCTGTTCTTAGAGCAACAGGATTATGTTTATTCATGATTAGTTTATGCAGAAAATGCATCAAAGAGTTTATTTGAATTTTTGATAAATTTGCCTTGTAGAAAAGAAATATTTTTCTTAACTGGACCTTGTAGGAAAAATCCCAGTAACGGCAAATGCAAATGAGAAATAATCTGAATTTAAAGAGCTTTTCTTCAGAACCACTAGTGCTAACAGTAATGCGAGGCCACTCTCTGCACTTTTTAATAAGATCATGCTTTTTTTTCTCTACTTTAATCCCATATGGATATTCTGTGGTAGTGCAGTAATGGTTTGACATGTAGCTTCTTCAAATATCTTTAGTGAAAGCAGGAGATCTGTTTATCACTGCAGTGCTCAATAACCTTCTCTCCCTGCTTGCTTTTGAGTCTTGAATGAGGTTTATAGAGTGCCACAAACCATGCCAATTTTCTGTATTTTTGACTCTATGTAAATTTTTGCAAAGAGGTAGGGAGAGCAAGTGTAAAGATTGACACTGGTATCTCCTGAAATGTTTTTTTCTTTTTTTTAAGCAGCTTGATTTTCCTTATAATGTTGCCAAAACCCCTAGCAGATGATGTTTTCAGGATCAGAGACAGGAGATTGAAATGTTGCTAATGTCTGTAGCACTTTAGTTATAGATTTCTGCAAAGAAATGTGCCATGATTGATCTGATTAATCTTTTAGATGGGTGGCAAAAGAGAATGAATCTTCACCAGTACTAAATAACTGCTTCTTAGACACTGAGCTTCAGCATCCTTGCAATATTCTGATGTGGGTGACCCACACCTCACAGTTTCTGTTGAATTGAGTACTCTTCCTTTCCACCACAAAGCTTTCAACATCTGCCTGGGTGTAATGGGAACGTTTTTTACAGTTCTCTCCTGTGAGCGAAGCCCTGTGGGATCCCCTGGGAACTGTAAAGCAACGTGGCAGGTTTCTGCAGGGAGGCTGCCTAAGTGGTGCAAGGAGGTTCTCGGCCTTTACTTAGGTTGAGGGTTCATTGCTGAAAAGCTTCACATTATATCTCATCATTCTGAAGGTTAATTGCAATTGTGGGTGAACCCAAACACTACAGCTGTGCTGGGGAAACTCGAGTTTCACTGGCAGTTACCCTTCCTGTTGTGGTGTGTGGTAGTCTTCCAATATGTGCAAGCGGAGCTAAAGGACTTTTTCCTTTTCCCAGAAATTCATGTAAATTCTCAGTCTCTCTGGGCAGGTTCTAGAGGGCAATAGTGAAGTATACACACACATAAACATGCACAAAATTCATTATTTCTTTAGCAAGACCACGGAGCTTTAGCAAGAATGTCAAAATGTCATGGACATTACAATATCATTGCTTTATTTTGAGAGGAAACAGACTTAAAAACAAACAAAAAAATAAACCCTTTCACTCATTCTTTAAACTAGTCAAAGAACAATAAATGAATTTGTTACCAAAATTTAGAAAATTCTAAATGTTGGATCGAGTCTGGTTTTCTCTCATCAAAAACCTGCTAAGTGAATGCCCAGAGCAACATACTTGAATTGATAGGCTTCCACACGGTTTGAGTTCCAACTTTATATGTTATTTGTCCAGTGCCTAGAATGCCACGCAGAGGCTAAAGAACATATTACAATTAATTATGTCATGTTGGAGTAAATAATTTCCTAAATACGCGCTCTGTCATGGTGGCCACTGATAAGGAATTTAATTTGAAACTCAGCTCTTGCCTTCTGAAAATCAGCTTTAACTAAATTGTTGCAGTCATTACATGTTGTAAAGCTTCTGTATTTCACACTTCATTTTCTATCCAAATGGATGACAGCCTACTTCAAAGGGAAAGAAGTAAACCTGTGCTCAGAGTGTTCACCTGAACAGCGTGCTCGCCCAAGATCCCACATCTGCCAGTTTTGACTTTTTGAATTCCTGCAGGTTTATGATTTAATTGGTCAAAAATCAAAGGATGTCCAGTTGAACTGTACCCCCTAATAACAGGGTTAGAGACTGGGGGATAACTTTTGATGCTCTGCCTTTCCTGACATTTCACTGTTGCACAAAAATGGGAAAGCTGTTTCAATGAGCTTCCCAAGCTAGAAACATTAACTGCAAGTGTTTAAAACTTACGAACGTGAAGTTTATATGAAAGAGAGACAGTCTGAGAGCCCAACTCTCTTTGTCTGCTAGAGGTGTAATAGAAGAAGTGAAAATAATCTGCTGATGGTACGTTGTTATAGTCTGTAAGATAAACTCAAGTACTTAGGTCCTCATTTAGTACCTGTGAATGGTCTCGGAGTGTCCAGTAGGGCTTTGAGATGGCATGCAATGCAGTAAACGTACATGTTTTTTATACTCTTGGATCTCCATGGCCCTCAACATCATCTTTTCTGGGTGCAGTCCAGAAAGACCCGTTATGTCTCTTATTACAGACAACTCAGAGGGTACAGGTCCCTAGGTGCTTCCTTTGATGTTTTTGGATGTGATCATTGAGGGAAGTACTTGGAGGTGGAAGGTAAGGAAGCAGTTGAAAGAAGATTGAAAATAGAGTTGGTATGAATCTGAACAGAAAATTAAAGTTTGTTGATGCTATGAGATGCGTTACTTGATTACTTTGGAAAGTTTGCTTGAAGTCAGACCTAAAACAGAAGCGTTCTTTAGCTATATCCTGTTCACACGTCCCTAAATACAGTACAGTTGGCGTGGCTGAGGACAGAGGCTCCAAATTATCACCGTCTCACTCTCTTTCCACGCTCTCCAGTTTGGGCAGTGGGAGGCCACAGCATGCTCTAAAGCAAGTGGATGGCATTGTGAAGTCACGTTGAGGTTCAGGGAGGGCGTGGAGCTCTGCCCTACCTTCCCACTGCCTCTGATGATCCTGTGTACCGAGAGGGAAGGCAGCAGGAGGCTTTGGCCAGTGGTGACGTTGCAATGGAGGCTGTGCTGCCTGGGGCCACTGTGTTAGGGTTACTGCGTGCGGTTTGTAAGCCGTGAATTGGCAGGAGAAATGAGAAGTGTGCAACTTTGCAGTGGTTGGCTGCATACCGCTGCTCCACCAGATGTCCTGTTCTGAAGGATGGCGTTTGTCTGTCTTCTAGTTCATGCAGTATTCCTGTTGACATGCACTGTGTTCGGCTTACAAAAAGAGATGCTGTGTAATGGCTATATAAATGAAATTTTTATGGGGCCACACAAACTATTCATTTTTAGATTTATTTATTTTTTTCCTCCAAATAAACTCTTATTGTCTGGGGCTGTGTCACAACTGATAGTGGCATTCTTTGGGGACCTCAATGTCATATGCGAGTAATAAGGACGTTGTCACTGTTCATCTGATCAGAGATTGATAGCTCAATACCTTTCAGCTTGGCTGGGCAGGTAAGGTGCAGGGATTTTTAAACTGTGCATTTCCATCACAGAACTGGATAGTGATTTGGGCTGGTGTTGGTAACACTGTTCAGATGTAGATGCCAGCTTTTAAAACTGAACTTGTGTTCAATTGCTTCCCTTTTTGGAAAAAAGGGAGGGGATTCACCTAGATGATCAGAAAGGGTTGCTTATTCTAGAAAATATAAATGCTTAAGACTGCTAACCATTGCTGCTATGAAAAGCAGTAACAGGTTTTTTGGAGTACATGCCACAGGAGGTAGCCACCCCAGGGTAAGTGCCCACCTATGGCACTCTGACTGCCTTCTCGGAAGCAGACATCAAATGCAGCAGATGAGGCGTGAGGTGTTGGCAGCAGTATATGTCTGTGCCTTAGACGTAGGAAGGAAGGAAGAAGAATGTGCCTATGGAGGAGAGGAGGGCAACCATATGTATGGTCTGGAGGAAGCAGAGGTACAGAGCTCTTTCGGAGCTCTGGAAGTGCTGAGCTGGAAATGGCCTGTTCTTACGTCTGTGATTCAGGGAGAGACCTTTTATAAATTTTGTTTAAAAAAGCAAGTTTGCACTAAACAGTGTCTGTTAGCGTGAGCTTCTCCTCCTAACAGCAACTATCTAGTGAGACCTTAAATGCCACTTGATGGAATAATAGCACATAATTAAAGATAAGCAAGTCTAGAAGGCTTAACTTGCAGATTTGGGGGCTGAGACTAGACACATTCTAAGAGATTCTTAGGAAAGTAAGCTTACCATGTGATTTTCCCTGAGATTTCATTCAACTCAAAGGTTGGGTTTGTTTAAATATCACTTAGTTATAGGGAAAACATGTAGATTTGAAAAAAAAAAAATCATATTTTCTACTAACATTTGTATTCATTTCTCCTTTATTGTGGAGTTCAAGTTATGAAATGAAATGTTCACACTATCCATGCAAAATGACATTTTACACCCTGGCAGATTCTGGATATTCCATTATCTATTTCGTTTTCAACATCGCACCCAACATGTTGTCCTTTTCAAGTTATATCCATCCTACTTGGTACAGCTTTCAAAAAAATGACCAACCAAATGTTGGCAAGTGCATTATATAAAGTTGCCCCCTCATCCACCTCCTCTTTCTCCCAGTCACCCGTTTCACAAGCAGGTATCTAGACTTGGCTTGGCACAACATCGTTATTCTGTAGCAGGTGTTGATTGGGAGGTTTTTTTATATTTCAGGATCCCTTGACCTTTCTTCTGGGCACACATACAGCGTGTTAATGATGAACAATGTCCACACATCAGCACTAATTCAAACCTGATCTCTTCCAGAGTTTGAAATATGCATGGATAAAGTCTGTGCTGATGGTCCTGAATTTTAATATATAAAAGTCACAGTAAAACAAAGTTAACTTTTAAAATTCTGCAATAAATCATAAAAAGCTGAATATGGTCCTCTGGATATCTTAATTAGATGAATTTCTTTCATTTAATCAGACATACTCAAAGTCAAAGGGACAAAAGATACTGCCTTTCTTTAGACACTAAGGCCTGAATAACATCTCAGTGGTCAGAACAGTTGATCGAATTACTTGCTGTCACTCATGTTTATATTTGATTGTACTCTTATAGCTCTGAATAATGTCTTGAACATCACTGCTTCCATTTTTTTCTCAGTCACGATCAAGAATATTCCCAGCAGGTTTATTTCTGGGCTTCGTGCTGCCACGCAAGGATTTTGCATCATGCATATTTGCACACAAATATTTAAGGAATTGTTAGTTTGAAAGCTGAACTTTAAAATGGGAAATAGCAGAATCAAGATAGATTAGCTCCATAGCCTACTTCACGTGCACCTCTGATCGGATCACCAGTGCCAGGAGGAAGGAGAGCAGAGGTGAGGACGTGGGATGTGCTCTGGGCACGCCGAGGAGCCCTGCTGCCTGCCACGCGCAGCTCCGGGTGCCCACATGTAGGGAGGCCGTCAGCTTCAACAGCTGGCCTCTCGAGGGCTCGTATGTGTGGTGTGCGCACATGCGGATGGTACATGGAAAAGACTGCATACGGCTAAAGTAAGAGGACTTTTTATGGGGAAAGTAAAAAATTCTCTGTCTGCTTCAGGGTTATCTCAGTGCTGAATTCCCACATTTCTTCTCCAAATCTCCAAAATGTTCCATTTTGTTTTAAGAAAGTGGTTTGTGCTGGCAATCTCTCCAGATTTTTCTAGCCTCATTGAAAACAGCTGTGATGTTTTTGCTGAATGGAATGTCTTTGGGTTTGTGTTTTTTTAAATTATTTTTAATTTTTCATTTTCAGTTAAGTCAGAGGTAGAGCCTAAGCACAGAAACATCAGTTAAAGCTATAAACAAAGCTTTTTGAGAGAGTTGGGGGTGAGAGAGACAGAGTGGTAACAAGGACTTGCAGTGGGAAAGTATTAGGCAGGATTGACTCTAGGTGTCACTGTGAACTGTGCCTATAATTCTGCAGCTCCATTTCCACTTTTATTGTGACCCCCCACTTTCCAGACACCTTCTTCTTCCCTCCTTCCCTTTCCGTCTTTCCCTCTCTCTCTTTTCCCTCCTCTGTCTCTCTAACACACATGCGTGCACATGCAGAGAAGTACGAGACAAATAATAGCTGGAAGCAAGCAAATTACTGTGGCCATTAGAGAACGTGGCAAATAGAAATTAATAGATACTTAATAAAAATGCTGGTTAACTGAATAGTTATGATGTCTGATATCTCACTTATATGAGAGCCCTGGAAAGCAAATTGTATATATATACAAAAGAAAAAGCTAAGCTTTCTTTTGTCCATTTGTATTTGGCTACAGGTAAGAGCAGAAGGCAAACGTCAGGAGACATGATACTCTTCCAGTCTTGCTTGTCTGGATTGGACAGTAGCAGGGCCAGATCATTTTAAGGTTTACAGACCTGACTGCTGGTCAGAGGGGTTCTGGTAAACTTTGAAGCTGTGCCCACCTGTGTAGAGACCTGCAAAAGCAGCCTCTTTTAGCATTTTCTCTTCACTAATATTAACTTAGCTTCCCGATTTATAATTTAGAATACTTTCCTATAAGATCCACTTAGAGAATACTAACCAACGACATACAGCAACGTCATTAAACACTTTAGTGCCTCGGGGTAACAGACTACAATGCATCCTGCAAAGTAGCACTTAGAGGCTGTATGAACATATTCTGTCACCTTGCAATCTTTTATAGCATAGCCCTGGGAATGCACAGGGAGATAACATGCAGTGGAATAGAACAAAGTCTGCTGGAGTCACACTCTCCTTAACGTGATGAATTATCAAGATGCCATACGTTTGCTGGTTAGGTCCCAAACAGATGAACTTGTGTAAATGAGTAAATTTAAACGCCTTCTTATCACACATAGGCAGAACGCTGTTTTTGTGGCGCTACCGAGAGTCTGATGTTACTTTTAAGTGACTTTGTGCAGTGATCAGTACTTCGGCCCTAATTGGTAGAAGTAGTAATTGCCTTAGGTTAAATCATAAACAGAAAAATAGCTTGTCTAATGTTTTAGTTCAACCCCCCTGCCAACCCTAAATTATTCCTTGTGGTATATATTGTATTTTTTCTTACATCAATTTAAATATCTTAAGCAACAGCTTCCATGGTTTCCTGATTTTTTCTTTTGAGTTTGATTATTTTATTTTATTTTATTTTATTTTTACTGGGATTTAGCAGGGTTCTCGTGAAGGACAAGGGCATTTTTTAAAGATGCTGTGTAAAATGCCATTTCTTTTTTGGTTCAGGCTCCTCTGATAGCGCTGAATCTTGAATTTTTGTAGCATCCTGTGGGAAAGGGAAAACAATCTGCAGAACACAAATCCTCCTGGCACGTCTTGCTTGTTGCTAGATGCAACTTCTAAACCACCTCTCCTTGGTTTTCCTCCTTGCCTGAGCTGTATGTTCACTATGGCGATGACTCCGAGATGCACCCTGTCACTAATCTAGTCGCTGGTGGCTGCTGTGATTAGCCACTGGCTCCATCAAAGTACTCTTGGACAATGTCATCAGTGTAGTCTCACCTCTGAGTGGAACAACCCTTTTTTTCCCCCTTTTTTTTTCTCTTTAATCGGGATTAAGCAGTCAGATCTGATGACACTTCACACAAGTAGAGCTGTTTGAAAACACACTGTCCTTTCAATCACAGTAAGTGACAGGGTGCGCAGCGTGTGCTCCGCCAATGCCACGGCTGCCTTTGATGCCTGCTCTGACACGCTTTCAGGTAAATGGTTCAGAGAAAAATTCTTGAAAGTAGCAAACTAGTTTTGCCAAATGGTTAGCTTTACGCAGTGCTTTCTTTCCTCTTACTTTTTTTCTTTTTGAAGGAAAGCATAACAAGGATTAAGTCGGGGGAGAGTCGGGTAGCCGTTTCCTAGGACAAATCCTTTTTTTACTGGGGACAGGCTTAAATTCCGGTATATTTAGAGCAAAGCAGTGGGTGTGACGAAATATGTCTAAGCTTCCTGCTCCCATCTCTGTGCCCGGTTTCTCTCTCGTGGATATTGCAGAGCATTTAGATAGAGGCTTGAGTGGGAGTTTGGGATTTTTCAGTATGTGGGAGAGAACTAGTGGCAAAAGAAACCCGCGGAGTTGGCTAAACCATGACTGCCAGTCGCTCCTTCCTTCTCTCTCGCTGTCCCCTGGGTGATGGGGCAGGGAAGATGAAGTTACAGACCGCACGCCGGGGAAGAAGGGGCGGGCAGTGCTCGGCTCTGGCAGGGCTTTTCCTTCGACCACGAAGCTTGCCCTGAGCTGCAGCCAGCGGGGCCTGTGGGGAGCAGAGGCGCAGAGCCTGGGGGGGCAGCGGGGCTTCGGGGGGCGCGGGCCAGGCAGGGGTGAGAGAGGCCAGCGGTGCCTCTGGTGCAGTGGGAGGGCTTCACTTGGAAGCCACAGCGCGAGGTGTGCTATGGGCTGAACCCTCACAGCCAGCCCGGGGAGCCCCACGTTCCTGGAAAGCGCTCTCGTGGGCTGCGGGAGAAATGGAGGGGTGCAGAAGGTGCTTCTCTGCGCCTCTGGGAAGCGCTGGATGGCTTTTGTAGCACATGCTTGCTCTTGCAGCAGGGTTTGGGGTTGAGGAATGTTTCCAGCAGGGGAAATGGAGAGGAAGAATGTTACTGGAAAATGTTCTTAATCATAGCAGAAATTTTCAGTAAGTGTTTTTTTATTTTTTTTTTTTTTTTTACTTTTTTTCTGTAACATTTTCTGGTGCTGAGTGCAAGTAATACAGCATTTAAATTCTCTTCATCTCAGATGATTCACTGAAGGTCAGGTCTCTTGAAGTAATACTTTATCTGCACCTAATCAATCATGTGATATATAAAAAGTCCGAGCTATTGTATCAGTGCTTTAGTGCAATGTAACAATGTCAGACCAATCAAAATAAACTAATCACATATTAGAAATTATTTTAAAGTGATACTGTGAAAAATATACACACAAGCTACCCAATCACACCGATAAAATAATGTTCATCAGTCATTAAAATGGAGATAGTTGCAGGATTTTTTCTTCTTCTAGGATATTTAACTGGCTGGCTTCTAATATTTCTTTTAATGTTTGCTTTTGCCTGGCAGGAATGTGATAAAATTATGCAAAGCTATGATTCACATAGAACAAATACAGATTGCAAACTATATAATGTTATCCCAGCCTGCTGTTTATAAAGCAGTGAATATGCCTGCTAACTCTGTATGCTGATGATTTTTTGCAGCCAGGTTTATATCTGGATGAATGACCTTTACTTTTTCTAATTATTATTTTACACAAGCAAATAATTTACCTTTATAATCATAAGCAATCTTCGAGAGAGACCCTTGGCAGGCACTGGCATATTGTGCTGTTCACATCGTTCAGTAAATAGCCTTTTTCTGGTTGAAGTATGGTTTCTGGGCCTTATATGTGGCTCTGCACAGGACAAATGTGAATTAAAACTTAAATCAGGGTAAATTATCTCAATTGTTTATAAGTGAATTTGCATCACAGGCTGTCCTTGTTGCTGACTATGGGGTGAATGGCCTGATGGTTCTGATGCCACCTCTGCTGGAGAGCAGCTGGAGAAATCAGGTTCTTCATACCCCAGCATACAGTTACTAGACTCAAGCAGAGACCTAGTCCAGACTTGGAGAAAACCGGGGCAGTTTCCCTGTCAGCGCACCCAGGAGGCCTTTGTAACCAGGTGGTCAGCGTGCTCAGCCACAGACAGTTAAGTATGGGAAAAGCCTTGCTCACTTCTTCACTGTTTGAGGCCTTCTGAGTGTCTTAAGGGTCAGACTCCATTCTAGAGCACTTAAACAGAACGGCAGTGACTGAACTGCCGACAGCATAGCAGGCAATCTTGCTCGAGAAGTGTAGCATTAGGCTGGAGACAACATGGGGTAGTTCAGAGACACCTGAGCTGTTTCAGCAGTAGCACTGAACTTTCATGCTTCAGCTCTCTCTGATACAGCTGCTTGTTTCACAAACAGGTGTCTAAAAGTGCTGCGAAAGTCACTTCAGCTGCAGGCTGAGCAGAAGTCTGCTGAGTTTTGATGCGATGGTATTGCATCGAGTAATAATGCGTGTTAGTGTCTCCTGGGGAATCACAGTTTGGAAGCCCTGGTCTTTGGAAGTGAGAAGAGGTGCGTGCTTTGGGGGAGCCAGGAGGAACCAGCTGTGCAGTTGCTAAGACTGCTAGCGGAGGGACTGATTCTGTGGTCTGTGCTACAGGATTTTTGCCCTATTTCTTTTCCATCTCAGGAACAAACTCATTGTTTTTTGCTGGTGAAAACATGGAAGTGCCACAAAGCCTATTCTTTCAGCAGAATCTGCTCCTGGACTGTGTTTCTGCATAAGAGTGAATATAATAGCCATGTGACATGTTGACAAGAGTAATTATACCCAGAGGGGTTGGTAATTTATATTGGGTAGCAGGTGGTATCATTTCCTGGTTAGCCTGTACCTTAACTTGTTGTTATCTGTGGCCATCAGCAACTAGAGTGACACCTATGGAGGAGACCTCGGAACTCGCAGCAGGAGCAGTTGTTGTTCCTTTTGACTGTATATTGAGGGAATTCCTACCGTCCTTCATGCTGTGCGTAGCATAACCTTTGATAACGTAGTAGGCGAGACAAGTCATGACTCATCGCATTGACTTTCCTCTCTTGTACATGACTCTTTTTAACAGGTTATTCTTGAGAGAGAACGTGTTGTTACTTACTGTCTGCCACCATCATTATGCCACTGACTCAGTCATACAGCATGCCATCTAAATAGCTACTGTCCCTAAGGAAATATTTTTTATCACAATATATCTTTGGTTTTGGTAAGTTAGTTCATTGCTTGTTTCTAAGATGAGCACCTCATTATTTTAGGAGCTGTACACGTACATAATTAGGGCCAGAGTCTTGCTCTGAAAAGCTTATGCCTTCAAAAGAGGAGAAAGAAAGGAAAATGTTACTTCCATTTTGTGAACAGGAAATGGATGCAATGAAGTGAGGTCAAATAAATTTGCCAAAGAAGGTCATACAAGGGATCCGTGGCGGAATAAGAAGTTGATCAAGTTATTGAAAGAGCCAGATCCAGTAGCCCTAATCATAAACTCATCCGTATTCCATATTTTCCATATATACATATATATATTTTACCAAGCCTATTCTGTTACCGTAGTTTCTTTAGAATCCTCCTGAACTGTTATATTCCAGCTCACGCAGTTCATCACTGTCCTAAAACTGTAATATGATCTCCTCAGCCTTGTGAATCTGTCTGGTCTCCTGAGCACCTGAAAATCTAGATCCATAGTTGTCTTTGATCTTAGAGGTTCTGTCATCTCCCCTCCCCTTCCCAATTTTAACCTTCCCACCTCATTTCATCCAGTTCTTCAGTCCCTCCCCAGTCCTTTGTTCTCTTACTAGTCCTGCTAATACTGACGTTTTCTCATAACTGCTGTCATAAACTTTTTTTTCTTTTCTCCGATCTCATCTACTTTGCCTTTCCTGCATGTTCATCTGTTCATTTTTTAAACATAATTTATGGAGCTTCCCAAAAGTGTAGCCACTGTTTAGGTCATTCACGTATTTTATTCAACTGAGAAGCTCAAAATCTGATCTCCTGCAGGTTTGTCCTAATCCTTGTTACTTACCTAGAATCAAACAGATGAAGAGAGTTTTCTCAGTCACAGGTCCAGAACTCCTTCAGCACATATATGTTCCTGAATTGAAGGTATTTTCAGAAGATGCCTTTCTGCTTCTGTGTGGTTTCTGCACTGCATGTATCCACTTTGTATGGATATCCAAGCTAGCTCCAAACAAATGTACCCTCTCAGGGCTAGAGCTCTGCCAAGCACCACACAGACATAGCTATAGTGTTTAAATTATTCCGTAGATGAGACACTGGTTCCCTTCGGTAGTTGTAAAAGTTTTACCTTACACTTGGATTCTTGACATTTACCTTTTACAGCTGTTACAATCCTTGAGGTGATCTTTCTTCTAAGCCATGTCTGGAAATACTGATATATGCATTATATATTTTGTAGGATTTTTGTGGACTGTTTTTAGAGAAACTATAGAAAAAGTTTGTAAAGATAGTGGTAATATGCTCACAGGGACTGTCATGGATATCTTTACATTTTGGTATTTGCAACTAGAAGATAACATTTCCAGAGCATTTGCAGTATTCTTCAGACCGAGACGTGGAGTGTTTAATACAGCATGATCCTTTCTTTTGATATTAATTATTTCTAAGACATTAAGAGTGACTGTTTTGTACTTGTACAGGGTCTTACATCCTGAAAAGTCTCAAAGTGTTTCATGAAGAATGGTCTAGGAATGGAAATAAGGAGCATCACAACCTGCTAGGAGCACAGGAAAAGTAGTGGTCAGTGGGGAATGTTTTTCTCACAGATGGAAAATAGTTGGAAACATGGGGTTCACACCCCACTCTTAAAAAGAGTGCCTGGTTATTAATAATGTCCATGTGTAGACATAAGCCTCTAATGCCATTCCACTGAGTAGAGCCAGGTGAACAATTCATGGCTGGTCATTGTCAGTAACAATAAGAAAGTGTGTCATTGTACATGTCCCAGGTGTGTAGTTCTGGGCATTTCTGTTTAAAACAGAAGGTAGAGATGCAGCGAGGAACCTGCTCATGATCAGGGAAATGGAAAACCTTTCTTGGTGGAAGTAATAATGGAATCCAGCTTGCTTAGCGTAGTAAAATAAAATCTATAAAGATTTTGGTGACTAAAATCAAGGAAGCAGGAAGAAAAACTAGTAAAGGCAGTAGCTATGAATAAATGCGGGCCCAAATTAGAAAACCATGTAGCCATTAGAGGAGCACTTTTCTTGAATATCTTGCCTAAAACCTTGCCTAAGGTTACATTTGTCCAGAGGAGATGATAATGGCAAATGGCTGTGGTGGTTTTACTCGGGTGGGCGGCCAAGCTCCACCACAACCACTCTCTCACTCCCCCTCCTCAAAGAGGAATGGCGAGAAAATATGATGAAAAGGGCTCAAGGGTTGAGATAAGGACAGGGAGATCATGCAGTAATTATCATGACGGGCAAAACAGACTCAGCATAGGGAGATAGTAAGATTTATTGCTTATTACTAAGAAGCTAGAGAAGTGAGAAACAAAGGAAAGAAACCAAAAGCGCCTTCCCCCCCATCCACCCTCTTTCACCTCCTCTCCCCCAGCGGCGCAAAGGAACGGGGGAATGGGGGTTATGGTCAGTCTGTAGCGCTTCTTCGCCGCCACTCCTTCTTGGTCACTCTCGTCCCCTGTGCTGTGGGGTCCCTCCCACGGGATGCAGTCCTTGCTGAACTGATCCGGCGTGGGCTGCCCACAGGCAGCAGCTCTTCAAGAACTGCTCCAGATATGGGTCCGTACCGCGGGGTCCATCCCTCAGGAGCGAACTGCTCCAACCTGGATCCCCCACAGGCAGCAGCTCCTGCCAGCTCACCTGCTCCTGCGTGGGCTCCTCACCACGGGCTACAGGTCTGGCCCGGAATCTGCTCCGGCAGGGGTCTTCCACAGGCCACAGCCTCCGTCAGTGCAGGTCCACCTGCTCCACCGTGGTCTCCTCCACGGGCTGCAGCGTGGAACCCTGCTCCACCGTGGTACTCCCTGGGCTGCAGGGGGACAGCCTGCTTCACCATGGGCCTCACCACAGGCCGCCGGGGACTTCTGCTCCGGCGCCTGGAGCACCTCTCCCCCTCCTCCTTCACTGATCTTGGCACCTGCAAGGCTGTTCCTCACTCCTCTCACTCTCCCAGCTGCTGTGTGGCGCAGTGTTTTTTTTTTTTTTTTTTCCTGTCTTAAATCTGCTCTCACAGAGGCGCAAACAACATTGCTTATTGGCTCAGCTCTGGTCAGCAGTGGGGCCCTTACCTAACAAGGGGCAGCTTCTAGATCCTTCTCACAGAAGCCAGCCCTATGGCCCCCTGCTACCAAAACCTTGCCACACAAACCCACCACAATGGCGAACCTGTTCTGAAAGTTACGGAAGTAGTTTCATGACTTTGTGGCTTTGCTGCTGCTACTGGAACCTAAGCCTAGCGTCCTAGGAGAAGTCATTCTTTTCTGTATTCTAGTGCCGCAAACAGTTTTAGTTTAATTTAAGGAATCCGTAATATCCCAGCAATTTATTTTCTAGTGTCTCTTTTTGTTGACTGAATAATGATACTTAATTTTAATATCAATTTAAGAGTTTTCAGGCTATCTCCCTTCTGAGGTTCCCCAGTTTACCAGCAGTAGTTGAATGAACCATTCAGTTTTGTCTGACACTCTGCTCTAGTTTTCACATCAGGAGCACTAAATTCTGTACCAAAGTCAGTGAAGGTTCCCTGAGTGCTTACTTTAGTGCAGTTCCCCACAGGGACCTCTTGTACCCCATCTAGTTGAACTTGGCTTCAATCTCTTTTTCAGTTTACATTTTTTAAGATTTGACAGTACCTAAGGGAATGAGTTACCTAATTCTCATTGAATTACAATGTGAGTTGGCTGAATAATTTCCTTGGACTTGTTTGAAAATTTCAGATTCTTATTCTAATATTATTCACTCTGCTGCATGTGTTTCATAGCTAAAAATCCACAATGCATGAGTTTCTAGAATCATATTAATTACAAGCATATTTACTTATGGAGTCATATTGTAAGAAGCTTTTGTAAACAAAACTCACACCTTTATTAGGCTGTATGGCTTTTAAAGAGTATGACTGAAGACTAAAAAGATGGACACACTGTTTTACATAACATCTCCAGAACATGCAGTGGCTATAATTTCCACATACTGACCTTTAAATGGGAAAAGACGTAAAAAGTTGTGGCCAAGAATACACTTGGAAGTTTCAGTATCTTATTCTGTACATTGAATAAGTGAAAGTGAATGGCATTTGTCACAATGCAGACTAATTTTCTGTCTGGGTTGTCCCCAGTTAATGTGTTTTTTTTTTTTTTCCTTTTTTTTCCCCAGAATTATGAATGAGAATGGGAAGCGTGTATGTCAAGGGAATCATATTCCCTTAGCAGAAAGGGAACAGATACCTAAACTGTAAGTTTGCATAGCCCTATTTTATTTCTGAGGGACTTGTCAGTTCTAGGGTCAAAGCAGGATGCTAACTAGTGGGAATGGAGTGGAAAAGAAAGTTAGAAAGATAAAAGAAAGAGATGGAATCAATAAGAAAGGGTTCAAAGCATACGTCTGATGAACTCTTTTTAAGAGATAACATTGTCAAAGAATAAAACTGAGCTGGAGGGTAACATGCTACCTTGCTGTCCAGTCAGCTCACTAGAAAAGGCTGTGTTTGCTTCAAAGCTCTGTAGAGACATCTGATAGATGCCATTTTCCATGATGTGTAAGAAATTCTGGTGGAATTAAGTATTTTGGTGGGCTGTATGGTGCTGAATTGTTTCCATTAACAAGGGGACTGCCAGAAATGGATGATCTCTCTGACTTTTCTGGAGATCAAGGTATTTCACGTCATTTGGTGTGAAAATAGTCCTGGTCTCTTCAAGGGAGGATAAGACAGTGGATAAATTAAGAAGCTTTGGGGTAAAACCCTGTTCCCTTGAATGGGACCCGCTGAGAGATTCCAGCAGGATTAGTACAGTCGTTTGCTTCCCGTATGTTTCTGGGGTAATCCAATCTTTGTAACAGCACACATAGTTTACAGCTGTTGGAAATGCCTGGCACAAAAGGGTTATAACTTATATCACATTTTGTGGAGGGAAGCATTTAAGTTTGTCATTAAATCACATTTTCAGGCTGGGACAGCACAAGGTCTTTATTCTGGTTTTGCAAAGAGGGTGACCAGTTTTACAAAAGGCCGTGGAAGTCTTCCCACCTGCCTTGAGGGGTTTGCGTAAGTGAGCTCTTTGACATCTGAGTGTCACCACTGCAGAGCGCTAGGTGCTTTGGGAACAGCACTCACGTTGCCTGTATAAGCACCCCTTTAGAGCTGATCTGCCTTTGGTGTGGGGCGTTAGCTTAGAGCAGGCACACAGCTCTCAGGGACCCAGCACTGCCAGCCAGCCTCCTCCAAGACCCCAGGGTTGCGGAGTGGGCAGCACTCACCACACACCTCTGCTTGCTGGGTAGGTCCTTGCTGTACTTGTCCTTTGTTGAAGAAAATATATTTTCCAGCCTGAGTCTGGCTTATGAATAAACCCAAGTCTTCTGTATCCTTGGATTTTTTGGCTCAGTCCTTTATTGGGTACAAAACGTGCATCTCAGAGTGAAAGGTCAATGAACCTTGGGCCTGGGCTGGCCCGGTATCAGCACAGCAGCTTTTTCCTTGACTGCAGTGGGGGGTGAATGTGTGGCCTGTTTTAGAACCTGGCTTTACATGCAGCTCAGGTTTAGATAGGGGAACCTTGTGTAGCACAAGTCCTCTGTGAAATTAGGTGAGTCTATGTTGAAAGAGGCAATTTTTTGATTAAAAGAAAAAAAAATCTGATAAAAGCATGTGTTTGTTTTTGGAGAACAGCACGACAATGTGTATCGGTTTTATCTGTCAACAGCCATCACCTTGTCAGAGTTTGGCTGCTGTTGATTTATTACAACCTATGCGAATGTATAATTGGTAGGCTGGTCCTCAGATCTGCGGAGGAGAGGCACAAATTTGGAAGCCAGATGTCCCATGGTAATGCGCTAAGAGAGAGATAATCACCGAAGGGCTGAGGAGCCCTTCAACTCCTCATTACTCTTACATACTCTCTTAGCCTTAAGATTTATCAGTGTTTGTAATGAAAGCATCTGAAATGAAAAACAACTTATTAACTTCACTAAAGACACCATCTTCCACTCCCCACAAATAAATCTTTTATCGTAATCTGCACTGCGGAGTCCCAGCTTTTTAGTCAGAAATGGTGGGGGGAATCACTGAAGCATACTTATTTAGCATCACTGTCCCAATGTCTAGGATAACCTTCACAAGGGGAAAAGACTTTGAAGTTGGAAACTTCCTGGTGAAACAGTGCATGCAAGAAAGTACTATTGTCAGTTGTGGAGTTCAGGGATTATTCCTGGAGCTATTTCTTCAGGGGTTTCTAGTACTTCTGTGCTAGTACGGAAGGCATTCAAACTACTTGTGGAGGTGTGGTCTGTCCTCCACATTTATATGGCCAGGCCTTAAAGTCTTGATAGCAGCAACATTGTATCTGAAGGGAATGTCTTGTCAGAGGAAAGGCAGGGTAGTAGTCCTGGTAGAGCCCTCCTCCAGCTGAGGTGAAGGAACATTAACGTCTAAAATACTGATTTGTACTTTTAATTCACTGTTCGTAGTGGGCTTCATGGTGTTTGGGTTCCATGAGGAGACCATGGCTTTTCAAAGGTAACGCTGTGAACAAGGAGCCTGCTCCTTGTGTTGGAGTACTGGCTGGGAGAGGGCAGAGCAGTGAAAAGCTTCAGGAGACTGCCGGGGCCTTCTGTAGAAAGTCGTCTTGGAATGGGAAGTGGGGACAGGAAGGCAGAGCTATAAAGCCTGCCTATAAATTATCATTTGTCTTTGCCCTCTAATTCAGTCCTGATCTGGAGAGAGGAGAAACTATATGTCATTAAATGAGTCTTAGTGGGTTCATAGACCAGGTGATGTACATCCTCTATTTGCCTCAGACAACTACATGTACATCTTTGTAATGTGATTAGGCCGTCATACAGGGCACAGAACAATTTATTATTCTGCCTGAGAGCACCATGTTCCTCTTTAAAAAATTGTTACTCCTGGAGTCGGCAATTACTTTAGAATAAATTTACCAAAGACAAAATTGTGCCTCTTGGGTCAGGAAATGACTTCCCTGTTTTTTCTTGAAGAGACAAGGTGTTTATTAAAGACCTCCTTAGTTTACTGTGTTGGGTTTTTCACTTTGAATAATTGTCCAATTAAATATAATTTGGAAGTCCATGCTAACCTACTGCTTGCATTGTGCAAGTAAGAATATCTCTGAAAGATGTGCATTAATAAATCCCACTGAGCCCTATCTCTTTTAAAAAATGGCTTCTTTTGTTTAATTTTTAGATTTTTTTTTTTTAAAAGGGCTCTATGCCTTACATTCAGAAATGCTGCTGTTTTCACACAAATAATTTATACAGTTCGTTCTTTCAAATGCTAGGGAAAACAGTTTTATCATTTATTGTAAGTTAGCTTTTTATTATTATTATTATTATTATTTTTAACCTTTTGTTTAGGTTTGTAAAATACTTCACAGTCTAAAACTTTACACATTCACACATTCAATTCTATTTTTTATTTTTTTTTTTGTCTAGGGATTTCTATCCCTACTTGTAAGGAGAAAATAATATGAAGTTAAGTGGATTTAGAACTGGAGGTTCCTTATAACTAGGAAAAAAAGTTGAAATTATTTTTATGAAACAGACACTTAATGTAGACTTTTTCTTGCTTTTTCCTTTTTTTTTTTTTTTTTGGTAGTGGAAGATAGTTGATAATTAATTCCAAGCAGGTGATATAGTTTGTACTCTGGAGAACTAACAAATTTAAGTCATCAAAATGACTTGAGAAGTAATTAAATGTGGAAATCAGATGAAGTTCTGAAATCCAAGATGGAATTGATCAATAATAAGAGAGATGGTAGAAAGATAAAGAAAAATAATGTTTCCTGACATAGCCCATTCCATCGAGATATAGCCATCCTTAGCCAAGCAGACTGGAGTATAAGACAGGGAGCAGGACCTCTGTTTTTTCCGTAAGCATGACAAGTTTTGACATTTCTTTATCCACCAGGATCTACATCACTCCAACTCATTTTTTCTTATAGATATAGGGCTTTTATTCCTAATGGGAATATAATGAGTATTTTTTAGCCAAACAACCTAATTAATAAAGATTTTTAGAACTGGGGAAATAACCAAATAGATGGGGGGAAATTTTATCTCGTACCCATATTAAAAATGGGTAGCCATAAATGCCTTAAAATGAATACCTGAAAATATTTTATACTGTTGTAGTTACACTTTTTATGGTAGTTATCATTGCCATTATTGTATTAAAAATATCATTTTGTTTTGATATAAGTAGGAACAGACGTGACATTAAATTGACATTAAGATTGAAATTAACTGCCTACTGTATGTCCTTTATGTTCTGTCTGCCTTTACCCTCTAGAGAAACATAAAGAGTTGGAAATCTTATTTGCCTTTCCTAGTCTATCAATGTACAGGACACACAATTAATACTGAGGTCAATAATACAATCTGCTGTTTCCTGGGAGTTAAGATCCAAGAATCATCCACACACAAGCCTCAGCCAAGTATTTTCAGTCTATGGCATCCAAAATAAGACAGAAGTTGATGAATACTGCCCTCTTCAATATAGCACCATCCATGGGCAGGAGGGTGCATATAATTACATATATGTATATACATATATCTTTAGAGATCTGAAGTAGCTCATAAAGTTCCAGCTGAGCTGGGAAGCTGCTGAATTTCATTAAATATTGACTGGAATAGAAGAGAAGTAGAAGTGGACTTCTGTTATGCAGTAGTTTCATAACATAATCCTTCAGGAAAGAGTCCATGCAGATAAAGGGCTTGGTTTCATCGTAAAATCGGGAGGATTGTGGTGTTCTATATGTGGAAATACCTGGGCTTTAACAAACATTATGACAAAATATCACACCTTGCTTTGGGATAAAGGGCAAGTAATTAGAAGCTGCCATTATTTGAGCAACACAGTCATGTACTGTAGCAATTTCAAGGCTGGGTAATGGGATAAAGAGTAGATTTTGAAAAATATCTGTTTGTGGAGACTCTAAAAAAGTTGAGAAATGGTAGAAAAGAAAGATAATCTCAAAAATAAGAGTAAAGATGCTACAGTTATCACTAAATGTTTTTAAAATATACAAAGAGAAAAGGGATAACTATACTTATTTCACCTCCCTTACTGCATGCTTACCTATACAGAAGCCCAATCATCTGTTTTCTGCCTTTGAAATGATGTATTGATTGCGTTAAGCATGCTTACAGTGCACCTAGCCACTCTGTATACTCTTACTTCTGGAATATTCTTCTTGGAAAGATGGGAAAATGGAACTTTTGGAACAAAATGCTTTCCTGGCTCCTTAGTTGTCTGCCTGATGGATATAAGCAACAATGGCACCCCTTGGAAACATCCATATCAAATGGCACCTGCAAGGTTTTCACACGTCCCTGTCTTGCTCCACATCCCAAAGTCCTGGCCTCCTGCTGGGGAGAAAGTGGGAGCCAGAAGTTTGTTGAAATGATGCCATTATGTGAAATAGTACAGTGGTGATAAGTTAGCAAATTCAGACCATTTTTTAATCAATATTTTTCCAGCCAGCTTTTATTGGCTCTTTCTCATGTGCAACTTCATTGAAGGCAGTACTCAGTTCATGCTACGGTTACAGTTATTCACTAGAACCCGTCTTTCTTCTCCAACTTCTACATAAGCATCTACTTCACAGCTGTTTAGCTAAGTGATTATAGTTTGAAGTTTACAAGAGTGCATGAGGGGGAGGCACTGTATCTCTGTCTATGCTGAAAAGTCCTGCATGAGCTGTTCTTATGTTAATAGGTTTATTCAGGTTCTCAAGTAAGGTTAGGTGGATTCTGACTCTACTTCTCTGAACTGAGCAGCAAGTTTCTTAGTTGGAGCATAAGAACTTGCCCATGTCTCATGTCACTGAGATGCACTCAGTAGCTGCCTGAAGAGCAGTAACAGATTTCCAGAAGGGATTTTTTTTAGGGTTGGAAGGCGGGTGACAGCAATTTGCTATTATGGATTGTAGATCTTCACTGTCCATCAGTGTGTGAGGCATTGCAAAGGTGTGTGATAACTAATAATGTCTAACACAATTTTTATCAGAGCCAGGAAAGAAAGGAATTGGCATTTGGCTTAATGAACCACTTACTTCTCTGAAAATACAATTTGTTTCACTGCATATCAGTCCTTTCAGGACCACTGTTAGCCAAACGGATAATCAGTTTGTTACTGTAGACAATGCTGGTGCTTGAAATCCTCAGGCTGTGTGTATTGATAGTTGTTACTTTTTAATGGTTGGGCCAGTTGACGACTTGTATAATTTTTCAGTTTCTAAATTAGCACAGTCTGAGCCAGTCTCGGATAGTTTAATGGACAAGTAAATAGAGGCAAAAGCCCTGTTGCTACTCCCTCATGTTGCTTTTAGACCCATTTATACAAGGTTAGGATTGATTATGAATCAGATGATTTTTTTAGTAATTTTAAGTTCAAGTGCAGGAAACAATGAGTAGCCAACAGACCTAGCAGTTTGCTCAGCAAAGGGCCATGAGGATGATTAAGACTCTGCAGTGGTGCAAAATGACAGGACAAGAAGCAACGTGCACAACCAGAAATACAGGAAAATCCATTTTCACATAAGCAGGAACTTTTGTACTGTGAGGGTGATCAAACACACTAGCACAAGTTGCCCAGAGAGCTTGTTGAGTCTCCGTCCTTGGAGATACTTAAAACCTGACTGGACACAGCGCTGGCTAATGTGCTGTAGTTGGCTCGGCTTTGAGCAGGGCGGAGCAGACTGCTCTGTCTCCAGAGGTGCCTTCCAACCTCCTCTGTTCTGTGACTGTTTCCTATCAAAGGCCAGATTTCTGGAGTGTGCTTCGGTACTAACTGACGCCAACTGGAGTCTTTGCATCAGCTTCAGTGAACGTGGTTGAGGTCAAGCATAAGAGGAAAAAGGAGCAGTATTAATGGAGATAAAAAGCGACATGAGATCCAGAATGTGTTTTCGAACTGGATCTGGAAGCAGAAGAACCAGAGCAGGTACCACTACAAGCAAATAAATAGCTGCTGGAAAGATATATGCAAAAGGCCTAGGAGATATCAATAGAAAAGCCAAAGGGGAGCAGTGCTAACATTTCTGCTCGCCGTGCACCTCTGTTGTAACAGAAGGGCTGGATTCTAGGTCTCTTCAATTTCCTTGGCCTCCTGGGACTCTTCAATACCAGCTTCTGTGCTAAACAGCACTTTTACTTTGCAGCTGATCAAGTACAAGATTTTTTTTAAAAAGTGGGTAGTTTAAATGAATTTCCTGGGCAACAGCTCTGTCTGATAGTATGCTTTAAATAGTTGCTAGATTTTCAATCCAGTCTCCATTTAAGTTCTTAAATTACAGTTTATACAAAAACGGGAGTTGAAGTTCTTATTTTATGTAAATGCTACACTTTATTCAACAAAACAGCTGAATGTATTTAACACTAACTACATGTCTGGCTGTAGACACACTTTAAAATTGAGGACAGCAAATTTTGACCTAGCACTAAAGTCTAGTCACAGTTGCCAAGCATTTTTTTGAGGACAGAGATTGTCTTAAACATTTCTCAGAGCTTCTAGGGGACCTAGTGGGTATTGGTGTTCATTTGTTTCTTAGTCATGAATATGCTTGTGAATATGCGGGTGGCTTTACAAATTTTCTTCTCCTTACGTAATGAGATTTATGCTACTTGATTACAGAAATGTGCAAGTCAGTGGTCCATCCTCTAAATAGTTTTGGTTTCTGAGCGTGGATGATGAGAGCATGGAAAATGGGTCGGTGTTTTGTATGGATTTCTACTCTTGGGCAGGTGTGCTACTTAGATCTGCCTGTGAAAGTGGAAATCATTCGTCTCTGTTTATGGAGAGTTTATGAATCATGTGCAACAGTATTAATTATTTTCTCATAAAGGTGCTTCTGATAGAGTTATATTTCACTGGGGCACCAGGAAGTGTGAATTACTGTTCTTTAAGAAAAGTTGAACGGCTTGGAAAGTATGTAGATGGGATGGTAATTCAGCTTGTTGAATGATTTCGGGAGTGAAATGAGTCAACCAAATGCAGAACCGAAATGGCAGTCAGCACATGCAAATTCTCTGCCTTGCTCTGCTGCCAACCTGGGACTAATAATAAGATATCTGCTGTAAGCTTATGAGCTGAGAATTAGAGGCAACGATGTCAATGGTTATGAATTGTCGACATGATATGGCAGTGGAAATGGCTGAAATGGCTCTTGGATGCACATGATGAAGTCTTGCTGGTAGAGATGAAGAAGGTATTGAATCACCTTGTAAGGCATGCAGCAACCGTACAGTTGTGGTTGCCCATGTTTAAGGACTACTTGGGTATGGAAGAGATGCAGAGAGGCAGTGAAGATGACAACAGAAATGGAGAGCCTAACGGTAAAGAGGACACCATACACCTTGTCTTGTTTAGCTCTGCAGAACAAAAGCTTGGAGGAAGACAGTATTTTTTGTAAAGTGCTGAGGGCAGACCCTGGGAGTTGATAAGAGCAGTTTAAATTAGGGGTCAGTGCTGGCTCAGGAATGAATAGGTATGAACTGAACATGGAGATAATGGTCTGTAAATAAGGAGATCTTTAATCATCAGAACAGCCTTAGTGAGAGTGATTGGCACAAATGACCAAAATAATTTTAAGATGGAACAGGCAGATCTGACAAAGGGATTCTGCGATGCCCTTTGCTATGGAAGGGGGAAGGCGATTCCCTTACCTGTGAGCTCACTGGCAGTCCTGGATTCTTATATCCTGGGCCGTTGGGTGCGTTTCCTCTGAAATTTGGTCTTTACGCTTTGTTCCAAACTGGTGGTCTCTTGCTACCATCCGTCACCTGCATCAGGACTAAACGGTGCCTTACGCTGTGAAACATAGAATGTGTGATTTGAAAGTTAATGCACTATTTGTTCAGTGTATTTGCATTTTTGTGCTTGATGCTAGCGGAAGGTACAGCCCTAGATTCTTCCTCTGTGGGCTATGATTCACCTTCATTATAAATATTTCACATCAGCCTCATGTTTAATGATGCTGTTGGAAGGAGGAACATCTGGATTCTTCTACCAGGTGCTGTAGCTGGATCTTATGAGCTGTATGCATTGCTTTTACTGTCTATATTAAAAATTAAAACAGGGAAAATATGCCTAAATTCTTCTGAACAGCCAATCTTGAAATTACTATATTAGATTATTGTGTAATTCCCACTACTGTAGTATTTGAATAATGCCCTACAATATTCATTTGTGCCTAGAGGACCTGATGTACTGAAGAGATAAATGATATGCTCAAGGTTATACAAGAAGCCTGAGGTGGAAGAAAGCCTGACTGTGTCTCTGGGCATCTCTGGCTAGTGCTGTGGCTACTGGGCTTGATCCCACTCACTGGTCCTTTGACTCTTCTTATGGAATCATCTATAGTCTTGATTCTTGAGGAAGTTTCTCAGTTACAGAACAGGCCATTCATTTGATAGTTTTCATACATCCAGAAGACGTGGCCTCCTGTCTAACTGTGCTTTTTCTGTTCTTCTTACTGATCCCTGGTTCCTGTATTCAAGTACCGTGCTATGAACAACGTGCTATCTGCCGTTGAAATATTTATGCGTGCTGTTTGCAGTGTTTTGTCTTCCCTCAGTATTCCTGTGGACCTTCTGATCAGTGAATATATTGAGTATTCACAGAAATGGAGAGCACAGAGGTGATGCAGGGCTTGGTGCTAGCCTGCTGGGTGAATTTTGACTAACAGCATCATTTACTTGGATGGATATTTGTGGGAAGAATTATACCGAGATATCCTCCAAGCTCCATCCGTATTGATATCAGAATTACTTTCTGAAATGAGGTAACTAGAGGCCAATATAAAACTTGTATGTCAAGAAAGTGAAAATTCCTTCTGCATCTTCTGAGATCGGTTTTTACGTTGTTCAAAACTAGTTTTAAATAACTGAAAATATATTTACTGGTATCTAAATGTCTCATTAAAAAACATTAAAAGTCTGCTGCTGATGATCTCATTTTCTGGAGTTTTATATGGTTAAACTACGGATGATCTAGACTTTTCCCTTTACCCTGTAAAATTGATGCTAATTTTGTGTGGTAGAGACTGAACACAGGCAGAGTGCTTTGCATGGGGTGTTGAGAACCACTGGAGAAATCCAGCTCATTACAGTTGTGATGAACTGAGGGGATGGTAATGAGACAGTGGTGGGTTTATTATGTTAGCATTAGTTTGCTGGTGCAGTCTGCTCATAGTAGGTGTAGTTCAAATCCTTTAACAGAAAACAAAGTCTTTTAAACCCTGCGCTTTCAGCAATTCATTTAACAAGGAGTGCTTTGAAATTAGTCCTTGGATATCGTGTCTTCAATTTACGTCCTCGGTGCAGTTAGCACTTAATATATCCCTTTCAGAAGCAGATTGTCACTGCAAAGTGTCTGTACACATTCTATCTAATTCATCCACAGAGGTCCCACTGCATTTCAATTGTGTCTTTTCTATTGCTTTTAGGAGCAAAGCTTGGGGTGCTGCACATTCTTGCCACCTTTTTCCACTTCACTGAAATCTTTCACTTGATTTAAAAAACCCTACACAACTAAATTGATTCAGTAAATCCCTTTTTCATGTACAGTAAGTGGTTTGGTGTAAGGCACAAAAATCTTTCTACTTTTACACTTCCTTTCATTTCATACAATTGTCCTTAGAAAAGTAAGTCTATAAATGAGGAAAAAAAAATACAAAGTGTAGCCAAGTTAGAAGGAAAAAGTTTTAACTAGCTTTTTTGTCAAGCTTCAAACAATGCTTTCTCTGATTCTGACTTTCTCTTTCTGGCCAGTGTCTGTTTACATTCATTCATCATTAACTATACGTATTTATCAGGGTTTGCAGCCATCGCTGGCCTATTTGATACTTCTCTTTTTAAACGAAAACACCCTTAGAAATTGATACCGTAGCCAAAATGGTATTCATAAAAAATTTAAGAAAGAGCTCTCAGCGTTAAAAAAGAAAAAAAAATTTTTTTGAAGGAGCTGAAAAGAAAAAGGTCTTGGAATTACAAGCAGTTAGACTTGGGTTTTTGCGTAATGACTCCTGGTATCCCACTGTGAGAAGACTTTCCCCAGCTTCTCGTCTGCATTCTTCCTCGTTCCCTGCGGGAGAATGAGTTGGATTTGTCTGCCATATTCACAGCAATCGAGGTGATCCAGGTTGAAAGAAAATCAATAAGATGTGTCCATTTATGCCTCACAAAGGAAGAAAGGTCTAAAGAACAGACATGGGACGTGATTCAAGCACTAGAGACTTAATAAGACTTCTACTTGTGTTTGAAGGGGATGGTAATTTATATTTTACTTTGAACTTTTTTTTTATGCTTCATAACTATTGGGATTCGGGCTGACATGGGAAGCAAGGAAAAGAAGGTTTGATGCTGTCTTAGAAGACCTAACCCATTTGGGAAGGCCATGCTCAAAAGTTCAAAAAATTTTGTTTTAGAAAAGATTAAAGAGACATCATATCATCATACTGATTTATCGCTATTGATAAAACTGGTTTAAAGTATTTTGGATTGGGGTACAATAAAAAAAGTCTTTCTTTCTTCGAGAACAGCTGCAAGTTTCTCATTATTGGCTGTCTTTTCTGTGTGTTTGATATCATTTTGCTTAGAAATAGAGGAGCAGTCATAATAGATACCCTGGTGCCACTTGAAGCTTTGTCAGGGCAGCTCCCCAAAAGTGGTTGTTGTTCTGCTTGATGTCTGTCATGTTCGCCATCAGGGTCCTGCTGTCCCAAGGGTGTACTCTGTCAGCCCTCAGCAAAAATGCTGGCTCTGCTTTAGCGTAGGTTGTTTTTTCAAGCCATTCTTGTGGTGTACTTTTGCAAGTGAGATGTAAGCATGCTCTTATTCAGCAGGAATTTGGACCTGAGGAAGTTTAAGAAACAAAACCCAAAAAAACTTAAAATAAACCAAGACAGGCTGCAGGCTTGGGTCTAGTGATTGCAATCTTCTTGTCATAAAAGACAAAAACAAGCAGCCCTTCTTACCAAAGGAGTAAATGGCCTCAAAAATTATGTTTCAGCAAGCCATGAAATGAGCGCTTGCTGATCAATGAGGTAGTACGATAGCATGGGGGATGAGGAAATATTCTTTCTGAATAGACCCCAGATGGAACATCTGAAATGGCGGTGGTGTACCTGAGGAAAGGGAATCCATGCTCTGAAATCTCACTGTTCTTGCTCAGTAGCTCTTTAAGAAAGGTTCAATTATAACAGATCCTTCCAGGAAGTAAATTGTGCTTAATGCTTTATTCAGGATAAAGTTGAAGGTGTAAAGAGGATAGAGACAGATTTAGAGCACACTTTAAAGGTATGCAGAGGTTTATCGTTATTAAAACCACCATTTGTTCCAAATCAGCCCCTTTTCACTGAATTTTTGGCAGATTTTTGCAGTTTCATCTAAGTTTGAGTCTTTTCAAAATAAATTGCAGAGTGAGTTTGAGAAGCATTCAGACTATTAATGGATTTTTTTAGGGCTTAATTGGTATCAAACAAGATTTTAGTGAACACTGCCAAGTGTGCCCATTGCATCGTTAAATGAGCAAAGCTAGCATTTAACTGAGATTGACTTACACCGCTGTCCTTCACGTTCAAGAACTGTACTTAAGTGGGGTGAGATCAGAATATCAAAGCAGTCCGTGCAATGTGCAGTCACATTTTTTTTTATTCAAGTTTCCTTTGTATTCGTTGTGGAATGACCACTATTAAAGCAATTAATAATAATAATAATTAAAAAAGACATGCTAAAAAAGCAATCGTACTACACTGCAGGAAAAGCAACATGGGCCGTGCTGTATTGCCTGGGAAGAAAATGTAAAAATAATCCCAGCAAACTGGAAAGGGATTGGTTGGAGCAGCTGAATGGCCTGCCACACTGCGTGGGATTTTGCAGTTTATAGTCAGCCCCTTTGCCTCAGAGGATCTAAGTGTTTTAGTATCTCATCTGCATAACAAAGGAGGTACCGACTGGCGTTGCCTACCCGAGACTGCCCAAGTCTGCGAGGGCTGCGCGGTGCAGGAGGGGCGCGGAGAGCAGGGGCTGCTCTGCGAGGCTGCCCACCAGCGAGCGCCATGCCTGGCACCGGGCTTCCCCGGCCACCCAGCGCCGGCGGGCTGGTGCCCAGCGGTTGCCTCTCTGGGCTGTTCCAAAGAAACGCGAGCAGTCGTTCTGCTGCTGAAGAGTCCCGCCAGAGAGGACCTAGTTTCTTGGCACCTCACTTGTTCTCAGGGGCCAAAGTGGAAGCCACCATGACAGTACTTGGGAGCCTGAGGGCGTTTCTGCCCGGTCCTTTCCCGAGCTCTTGGCAAAAGAGCTGTAGAGCTGCTAGACCACCCTGGTTACTGTGCTGCTGTTCTTCCTTCCTCCTGCAGCTCTGCTCCACTTCCAAGTTCTTCTTTAGAAAGAGTTTCCTAACTTGTGGTTTAAATAAGTAACTGAAGAAGCTTGGTGATTAGGGGTCTGCACGTTCTCCACTTCTGTAAGCTGTTAACAGGTAGACAAAATCTCAGCAATCCCATACGTAATGTGTGCGCGCACTTTTGTGTGCGTGTGCTTCAGCAGCACTCCCGAAATGGCCTTGCATAGGGAAGGGGATCGGTATCACTGTTTTGGCATTCATTCGTCCCCCCAGTCCCACTGTGTGCACACATGCTGTGTGTGTGTGTGTGCATGCGTGCCTGCAAGCACAGGATGTCTTCCGCAGCCCCTAAAGAGAGGTCACAAATGCCTCTGGAGCATCAGGTACTTTTCTGCGACAAGGAGTTTGCCACGCTGAGGTCCTGGCCCACTGACAGAGCTCCCCACTGCTGCCTCAAACACAAGCAGGAAAAATATTCATAGAACTGGGCGCTTGAAGAAGAGTAGGCTCACGTGCTTCCCTGGCAGTTTTAGCTGAGACTGGAAGTTAACCCTGGCTCCCCAAGGAAACCATTACATCTCCATGTAGTATCCACCAAGGAAGGCCATTGTAGGACTGTGTGTTGGTAGTGATCCCTGACTCTTTGGTTCATTCTGGCGAAGATTTTAAAGGGAAATGAAATGGTTGAGGTTTAATGATGTGTTTCTTGCTTTGGTGCAGCGTTTCTGCCTCAAAGTGGCAAAAGCTTTACTGAATAATGGGATGTATATTAAAACAAAGAAATCAAAAAAGGCAAAAAACCCATACGCTTCAACTCCCCAAAACTTCAAGTAACTGAGCACAGTTCTCCTTTACGGAAGAACTGTGAGAATTATTTTTTCTTTTTGTCAAAAAGAAACTCTCATTGGAATGCAAATTTTGATTTTGATTATCTGTCACGGCCTGCTTTGAAGTTTTTCAGACAAAAATAAATATCTCCATAACAGAGAGGATTATAGTAGTCTTGTTTAGAATCATCTGACTAAGAGTGGCTTCTAATCTCAGAATATATAAGGTTTTATTGAGGCCACCGAGACTTTGAAAGAGCTTGACTCTTTTCTGTTTTGTAAGTTTTCTGTAAATGGTTTAATAAGATTTTTATTTCAGCCAAAAAAAAAAAAGGAAAAAAAAAACACCAAAAACAATGAGGACTAAAACATTTCCATCAACCATATTGTTGAAGAAATATAAAAGACATATAATTCAATTTAAATAAATCTGTAGCTAGGTTATATCATCCTTATCTCAGTAAAAAGTATTTTCTCTTACAATCCTAAATAAATATATAAATATCTGTGACTTGGCTTTGAAGGCTTCGCTTGGATAAATCAGGTTTTGGCAGCTCTGTAATTCATGAAACAATACCTCTAGCTCTACTGGAATGGGAGTGGGATGTTTCAAGCTTTATGATTCTGTTCAATTCTGGAGCGTTAATGGGGCTATTTGTAAAGAAAGAAATATAATGAGTTATCACAAAACACAGCAAGAACTCTAGAAAGGGGCAGCCTCCCATCCATCACCCATTCTAGCGTATTCACAAAAGAACAGGGCAAGAAATCTTGTGAGGACGGTGGGGAATTTAGCTTTTACTCTAACCTGACTTTCACAAATTGTGATGGGCCTGGAACATTATTTTCTTTATAAAATGACCCCAACCCGATCCTAAATTCAAAGTGGGAGTGTGGGAAACACAGACCGTGGAGGGCTTTTTTTCCCTACTTTCTTCTATATTATGCTTTGAGAAGATGCTACCTTAATTAAGATTTATTTATGAAATAAAAGTAGTAGATCATTTTTATCTGATATAGAGGCTAATTCGGGATGCCGACATTGCCATATTTCTATAGCACCCTCTTGCAGGGCTATAAGTAAAGTTACCTGTCGTTTCCATTCTGTTCTCCTCTATTTTGGAAGTTTATGACTAAACCTTGAAAAGTTCTTATGGGTTCACACTTTGACATATGAGGTGGGAACCTGAGAACAATTTTTATTTTAAACATTAAAAAAAAAAAAAAGCAAAACCACACTGAGCTGTTTTTGTGGTTTTTTTTTTGTTTGTTTTTAATGTTGAAGCAGCACAAAAAGAACCAAAACTTTAAGTGGAGTATGTTGTGATGTAGCTTTAGTCCTGTCCTCTCACATCACACTCAGAATCCCTAACGAAGCCCAAAGACAGTTTTTAGTGAATATGGTTTTTAAGAAGGACTGAAGGTTTTGCCCCAAAGTTGATGAGATAATTAATGTATTTCATAGTGCAGTCCAGAGATGGTGAAACAGCTCAGAGTAATGAAATGAAATATGCATACCAAAACAAAGGGCACAGCAGGAAATAGTTTAAAGTACACGATAACCAGTTTTCACATTATAAGCTTTTACATCTCTCCTTCCATATTTCCCATGATAAGAGGGCCTGTTGCTTATTAGAAAGGAAATTGAGATGTCGCTAGCTGTGGAGGAGTGGATCCTCAGGCAGCATAAATCAGTCTAGCAGCACTGCAGTCAGTCTCACCGGCTGCGGATCTGACTCGGGATCCATTCAGCACAACAGATCATTTTTAATCTGAGATCATTTTTAATCTGCAACCTTGGAGTTTTACTCTTCAAACTTTCTGCATTTTGAAACCTGGAGGGCTAAGGGGGCTTTTTGGAGCTACACCAGATAGAAACCACAGTTGTGCACACTAATGGCAGAAGCTTTAGGAAGAGCACAGGGACCATCCCATCGCTCCTGATACTCAGGGGGTGATGCTGGAGTGGGCTGCGTCCCAAAGACCCTATTGCTATACTCTGCTTTCCTTAGGGCCATTTCCCTCAGCAGTGTAATTCCGATGCCTAGGCATATCTGCCTTGGTACCATCTGGCAGATATTGGCAAAGGAACAAAGACTCGATGTTTCTCTCAGCTCGCCTGTGGGAGAGACTGTCTTCGTTATGTACAAGGAGATACAGGAGGAGGAAACTGCGTTTGCAACTGAAGTGTTTTTTCATCTGAACATGGTAAAAACTTGCCAATTTCATACACAGACCACGTTATTACCTATGTGCACCAAGCCCTTTACAGGAAATGAACCTCAAACCTTATACTGCATCATTCTCCATATGAGATTCACTGTGCTGGTTCCTCTTCTCCTCCCTGCCTCACTAGTTTTTCCCCAACTTAAACCAGGAGGCAAAGAGAATCATTCAACCTCTTATAGCATGACAAATATATCTTGAAGAATTTTAACTTTTAAATAAAGAACACATGAGACTTGACCCTCTGTGAGGTATCTGAATGGTGCACTTCTGACTTATCTTAGGTGTCCTCCCAGGGTGTACAGGGCCTTTTTCCTTCCTTTTTCTGTCTGTAACAGTGAGGGACAAACCAGAGCAAAACTTCTCCTGCGACTCCACTGCTTCCAGGACAATGCTGAGGCTTTTGCTGCCTGGGGTGTGATTAGGTGGCGTGCCCATTGATCTCCTGTCTCACAGAATTTCCGCAGATCTACAGTCCTGGCCAATATATTTTTCAGTGATGTGTCCCTTGTGTTTTCCAACGAGAGAATTATTTCAAACTTGGGCTTTATGGGATTATGCTCTCTACAGTATATAGGTATATCAAGGTGTACATGAGAAATGACTTGCATGCCTTGACTCTTTAACCATCCCCTGAACACTAATGAAAATAGGCTCAGCTGTCATTCATCAAGTACTTGGCTCCACAGAAGTAAGAGGAATTCACACACAAACGTGAAAGGTTATGGCAAAGTGTTCAGTATGCTGCATCATTTTGAGACAGCCATTTCACCATGTGCCATAAGGCCAAAACCACGATATATGCAAATGTGAAACACTTGATTTCATGGTATCATGAAGCAGGACTAGACAGGCTGGTGCACTTGGCCTGTAGAGTTGGTGGCACTACAGTGCCCTGAACAAGGTTGTTTGGAACTGTTTTCTGCAGAAGGATATAACCTGCCTTCCACGGCTATCGAGGTCTTTGGCTCTGGATGGGGAAGACAAGACTTAAAATGGATTCATCCTTCCTTAGAACAGCAAGCTGAAACCTCTGCTTCCTTCTCACTAATGCCAAGAGGTTACAGTTTGCACAACTGTAAAGTTATGCATGTTTTCAGTCTGTCAAGTATTGAACTCAGTGCAGCTCGTGCTACTAGTCTTCACGCAGCATCTGCAAAGAATTTTCTTTTTCCTTCAGGAAATGCTTGAAGAACATTTAGTTGCTAGTGGCCATCACCATATTATTTACCTTCCAGCTTTCTCTCCCCAGCTAAACAATGTATGCTGCAGTATTTTTGCAGTTTTGCTACTGATGTAACTGGTGCAGTACTGATGCAGTACTGATGCAGTACTGATGTACTGCTCAGTATAACCACCTGTGAGGCTCTTAAATGAGCCAGTTCAGGGGCTCTTGTCCACAGCATCTCATCGACCATTTTCCCCATCAAGGCATAAGGGGAGAAAGATCCTATTTCTGTACAGACTTGGAAGGAATCCAGAACAATACTGGATCTCTCCTGTGTCAGAGGAAATGCTGTTGACTCTTGTTTGCTAGCAACCAACCTTTTAATTGTAGATTTATACAAACCTAAAAGGCTTCTAGCTGCGGTGGCAAAAAAGCAAGGCCATATGCTGAGCCACCTGGTTGTATGGAGGAGCTGCATGTAAAGCCCCATGGCCAATGAAAGGAGATTGTTCAGGTGGCTTTGAGGAGGAGGCAGGCAGGATTGCTTTATACATTATACATTTCTCAGGCAGAGGAAGCATATTAAGCCTACTGAAGGAGAGATTTCTAAGTCAAAGTTTTATCAGTCACTTATATATACGGTGCAACCTCCTTCCTTCTTGCCTTTGGGGGAAAAATGTTTTCTTCTTTTGCAAGTTTTGAGATACTTTCAGAGCCCCACAGAAACCATGTGGGACGAGAAAGGATTTGGATGCATTTAGAAATATTGCAGTATAAACACTGAATATAGAGGATGTTCCTCTCCCATTGATTTATGAGGACTAAAATATAACTTCTGGCTGCAGCCAACATTTTGAGGCAATTATATAGTACAGGGGGAATAAGAATGTGCCCTAGGTCTTTGCCCAAATGCTAAGGAATTGAAGCTGCTTAGAGATGCTGTGTAGGAGTTCAGTCCAAATTGTTTATTTTTTTTCCTGTCAGACTTTGACTGTCAGGGTTTTGAATCTGGTCTTTGTTGTAGCCCTTATGTTGTCTTTGCGCAGATCACAGTAACACTCCCAAAGCCAACTCGAACAGCCCTTTGAGGAATATCCTGCTGTTCGGTGCTCTTCCAAGCAACGTAAAGCTACTGAAATGGCTTTTTGTTCCCCCACTGTTCCTTGTCTCATGCCTGTTTCCCCTCCCACAGCATGATAGTTGATATGAATGGACGTGTGTGTAGAAGTGTTTCTGATAAGGTGCGGGCGGCTCAGGCTGCGCTCTGATCTCACCTGCACAGAGCAGCACTTGGGGCTTGGACACTGCTCCGCTTCCCGAGGGGCGACGGGAGTCCTGAGACGTGCTGAAGCTCCTGAGGCTGACGGTGTTTCTTCTTCTTCCCTGATGTGCCCCAGGCTCAGACATCACATCTACACCAAGGCCTTGCCACCTCATTCATGGTTCAGTGGGGCCTGGGCCATGGGCAGTTTGCAGTGTTGGAGGATCGCTCTGACTGTGCCTCCCGTGGCAGGAAGGTGCCACCAGCTTCCTCGTGGCTTGGCAGAGAGGTGGTGGCTCCACTCAGCCCTTAGAGGAAGAAGGTCAGCTAGAAAAAGTCTGGTCTGGGTGCAATAGGGAAGCAAATCCATCTGTCTGAGTAGTCTTAGGGGTGGGGGGCCTGCCACTGTCAGCCAAATTCTTGGCATGGGGCTGGTGTCGCCAAGAGCTGCGCTCTCAGAAGGGCTGTGTGTTGTTGCTAGGAGGACAGAGGGGAGAGGAGAGCTGAGCGGGCTCCTGTGTGAGTGCTTCCCTAGCGTCTATGGGTTTAGCTTTTGCTGACTGAGGCCCTCAGAGTACTTAGCATAAGTAAAGTTTTCAAAAGCATGAGTAATTTAGGAGATTAAAAGGTATTTTCAAAAGTGACGTCTTTTCAAAGTGCCTAATTTCCAGTGATTTTCAATGAGGTCTGGGGGGATCTTAAGTCATCGGGCTGCTTTGGTGAATAGCCCTGTTGACTGCAGTGTGATGCATCATCGGCTGGTACCCTGCCGATGTCAGAGGTCAACGCCGAGTGACTCGGGAGGACACAAATCCCTGTCAGCAGGCAATGGCAGGGAACTTCTTCCTGTCCCTTCCTGCAGGTGGTCCTGAGGCCATAGAGCTCCTCTGGGTTTCTGGGAGAATTACCTGGGGATACAGCAGGAGGAGGTCAGGCAGGCTCCTTTTTGAAACGTCTGTTTTCTTCAGGTTTTAGTGAAAGGTTTTATGTCAAGTATTGCTCTGACCAATTTGCCACGTTTTTCTGCTTTTCTTATTTTGTTTCATTCATTCCTTTGTTCTGGTTTGCAGACAAGGTCTCTATTTTTATTAACTTATATAGGTATAATATAACATACAAAAACCCTCTCAGCATACAAATTGTGGGTTTCTTATGTGTATCTTTGGTGTCTAAAACAGTCATGCAAAGCACTGAGTTAAATACCTTGCTGAATTGTAGGCTCACAGGGGGAGAGATGCACATGCTTAGGAGGAAGGGCTCAGCATTTGCATTTGGATGCATGTCTTAGGGCTTCAGAGCTCTTTAGACTCTTGAGTGGAGCAACTCCAAAGTTCAAAGCAGTGTGATTTTTGGTAGGTTTTTCTTTTTTTTTTCTTTTTTTTTTTCTAAGGCTGCTTCTTCAGGGCATAAAATATTCTGCCCTCAGTGCATGTACGTAACGCTCATTGGCCTTAAAAGAAGTTACATGCCTACATCAAAGGAAGGATTTACCCCATAATGATTCATCGTGAGCCTGACAGGCAAACACAACAGTGGAGAGCTCACAAGTCAAAGCTCCTGAGCTAGGGGAATGGCAGAGTTCAGATCTCCGCTGATCAGCCACGTTGCAGCTCTGATTTTCAGCAGTTTCTAATTTTTGTAATTGTTTAAGTATAGGAGGGATCAAACCACGTGTTCCCCATCTGGCAGGAGAAACGGCAGGAATGAAGCAAAGGAGGTAGCCCGGTAACATCTCACTCGGGAGGTAAATCAGGGTCAGCTCAAATGGTGATGCTTTTTTTCCTGGAAAGGGGATCTCCTTATCCCTGGTGTTAGGCTGGAGACACAGAGCTGTGATATTCTAAAGCAAATCAGAAATACCTTTTTATTAAACGTGATTGCAGAAAGTCCTGGGAAGGAATGTGTTAATGACTGGTGATTGAATGCAGTGGTTTGCAAGCTCTAAGCAGCTTTAGTGTCTCCTACCACAGCCCTGATTTAAAATTCATAAATGCTAATCCTCCATAATTTACGGTTTAAAAAGCAGCCCCACTCACAGGCCCTGTGGCTACAGCTCTGTCAGAGTAATTATGCCGCCAAGCTGAAATTGGACTACTAACTGAGATATTAAACAGGGTAGGAAATCCTCTTCCCTGGCAGCCTACCCAATTATTCCAAATAAGCAAACAGATTAGTGAGTAATTTTCCAGTTAAATCTGGTGATTGGTGCCAGAATTGTATGTTAAATATTCAGAAGTAAATAGATTAAAGATGAAATGTCCCCTTTTCTCAAGCTTAATTTAGTGTGCATATTAAAACTTTTTAGGGGGAAAAAATCTTCATTGAAGTGCAATACGCTCACTTTGAAAACAGAACCTTTCCCAGCTTGTTTGCACTTGGGGCACTGCCGTTCATTAGCCGGGGCACGTCGTGCTGAGGGAACCTTGTGCCGCATTAGACACAGTATCGGTCCCGCTGTTCCTTTATCCCGCACCTCGCAGGAGCCCTCCTGGGTGGCAGCGCCGTGCCACCGCCCGGGACCCTCGGGGCCAGCTCTGCAGGAGAGGCGAGGGCAGCCGGGCGCTGCTCCTTCTGTGTTGGCAGGAGAGGAGGCATGCGACAGCCAGCTCCAGGGGTCGTGGTGGTGGTCCGGGTGGTGGGACTTGTGCAAGGTGCTAGTAACGGTGGGCATTTCGTCTTCCTTCTGGTTCTTGGAGGTGGGGGAGTGTCTTTTGTTCCTAAACTCAATCTGAATTTCCACAGACCTGCACAGAGGTCACGTTCTGCCTCTCCAAATCGTCCCTATGATGCAGTACTTGACTGAGACCCAAAAGAGAGGGAAGAGGAGGGGCAAAAGGAAAGAAGAGATGGTCTGAACGCACAGCGTGACAGCTTCTGTGCACAGGGGTGAGCAGCTGGGAGGAAAGCCGCACTTGAGGAACCGGGATGGTTTTAGCTCCTGATGGAATTTGCTTTTAAGTTATTCCAAGGATCCCAAATATTATAGACAATAGTTTATTCCATTTCTAGTGTTTTCTCCTGGCACTAAAAGCTTCTTCTGCTAGAGAAGCGTACAACCTTCTTATTTGAAAAGTGAAGTGCTGTGAGTGGTGCCTGCTTGGAGGGAGGTTTGGGTACAGTAGCCCTGGGGCTTGGTATTGCGAATCGCCTCCGGAAAGGCAGAGCTCTGGCCTCTGCTTCAGGAAGGAGAGTAGCTGGAGCAGGGTAAGGAGGTGAGTGCTATGGGGCTGAGGAGCATTGCTCTGTCACCCCCTACCCAAGTATTCCTGTGCTAGCCATCGTTCTCGTCTCTGTCACTGGGGCAGGAGAGGGGCAGAGGGGCTTGGGGACCTTCGGTCCCGGTTACGGCTTGCTCTGTTGGGCAGGTGAGAGGAGCAGCTCCTTCCTCAGTTTAATATTGTTGGTGCTGTGGGTCGTGATATTCTCTGGCTTCTAAGAGTTGTTAAAAACAAGCACGCCAGCCCTGTCTGCCTTAGGATACACAAGCTGTGTGATCTCTGTGCTTACTGAGAAAGGCCAGGTCTTGGTGATGGAGTGGTGGTGACAAGACAAAGCCCCCAGCTCAGATAACTTGTTCATGAAAAGGTCTGCGGCGGTCTGCAACCTGAAGGAGGGTTTGGATCAGCCCCCTCACACTCCTGGGCACAGTGTGCCAAAGGAGGTAGGAAATCCCTAGCCGTGGGCCTGCAGATTGGCTTTTCTACTGGGAAGCCTGAGAGCTGCAAGTAGCTCCTGCCGAACGCATGCCTAGAACGGATTAGCGCCACTCCAGCATGTCCCAGAGGCTTTCTTTTCTGCTGCATCCTCCCTGGAGAGGCTTTTTCACCTCAGCCCTCTGCTAGAATGTGCCTTAAAGGCATCATCGAGCTCATAAAAATTAAGTGGTGTGCAATCGTTAAAAACAAAACCAAACAAAAAGACCCTAACTAAATTTTGTTCAATAAATTCTCTAGAATCAATTCAGTTATGTTTTTATTACTGTCAGAGCTCACAGCATAGTTTCCCTTTCTGTGTTTCACAAGGCTGCAGGGGCTTTTGTATGTGTTTTTTTTCCTTCACCCCACTACATGTGACGACATTTTGGTTTTGTGTAGCGAGGTGTTAAAGCAGAAACCACAGCTGTATATTTTTTAACTCGTGAAGGTCCTTCAGATCAAATCCAAAGGCTTCCCTGTTTCAAACTGGATGAGGAAGGATCAAGGGTGAGTTATGCTGCTGAGGACAGCCCTGGGGATGTCAGTTAGTTACACAGCATAATAAGTACAATTATGCCAATTTCTGCCTGTCTGATAAGTTCACCCAGTAGGGCTAAAGATGCATTTTCTTGCTCCTCCTTGATGGTAGTGATGGCAGAATGGGAGAATTTGTGGCATCCTGTCTGCACAGATCTTCAGCACACCCTCTTGCTGCTGTAACCAGGTGGCCCAGCACATTTCAAAGGATGTCACCTTCTCTGTCTTGAAGGAGAGTTGTGAGTCTTGTGGCTTCAAAGTACTCCAAATGTCAGCTCATTCCAGGTATCTCATGTCTCCTCTCTGCTGCCCTGTCCCTGTGACCCAGGGACTTTACGTCTTTTCTGAACGTGACAGAAGTCACTTCAAGGATGTCGTTGTCACACAGGTTTGTCAGTTGGGCGCTTCTTAGCAGAAGCCGTTTGAGTCTCCTGGGCGGTGAAATAAAGTGTTTTCAGTTGGTTCCTGATACTTTCCATTTGAAATCTTCTCTATACGTATACTGTTTCCAACTTTTCTGTTAAGCCTTTGTGGTCAGCCAGGGCTTTATGTACTTTTGGTTAATCTTTCTAAGGTTGTGAAGGGCCATCACATGGGATCTAGCAAGTAAGCAGACATGAAGCAGAGGTGGACACAAAAGCCGATGTCTGGAGTAGGCCAGAGGTCCATTCACCTGCTGCAGCTTGTATTCCTGGCTCTGGGAGTGGCTGTTTCTGAAGACTGTAAGTACACTGGATTTATCCGACTGGTTTTGCCCATCTTATTCAGCTCCCACTTGGTGACTGAAGAATCAGTGACTAGTTCCTGGTTTTGTTTGTTGTTGATATCCAAAAACACAGTGGCCGTTACCAATGAATTATCACTAGTAAAAATACTGTGATAATATTTGAGTACATTCTTAGAGCTGTTTATATACCATCCCTCTTAAAAAAATGGAAATCTCTCTCATACACAATGATATCCTGCTACAGTGAGTTCCAAGGGTTAATTATATGTTTTGCTCAAAGCTACTTCTCTAATAGGGTCTTTGGGATGAAGGTTGCTGACCCTTTTAAGGCAGTGTATAAAAGTGAACTAAAGCAAACAGCAAAACAACTCACTGAGGCTGTTACCGTGCGGGTGACTATTTGTATCTCTCATTTCCTTTTCATCAGGGCAGCCTTACCAAAAAGACAGGCTCCCTCTAAGAAGGTGACCAGACAGTCTTTGCTGGCATCTGTGCTGCCAGAGAGATTAAGGCAACAGTTTCCTTGCCGTTTTCCCAGAGCATCAGTTTTTTGGCTTTGATTAAAGGCCATGCCGAGGGCGCTGCTCCCCACCACTGGGCACCCCTCTGGCATCCCTGCAGGGCTCAGCTGCCCTCTTCCTCTATCCAGCACAGCCCTTTTCTTGCTTCAGTTTGTCAGCGAGCCACGCTTTATTCTCATGTCCAACAGGCTTTCTCAGGAGCACCATTTGTTTTATTTCTCGTGTAACTGAAGAAAGGGCGGCTTGATGCCCAAGGTTTTTGTCAGCCAAAAGACGGGTGTTTTCCCCGTTACCTTCTGAGTTTTGGAGGTAGCTGGGAGTCAGACCAGGGCTTTCTGTTCCCAGGTATGCCCACAAATGCATCTTCTCTTTGCTGTGTTTTAAATGGGAATGTAAATAGAAATTATTTTGGAAACCTGGAACAGAATGCCGTGAACAAGAAGAGTTCCTTAAAGGGATAAAAAGCATGTAATTCAATCTGTGTTTATAACATTTAATCTTAAAAACCTGCAATCTTACGTATTTTATGTATCTCTTTCCCTTGAGGAAAGCAGATAAGGGCATCTAGTGCTTCAGCAGCTCGTGCCAGTTAAAATGAACCTAAAATGGAAAACAGACTTTTAAATAAAGTACAACTGGCCAGGACCTGCTCTCATTAGCTAAGATGTGCCGGTGGCACTGTGCGTGTTTTACGGGGACCTTGCTGGAGCCGGGATCAGCAAGGGCTGCCAGCCTGGTGATCTTACCTGGATGCCAGGAGCTCAGACCTCCTGGGCAGGTGGTGCATGTCAGAGTGTGATTTTTCAGCCCTTGCACTGGTTCTGTGGTTATAATAGGAAGAGAAAAAAGGCTTCTTGAACAGCTTTCCTGAGCACATGGCCAGGCATGGCGAGGCCCTCTGTTGCTAACATGGTGTAAAAGATTGCTCAAGAGATTAGCTAATGTTTGTCACACGGAAGAGACCAGGCTTGTACTTCTTCTTGAAACAGTCCTCTGAAGCACTGTTGTGCACAAAGGCTGATGAGGACAGGCACCAGGCTCGTGCATCTTATGTTGGAGACACGGCACCATCCACCTAGAAAATGAAAGCAAGAAAATCTGGTGGGCCTGAATTACCACAGAAGATTTATAAGGGGAGATGCTATCTCTCAAGTAACTGGGTCCCAGACCATTTAGGGCATCACAGACTTCAATCAGTGCCTTGAAATGTATTTATAAGCAAATAGAGCCAGGAGTGTTTTGTGCTATTAGGCCAGTTCAGCAGATCACTTATGCATCACTTAACACATGCTAAGTCCACTGCACCCAAGGCAAACTATGGATATGATAAAGTCTTTGTCCACAGAGTGTTCCCCTCTGGATAATGGAGCATCACCTTATTGCTACGGGTGATTTTGCATCTGCCTCTATCAATGAAAAAATTGGTAGTAGAGCAGTTGTGCTTTACCTGTATTGTCTGTATGATTGGTTTGCTCAGTGCATAAATCTTAAGTGATAGAATTTTGTAATACACAGTATAACAATTGGTGAGTGTCGTACATTTATTTTCACAATTGAGGGAGTGACCCATAACTCACATCCATCACAGGATATGAAAGCGCAGCTCACTGTAATATAGCGAGCAAGGGAATCATTCATACGTGGGATGTTATTCACTTCAACCTTTCCCCTTTCTTGAACATAGTCAGGATCTATATGGCTATTTCTGCATGCTCTGCCTGCTGGCATAGATGTATTGTGGCGTCACAAAAACTGGAAGGGGAAGAAATGAGATAGGAACAGAAAGGGGAGTGGGTAAACGTTGTCTGAGCTGATAGAAATTTAAGTGGTCAGGCTTGTCAAGGAGAAGGAAAACTGCAGGGCTGGAGACCGACTGAGATTAGAACTGACTTTTGGAGAAATGGGAGCTGAGGTAATACCTTCCAGTTCAAAAGCCGTGGGTGATGGCACAGGGGGAGCATGGGAGAACTGGAAATTAAATCAGTAAATAAAATGGAAATGTATTTGATGTAGGGAGCATCAAAGCATGCCTCATCATTTTAATTGTGCTCTGGTTCCTCTGTCATTATTCCCAATTTTAGTGCTGTGCTTTTCAATGGTACCTCTGTCCGGTAGCAATTTCTGTGAAAAATCTCCTTAACAAAATGGTCATGGCAGCTGGGGAGAGACATGAGTTTGGGAAATCCGTCGGCACTCAGCACCTACCTGCTTCCACCAGGCTTGAGGACCCACTGTGTACTCTGCAGAAAGTAACTGTCTTTTCCTCTGTGCTGTGTGGGTAGTGAAATTAGCTCTGATTAGTTGTGTACTGAACACCGAGCTACCTAGAAAGACTGTGACTGGGCGCTTCTTTGCTAGAAACCATGCACAGCAAGCTGAACCCTGTCCCAAATATCTGAACGAGCAGGAGAGGCAGAAGAGGAGGAACGGTTATTTCCCAGGTGGAACAATTTCAGATTTGCCAAGGGACGTGCGAGAATCCTGTGTCAGAAGGAAGAAATGAGTCTGGATCTCCTGAAACCCAATTTAGCAGTGTAGCTGTAAGATACACTTCCTCCGTGCTTGCGTCTGGCCACAGCAGGGTTGTCACTCCGTGGGTTGTGCTGCCTTGGGTGGGTGGCTTGGGAGGTCCCCTGGGAGACGGAGGAGGTAGCCATGGGAATGGGGAGCACCAATTGGAAAGACAAAGTTTCTCGGCAGCCCAGTAGAGAGCTGCTGGCTTGATTTTAAGCGTGTAATCAGTCTGCAACTCCTGTCAGGGTCTGGTAGGTTTTAGTCTCTGCTCAGGCCCTAGCCTGTGGCATGTGTTCCAGGTAATGATCCGGCACTGCTCAGCGCGAGGGATCTCCTGTACCAAGGCCAGAGGAGGCAGCGCCCAGGCACTTCTGCCCCCGATGCTGAGGCAATCTCTTTTGCTCAAGACCGACTGCCTCTGCCGTGAGCGCAACCCTTTTGTCATCTGCACCGTGCTCCCCTTTGTCATTGCACCGCTGGACTCACATCCTTGAACTCAGAGCACAAAAAAACCCTCTGGTTTTTGAAGTGATGGTTTGTTTGTTTTTCCTCTTTGGTCGATGCCGGGATCAGTGATGTCAAGTTGTTCTATTTGCTTTGACAGGAAAATGTTTTCAGAGTTCATTAGGATGGCATCAATTCTAGCATTTGGCACACAAACATTTGATGACCTTCATGTGTGGGAAGAAATATGTAGGCAAAACTTCCATTAGTTTGAAAAAATGCTTCCACTCAACACCGGTCAGATTGCTGAGCTGCCCGAGTTGTGATCGGCCGGGAGGCTGTGGGCATGGAGCTGCGCCCGGCGCTCCGGGGAGCCGGGCTGGGGTACCGCTGGGTCCGCGCCTCCGCCTCGCTGCCCAGCAGGTGCTGCCGCCGTCCTGCCCTACCCACACAGCGTCCTAACGCTCGCCTGGTAGGTCGCCCCAGTGCGCTGATTTCATCTGGCAACTTCGGCCTCGTTTTCACCAGCTATAGGGCTCATCAGAAGAGCTGGGTTGACTCGCGTTGCTTGCAGCTGAATCTCTGGGCTTGTCCGCAGGAAAGGGGTGTGAGGCGCTGGCTTTCCTCTCCTCGCTGCTTCTGCCCTCCGGTGAAGGAGTCGCTGTCTCCAAAAGCAGAGGGGCAGGGAACGCTCCTGGCTTCCCATGGCCTCTGACAACGAGGGGCCAAGTATTAGGAAGAGCTTTCACAGCAGAGAAACCTGCTCAAAGGACGCTGGGCAGAGCCCACCAACGCACCCGCACTGACCGCTGCGCGGGCTGAGGACAGCCTGTGGTTGCCACCTGCCCGAGGGTAGCGAGGGCACGGCCAAAACCAGAGTGCGGCTGCTGGCCACCGCTTGGACTCGCCTTGCACTACAGCTGTGCAGCTGCCAAACCGGTCTGCTTTGCCCAGAGCCTGTCTCCAGCCCTTCCCTCTTTTCCATCTTAGCTCTTATTTACTTTTTTTTTTTTTGTTTTCTTCCTTAGGATTCACCATGTTTTTATGTTTTGCTCTCATATCCTGTAATCAAGAGGAAGGCCCCGGTGTGGATAGAGGGGATTTGTACTCAGCCTTTGTTTGATGTTTGCTCGTTCCTAGTGGTGCTGCCTGGGTAAGGAAAGCCAAATGCTGCCCATATGTTGTAGTGCTCCCTTAAATTATAGAGGGCGAACATTTATGGCTGCTCTCACTGTTGCTCCATCTCTGTCCCCTGCTAAATGATACGTTTTCACAGGCAATTACGGAGGTGTGGAGTCAGGACTGGTTTCTGAGGTGTGCCACTTAACGGCCTACATGTAAAAATGGGAGACGGGAGGAGGAGGATGGCAGAGGTTCAATATCGTGCCTTGCTTAAGAGAATGTCCTTCAAGTGAGCAGAATTCTGCACCTTGTGAAAGTATGACTTTAATTTTGCCTTTCAAATATGAACTATGCAAGGCTGTCAACACATACTATGTTCCTCCTTGTCAGACCGTTTCACTTAGTCTGTCAGCTGTAAACAGCTTAAGAGGCATGTCATTCCAGCATTATTATAGCACTTTTAGATTTGCTTTTAGATTGGGTCTGTATCTGTTCTTGCAAAAGGTGTAGATACAGAGATGACACGGGTTATTTATTGTGTTACTGCAAAATGCTACTTGTGCTTTGTGGTAAGCGCAGAGTAACTCCATTTCAAATAATGGACACTGCCGAGTAATAGTCCCGTAGTACCGTGGTAATGCCAGGGCCATACTTGGTCTCGTCAGCTGTGTCACTAGAGCAGGGTACTTCACTGCCTGGGTATATGGCCTCACACTTCATGTGAAGTTTTATTTCCCAAGAGATCGGGCAAGCAAAATTAAGATGTATGGAGAAAGAGCTCTGATCAACAGACTCTGTACTTTCAGGTTTTCGAAAAGTTGCTTTACATATTCAAATAAACAGTGTTTAAGCTGTCGATGACAGCTTAACTACTTAATCCCAGAACATTTTGACAAGTGTTTTTCAACGTTTTGGTTTCTCAGGCTTTTGACAAACCCCCAAAAAACACGGACTGATTTTATATGTCACATGTTTAATTTATTTGAGACGCATGTATTACTTTGCTAAAGCAATGAGGAGGGAGCTAAAGGACAGGGTGATGCACTCCATATTTATGATCATCAGCTTCTTCACCATGTCATTACAAGAGAAAAATGTTCAGAGATATGGAGTATGCAAAACAGCCAAACTTTTGTTGCCAGCCCATCTGGATTGTGATTTATACAAATTGTTGGTGCGATTTCTCGATGGCTGCACTAAAATCAGTAGAACTGAGCCCATTTTCACTGCAGGGAGTCCCAGCTGCCCCCCTTTCGCTTCCTTCTGCCGTGTGTTTGTTGTCCCCGCGTTCCCGGCTGCGCCTACACGTGGGGTGGCACAAAGGGGACGCTGCTGTCGCCTGGGCTCTGAGCAGCGCTGAAGTAGAAAGGTAGATATTTTCTCACTAGAAATGAGTGAATTTCTGCCTCTGTGTATACCAAAGGATTGTCACTAGAAATAACATAAACATGTGAACAGATCCTCATTTTAACCCCAAACTCACATTTAGCCTGGACTTATAAAATAAAATATTTTTGAACTCTATTCTGGGACTTCTCTTAGACATTCTCACATTTTGTCTTGCTTCTTTTTTCTCCTCCTGCATTAAAGCAGGAGAAGATTGGGCAGGGCATACCTTCCTGGGCCCTCAAGCAGTGGGGAAAATGCAGGGAGAGAATTGCTTTTGCAAAGCTGAATTAGATATTGAGAAACACGAAGACTTTCACTCAAAAAAACGTACATCTTTCATCATCATACCTCAAAACCTTTCGATATTAGCCAGTGTCTGTTTGTTGGTACTTCTGTCATCAGTACTTGATGTGCTAGCATATTAGGATAATTGAAATAACCTTGTTTGTCCTCATGAAAACTCAGGGCATCACCCCGCTTTTTCTATACCACCAGCATGCCCCTCAGCCTATTACGTGACAGAGTTATTTCCATCAATACTAAGCAGCACCCGCTCTTAATAATTTTTAACCTAGCTATTTTGTTTTAACTAGTTATTGATGTCAGGTTAGGACATCAGTGAAAATTAGTATTTTATCGTATTGCTGCAAAGGAAACTCCATACGTTCCAAATAAATATTTGAAACTTCAACTTACTCTGGGGTTAGGAGCTGCAACTTTCTTCTGACAGCTGATGATTAGTATCTTTCTGATGATTTGGGAGTTTTAGGAGCTACTCAGTACCTGACTAAATTAGCTCTGACTTAATTGCGTTGGCAGCCTCCAGTGTTATCTTCAGCCTGCTGCTTTCAGGAGTGGAAAGAGAAGTGCAGCCCTGTGAGAGGAGGCTGTACAACAGTTTCAGGGACACCGAGCTCGATGAGAGGGCAAGCAGAGAAGAAATCAGGCAGTGACCTCAGCTCATTCTTTAAGAAAGGGTCTTTTCGGCCAGCCATCTGAGATGGTATTTCATTAATGGGGTGGGGCGGGGGGTAGGGAGCTGGCCAGGAGCACAGCGAAGCGCCCTGCATATCACAGCGCACTGGGAGGCTGACTTGCGCCCTGCCGCACAAGTGTTTTTCCTGAAGCCCTTCGAGAGTCTGGAGGAACCCTCCCCACAGGCCCAGCGCCGCAGCGTAGCATGACCGGAGGACAGCCAGCCCTGCCCGCCTGCAGAAACACAGGTGCCTGCAGTTCCTCACTGCCAAGCCAGGAGCAGGTGTGTTTGGTTTGGTTTTTCCCCAGTAGGAAGGGGAAACAGGAAGAGTTGTGACAGCCCTTGACAGTGAGAGGGAGATAGAGGTGCCTGCAACGGGAAAAAAAATAGCCACTTTTGCAAGAATGAGTGGTTAGAAAAACAAAAAATAAGCATTTTCAATATATTACAAACAAAATTATCTGCCAAAAGGGCAAGATAATTATCTTAATGTGATTTTTGACCAAGATAAATTTATCTTATTTTATAAACTGGGTAACAATTTGAATCTTATGCAAAACCTAGAAATAAATCTAAAAAATATGATAATGTAATAAAATCGAAATTATTAGCAGTCCAAGTGCCATACTTGAGGCAGTAAAACCTTTTAAGTTCCAATGGAAAATAGGCTAGTAAAACCGGAGTAAGTTACTCTACTTTAATCACTTGATAAATAGCTACAATGTTTGGAAGAATTGATAGTGTCATTATAGCAACATCCCTTTTTATAAACAGCCTGGTGCTGATTTGATTCTAATTGCTGCCAGAGGAGCAGTATCAAAGTGGTGCTGCGCCGGCCGTGTAACCTGCAGGGTGAGCGGGAGGGGGATTAGCTGCCTGAGATGAAGAAGTCGCATCTTTTTCTAAGGCATGGATTCTAATTCCGGGAGTGGTGGAGGCGGCGGAGGAAATTCAGCGGTGTGAGAAACTACAAGGAAAATGCTTAAGGAAGAGAAAGCATAAAGCAGATGAAACAGGTGGCTCGAGTGCATGAAATAGTGGAAAACCAGCAAGAGAACTGGTAAGGTTTGGGTGCGGATGCCTGCTTGCTTTCTCTCCTAATTCTCTCGCGGAGCTGGTGAGGTCCTGCAACTAACTGTAGCTCCCAGCTCTGAGCTTTTCTCTCCCACTGACTGGATGGCCTCATTTGCAGCCCCCCATTTGTAAATGCCCTATTTTTTTTGCAAGCCTGCTATTAGATACCAAGGGCTCAATTTTTCAGGCATTCTTAATTATTAATTACACCCTCTTTGTATACTTGTGGGTGCTGCGTCCACATTTTGGTGGCCACGAAGACACATAAAAATGAAGACTACTTTTGCAAATTCAGCCCTTAGCAATTCTGTGCTTCAGTTCTTCCTCTACAAATCCTGGATCTGACCCTTCTTGGGCTGCAGAGCTATTAAGGAGGCATCAGCATTATTCTGGTGATTGCTAGGACATTTGAGGGCAATAAATTTATATTTATCCAGGAAAAAAGTCTCTAGAGCAGGTGCTTCTAGGCTAGTTCTTCTTTGATAAACTACTAAGAAATTGTTATATTATGTGAATGGTAGCAAGAAAAGCGGGGTACCATAAGGCGAGGAGAAGAGGAACACATTTAAAGTTCGGTCATGTTAGTAACAAACGCGAGAATAAACAGAAATGCAAAAGGGAGATGTACTCACCTTTTCACACAAATCATTTGATAAGCTTCTCCCATGAAGATTGTGGGCTAAGATGATGAGTGAAATATGTAAAATAGCTTGTTGAAGAAAAGATTGGTTCAAGGGGGACTGAATGGCTCAAGAGATTAGTGATGGAATAATAGCTTTTCTGCATTTAAGTGGTAGACCAGTTCAAATCAATTCTAGGTCTCCAGAGACTGAAAGGTGTTGCTATCCAGTGACTCCTTCGTAGTTATTTGAAATGATTTTTTTGGTCTCAATCCCATCCTTAGTTGCCGGGAAATTATCCCCAACCCAATCAGCACTGAATTACTTTGAACTAATTGTTGTCTCCTTCCCCTAAAGATGCACAACCTTCGCGGCTGTGCCTGTGAATGGCATTTTTTCATATGGTGCTGTGTTGCTGGTAGGAACCATCTTGTTTTCTATGGAATGGATAGATTGCACTAAAGAAGTAGATACTGGAATAGGATCCAATGTAAAAATGTTCTTTGAAAAAAAAACACGATGGTTTGTTTTTTTTAATGGAGATTTCCTGGAGAAGAGGGCTGCCTTTGGACACCTCTAGCTACCCCTCTCTTGCACGCTGAGCTGCACCTCTTGTGCACTGCGGGAGCTCGCCTACCTGCCTGTAGGCTGTATCGGGACTTTCCCCTGCATGAATGTAAATCATGAAGCTGGGCCACAACTTAGGAAACAGCTATTGGTCATAAGTAACAACTGGAAAATTCAAATTGGCGGCTTGCCCTCCAGGTTTGTTTTGAAGCATCTGTTTAATGTGTGAGGCTGGACTGCTGAAGTGATGCTAGAGACATGCCAACTTAGAGCAGCTCAGAATCTTGCCTAACAGTTTTATTCTGAAAGATTGTAACAAGTAAAATAACAGGCATTGATTATTCTGCCAAATGTAAAGATTAAGCAAACAGTAAGAAGCAATGCTTAGCAAACCGAGGAGGATTTGGATCTTTTATTTGGCTATAACAGTAAGTCTAGAGCTAGTGAACCACAGCAGAGTTCATATTATTCAGTGTACCAAAGAAAAAAGAGACCTGGGGTTATTGGAGAAAAATCCCAGCAATTCTGTGTGTATGACTGGTTGGAAAAGAAACAAACAGGTTATTATGACATTGCAAAGGTGTCAGAGAACTGAAATCACATGGCTATACCCAAATTTTCTGTAGAACTGATGCAATATGGATTCAATCATAGTAGCTTCTACAGGAGAAATTTTATTTTCCCTTAGCCCAGACAGCTCCAGGTTTAAGAACGCTCATCGGGAGGGAAGGCTAAAGGGGTTAAGGAAATAAGACGCAATAGAGGTGACCTATGAGAACTTTCATTATTGTATGGAGCCTTGATGAGTGAAATGAGAGGAACTGCTCTCCATCATGAAAGGCTGAAATGTCGAGGGAGCAATCGCAAATTAATCTATTAAGAATAAGTAGGAGGTTGAACAGTGTGACTCAAAAGGATGGAAATATACGGAATAAACCGCAGCATAAAGTCATGATGATTTTTAAACGCATCCTTAAAGACATCCGCCTACGATTTTTCCAATGAAGCAGGGATTTTTTTTCTGTTTACCCATATATGAGACAAAGTTTAAGCAGACAAAATGGGCCTCTTTCTATTCAGCTACTCCCAAGATTTGTGATGACCTGGCCTGGATGAGAAGTTCTCTTCTGATTTGTGTGGCTTTAACCAGAACAATGTGCCAGGAATTTTTCTTTTTTAAAAGACACTCCAATAAAATGCTTCACAGGCGGTTTTCTCTGTGGTGATTTTCCTGTTTTGCTGTGACATTTTTAACTTGAATTTAGCGTTTGTAAAAGGTGCTATTTGACAGCATTGTGTAACTGAAAGCCTCTTATTATTGACAGATCATGCACAGTCAAGGCTGGGGAAATTTCTCCGTGTCAGCCTGGTGAGGGACAGCCATGCAGCCTGAGGAGACCAGCTTCCAGGAGGAAAAATGGTAAGACCATGTCGGTCCGTCCGGTCTTATGTTAAATGTCACTCAGTGATTAGTTTTAAAGAGCTCGCATCCGAAGGATTTTGAGAGAGGTGTGAGAAGTTACCTTACTGACAGGGCTGTGGAGCTTGTTTTTTTCTTTTCCCAGTAGTGCTTGCAGCTTTCTGGAGCGTTAATGCTTTGTCCGCTAGAGGCTGAAGTGAGACTTGACACAGATTACCAAGCACATTCTGGTGGGGCTGATCCTGTAGGATGGAGCTGTACCCTCAGTGTGGTACTTGGGAAGCGAGGGTCTGTTGTTTGCTCAGTGCCAGTCCCTCATGCCAATCTCAATATTAATCATTTCATGAGGCTCACATAGTTTCAGACTTTTACCTTTGCCAGCTTATTATAGCCTAGGAAGATGAGACGTGACTATGCTGAGATACAACCCCCAGTGATGGCACTTTATAATACTGTATAACTGGAGGATTGCTATTGTAGGCAGAGAAAAAGGCAATAAAGCAGCATTGATATCCTGCCTGCCCTCTTATAGGAGTTATTGAATCAAACCTACCAGAACTGCCAGACAAACAATTTGCAGCTGCAGTCTGAAGCCTGACAATGACACAGAATCAAAAAGAAATAGTTGGAGTGCATGGGCTTGTGAACTCCTCTGCGACCCACCACAGCAGGCTCCCTAGGATTGTTCTCCTCTTTCTGGTCCTTTCCCTGCACAGCTCCTTCTCTTTACTTCTCTTTTTCTCTCTCTCCCATTTTTTCTCCTTGCCTTGCCATTTGCAGCTCCTCACACCTTTCCCCCTCCCTCTTCCTTCTCTCACTCATTGCCTCACCATTTCCTTTTCTTGCCTCCAATTTACCTCTAACCTTTTGGTCATTTTTCCTTTGTGAGTTCTAGTGCCCTCCTCTGTTTCTCATTTTCTGTTTCCTTAATTCTTTTCCTTATTTTTGGTTATTTCAATTTTCCCCTGCTGTTTTCCATACTCTCCCGTATTCAGCCTTCCCTGTTGAACCTTTTTTCCTTTTCATTTACGTCTACATTTTTCTGCCCTTTGTTTCTCCTTTTTCTGCCACTTCTCCCTTCATTTTTTTTTGAGCCATTTCTAGCCAATAGCTGAACTCCATGTTTCTCTTACTCCTCAGATGTGAGGATTTAAACCTTTCCTGTGTACTAGGATTTCCAAAGTGCCAATCCAGCTCAACTAAGGGGAACTGATGTGGTTTGGCTCCAATGTCTATGAAGTGAGATACTGGAAAAGCCAGCGTAACAGTAGCACTCACAAATATTCTGTGGCTCATGAACCAGGTCTACACTCATGGTTGGATTCAAAGCTTATCAAATTAATGGGATCTGAATCAGACCCGCAAGCAATATCTTCTACACTCTTACATCTTATCAGACTTCTGTCCTTTATTTGAATAGAAATCTCATTGCTCTCAGTTTCTTCAGTATACAGTTTTACTTTAGCTAAGAGCATTCTGTTTTGCTTTTTGTTTTTTTATTCTTCTAAAGCACATACAGTGTTTGCAGGGTTCGATGGAAAGGGGCCATATTGTGAAGTATGTTCAGGCTCCCCTACAAAAGAGATCACTTTGTAGCTTTTGTATGCTCATAACAAGTACCTGCTATTTGGGGGAAGGTTTTTCCCTTCCTTTCCTTCTCTTGTAACCAGCATCTAATCATTACACTTGCAAACTTTAGGTGTGCAGGTTTCTCTAGGCTGGCAGGAAGCTAGGCAGCACGGGTCTTTATTTTTTTTTTTTACCTTGTCATAACTGGAAGCTCGAGTATTGTTCTGGACTTGTTTCTTTCCTTTGTTTTTCTTTTTTTTTTTTTTTTTTTAGTTTCTTTGTTTACTTAGTTTCTCTGTTTCCTTTCCCCACCCACTTCCACGTGTGCATTTTGATTTGCTCTCTGTAACAATATTTCCCCACCTCCTTTTAAAAAGTACTTGCTATCACTTGGCAGTCATGCAGTCTGTGGGAGCACCAGAAGGCGACCTCGTGTGAGGAGACGGCTGACCAGAGGCAGCTCCTGTTGTTGTCTGCCACGCACACTCCTGTCCGCAGAGGTCTCTGGAGCTGAACAAGCTGCCTGAGGAAGGGAGCAAAGTGCTCACTGTCCCATAGCTGACCCCTAGCAGGACCAGGAACCAAGTCAAACCTGGATCTTATTCACAGGATGCCACCTCTCCTTGTGTAAAATTAAGTATAATATGAGCGTGAAAGAAAATCTTCCTTCCTCTACCATTTTGTCAGCCTCCTTCCAACTCTCCAGCTGCTGCTCCTGTGGAGTTCAGTGCTGGTGAAAATGGAAAGAAAATCAGTTCCTCTATAAGCCAGCCCTTTCTGCTCTGATTGGATTTTTCTCCTTTTGTCTGCTTCTTTATTTGATTTAAAACCTTAAACCCCTTGAAGCTTTTCCATTAAGATGTTGAGCACAATTTGGAATGGGGGGAGCAGTCAGAGCATTACCTAAAAAGTCCTAGTTTATTTCTAGCTAATGGAAGACGAAGGCTGATTGGATTAGCCCAACAATGTGAGCACCTGATGCAGACTGCTATCAACATACCAACAGAGGAAGGGTTAAGTGCAGTTTCTTCCACTTTCTCTCACTCACCCCTTTCCCCCTCTCCTGCTTTCCCTTGCTTCGCCCAGTAACCGACACTTGTGACAGCACTGCAAATTCCTGGGCATGTTCTAGTACTGCTCAGTACAGGAGCAAATCTCCCAGTCTCTCCTGCTGTTTTGCATTTGCCACCTGACAGGAACTGATGCTCAGGAAGACCAAGGGCTAAGTTTTTAAAGCTTTGGACTGGGTTTTAGCCATGTGACATCTATTAAAGCAATTGGGAGCCAGGTGGCTAAAACCCAGTGCAATTCTTTGTAATGGTACCCCTGAGAGTGCCCATCTCCTTTTAGCACTGCTATTGATTAGGCAATTCTTGACTTTGAGGGACGAAATTGGTGTGTGCATCAAGAATCTTTTCCTCAATTTGGCCTGGTTTGAAATTAATCGTTCACCTTTAAGCCATTTTCGTAAGCAGCTTTAAGCTTCAATAAATTTCAGTGTGATTTGATTTTTCTATTGCCTTTTGCTATGGAGGCCTGTTGTTTACCAGTCTTCTCCAGGACATCTCCAGCACTGTTTGGTCTTTATCCTCATCTCCCGCATTGATCCCGGTATGTTGTTCAGTGTGATTGTCCAGGCTCGGTGAAATGCTGGGGGCTGTAATTAATGGCTGCACATGGTGCCCAGGTCTGCGGCCTTGAGGCTGACAGGTATTTGGTTTTCAGTAGGAGTAATGTATTTGGTGAGGTAGACCATGCTACACTTCGGGGTATTGTTGGGACCCTGCCTCTCTCTTCAGTGAAATGATGTGGTGCTCTTAGGGGGAGCATGTGAGCCCTGAGCAAGTTCTTCCTCATTTCTGAAACTCTTTTTGGGTATTTGATATTTACTAGGGATTGGAATACCACACAAAGGTATATGAATGTACGCTTATGTTTGTGAGAAGGTGAAAATAAATACATAAAAATAACTTCCCCAACCCTCTTCCCTTCTGCAGTTCCCTTCCAAATGCTCTCTGCGCCTCTTTAACGTAGCAGATTCTTCAGTCATTGGCGGTGGAGTGATAGGACCTGCTCTGCATGAGGACGTGCCCTTTGATTTGGGGGGTTGGTGCATTGCAGTTACTTAATAGGGGTTTCTCCATCTATTTCTTTGGGGTGTTGCAGAGAACCTTTGTGAGCTGTTAGATAATGCTAAGCACTGCCAGCCACAAGTAACTGGCATTGAACCCAAAGTGAAAGCTGGTCTAGACCTACATGGAAAAAACTATTGAGTTTGTCCAGTGCCTCAGCAGCTGGGAAACCCCGCGAGAAGACTCAATGAGCCTTCTGCTGCGTTGCTTCTCTCAGTGCTGCTCTGTGCCTCCCCGTGGCCGTCTTGTTCCTCTGGGTGACCAGAGGAGGTGATATTTGACATTTCCGTGTTGCTGGGAGACCTTCTGTGGGAAGTTTTGCTGTGGGCTGGGATGCAACAAGAGAGTTGGAGATGGCAAGAAAATTCAGAAATACTGCCTTAGAAAAATGAGCGTTTCTTATTCCTGTTTCTGTTCGAAATGGCAGCATAGGAAGTCCATCATCTCCTTGCCAAAGGATGGTGATTTAGGATCCCACAGACAGTTTTGTAAGAGATCTCTGTTGAGATGTGAGGTTGTCAAAGCCCCCAAAATTCTGTTTAAACAAGCTGATTTATTCCAATCAGAAGTCGTTTCATCTGAAAATTCACAGTCAGTTCTACAGAAAATTTAGCACATCATAAGCCTAGTGTTACGTGTGATGCCAAGGTTGCAAGGACAACATTACTGTAGGACTTTTATGGGGCTCCAACATGAAGATAAGTATGCACCACTTCTCCCATTCCAGCTAAGTTCAGTGGAACTTGAAAGAATATTTTTAGAAATCTCAGCAGAACTTCAAATTCCAAGCTCGGTGATGTCTTTTTTTTTTTTTCTTTTTTTTTTTTTTTTTGGTGAAATGATGCAGAGCACAACTAGTGCAGAAACATAAGTAGTGAAAAAATCGGAACTGGATTGCCTAAGCCTATGTAAAAATATGTGCGAGTTTGGTATCAAACGCCTTGCCAAAGTAATTAATGAAGCATATGCAAACATCCTCCATTGCAAACATAGTTTGTGTTTTATTAGTTCCTCAGAAAGCAGTATGGGAGATCTAATAGGAAAAGATATTTTGTCTTTAAGTTGTTGCTGTTGCAAAAATGACTTCTATATACTATTTTACATTCACAGCTGATGTCATGTCACACAGATCTATAGTGAGCTTTATATTTGTATTGAAACCTCCTCTATTTTAATTGAGGCTTGTCAGTCACGTATCTGAAACTGGTGTTTTTCCACAAATATTTTAAGTAGCTTCTACAGTGCATAGAGCTAAGATATTCCCCATGTAGGTACACTTGCCATACGGGTAGGTATTGCAGACATAAAAATGCTGAAGGCCAGAAGGGCAGCCTGCTCATCCAGAGTTCACCGACTGAGCTCACGATCTGTGACTCTCCCTCTCTTCTGGAATGCGATTTCCATTTTGCAGACCGAAACAGAGGGCCAAAAAGGTTGAGAGAACAGGGCTGTGCTTTGATGGTGAGAGGAGAGTGTGCAGATAGCTCTTTTCAACTGGCATTTGATTCTTTTGTGTTGCACTCTCCTTTTGAGTCGAGTTGCTAGTTGGTTTTCCAGGTGTAGTGGCAGGGAGGTGCAGAGATCAATAGTGAAAGGAGAAATTAATAGCAAAATCAATTCTTCCTTTAGTGTAGTCCTATTTATTTGCCAAGAAGGTACAAACTCCCGTTACCTTTCCTGAGCATAGAAAAGATTCTACCATGGTTATTGTGCTTCCTATTAGGTCTAAGGCATCCCTGAGCCAACACTCTTATCTGCTCTTGCCTGGTACTTTTGGTTTTGTTTTTTCCCCTCCAGCTTTATGCTTAAGTGTGTCTGAAATCCTTTGTCTTGCCTGTTTCAGGTGGAATATCAGATTTGAAGGTAGCCATTTCGTTCAGCAGCTGCTTAAAATGTCTTGCTCTCTGTCTGTTTTGGATAGTGGCTCCTGGTGTTTCATTTAGTTGATCTTTTAAAGGACCTTATTTTTCCCGGTATTCTAATAAAGGATGGTAGATGTGTCCACAGATCTAAGCTTGGCTTCATTAACTCCTCCACATGAAAATGTTTCACGTTGTAAATATATACATCTTTAAGTATTCAGTATAATATTAAAGTGAGGAACAAGTGTGTCCAGATGCTCTTAGCTAGTATAAAACATTGCTGCTTCCACGGACCTTGGCAGAGCAGCGCCATTTTATGTCAACCAAGGCAGTTGTCTCTTAACAGTTCTACCCCAGTCAGTGATGGCAGCACTCAGACAGTGCTTTTCTTCCCTCTTTTCTCTAATGAGGCTGTTTGTGTCCTTGTATTCAAACATAGTCTCAGGAGGATGATTTTTAATTCTCCTTAGGAAAAATTTAACAAGTGAACATCACCTGCTTAAAGAACAAAAATAAGTTTGTGACCAAAGGGCTGTTCATCTTCTTCTATAGAAGTGCTACCGTTATTTTTCATAAACACCAAAGTTCATAAGTGCTCTCCTTGGTATACTACATTTTACAGTGTCAAAGAAGCAAGCAAGTCACAACTGGTCTACTTGAACGCATTTCCTACACACTGATCTGGGATATATCTCCCAGCCCAACAGGCAGGGATTTTTCTTAATGGTTCTGTCAGCAGTTCTCCCAGAGACAGCAAGAGATGGATCCTAGAGACCCCCTCAGAGTGAACACCTGGGACTCTTTCATGCCTTTACCATGGACATAGGGAGCAAGCTCACAGAGCTGCATCAGACACTGCTGCTGTGGTTTCGCCAGGAGAAGGTACAGGTGCTTTTGTGCTGCCTTACAGGGTGCCAGGTGTCTCCAGTCCTGGGAAGAGGAGTGATGAGGCTGTTATACTGGACTATTCCTGAGGCATCCAGCTTAAAACAATGGCTGGCAGTGCCAAAAGAAGATTTACAAGAACAGTAATATCTCACAGCCTTTGTGGCATGCTGTCTGTACCCTTCCCCTCAGGGCCATCCATGAGCACGTCATCCCCGAGGCAGAGTGCCTTGCTGTGAGGGATGGGTTTGAATGACACGCTGTGGTTCCCAGTGGCACAGTTTTTGTTTGGATTCCTGTGGAATAGAATACCCGAGAACGTAATAAAATCAGCATTTGGAAAACATTCTGTCCCTCTCTATGCTGATTTTCCAAAGCTGCTTTCCACTGCATGCCTAGAAGGTCCCATTCAATTAGGAAGTGCAGAAGTGCCTGTACACAGTTTAAAGCAGTACACGGGAGGCTCTTCTGTTTTCTGGGCTCTTAAAGAATGAGCCCAGAGGATATCAACACAGATTTGCAGGATCGTCTCAGAAAAGGTTGAATATAAAGTTTTGTTTGCAAATACATATTCCATCAAAACTTGATTTATCAATGCTGTTTACCATTTGATCAGATAAAAGAATATTAGCTCTTAAAAACGAGGCACAAACTGAATTCTCTTCCCAGTGCAGTATATAATAACGCTGTGTGTCTCTTTGCTTGTGTAGCTCCTTCTGTCACCCAACCTGATATGTGCAGAGGAGCCTCCGCGTTCCCTCCTGCTGCTGAACACAGAAGTTGTTCAGTGCGGCAGTGGGCCAGGTGTAGTGAGGGCGATGAAGGTTTGAGATGTCCTCAGGTGCTTTCAGTGCTCCTGCTGGTGGCTTTCCCCTGTCCCGCCACTGGGGCCAGCAGCCCTGTGGCTGTGGCTGGAGCATGGCACGCTCCCTGGCACCTCCGGAGCCTTGCTCCAAACCAGAAGAAGTCCCTGGGTTCTTATTGTGCAGTGCATTACAACAGAATAATGTCAAGTCTGATCCAAAGTTCCCTGTACTGGTGTTTTTCTTCTTGCTGCGCTGGGCTCTGAAAGAAACCCAATAAATGGCCTATGAACAAAATTATATAGAATGATCAACATGCAACTGTCATGCTGCATTTGTCTCATGTCGTTAGTCATTATGAAAGCCCGCATAATTCTGGAGCAGAACAACAATTTCCACACAGCAAATTGCAGATTGTGTTTGCCAACCCACAAAACATCACAATATTTATTCTGAAACTTTATAATGCTATCAAGGGCAAATTCACTTTACTTGTACAAATAGCCCCGTCGAGACAACTTAGATATTGCGCACGCGAGCAGAAGCAGACGGGACTTGGCTCTGCGCACCAGCAGAGCAAAGCTCGCCTCCCCCTCTGTGGAAATGGGGTGAGTGGAGGTACAGAGCCACGGAGGCACTACTGGAGGCATAGCGGCAGGACCAGGGCACAGACGTCAGGCTGCAGTTGAGATACTGGTATTCTGGCTCTCCAAATTCATAGCTTCTTCGCCTTCTTAGCACCGTCATTTGGGAAGGCTGCCTTTCGTCAGGTTTCATTCAAAGCACAGCATCCCCCACTGCGCTTCGGTGGTCCTGCAGATTAAATTTGTCCATGGTGTGAGTGAGTCTGCCCCTATCAGGTACAGCGCCCCATGTTCAGGAGTTAGACCCCCTGAAAAACTACTTTATGTCTGATTTTTGTATTTGGGTTATCAAAGGATTTCTAAAGCTAATTTTATTGTTTAGCACTGCAGCCATCGCCAGTTTTAGGCTCCGTTTTAGGTGGAAAGTTTTTTCATGTTCCATCATCTATCTTGACAGAGTCTCTGCGTGCCAGAGGCAGTCTTCTTAACCCTGGATCAAAACCTAATCTCTCCTGCTTTTGTAAAACCTTTTCCTCTAATTCTCTCTCTAGTAAATTATATTCTGTTCTTTGCCCTTGAATAATTTTAAAATGTATAGAATATAGCGTGCGGGGTGGGGGGGCTGTTCTGTTGAGCAATACCTAGTAATCAGAATCCTGCATTCGTATCTCGCTGCAATGATCTCATTCCTATTGGGACAGCACTCCTGTGAGCACAGGCCCGTGTTGTGTTCATCCTGTTACAACCAGATAAACTCATAATGTAGACAGATAAGAGCTATGCTCATTAATCTATTAATTGCCTATTGTCAGTTGTCAATATGTTTCGCTTGATGAGAAGCCTGAAGATTAGTTTGTATTGTGAGGATGTAGATTTTTTTCTGTACTACTCTTATTTTATTTGGATGTGTGGAATACTACAAAATGACATTCAGAGTGGTAGTGTCTCACCCGACCAGAGTATGGCTGCATGCTTTTTAAATCTCTGAAGCCAGAAAAATGTGATGCCCCAAATGGCTATGAAATAAAAAGCACATTTTCAATTGGAGGACCCCACAAGAGCTATGACTGTGTTGAGGAACACGTTTTTTGCGATGGGCATTCAGGACATCCTTAAAGTCAACACAGGCTGAGATACCCTGATTTCCCGGGGAAGCAGAAGCTCTGTGGGGACTTCATTGTTCGCTGGAAATTTGAGGCTGATTTTGTCTGTGACTGGAGCTGCTGGAGCAGGATTTTATTATAATTGTGTGACCTTTAATACACCATGAAGAGATTTCAAGTTCTCTATTTTTCTAGCCTATAACAAATCAAATGTTTAACCATAACGTACAGTCACCAAGTTTACACCTTAAGAAGGGTGATTTTCAAGGGCTTATCTCTACAAAGAACAGTGGAGCAGAGACAGTTTCAAAAAAGGGGGAAAAAAAAGGGAGAGGAACATCACAGAAGCTCTTTATAGACCTATTTGAATCACAGCTTTAAGTCATTTATATCACGTCCAAAAAGCCCATCCATGTGTGCATTTAATAATGACAACCAATTGTAAATGGAGACTGGAAATTCTCCTCTCTGTGGCAGGAAGCAAAACCCTGCTTCTGAGTTAGTAACTTGGCCTGTTTGAATTTTTTTTGTTACTTGTGAGACTATCAGCCAGGTGGCTGGCATTTAAACTCCAAAGACAGATCTGGGAATTGATTTCTGTGGAACCACCATAGGAAGGAGCAGCTGATGATTAAGCAGCTCAGGTAGGTTTTAGGCGCGCGGTCTGACAAAGAGCGGCTCATCCGTGGGGGCAGCGATCTTGGTGCATCTCCACACACGCATGAAGGACGCAGGCAGATCTTCCATGCTGTCCAGGACACGTGATAGCTCTACAAGTCTGGGCATAAGGACCTGCCACCCTCATTTTCTCCTGTGACAGAGGAAAGCAGTGCTGCCATTGCCTCAAGGCAGGTGCGATGTGCCTTGAGTAAAGCCTTTCAGTAAAGAAATTTCTCCTAGGTTGGATATTAGGAGCAATTTATTTACTGAAAGGGTTGTGCAGCATCAGAATAGGCTGCTCAGGGAATGGGTTGAGTCACCATCCCTGGAGGTCTTCAAAAAACGTGTAGATGTAGAACTCAGTAGCATGGTTTAGTGGTGGACTTTAGTACTAGGTTAAAGGTTGGACTAGGTGATCTTAGAGGTCTTTTCCAACCTGGATGATTCTCTGTTGTCTTCCCCTCTGGCTGCAGCTACCCTCAGTGACTGGTGCAGGAGGCTGTTGACAAGGTCCAGAAGCCTCTGTTACTCTTGGTAGGGATGCTCGTTTAGAACAGAGTATAACTGGAAGCATTTCCTCATTATTTGAGTTGGGGGCAGGATTTAATTTCAAAAACGTTACTGAAATGTGCAGGGGTCTTTTCATATCTATTTTTCTAGCTGTTTTCTGGGCTTCTTTTCTTTCAGCAAATGTTGAGGAGGGAAAAATATTTAAATTAAATAAAACTGCATGAAAGGAGAAAGGAGGAGAAAATCTCCCTTTCCCTGAAAATGGTCCCAAACCTTTCAAAATAAGGAAATTGCTTTTCTCAAATGTCATTAATGTTTTAGCTTCATTTTCCCACAATTTTGGTAAATCAGCAACTTTACAATTTCACTCTTTCTCTTCTACTCTAATCTCTTCAGAAGAGAGGGGGGGTGGAACATGGCAGAAGAGCAAACAGTAAAATAGGAAACATGTAAAAAGAGCAGAGGGAAAAATCTCTGGGTAGCATTCACATATCTGTATTCACTGGACTCCAGTCAGATATTTGCATTCAGTGGCTCAAAAGTAGAAAATGATAGAAAGGTGTGATTGGAAATTTAATGCTTTGAAAACTTAGTTAAGAATAAACATGTCCCATTTAAACTCCTGCAAAACAGAAAAATTCAAACTGGGATTTTTCAGAGCTCCCTGTGTCAACAACCTTTTTTTTTCCTTTACACAAGTGAGGTATGGCTAAGCTTAGGGGACCCCAGCGCTTGGCACTGTACACACCCGAAGTATGTCATATCCTCTCCCTGAGTTTTTATTCCCTGATGAGGACTGAATTGCAGAGAGATTAAATACCCCAGTTACAGTCCCACAGGAAATACACGGCAGAGTCCTGAAATGTAGCTCTCCCAAGTCCCAGATGAAGGCCTTAACCAAAATCCCACTCTTCCTTATCATACTTCCTTTCCGATATCTTCTCTAAACATTTCTTTTGTTTGGTTCATTGAGGGTCATGGTCTCAGCTTGTTGCAAGCACCACAGAATTTCACCCTTTATTTTCTTTTGTTTTGTTTTGTTTTTTCTTTGTATGTTGCCCATATATTGAGTTGCTAGCTTTGCGTTTCTTCTTGCTCTGGATCCTTCCCTACTGTGCAGAAGGTGACGGCTTCGGGAGCACAATGTTTTGTCATTTTTGACCTGTGAGATAGTGCACACCACTTTTTAGCCTATGTCCCATTGTAAATCAGCCCCTTTTGATCCAGTCTCCATCCCCTTTTATTGACCAGCTCCCCTTTTTTTGCTAAATGCTTCAACCCTGCTGCCTGCTCCCTTTGTGCTTTCTTTAATTCTCAGTATTTCTGCAGTAGGACTGAGTCTTCCACTGGTTTGTTTAGTGGTGCAGAAGACAAAGCCTGGTTGGTGCCGCTGCTGTCGAATAGGTCATCAGTGACAACAACCTGTGCTGCAGAAGTTAGCCCCCACTGACACTGTTTTCACTCCACTTGAATGGAAGCTCCTGGGAGTCTTTCTTTAAAGAGCCCAGGGGTGGGGAAGGCTGGAAAATGGAGAGAAAGGGAATAAAATAATTATAGAAATAACACTTCAGCTTTGTCAGTTGTGCATGGACGTGGCTAATTGAAATGTGAAGTACCTTGGGCATCCATAGATGGGGTAGGTTAAGAGGTTGTTCTTTGTCCCACTGTGGCCTCTGCAGTGGGAGGCAGTGACTTTTTGTATCTCTGTATTTCCTCGCTCTTGTTAGGTTAGGTGCTGTCATCTTTAGAAACAAGATCTTTTTCCTTACTGAATGAGGTGTAGCCCCGACCAGGAGGGGAAACAATCCTTTCCTTAGGCCACCAAAGGAAGGTTGTACCCAGCCCCACAGCTCTGTGTCCTCCCAGCTGAGCGAAGCCCAAACCTGGGACGTGAGCCACCAGAGCCGTGCCTCCAGGGCAGGAGGGGAGGCCGTGGGCAGGCAGGGAACAAACCCTGCCTTCCAGTGCTTCCAAGGTGCACATCCCTCATCTGGAGAAATTTGTAATTATCAAATAGTTTGTTTATTGTTCTCCATTGCTTTATATTTTAGTTTACATTTTGATCTTAATGATGCCCATGTTATTAAGACGTGATGGGAAACAGCAGCTGTCTTTGCTAGAGGATGTTGAGGCTATAACTGCTGTAGTCTCATAGGGCAAAACAATTTGAACTGTAGATACAGGAAATAATATGCTTAAATAAGAAAAGCTTTGGTAGTAGAGGAAAAACTAGGGAAACAGCTTTCTTTAATAATTAGAAAGCTAATTTCTTCAAAAGAAGTAGGCAAGTAGTTCCAAGAAGTTCACAATGGATATCCAGCCAGAAATTAAACAACCATGAAAGAAGAGGTAGATGCTGAAAAAATTCAATTTTTTTTTTTTAATGTACTTCTAGGCTATGGATTTTTTTTTAAGGAGCCCTCTAGATAACTAAATCTTTCTTCACAGATTACTTAACCTAAATACTTGGAGGATATGTACTTTCTCCATACAAACAGAAAATGGATTTTATGTAAAAAACTGAATGTAATTTTAACACAGAAGAAAAAGAGAAGAAGATGGAGAGAAATACCAATGTAAGAGTTCATGGGCTAACAGAAATTAATTTCTTTCTGCATTGTAATAAAGAACTTGCAACTAAAACCAGTCAAAAATGGTAAAAAATAAAGAATTTCTGAGTATCTCCCATTGAATGTAAGAAGTTCAAGTAAATTTGTATATTTACTGTAGATGCTGCTCCAAACTTTAGACAGGCTATTTACTTTAGAGAGTTTATTCTCATAGTACCTTTTTATGGTTCTTCAAAAACTGAGGTCTCGTAATAAATTTAACATAGTTGGCTTGTATGGTATGATGTCCATTACTTAGGCTCACAGTTTGTATTTTTGTAGAATAGTGTCTGTTTTATTCAGTAGAAGGCTATTTCTGCTAGCAAATCACTTAAAGATAGGGACGATGGGTATGCCAACAATCAGAACAGGGAGTGTGCTAAGCATTGGAACATAGCATAGCTTTGAAATCATGTCATTTTTAGCAATTGTTAATGGTTTGATGGTATATCTTAGCTGCAGATAGTTTAAATGTGACTGTCAACAGGATGGATTGTTTTGACTTCGGGGGAAGATGGAGCTGCGTTATGTTGCACTGGTTTCCTTTGCGGTTATTATGACTGTCTACCTGTTGGTTGTGGTGTTGCTGTAGCATGGCTTCCCTGCCTACTTCAGCAGCTTTACATAGTGTTCAGTCTTCGGATTTTTAGTTTATGAACATGTTCAGGATTTGTAAAGTACTTTTAATCCAGATTTGGGGCTAGAAAAATATAGAATCTGAAAAAAAAATAAAATCTGAAGGAGTGAAAAAATGTTTCCCTATGAGTTTTCATTATTTATACTGCTGCGAGGTGCTTATAAATACTACTGTTCAAATTAGTAGCATTTTATACCTACTTTGCATAGCAATAAAGCAAGCATGGACTTATAAATAAAAATGAGGATGTGGAACCTGTTCTGATGAATCGGGACCCAAATGATTTCAGAGGGAATAACGAAGGAGAAAAGTAATGCTTTTATTTATTTTTCAATATTTGATAGTTGTCTGTTTTTCTTGGACTGAGTAGGAGTCACATGATCATCTAAATTCACGTAAGAAATACTTTTTGCTCTATCTGAATCCATAAAATTCTTTTTAAAACCAGGGAGTCATTCTGGGTTGCTTTCAGGAACTGGCAACTAACCCAGAATTTTTGCAACACATAAAAATTAGCACTATTGAACATTTTAAAGAAAAAATATTTATTTACACATGAAATATGGAGACACGTTGAAAGTCTGTCTTTTAGGAACCCTTTTTGCCACTGGCGTACCACTTATGCAGTGAAAATAACTGTTCTGCTATCAGCAGGGATTGACATTCACTCCTTCAACTTTGAAATATGTTGTTTAAAATATCTTTCCAAATGCTGATACCTTACAAGAAAACTTGGAAAAATATTCTATTGCAGATGGTGATTTTAAATTTCAGGCAATTTATTTTAAAATTCTTGATTTTGATTTTATGGTTTAATGATCATGATCTTCTCAGCATCTCCCTGGTAGCTCATCGTGACAGTAATCACATCATCTTGCGTTGCAAAGTTTGTAGCTTCAGGACCCTCACACGGCCCCACGCTCCACAAAGGTCCCAAATAAGTCATTGCCTAAGAGCCCTGATACCTTTAGATGGCACCCATCTGAAACATCGTGCTTTTGAATGAGGCAGTTTGTGTGCCTCACCAGAAGGAGTTTGGATGAGGCGGCAGGGACAGTGGGTATCCTTCCCTTTGAGGCCAGTCTCTTCCCACCAGGGTCTCGTCGCGGATGGTACTCAGCATTTATTCAGAGGCCTAAACTCAGGTGGTTTACCAGGGCGCTAAGCACAGCAGATAGAGAACAGGTTTGTCTGCGTAATGTTAATGTCAAGGGATGGTTAAAGAGAGGTTGATTTGATCTGAATTTGAAGGACAATATACTTCATCCTTGCTTCAATGGGACTAACCCGTCCTGCCCTCTTAATTAACATTCATAGAGGCCACTTTTTTGTCTTGCAGCACTGGAAGACCTCTAAGACAACAGTTACCTACCCAGAAAAACAGCTGATGCTGTCACACCTGTGTAACGTGCCAGCCAAAACAAGGAGGGGCAAGTGCCCCGCGTCCGGTGCCACCAGGCGTGGACGTCCCTTTGGACCTGTGGGCAAGAGGTGCGCTGACCAAAAGGTCCCCTGTGTGGCCGTGAGCTTGTTCCGCTGCAGCTAATTTATAAGTGCTGGCAGCCCATGCTCCAAAAGAAGAGCTTTGTGGGCTCTCAGGTGACTGTAATATTCTTTGTGGCTGAAAATCACATTTATAGGAGTTAATTTTCTTAAATGAGTGCCCAGTATGAGTTCATTTGTGTCTCATAGCAGAAGGAGATTCAAGTACAACACAGTAAAAGGATTAATCACTGCTGCTGTCCTCTTGGTTTTTCACTAAGTGAAGCACAACCAGGGAACCGGACGTGTAGGAGCTGTCACTTATGCACAATTTTTGCTGAAGTATAATAAAAGTGGTATGACAGCTTACAGTATGTATCACAGGGATAGCACTATTTTGTTAAAGACAAGAAATTGTTGATTTTGTTTATTACAGTATTTCAGGTGTGTCTCAATCTTCCTCCGTCCTTGTCATCCTCTCGATTTGCTGACTCCATTTAGTTTCATCATCAAATTTGAAGAGACTTGTACTTTCATGTCACTCTTGGGTACTTCTGAAGACTGTAAGAGCTTTCTTTCTGAGTTTTCAGTTCATTGAGCTGCAGATAGATGTTCTTTCTCATCTAAAACTCATCACTTCCTTACCATTGGAGAAAAAAACACATTTAGGAAATTAGTTTTGTGGCTTCCTTCAATTTGTTCCACATACAGCTGCTCATCAACAGTACACCAGCAAGGAACTGGCGCGCAGCTACAAGTGTGTATTCAAATTAAAAATGTATTCTGCACTTATGCTTGCTTTGTGCGATGATTATGGAAGAAAATATTTTTATCAAACAGCCAGGAGCACGTGAGCACCAGGAAAGCTGTTGCCACCTTTGAATTTCTTTGTGGGAGAGCACCCACGGAGAGGAGCAGGGGCAGCCAGCACCAGGGGCCTGAAATTTCCCGCCGAGTCGCTGCCCTGATGATAGCTGGACTTGGTCTACGGGGTCTTTTCCACCCTAAATGATTCTGGCATCCTGTGATGGTGGTCTACGGGGCAGGCCTTAATTGAGGGGCAGAGAAGATTGGTCTGCAGCTACCGTATGATAGCTAGGAATAAAAGGTGATAGCTGTGCTTCTGTAGGCAGGTTACAAGAGTAAATTCTTCAATTTTTTTATTTTTTAATTTGGTGGGGAGGAGCTTACTTTCTCAGTAAACTGGGAAAGAGAGAGAGAGAAAAGTATTGAACCTAAGGAAACTATTTCACTTCAGTTGTTTCTAGAATAATTTTTCCATTCTGACTCTGTGTTTCACCTTATTCTCTGAAATCTGTATGGCATTTTTCACATTGTTTTGAAAATACGATGTCCTGTGCTTTCAAAATGGCTGTGTTTGGCTTTTGTGCCACACAGTCTCAGAGCATCTCGGACAGTGTGCTCTTTATAGCATAAGAGAAGTGTATTTCGTGTTTTATTTAAGAACACCAGATAAAAGACTGAGTGAAACCTCCTGCCTGGTCTCCCCCCGGCGCGGTTCGGTCACAGTTACGGTACAGAGCATCCTGGAGCGACTCGGTCGCTTACGCAGAGGTCGTGGCTGATGGAGCTGGGAACACAGAAGGTGTGGGGCACTCTGCACCTGCGAGGAGGGGATCAAAACAAATCTCCTTTATCTAACGCAGAACCTATTACTGAATCAAACGGAGGGATGTGAAGGGTCTAAGTGTGCTTTTAATAATCTGTGTTACAAACAGACCATAATCTGCACAATTAAGCCTCTTGGAGTTGGCAGGATTTTGTGCAGTTGGCATTTTTCCCCTTGAAAAAAGGTCAAAAAGAGGGGAGTGAATTAACCAATGCATACCTGTTCAAAGGTATTCTGTAACGCCGCTGAGCGGTAGTAACGTTTTCTTTGTTGCACAGGTGGCTCTGGGGAGGGGAGAGGTCTGTGTCCTGATCTAAAACCCCACCTATCCAAAGAGTAGAGACTGGCTACACACTAAACGGAGGAGTAAAGGTGGGTGGGAAAACTCCCTGTACTGCTGTGTAGGTAAGAGCGGGGCTCTGGAGGGGGCCTCTGACTGTAGCATGCCATGGATCAGGCCCCGGGGAGCTCTGCACAGGAGTGCTACCTTGGAGTTGCCCTTAATGTCTCTCCCTGACTGTTTTCCTGGTCACCAGAAGTGTTTGCAGACCCCTGGGAAAAATGGTGGGGTGCTTGCGTACTCCTTCCCGGGCGGACTTCTCGCCACCCAGAGTATGATTTATCCAATGCAAATGCGTATTCTGTTCCTGGCAGGGAGATGGAGCGTACGCAGTCCTACCCACATGGATGGTGTAAGATTGCTCTCCCATAGGATAGCCTCTTTTCTTGATTATGATGATGAGAAAGTGTTTTCATTTAAAGAGGAAAATGCTTGAATGGTTTTCTCATCCCTCGCCCCTCCTCTTGGCAAGCAAACACACTGTTGGGGCACTGGGTTTATCACAGGCCAAAGGGGGAATTCTCTCAGGAGCCTCTTGTTGAAATGTTGGCAACACATCACTGAGCAGTTCTAAAGACTTCAGGAAGCCCCAAATTTCTCTGAATTTTCCCACCACCAGCCTTGAATGTAAGTTGTCTCTTTGGCCTTGCAGACTTTGAGAGAACATCAAGGGATGCGCTTGCAGCCGCCGCAGTGTGCCCATCTACCCAGGGTCAGCCCCTTGGGACGGGAGCGAAAGCTGGTCGGAGTACGAAACCACCCACACGCTAATCTTTTGTTTCCCTTAGTTATTTTTCCTTCACTTTTTTCCTCTAAAAATACATTAAGCAAAAGAAATAATTTGCCAGAGTCTTTTCTGGGAGAGTGAACTGGAGAAGCCGTGGTTCCTTTGCTCTATACAGGCGCTCAGATCCTTCAAAAGCCTCTGTCCAGCTGTCTCGCTCTGTGCCGTGGTCTGACTTTCTTCAGCTTTTGTGTGTTGCTGCTACGGTGTAAAATCAGGGGGAATTAATTTGCCTCCATTTACACTTGAGCATCTTGGGGCAAATTAATTCTCCTACTACCATGTACTTGCAGAGAGGCGTGCAGGATCGTTGGGGGAGGCGGGGGAGGAAAGGCAGATTCCTTTTTTGTCTGGAAATCAAACACAGTCTGACCAAAGTCTCCTTTCCTCTCTCATTTTTTTCCTTTTTTTTTTCCCTCCTTATTTTATCTTTTCTATTTTTACGTAGGTGCTGAAGTTAAGTATTTACCGAATATAATTTCAAATGACAGTTTAACTTACAATTTTAACCAAAACTGTAATAGAAAAATATTTTCTCTACATTGTTAAAATGCAACTTGATTCCTGCTCAGCTCCCCCCAGTCTGTAAACAAGAATGAGTACTTGCTGTTGATGTGTAGAATATATTTTTTTTTCAAATCACAGAATGGATTAAGAATTAAACTAGAAACAAGATGAGGAAAAAACCCTCAGAGCTGTAATCAAACATCCATTCCAACAGCTGAAACATGTTATTACATCTTTCAGCTGATTTATCGTACCCAAAGAGATTTCATAATCATTCTCAGTATTAAAACAAGGGGAATAGAGGCACATTTCAATAACAATGATTGTTGTTTGGAGAATGCCAATCATGTCTAGGAGTGTTATTTACATCAGACAATATGTAGATATTGTGCCTCCAAGCCTGTTCCTGTTCGTTTTTGTTCTGTGACTTACACAAATGAATGCTAAGAAATGTTGACAACGAGGTTCAATAGCTAAACACAATAAGGGGGGTCCTGCTGACTTCCTTTGGGGAGGGGAGAAATCTTTACCACATAAGTAATGCAATCTGATGTAGAGATAAATGCTACTCTAAATGTCTGAGCTCTCTTTGGTATGGAAGGTGGGGAGAAATTGAATCTTGTGCTAATTTTCATTTGTATTTGCACATTAGCTATACCTAATTTGAAAATAGTTAAAAGGCAGGAATGAGAAAACCAGATGTGAAGCAGTCAAATGTATTGCAGAGGAGCAGGCTTCACTTTGTGCTATTTTCTAACATGCAGTTTTATTTTTGCTGGTGTCTGTCACAAATCCTAAAATACCATTACAGAGTTAGCAGATGGCTCCCAAGTATTCATACCTGATAAAGTCTCCTGGGTGATCAAGCACTGAAAAATCAATATATTTTTCAACTTTCAATGGCTAGCTATTCAGTTTCATTACATCTCGCTATTCCTCCATGGCTACTGTGATATGGACACTTACTTCACCATTGCATTAAGCTCTAATCTCCGGGCTGGCTGATACAGGCGGTTAATGAATAGCTGGAGTACCACCTCGGTATGCTTCACAATTCTTCTGATCTCAGTAGGATGTTTCAAGTACTGTGATCTTGTGTTTGGTAACACCCCACTTCTTCCCCCTCTTCTTTTTCCACACGTGCACAGACACCCCTCTCCAGCTGTCACCTTGCCGAGCTCTAAAAGGAAAATTCAGTAAATACACATTTTAGCAGAAATATTTTGCTGTGACATTTGACTTTTTAAAATAAATAATATCAGTAAGTCTCAGCAAGTCTGATCCATGCCCGTGGGTGACCATATGAGTCACATTCTTAAATCTATCATTTTCAATAAAGCCAAAACTAGAGCTAGGTTTTTAAAATGTCCCATTTTGTCTCCAGATTATCTACATCCCCCACAAAATATCTCTGCTCTCTGATTGACTGTTCGTGCTTTCTTTAAATCGTGTTTCTTTCCCCTTCTTCTAACTTAAACTCATATTATGGGAAAGTTACTTGCAGTAAATGACAAAGCATGCGTCAGCTTTTTAATTATTACAAGTACCTAATTATTGGTCTTTGCCACAGGCTTTGGCCTTGCTTAGGGGCTTGACTTCTCACAGGGGGGGGCATCTCTTTATATTCCAATTTGCATGAAAAAATCAGTGTAAGTGAAATGTTAGTGAATGCTTGAAGCGCGTGCGTGCACATGTACATCCTCAGAAATGGGAGTGTCCCATAGATTTTAATTTTCCTTTAGTATTAAAGGTTTCGCTGAATTTTGCTATTGCAGTCGTTTTGAGGTGGCAGCGGTGGTTTACTGCCATTGTTTTAAAAACATGAGGCAAAGTCCAGTGACACAGACCAGGCTTATTTTACACGCGCCAAGGCACCATGACATTGGCAAGCCTGGGGCATGCAGAAAAGCTATTTAGTCTGATTAAGGCATATCTTAAATTTCAAACATAGGCCTTGATTCAATCCAAAGTGCAGGAGATGAGAACCTGTTTGCCGGGAGCGGAAGCGTGGCTATAAACAACACGAGTATTTCCTCTGGGCTGCACAGAGAGCAGGAGCGAGGCTTCGCGTGCGCCATGCCTGGGTACGGAGGAGGTCGCTACTAATTCACGACAGCCCCTTCCTTCTGTCACCAGTGCTTGGGCCCGGCGCTCCTCAGGTGGTCGGTACCGTCCTCACCTCCCCTAGCAGCAGGGGGTCGAGTAGCTGCGGAGGAGAGGCCTGCGGACTCCGTGGGCAGCGCTCACACCACCTGCGGCACTGCCGGGCCCTCCTCCGCGCTGCAGCCCTCGCGTCACCCTGCTGCGCGGCTGGGCTCGCGCTGGTGGAAGGCCCAGCTAAAAAAGCTTTTGTACGATGATTAATTGACCTTAACAAGTTTAAGGATGCTTATTTGCACACAGTTATGAAGTGTTGCAATATGTCACAAATGAGAGCGGCTTCTATTATAAACATAATGGCATAAACAGTGAAAGCTGGTTATATTTCCTTAAAAGTTCATTGCAGGGAAATAGGGAAGCTTGAGAAGCTAAACAAATCCAGGCAATAATGGAAATGTAGCATGAAATTACTTCTGTAAACAACAGCCATTCATTATTTGAACATTTTTCATAAGAGAGTAAGCAGACGAGTGTTGATGTTAAAGGGTGCGTGTGGAGGGGGAGGTGGAAGTGAGGGAGATTATGAATTTCAAAAGAAATCTTCCAGGGTTATGCAGACAGACAGACATCTGTTCAAAAAATAAATATGTAAAGCACTGATTGATCCCTGAATATTAACAATCGATGCCATTTTCTTCATTAACTTCTGAGTGGAACACAAAGAAAGGTATGTTTGATTTAAGAGGAAAGGGAGGGAGCACTATTTAATGTTGATTTGGTGTAGTGAATAACCCCGGAGAGAAATGTAAATACCAGGCTGCAATAACATGACAGCACACTAATCATATTTACAAACTATATTAAATCTGTCCATTGTGCTTGCCTGGCTGCGGATTGGTTCGATTGTAATTGTCATTGTAACCAGTGCTGGCTTATGGGAGAATTTAACTGCAGTGATATAAGGTGAGTGCTAGGCTTATTATTACTTTATTATTACCCGGTTTATGTTTATTAAAACAATTTGTCATGCAGAACAGGAATGGGAGAATGGGAACATTAAATCGTGCTGTACTCAACCTGAAGAAATGAGTTACAATAAAATTAATGGCAGGCAGGCCACAGCTGACACTTGTAGCCGTGTGGAGCAGCTACACACTGGTTCGTTTCATTTGCTGATCGTTTCTTGTTAGGGTCACGCCATTAAACTTACATATTGAGAACTACTGAAAATCTGAGGCAATGAAGGTAAAGTTTATGAAGCAAAAGTGGCTTTTTTTTTTCTGCTGCTAATGCATTCCTTTCAATTATTACAGAAATCAGGAATGCAGATTGAAAGTTTAAATCATACTGAGTTATTAAAGACGTGTGTTGGAGTGAATGTCCTTCAATTTCACAGAGGCTTAGAGAGCTGAGAAAGAGCTGAGTTTAGGCTAAAGTGAGACCATTCTCTAAAGGCTTTGAGCAAAGAGAACAGCGAGAATAGTGGTCATGAAAGGTCTCATAACAAGTTTAATAAAAGCTGCTTTATTTTCTTTCCCTGAAACTCAAGGGGTCCTTATTTGATATCTTCAAATTTATTTCAGCCCAAATCTTCATTATTTTAAAGTAGAGGCAGGAGGTGATGACCATGGGAATAGCATTGAGCCTCTTGGAATTCAGCAAAGAGGCACAGTGACATAACCCCCTCTCGTGACACAATTACGGAAGAAATTAAAAGTGTCAGGCTCTATGTACTTTAGCTGCATAGAAGAAATCCGGCCTCCTGATGAAACATCTTTGTACATGAAAAAGTAATACCCTGCCCTTGTTTCCCATTATACAACAATGTTAAGGAGTCTTCTGGGGTGATTATTAGGGATTTGGTGAAGCACAATAAATGCTGAAGATTAAATCTGAGCACTAGCAATTAGTACTGGGGGAGGGAGAGTGCTTTTTTTCTTTCTTTTTTTAAAAGTATTTATTAATGAAGCTATTTAAAGAAAACTGAGCCAACTGCTGAAGTTGGGAAATGTGAACCTTTCATTTCTAGCAGTTTTATACTTGTGCAAGACCCACAAAGTCTGTGGGGTTATTCTTGATTTATACCAGTGTGAGCAAGTAGAAGATCAGGCTGGCTCTGTGGGATTTTTTTTTTCTCACTTTCCGTTTTTTAAACTAAGATAGTTTTCTTTAAAGTCTTGGAGAAAGCCTTCAAAGAGGGGGATTTAGCCACGTGTTCTATACCTGTGTCCCCAGTCTCAAGGGCTGGACCAAACGTCCAAGAGCTCAGCATCCAAACACTTCACACAGAAAACTGGAAAACAGAAACACAGAAAACTGGAATGGAAGCTGAACTCTCTGGAAAATCCAGTTTGATGAAGCAAGTGAAGATATTTCAAAGATCTTGTTTTAGAAAACTGTTATTCCTTTTGGTTATCCAGTAAGGTGAATGGCAGATGTTTCTTTCAGAAGTAATTTCACATTCAGTTGCAGTGGTGAAGCCACTGTGATTGCAAAGGCCACTCCAAACCTGAGAAAAACCCGTGTAAAACAAAAATAAAAAATCCATGTATTTACTTAGTACTCCTTCACAAGCCAATCACCCCCTTGAAATAATAGCCACTTCTCTGAAAGCAACAGTTTTCCTTGTGAATACAAAAGGAGAGACCAAAGGCCTTCTCTCAAAGATTATTTTCCCTGGTGAAGTTTAATGCAGTAAGCATAATCCACTGCCATGGCAAGCACTCATGGTGGACCCATGTCTTGGAGCCCTCATGACCCACGGGTGGTTCATATCCGCCTTTTTGGTGCCGCGCTTCGGCTGCAAAGAATCGAAAAGTGTTTTAGAGAAACAGGGCAGTCACTGAGGGAGTCGTTCTTTCTGTGACTGCCAGCTCAGTGGCTGGCAGGGATGAAATGATGATATGAGGAGGGAAAGGTTTGGGGGTTTGCATGGTCCAGGTATGGACAGGCTCTGATGGTAGGTGCAGTGGAAACACAGCAGGCTCCCATATATTTCTGGCTTCGAGTGCTTTTCTGTGCCCTCTTTTACATCCATTTGAAAGAGAAAAATTTTTTATTAAAACATGTTGACCTCCATGGCTTGCTAAATAGGCTTTTAAATGTTACAGCAGAGCTCTGACCCAGCATTTTTAAAAGCAGGATTTTAATGTAATCTTTCATCTTCATTTGTATTTTTGTAACACTCAGTAAACTTGGGGGGAAAACCAGTTAGTCCTTTATTCCCTTATGTGTAAAACTCATGAACTCTAAGTAACACATACACTGTGTCTCGCTGAATTGCAGTCCTTATTATATGTGCAAACATCCCTTTGACTTGAAGGACAAGGATAGAGTATAGAATTTTGAGTTGTATTTATCACTTGGATTATTAATAATAATAACATTTGGCATTTTTATAGCACTTTACATTTTCAAAATGCTGCATAAACATTAACTAAATGGTAGTTAAGTGTGCATAAATGATATTCAGAGCCATTACCCTCTACCATGCTAACGCAGTCACTGTGGGTCTGCACTGAAATGTGTGTACTGCTGCTTGCTGGAAAATCTTTACTGCTCTTGTGAAGTATCAGCTTTCCTGGAAGAACTGGAGTGACCATTTTTCATTGTGTTTCGCACGCACCCAAAGGCTTTTGTCCATATTATGGATTAATGGTCTGCAAAATTTCAGTTTATTGGGGAAAAAGAAGTTGTTGATTTTACTTACAGGAGCATAAAAACAAATAAAAATAAAGGGCTCAGAAACCAAAACACTACTCTTTTTTAGAATCACGTTTTAGTTTGATTCTTACCACAGCCATGCGTTTTATGCTCTGTTTCCTGGCTGTGGGGCCCACTCTGCTGCACCCTACCCGTTTGGAGGCTGGGTGCTCGCAGGGCTGCTCACCCAGGGCCCAGGCTGACCCTTCCGAGCCATCTGCTGCACTCGTGGGCACATCAGTGTTGCCAGCCAAAGGGCTGCTCAATGTCCATCGACCATGGGAAGCAGAAGGGGCATTTTAGGAACCATTGTTTTGCAGTGTCACGAGACTTCTCACACATAGCTCTTAAAGAAAATATCTGTACTTGCCTGATGTTTGTCCCCCACCCCCAGTTTGCAGTGTACTTTTCTGTAACCACTCTAGTCTGTAGTGCAGAAACGCTTCTTTTTCTTGCCTAGGCACCTTTCTGCCATCTCAGTAAAGCTGGGTGTGTAGACAGTTTTAGAAGCACCTTGTACCCTTGTTTGCATCCAAAAGCAATTTACTGTGTCCCCCCACCGAAGGGGAGCGGAAGTCATGGGAAACGTCAAAGAGCAGTTTTCATGCTGGATTGCATCAATGTAATCCAGAAGCAAGTGAATAATTCCACTGTCACTTAATTAAAAGTTTTAAGACTTTATGTCTTTGACCTTGTTCTTTAGTTGAACACATAAAAGCAAAATGGCTTGCTGCCTTAATCTTACTTCGTGCCATTGCCCTCCGATGAGAGAATCCTCCTGGTACCTGTGATTTGTCATTGGAGCGAAGGGAAGGGCTATGCACACTACTTGCTCCTATCTTCCACGGTGAGTCTATCTTGACAAAGTTTCTCTTGCTATCTTTAGTTCTTCTCCCTGGGGCATCTAGCACATCAGGACAAGAGGGATCTCAGCCCCACAGCTTCATTTTGGACCTGTTAACTGTAACTACTGATGTCGTTTACAAGGATAAACCCTTAAAGCCAGGCCAAGGTAGACAAAGAAAGAACACCGGAGTAATTCCCTTTGGACAGCAGAGATTGGTGTTCAAGTTATTGAAAATCTGTGTAACTCATTTTCTCTTTTGTCATACTTAAAAAATCCATGAAGTTTGGCTGAGTGCAAACAATAAGCTTTTATTGTTGCTGCCCTTCTTCATAAATGTGTAATCTTCTGGGACCATCAGAAAAGCTTTGGTACAACAAATTAAAAGTCTCTAAACTTCCCTGTGTCTCCTTGGACATTTTGTAGACCTGCAAATATCAAGCAGTAATCAATATAATGCTGCTCTAATACTTTCAGGCAAACTAGCAGCTCCTGAGCAGAGAGCAGCTCTCTCCTGGCGAGGGATGGCTCCTGCCTGGGGGGTCACAGAGGAGCGGCACCCATCAGTGGCACGTGCGCTGCAGAACCTGGTGTACAAACAGCACGGCCAGCTGGGTGCAGCTTGGTGTGCTGGTTAGCAAGGCTTGCAAATGCACTTTCCGTCCCATCATCGGCTCCCATATTTAGCGGCAGCGTTTGTAAGATGTGCCTGAATTCTTGCTGTTTTGCAGGTCGCTGTGTTTTGTAATCTCCTGTTTCTTTCGCGTGTGTCCACGTGTACACGTTTCCCTAACAAGCCAATTATATTATAGCCAACAGGGTGACTTGGAAATTCTCTCTCTTCATTGTTTTAGCTTAGTAAGCTAGTTTAACACTACTATCTTCGTATAGCCTTCATTTTCTCTCTGAGAGAATTGTATTATTTTTCTTTGGGGTAAGGCACAAGGTATTGAATTACAGAACGTTGGCTCTTTTATACCTTGTCAGTGGAACAACCTTGTCAGTTTAAAGGCTTCAGCAAAGAATATTCAGTGTGGGCCAGCGAGGGTAAAAATCAAGGCTGTACTTTTTTGTCTCGTCAGTAAGGAGTAAACGTTCGCTTTCTCTCCCCAACTTAGTGCCTATTACAACTGAGGCAAAAACTGCCATTGTGCCCACTGGTAACCAGCAGCTCGGCGTGGGGTGGGCTGGGTGAGGGTTTAGCATTCGCTGCCACCACCCAGCTCCTTTCTCGTTATTGCAGCCATCACCGCTCCCTGGGGAGCTGGGAATGGATTCCCGCCGCCGCTCATGCAAAATGGATGCATGCAATAACTCAGGCGTGCGGTGTTACTGATTGGGTGCGCAGCGGTGCTAATGAAGCACCTAAAGGTGCTGCGAGCCCAGCCAGACCAGGGTGTCGCCAATTCTGAGCACGTTTTCGGCTGTGGGAATGGCTTGTGCAAACTGCCCCCGTGTGCTGCTGTGCAAGCCACTCCTGGTGCACAGCCGGCGTCTTTGCAGCTCTGGGTGCTTGCTCTGGGCGAGGTGCAGCATGCTGGTGTCTGCTCACTCATGGGGCCAAACAGCCCTGTCCTTTGCTGGGATGCTGGAAAAATGGAAGGAAGTTTTGTCTGCAAAAAAAATGCCCCTTACCTTCCACTCTAACAGCTTATTTTTGTAGTAAGGAGTGCTCTTTTTTCTAGTATGGCCTGTTCCAGTGCCCATTTACATCAGTGTTAAAGCTCGCCACTGACCTCCTGGCCTCTGGATCAGGCCCATAGTCTCCTTATCTTCTTCCATATTACTGGCACACCTTTACCTTAGGTCTTGATTTCTGTGGAGCTCTTTAGGTCAAGCTCTATCTCACTGATGTGCTCAGGCTTAAATTGATTCAGAGAGAAACTGACTGTTCTTCTAAAGAAGTGGTCATTTTTCTTAAGCGGCTTCTATTTTTAGGTAAGGCTCCTTGTGCCAGCGGGCAGCGTTGGTGTCTGGCAGGCGGGGGTTACAGTGTGCTTTGTGACAAAAGCCCTTCAGCTCCAGACCCGTACCCCAGGGCTCCCCGCCGCTTCCACCAGCAGGTCGGTGACAGCACAGCACACGTTTGTTGGAAAAACTTAAGGGTTTTTCACTTAAAATCGAGAAGCTGTGGAACTCATTGCTCATGTCAAAGTTAGAATGTGATTTGCTTTTTCTGAAAGCCAGGAGTTTCTCTGAGGTCAGGGAGGGTTAAACAGCTGTATTCACAATTATGTTTAAGAAAAGCAGTATCTTGTTCTTTGGCCAAAACCCAGTGGACATTATGGGGGGGGGGGGGGGGCTAAGGAGTGTCTGCTCTGAGCCAGGAGTTCTGTAACTGTCCACGGCAACATTTTGTGTAAATTCCTCTGAAACATCTGCTGTGGGTCACTGGCAGAGAAAAGATACCTACCTGTACCCTGAGTGACAGTTCCTTTGTTTTTTAGTCGCTTTTTAAATTAGCCTGTATGAAGCGGCATCAAAGCAGTAAAGTGTCCACCAGTAAGTAATACCAGTGACAGATTTATGTGGGTAGCCGACCTTCTTGTGAGATGGAGTTGTAGCTCACAGTGCCTGCATGATACCAGTGCGGTTAGGCTGTTCTGTTGGCAGTGCCATCACTTGATTATTCTGTGAGAAATTTCAGAAATACAGTTGCTTTATGAGCCCAACTTCTATGATGATAAATTTCCAAAAGCAAAAATGTGAATTTAAATTATTCGTATTCATGTGAGCATGGTAGAGATTTTTGGAATCGCTGCGGCAAGTTATGGATGATGCATGAAATGAAAAAATCCCTGCCCAGTGCACAAGGAATACAGAAAGGGTTGTGCAGCCAGCACTGTGCTGTGCTGCGCTATGGGATGCGCGCTCTCTAGGGAGAGATATTTGTATTTTTGAAAGGCACCCAGCCATCAGCCTACGCACAAAAGCAAACAAAGGACAAAATGAGAGAAAACATACAAATACCCACCACCACCCAGAAGCGTCCCCAGCATAAGGCCGGTGCTGTTTCCTGCAGCTGGCTCTCCAGCGGGGCAGAGCTGCGTGAATCCTGCACGCGTGGGGCAGGTTCTCCTTCCCGGGCAGAGATGCCGGCCCAGACTTTCAGCTGACATAAAGACCCACTGAAGCCAATTCCAGCTACTCGCGTCTTTGTGGAGCAAAAAGGGAGCGGGGCCAACTCTGCCGAGCATTGGCCTCCTGCGTCATTCCCCAGCCCACCAGGTACCGCTGGCACGTCCCTTTGCTCAAAACGCCCGCTTGCTTCTCAGCAGGCGTGGTGGCAGCTGGTGGTGGCCAGGGTTGGCCTCGTGGCCGGGAAAGTGCCTGCCGGGGCCTCCCCGCTGGCCGGGCCCTGCTCCAGCAGGCCTCTGCGCGATGTCACCCAAGCTGGCCTTGAGGAGCCCCTGGCACCTCTGCTCCCTGGTGGACCCGCTGCGCTCCCTCCGGCTTGTTTGCAGCTGCTTTTGTAACCGCGCCCTGTGATCCACTCTCCCTGTTCTTTTTGCCACAATGGCTCCAGACAAGTAGAAAAAAATCCATCTGGGATAATGTGATCGCATCCGAAGCACCCCATGTGTGACAGGATCTCATTTGCTTCTTGTCTGAAGCTGACCATAAAAACTGTGGGCATTGAGGAAAAAAAACTGTCTGAAAAAATACTTGCAGGTATTTTTTTCTGGATGTACGTCTGGTGTTAGGATCTGCCTAGTCTTCTTGTCTGCAGGAAAGTAGAGTGATTGTTTTTCTGGGACTGCACTCTGCATTACAGTCTTCCCGTTCTGAATCTTGTGCTTCTTCAAGCCCTTATTTAAGTGATTGTATTCTTAACTTAAAGAGATGCAATTTGCAAGTGCTGAGAATTCTCTAACTTCATCTTCCAGGAAAGTCCAAATGTAACGTCCTTTCTAACTGTCTAACAAAATCTTCTGCATGTGCATGTATTTTTGGCTGAATACTAGAATGTGTCTCAGCATGATGTATCTTTAATTCTAATATGTTAAATATCTCATTAGGTTATTTAATATCTATTGTATTGTGTTTATTTGATAAGTTTGACAGCATTTTGAAACACCTGTATTTTCCTTTTCAGACAGACAATATATGGGCTTTCCCATCCCATGCATCAAATAACGCTTAGGTTTTGATTTTGTTGCTGGGTGCTTGGTATGAATGCTGTGTGTTTGCTCTGTGTTCCTGCACTTCAGTGACTGTTTTCAGAACATGCTAATTAGTTTCTAATGTTGCAATGCAATTTGTTGGAAACATCCTGCTGTGTAAATACATCAAGACATTTGACCAGAATCTCTGTTTTATCACGACCTTTCCCTTCACTATACCTTTGCTTTTCCAGTATTCTGTTTATCAGCATGCTTTGTTCTGTTGTTTTGTTTTTCTTTTTCCTCCACCTCATACACAGTGCTTAGGAAGACCCATCTAGTAAAGGGATAAGCACTGCCCTCTTATCCTCTGCTGGATGCAGGAGTGCTTCCACACGTACTGCATGCTCATCTGATCATTTTTCAGGGAAGAATAAAAAGGTTAGACAAACCTCTCTTGTTTTTTGATGGGCATTAATGGAAGTATTACCCTAGTCTCCCAGTCCCAAAGTCCAGGTTTCTCCATATCCTGAAGACTACCACTGAGATTTTAATGAATATTAAAAACTCAATGAGCGCTAGAAACCTGAAAGGTGTGGAGTTGGGATAGCAAGCAGAGATACATGTATTATGTTCATAATTACCTGCACCTCATCCTCTTACTGTTTTCTTTTCTTTTCTTTTCTTTTCTTTTCTTTTCTTTTCTTTTCTTTTCTTTTCTTTTCTTTTCTTTTCTTTTCTTTTCTTTTCTTTTCTTTTCTTTTCTTTTCTTTTCTTTTCTTTTCTTTTCTTTTCTTTTCTTTTCTTTTCTTTTCTTTTCTTTTCTTTTCTTTTCTTTTCTTTTCTTTTCTTTTCTTTTCTTTTCTTTTCTTTTCTTTTCTTTTCTTTTCTTTTCTTTTCTTTTCTTTTCTTTTCTTTTCTTTTCTCTCTTCTCTTCTCTTCTCTTCTCTTCTCTTCTCTTCTCTTCTCTTCTCTTCTCTTCTCTTCTCTTCTCTTCTCTTCTCTTCTCTTCTCTTCTCTTCTCTTCTCTTCTCTTCTCTTCTCTTCTCTTCTCTTCTCTTCTCTTCTCTTCTCTTCTCTTCTCTTCTCTTCTCTTCTCTTCTCTTCTCTTCTCTTCTCTTCTCTTCTCTTCTCTTCTCTTCTCTTCTCTTCTCTTCTCTTCTCTTCTCTTTTCTTTTCTTTTCTTTTCTTTTCTTTTCTTTTCTTTTCTTTTCTTTTCACTAATTCTGCAAATATCCAGGCCCATCCCCTCCACTTTGCTTTGACCTGGCTTGTATCTCACAAAGGGTTCTGTCTGCCTTAGCCCACCTGTTCAAGCCCATCTGATCTCTGTGATCAAGTGCATTTCTCTGGTTAATGGTGTCATCTGGCAATTGGTTTATAGCATCTTCTGGGACAGCGTGTGGTACTGTGGGCATATTGCCCCATATGAAAGGTTCCGTATCTGCTGCAGAGCTCTAGGTCAAAAGCAGCATCCCCTACCTGCTACATAGGGTTCTGCCGAACTGCCAGCTTTAGGCTTGTAACTGAAGACCCATTTTGCTCTTGGCGTTGGATGGTGACATTTCCTAGCAGTGTCTGCTCCCTTGGGTGTTCCCTGGGGAAGACAGCCTGCTGGGTGCAGGTGCATCACGGACAGCGAGGGCTGCCTGTGCCGCTGGGGCTGGGAGGAGCGGGCCCAGCCCCTGGGGCCGGTGGCACTGCGCACGGCTCCTACCCAGCAGAGCTGGCCGCACCGTGCCTCCAGAGCCGCCAGCTTGGCTCCATGCAGGGGTGTTTGCAGTTGCTATATGGCAGGCACAGACTCTGACTGCACCCTCCACACTTGCCCTGTAGCGGCCTGGTCCTACCAGCCTCACGTCTCACATCCAGAGGTGAGGTGTTCAGCTGGCTTCGTTTGCTTCACATTTACTGACAGGCCCGGCATGCCGGTACCAGTTGTGTGGTGCCAGGAGGGGCTTTATCGCATGGCACGGCCAGCATGTGGTGGCACTGGGGCTGCTGCACCTTGTCACAGGGGAGCCTTCTTCATGCAGGGCCCTCCTGCGAAAGCCACCTGCCCTCTCCTCAGCACTGCTCGGAGCAGAGGCGTGGGCCCAGTGCTGATGGTGGCCGAGCAGCCCCGCCAGGTGCCTCCTGCCACAGCACACGGAGCTGGTGCTACTGGGGGGCTGCAGTGCCGTTGGTCCTGCCCGTAAGCCTGTCCCTGGGGTCATTCACACCTCTGCCAGGTAGCCGCTTCCTTAAAAAGAGAGGAGTCATCCTCTGGAAGTGGTTTGCACCCGCTTTGTGCAAGAGCAAATCACTGATGCCTCTGCCCACTGTGGGTGCATCAGCATGGTGTGCACCGGCAGCGTTCTTACCATGCTCGGAGCTCCTGGGGATCGGGTAGGAGAACAGCCATCTCATAGTGACTCGTTGGTATAGGCCTATGCAAACTCAGTGCATGAAATAGTTAATTAGAAAATCTCCAGTTACCAACTGAATTTATTTTGCAAAAAAAAGTTACATTTGTTCTTCTCAGTGAGAGGAAAAAAAATAAGCAATTCAAATCATTTTGAAGTTCCATTCCTTCATTCATTAGGAGACTTAGCTTGCAAAATCCTAATTAAAAAGAACATTTTGTGTTAATGAAAATGTTCTAATTTTTTACCTTATTAAGTTAGTTAAATTTTTTTCCGGAGCATTCAGCAAGAAGAGGTCTTCTTAACGGCTTTGTTCATGTTTATATTCTTTGATTGCAAAATTTGTGAGACAAAAGAGAGCTAAACTCATTCTGTGGTGCCCTCCAGTTAACTGTTCGGTTGAAAAATGACCTTCATAACTAAGTCCCTTGCCTTTTCATCGATATCAAAGAGTTACAACTCTAACCTACAGTTGAGGAGGTGGCTTCAGTCTGGTAAACCATCAGAAATTGCATGAGCACCCTGTGGAGTGTAGATATTTATAGATATCTAGGAGGAGTACAGATAACTGAATAATTTGAATCTGAATTCTGAAATAGCCTAGGGCTTTTCTGCTGGCTTTCAAGTCCAGCATCTACTTGCATGACATTTAGTCATTAAAAGCTGAAGTTTATTTCAGTACCTAATAATTCTGCATCAGACACAATAATACTGCAAGCCGGAGATCACAGAAGCTGCATTTAGGACCCTACTATGGTACAACGCCTAGAAAGACAGCGCTTTCCAGGGGTTTTAAAAATAGCTGTACTATATATGAGGTTATGTTAACTGTGAAGCACATTCATTTATGCAGTCTCAAGATCCAATGCAGAATTCTTGGCTGGTGTAAATCCAGGTAGCTGTAAGTCAGCTGTGTTGAGCTGAGATGCTCACAGGGAATGTGCCTCTGAAGGAATTTCACACCTTTGGTTTCATTACTTGCATTTGGCCACTGATGCAGCTCTAGTGGGGTGGATTCTAACATTTAAAATCTCTCCATAGGCAGAAATTGCTGTTAAAGTCTTTCAATTCTTATAGAAGTACAGATCAAGGACATAAAAATGTTTTGTAGTTGCTCCAAGCACTGGAAAAATATCTGTTAAAGAAATATTTATTAAAGAATCAAGGGATCATAGAAATTTGTAGGTTGGAAGGGACCTCCAGAGGTCATCCAGTCCTTCCTTCTGCTCTGAGCATGTCTGGTTAGAACAGGTTGCTCAGGGCTGTTTCCAGTCGGGCTTCCATCTCCAAGGATGGAGACTCCACAGCCTCTCCACACAATCTGTACCGGAATTGTCCACCCTTGAGCTAAAAAAGCTTTTCCTGATACCTAATTGCATCTTCCCAAGTTGTAACTTGTGTCCACTGCGTATTGTCTCATCGCTGTGCACCTCCAAGAAAAGTCTGACCACGTGTTCTTTGTACCTTCTTAGTAGGTAGCACTAGGAAGCAGTAATGTCTCTCCTTCACTTCCTCTTCTTTAGGCTGAGCAAACCCAGTTCCTTCAGCTGGACACCATGCTCCAGATGCAGCCTTATCAGCGCTGAAAGAGGGGGAATCACCACCTCCCTCGACCTACTGGCCATGCCCTTGCAAATGCAGCCCATTTTGCAGCTGGCTGCCCTGGCCGTAAGCATAGCCCTGTGTGCAGCTGGCCGCCCTGGCTGCAGGGGACACTGCTGCCTTGGTGCTGAGCGTGTCCTGCACCAGCCCTCCAGCTGCTTTTCTGCAAAGCTGCTTTCCATCCTGTTGGCCCCTAGCCTGTGGGCTTACTCCATCCCAGCTGCAGAAATGCTTGGGGTTTCGGCGTTGATTTCAGGAACACTGTATTCTCTACTTTTAACTAATTAGGGGCTATTGTTAGAAGTGCTTATACTAAAGAGAGGTGAAAAGCCTTCTTCCACCCTTTGAGTTAATGTTGAGGATTTGCTAGTATTTAAAGTGAGCATCTTTCAGCAGTACTTTCTGCTTATTATTTTCTTTCTCCTGATACTTTAGCAGTCAACTCTCACCCACACAAGTGCTTGTAAAAACTAAGTGCTGAGCTGGCATGCTCAAATGTTCAAACAGGACATGCACATCAAACTGTGGGTCCAAGCAATGCTGTGTTATGTGTGCAGCTGCTCACAGCTAACAATCACAGATCAGACTTCAGATACAAAGTGCCAAGAAAGCAGCGGAGACTCTTCACCATCCACCTATGTAGGGAAAGAATTGCACTATAAAATTGAGACTCATTTAAACTAATGATCAAATCTAAGGAAGTGGCAATCTGTATGCAGACATTCCACAAGCAGAAAAAGAAGCTGAATTCACCCAGTGAATTATTTGCTGCCAATTATTCTCAGCTTTAATACTCGGCTTTAAATATTTAGTTAGATCCACTTTCAGCCTAGGATTTCAGTTTTCATTTAACATCATGAGTGACTATATATATGTATGTATATATGACACGTTATTTTCATTACATCTCCTTTGAATACACTTGAATAGTAGCGTGAATTGCCTGCCTCCATTTTTGTTAGATTTTTGGACAAGGTGTAAGCCTTTTCTCAGTGGATTTTGGTAGTTGTCTAAGTACCTCTTTGATCTGAAAGTGACCCTGCCGTGTTGAAATGTGGACTTGGCTAACTTCATGGCAGGACTCTTGGAGAATTACAAGATGGCTGTAAAGATGCACTAACCCTTTTCAGGACCTAAATTAAGCTTTAAATCAAAGCTAACTAGAATGCCACCAAAGCTTTTCCATTAAGACTGGCTTACACACCCTTGCACTGTGATGCACAGAAAACATCATAAATTTTGGACCTGGACTGAAACCCTGAAGCTCTGTCTTTACTTTCAAAGTTCATGAAATGCTTCTTCACCACCAGCAAGCAATCCAGTGTTTGTGTGAATTGGTTTTTGAGTGTGAAGGCAGATGCTGACCCAGAAGGCAGTTGGCACTAGGCAATTATCACCAGAAACTGAATCTCAGCTCTAGTCCATCGTTTTAGTTAGCAGTGTGCGAGAAGTGCTGTGCCACCATTTTAAGGCAAAAAAAGATGCAAGCATTCGAGGGGTCATTTTCTGTTAGAATAAGCCCTGCTTTGTCACTGATACATACGGAGTACTGCTATTTGAGCACAGGCCATCACCACCTGCTTCTTTGTATAATGAGCTATGCTTGAAAGCAAAGATTTTGGTGGCTTACAAACCATATGGAAGAAACATTTTTTTTTCTGTTTACCTATCCCATTACATTCCAATGAAGGCACTGGTGGGAAGCAACGCAAGCAATAAGGTAAGACATTTCTCTCCTGAAAATAAGACTTGCTTGGTCATAAATGAGTACTTGAGGAGGGTGTGAGAAGGCAGGTACAGCTGTTAGCAGCCTGGGGCACTATCTGCACATGATCTTTGGCACCAGATCGCCGGGGCTGTTTAGAGTAAAACCGGACAAGGAGCTGAGAAAAGAGCCTGAGCTGGTGTTGGCAGGGGGTTCGGGAAGGCCCTGTAACAGCTTGGCAGGGATGGACAGGGTGGTTGACCTGAGCTCCCTACTCTCAGAGGGCAGGAGGGCCTGACTCATTTGGGAACGGGCCTATCGATAACTGCTGGAACTAAGCTGTGGTGCAGAATTTCCTGGAGCTCTATGCACTTCTGATCAGAAAGTGTGGGTGTTATAACATCATTGTGAAATACTATGATGAAATAGTCCACCGTACCGCCAATGTTCAGCTTTAAAGCCAGGGCAGGAGAGGAAAGAATTGCTAACGCTCCAAGGAGCAGCTTGTCAGCTTGAAGGCCTTGCGTGTGCCAGCTGGATTCAAGTTCACGTCTGGATTTGATCCACCAGTGAAACATCATCCTCTAAAAGCTACTGGCTGAAGGTGGCAGACCTCTGGAGCCCTAGGGGGTTGATCGGAAAGTTGACTCTCTCTTAACCGTATGCTCATGTATGTGGCAGTTATGAAAACGCGTCAGATTTCCAGCTTTTCAATTTTAAAAAGTCCTTGGGAAAAGCACTGGCCAAATAGTTGCAATTTCCCCTCCCCTTTGCCATCCCTTCAGTGAAATGGAAACATTTCCACCGATTTAAATGGACTCTAGGGTTCTAATCTTGTCTTGGCTTTGCCAGGGCCAATGTTTTGCCCCCTGTGGCTCTTGCATTTAGTGAAATGTTTAAGAGTAGAAGAATCTGACAGTTTAATAGAAAAGCTGAGGGAATCCATGAATTTTCTGAAAAGGCTGGGGTCAGTTCCTATGTGATGACAGTTCTGGACTGAAGCAGACTTCTGCTTTCCAGCTGGTGGGAGAGGATTTCCATTGAAGACACACAGTTCAAAATCCATTACTCTGTCCCTAACGTAATACAGAAGTGTGGCTCAGCAGCAGGCTGGTTTCTGAGCTAGGGAACAGAGCAGCAGTGTTTCCCTGGAACCCGCAAGGCAGCAAGAGCGCATTTTCGGTGGCCGCCAGAAGACTACTTAAACAGCAGACTCTCAAATGGATCTCCCCTTTCCACCCCCACGTCTCCACTCTGCTCATATAAATATTTAAATAATTATTTTTTAGAGTTATGGGAAAGCTCTATCAATTGCTTCTATCAGAATCTGTTCTATTAGCTGAGCAACTTTCTACCATTATAGCAGCTTTTCACCACTTTCTATTTCATTAGCATTCATTTTCTTTAGACATATGACACACTACCCACTGGAAATTTAGGCATCTGGGAACATAAAGCTAAAAGCTGAGGCTTGCTTCAGTGCTTGCAGCCCACAGAATTTTATTACCTAACCTACCTTTACCTAAATCACAGAAAAATGACAAACCTTTTGATGCATGTAAAAAAAACCCTGAAACAGAGTTAAACTGCAAGCTTGACTGATGCAAACTGACATAAAGCATCACAATGGCACACATCAGAGACAGATGTTTTCTCCAACTCTAGTTCGGTTGCATTTTTGCAGAGTGCACTACTGATTCGTTAAACTTACTGCTTGTAAAAAGATTTGGGTCTGGAGTTCAAACTCAAATCTCCATGAGTAATTGGCGAGCTGATGGTATTATTCTCGCAGGTGGAAATGGGTAATGCAAATTTTAGAAGCAGCACATCTGTTCTTTCAGCTAATCGGATATGAGTTCTACAGGAATGACCACAGTAGCAACCTCGGTGTCATAACTGGAGGGACACAAATCAACAGCACTGTGGATGCTGATGTCGAGGAATTTGAAAATCCGAGCTGCAGATTCCTACGTACCCGGCTGATGCTGGCTTCTGCTGACAAAAAGTCAGCTACAGGATCCCAGAGCCCAAAAGGTCTTGAGCTGAATGACTACAGTAGAAGGCAGTCCCAGGCTCACTTCCAGAGAGTATAAAAAAGAAAAGAGTTTGGTGTGTTTTGGGTAGAAACAGGTCCTAGCAGAAGTGAGATGCATTAATTTAGCTAAGTATCTCACCTGGTTGTTGCTTCCCAGGCAAGACGTTCCTGAGAGGAAGCGATGTCTCAGGCTAAGGCATTATTTGTTTTCTGGGGGTGAATTGCATGGACTGCTTTTGTTTGTGTTGTTTGTTTGAGGTTTTACTGGGCTAGGAACCATCCAAACACTTAGCACAAGAAAATCACAAACGTCTGTCTTGTTACTTAGGTTAGACAAGGGATGAGAAGAAACACAGCAGAATGATTGACCTCAAATCATTGCTAGTGAGGTTGAGATCCGAAGTCTGCCAGCTAGATGGGTGAAACGCCTGGTCCCTGAAACCATGCTGCTCCCGTAGTTGAGCTGTATAGACGTCCCCTGTGGGCAGTTGTCAGCTCCTTTGTTTATATTTCTCTTGCAAAAAGCCAGATGGGAAACAAAAGTAGAGTTTGGACTGCTTCATGTTCACCTTAAATCTTCTGTTTGCTTTGTGACATGTTACAGGCTGTCGGGAGGGTTACATTTGTCAACTGTGTACCCTGGACATTCCCTCTCATACATGGATAGAAACCGCATAGCCTGAACTTAAACACTTCAGAAACCCTCTGAGATTTTGGTAATAGGATATACTTTGCTTTTCACATCTTGCCCTGGTGAAATACATGGAAATTCAGAATGCCTTGCCTGATACCAGCTCCTTAGGACAGCTACAGCTGAAAGCCAACCACCACCTGTATGTAAAACAAGCCTACACAAAGCTGTTGAACCAAAAGCTGGCACTTCGGGCAGTTTGGCATTATTTTAATATGCCTGGAGTGATACCCCAGGAATTATGCAAATTATAACCCATTTTTGGTTATCTAACAAATTTTATATCTATTCCTTAGAACTTCATACATAACGTATTTACAGACATGCATGTACACACATCCACACAAACTTTTGGCACCATGTTGCACAGTGTTTTGTCACTTGTCCATAGTTCGTTATGTATACTTATCTCAAAATATATTTGTAATTAAAATCTATGAAATTAGTTCTTCCTCGATAGTTATACGCTTCGGCATTTGGAATGTAGTATCTTTCTCACTAAATAAATTGTGCAGTCATACGAAGGGGAGGGAAGAGTTCTTCCAAACTGTTGAAAAAAGTTTGTTTATTCAGAAATCTATCCCATATCAGTTCTAGAAAAGTTGACCTACTAACTATGTGTTAGAGCACGTCTGGCAGGACCTATGTGATTTTTATTCTAGTGAAGCTGAGAAAGGACCTTCAGTTTTAGTACACAAGTATTGAGAAGTGTCAGACAGTTGTCCAAGAAAAACTCAGAGAATTTCGTTTTTAGCTTTCAGAATTGCTGTTTTCCTTTTTACTGTTTTCTTACATGACCCATTTGGGTGATTTATTTCAGTTCACAAACAAAACGGTGGCTACTATGAGCAAGTCTTCTGTGCTCCATGGGAGCACACTGCATCTTTTATCCAGCTCCACCAGAGCACACTGCATCTTTTATCCAGCTCCACCAGGGCTGCCCAGCACTTCACACAGAGAGCTCTAAGTTTGCTAAAACTCTGTGAATACTAATGGATGAATTATCTGGTGCTATTCTTAGCATTCTGGTAGAAATGTGAGCCCATTTCCTGTTTAGTTTTGCGTGGTCCATTGAAGGAAAAAGTATCCTGCGGTTCTTTTTGTCTTAATTGCAACTTATCAGAGGACTGGCATCTTTTTTTCTGCAGATGCTCAAGCTGTCACTTGCTGTATGCAAATGTATCAGTATCTTGTTTCAGGTAAGTAGCCTTAGACCCAGTGGGTTGAACTTAAATGGCATTAGAACTTCTTGTTCAGCAGACTACGTCAGACACTTAAATATATTCAGAAAAGCAGAGAAGCTTTAGCAAGTGATAAAATGAAGCTTGCACTCCTGTAGCAAGAAACTTTCCTGAAGTGGGCCTGATAAATTATCTTTTCATGTGTTGTTGTACCCTTGTGTCAAACCTTGAATTTTGCACACAGTGTTACATCATTTCCAGGATAAGAAGATGACTTCTTAATCTCCTTTTAATTCTGTATCTGGAAAATGGCTTTATTAACCTCTAGCTACTAAGCAATAATATATCTGATGTGCTCTGTGGTCCTGCTTACTTTCTGTTGCTCTCCTGGAAAAGCGTGATAACCTCTGAAGAAACTCAGTGTATAGACAGACCAATGGAAGACCAGTTTTAACTATTAATCTAATAGTTTTCAGACACCTGTATTTAAATAACCGCTTCTGCTCTGTTCCTCATAAGTTAGTTCAAACATGGTATGTGATATTAAAAAAAATGCAGATACCTTTATCAAAATTTCCATCTACAAGGATACTCCCCATCCAGACAGCTGTCTTTCTCCCAACTCTGAACACCACGGCCGTTCACATCTGTAGAACATGAGCATATAGCACAATGGGTAAATATTATTCAAGAGAAGGAAACATAAATTCGCTTACAAGAAGCTGTGGGAGGGTGTCCTGTCACCTAATGACCATGGCTTTCCCAGTACTGAAAAACTCAAATGGCGGAGAAATTCAATGGCAGTGTGGTCGTAGTAACGCCCGCTGGAAAATAAGAGCCCTGACAATACCTACACAGTAAACTGGGCAAGATTAATCAAGGGCAAGTGAGTTTTTTACAGCTCAGGAGAAATTTTGTGGAGTCACAGTGGTCAGCTCTCTAAAAATAGTGGCTTACTGTTTAACAGCAGCTGGAAAGCCAGGAGAATTTTACAAATTATTAGGCAAAAAGTAGAAAACAGACGAGAAAACTTCACTTTTTCCACTGTCCAAATTGGTGGCATGCCCGCGTTCTGGGTGCTGTCTGTAGCTCTCATCACCCACCTCTAAGGGATAGAAGCAGACTGAGAGGAGTGCATGCGGCCATGCACGCTGCCTCCTCCTTATTTCAGACAGGCCCATACGGACACGTCTGGAGAACTGTTGCCCAGCAGTGTCTGCGAACTGCTGCTCTGAAGTCCTGGGAGGTGCCTGCAGTCAGCAGCTCGACAGCAGCCTACTTCTGCGTGCGAGTGGCACCGGGCTGTTCGTGGGGACTGCCTTCTGCTTCCTCAGGGTCTCCCCCTGTGCTGCTGGGCAGGGCACAACTCCCCTCCCTGCAAGAACCCCGTGAGAAATGGAGGGCCACAGCCTCCCACAGACACAAAATACCTTCCACCAGTTGCTCCCGGAGAGACAATGGCAGTGCCTGTGAATGCTGGAGGGCCGGCAGATGACCCTGGATCAGCTGAGAACTTCTGAGCAGGCCCAAGGCTCCATCTCCCTAGGGAGCCGTACTCTCATTTAATTTCCTAACCCTCTGTTTTGAGCAGTTATAGAGAGAGAGCAGAAAAGGCTGCAGGATTGTTTAAAGGTACTTGGTCTGGATGCAAGGTCTGGCTCAGGAAGTGTTTAAATTTTTGGTTTTGAGTAGCTGAGATGGTGTAACATAATTCTCATATTCTTTCCTAAGAGCTAGCCACTACGAGAGAGGAGATACTGTGTTAATTGGATTTGCTGTTTGATCTAGCGTGGCAGTTTTTTTGCTTTTAGCAACAAAGGAAGAATCAGCTTCTTAGATTTCTAGTGCATGTTTATACAGACCGCTGACATTTTCTTCATCATCTGCTGTCTCATGATTTTGTTTCAAAAGAAGGGTAGGGCCGTGGTTACAGATACACTGGAATTCGAACATCTGGGATCTCTCAGAAGGTTTACGATGCCGTGTGGTGGTGTGCGGCTTTGCTTCAGTCACCTATGTCTCAACCCAGTTCCCCAGTAAGGAGGTGGGAATCTTCTCTGTGATAGAAAGAAGGCTAGTTTTGTGGCTTGCTTCAAAAAGGGGGTATTACTCCATTGATCTCGAATGGATTAAATCTGCAGTCCAAAGCTGAGGAATGGTAGCTCATAAACTCTTTGCAGTGATGTTATGAGGCTTAATTAATTGAAAAGAATTAATGGAAAGGAATTTAAATGGAAGAAGAGAAGTAAATGTGAATATTATGATTGTGTGGAAGAATCTTTCAGTTCAGTGTTGAGCTAAATGGCTCTGAAATGTATTCATGCTCCTGAAAAAAGCTGAAGGGTTAAAATGACCTAATTCAACATCAACTAATACACTTCAATATGCATTAAAGCAGGTAGATTATTTTTTAAACAGTACTATCCAGCTAAGTGATGCACTTGTGCTCTATGATAGACTGGTTAAAGCTGTAAATGTCATTGTTAAAATGAGTATCTTTAACAGCTAATATCTATTAAAATGAAGCACTTAGGCACCAGAAAAGACAGTTTTAAACTGTTAGGTCCCTAAATTATTTTTGTACAATCAAAACGAGACTCTTAGGGATTAGGTGGCACAGTGGGTTAATGCATTACTCTTCTGGTTGGAAGATTTACCATCATGTCCTGCTTAAAAATACAAGGGAGATGAGACTTCTGTTCTTCAGGTGATCCAGCATATGCGTTTCTAAAACATATTTTAATGGATTGACTGTGATTTGCAAGAGAAGTAGTTGCCTGCTGCTACCATGCTTTGAGGAGGGCTAGGTTAGGACATGAGTTCACAGTCTGGATGGTTCCCTTGATGAGCTGACGAAATAAACCATCCATTTTTGTAGCTCCGTTTTCTTCTAATGACACCTCATTAAAGCTACAGCAAGACCTGTAAATGGTTAAACTCAGGAGGTGAGAATGAGGCTTTTTTTCAAGGTTATGTAGTCAAAAATGAGGAGCAGGTAGGTGCCCACCTGCACAGGTAGGTGCAGAGGGACAGCAAACCATATAGAGGCATGTTACATTATTTGCATTGAAACCATCCAGTTGGCTTTTCGGGTCGTGTTTGCTGTAGCTCACCTGAAATTTTTGGTCTGGCTAGATGCAGTGGAGTATTTTTTTCTGTTTCGTGAAGACCCAAAATCCCTTGGTGCCCAAAATGTAATAGCTGAGATGCCACTGCTGATCTATTCTTTATTTGATTCTCCATGTTTACACGTGCAGAAAATATGAAATTTGAAGGCAGCTGCTGGTTTTATTCTTCTTCCATGCTGGTGATGCAGCCTTCTGAGTAAGCTGTTCTCCTCACTTCTGCTGCAGGTGTAATTTCCAAAGCAGACAGCCCCTTTCTCAGGCCATTCTTACCCTTAATTCCTCTTTTCATGCCCCTGCTTGGATGTAGTGTGTCACTAGTGAATGCATCCCAGCTGCTTGCTCATGTTTATTTTGTTCCTGGCATTTGAGAATTGCACTCCCGGGTAAGGGCCTCTCAGCTTCTGAGTTGATTGTGAGTAGAGGGCAGACCATAGCACGTGGTGAGGGGATGTGTGGGGGGTGGTATCCTGAAAGGACCTGACGAACAATCTGCCAGTTCAAACTCAGTTCCTGAGCTCTTCTTGGGACAGGATGCCAGCGTGCAGTTACTGGATCTTCTGGTTCTTGAAACACCATCCATTTACCTGAAAAACCAAGACAAAACTTTGTTTGTTTCTTCTACGGTATTAAATGTCAGTAGGTGAGGTAGGCGGTCCCAAGTGTTTGTTCTCCCACATCAATATGAGTGAATACTTCATATATCTATTTCCTTCTCTTTTAACTTCTCGGTTCGTGAAGCCCCAAAAAGCCTATCCTGAGAAACTGCTAACAGGTTTAGGGAAAGTTTCACAGTCCCTTTTTATACATGGATTGGTAATAAATCCATAAACTATTCAATGGACATGATGCCATACATTGTAGGGCCAATCCCTCAGGACAGCTTTTTTTTTTTTTTTTTCTCTGAAACCTTCCCTTTTTGGTGTTTATGTCAGGCTACTGCCATTTTGTCTTTCAGTTCAGATGGAGGGTGTTACACAAAAAAGTTGCTCTGCTTCATCTCCATGAAGAATTCTTTGTTTTTGTGAAGTTGAAGTAAAAGTGAGACAAGCAGAAGAGTGCTCGTTTTGTTGAGCAGAACCTTAGCAAAGCGTGAATGCCAGCAGGCAAATGGTGTCGTGCATTTTCCAGCAGCAGCTTCCTCTGTCTTTCTCTCAATACTGCACGTGTGTTTGTGTGCACACATGCTAAGAGAGATTATTCTCACTTTGGCATGAAGTGATCCAGAATTTTCTTTTGTGCCTTCTCTCCCGCAGGATTGTGTCTTGCTGCCAGCAACCTGATAAGTAGATAGCATCTAGACAAGCAGCATCCGATTGTGGAGACTAATAGCAGTAATCTCCCAAGCAGTAGCAAGGTTTAGCAATAGCAAGGTAACTGAAGTTTGTTGGAACTCTTGTTTTCCATAAAAATCTCAGTCACAACCTTTTTGAGCATTGTGTGTGAGATGGTGGATAACGGCCTGCTTTGCTGTTCTCTGCCAAGGGCTGGTGCAAAGTGTTTCGGCCGTTCTTGGAAAGTGTTTTGGCCGTTCTTCTCTGCAGAAGCAGTGAGTCCATCCTTTTGCACTTAATCTCCATAGGAAAAGCTGTACAGCCATATGTAAAACAGGAAATTCCTGCCACAGGATCATTATATGCGTTCATAATTCTCATGGGTTGATTTTTAGATGAAATATCAGTTATGTGGTTACTATTTCCCAGTGAAAATGAATGTTTTCAGCAAAATATGACAAAGGAGGGGGGCAGCAGATAGAGCTGTTGCCCTTTTTCCTGGCAGGGTGAAGCGGGAGTGTAAAGTGTATCGGGTTGCGGCTTTGCAACACGCAAGAAGACGAGTCTGCTTGCAGAACTGGGTGTAACTGTCAGCACAGCAGCGGGACCTGTGGGTATCTTCATACAGATGAACACAGTGACAGTGTATTAGACTAATTTAAATTGTAAGAATAAATTATTTCCCTATAAATACCACATCAAATGATACATTTAGACACCACTTGGCAGTATTTTAAAGCTCTGAATCAGTGGCAGCCCACATCTCAGTTTCTTTTAAGCACCCATTTTAGTATGTTCAGGCTAAGTTTCCTGGCTAATATAAAATTATTTGTATTTCATATTTGTAATTGATGCTTTTAATTACTCTTCATATACTTTAATAGTTTTCATATAGAAAACTGCTTTCTGTGCAGTAAGCCGAAACTCCAATCTGCAGCAAAACTTGCTTGAGTCAGGTTTTTGCCAGGCTCTGTGTACCAGCCCCAAATACTAAATTATGTTGGCACCGTTACAGTAATCAAGGGAATAATTGTGAAGGCAAAGTTTGTTGTAAGGAAACCAAATTAGGAGGGGAAAAGAACATCGTTTAAGAGAAATATTTAGTATGAACTAATCTTTTTGGTCTTTGTCCTCCTACAGTAATGACTGTTTAACCATGCAGTATAATTATTTAAAACATGCTGTAGTTTATCCTGTGCAGATTAGAATCCTGCTTTATTAGAACGCTAAAAGGCCGCTCTTCAAAGGATAAGCAAATTAAAGTTCTGTCTTGCTGTTTACAATGCCGGGGTCAGATCGCTGATATCTACCAGCTTTAATGCGAAGCAGCCACAAACCCCATTTAGGTAGTCAGTTAAACACTTAATGGCTATTTAAATCGATGGGGGTCTGCTCGTTGCCTCTCGTGGTTGCTCACCGGCCCGTGGCAGCATCAGGTATTTCCTCTGCTCCAGCTCACGGCAGATGCTGGCAAACTCCCCTTGGGCCTTCAACAGGAATGGGGCTGGTCCTGCTGAAGCACCACAGCACGGGGCGAGTGTCCCGTCATTTTTTCTGGAATGGCATTTCTCGTGGGAGTTCAGGTTGCTTCATACCTTCCACATGGTGATGAGGCTAACCCTGCTCTCCAGAAACAACAGAATTGAAAGCTGATAGCATCTGAGCGCTCTGGAGGGGCTTGACCAGCTGGAACCTGTGGATATTTGTGCGTGACTCGTCTTTGGTTTCTGCCTCTGCCACGAAGGTTCCCCTCGCCTCCGATTCCCAGGCATATCGTAGGTCTTCCTCCCTCTCCTTACCGGTACCGCGTCGGCAAACAGCTTCAACACACCTATTTAAGAGACAACAAGATTCAAAAAGTGTGTTCTTCCAATGCAGCCAGGACTAACCTTAGCTCCTGATGGTGTGAGTGTAACAATCCCACCCCAGGGGCCCTTCAGGCTTCCTCTCGTGGCATTTCTGCCAGCTTCAGTGGTCTGTAAGAGCTGGGAGGCTTTGGGGCACATCGCAGTGCTGAGCCTCTCTGGATTTTGTCCTGGGGCCTGTGCTGGAGGCTGGGGAAGGGTCCTGCAGCTCCACGTCTGGGAAACAAGAGGTTTCGTGAGAGCTTTGGCTTGAACATGTAAATAAATAAAAGTGCCCAAGGAGATCAGAGGACCGAAAATAAGGGAAGACAACTGTTGTGTTATTGTTATTTTTAAATATAATAATTTTAAAGGCAATTTCATGATTTCCATGGAGTCGGAGTGGCTATTTTGGACCATATGTGGTTGGTAATGCTGTTTTGGAAAATCCACAAGTATTCAGATGATTGTGTGGATCCATTTCAGTTATTTTTGGGAAAAAAAAATAAAAAAAGAAAAAAAAATCAACCCTGCCTGCTTAGGCTTTTTCACAATATTCATATTACCTCTTAATCTTTGCCAGGCCAAATATACAATGAAAATGGCCTTTGTTTTTGTATTGCAATGCTTATGCTTCCTGTCCAATCCAAAGAAGTACAGGAAAATAAACAAACAAAAAAAGGATCAAATTTAAATGCACAGCATGCTTGCAGCTTTGGGTCTGTTTTCTCTGTGTTGCACTTCTAAATGTAAAAAGCATGCTTCCCGCCCAGACGGGGGTATAGCCAAGAGGGGAACCAAAATGGGGATACTCTGCTTTCTATCTCTTGCACAGATTTTATTGCGTGTTTGTTCTTTCATTGTTGTTTTCTTTAGTCTAAAATAAAGATAAACTAGACAGAAAGCAAAGTGGCCAGGCGCCACTGCACAATTATAATTAATTCACTGTTAATGTTTCAGACATTGTTACAGCATACATTGGAATTGCCGGGGCGGGGTGAGATTAGTTGGAGCTATTCGTGTACATACTACAGGAGAGTCACATTAAATACATACTCTAATTAATGTTTTCAGAATGAACACCAGAGGGAATAGTATGACTTACCACTCAGAGTGAAGTTGGTTTGTACTTCTGCTTCCCAAGTTTGTGCTGTGCTCTCACCTCCAAAGGTAGGGATTTGAGCACGCCCTGTACCAGGGCCCCATGGAACAAATGCACGCAGCCCATTCACAAACTGTACCTCACCACGTCCTACACTCATCTTAGAAAGGAGGGTGTGACTAAGACTAAGTCTGAATGTCTGCAGACTTAGCAAAGTTCATTATCAGATCTGGACTCCAGAAGCTTGAAAAATGGAAGGCTTCATTTTGTCAAGAGCAGTAGGGTTCAAGAATCCAAAAGTCCAAGTTCTGCAGTTTCAAGCAGAAGTGTAGAAAGGAAACCTGGTCGCTGCCCAGAAGCTTGGAAAGAGCCAGGATATATTAAATCCAAGAACACTTAATGTAAAGAAGAGGTCTCAGTCTATAGACTATTTAAGTGGCTGGAGGAATGAAGTTGGTTTTGTACCTCCAAAAATATCTCTATTCATTATTTTCCTGCTGCCAGTATTTCCTGTGGGGAGAGGGAAGCGGTGAAAACTCTGATCAAATATGTAATGATATGTGCTATTACAAACCTTTTTAATTTTAACTAAGTCTTCTTGTGAGTATTGAGTCAGATTTTTCAGCTTGAGCCTCTAGTACTATAAGTTTTGCCCGTGTGTCTCTCCAGTACTGTATATTTAAGCTGTGTGTCTGAGGTGTAAGATAGCCCTTTGTATGTTCAGTCCGAGGCTGCCTGAAAGTGTGCCTCTGCTGGCTAGGTTTTATCAATGAGATGCTGAGCTGCTTAGTGAGAAAGAAGTGATCAATGTGTAATTGAAACTCCTTTAAGCTGAGTTTTTAGGAGAATTTATAACCTGCAGAAATGTTCTCATTACAAATCCTTTTTTGTCTTTTTTTTTTTTAATAATCGCCTGTAAGGAATGACCTGACTGCCATCAATGAAAGGAGGAAGATTTGGGTTTTAAAGCCACGCACAGAGGTTCATGCATTTCAACATTTTTATTTTTTTGGCAGGGGGGCGAGGAGGGGCAGGACAGGCAGCTATTAAATATATTTCACACTGTATCGTCATTTATGTGAGGTGACACAATCCACATTAAGTTTCGGGTGAATCCTGGTCTGCTGCAGAGCACTATTAGAGTACTTATTAGGACTTCATTTTTGATCGTGGACGTAACCTGCATACCCTAATTTATGGCCATCTGGTCTGCAGACAAGAACAGCCCATATGATCGAGCTGCAGCTTCCCTAGATCAGCTAATACATCCATGCTGTGACTTAAAGAAGATGACACAGCCGTACTCAGGAAAAACCCTTGAGCACCTCTAAGGGTACTTTCAGAAGAGGGGGGCTAACCTTACGCAGCTCCTTGCTCAGTGTACGCAGCAGGACTAGTCATTGTATCTGTTTATTCATTGGTGTTTGTTAACGGTAACTTTCATTTCATTTAGGATTTGATTTGTTTACGAACTAATAAATATGATTTATAAAAAATGCCTGTGGTTCACTAATTACTGCACATATGGCGTTTTCGTTTTGTAAAACTGGCATTTGCTTTCTATTATGATTATGTCTCCGTTCACCAGTGCTAATTAGTTTGATTAGACAGATAACTTTAACCATTATTAGGACTAGATTATGGGAACTTTATATGCATGGGAATGCAGGGGAAAAGGGTACATCACCAGTGAAGGCAGGTCACCAGTACAGAGTTTGCTCCCCATTAAATATTTTAAAATTACTTTTTTTGTTTTGTTTTGTTTTGCACATAGAAGAACTGAGTGAGGCAGTCACATTTAGCTACTTAAAAAAATCCAATTAAACACAGTTGTTTAGCATGAATTTGTTAATCAGAGTTAATCTTTCCAATGAATGCATAATTTGGAATCTGTGTCTAAAATGTTCATTTAAGAATGAGCATATTACAGACAAAATAAAAAATAAAATGAGATTCTCCTCCTTGGAAGTGGCTATCAATGGGGAGGAATATTGACTGTTCTGTGTTGATTCTCCTGCATGCTGAGGGACAGAAGTGAAATTGGATAAAGACTAAGAAATGCCATATGAAAACCAATGCTACCTGGGGTGAGCTGTTTTTCCCAAGAGTCTCTGAAAATAGTTGAATAGTGTCATCTGAAACTCTTCAGAAAGAAAAAAAAAAAAAGAAAAAAGAAAAAAAGAAAAACTCCTATCTATTATCCATTTTAGGATAAAAATAGTTATCCAAGGCACCAAAAGTCTGATATTATTTGTTCAAATGAATTCTCTGTCCTAAAAAAGAGGCACTTTTTCTTTCCCAATACCTTAGAAATTTACTTAGAATGTGACCCTTTGGAAGTAGTCCCTGAACAGTGTCGGGTTTGATTTCATCCTTTCCCTCGGAAAGAAGAGTAACTGATACCCAAATTAAGTAGCTGTGGGTACTTGTTTCGTTAAGGTGGCCACTCTTTTGATTTTGGCCGATCGCCTGTATTCCTCCAATTTCTATATACTTGTGCAGTTGGGTTTGGGAGGCCAAATGGTGCCTGCTCTGGATGCACAGTCCTGCTGCAGGCTTCTGGGTCTCCTCGCAGTGCTTCTGTGGCAATATCATTTGTGAGTGGCCTTTCTGTCTTTCTGCTTTCTCTCAAAGCAGTTTATAAGGGAAGGGAAAAGTTCTTTCCTGTCTAAAAAGAATTGTGGGAATATTATAGAAGACATAAAACTACTATTGGAGGGCAAACATGCAGAGAAGAGTAAACTAGATTGTTGCAGTATTTACTCTCTCTTTGGTTCTTCTGGAGGATGCCTCCTGCCAGGCCTTTCAAAGGAAACCTGAGACAATTTAAATGTCAAAGTCTCAGATTTTAACATGCATCATTATTGTTGGAGGCATTATGCTCCAGGAAAAGTTTCAAAATTGCAGTCCTGTGTCTTAGGTGAATGTGAGCAGGATGGCCAGGTTCGGAGATGGCAGAAATTGGCAGCGGTTCCTTACATCAGTGCGGTTACCCTGCTTTACACCAACTGGAAGTCTGGCCCTGGAGAATGAATATTTATGCCATGCCAGGGAGGTTTGAACGCCCCCCCCCTTCTCCCCCCCACCCTTATTTTTTTTTAAATGAGAATGAATAAAGAAAGGGCTGGGATATGCTCTGTGCTGATGAACCCAAAGCCAAATATGACCTCCCCTTGACCTTTTATGCATTTAAGTTGAAAAAGGCCATTCTGATACATTCCACTGGAGCTTAAAATGCCTATATTTCAATTCCAAAGGTCAAGCTCTCTTCTCAGTATACTGTATGACCTAGTCTTTGTCTCCAGCCCATTGATGTTGCCTGACTATGTTTCTTATAACCCAATGGCTGTTTACTGTTTTTCTGGCTAATGTAAGTGAAAGAGATAATTGAAATGATTTTGAGCTGTGTGTCAGTTCTGATTCTGATTATGTCTCCTGTGCTCAGTGCAGCTTTAGTGGCTCCAAACTCATTAAGTATCCAGGAAATTTTAGATTACTTTGTTAACTATATCTTAATTAATGTATTTATCTTAAATTCCACCGAAGCCCTTTTGAAGTTTTTTTTATCACTCTGTGTATCTCTAATATCGCTAAATTAAGTCATTTTTTCTTCAACCTTTCTATTTTCTTTGCCTTTGGAGGTTTTATTGTTTTTATTTTGTTCTGAAAGGCCTAAAGTCAAAGGGAATGATTTTCAGGAAATGATGCTTTGTGCATGTTTACAAGCAAATCCCTACATCTTCAGTGGATTTTAGCACAGCCGCCTCGGAGTGAAGGGGCAGGGACTGGCACTTCATTTTCCAATCTGCATAAAGCTTTGTATTGGTGGAGCTATGTCAATTCACAGCAGTGACACTCCGGTCCAAAATAAAAAGGTGGTCAGATTGTTCTTATTGCTAGTGGGGTACATGTCTTCTTACCCTCCTCTGGGCTTGAAATAGCCACGGTGCTGGGTGGTTCCCAAAAAGAGAATAAATGCAGTCCTGTCAAACAGGCTGGCAGGTCTTGAGTGTAATTTCTCTAGGTAGAATCACAAGGTAATCATTGTCTCTATAATCTCACCAATTACTTTATAGAATAATACCCGATATAGAATAAAATCTATTTTAGCAGACTATTTTACCCTCTCCTTCTCTTGAAGTTGAAATCAAACACACAGGAGTCTTTAAACACTTTGGTAAAGCTGGCAGAATGCTCCCAAATAATAATATAACCGATCACAAGTCTGGAAAGGATCTTTTTATGGCCATAGTGTCATTTCTCTTGATTAACACAGCTCACTCAATCATGGCTGATGAGTAATTTACTAAGGGCCATAACCTGACACCCTGTTCCTGGTGAGATGTGCCTTACTGCACAGTCCTCGATAAACCTGGACCAGGAGATGTTCGTGTCCCACTCCTTGGCCATGTTTAGGTTCCCTCCAGTGATCACATGCGAGGGAGCCCAGCCCAACTGGAAAGATAAGACAGCCTCCTTCCAGTGTGAGGAGAACTGATAAGGAGCTGGTCGATACATGATCCTCTTCAGTGGGCAGCAAGACCCACAGTTTTACTGTGGGATGTCCCCTCCTTTTCTCCTGCTAAAACTCAAAATTGCTGTAGTGGAAACAGTATAGCACTGCAATTAGATGGCAGAAACCAAACTGGAAAACATACTGATATATATATATACATATATATATATAACAAAGACAAAGCAGTATATTTTTTCGCTAATTTCGCCCTCGGAAGGGGCACCTGGTTTTGGTGATAATTTCTACAAGGTGGCACATAGCCAGCATACCGATTCTAGCCAGCGTCAGTGATACCTGGCAAAGGTAAGGGCAACTGCAATCACAGGGAAGTGTCAGGCAGCTTCAGGAGCTGGTGATGCTACCAACTGCAGTTAGTACAAGTGGCTGCTGTGCTCCTCATCTTGGAGAAGCACAGCTATACACAACAGCTGATGTAAATAGGTGAATTCTGTTAAAACCAGCACAGCTGCAATTACATACACCACCAGAGTGCTTGGATGCCAACAGCCTTTAGTAGTCTTCTTTGCTTCAGCTATTTTTTTCAGCTATGAGATAAAAAATGATTTACATTTGGAATTGCTGAGTAGGATGCAAGGGATTCTTTGTAATCACAATTTATCACCAGAACTCAGTGTAAATGTCACCAAATCAATTGTGTGTCCAGCTCTCGATGTCTCCATCGCTGTTCTTTCACAAGAAGCATGCACCTCTCTGTTCTGCATTCCCTGCTCAGCCACTGGAGCTCCAGAAGTTCCTGATGACAGCAAGCAGCCCGAGCTGACTTTCTGAGAACTTTCCATCTGTTATATTTCAGGTACTTCACAGATACCTTGGACTCTTCTGCTGGGACTGTGACTCAGCCTGCTTCAGCTTTCCTGAAACTGATTGAAGACAATGTAAGTGCTGATCATCTCTTTTCTTTGTTGTGATGAGATGAATTTACTTTGTATTTTGGCAGAAACATAATCATAAGCACCACTGGAAGCTTGGTGGGAAATGGGTTAACTGTTTCTCTTACTGTTGTTGCTCTGTGTAGATATTTGGTATAGAAACCAGGTTAAACAAAACAAAGGTTTATTTCCCACCACCACCACCTCCTGATTCCCATTAATTGTGAAAGAAAGAGGTTTGATGACTGAGTTAATGGATGAGTCAGGGAAGGAGTAAGTATTTCTTGGCCTTTGGATGAAGCAAACTACTTTTCTGAACTTTGCCTTGGGCTTGTCTAAAGGAAGCTACTATGTGTTTTAGTCATTGTTTAATTGAGGGGAGTTGGTTTACTTCTGTTATATTTTTCCCTTAAAAAGGCAAAATATTCCTTGGATTTACTTGTTATTACTTTACAGCAGCAGCCATAGTGTGAGACTTTTTTCCCAGTTAGAAAGTAAGTTTATGAAAGGGGTTATGTGATGTTAAGCCTGCAATACCCAGGTTGGACTCAAAGATCCCAAACTGGTTTTGAACGGTTTTGAAGTCCAGCCCTCACTCCTACAGCTTTGGGAAAGAGGAGCTCAAAAGCCAGGGATGGACAGTTGGGTGTGGTAGTGCAACATAAGAGACAGAATAAAATACTTTATGAATACAATTACTTTCTCTATAAGCAATATGGCAAAAGTGGGGCAAACCAAGTTGCACATAAAGGTAAAAATATAGATAGCAATGTAGTTAAGCATCAGCGTGAGGATGTAGTGTCCTTTCCTCTGAACAACCTGTAACAGGAAAGTTGATAATATCTGGGAGGTTAGCAAGTCTTTTGCTTGTCTCTTATACTCTTATTCTGTGTATTATTTTTCCTCTCCTTCTTTGAAGTTATTTGACAAGTAATTTTCATTTTGCTGTTCACAAATTGTGTCATGTACACTGAGTCACGGGCTTGTGTTTTTAGAAGGGTTATCAGTCACAGCCATCCTCATGCAGCAGTGTATGATTAGCTATGTTTTTCTGTAAAGTATTAATTTAACCAATGTTTGGACACAGTGAATAAAGAATCCTCAGCGATGGCATGCCAACTGACAGGCAGATATTGGGTGGTAACCTCTAGACCTTGTCCAGGGCTATGCCAGTCACAAGGAGTCTGGGGGCAAAGAAACCCCCCATACCAGAGACCCTCAGGCACTGATGTGCATGGGAATAAGCCCGTAGTCCTTAGTGAGACCAGTCCAATCGTCCCAGAAACCTGTTGCAAGCATTCCCATCACGCACTGTCAGCCTGGGCTCTCCTCTGCAGGAACACACTTCCATCTGCTTCGGGGGGCAGTAAAATGTCCAGTTTGTGGGCATCCAAGGGCTTCACATGTGTACCTACAGCGGTGAGGGCTGCCAAAAACCAGGCCAGGAGAGGTGGGTGCCTGGGTGCCTCAGGGAGCCGTGACAGCCCTATCAGACCGTGCTGCCTTTGTCTTCCGCTGCCGCTCTGGTACCTGTAGTTTGCCTTGGTAATCGACCAATACAAGCTGAAAAAGTGGTGTCAGCCTAAGCTGTGAATTGACCTGCTTTTGTCAGTTTGTCACAGTTTTATTGCTACTTTAGCACAGCGCGTGCAAGTTAAAGCCCGGCACTTCTGGCACCCGGAGAGAAACCTGGTGGGCTGATGTCCTCGGAGCAGTTTGCAATTGCAGAGGGGTTCCCTTTGTTCCTAGCCAGCTAGCCCAAACACAGATTTTCATCCCAGCCAAAGGAGCAGCCTGCAGGCGCGCGGCTCTGGTGTTTTCCCACATCTCCAGTAATATCTGGAATTCATTTGCAATGGTGCTCAATAAGATTTCCTGAAAATGAGATCAAAATTGTGTCCCTTCCTAAAGGTGACTGTATTAGACACATCTCTTTGTAAATGTTGAGTTTATTACAGGAACAATAAGGCTGGGGTCTTTAAATCAAGACATTTTGAATGTAGGAGACAAAGAATAAGAGAGAACTTTGAGGCCTTTTATGAAAGACTTATCTGAAAAACTAATATAGCTTCCTGCACAGCAGCAAATGTATCATACAGTTCACCCCAAAACTAGCTGGATGAATGTGTGTTTATACCTCCTATTTATACCAAGGTTTCAAAATAAGCTTTTTGAACAAGCTGTGATATTTTATTTGGTTTCCTTAAGCTAAGAGTATTGCAATGTCAGACTCTGTTTTCTTAATTGATTGTAACTTTTGCCATCCTCATATTGCAAAGCTTATGATGAATGAATGCTATGTTGCCCAGTGCCTTAGCAGCTTGTCCCAAAATTTGGCTTAGAGTGCCTTTCTCATATCTTTGTTTCTCACACAAATATCTTTGCTGTTGCTTCTGATAAATGAATAATTTCCAGCAGCTCAGGATGCTTGAAAATAGTCATGATCCAGCCAGCGTGACTGAGTGACCCTACAAATAGCAAACATCTGAATGTGGCCCGACATGTATAAACAACCCTCCAATAATAACTTGGTGTGTGCAGTCCAGCAGGTGGGAACAATCCTATTGCTGCATAGCTAAATAGGCTGTTGAGTGTGTGATGGAAGCAGCAGATTTGAATGACTTCAGTTTTCTTAGTTTTACATGTGCAAATACCGGTTGTTTTTGTTTTTTTTTTTTTCTTTTTTATTTTTATTGAGTAAATACCATTCCCTAGATTTGCAGACCTGTGTTGTTTTTCATCAACAGCATCCAATCTGTTGCTAAACTTGCTTTTCTGGAACCTCTCCCTTTCTCTGCAGCTCTGCTCCCAGCTCTTAGCCATGCCTAAGTCCTCTTGCACCTTACTGCTCCTTCAGCAGCTCGGCCCACATGATGAAGTCTGTTCATAAGGAATAGCCTCCACCCCCGAGTATCCTGAGCAAGCCCTAGTTATTATCAGCTTTCCTCTTGGAAAGAGGTAAAGTAAAGCTCAGAGTGTGAGAGAGACTAAAAATGAAGAAAATGTTATTGTTATTTCTGAATGGTATTTCCATATGGTCAGGAAGCAGAAAGATGGTCAGGTTATGTAATTGACTTTGCAAAAAAAAAAACTTCTTGAGCTGGTAAATTAAGGTGGAAATGGGGGAAAATAAAAGCTTTTAGGTTCAAAAAGGAATGTGACATTAATTTGATGGCAGGACGGGCGGAAGCAGGGTGAGCTGGCACAGGGCAGTCGCGGTGGCAGGGCTCGCAACGCCGGGAGCAGCAGAACGGGGGCAGGCACCCTGGGGGGGTTGGGGTTACCTTCCCATTTCAGTTCTAACCTGGCCCATGGTCATTCCCCACAGTGATTTCCTTCACGTTCGCTGCGCTGTCATCTGTCTGGTAGTGTTTGAATTTCTTTGGCAACCTTAAGCAGAGATTTAATTGTGCAACAGCTCGTTTCCAAAAGTGTGACGTTTGGCCAGAGGGCTGCTGTCCCTGGGGGTGTCGTGCTCCTGGGATGCCGTGCCTGGAACCACCCTTCCTGCAGGACTTCCCCAGCCTGCTTGCTAAGCCACAGTCTCTGAAAGAACGTGTGTCAAATGGTGACTGAGAATTAAAACAAAATCCTTAGTGTCTCTGTAAGCCTCGTCTGAATGAATGCACTAGTCTGTGCCATAAAGGATGCTGAGGAGTCCTTGCATGCAACCTGGCCATTGCATTTGAGGCTGTCCCCTGCTCATAGCAAATCTTTAATTTCAGCTGCAGGGAAAATGCTCCACAAATCTCTAGATTCCCTTCCTTCCACCCCCACTTGCACCAGGTTGAGTATTTAAGCCACCTTTCTTTTTATTTCTGTTCGTCTGTCTGTCTATCTGTCTGTCTCTCTAAAAATAAAAAGAAGGATCTATCCAGTCAAATGCAGTGAGACAAGAAAATGCTCAGATATTTTAATACCCCAGAGCTACCCTTGGCAGATAAAATGACGAAAATGAAATTTAAAGCACATCTGATTTACCTGTTGTTTGTGTGACTCAAATACCTATGTTTAATTTTGTCTATGGATTGGAAAAAGTTAATTTCAAGCCTTGTTTCTCTTGCTAGCAGCAACAACCTTTTAAACTGAGTATTACTGGTGAACCATATAGAGCTGGTTAAAAAAAATGCTTTTCAGTTCCACCATGCAGTTGTTCGGACGACAATTATGGCAGCTGAAGTTTAATCATAGTGTTTGATAGCTCATTTTCTCAATGTCAACACGAGGCACTGTTAAAAAAATGAATTCTTTCATTTGATAAGCTGGCTCCAGAGCACTGGGCTCATTCAATAGGAAAACTCTTTCACAGGGCTGCAGCACGCATGGTTTTTCTCTTCCCTTTTTTTTCCCTTTTTTTTTTTTTTTTTTTTCCCTGAAAGCCACCCAAGAAGAGATTAATCACGAGGGGGAAACTCAGCTTCACCCTCTAGCTGCAGGTCGCAATTTTTATTTGTATGGAATTGGCTTTTGGAAAGCTGAAGGCTGCCTGAGGGCAGGGACCTGATATAAGAAGAACCTGAGAATGAAGCAGCAGGGATTGATTAGCCTACTTCATATCCCACACTCCATAAGCACACTCCAACCGCAATCTAACACACCGCTGAGCTGAATAGACAAGAGAAATTGGATTCCTTCCTAATATTTAACCTTCAAGTCAGCTCTAACAGTTGTTGATATGTTGTTCTACCAGCAAGTAACAGTAGCTTTTTTATTCCAGCACCCACCCACACACATATATATACAATTTTATAAGTTATATGCTATATATTTACATATTTTCCATTTTCAATCTGTTTCAGAGCATGGTTTATCTAATCCATTTCAGTAAAAGTTTCAGGGAAGAACAAACTGACCAAACAATTATGCATAAAATTGGAGTGAGAGAAGGGAGGAAAGGAGAAATAAAAAGTAGAAAAAACTCATTGTCTGTTTCATGCCTTTCAAGGTCTTTTTCACACAGCCGTTTTTCTTTTACCTGTAATTTTCCCAGTTCATTAATTGTAGGAATCGTCTGGTTCGTATCTAGCGATATGGATGCTGCCGGCTCTCATGTGGTAGAGGCTTTATTTCACATTTTTACACGTGAGCCAGAGGTGCATTTTTGGAACGGTTGGGCTTTCACTGGAGTTTGCTAGACCTGGCGCTTCTAAACTACAAAGCTGCAGGTGCTGGGAGGCTCCTGGCCTCCCCTGGCCACAGGGAGGCTGGCACTTGGCCTCGCCGCACGTCCCCATGGCCCGGCCACCGGGAGCGGCCTAGGCTTCCGAGCCCCCGTGCGGTCTGGGCAGCTGCCCGCTCTGCCTCTGTCCCGGCAGGCTCCCCGGGGCGCTCGCCAAGCGAGCAGTTCTCTGTGGATACCTGGTCTGGGGAAAGTTCACGTTTCCGACTCGTCGTTCATGTTTGGAATGAGTAAGAAATGGGAGCTGGAGATTTTCCTCAAAATGATCGCTTTGATTCAGGCTTAGCTGCACTTTTGTCCTCTCTGAGCAACTCAGGTACCTCACGGCAAGTCCTGGGGTTGCCTCTAGCTCTGAAACATGGGTTCCCTTTAGTTCATTTGGTACCCCAAAGCCAGGTGCACGCCCCTCACCACCTCATCCAGCCTCGCTCCCGCTTGGATTTCTCCATACGGATCCAAAGCCTTGTCCTGGCACAAAACATTGCAGTGCAGAAATTACACCAGCCAGAAAGGCTGCACAGAAAGGCGCCTGCTTCTGTGCAGAGCAGTGGCACAGCCATAGCCCTGCGTGCAGTGGGGCTGTGCCGGGGGGCTGCAGCGGTACAAAAGGGCAGCCGAGGTTAAACCCGGCCCCTGGGAGCGAGCTGAGCCCTTTCCTGCAGCACCCACAGGATCTGTCTGCACAGCACGGTTGGGCTGCCCCGAGGTGCCCGGCACAGGTGGGAAGCTTTGGCCAGGCCGTCCTTTCGTGTTTCTGTGGTGAGAGAGGGCACTGAGTGCTTCTGCCCTCTTTGCAGAAAGCACCGCTGAGAAATAATTGTGCAGCCTTACACAACACACTGTATAACTGGCTTAGATCTTCTGGAATTGGGCAATATCATTCTGCAACTTGTAATGAAAAAAAGGTTGCCTTAATATATACAGTCTATTGGGAGAATAAGCTGCTGAAACAGCTCCTGCTGCAAGCAAAGTGAAATTTTCATGTAAACATCTTCAAATATTTTTATGACCCATCAGTTTGAGTTTTATAAGTCAATATATGAGTGAATACACAAAGTTTCTCTCTTTGTTTGCATATCTTGCCTCTGCTGAGTTTTAAATGTTCATGCTATGTGGACAAAATCCAACTCTACATCTGTTTATGGCATATGTAGGCAGCACCATCTCCAAGATTTTTTTTTCGTGTCTTGTTGAGCTCAGTAGCTTTGGGAAAAGGAACTCGCAAGACCTGAGCTTGCTTCACTGTGCCCTCATTCTGACTGCTAGTTCCCCAGAGCAGCTTGGGATCCTCTGGATCTGGATTTTATGCTCAAGTAGGACAGAAATGAAACTCAACTAGCCCTGCCTAAGCAAGCAGACTCACAGACACCTCTTCCACGGGTGCATGCCCAGATGGTAAATATGTCCATGCCCCTCTGACCACAATGATGTGACTCCAATCTGTGGATCTGGAGATTTTAACTCACAGAATAAAGCCACATCCTGGAAAAAAAATAGTTAAAAATGCACCAGTGAGGCCTATTGATGAACATAGTTGGCATTAATGAGTCTCCTAGTTCTCCACTAACTTCTTGGGGAATCCTGGAGAAATCTACAAACACAGGCCAGCCTTTCCTTCAGCATGATTTCAGCATTTAGTCCACCAAATCCATGGATCTGTTATCCGACATGTCTACACCAGGTGTCTTGTCTCTACAATTTGAGCTACGGCTTTAATAGACAATTTTACACCGATTTCTTGTACCCCTGGTGCAGACATAACGGAGCTATTACACAGGGCCAGACTTTGTTCACTAATTTGATTATTTCTGTTACTGATTAGGGAAAAAAAGGAGTGCAGGAAAGATAAAATGTTTTTTATTCTAAAATATTTGCATGACAGCATTTGACAAGTGACAGAGCACTCCAGCCTTCACGATGGGAAATAGAGATTTAGCAGCCTCAAAAAATTTGTGGGAGCAAGCTGATTTTGATCAAGATGTTTGAGAAATAATGCTAATGTTTCCTTCTGATAAAGCTGAAGTCTTTCATGGGGTGGAACGGCTTCAATTGAAAGGAAGCGCTGGAACTATGTCCTAAAAAGTGACTTTGGTATAGTCAGGCAGATATTTTCATTTGCTGGAATTTTTGCCCGACATGAAATTTTGGACCATTCTGGTGCGGGACTTCCCTGAGGAATTAGAGCTGTGGCCTTTGATGTGCCCCAACACCATGGGTTGTGGTGCATGGGGGCAGTGGTGGCAATAAGCAAAGCAATTCCCTTTCCTCTACGTTGGAAGAAGCTTTTCTGTCGCATAGGTTTTTTAAATGCACTCGGTCCAAGTGTGTGTGTGTACGTACACATTTTATATGTCGCTGAGCCTTCGTGTTGATTCTGCACATTCACAACAGTCTGCTGCTACTAATGACTCCTTGTGCTGTGTTAGCGATACCAGCCAACTAATTCGGGATTTGTCCCCTGTGAGCGTGCATACCTGATGGCGAGTACATAAGACTGCAGGTTATAAAAAAGCCATTTTATTAAGCTGAAATATAAATATGCGTTTGTGTGGTGATCCCAGCATGTTCCAGGTTGCTGGTGATTGGAAAGACCGAGTGCTGCGGAGGGCAGGAGGAATGGAGCTCCTTCTCATGTGGCAGAGTTGCAGATGGAGCGTGAGAGCAGAGAGCGGCTAGGGAAGCTCTGTCCTGCACCGAGCCCCTTTTGGCTACCACCGGTCCCTGGTGCCATCACCCCCAAGTGCCACTTGAAGCCCACTGTCACTGCTGGTAGAAGACACAGGGAAACTCGTGTTCACAGTACTGCTGGAGTTAAGCACAGGTAGTGGTCTTTCTGAAAAGAGTTAGGAAAGCAGGATCTGGTTGAAATTACCTTGGGAACAAATAAGTGAATGCAAGTAGAAGGGAGATGAAAAATACGCAAGAAATAAAGTAATGGCAGTTAGATGAATTGATAAAAATGCCAGGTTAGGCTGAAGTAAGCCTTATGTGAAGCTACATCCTAATTGTGTTGGCCCTAATCTCATCAACAGCCAGACCCTAATGCTGGCAGCATCCCCACAGTGTGGCAGAACCTTGTTGGACACAGGCTACAGCCTGGCCAGAGCAGCCTCTCTGCTAGTAATAACATGCTCTACAAGATAATCCAGTCCTTCTGAGAAGCTTAATTTATGATTTTGTAAAAATTGCCACTCTCTTCTGGGTGTGAAACTAACTTGAGAGGATTTAAGTTGAGTGTTAGTAATGCCACTTCTGTGGCAAAGCCATAACCATGTCGAGAAATAGAAATAGGAAATAATGAGGAAAATTCTGTGTAAAGCAGGAGAATTCTCCAGGTACACTGGTAAAAGCATGTTTTATTGGACATGATTATTTTTCTGTGCTGTTTACTCAATCACAGTATCATCTCCATCCCCCTTTTCCTCATCTCTGCAGCCCCTGTTCCTTCACATGCTCAATAGAACTAGGTATATATGTATTCACCATGACCCAAAAAGTAAATTTTAGTCAGCTGCATCGATTTGTTCTTGTTCAATGCATTATACCAAATTTCAGATGCAGCGAACAACCAGTATACCAACTTCAGCAAACAGGGCTTTTGTTCAGTCATGTTTCTGTCGTTCATGTGCCCTCCTGGCTGGCACAATGACAGCCTTTTTGCTACAAACCTTACCAAAGAATGCAACTTGTCCTCATTGTTCTTGCCTTACGCCCACTGCTTCCTTCTGGCATTTCTGTTCTGTGCCTGGTTTTACACCTCTCGGTGGAATCGTTCCTTCAAAGGCTCCGCTTCCTTATAAGATCCTTTTGTCTTCTCCATCCATATCGTTGTCCACATAGGATTCCCCCTCCCTCTTACTTACTTTTAATTACTCATCTCTTCATTTCTTGGTTCCTCTTAGTTTTTTCCTACTCTTTTAGCACCTACATCATCCTGCATGCTCTCTCTCTGTCCTTTTCGTACAAACATGTCTCAAAGATGATGCACAGTACTTGACCTACAGCATCTTTATTTAATTTGAATTCAACAGTTCTTTCTAATAAAAGCAACCTCAAAACATTTTCTGCTTTTTTCACACCATTTTTGTGTGTTCCCTTGCCAAGACGCATCTCTTTGACCGCCCGTATTTCTTTACACCTCCTTCCAATCAACTTAGTACATTTTTCCCCGTGAAATTACCAGCTTCTCTGTGTCCACTCATTCCCCCAGAACACTGGTTACTGATGACATCTGCAAGTAAACTATGCTAGACTATAGGACATATATTTTATCAACACACCTATTAGACTGTATTCCTTTGCATGTTATTCTTAAAAATGTAACCCCATTCTGCTTAAGAGGTCTTTAGAAGCTGTGCCAAATAATGACTACATTAATTACAGTTGCATGTCTGCACTTTGAAGAAAATGCTGTTTCTACTGTGACACTGTTTTCATCCACTCTGATGGTTTTTTATTCCCCAGGAAAGTAAAAGATCAGAATGCTTCTATTAACCTGTTTCTCCTGAATGCTTGAGTAGTTAAATTTTAGGTCAGTATATTGATTCACAAGGCAACAAGTAAATTCCTTGGTTGGTAGGTATCTGCCAGTTGACTAGGCTTTATCCATTTCCATCCTGCGCCTGCAGCAGCATAATATTTCCATTGCAGTCAGCTTATGGGTGCAAATGATCACATCTGCATCTTGATTTATTCCTCACTAGTTGGAAATATGCAGTGTCAAGTATTCAGTGAATTTTGCTAGGTCCTAATGAGGATTCAGTATATCATGATTTTCTCCAGCTTCAGTCTTGTAGAAAAGTTTTTCTGCATATCTGTCTTTTCAAATCAAAAAAGATATAGTGTGCTGGTACATAGTATATTTTACATCCAATAAAGTTTCAGGCTATGCTGAAGAAGAAAAGAACTGTGTGGTTCAGCCTCACCACTAATACCACTGCGGTATTGAGAAGTAGAAAGAGGTGGTTGGGCGATTGAGGACTAACCCCTGGGCCTGGCTGAGTCTCAGGTCAGAAGATGGCAAGAGGGATTTTTAAGGCCTGTAAACTCTCTTGAACCAGATGATCAGTAAGAAATAAAGGGTAAATAGCAGAGTTTAGGGCTCCAAAAGGCTGTTCTGAATTGCTCAACATACAACAACCTATACGTTCAAGTGGTTTGCAGGTCCAGTGTTGCTAGAACATACTGTTTTCTTCCCCAAATCCTTTCCTGTCTGACTTAGGTGCATGGGAGAGGATGTGAATAGCACCCTTTTTATGGCACTTAAAGGCTCTGTCTAGAGTGATAGGAACTGCAGCAGTCTTCATGGATAATGGGGATTTTTTTGTGATGGCAGAGTGTCCCTGGCCAAATTATTCTCTCGTCCAGGCATTCGTCAGTTCAGGGGCTCAGAACTGGTCCTGCTGCTTGCTTAAGAGTGAGGTGCCAAGAGGTGCAGTAGCTGTTATGAAAAGATATCCTCTCAGTCACTTAGTTAAAGTCAGATTGTCACCAAGTTAAAATTCTGATATTGCTGTCCGTCATACTAAAATGCGATAATAGTTCCCGTAAAGTTAGTAATCCTCGTGCTTATGCAGTGTTATGTAGTAATACTCCTGACCAGCGTAAGCATGGAGATTTGGTTATTATGTAGAAGAGTTATAATAAGAAATATGACTGCAAAAGCAAAGCAGTCAGTTGAAATTGGTCTATAATTAAATGCTTAGAAAATTCTGTGCTTAGCTCATTTTAAAATCAAGTGCTTCTTTGTAGCAATTTCCTTTCTTTAATTACAATTTCCTGTCTAGTTTGACATTTACAATGCAATCTTGGGGGACATGTTTGTGATTTATTATTCTTGCTCCTATCAGGATATCACTCGGCAGAAATGAGTTTATAAAATAAGAGCTCAAATTATTATGGCCTTTGACCAATAAAGCTGGCTCATAATTTCAGGCCTGAGAAAAGATTAACATTTTTGACAATCAAATGCAGAATTACCAGTGGGGGACAATTTTGAAAACTATTTCAATTTTCTGAAACATTGTACATTTTTAATAAGGAATATATAACTGGTTGTATATCGGAGCACAGACTTAAGAGTAGAAAGAGCAACAGTGAATTGTAAAGCAAACCTGAAAGGAAGACTTTAACATCTAACATTGTTTGGCCTCCTCTGAATGAAATTGAAACTGCTAAATCAACATTACTTGAAAGTTACCTAATGAAAGAGATACAAAAGCTCAGATAAGTTCACAGCAATGCATTCTCCCTTTTTTTCAGCATTTCTGTCTCTATGGGCTAATTCGTCAATTCATCCAGAGGAGCTAGAGGAAATGTTTTGTTTAGTTTTCAAATCTTACTGAACAAATTTAATTCTTTATTATTACTTGTCTGTTGGGGTCTTTCATTTAGAGAAACAGATGCCCCTGCTAAACTGCATATTGCATATTCCATTCTGCTGTCACTGCTTTTCCAATGACTTTCTTTGTCCCCGATTCAGGAAAATGTCATTGTTCAGGACAACACAGAAGTCAAAATGAATTCTTCACGACTTCTGCACATGTTCAAAGTTAAATGTGAACTTGTATGTAACACAAAATAGGCTTCCTGCCTTGTGTTTTTGCGGAGTGGGTTCTTAAAACCTCTATCCAAAATGGTAGGTGTGTTTTTAGTGTAAATTTGATGTAATGTCAAAATGGATGGCCTATAAAATTAGATTGAAGGAGAGAGAAATGGTATTGGCAGGGAAGAAAATCTGTATCTTTGGAGATCTTTAAAACAGCTCGTGTGCACATTGCTGAGAAGTGCAAATGCTTAGCACCTCTCAAAGTCAGGCTGCTTTTATTTAGATGCCAGCATATAGAGTTAAGTGCTTATTTTTATGTACTGTGAATTAAAATCATTATTTTAAAGAATCTGTCCCCCCTCATGCCCAAGGACATGAGAAAACATGGTATTTGTTACTTCATTTTTGTAAGGCGAAAGCGAGGAATGGTGGCACAGCTCTGACCCCAAGTATTTCCACGTTAGTGACAGGACTAGGAGTCCTGCCACCACATTTCAGAGCTGCTGGTCTGAAGCTCGGCTGCCTGGACCCTATTCCTGAGTCACAAGCACACGTGATTTCTTTCTCTGCCCTTCCAAAGCAATGCTCTCAGAGCCAGTGGTGTTCCACTGGATGCATTTTACTTGAGTGGCAGGTTAAAGTAGGTGCATGAGCATCTCTCTCCAGGGCACCTGTCTCTGGTTTAGTGCAATACTCATTGTGGGGAAGAAGTGATACGGAAATTGGATGCACCCAAGAAGGGATGGTGATGAGCATCTGCACTGCTGCCTGGTGCAGGGGCTGCGTGCGACCCTGCTGGAAGCCTGCAGGCACGAGGACCTGCCATCTCCCTGGGGATAAAAGACAGCAGGTGGGTGTGCCTTTTAAAATATGGAACTCGGCGGGGAAAAGGGGAAGTGCAAGTCTATGGAAATGCAGTTATTGGCCCAGAAAAATGTCTGAGTAGTACTTAGAAGGAACATGGTGTCTGGAGTCAATAGTTACTAAAGAGGAGGGGATGAAAGTTGAGCAAGTAATGAGACCAACGTATCTTCATCATCCAGTGTCGAAACCAATTTGAGTTTTGATGGCTGGATATATGCTTGTCTTTGGACTGTAACCATTAGTGGTGACTAGAGAGCCATTTTCTGCAACTTCTTCCATTTCTGAATTATTTTTCTTACAAAGTTACCTTTGGAGGGAGAAGTGCTTATTAACCTGTCATCTCTGCAGCTTGATCTTAAGACAGAAAATAATCAAGAATGCCATTATTGTCTAGTCTAGGAAGGCTTGCGTTATGAAGCAAAATATTTTCTAGCTATGAAAAAGCTTTATGCAAATTGTAATACTGCAGAGTTTACATAGGATCTGCACACGCCAGTATAAAAATCCACCAAAACTCTCTGTTCAGAGTTGCAGCTACAACAGGCCATGCTCTGTCACCCCTCAGGAGTTGCTGGCTGGGAGGCTGGTACAGGCAGGTCAGTCCAGAGGCGTCAGCTTTTCTAACTTCTAGAAAAGAGGGTCCCCCTCAGGAGGATCCAGTTCAGAAATCCACAGTGTGTTCTTATTTGGCTTGAATTCCTTAAATGGAAAGGATAAAGCCGCCTTTCCAAAATCTTCTCCCTTTACTTTGAGGATTATGACGTACTCTTTAATTCTGGGCTGACCGAGCTCCCAGACAGAAAGAAAAACACGGTTAGGAGATGAGGATCCTTTGCTGATGTGAATCAGCAGAGCTTCACCGGTGTCAGTGAAATGCTGCTAGTTTATACATGCTGATTACTTGGCCCTTAACACAGCAAGGTTTTCCCAGAGTTGTGTGTTTTGACTCTCTTGAATTTTTCAATCCACATATGGATAATATATATATGTGTATTACTTGCGCACAAATGTTTTGGTCCCCGGACAGACCGGGTGCTGGCAGAATTTCCCTGTGAGAATGTTACTCTCTGATAGGTCATACCAGTTACTCTTTCAGCCACAGCCAGTGACAGATCCAGCAGCCTAACTTTGCTCAGGAACATGCCATAAACAGAGGGAAAACCATTTTGTTGAATGAGAGTTCCCACTTGGCATCGTCACTGTAATGAGCCTGCCATAGATTTATGTGTAATAATTCTGTTGTCCTTCACCACCACTAGCAGTTCTGTGGTCGTAGCAGTCTTCTATTTGACTTCATTGCAGTTGTAGTTTTCCTGGTAAAGTGAAAAATGAATATTTGTAGGCTTCTCTTCCATTCCTACCAATTGCCTTTTATGTAGTAACTAGAGTTTCTCCTGCAGAAAAAGAAATGGTACAAATATCTCAAGTATCGATTCCTTTTTGGTATCAATGTTCCCTTGTCTGTGGACAACAAATGAAAAAACAGTCTGGTGGGAAAACAGGCATTCTGCTGTTGTATTAAGGGATGCCTGTACTGCCTTCAGCAACTGTGATGTACTAGGAGAACAAGATTTGCAACATGAGGTATGTTAAAAATCCTCTCCTAAGTTCTTTATTTAGGTACTTGTAAGCAGTCTCGTTTCCAAGAATGCCAAGCAATCAGCACTCCTCCCTGTTTTCACACAGACCTTTGGGATTAGAGCTCCTCTCCCAAGCAGTACTTGTAAATTCATATGGAGGCATGCCCTGTGATCTGCAGGCATTGGGCTTTGTGTTCTTCACAGTGAAACTAGTCACATGGGCCTGGAGAAAACATCGCCTAGTTTTAACACCTGAAGAGAATCAAGGTGTTATCAACCATTACACTCCGTGTCTTTTGGGTGTGAGCTCAAACACAGAGATGGCCTTTTTTTTTCCCATGGATCACACATGAAGTGTATCTCATCTGACTCTCCTTGAAAGCCATGGGAGTCCTGTCATTAAGTCAACAGTAAGCCCATGATTTATTATTTGTAACATATTTCTTATTTGTTCAACCCCAGCACTGTTTTGAGTGTTTTCTGGGTAAGCACGAAGTTCAAGATTCCAGTCCCGGCGTGTTTTCTGTGGATAAAATTTATGTGGCTCACGATTTACGCCAGTTGGATTCAGAATGAGGCCCAGCATCCCTGCTCCCGCATTTCGACTCTGCTCAGCAATGAACAAATGCAGGGAAGAGATTGGTGTGCAGCAAACTGCAGCATGACCGGCCTGTGAATTTTTGCACGTTTTGCTATTTCCATAATGTTTGTTTGGATTTCACATACTGCCTAGGCAAAATTAATTGCCTGCACATTTTTGAAAATTTAGTCCAATGATCTCTTTTTCTATTTCCTGGCCTATGTATGCCTTTGGCTGCCAAAAATAACTCCGAGAGACACGTTACATGGAAGCTGGGATTATCCATGGAAAGTAATAGTAGTACTCTCATGCACGAAGAATGAGCAGGCTGCCGATTGTAATATGTTTAAAGGGTCAAAAGAAATCTATAAGTGGTCAAGAAACAAGACAAACATTGGCCACCAGTCTGATGGGAAAAGCAACATCCATTAAGTCCATTAAATTTAACATTGAAATCAATGTTTAAACCACAAGAAGTAATTAGTGTAATTCATATTACAGACCTTTGGATTTTTGAAACCAGGTTTAATTATATTGAAAAATGACAGCTTCATTTTCCCTCTATGAGTAGGTTACTACCATGTTCCCAATACTTTTATTAGGGCTGGGTGCCGATATCAGGTTTTTAATGACATTAAGCAAAGCAGTATTTCAGCCATTTGAGGAACAATAAATCAGTTTAGATTCTTTTTGAATGGAGACAACACAGATCAAGTGGCTTTTAAATCATTTTCCTTTAACATTGTGCAGTAGAGCTGCTCACTTGAAACAGCAGCCCATGGAAAAAAAAAAAAAAGTTGTAGAGTGATATTTGGATTCTCTGGCTCACTTTCCCTGCATCAATGGACAATTCATGAGCTACTGCTAAGCTCTGGAAAGGTATCTCTATAATCCTTTGCCAATACAAACTCCACACAACTTTTACAAGGTCTTTCATTAGTGGTCTCAGATTTGAAGGAAGATCAAGTGATACTGTATCTTCTGAACTTAAAACCTTTCAGTGTTGTGGATGGTGTTGACAAGGATAGTAAATGTGGCCATGAGGATGCAAACACAGAATGTTAATTTTCAGAGAATTTTCATTGCCAGCTCTGAAGAAGGTGAAATGTTTATCTTAATTCTGTCATTTCGATGTGTTTCCACACTCTTTAGTTGTCTCTTCTTTCTTGAACCACATTCCTTTGCTTCTTCTGTTTAACTGGGGATCTTTTCTGTACAGGGTATTTTTTTCAAAATCTATTAGTAAGGCTCCTGGAAAAATAGTGAAAAATAGGCTTCTCTTTCAGCTTCCATTAATGTAAAAATACCATGCAGGTATGCAAATAATTAATGTTAAAATTAGTACCCCCTGCTCTGAGACTGTTCCTGGTTCTACCTTGTATATGGGGTGGAGGAGGGAGTTTCAAGTTACTGAGCAATGGGCCTCCTTCCCCAGAAATAGGAATGTAAATGCTCAGCCTGAATTCGTAGCAGAGTGTACTGAAAATGTGAATATGCCTTAGTTCTGCTTCTGTGCTGGGCAGCCCAAAGGTTCTGATACAGGAGTGAGCGACTGAAGGTTGTGTAGAAAACCGTCATGGGGTGGATAACTGATGGTGTTCATCTAGGTGAGAAAAGTGGTGTGTGGTCATTCGTTTAAACTGACAAGTAGAACCCACTGAGTTGAGGTAGCTTTAAATTGTTTGCAAATGTGATAGAAACCCCCCAGCTTCTCCCTAAAGCAGAGAAAATAAATTTCAAGCAATACGTGATACCTCCTCAGCCACCATCAGGCCTTGGATCTCACTGCTCCCCTCCTGCTGTAGGGGCCCAGGGAGCCTCCATTTACCTTTGCAGTCAGTGTGATATTTACAGGCTTGTCTTCCCCTGGGTGCCGGTCAGGGATGTGGTGGAGCAGCGAGACCCCGGGAGAGTGCTCTGTCAGGTCTTTGGAAGCCAAAGATGAAGCTGCTGGGCATCAACCCAGGAAATATAATAGGTATTAGTGCAAAGAAGAGTGATGAACTATACGCAGGAATGGTGCCATGCATGGCATTCAGCAAGCCATAGTGATGTGAAAGACAAAGGAAACTAATGGAACAGTAGAAAGAGGGAGAGACAGGGTTTTATTTGAATGATGGGATCATTTTATCAACTTTTTGGGTAAAAAACTTGTTTAAACTGGTAGAGCAGAAAACATAGCTGTGACAGACCATCTCTGGATAGCTCTGTGCCAATGAGTGGCTGTAACGAAACCAGCAATCCTCCATGCCACTCAGGAGGATTTTGCTGACCGTGAGGATTATGAATGTGGGTACGAGATTTCTTTACAGGGCATGGGAAAAAGTCTGTCTGCAGAAAGAAAGACAGGAGAAGATTCCAGACCTGCGCAGAGATTCCCAGGATAGATCACTCTTCGGGCATGTTGATACCATATAGCATGGGTAAATGTATGCTCATCCTGCCCATGCTATTCACTGAAAAAAAATCCTTCTCAGGAGGGATTATTAGCCCAGGCTTGGTGCCAGCGCAGTCACATGGCTTCTGTCAGCTTGGAGCGTGGGCAGAGCTTGCTCGTGGCTGTTTCCAATATGTGGTATAAACATACCCAAAGAGCAATAGCAGGTGGTAGCAGAGGAGGGGGATAGAAAGGAAGGCTTAGAACAAAAGATGTTAAGCTTCATTTGGGATACGATGAGCCAAATTCATCATCAGTGTAACGCCCTGAAGTCAGTGGAGTTACAATAATAAAATTAGTCCAAAGAATCATATCCCTCCCTGGCACTTTATGCAATGCCTTTGATCTCACGAGGTATATGTCATGGCAACATCTTGCCTGTTGAACTCACAACATGATGCCTCCAGGGTGAAACATTAGAAAAAAACACACGACGGCCCCAGGAAGTCATGAGCTAAGTTTTAAACGTACGTTTCAGTCTGAAATGCTGGCAGAGAGTTTTCCTTTCTTCCTGCATGTTTGCCCCAAATGCTAACGATATAATGAAATCTTTGGCCACACATTCATCGCTCAAAAGGGGATTAATTTCTTTCTGTTTGGCTAGTACAAATAACTGCACATGAAGAGTTTATGCAATTAGCAGAGGGGGTTATTTTGTCTTGGCAATGGTTTTGTCTGGAGCAATGGAAGAAACTGAGGTAACATGAATATTGTATTTAGCTTTCTCCATCCACAGAAGTAAAGCCAGTGTTTCATTTGGCACTCTCTACTTATTAAAGTGTTCTTCTGCATTGCTTCCCAGCTTCAGCTCCGCAACTCCTGAGCAGGCCAAAACCAGTCCCTCTCACCTCAATCCTTCCTTAAAAAATAAAAAGCCAACACAAAACCCAGACATACAAACCTGATATCCCCAATAAGAAGTACATTCCTCTCTCTTTTTCATTATTTAGCAAATGCACTTAGAAGTTATATTGGTTAAACCAGATCCTCAGCTGGTTTAAGTTTACCTAGCCTGAGTGAGTTCAGTAAAGTTGTCTCAATTTACAGCAGCTGAGAATTTGGCCCTCATTATTAAAGGGTTTAAATAATATAAGATCAGCTAGCCTTTGGGACTGTGCCCTATTTCAGTGATGGAGATTAGTGGTCTGGAAGGCTGAAGCGGCTCACCATTGTGGGTGATAAATTGCAAGGACTGGGTGCTCAGGGCTTTCTCTGCTAAGAAGCTGCAGTTCAGAAGGGGTTTTACTCTTTGGGCTACTGAAAAACACAATTTTGGTGTTGATCCCTGTGAAGCAGGAGTTATCTTAGTTTTCTGTCTTGTTCTGTGGTAAGGAAGGGATGTTGCAGGTGGTGGCTGTGCTGTATGGCAGGTTTCTGGGCATTATAGCCCACGCCTATGGAAACAGAGCCATGCTCAGCCCGTGGCAAAGCAGCTTCCACGAGGCCGGAGCTCCTATGGGAGTCGGGATTACACAGGGCCGTCCCTGCTTGTGTGCCTTACTGCTAATTCCTGAACCTGGTGCACAGTCTCAGCAAAACTGGTTGAGGGAGAGGTCTCCGAGTTATTTAGCACCTGCAATTGCGTGGACAATGTGGAGTCACAGAAAACTGGAGGCAAAATCCATCTCCCCCTTGCTGAGACGTGGAACAGCCATTATCCCTGCTGCTGGGTCATGGCCAGCTGCCTGCTAAGTACAGGCAGGTAAACAGGTAGATACCTAAACCAGCTACTCTATGTGCTGGCTTCTCTCCAGCCAGCAAAAGAAAGAAACCAGGCAATCTGGAAGGAGCTGGAGTGTTCTACGACTGCAGAGGCCATGGACTGAGCTAGGGGCACTGTGGTGGAGCACGAGGGACCTACAAAGGGGGCTTTATGCGAGATCTGCTCTTTGAGCAACAGCTCTTTGGAGCTGAGGAAGCTAAAGGCCGCATATGTGTCTGGTCCCACATAAGTTAAAAAAGCTTTTTAATTACCATTTTTGTTTCTATTTTACTCTTTATAAACTGCCTGATTATCAGGCGACTTGAGCAGATTACTGGCCTTTAAAAAAGCACTGGGAGCAACAGAACAAATTAGTTGCAATATATTGGACAAAAGTAGTTGCTCTTTTCTGCTCTTGAAATTTCTCTGAGCAGATCAGAATTTGATTTTATGTTGGCTTTCTGCTCAACCATTTTTCTCAAATTTTTTCATGTATTTTTCAACTTCACAGGGAAGCAATTTGATGCAAACAGCCCACGCTCAGTATTCATGATTTGGGCTGCGTGGCCTCACCGTGATTGGTCAGATGAATTACAGGTTTGGATGAGCAAGAAAGCAAGTGCATCTGGCACAGATATCGCCCCTGAATTTCCATTTTTTTCCTCACCCACACCCACTATATATGAGACTTCAAAGTGCATTTTGCACAGTTCATTATTATTCTAATTTTCAATGGAGTTGTGCATCTCAAACAAGACAGGGTCCCATATCCTATGTAATTAATGTACAGACACCTAACGAGATGCAGTCCTTTTCCCTTCGAGTTTACAACTGAGACAGGTAAGAGAGAACAAGGAAATGGAAGCATGAAGGGGTAAAAGGATTTGGTCAAGGTCACATCTGTGTTAGTAAAACTTGATCACTCAAACGTTCATGGCAAGTAAATATGAAAGGAGAGCAGTCGGCCAAAGTAAATTCACTTTAAAACCTGAATGAATATAATCAATACTATTCACCCACTGTGTCCCAGATGCCTGAATCAATTTGATAACAAACAGTTTGTTCACTTTTTTTAGTTATTTGTAAAGATGTGACTTGATTGCCAGTGTGCCTAATTCCAGACATATGCCAAATCCCTAATGACAATGGAGCTGCACTACTGCATGCCAGGACTGAGGCAGAGACTCAGCTCCTCCCTGCTAGACTTTCCCCAGAAGATCTGCAGTCAGATCCCCGTTCGACTACCAGACAAACAGATGTGCTGCTTCATGGATTCACTTCCTACTTGGTGCAAACACGTAGCAGTGGCTTGGTTCCTGAGCCACAGTTGTGGTCCCATGTCTCAGCACAGGCCATGGCCGTGCTGCACGTAGCACGCAGCCAGCGGCATGGGGGTGCTTGCTGGGGCTCATTTATGCCGTGGCACACCTGGGACTGCTTCCCCTTTTAGGAGAGGTCTGGCACTGCCAGAGAGAAGTGGGAGAAGTGACCTGACTGAGGTAACGGGTAGGTGCCCATCAAGGCCTTTCTTTCTAAGCCCCTGCAGCAGCAGCACTTGCTCCCTGCTGTTGCCTTGAGACACGGCTGGGACCTGTCAGCTCAGTGGTCTCTCAGCCCCCCTGCTGTCTGGTCGTCCCGGTGAGCTGTAGGTACCTGGGGCCAGCTGCCTGTGCTCCACCAGACCCTTTGCTTCCCCAGCAGCGCACTCCTTTTGAGCTGCAGCTAGTCCTTCTCCCAGGAGCTGCCTTCCCTAGCTGAGCACCTGCTGGAGGAGGCTGTTAAGAGGGCCGAGCCCAGCAGGAACTGCCTGGGCACCATCGATAGCTACCTGTGGAAGCCACAAGAGGGGTGCTGCTGATCTGTCATCTCTGGTGTCCGCTGAGGTTTGTCAGCAATCGGGCAGTTGGAACAAGCACAGAAAGCATCTACAGAGAAATGGGCACAGATTTGCTGTGACAGACACTGCCACAGCCGTCCTGCAGGTGGGACTTGCTCTAGCAGATGCTATACTGAGGGGCTTAAATGCAAATGACTCTATCAGCAATTGCATTGTACCCTCAGCTGATCTTGATATCAACTGAGTACAGGTACCTCAAAAAACAGTGGGGCCTCTTTGGGTGATACGACATGCTCTATGCAATCTTTCCTTTTTTTTTTTTTTAAAAAAAAAATGCTCTATATTACCTTTGGGTAATTTGTGTATTTTTCTAGTCTTTTTTTCATTTATTGTTTTTGGGGGTACATTTGTCTTTGAGAGAGCAAGTTCTGCCTATAGTTTGGATTAAGTTTTCTAAGTGAGTAGTCTATTTCAGTTGTTCTGTCCTAAATCAAGAAATTGAAGCTGGAATTTGAAGATATTTTGGAGTATGGAGTATCTGCAGGACAAATACCCCTTCCTGCAAGTTATCTGCCCTGAAGTCAATTAGCTGAGTGCTGCAGAAGTCTCCAGGGAATATAATGTTGTGAATTCATGATTGTAGAGCATTTGGTTCAAAATATTAGACGTCAGATATATCCTATGCTGTTCGTCACTATCTGCAGAAGAGCTGTTTACTAGGTCTTTGCAAATTCCTTTCCCTTTGCCCATCTTGCTAGGTTTACATCAATTCTGTAGTGTTGTATTCCACCCTCTTTGAAAATTGAGTCACCCTGTCAGTGATTCATGTGGAAAATAGCAACACGTGCATTTCTTCCTCTTTTGGATGGCTTGCTCAGGTAAATGACTACCCTTTGTAGAAAGCAAACCAAACCATGAAGGTCTGAGCTAATGCTATTACAGAAGAGGGATGTTTGTGGTACTGAAACTCCTGAGAAAGAGCATGGTGTTGCCTCAATCGTAGAAACATGCTGTGTTATGTATTTGACTTGCACAGATATCTTTTTAATTGAAAGATCTAAGACAACTATTTCTTTTTGTGCTCTTCCTTCTGCTCTGTGAAGGACATGAATAGACTATTCCTTGCTTCGTTCACATATATAACTACTGCTGCTATTACTGTTTCCTGTAAGAAACCATGGAATTGCATTTTGAATAATTACCAAGTAATTAAAGAAAATGGGTTATAAAATACTGTCACTATAAGTGTCTTCCAAGTTAAACGCGTACAGCCATAAAATACTAAGGGAAACTAGATCAATCTATTGAAGATACATACACATGAAAGTTCTTTGTAAGTCACAGGAATTTATAAAAACTTGCTGCATATTAGAGAGCTCTGAGCTGTGTGGCCTTGTCCTACCCGTGCAAATGTGACAAAATCATGCTTATCAAGTTTGACTGGCACAACTGAATCTCTACATAAAAGAGTAAAACTTGGTCTTAAAGCTGAAGTAAATGCACAGGACCTTGTCTCCTTCAAATGGCATCCTCCCAGGAAATGCACAAAAATCAATATATTATAGTAGCTTATGATCTCATTTCAGTGATTCAACACAACAAAATTTCAATTACATCTCTTCTTTCTGTGTCTGCTGACTTTTCTCTCTGAACAGTAGTACTAGGTTTGGAGGTTTGTTTTTTTTTACTTTCTCCTTAGGAAGTTGTCAGGGAAGACAGCCTGTCCTGAGGAGAACATATGGTGTGTTAAACTATTAGAGATTAACAAAGGTTGAGAAATTCATGAATGCCATGGACTCTATAGCACTAGTCTGGGGAACTGAAAAACCTATGGCATATTGAGCTGGCTACTCTATCCCCTAGGGCCTACAGGGGATTGTTTCCTACCATAGATGTCCTGCATTTTTGTCTAGCGTAGTTTAACTTGATTTTTCACAGAATAAAGGTTGTACCTTTCCTGTAAAATTACCTTATAGCTACCTTATACAGGAAGTGTAGATGGCTTATACTTCCCAGTCATATCAATTTTATATCTGTCTGAATGGGGTTATTGCTTTGGCCCCCAGAATATGTTATGCTTATTTACATTTGGGTCAAGCACTGATCATTGCCTCCTTATGGTTTCATTGCGGAAAGAAGGTGGTGGCAGTGAGCAGATAAATTATAAAAGACACGCTTCATCTGCATGATCTCTGGTCTCACTTCTGCCCTTAGGTATAGTGCAATAGTTCAAGTTTATAGCCTTGTGGATAAAGAAAAAAAAATCCTTATGTTGTTGAAAAGTGAAAATGTCCATAAACAGCATTATTGACAAATATTACAGTTGTGTCACCAAAGACCAAGGCTCATTGTGCTAAGTGCTGTACGGATGTCTTTAAGAGGGCTTCCCTGCTATGAACAGCAATATTTTTGTTAGAAGGTCTTGTTGGTCCCATGACCCTCTTTGCTGTATTTCACAGCTTGAATAGCACGTGGGCATTCATGCCTTAGTAGAGGTAAGAACAACCCAGTTTTAAAAACAGGCCCATTTTTGTCATGGTTGTGCTACTCTGTATCTTCTGTCTCTGCCACATTCAGAAATTTGCTATCTTTATTGCCGGGCAGTTTGCCGTGCTGCTGACTACATTTTCAAAAAGTACCCACCTGAAGAAAATGGAGCAAATGAACCTGAATAGATCTGAAGAAAACACTGAGGTTGTCTTATATAAAAAAAAAAAAAAATAGTTGGATCTGGAGCTTTTCATCTTTTAGGCTAAGTATAGGGTCAGATTATCCTGTGAATGGCTTATGTAGAAGGCACTACTGCAATGCTGGAATCGAGAGATGTCTATAATTGTATTCTAATTAGAAAACCAAGTTGTTTACTCTTTCTGCAGTTTTAGTTTAGGGATACAGAAAGCCCCCAACCAGCACATGGCTCTTTGAATACCTAAGGGCAAAAGGCCCTATAAACATTCTAGAAAAATGATGCTCTGAAGGCCTGAAAGATCAGATGTACTTTTTATCCCTGGGTTTTTCACTGGAGCATATTTTCTCCTCTTCCTTTCTTATATGGCAGCTGTTACTTATTAAACCTACTTCTGTCTTTAGTTTGGATAAAAATATCACCCGTGCCTTGATCCCTTCATGGTCCAGGACCCCTTTCCAGAAATGCTACAGCCCCACCAATTATTTTATTGTGTTGATGTATCTTCTTTTTTTTTTTTTCCTTCTCTCTTTGATCAACACTTATCTCACAGCAGCCTCCGTATTTTCTTTGATGCATCCTCTTAGAAATGAGAGTTGATAAATACAGCAACGGTAAGGAAGGTGAGCAAGGAGTCAGTGGAGTGCTAGTCTGTGCTCCTTCCCTTTACAGGAAGAACCTGACAAATATGTGCAAATTAAAGCAGCTCTTAATGGCCTTTCTTATTAGTTGTTGTTTACTTCTGGAGAGCTAGGGAAGATCACCTGTTAGCTCCCATAGTAAGATGTTAGTATCATGTGGTTAGGCACAACTTCAGAATGTCTGAATTTGCATCTTGCTCTTTTTGGTGGATTAAGTGCGTGGAGTGGTAAAGTCTGGGTTTAAAAATGGAGAGTCTGGATGAGTTTTCTGGCTCTAGAGCAGGTTTTCTGAGTGGTGATTCGCCCTTGGGTGAATCAGTTGCTTTGTCTCTTCAGCTCCCTCTCTGCCAGACTGATGTAATATTACATGACTAATATAGGTGTTGAGAAAATAAATTAATGGATGTCTGTGAAGCATGCAGATCACTGATGCAAGGATCGGTACTTCTGAGAGCCACCAGCAGCAAGCTTGCTGAGGAAGGAGGTTGGCTTGCCAGGCTGAGAGTGGGAAAACCGTCCAAGAAGTGGACAGGAGGCTGGTAAAAGAAGTGGGAGAGAGCGTGGAAAAAGTGAATTGGGGCTGATGTAACAAAAGGCATTCATAAGCTGTTATGGAAATTGCAAAGAAATCTGAAGTTTGGATGTTCCCTTTGAATCTGGAGACTCACAGTTCTCAAATAATCCCATCAAAGTTGAGTAGGAGAAGCCGAAAAGAAGGCCTCCTGAAAGTCACTCAGGCACACAGAAAAATATATACACATATATCGACATTAAATAAGCCATGAAAAATGCACACAAATAATCCAATGAAAAGCTGCATTATACTCTCTCCTGTATGAATTATAGTACATATACAATAATTGCAATGAGTTCTGCTAGGAAATGTGTGAGAATGGAAGTGCCTATTCAGATTGGAAGCCACAAAAGAGTAACCTCTAATAACAAGTGGATCCTAGCATTTATTGAAATAAGTAAAATAGGAAAAGGAACAGAGGGAATGAATCACATAAAGAGGAGAAAATTTTGAACCCATGCTGGCCCAGAAGAAGTGTCAGAAAGAAAGAACTCCTTCAAGTAAAAACACTCCTAAATTAGACCTTTGTCTGACCGATTCAATAAGAAAGGAACAGGGAATAAGGAAAGTCATTCAAACGTATTCATTAAGTTGCCAGAGAAATGCTTATTAAAGAAACCCTCATCTTGATCCTTTTTGGGGGGGAGGAGGGAAAAGGAGAAGGAAGGGAAAGACTTTTTTTTTTGTCTAACACTAATTCTTTAGAGGCATTCTTCCTATTATTCCTTCTATTTTGACTTGCTGCATTTGAAAAATACGTTGTCTTTTAAATAGATTTATTCCTTTTAACAGCATTTGACATCTTTTGTCAGAAGTTCCTTCATTTTTCCAGTTTATTTCTTTAACATGTATTTGTTTAAGTGGCTTCCACTGTATTAATTGATGTGTTTGTGTCTGTTCAGAGCAAATGCATTCTCCTCACAGGGATTTTAACAGGCATTTGTTTAAGTGGGTTTTGCTTTTCTGTGTCTATTTCTGCTTGTTTTTCTGGTAGAGAAGGAGACATTACTAACATGCAGCCGACATAATGAGTCCCATTAACTCCCAATTCAGCTTGCTTTTTGACCACCTCTCTTTTAATGACTGTACTTTTCTTGACTGCAAAGTTTGGGGAATAGGAAAACTGTTCGCTCTGCTGGATTTTAATACATGTTTACATCCTTCTTTGCAGAACAGCACCACCTCTCAATTAATGTTACTCCCAGCCTTAAAGGAACACTTAGTGATAAATAAATGTGAGTTGCGCATTGGAGAAGTGTGGTGCAAACCAGAATTTTTACAAAGGCTGCCGAACACTTAGAGACTAAGCAGCATTTGTGTTCTAATATTTTAAAGCCTTTCCATTGATCTCCTGTTAACTGAGAAGCAAGAATTAACCTCAATGACAGTGCTAGTAGCTCTGCAGTCTATTTTGGCCTGTTCTTTAAGTAAAAAGAGCAACCTAGATGAGAATTTTGTGCTTCACTGGATATTGAAAGATGAGGCAATAAACTGCTAAACTTGAGTAATCACACACTCCCAGAGGAATGCCTCAAATGGGGTTGGTCAAAAACCTTGAAATTCTAGCCTTCTGCACACTGCCTGGGCTTTAACATTTGATGAGAGTCATTATAGTGGGGGACTGAATACAAGTGTCTTCTGATTACAGACCTTCCATTAAAAGTTCCCACCAGTGTGCCTTTCCATAGAGAAGCGTCAATGGGATTAAAATCTCAATTCACCCCAGTCAATTCTCCAGTAACACGATTTCATTAGAGGCAGGCAGGGAGGAAAATGGACTAGAAAGCACTGAAACAGCTGGTGTATAAATTATAAAGTGTACTTTCTACTAAGTGAACACACCTTCCGCTCAGCCACATTACTAATTAATGTGTAGGGTAGCCGATTTTATGTAAATTGTATTCTTCCTCTCTCCTGTGCTTTGGTTAACAACAGGTTCTTCTAAATCTTGGAAAAAGAAAGATTATGCAAAGCTATCATCATATGAAAATAGCGTATTAACATACCGCCTGTGAACTGTATCCAATCAGTTCCTTTTCACTGGCGTGTGTACAAAACAATTAAAATCAAATTTATATTGCACTTCTTTAATATATTCTGGCATTAATATAATCAACGAACAAGTGTTAAAAAGTCTTACAGGCCTATTCTGCTTTAAAATGATATGTTTGTTCGCAGGGTTAGCGGATATTTTCAGCTGCTTTTAAAGGCCACCAAAAAAGAAGAGTTCTAGCTGTACGCCTGTGACTCTGGCCGCGAGGGGTTCGCGGGGAGTCTGTCTCATTTTAATGGCAGCCTGGTGTGTTTATTTTTTATGCGGCGTCTTTACTCCAGGAATCTGTCAGCTGTTCTCCGTGTTACCTGCAGCATATTTGTTTTTAATTATTGGATGTTGCTGAATAATTACTCACAAAGGTTATGAGAGTGCCGAGTTGCGGGGCTGACCGCAGGCTGGTTGTGCTGCCAGCTGTGCCCGCGGCAGCAGGCGCGGGCTGTCTGCACGCCTGCACCGCCGCACCCGCAGCCTGCCGGTGCCTCACACGCTCTCGGCACGTCCTGAGGTCCCAGGATCCACACTCTGAGGTTACGTTTTCCACGTCTGTTTTCCTTGCTGCTCCTGGCGTGCTCTCCTGTGAGATCAGATAGCAAGGACCAAGGTATTTTGTCACTGCTCTCGGTGGAGCAGGCTCAGAGATCTCCAAAACCAGTAAACTGGTGGATGGGAGTAAACCACTTTTGTCAGTCATGGAATCATAGGACTGGGAGGTCTAGCAAGAGGTTATTTGTCCTGTCTCCAGCCATACCTCCAGGAGGAGTCTCCATTCAAGCACCTCCACCAGCAGGCACTCCACACCTCCTCAGGCAGGCTTTCTCAGGGCTTCTCCAGCGTGCCTGTTTCTGAAGGCCTAACCCGAATCTCTGGCTGCAGATAAGCCCCTTTCTTGTCCTGTGTGTAAGGGAGCAGAAGAGATTACTCTCTTCCTTTACTTCTCACCTTTCGCATGTTTTGAGACCCTCCTTTCCCCCAGACACACACGCAAATAGACGAGCACTAGTGCGCAGCCAAGGAGAGTCCCGAAACTACACCAATCCTCAGATGGTTTCTTCTGCCCCCTGGCAGTGCGGACCCTGGCTACAAAGGCCCATCCCTCTGAGGAGACCAGAAGAGAACACATTTCCTAGGAGGAATACAGTGAGATTCTTATACCAGTTCTGAGCCTTTTCCTAAATCAAAGCTACTCTTTGTGCCTAGAGGTAATTGAAAATATGGACATTGCATGCAGGCTTGTGTGAGCAGCATCGTCTTGCTGAGTCCAAATGTCTTAAGCCCTACTCTTACAGCCCAAGAGTAGTGACCTACTCTTGCTTTGCAAGGGGAATTCTTTTTCTTTAACTTTGTGTTGAATCCTATGATTTTGTAATGGCAAGTGTCTGTGAATGTTCCCTCCTTGAGCATTGCACTTGTACAGAATAAATATCTGTGGCGCTCTTCTGGATGTGGGAAATGTGCTGCTTAAGTCGGTAAGCATGCCGCTAGGGTACGGGCCACAGAACGGAGTCCATAAAATCCGTTCTGCAGCCTATGGATTCTTTGCAGTAGGGGCAGTGAAGTTGTGACAGAGGTGGTTTGTCCACTGAAACTAAGCTGAGACCATAAGTTCACTTCACTTTGGACCAGAGGATAGTAATAAACCATGGATGAAATGTCAGCGCTTTTCCATTAAGTGACCCCACGTCATCTTTATTTACGACTTCCTAACAATGGACTTAGCCAGATGGCCTACGTGATTGGCATAATTCCATTTTGAAACTGCAGATTTGAATTCTTGAAAGTATAAATGGCTGTGCATTTAAATATTCACTCTGTCAGGAGAGGAACTGTAGGATACCTCTAGGTTATGGTGTGTGCAATTGGAAGCAAGGCACCTGGAAAAGCACAGGCTGGGAATTTGGTACCAAAATTCATTACCAAAAATGGATTTTTAGACTTGCACCATTTTTTTTTTCCTCCACAGCCCTTGGCAGCAAACCTATCAAGTGAAGTGGGGGGAAATGCAGAGGAGAGAAACAAATGTTTAGATTCATTGCTAAATACTTTCTTTCAGCCCCACACTTCCCACTAGCTGATTCTCAGTGCCACCAAGCCGAGGAGCTGACTGATGTCGTACCTCGTACTAAGCACTAGGTCAGCCCTGCTGCAACTTGTTACTCTCTGATGGTGTTGATAGCATAAGTGGAATCTGCAAACTGGCCCTCGGCCGTGAGAATGAGGACAGGATCATCTGCAGTAGTTTATAGGAAGAGAGGATGTGCAGGTTCTCCCTTTGGTGGCAGTGGTGAAAGCCCATTAACTGCAGCCACTTTAGTGTCAGTAAGAACTGTGTGTAGCCAAGGAGGTCGCTATGCGGAGCCACAAATTACAGTAGTTATCTTCTCTGATTGCTCAGCACTTGAGGCAAATGTTCTCTATCTCACTCCCTTCAGCTCTAAATCACTGTAAGACCCTTCTCCGCTGCCTGACGGACAGCTTGGTGCCACTCTCTCCAGCTCTGTCAGGACGTGATAGTGCTGTCCCAGTCATGGTACTCTGCCTGCCTGTTAAAGGAACGAGGATGGATGCAGCGTATCGGTGCCCAGGTTTGCCTTTCCACATACGGTATTGGAACGAATGCTCTCTTGTCCTTTCAGAAATACTCTGGCTATGAACCCAACAGGGTCAGTCAGAGTACCAGAAAGGACGAGCTGATCATGTTTCTGGCACTGGTGGCAAAAGTTCTACAGATCTGAAGGGTGAACAGAAAATAATCTCAGGAATGTGTGAAAAGGATCCCTCAAATGGCTTAACGTGGTTTAACAATGACTTGTTTGGTTGTTTGCTGTGGTGCTTTTTTTGGAGGGGACGTGTGTATGGAAAAATAAGCCGTAGTTATGATTTTCTGGGCAGCTTAAAATATGGTTAGAGGAGAAAAGCTTATTTTTCTTTGTGTGGTGCTATCAGGAAGGCTGTAAACTAATGAATAGGTTCCTCAGTTATTCTGGGGTTGCGTTTCTTTTCAGTCAAGGAGATTCTTGTGTTCTTGTAATTTTTACAAGTTATTTTTATGATATTTTGTTGTTGTTGTTGTTACTGTACTATTTGTATCAGTGCTTGCCTAATTCTTGGAAATTGTCCCATTTGTCTCCAGTAGGTAATGAATAAGGCACAAAATGGAAAATAAGTCTGTTAAGTTTGTTAGGATTTAAAATGTGAGGGTTTTTTTTTCTGTGATGAGGAAAATGAAAAGGACAGTTGTAGTAACATTTTCATTATCTGAGTTGAATATCTACATTGTCTAGGACTTGTAATATCTCTAGCATGATGGAAAACATCAAAAGAATGGGATTAGAAGACACATGAAGAATGGAACTCATTCCTAAATGGAGACGCAGAGAGGATAACCAATCACAGCAAAACCAAACTGGAATGGTTGAGGTTGTCTGGCTTTAGGGGATGTTTAGTTTCCTAGCACAAATTGCCTGTAAGAGATTTTAATTTCTGTATGTGTGCTGTAATTATTTTTTTTTCATTGTAACTGTGAAATTGAGTGTTTTGCTTCTGCTGTTATCAGGTCACTCCTGAAAATAAAGTATATCGCAGAGAATTACAATGTTATTATTATTCAAAAGCTACATGTTTGGGCAATTATGCAAACATTGTCTTCCTGTCAGTCAATAAAACCTTTCCCGGAATACCTGGGACCCTTGAATTAATTAGACTTGTCATCTCCTCCTTTGAATGCCAACTTGCAAGTGGGCCACCTCAGTTCCCTCCCTGTCCAAAGGGCTCCACCACTGTCCACCAAGGTCACCTTGCTACACGGCTGTCCATCTGCGTGGTGTTCTGCAATGAGCAGTATTGCTTCTCTAGTTACTGGGTGCAAGCTTATATATGTACAAGTCTGCAAACTTTGTATGTGCTATAACAAAAATAAACCAAGTGACCTGCGTGCCGTTGCAAAGGTAGGAAGTCTACTGTGAGCAGCATCTCTTCCCTGAAGGAGGTGCAGCTTCTGTGGCCTAATCTCAGAGAGATCAGAGGCTGACTTCTCATTTCTGTTGTGGCTGGAAGTTTAGGAGCACAGTTTAGAAGAAAGTAGCTGGAGAAAAAAGCCCTGGCAAAAAAAAAAAAAAGTAATGATACTAGATTTAAACAAGACTTTTTTTTTTTTCTTCCCTAAGTACTCTTAATAGGAATAAATGGTTTCTCTTTTCAGATCTGTATATTTCTGCAGAAATATACTGCTGGGAAAAGGCAGCAAAAATTCTGGTGACCATGTTTACATCCTACACTGAAGACTTACTTCAGAAGAAGAAAAGACACAGAATTTTGTGCTGGCTCTCATTGTAAAGGTGAGTGTTGTCCTATATACACACTGATGAGAGCAAAGCTAAGTGATACATAAATTTAATTGATGAAGTGAACCAAAGTTACATCAGCCAAAGTCTCTCCAGTTTTTTGGTGGTGGAGACATTCTCCTGCTTTGTCTATTCTTGCTTCTTGGTAAACAGGTATGCATAAAAATGGAAGGGGTGGCATTAAAATCTTCTGTCTTTGTGGACCCCTGGCTACACCCTATGTGTGTGGTACTCAAAAGGGCAAGTGTGTCCCACTGGGAGGAATATTCAGCGTCCTACAAATGGCTTTGAACCAGATGCACATCACACGACCACCCCAGTGAGCCACTGGATCTAGGTACTCTTGCTGGGACAAGTTCATCCACAACTGTATGGGGAGCTGCTTAATTGAGCCTCATTACTCCAATTTCCTACTGACACTGTGCACCCTGTGAGGCGCTGCTCAGGCATGCATCAGGGGCAGGGGGTCGAGCAGCAGCCTTTTCCATGGAAGCAGGAGAGGATGAGCTACAACAGTGCCCTAACCCAGCACTGTTGCCTCTGCAGTTGGTACCGTTTACGAGAGCAAGCTGCTAATTTGTCCCCCTTAGACAGGAGGGTGCACCTGCCTCTGCCACTGCAATCTACTCCTCTACTGCACTTTTTGCCATAGAGGATGGTGTCCTGGTGCACTCCTGACAGACTGACACTGGCAAACCATCCCCAGGTGCTACCTTCACACGTTTTTGGATCCCTGGTGATCCCTATATTTGTGTCCTTTTAAAGAAAGGTGCATGCTTGGAAGCATCTCAACTAAAGTCTCCCAAAGAGGAGTATTTCTTCATTTTAAAAGATAACATGAGCCATCTATTTTCTCCTTATTCAGGCTGTGTAACCTGCATCTGGAAGGTCAGTCAAGCATCCCTTCAAAGCCTCCAGCTTCAATTCTGTTTCTTCAAGCACACAAGCTCCAAGCACACAGGTTATATGTAGCTTCCTTGTTCATCCCTGGTCTGTTGAAGTCCTGAATCCCTGCTGAGAGTTTTGTTTCTATCAGTAATCTTATTTCCTTACAGATATTCTTCCAGTTCTTTTACAGATGTATTATCCTCAGTTTTTGTTGTTAAAGGGGGCCTATCATGGACTTTTGCTCCTATAGGTATATTTGCAATATCTACCACTTCATGTTGATGTTTCCAGTGTACTCTAAAAGCTGTTAGAGGAGTTAATCACTTTTTGATTTCCATGGGATGGTGGGCAACATGTGAGAGAGAACTTAGCCAGTGATATCCATTATTATCACCCTTCTGAAACTCACCACTGCTGAGTGAAAATGAGCTTTGTGAAGATAATCAATCACCGGTCACCACATGTGTTCCCTCAGTATAACATTAAGGATAAAACTCACCACTTTGAACAGCATCAACACAAAGTCTTGTGTAATACCAATTCTCACTCACTCGGTTCTGTGGGGGAGATGAAAGAGGTATCTGTTTACCGAAGAGGTCTAAAACGATGCTCTGGCTTTGTGTTTCACCACTCCAAGTGCAAACAATGACTTGTTGGATGACCATCAGGCTAGCCAGGCAAGGACTTTCTGTGCTGCAAGGTGGCGTGGAGCTATCACAGCTCTGCACGCTGAGTCAGATAACTTGTAACACCCAGCATCATAGCAGGACAAATGACAAAAATAAATATCATAGTATTATAAAGAGTTTATTCCTTTGCCGTTATCTTTAGTCAGGTAGTATGCAGTTGATTCATAGAATAAGAAATTATTTCAGGATACCCATTATGCACAAATCTCCTATCATCTCCCCAAAATCCATAGTTAACTTTCCCTAGAGGATGTGTTAGAACTGGTGAGGGATGAATTCAGATAGACGGTGGTGTCCATTGTGTCATACTTATATATCCAATGTTTTGCAGCCTGGAGTCGAAAGCTGTGAGAGGGCCATGCTCGTGAGCAGAGGTTGCTTGTTTGGCAGCACCTGAGAGCAGAGCTAAGCCGGTCAAGGCATTTCAGTCTGGGCCTGTCTTCTCTGCTTATGTGTATGTAAAGGTGCTCAGGTGATTTTCATGGCACAGGCTTTGCAGGGATGCAGTTGCTGCATCCTGTCACTGGAGACTAAGAAGCAGTGGCAGGTCATCACAAAGAGAATTAGCTCATGTATTTTGACAGGTGAAGCTAAATAAGATGAAATAATTTGACAGGAAGTGAAGCCAAAGTGCAACAAAGGAATAGACTTGCAGGAATATCAGGTTACCAGAGGGAGAAAAAAATATGAGAATGAGAAATGTATATACAAATAAATAAATAAAGACAGTTAGATATTTTTATAAATCCATTTCAACCTCTACAGTTGGACTAGCTTGGAGTTCTTTGTATCTTAGCATATTTGGGAAAGGTGATACTATTAGTGCTTCCACCTCCTAACACAAAGTAAGGGGACTCTTTGTGACTGCTCCTCCCTAAGGGAAGAAAGAGAAATGCTATATGGGGCACAAAAGCAACAGTGGATTTCTTAGCATATGGTCTTTACCAGTGTGAGCACAGACAGCTTTTTGCTATAAGGAAACAAGGGAGAGCTTTGCAATTATTACTGTGAAGTGGCTAGAGAATTTTTTGCCACCATGTTGCTGGGAAAAAAAAAGTGTATCCAAAATCATAGCAAAGAAATGCCTAATCCTTGGGGGGGGGGGGGGGGGGGTTGTTGGGGGGAAGGAGGAGTGGGTATCTACACAGGCAGTGAAGAAAGCAATGACAGGGTTTTCTCATTAAAAATGCCAATAACAAAAGTAGAAAAAGCAGCTTGCAAATACAGCTGTACCTGGTCACAGCAGTGAATAGTTGGCCTGCCTTTGAGGATCACTGTTGCAATCCATGGAAGCAGTGTGCGGATGCATGGCAGTACCCAGTCCCATTAGGTTGTACCAGCCTGCAAGCCTCCAGCCAGACAGCCTGCCATTTAGCGGTACACGTCCCTTGGCTGCGCACAGCAAATGCGGGCCATCTGGAGAGAGCAGGATCCCCCTCCCGTGCCTGGGCAGCGGCAGTGACACTGCTGGGGACTCTGCCAGACCGTGAGCTGGGTCCCAGTCAGCTCCAGGAGGGCAGGGGTTACAGCTCAAGAGGCTGCTGTGAGATTTGGCTTTGGTACTTTGATATCCAGAGCCCCAGAAGTTCGTCTGAAGAAGCACAGTCCCACATATCAGCAGCACCAAGACATGCAGGAGATGGTCTGTCCGGTCCGAGGGCGGGTAGGAATAGTACGGGTCACAGAGGCAGCTGTAGAGTTGTTGGGAAAATGAAAAGTGAGCTGAATGTTGTATGTATTTAAGTAGATAAAAGTGTGTCTTTGAGACCTAGGTGGAGAACTTATAATATGAATAGCTTTGTTTTCTTTCAGAGAGTGTTTTTAAATCTGTTTTAGTCTGAAATGACTGTGTATTAAGCACTTTGTTGTTGTTCATGTTGTTTGGGCTTTGTTATCGATGTATATGAAAAAATCCACTTGTTACCTACTTTGCTTGGATGAATTGCTATCTGACATTAACAGGAAATGTGGGCAGCATCCTGCAGGAGTCATCCTTTGCTCTAAGTGTGCAGTCTTATCTGTCACTTAAAGATGTTTCTTGCTCTTGGAGTTGCCAAGATCTCTTTCAAATATGAACTGAGTGTGAAGCAATGAAGTAAGAAGGTCCACTTGAGTTTGGAGAGAGTCTAAAATAAGAGCTCTAAGAATTGCAAACTGTTCTATTAGGTCTTATTTCAGGACCTGGACTGCATAAGTCTGTGTGCAAGAAACTGCCCAAATGCCCCAGCAGACGCTGCCCAAATGCCCAAAAGCCCCAGCAGACACTGGTGGGAGTTTTTCTTTTGGAATTTGCTGTCGCTGGGCCTGGCACCAAATATGGTGGTGTGATGGGAGGTGAGGAGTCCAGTGCCTGGTGCTGTGACACCTTAATGCCTCGCAGCACGGACACGTGGCTCTTCTGCCTGTGCTAACACGGGTGGCCCTGACAGCGCTGCTCCAGCCCCGCTTGTCACCCCCTGTCCAGGAGCCCCCTGCAACAGCCTCTCGTCCGGTAGCTTTTCCCAGCAGCACACCTCTAACACAGCACCACAGGCTCTGGGATTTGGGAGCTACGGGCCAGTTTGCAAGCAGGGAGAGCTGGGACCTATAGGAATGTGACGCTGATAGCCAAGGAGCGGGTGCAGGTCAGGAGGGAAGGTGGCCCTAAGCCAGCTGTGCCCTGCCTTACCAAAGCGAAGGCTTGTGGAGATGGGCCGCCTTGAGGACACGGTAACGAGCCAGCTTTTACCCACAGTTGACTAAATTTATAGCTTTGAGTGCTATCAAATTTGAGCTATTGTTTGCCAGATTGTGTAGTAAGGGGGAGATGGAAAGAAGGGCATTTCTAGCAGTGAGGATAGACCAATACTGAAAGTGATTTTAAAAATAACGTTACTGTGAAATTTGCCTGACACAAACCTTGGTCTCACTCTGATGCGGAGACATGAGGCACTGCGTACCTTCAGGGAAATAAACAACCAGCTGCCCTTAAACCCATTCAACATGAAAGGACTGTGCTATTCTTCCCTGAACAACTAGACAATGAAAAAAAGGATGAGGACATGATAAAGTATTATAAAAATATCCTCTTTCAGGACCTGTTGTCACAGCTTGACTCAGCTATGAGGGAAGTACCCTTGATATTATTTCTGCATTCAAATGCTTCAGACATTTATCAGAGATATTGATATGGAATACTTATGAGTCAGGTGCAGGGTCCTACTTACGTAGCCTCCAACTTTAGGCCAACAGCCTTTGCACCTCTGTTCTTGCAATCCAGCCAGCCCAGGCCTTCTTTCTGACTTGTGGCTCCAGCCCACCATTGCATCTGTGCACCTATCAGTAAGCAAAAAGCACAGGAATTTCAGATTTACCCTCATTTCCACTCTGTTATTTAGGGATCATTTTGCATTGTGGCCATCATATCCATTTGAACAGAAAAATAATGGTTAATTTGCTACTGTTCTTGTAAATAAGCCTCTTTTTTACAGAATCATAAATCTTGCCGAGAAATTAAAAAGCAAGATAATAAAGATGTATTGGGTCTACATTTTCAGATATTCTAAGTGAGCTTTTGCTATGTGGGAGCCGTAGAAACACACAGGCTTTTCTTCCTCACCAGCCGAGCTATTCAGCCGGAAGCTGGGCTGATTTCAAACCAGTTTTTGCCAAAGACTGCTGGTACCTCCAACAGAGATCTGCTGGAGGGTGCAGGCTTAATTATAATGTATCTTCCCTACAGCTGCAGAACACTAATCCTGATTCACCAGAGTCCAGTCTTTGTTTGGTTATGGAAACTATTTTTGGATTTTTCAGAGTTAATCTAACTCTGGTCTAAGACATATGGGGCCATACAGTACTCTTGGTACATGTTTTGTGCTCTTACGATGCATGCTCAGCACACCTTTTATTTTTGCTGTACCTGCCTAGAAGCCTACCAGCTGGTGAGTTCAGCTCTGCACTGCGTTTCTGCTTCAACAGGGCACAAGTCCTCTCAAGACATGCACCTGAATTGTGTCAGGCAGGAAGCAAGGGGATGTTCTTTCAAGGGAAGAGAGGGAAGAGCGTTGCATGGACACAGTCACCTTGTATGTCCCTTCCAGTAGCACCGTGTCCCATCAGGGACACATTTGGTACCAGTTACTCTGCAGGGGGCTGTTTCACTTAAGTCTGTGGCTTCAGGGAAAGTTGGACTGGTCCTTTGGTGAAGAGGGAAAGGCAGGTTGTACTGTGTTAGCATGGATCAAAATATTCACTCTTCAGTCATGAAACAGCACCCATCTCTTGTTCAATCTTTAGCCGTTACCTGCAGGCATTCCAGTTTTGAATTGTAAGGTCTGGTGCCCTGAAAGTGTATTTCAACTTTTGGAAAAGACTTAAGACTAAATTAGGCACCACTGTGAAAGGACTTCGTTTTTCCAGAAATCGCTGTGACTCCTGTAACATCCCTACCTTTACTGCTTAGACAAAAATAGCTTTTTAAAGTTGAGGAACTTCTTGAGACTTGAATTTAACTGAGCTAAGGACAAAAAGAACATTTTTTCTAGAAGTATTTCAGGATTCTTTCCTTGTTCTGTTACCATAATTATTGAGCAAATCAGTGTAATACTATATTTTGTTTAGTGCACTATAGATGTATCACAAGTCTGATTAAAATCTGAAACTAATGGTTTTATATTTGATTTATAATACCATATAAGGACATAATTATCATAAATTAAAAAAAAAAAAAAAGATTTAGTCTAAAGGTTCCTCTGGTCAAGCCCAGGGCAAGGGGGCCCTGAATGATTTGGAAATTTTGAACGAAAACAAAAGATAAGCATTTATTATTAAAAATAATAATTCCAGGTCTCCCATAATCTTAGGCACTGTGGTCATTATCAGGAGAAAGAATTTGGTTTTGTTAGTAGCAGAATGCAATATAGATACGATGTCTTATGAAACCACCCTGGAATGATATTAAAAACTTGAAACTTAAGTGCTATTTGCCGGAACAACTTTCTTCCCCTCAATCTGCATTGTAGTTTTCAAACTTAATAAGTCTATGAAAGACTTGAAGCCAAGGTAGGAAGCCCTCTTTTGGGGAAACCTAAGTCCTCTTTTGTATTTGTATGAGAACCTTTTTACAGTACTTTGCAATATAGAGAGTTTTTTAATTTGTCTAGTACAGCCAAGAGGTTGATAGCCCTTTTTCTCCACTCATTTACATTTAGGGATGACTGTGGTTTTAACAAGGCAGAATATTCCAAATACTAATGGATCTTAAATTGCTTATTCTTACCAAGAGGTACTCCAAATAGCACATTTGCCTCAAGTGATATAAAGTGATGAGTTAATTCATGTACTTGTGTCGATTGCTTCAAGATACTGAGAATTAGCTGCATTAGTGATACCCTTCTTTTTTTCTTCACATATGTACAGGAAAGTGCATACGAATGGAGATCGATTTAACCTCTACTGCACAGAGGAGGGGAGAAATCTGGTCGATGTCCTACAAACCTCATTGAGAAGGTTAGTAAAATCTTTCTGTTTGTGATCTCTTGCTATTCCTTGTGCTGGTGTTTGAGTTACATAAGTTTCTAAACAGAGTAGTCCATGGCAGCAAAAATTCTGACCACAGTGATAAACCAAGCAAAGTCTGTCTTAAAGGCAAGCCACACCAAGTGGAATTTGAAAATCCCTCATAGTAACCTGCACCAAAGTGGTGCTCAAGTTGCTCCAAAGATTTGGAGCATTTGGACTCCTAAACCTATCTGCTTCACGTCCTGGAAAAGCCTGCAAAGTAAGAAAAACATGGGAACAAGTGACCACCCCTGGTATCTCAAACTTCCTTGGAGATCAAGGGCCAGAGCACAGTGTGACTCCCCAGCCTCAGGGTTCCTCTGATGTAGCACAGAGCAACAGGTGGCAGCTGTTAATGTGCTGAATGTGGCTTCCCCCTGTGTCCGGCCATGGAAAACAAAGCGAGCGAGCGGATCCATGCCAAACACTTTGCGAGC